>NC_092665.1:1400000-3800000 GCF_032118995.1 Asterias amurensis
CTGCATTGGAGCGAAGATTTGTACGCAAAGGTCGATACAACTGAATACATTCATTAAAATACTCTATTGTCTTTTTAATTGGCATTTCAGAACTCATTATTCATTTTAATTCAAGTGTTTCTCGGAATAAGAAATGGGGGGGGTACTTCGAAAGCAGCTGTGTGGCACACAATTATTCCTTTTGGATCCCCCCCCCCAATGCAACAAAGCAGAACGGTAACAATCGACCCGAGGGAACGCCCATCGGCTTGTGTTTCGGAATCGATAACCATTACTCATCATTACAAGTAATGAATTATATTGTCACACCAAGGGCAATTCAAAGGTAGTCAGTGTATGTATATGAAAACTCATTGACGTTTATTTGCATGGTTGGATAATTGTTACGCTTTTAAAAATAAGAAGACATCATTTGCTCTGTAAATTTTGTAAATTCAATGTAATTTTGCCTATGGCAACTAATTTGAATGTTTTTAATAAACCGTGAATAATAATAATAATACAATAACCTATGTAGCTATGCACACATGGTTAGTCTTTCATCAGAATACTGGCAACAACTGATGCCTAGGCCCTTTTCGAAATCATGGCTTCATCTCCAGATTCAGCTCAGGCCAGACTGCCCCCCCCCCCCCCGCGACTGATATGATGTGCGGTATTACAACAACCACAACAACAACAGCTACAAGATAACACCCTAACCCAATTTTCCGGACTAAAATGCCCTAGTCAAGAAGATCTATTGTTCGTTTGTCGTTTAAACCAAAATTGTGCGGTCGCATGTTGGTGCTTGTTGTTGTTGTTGTTGCTATTATTAGGGACTTTTCGTTTTCGACGACGGATGGTTCTGCGACGGTAAAGATGACATTTGGCGTCATCTGCGCATGCGTCGGCTTTGAGGACAGTCGTCCCTCAGTTTCTACGACAGTACTTGGGATGAATCTTCGTTGTGCTGAAAACGACAACGTTTAGCTGAACAACCGTCGCAGAACCATCCATCGTCGAAAACGAAAAGTCCCTAATGTTGTTGTTTTCAAGAACCGTACAATTTTGTGTAACAAAATGTTCGTCTATTAACTGCAAATTGTGGTGTTTGCAAAAACAGATTCTTTTTACAGTAGATCTGTCGTGCACTATATGAAATTGCGTCTCAATTGCCATTTGCAGCAATTGTTGACTGCTATACTTAGACTATTATCTGATAACATTTTTTCACCATGCACTTTTCCCCAATGCTATGGTATAACACACACGAGTCAGATTGTTTAGTAACTATACGTCTGTGTGTGTGGTCAATTAAGATTAAATCAGGGGAGCCGTCATGTTATGGATGTAGCACAGAATTGGATTGGAAAAGCGTGGGGTAAGGTTATTATGGGTGTTTTATTGCAGTACTGGTTGCCTAGGGCATTAGAAATTACACGCGGACTGAGAGAGAGCATGAGAGTTCGGCTGATTGTGGAACGGATGACACAAAAGGAGACCGCGGGTAAAGCATTGGGCCCAATTTCATGGCTCTGCTGACAGTAAGCACAGAATCGGTGCTAACGGAAGCAGATAATTATGTGCTTCCGGCAAGCGTATTAGTTTTTGAAACACACAATTTGAATCTGAGACGCGTTACTATCAGTAACGCTTCTCATCATGTTTATTCTTGCTAGTGGTTTGTTCTTCCTGCGTGGACCTCGCTCCTGATTTTTTTATTAGCCATATCTCCCCAAAAAATAGCGACCAAATGAAATGTTCAGTTTATTTTTGATTATATAATTTACATTCATATTAGGCATCTGAAAGCACACAACGCTGTCGTGGAACAATTGTGTTTTTCTTTCCTTATTCGATTACTATTTGAGCCCAAGATTTTGCAAGCTGGTTATTTTATGCATATGACAATGTTGTGACAATTGTACTGAACGTGTCCAGTGTCTTGAATGTAGCTAATTTCCCCAGAGTCACTAGTCAATTACAATTTTAATGGAAAATAAACAGTATATATATAGATTATGTATAATGGCGCTGAAGCAAAGACAGTATGGACAATTGGTGATAGTGCCAGTGTGCCAGTAGCAACAAGGCTTGGTTGCAAAGAGGATAGTGCACTTGCTCCTTAAAATAACCCGCAAAAACCCGCAGATTTATTGAGTCAGAAAATTACAAACGGGGAGGCCCATCTCTTCAATCTTAATTAGTGTCATTTAAATAGGTCTACAGGCTGTATCGGTATATTAGCACAGCTTAATTGAAAATTGTAAAAGGTCACCGAATATAATAAGAGCATTGGTGCCAATACGTTGTAAATATTTATCAAATCATGAATACGGGAAAAGTTCAACTTGGCATCGCATTATGTTACTTCATTATTTTCCCCGCCCCCGTAGAAACGGGTTTATTTATTAATTTTTAAGCGGTTTTTATAAGCTGCTCCAGCAGTAAAACCAGAACTCGCCATCAGTGATGTTAGGCGACTTTTCATTAAACAACATAATTTGTTTTTCATCAGGCGTGAGAGAGACAAGCAACACCGAATCTCTGCTATAAGTCAGCGTTCACTATATATCGGGTCAGGGGTGTCTTATGTCACAAAAGCCCGCCTGCAAATCGCTCAAAGTTTCCCCATCCCAAGCAACCACAACTAGCTCTCATTCCCTGCATAGTCAGCAACATTAATCATTAGAGGAATTAGCGCCATGCGATCTGGTGCGTATAAGATGCTCAAAAGAGACCGGCCCTGCTCGCTCTAGAAAAGTGTTTTTATGTTGTTGTGTTTGATTTTTTTTAGCTGTCTGACTTTATTTTAGTTTGCAAGTGGGAATTCCGGGCCCCCTTACGTACCTGGGAAAGTCGGGTCTTTCTGATGGAATGGACTATGATATAAGTGAATCAAATGTTGTCTGAAAGACACATATACACGCGTGATTAATGTCTCTTCATAATTGATAGTGCACGATAGGTGTTGACCTAAAGTATTTATTTGTGAATTGTCGTCACAAAGCTTTCAATCAAAAGAACTATTTATGTTACCTAAACACCGTGAAAAGTGGTTCAAACTTAAGTGCTCAGTAGTTGAAGGAGGGGGGGGGAGGGGCCTAATGGATTAATCACTAAAAAGATAATTTAATGAAACATATTTTTATATAGTGCGAAATGTTTTTAGACTCGCAATCCAAAATCAGTTTCACTGTGTATTATATTTATGTGTGCGGCAACACAACAGACTTTGAGTATTGGCTATTTTTTAAATAATAGTGATATAATTTTCCCTTATTGATAAAAAAATAACACGTGGAATTCGACACACACGATGGGTAGGGTTCTGGTTTTAAGATGACAGTTTTTGTACTTTTGTATAATAACATTGACAGCCCCCTGCCCACACTTTTAATCATTGCGTATATATCTACAGATTTAAATTACGAAATAGAGTATTATGACAACCAGAGCAAACTGTAATGCGTCGGGTGTGTTTCACAAAGAGTTAGGACTAGTCATATCTCGAGGACCAGTTACTCGTCCTAACTTAGGACTATCCATGCAATTTGTAGGACTCCTAGGACTAGACCTAAGTTAGGACTAGTCCTAACTCTTTGTGAAATCGACCCGGTACATGGGCGCGTTGTGGCGGCGCCCGGTTGGGCGAAGCCCCTCATGTAGGACGCAATCTATCGATACAAGGGGTTTGATGAAAGCCAACAAGAGTTAACACCCAAAGTAAATATTAAAATCCATAACAATTGCATTTCTACAGCCACTAACACCTCCAAAAGAAAGTCTCTAAACGCTCAAGAATAGTTATGTTTACCATAAATTGAACAAAAATATTTGGAGAAGGGTTGAAACTTTTAAATAGCTTGTTTGATGTGTAGGGGGATTGTTCGATAAATGAGATACATCAAGCAATGGTTTATTTATCATGTGAGGCGCCCCTGATTTTTCAAGGGCGTCTCAGATAATAAATAAACCATGAACAAAAGTAATATTGCAACAGTTTATACAATGAATAAATATGAGCTGAAGGGAGAATGGAAATGGCACTTACATATGACTTGAGAGAGGTGCATAGAGCTCGGGCTGGAGTCGAACCATAACTCAAACACGGGAAGGAACAGGGCTTCGCTTCGTAAATGACAATGCGACCAACTCCCCACTCTCTGCACTGACGCGCTGTACCCATTCTCACATTCCAAACCTGGGTACACTGGGTATGAATACAAAGCAGTCAACAAAAGAACCATCCAAAGGGAGTAGGTATGTCAAATGGGTACGGTATATGCAAATTAACCAAGGTTTTGTTAAACTTATACAAGCCCTTGCACATTACAATACTGATGAATGGGTCTTGCTTGTATCATGGCCAAGCTGGTTTGGGCATTGTATTCATTCAATTAAATTCAATTCAATTCAATTCAATTCAAGAATACATTTATTTCTATACTCTCATAAAAGAATAACAACAGTTACATGTATTACGGAGTAAAGCAAGAAGGTCTTAATATCATGTTCTGTGGTTAAGTCATCAGAGTGTGGGTTCGAATCCCAGTCATGACACTTGTGTCCTTGAGCAAGATGCTTTTGTTTATCTTCACCCTGTGGTATTCATTTGTATCATGCAAGAGTTACATTGAGAATGATATTGTGTTTGAGAAATCCTTCGGAGCGACATGGCAGCCCACGATTGTATACTCCCCTTGGAGCTGAGAAAGATTACGGCTGTCGGTTTCACAAAGAATTATGACTCGTCTTATCTCGAGTTAAAGGAACACGTTGCCTTGGATCGGTCGAGTTGGTCTTTGAAAAGCGTTTTGTAACCGTTTGTTATGAAATGCATATGGTTAGAAATATATTTTAAAAGTAGAATATAATGATCCACACAAGTATCACTCAAAATTGCTTGGTTTTCTTTTTACCTCGTCCAATAACACGGTCGGCCATTTATGGGAGTCAAAATTTTGACTCCCATAAATGACCGACCGTGTTAGTTCGCACAGTAAAAAGAAAACCATGCAATTTTGAGTGATACTTGTGTGGATCATTATATTCTACTTTTAAAATATATTTCTAACCATATGCATGTCTGCATGTTACAGTGCAGGGTTGGGATTCGTCCTAAGTTAGAAAGAGTTTTGTGAGATCGAAGGCGGGAATGTTATCGGCCCAATTACCAAGACAGCGCAAAGATACCTCATTGTGAAATGGTCTAGAACATGATCTACTTGTTGATATTAATATGTCATAAACAAACAGGTGCATCTAGTAAGATTTAAGGGTTACACTTAGGGGCAAGAAACAAACATCTTCCTCCAAATGTTATTTAGTTATTTTTGTCATATGGGATTGAACAGGATATGAAGTTGCCAGGTCGAGTGAGCTACAGTCGTAAATCCTTTTTTATTCTGCTATTTTCTTTTCAAGCAGAGTGTACTTCGCCCAACCGATGCCGCGGTTATATTGTGATGTTTATCCTATCTCCAATATTTCTTATTGTATTTATTTGTTATTATGATGATTTGTTCGTGGAGTTTGGTACAATTGAATTACAAGATCTTGGCTCCTTTGTATGGCCGAATTGATCCCGATAATTTGAAATTAAATTTATATTTTAATCTTAAAAAGCTAACTGCATAGGACTGCGGAAATTAAAAGCTTCCATTTAATACTTTGCACGAACAAAATTCGCAAGTTATAAGTGGTAAATAAAACCTAACAATCAATTAATGTCAAGGCCCCGACAATACCTCACATCCATTTAACGTACCAACAATTAAATGTACCAACAATTGTCCATGTTAGCATTTTGTCCATTGTCAGATATAGGTAAAAATAAATGTGGATTCATTTTTAAAGGTCTTAAATATATAGGGCCCCTTTTCTTCTTCTATTTTGTTTTCTCTTTGAAAAAGCATCATCTTTGTAAATTCTTACGGAGAAAACCTGAAAGTATTTTGAATTATGTTGCTTGTTCTATTCGCTAGTTCGATTTCTTGAAACATACATAGTTTTGTTTATTTTAATGATTTTCGAATCTCGTTTCTGTGGAGACGTTGTTTTAAGTCAACTTGTCATTAACTGTGTGTTCTATTCTCTAATTAGATTCGTTAATGGTACGGACATAAAGGAGATTGTTTACGTTGTGGATTTGAATATTTTATAATTGATTTAAAGACCCTGGACACTATTGGTAATTGCCAAAGACTAGCCTTCACAGTTGGTGTATCTTCACAGATGGTTTACTTTAAGAATTTTAAATCTCTAATTGATTTAATGATGTCAACGTTTGCTTTGAATCTGGCCTTCAATGATGTAGTTGCAGCATACAAACCACGGGCCATGCGCTCTAAATTAAACCCCATAAGAAAAAATTAACATGGGTTCCGAGTCAAAGGGGGTGGTTGGTATAAAGATATATTTAAAGGCACTGGACATTATTGGAAATTGTCAAAGACTAGTCTTCTCACTTGGTGCATCTCAACATATGCATAAGATAACAAACCTGTGAAAATTTAAGCACAATTATTGGTCGTCGAAGTTGCGATATAATAATGAAAGAAGAAACACCCTTGTCGCATGAAGTTGTGTGCTTTCAGATGCTTGATTTCGAGACCTGAATTTCTAAATCTGAGATCTCGAAATCAAATTTGTGGAAAATTATTTCTTTCTCGAAAACTATGTTACTTCAGAGGTGCCGACACTGACTTGAACCCATAAGCATTCGGCGCCACAGAACTTTGTACGTGTAAGAACCAGTGCACTTATCAAAAAGAGAAGGGGGTCGCCCCAGTGTTCCTGGTTTGATTGGTTGCACATCGCGCCACAGCACTTTGTAAGACTTTATATGTCATGTAAAAAGGAGAAGGTCTCATAATTCAAACACCCACATAACTTGCAGGAAAAATACTGTTTATTGAAGGACCATGAGCGACATTGAGTGACTGATAAGAGCGCTGTATAAGAAGCCGCTGTCATTTTAGTAAAGAAGATCTGTCCTCTACATAAGTGTTGTACGAATGAGTGTGCCTTTTAGTGAAGTATGCCGGGTCATCAAGTCTTTAAAGGAACACGTTGCCTTGGATCGGTCGAGTTGGTCTATAAAAAGCGTTTGTAACCGTTTTTTATAAATTGCATATGGTTGGAAAGATGTTTTAAAAGTAGAATACAATGATCCACACAAGTTTGCCTCGAAATTGCGTGGCTTTCCTGTTACTGTGCGAACTAACACGGTCGGCCATTTATGGGAGTCAAAATTTTGACTCCCATAAATGACCGACCGTGTTAGTCGACGAGGTAAAAGGAAAACTGTGCAATTTCGAGGCATGTTTGTGTGGATCATTGTATTCTACTTTTACAACATCTTTCTAGCCAGATGCACTTTATAAAAAACGGTTACAAACGCTTTTCAAAGACCAACTCGACCGATCCAAGGCAACGTGTTCCTTTAATAACAAACGACCGGGATGGGGGGGGGGGGGTTCAGATCGTGCGGATCGCAGCCAGGCCAAGGTTGAAGCTCTTTACGGAGCTGAGCGTTGAAACTAACACATTTAAGATCACGATGAACAGCGTCTCTTAAATATTAAATTGTTATCAAGTTCAATCTTTGAAGATAAGACAAAATAGTTGCAGAACAAATGTCTTAAGGTCACTGGACACCTTTCGTAATTGTCAAAGACCAGTATTCTAGATTTGTGTATATCCCAGAATATGCATTAAATTTTGACTCACTTTGGTCATCGAAGTCGCAAGAGAATAACAAAATGAGAAAATATTCGAAAGATGTTCACACATTATAAACACATTACAAACGTGTGTTAAACTACCTTGGGATACCATGGGGAGTATAAAAGTATTTTTAAAAATATAACTGTCGCCAAAAGGTCTCCCAAATCCAAGAAAAGCCAGGAAAGTATTAAGGCATAAAAAGGCGCTCAAAATCTTTGAAATCGCACTTAAAAAAACATATGGTTCAATCTTTATGATTAAATTGTGTAATCAAACCGCGTTGCATCTTAAATAAATAAGACTACTTGCAATGATTCTGATTGAATCAGCATTTTTGTTGTTTCTGCTATGCGAGGGAGTAAATGCGAACGTGCCCAAAACACAAAGGCCCTTGGCAAAGGAAAAAAAATATAGACTACAAAAACTGCAAGGATGCTGCTTTTATCAGAGACCTCTAAACGACAATGACACGATTTCAAATGAAGGTGGCGTGATGGATTGCGAAGACAGTTCCGAAACTGAAATGATCGGGACAGTTTCATAACGAGTAGTTGACGGCCAAGGAACGGCATTACTTTACAATGAACACGAACTACACGTGAAAACAGTTTGTTTTTATTCATATTTAGATTAAGAAAAATGAACAGTTTGCAAAAACAATCTTGTTGTAAAAAATATTGTTTTAAAAGTGTTATTTTCAGCGTCGCCTATACACCCTTCTCGGTTGAGACAGAATATTATGAAACAAAAAGACACACTGGTCGGATAGAATGAGGTGCGTTGAGATGACTGAGAAAAGCCTGTCTGTTTTATGCACGTGCTACTGTTGAAATGTGCAATTACGAAGTGGGCTTGGATTCGACCACGACTAAAGAGTGTTTCCAAACCACTCCTACACTCTTTAAAGACACTGGACACTATTGGTAATTGTCATGACCAGTCTGCTTACTTGGTTTATCTCAACATAATGCCATAAAATAACAAACCTGTGCAAATTTGAACTCAATTGGTTGTCGAAGTTGCGAGAGAATAATGTCGCACATAATGTGTGCTTTCAGATGCTGGAGTTCGAGAGCTCAGCTGAGGTCTCGAATTCAATTCAAATATTTGAGTGAGAAATTACTTCTTCCCCAAAAACTGTATTGCTTCAGAGGGTGCCGTTTCTCACAATGTTATACCTTAACTTAACTTGGCGCTGTACAGTCAAGAAAAACATTAAAGTGCAGGATTAAAAAACACGAGCAAAAATAGCAAAAATATGTTTTTTTTTTTTAATACACAACAGTATTATGCTATCAACAGCTCTCCATTACTTGCTACCAAGTAATATTTTCTGCCAACAATTATTTTGAGTAATAACCAAAGCTGTCCAGTGCCTTTAAGAAGTCAACGTTGTCACAACCTCGGGGCCAGCAGGTGAAGTTTTTACTAAAATACCCAAAAGGGAAAGATGTTGTCTGTTTTAGGTCTACACCTTGCTTTTTTATTCAGCTGCTCCTATTGTGTGTGGAGTATCTTACCATCTGACAATTGTATTTTGTACTGGCTGTATAGGACTCTGTTTCGACGCTGATTCCATCGGGATATGGGTAAATTCTGTCCTGGGAGTTTTGTATTTATTAATTTATTCTTTTTTTCTTTTCTTTTTTTCATCAAAGTTGGGAGATGAAAGAAGACAAATCTTTGTCACTCCGAGTTGTGCGCTTTCAGATGCTTGATTTCGAGACCTCAAGTTCTAAATCTGAGGTCTCGATATCAAATTCGATGAAAATTACTTCTTTCTCTAAAACTACGTTACTTCAGAGGGAGCCGTTTCTCACAATGTTTTATACCATCAACCTCTTCCCATTACTCGTTAACAAGAAAGGTTTTATGCTAATAATTTTTATGAGTAATTACCAATAGTGTCCACTGCTTTTTATGCATAGTTTGTTATGTATACCTAAACCACACGATTTATAGTGGGATTCGGCTCTGTGCATTAGAATATCCCTCCACTGTCATTATCGTTAAAATGAACACAGGAAATCAGTAGAATCAATCCCGTGAAGTTAGACGCCACATCACTTACCCCCCCCCACGCCACGCCTACCCCCTACCCAAACCTAGCATAGAACTATGCTAACTGGGGATTCAGCAGATTCACCGGTTTTAATTTTCAGATTGGCAACACAAGCCTCGTCAGTATATGATTAAAACGTCTTCCTCTGTTCGCTCGAGTTTGATTGTTGATTTTATAATAAAGACGCTTTTAGCGGCGGCTCAGATCGGTAGTCTGAGCTTATGGGTTATTTGAGACTAAATTACCGGCTGTCATTTTTGCATGATAAAAGGAACCTCGTTGTTAACAAGCTTCTGTTACACATTGCCGCTTTTAGAAGAAGACAGCGAAAGAGCAAAGGGGATCTGTCTGTCGTGACGTCATGCCTTCACCTATCCATCTATCCAGGCTATTATTTTAGCATTTGCAAGTTGGCTTAAAACGTAAGAAAAAAAACCTAGAGTGATGGCACGAGCTAAAATCAACAGTGGGATTTGAGACTTCCATTTCTCAGGTTGAAATAGAAACTTCCGATTAACATTTCCAAGTTCGACCTCAAACTTTCGAAATAACGGCATTCAAAGTGATAAGAAGAGGGCGGTGCTAGGGGCAGAGCTAGGGGCGGTGGCTAGAGGCTTGCATCACTGTCTTTGAGAAGTGACCCAGTTCTCTTGACAGTTCACAAACAGAATGTTATTGCGGGAGCGGGAGCGACCAAACTAAGTAAACTCCCACATCAACCAAAGCTAATTATTAAATGTTTAAAATTATGACCCGAAAAGTAGTGTGTCAGCCTCTTGAAGACTAATCAAACCACATTGGACAACCGAACTTCAGATTTCCATTCTGCTATTTGCGATAAGATATTTGGAATTCTTAAACCAGAAAAAAATATATTCAATTTTCTTTTAGAGCCTACAAGTTATGATAATTTAGTCTGGTGCTCCCATGAGACAATAAGAGCCCCCTTACGTGGCTTAGGCCCTACTCTACCTGATCAGCATGCGTGAATATTTGCTTTAGCCAACCTCTTGTCTCGTACTAGACTCAATCATCGAGGAAGGACCCCGTGAAAATGGTCCTCCGAGGACCCATCACCAACTTCCTTATCAACACTCCCAACACCATCAATACTGACTGAGTCACCCCATTCAAGAGAAGTAAACTGACTTCCTTTTAAAGACACCATAAGAAAGATAATCACAAATCTCATCCGTTATATATATGTTTAATATAATTATCGTGATATTGTTATCTTGTATAATAATTATGAAAATTATTGATTTGAGACTATCTTATCTTTCTGGACAGTTGTCTTCCATAAATTATTAATAGTTTAAATATTCATCACAAAAATCGTTCCCTATAAGGGAAGCGGTAGAATACAATGCACGTTTGCATGCAGTCATTGCTTTAATATAAACCTGAATTCATTATCGTATATAGATCGTACCATTACAACCGAATGTTTGCATTATACGAAACCAACATGGATATCGAGAGAGAGAGAGAGATGATGGTGACTGCGCCGTGCATGCAGCAAGTCATACCCTCATCCCAACAAGCTTATTGGTTAATAGACGCACACCGACTTCCCGCCCAGTCGTGACAAGTCCTCTGCACGCCCTCTCGCGTCCGGCAGGAAAAACCCCTTCCTTCGCGCCAGAGAGAAATTGTATAAAGCAAACGGAGCGACGTGTTGCAAGGCTCACATTTGTGCCCTATCAGTCTCAACACTAATAGCGTGTGTCTCGGTACGAGCGCCGTGTTAATAGAGCGACGATGTGCAACTCGACAATCGCAGCCGTGGGCTGCGCGTACATTCTCGGAAAGAATGTTTCAGATGAGGAGGGATTCGACGAGCCGGACAGCTCCGTGGAGTCCTCGTCTAGCTTTCTCACAACCTCGGACCCCGAGGTTTTCAACCCAATAAACTTCCTCCTGTGGCTGTTATGGACTCTTATAGTCGGCGGTAATATCCTAGTCATGTCCGTAATCATTAGAGACAGGGAACTTCTATTAAAACCCGCCAATATCTTCATCTTGAACCTTGCAGCCTCCGACCTGTTGGTGGGGATTATCTCCATGACTTTTCAGAATATCTGGCAGCTCAAAGAGGATTGGATTTTCGGGGAGCTCATGTGTAAGTGCTGGACCATCGTGGACTTCTCCGCGGCTACGCAATCTGCTTTCGCCATCGTGCTCATAAGCTTCGACCGCCTGATGCTCGTCTCCACGGGTCTGAAATACAAGCAGTACATCACTATTCCCAAAACATGCATCCTGGTCATTGTGACATGGGTCATCTCACTCCTCATAAACGCCATTCCTATTTTACTCTCAGATAAACTTTTCGGCCGCTGGGTGGAGTACTCCAACGAGTGCGATTTCGGGGTGTCGTACCAACTCGGCTACCAATGGCCAATGTTCGTTCTGTCTTTCATTGTGCCTATTGTACTCGTGGCATTTTTCAATATAACCGTCTATAATAACATTCGGCAGAGAGCGAGACGTTTCCAGGGCAGGAGTACTTCTGACTTTAAGAAACATCGCAAGGCGGCTGTCACCTTAGCCTTAATCGTAGGGGTGTTCTTGATCTGCTGGGTGCCATATTGGATTAACAAATTCGCCCAAATCATTAACATAGACAATCTTGACAACAAAGTGTTATCAGATGCATTAGCGTACCTACTGTGGTCCAACAGCGCCATTAACCCCTTTCTGTACGCGGTGACGAACCCGCGGATAAGGTCCGGCATGCTGCACATTTTACGCAAACCGTTACCGAAGAGGTGGACTGCGAACAACAGACGACAGCGAGGAACACTCGATTACAACCTTGGCGAGACGAACATGACAAAGATAACCCGTCAAGATGGGGATTAATGGGGTTTGATCCTGGAGACATTTGTACAGGCGGGTAGTGTGTGTTGTGTCTACAAGGCGAGTAATACGCAACGTGGGTTGCTATCTTCTGATGAAGGCGGTTGGTGTCCTCATCCGTGAACTACTTGTTGCAACGCGTCTGCTTCATCTCCACCATGCCCGTAAAGTGTAATAATGTGTGTGAGGGTGTTTTGTACAGTGAAAGGTAACCGTTTTAGTTTTTAATCACGAACCAACCGGGTTGAAAGAATGTAAGTAGGTCAATTAATTAACACAACACCAAGTTTATAACATGTATTACCAAGCATGTACGCACCAAGCGTGTGTTGAAGCTGTACAAATCTACAAAAGCCATACAACCTTCGGCATTTATTAATTTAATTATAAGCTTAATACAAGGTCCCACGGACATACTTTGTTACCCGCAAGAATCCTATTAATATAATGACATATTCATACATACGTTGAAAAGCTTAAAATATAATTGTCTATATACAATAATCTTCCCCATGGCGAGGGTTAGCTTTTGTTTAAAAAAAAAAAAAAAAAGGTGTAAACATCTCCGTCCTTGTAATATGAAAATCCTGTCAAATTAATTAATTCCAAGAATTGATAATAGACTCCCCACTTATGCTAAATTTTGTGGGTTGGTTAAAAGCATAAGAGATGTAAGGTTGGACAAAGCAATTTGTAATCCTAAAAGAACGACTCAATGTTGAAATCAATAATAATATTGATGAGATTGTGTACACTCAGAAAAGATTAAACTGTCAGTACGAAAGGGCAGCTTTGTATAGACCACTGGTACAGGTCACTTGAGTATAATTCCGTCAGATATACTGCCATCTCCGTAATGAAATTGAGTAGACACCCAATTCCAGGAGAAATAAGCTTGCAAAACAACAATTTTAACAAAAGGGCGCATCGGCGTGTCATGCCCACATGTAATTGATGCTTTTTTTTTGTGGAGCGTATAGGTTTGTGTCCCACCAGTTTCGTGACACGCGTGTCCCTGGGCAGGGCACTTAACTATAATTGCTCTCACTTTGGAGTTGGGCAGTAATCTTTGATGCATGTTGTGTAATGCCTGCATTACAGAAAAGATATTAAAAGAAAGGCAGATAGAGAGATAAGGAATTGACAGTGAAATTGCTCAACAGTCAAACAGTCCAACAGTCACCTTGTACGTGAACAGTACACCTTAAAGATACCTTGTATAAACTAAGCAGTTTCTTCTACTTTTTAAAGGAATTGGACACTGTGGTAATTGTCAAAGACTAGCCTTTACAGTTGGTGTATCTCAACATATGCATAAAATAACAAACCTGTGAAAGTTTGAGCTCAATCGGTCAGCAAATGTGCGAGATAATAATGAAAGAAAAAAAAACCTTGTCACACGAAGTTGTGTGCGTTTGGATGGTTGATTTCAAGACCTCAAGTTCTAAATCTGAGATCTCGAAATCAAATTCGTGGAAAATTACTCATTTCTCGAATACTATAGCACTTCAGAGGGAGCCGTTTCTCACAATGTTTTATATTATCAACCTCTCCCCGTTGCTCGTAACCAAGAAAGGTTTTATGCTAATATTTATTTTGAGTAAAATACCAATAGTGTCCACTGCCTTTAAAGGAACCTGTTTCGGATCCGTTCGTCCGCTTTATACCCGATTAAAGTGTATAAATATACAATAAGTCTAACCTAAAACAGTTTCATTCCAATGGGTAGAGTTTGTTTGTAGAGCGCCGGCACATTCCCATTTGACGAATAACTGGAGCGGTTACGCACACGCGTCAAGAATAATCCGTAATCGGTGTATACAATCTGAGAAACGTTTCATGCGTGAAACATTTCCAAGATTGAATTTGCTTAAAGGGAAGGTACACGTTTGGTAATTACTCAAAACAAATATTTACTTAAAAACTGACTTGGTAACGAACGAGCATTGGAGAGCTGTTGATAGTATAAAACATTGTGAGAAACAGCTCCCTCTAAAGTAGCATAGATTTTGAGAAAGAGGTAAAATCTCACTAAAACATTAAAAGACTTCTAGCTAGAAGTCTTTTACTCTTATCTGAAAGCACAAAAATTCGTCAAACAAGGGTGTTTTTTCTTTCATCATTTTGTCCCAACTTCGAAGACCAATTGAGCTCAACTTTTCACAGGTTTGTTATTTTATGCATATATTGAGATACACCAAGTGAGAACACTGGTCTTTGACAATTACCAATAGTGTACCTTCCCTTTAAAAGGAATCTTTTCTTATAATGTTATACAGTAACAACAGTTGCAGTACTTCATTATCAAGGAAGATTGTATGGTCATTGTTTTTTTTTGGAGTAACTATCAAAGGTATAGCCTCTCTTTAAAGTCGTTCACACTAATCTTAACGGCACTATATCCAGTAATATGGCGCGGAAACTTCAGCAAATGTGTGTGATTTAATTGGTCGACCTTATACTCGTGTAACGTGATCGTCTTCACGCGATCTACTTGTTTGCTAAGTCTGGCGACATGCATAAAACAAATACAAATACTAAAAAAAATAAGGCAAGACGGTTTGACGAATGAAGATTTTTCACTTTGAATGTTTTACAAACCTGTTTTCTTAATAAAGCACATTCTGACGGTAAAAACTGATTACGATAAAAACGTAGGAATCGAATAATAATAATGGATTTGTTTTTTACAAAACTACACCAAACTGTAGATTCGTAACGAATCTACACTTAAACTGCCGATTCGTTACCAACTATTGTGAAATGAAATTGTACTTGAGAAATCCAATCCATTTAATTCATATCGTAATCAATGGGGAAATAACTTTAAGTCAGAGAATAATATACTCTAAAATGAAGATTCGTGACCACAAAGTACTTGCCTTCGGCTCGTACGTTTTATTCACGAATCTACACTTTCTCGTCCATTCTCCTTAACAGAAATCAAATTCTATTCATGACTTCATCCGCTGACTAAATCTGCAAAGACCGCTGTGTCGACGCAGGAGTAAAGTCTAAATACAACTGCTTTAATAACCGTTTGCCATTTTATATGCACTGGTTGCCAACTGAAAACCTCGAGTCATTTACACAAACGCCCGTGCACACACACACGGGTGAACAACCAGCTGCACAAATACTGATGTCCGAAGCAAAACTCCCTCTGCATCGCACTGGTACAACATCAAACACCTTCTTTTCGGAAAAGATTCTGTGAATATATAAGACATGGGTGACATTTCATCCTTGGTAATTTATTACCACACCACGATCTAACCCCATAGGGGAAAACGTATAGAATATCGCAAGCCGAAACTCGCCGAGCGTAATACATGTGAAAAAATTATCACCCAAAACAAGTGTTACTGCGTACAAATATGTAGACATGAAAATGAAATGGCAAACTCGAGCTTTTTTGCTGTTGGTCTACTGTAACTTAATCCACAGACCATTCTTCTGAATGGATCCTGTCAAAAGGTTGTGACCCTGTTTACCAAACAGTTTGACTAGTAGTTGGACGAAGAAATACTTTTGTTTGTCTGACATAATATTTAAAATGAACACAAGTCTCGGCGTCACCTAAACCTAATTGTTTACTTTCTGCTTATTTATAGAGAGTCATACTTCTGTCGCATTACACTTTTTGATAAAACAAATTATATACAATTAGATTTTAATATTTTATAACCGAGGTCGTTGTATACATTCATCAACACATGCACATGCTTTTCTCTTAATAATTATACTTGTTAAAAACATTTTATTATCATGTTCAATTTAAAGGGACACACCGGCCGAATTGGGTATTTGGGCTACAAAATAGACTGAGCTATGACTTCAACGATCTTCCAGGAATGAAGAAGAACAGTCCTTAAAAAGAATCATCAAATTTAGCCATTGTTGAGCATTTTAAGACAAAAACGCAGGTCGCGTGATTGATCTAACCAAAAAGTGGTACAAACAATCACGTGACCTTCCGGGCTAGTTTTACTTTCAGCCGTCTAAAAGTAACTTACTTAACCAAATTTAAATCTTTTTTTTTACAAAATTATTAACGAATAATTGACGAAAAAGATCATGTATTCAAATTATCGCTACAAAATGTAAATAATGGTGACAACTAACGTAAGATTGACATTCAAAGAGTCCGTGAAACGGAAGCTTGTTATGTGGCCGCTTTGGTGTTTTAAAACAATTTTTCGCTAAATACGTGACATTTTGATGATTTTTTTTACAGCAACCATCTACAAAAAAATTATTTATGATTCTACACCCCTAAATTGCGTAAACGGTGAGCCGGTGTGTCCCTTTAAGAATCAATCTAAGTCTACAACGTATGACTACGGTCGGCACCTCGCTTTCTCGAGTAGGCCTACATATTGCAAAAATATTTGTCACTTCAAATGTTTAAAACGCAGCTGATTAGACTACTTAAGCAACTTTCGGTTTCTGAGAGTTCGTGTTTCTGTTTTCAAATTAAGCGCTTGACAGCGCTTGACTCCGGTCGTCGCCTCGGTATTTTTTAGTAGACCTGCCGTCGATTTCACAAAGAATTAGGACTCGTGTTATCTCGAGTTAGGATTTATCTTTAAGGCAGTGGACACTATTGGTAATTACTCAAAATATTTATCACCATAAATCCTTTCTTGGTGACGAGTAATGGGGAGAGGTTGATGGTATAAATATTGTGATCAACGGCTCACTCTGAAGTGCCATAGGTTTCGAGAAAGAAGTAATTTCCAATGAACTTTATTTTGAGACCTCAGATTTAGAACTTGGGGTCTCGAAATCAACCATCTAAACGCACACAACTTCGTGTGACAAGGGTGTTTTTTCCTTTCATTATTATCTCGCAAGTTCGATGACCGATTGAGCTAAAATTTTCCACAGGTTTTTTATTTTAATGCAAATGTTGAGATACACCAACTGTGAAGGCAAGTCTTTGACATTTACCAATAGTGTACTGTGCCTTTAAGGTCTGCCTGCTACAGTGCAGGGTTGGGACTCGTCCTAAGTCAAAAGATTTTGTGAATTCGACGGCTGCATCTTGTCAAAAGTGTTGTAACTGTGAATGTTTGACACTCAGCTGTATCATAGAATTTTAAGCAACTCTCGGCATCTGATTTATACTGAAAGGGTTGGTTTCGCAGCGCTTATAGACTTACACACTTATAGTTTGTGAACACTGTGAATGTTTTAGACTTAGTTTTGTCAACGTATCTAAACAAATACCGGCCCTTGTGAGTCTGAAATGTTTCAGTTATTCGAAGGGGTGACTTTACACCACCTGTTAATATTAATAGACCGGAAACTATTTTTACTGAAACTTTGAAAAAGAGAAATTTAAAAAGTAATTTATATGCAAATTTAGATACATATGAAGAGGAGCGTCAGTGAAATTTGTTTTTTACCGTTTGGCTTTTGAGGCGAAGTAGGTCCGAGCTGACAATCAATTCAGTATTATTCTGTTGGCGACGTTCCACGGAACGTGATCTCGCATCTAGACGACGTATCAATCGATCGGCTTCAAAATATTATACAAGAGACCATCAGAGGTGAGTGTCCAAATAATGCGAACAGTGACATGTCCGGGTGCCACCATGCAACCTTTTTCGAAACAATCGCAGATGCAACATCGATCTGCCCAATAATGAACTCCAGCCAATCACCGATCAATATTACGAATCAAGGTAGAAATCACACCAATAGGAGCCCCTTGAGAGTGATACGTCATCCGTTCGTTCCTAACAGCGCGTGTCTGATTGGTCAGCTCGATTCGGGGGCATTGCAAATGCAAACCATATGTATTTTGAAACTGTGTTGCATGCATGCAGTGATATTAAACCGCCAGTTGTTGTCATCAAAAGAAACCCAGCTACTCCGCTGTGACCTAAAACAGTCCGCCCTCTTCCGTTGACTGAGCTTACGTTTGAGTTCCCGCTGGACGGGGGTTTAAAAGGACAAGACAGCCAAAGGCGCGTGGCATTTCATATCGCATAAATGCGTGGAGAGACGCAGTGAACATATGGGAAGACAAGTATGGATAGCTCACTGTCAGTGTACGATACCTCTTTTTTTATGGCGGAGGGAAATGATTCCTGGCCTAGTGAGGAGGGTCAGGACCCACCGCCCGCGGTAGAGAACTTGATCTCCGTGGTGCTATGGCTGCTGTGTGCTGTAATCGTGATCGGGAATATTCTAGTCATATCTGCCTTTGTCAGGGATAGGGAACTGCGAGTCAAACCTGCCAATCTCTTCATTTTAAACCTCTCCATATCAGATCTGATGGTCGGCCTAATCTCTATTTCGTTTTACAATATCTGGGAGCGGCACACGGAATCATGGATATTCGGGGAGGTGGTGTGTAAACTTTGGACTATCGTTGACTACACGGCTACCACCCAATCCGCTATGGCGATCGTTCTCATCAGCTTCGATCGGGTGATGTTGGTATCGAAGGGGTTGAAGTACCGGGAGTACATCACCCTAAGGTTGACTCTATTCCTCATCGTGTCATCATGGATCTGGTCCTTCAGCTTAAACTCCATCCCAATCTTATTCTCAGACACCGTGACTGTACCATGGGTGGACTACGGGCTCAGCTGTGACTTCGGTATCCTATACCAATTCGTGTATAAAATGACTGCGATCATATTCTCTTTTGTCATCCCCTTCGTATGCCTGGCCATTTTTAACGTCATAGTTTATAATAACATTCGCGCTCGTTCCCGTGGTGTGTACAGCAGCCACTCTAACACCGCGAGGCGGACTGACGGTGCACCGGTCCGGTGCAACAGTCAGGGTAGGGGGACCAGTGAGTACAAGAAACACCGCAAAGCAGCCATCACCCTGGCTCTAATCGTAGGCGTGTTCCTGACATGCTGGCTGCCCTGGTCCGTCAACAAACTGGTTTCACTCATAGCTATATATACTGAGGAGAGTTCCATAACAGATGCTTTGGCTTATCTGCTATGGTCGAACAGTGCTATCAATCCGTTCCTGTACGCCGTGACCCATCCGCGCATCCGGACCGGTCTAATCGCCTGCTTACTGTGCTGCGTTCCGGCCAAGTTCCGGCCCCGACGAGTCCGGGGAGGGTTCCAGAACACGGACTATAACCAGATGACGGGGAGGAGTCGCGCACGGTGTGGGACCGGAACAACTATCACTGCGTCCGGTGGTGGCAACAGTAACAACGACTGCAGTAAACGTGGATCATCAGTCTGACGTAACATGGTCAGTTTCAGCTTGGATTATCGGCTTTTTAATTAGTGTACTTAACCCATTGTAATGAGCAGTTAATTAAATGTTTATCAAATAGTTTAGGGTTCCATGCATGGCAGGGCATCACTGTCACACCCTCCTTGATTAAGACCGAATTACATAAAGCAGACTAAAAAAAAAAAAAACCCAATAATAATCAATATTAAAATACATACAAAAATAGTATATATAGTAACGAAATTAATATTAAACGGATACAGCTGTTCACCAACCAAAAAGTACAATTACTTGACTCGACAGGTGCCCAACAAATGTCGGTACAAATTAAGTGCTATTCTGTGAGCGATATTTTTAGCTGAAGAGCTTTGCTTGAATTGGGTCCAAATTCACAAGGGAAGTATTAATTGGTGTTGCCATTCATCTAGTCTATTTCCAGTATGCAAGTCAGATGTCACAATAGCAAGGGTGTATTTTCAGGGTATTTTCATTCTTCCTTGCGTAGAAAGATGTGCTCCCCTTCTGTATGTTCTTCCTAAATCCCTTTTTAAGAAAGCTTTTACACTTGTTTATGCAATTCAATTCAAGTCAATTTATTTTCATCCTTTATTAAAGTACATAATAGAATGCAGAAGACAGTATTTTGAAGGCACGATCCCAATAATATAGCCAAGGCTTTTAGTGTGGTAACTTGAACAGAGAAAACAGAACCAAAAACATCCTTCCATCTTGATTGTCACTTAGAAATTGACCAACCATTACCGCCCCCACCCCCCTCCCCCAACCCCTCAATAATTTGGGAGCGACTGAAAAGGCACGATCGCCAGGATGTGGTTGTTGTTTTAGTGACAGTTAACAGGAGCTTGTGTCCAGATCGATAAGTGTAACTTGGGGTTAAGGGTGAGAGACGTTCTTGCGATGGATAATGGTATACCTGTGAGATTTATAATTAATTGATTTGGGATTTTGACAACATTGCTGCTAAAACACGGTTACAAACGAAACATGCATAATGAATGCGCCATAAACCGAATGAATTCCCGTTGGGCTTGAAATACTATACACGCGTTAGAAATCTGAAGTGATGCTCGTTTAAATACGAGAGAGAACTATTGATTAGTTTTTTCTTCTGAGTCGTTGTGGGGTTTTCTTGAGGAGTAGTGCATCCATTAGTTTGGAGTTCAGTCGAACGGACATCGCAAATAAATTCCATGGAATCAACCAGGGTTTAAGGCGTGAATCCTTAAAGGCAGTGGACACTATTGGTATATAAACTCTGGCAAATTAATTATTAGTATAAAACCTTTCTTGGTGACGAGTAATGGTGAGAGATTGATGGTACAAAACATCGTGAGAAACCACTCCCTTTGAAGTAATGTGGTTGTTGAGAAAGAAGTAAATTTCTACGAATTTGACTTCGAGACCCCAGATTTAGAATTTGAGGTCTCGAAATCAAGCACACAACTTCGAGTGACAAGGGTGTTTTTTCTTTCATTGTTATCTCGCAACTTCGATGACCAATTGAGCCCAAATTTTGACAGGCTTTTTATTTTATACTTATGTTGGGATATGTTGGGTGAGAGGACTGGTCTTTGACAATTACTAAACGTTCCTTCCCTTTAACTTGCATTTAGGGTGATACTAAGATTTGGTTAGCTGGCGTGACATTTCAGGAGTAGACGTGAGTTTGTTGGGCACGGAAGGGGGATGGTCTGAGCTTGTGACGATCTTACACTGGGTTGGGATTACCTGCAACCTTTTAAAGGTGCATAGTCACTAACCTCTACCCACCCACCTAAAGACCCCGCTCTCAGGGTTTAACACTGCTCTGTAATCTAACACAAAAGCAGTTTGAGAAGCATATTTTTCTCAAAGATTCATTCATTCGTGTTTTCAATAACGGTTTATTCAAATAATTCCAAAACGCGGCGTCATCCGATTACTGTATTATATTACAAAATTGAACGGAGCAGAATGGAATAACAACAACGATTAGTAACAAATTAATATTCACAGCCAGCAGAACTAAAAAAAAAAAAAAAATTGAACAAGGAAGTAGGTTCATTGCTTACAAAGGTACTTAACATAAAACTTTTTTTCACAAATATTTCTGACGGTTTTTTTTTTTGCTTCTTAAAAAAGCTGTTTTCTTTTAAACCAATTTCTGTCTTGCAAGTCTGATAATAGAACACTTATGTCTTCAGACTGAAAGAAATCTTACCGAACCGGTCGGATGGGGGCAATTTATATCACTAATTTTCAGTTCGTGAACTAGTTCTCAGTTTCAAACTTTTAGAGATAAATAAGCTGTTGTCATGTAAACTAAACTTTTCGGTTGTCTATAATTCTACAAAACGTTGTATTGAACACACATTTCGTTTGTGATTGGGTTGTCTACAATCGTAACGGGACCAATGATCGTTATGTAATGTCTAATATTCGAATAATATACAGAGTAATTGTAGATTAAAAAATAGCTGTGGTGTTAAATTCAAATTTCGAACTTGGTTTTGTTGATTGATTGCCTTTCTAAGGAATTGATGTGTACCCGCCACTCAAAGGGTTTGGGTACTTTTTGTTCGACAAAAAACACAATGTCCATATATTTACATTAAATTTACAGCGTTTGAAGATAATGATAGTAGAAAGCTCCCCTTAAAATATTACCTACTGAGGTGCTGTAACTTGTGAGAAATGAGTAAAACAAGTCACGAAAATAGTTTTCTGCTCATGAGACAACATTTATCTAAGCATGTAGAATGTATTTTCTTGACAATGTTTAATTTATTTCACACAGCGGATTGAGCCAAAATTTTCCGAGTTTTTCGTTGATCTAACACAAATTACGAACACTTTCAGCAACTATTTTTGTAAGCTCAACCAATTCTGTATAATATGCTGACTCTATTTGGCCGTAAACAAAACCTCTATTGTCCTCCTTTTACCCAACTAACGAAACCATCTCCCTTGATCACTTCCTATGAACACGGCATCACGTAAAGATAACCACCATCTCATCTTCATGTGTACAAAATCTCAAGGTCAGAAAAGCCTGCGGAGTGACGGAGTCCGTAAAATGCGTTCAAAGACATACGGTACATAGAGCTCCATAAGATAGCTCCTAACACACAACACGCAGTCTGCCAACAAGATTCGCCTTGCATGGCCGCTCATATCCTACAGATTATGAAAGAAATAAGTGCATTTTGATGATGCATACTGCGTCACAGCCCCCCCCCCCCCCCCACCCCACCAGCCATCACCGTACTGTTCAAACGCACATACGTATTGCTTTGCAATGTCTATGCCTAAACATGTTACCAATTCCCTATAACAGTCTGAACCAGCGTGTACTATGCCCTACTTGTTCATGCAATTTGCACGAGCGGAAATGACGATTGGAACGGTAAATGGGACCGGTTTTCTATTATGAATTTGACAACCCTACAACTGCATTATTATGCATTCTAGCATCTCCATGGATGCGTCTTTACTTTATTTTGAGCTCTTCAACTAAGAACCAAGGTTATTCTTGCTGATATGTTTTCACTATACCCAAATTCCCAAATAAGCGAAACAGGACAACGGATCTCTCTATTTGGTTTACACAAACACTGATGCAATGTGGTGTGATTTCACTTAATGTGTTCGTTTCCTGAGCGGCTGTTTTCGTACGCCATCAGTAAGAAATCAAATGGCGCTGTAATAATATGGTTGTATTATAGCTAGCTGGGAACACACACACACAGAAAAAAGAAAAGATCAAGCACTAGTTAGCTAGTCTTGAAAGATCTCTGGAGTGCGTAACCCGACGACGTGTGGCGACTGTTCCGCTACGGTGGTTTTAATCGCTGAATGTGTGATTCCGAAGACGCAAATTTGATATTAAATTTAATCGGGTGGACACGTGTACGCAAAGCAGCGGCGCCGACTAACTGAGCACGCACTACCGATATATCTGCAAAAATCTCCGGCGGCAATTCCGTGACCAGCCTCCGTAGATCTATTACAATTAGCGGAGAAAATAGCAGGCGTTTTTTTTTCTTTCTTATTTCTCGAAAGGTAAGGTATTGATTTGAACGGGGGAAAGGAACGTCATTTTTTTTAAAGGCCTGTGGAGGAGACTATTATTTAGAGCTGGTCAGACGGCATGTATGGTTGCTTTCTAAGCGTCACAGGTTTATATACTTCTAGGACCTATGATTGATCAATTTGGCTTATCACACTGTAATGTGCATTGGACCACAATGCACTATTCTTGGTATTTCTGTGGTGAGACATGTTTCTGCACAATTAGAGCATGATGCAATCACTGACCTGTTCTCGTGTATCTCGTCTGTTCTCTTGACTCATTCATGACTTTGTTTGTGGAGACTTATTTACATAAATATGTAAATAACACGTGACGTAACCGCTCATGCGCGTTACTTCTGAATACACGTTTTAAATACGCAGATAAATTTATTGTTTGGAAAACAGCCTTTAAAGATAAACACCGTTCTCAATTATTGTCAAATTACTGGAAACAGGTGTTCACAAAAAAGAGATAGAAAATGGGCAGAGAAGAAGAGGAAGAAGAAGAAGAAGGTTAAAAAACTAGACCTGTACGCATTTTAAGTTCTTAGACCAAATGGTTTCTTGTTATTTCCATGACTATATTCACGTAGCTATTCACTTTTTGAACACACAGAGAAAGACACCCCTACCCGTGTCTCTTGTACTCCTGGGCGAAGGGAAGCAATTGGTGTTACGCTATTATTATGTGTGTATAATTTTATGTACGGCGTGAGATGGAAGCCCACCCCGCGATCGGAATATTTCATCCATTTGAAACGTCCAAAAGTAGTTCCTGTTTTGAATTCATAAACAATATACTTGTACCCATATCGCTTGTACTCCCGGGCGAAGGGAAGCAATTAGTGTTACGCTATTTCACACATTGCAGTTCAAACCCGCCCCACGGTCGAAATCAATGTCCTTTGAAATACCTTTATCTTAGCCCTATCATTTGTACATGTTTGTAATACAAAACATGAGACCGGGGCATGTGTCTCTTGAACTTCCAGGCGAAGGGAAGCAATTATTATAACCATTATTAAAAACCCGCCCATAATCTTGATTCCTGGAAACAACAATCTATTTGAAACAGTTAATAGCCCCTTTTTGCTGCATTAAACAGAGTGCTTTGATAATCCTGAACTGTCATCACTGTTTCGATTCAGACATCTGGAGTGATTTTTTTTTTTTTTTTTTTTTTTTTTAAACTCAAATACGTAATAATGTACCCGTCAAAGAGGTATAATAAAAGTAATTATAGAATAGTTATTCCCGAAAGACCCATGCATTAAGGTTTGAAGAGCTACTTCAAAGTGCAAGGTACGGTGGCCATCGTTGCTCAGAAATCATTTACGGGCTATCGAGATGAGAAAACCAAATGTCGTTATCTAACGCGTAAGAGCAAACCTACAATAGTCGATCAAACCAAATTGCTGGGCAAGTCAGTCATTATGCATTATCTGAGAGAGAGTTTCGCCAGGCAACCTACGAGGTATAGACAGACCAGACTATGCGGCGTGGTTTGCTCAAACCACCACTATAGATAATTACCGCTAAGTGGTGTTCAACGCAGGACGAAAACCGGCGTGTGAAAAGTACCACTATCGCCTCGTCTGATTTTTTGTTTCTTCTTGAGATAATAAAATTAGCTGTTGCAAACTGCTTACCGACCAATAAGGACCCCTAGTATAAATGCAAACAAAATAGCTAATGGCCTGATGTTTCGACCCTAGCAGAGTCTTTCTCGAATCACAACACAACAAACATGGACTTCTTGGCAGGAAATCTCCAGCTTCATTCACCCAAAATGCGGCCATGTGCAAAAAGTACAGTTCATTCCCAGAAAAGCCCCTTTCACACGAGAGCAGTTTAGCAAGGGTCCCTTGCTATTGTAGCGTGGTTGTCAAAGTTTACAAAATGTACCTCGTGTGAAAGGACAACAATTTACTTCTACTGTTCAAGTTCTCATGCAAAATCTTTTCAAACATTGCTACTTTTACAACCTCGTTAAAATTCAGCACGGGACCCAAGTTAAATTGCTGTCGTGTGAACAGCACTTTAAAAGTACGATTTCTGATGTACGAGGTTAAATGCTTGCTCACTCTCTCTCTCTCTTGCTCACCTTTTTTCGTCGCTATATCGCGTACAATTTCCTCGCTATAAACGGTGACAAATTGTCCAAACAAAAATCGATTGTAATGAAGTTACTCTACTGCTCGCACGGCCCGTGCTACCACTGATCACATCATCACTGGGCGTGTATTTCACTCCCTTCAGTCTCGGGGGCACAGAAACTGAATCAATGTCGTGCACACACAGTCTTGGTCGTGTCTTACCAGGGAATCATCGCTAGACTATACGCATTTAACTGTCACCGTGTTCAAGTGGTTATAGACTAAATGCAGGACTTGCAATTACAAGGCTTTGGGTTTGAATCCCCCAGCTATTAACCACTGATTTCACACTGACTAGAATGATTATTGTCGTCTAGCTGAATCACACTTTCTCAGTTTGTGTATTATAACCATAGACGATAAACCAATATTTGCATGGGAGAGATTGGATGTTGCCAGCTTGGTGTTTATATCCCCTTGTGAGAGTTTGCCGAGTTCTCTTGATGAGAAGAACATCTTAACAAACAAACAAACAAACAAATAAACAAACAAACTTGGGTCCCTTGTTCAATTTTAGCATGTGTGACAAGATTTTGCAAGAGAACTTGGACAGTAGACAAATTTGTTGTCCTTTCACACAAAATACATTTTGTAAAATTATACAACCATGCTTCAATTTAGCAAGGGATCCTTGCTAAATTGCTCTCGTGTGAAAGTGGCTTTAACACACCCAATAAAGGATGACACTTTGCTTATTTACATTGAGGTATTTATGGATTATGCAGAAACAGCCATACCTGAGACAGGTATAGGTCGAAGGTGGTGCATCGGTCGCTCGGGTTCGGAGACTTGCATCCTTAGCAAATCAAACACCAAGGTCTCTGTTATAATCCAATAAAAGTATTATACTGTTAAAGTCAATCGGTGAGGACTGCAGACTTCTCAGAAATATAACACCATTCTGCAGACTTGTTCTGATGGCTATTTGTTCAGCAAGGTGTTTTTATCAACTTATAACACACTGTTATGCAAGCTTTCTGTACCAAGTTCTGCAGGGGCCTGGCTTTATTTACTAACATCTAGTAAACATATTCTGTATATACTTTCCATTGTAGCAACATTCAGCAAGGTGGTTTAATCAATGTATAACACAATATTCTGTCGGCTTTCTATTTCAAATTCTGCAGGATTTCTTAAGTTACATCTAATCAACATATGCTGTAGTTTATATAGCATAGCAACATTCAGCAAGGTGTTTTTCTGTCAACATATAACACAATATTCTGCAAGCTCTCTGTATCAAGTTCTGCAGGCTTTCTTTCTAGTTAACACATTCTGCAGACTTGTTATGATGGCAGCAACATTCAGTAAGATGTTTCTATCAACATATAACACAACATGCTGTTGGCTTTCTCTGTAACATCAAGCTCTGCCGGCTTTCTTTAGTAACATCTAGTAAACATATTCTGCAGACTTTCTTTAGTAACATCTAGTAAACATATTCTGTATATACTTTCTATAGAAACATTCAGCAAAGTGTTTCTGTCAACATATAATTTAATATTCTGCACGCTTTCTCTACAACATCAAGTTCTGCAGGCTTTCTTTAGTAACATCTAGTAAACATATTCTATTTACACAATCTATAGAAACATTCAGCAAAGTGTTCCTATCAGCATATAATTTAATATTCTGCAAGCTTTCTCTATAACATCAAGTTCTGCAGGATTCCTTTGGCTACTTAGAAAACATATCCTGCATGTTATATCTTCTTATATCACATAGGCCTGGTAATATTCTGCAAGCTTTTTCCATCTGCGTCTCATAACAATATTGCACATGTGTATTTTATAGGAATATTATAGCAACATTCTGTAGTATTTCTGTCTGGTGACAATATTTCTATACAGGCTGTCTCTCTAATATCTGATTGTCTGATAATCTTGAGTCAACCTCTCACCCAGCAATCCGCGAATGCTTCCAATTAATATTGTAAAGCAACAGACCTATATGTTTCGGACGAGCTGGTATTATTTAGGGCGTGAACAATAATCTATATGCGTACCTTATGTCTAGCTCACCGACTCAAGGTAGTGCTTTGGGAGTCACGGTTAAAGGTGAGGGACAGACTAAAGATATCCAGCCATGGAAAATATATTACCAACTGGGGCCCTCCCGTGAAATTATGCCAATTACATTGACGCATGTTGAGTCTGACACTGTGTAGACGCAAAAGCCCGTACGCGTCGTGCCAACCTCAGTCCAATTCAAAAGGCGCGATTTGTCTTCATTTCACCATCCAGGGTCAAATGTTTTAATTTCTCTAAGCACAAAAAACTTGGTGCAGAATAGTTTTGCAAAGAGGAACCGGTTAATAACCAAAATTACATTAAGAGCTGCCTATATACACGGAGTGGCTACGCACCAATTAATTATGCTTACCCAAATAAGATTACCAGCACAAAAACCATGTCACATGTACCATAAAGTGACCGGTATCCTGCTCATTTCCGCTAAGCAGAAAATCGTTAGGAAAGGTTTTCTGCTTATAAAGCGGCTCATTGAAATTGGGCCTGGTCTTATTTCAGAAGCTATTTACCAGAAATTCTTGCTTTTAACTGTTTTTTCTTCCTTTTTTTTTGCTTCAAGCAAAACAAAAATCGTGAACCAGTCATAATAAGTCTGGTAACCACTTCCTGCTTAGCGTTGTTTTCGTTCAGTTTTGATTTAATAAGGCCATGCAGCTCTAGGGAAAATCTCTGGTGATATTATGGATTATTTTTAACAACCGGGGAATACGATGTTTATGAACGTGCTAAACTGGTTCCGAATATCCCGTTGGCCATGCTGTCTAAAAGCTCCCTAGTTTATTCAGCCTGCTTAGACGACTCCGGTTCCAAGAAACATAAAGTGTTGTTTGACTAGGGATCGGAACGATCGGATTTAAGTCAGACTGACCCAAACTGGGTCAGGTTTTTAATTCACATAACTGTAAGTGACATAGGCCCTAGGTACTCTTCTAGGAGTTCACTAGAGGCAAAGCATTCCTTTACTTTAAAACCGTTCGATGGTTTTAATCTTTTATAAATATCAATAATCAATTATTATTATTATTTATAAATGTAGATATCTACAATAAAATTAGCATGTGGAAATTTCATTACAAAATGTGGTCGTGGTTTTGATACATCGCCGAAAATCTGGAGTGTATTTTTACAATTCTAAGCAGGAAGTAAAAATACACAGTACCCTAGTAGGAATTCACAACGTGTTCCAGATTCAAAACTTTCACAAATTGATATATTTTACCATTACCAATCTACTTCGAAATAAACTGTTTCCTAAAATACTGTATACTATTGCAAGCCGCTGTGGGCTTCTCAACCAAAGTTCGTGTTGCCATTAATTTTAAAGAGTGATTACAATCGTATACATTCCCTTTTATTCCCTTTTATTCCCTTGATATTATTTTTAGAGGGATGAGAAATTATGACAAATAAAAATAATCTTATTTTGTATTAAAATATTTTGAAACACACAATCATCAGTGAGTTTCAAGTTACGAAAGTGACTGTCCTCCATTTTATTGATAAAATTCTCACACCGAATACTTTGATACCGACAAATACAAATTGCCCATGTTCAGTCTTTCCCTTTGTACGACCCTGTAATTTTCATCCATTCCTGCCCGTAACCATTGAAAAAAAAAATGGAAATGCAAATCACTTTTCGGTAATAAATTATACACCAAAAACGTCTACCATAATCATGTGGATTAAAGATTTATTGTCACTGTACCGACACGCGTTGCGTTATTAACACTCAGTTGCCTATGAACGTCTGAAATTACAGGTAGGGGAAAATAATTACCATTAACGACTTGAGCAGCGAAAGGCTAATATTTGCCGATCATGCTGAACATCAGATCTGTTGAGTTTTTTACCGCGTCTATGCGATGTCACGTATAAATCGCTTGCCGGTAGTCTGAAGTAACGACTATACAGGTCCCTTGCGCATACTTATAATGCCCGGTACAATGTGTGATTAAAAGAAAGTTAACTAAACAAGCTTGTAAATGCGCAAATAAGAAGTGGCAGTTATCAAATTCAAGGCGTCTGTTTGCTTAGGCCTCGCCTTACAGAAGTTTTAATTAAGTCTTGGGAGTGAGTTTCTGATGTCAGTGTGTTTAGATATCTGGCTTTGTTGACAGTATTTGTATTCGCTGGCTTTTCATTCGATTTGCTTTACGGTAAATGTTGAAAAGAGGGGGGGAAGAAAGGACAGCAGAAAACAAGGAGGAAAACCTGTCATAACAGCACTTTGCAGTCAATCTTTCCCCCTGCTTTAAAGGCAGTGGACACTATTGGTAATTACTCAAAATGTTTTTAAGCATAAAACCTTACTTGGTAACGAGTAATGTGGAGAGGTTGATGGTATAAAACATTGTGAGAAACGGCTCCCTCTGAAGAGGAGTAGTTTTCGAGAAAGAAGTAATTTTCCACGAATTTGATCTCGAGACCCCAAGTTTAGAATTTGAGGTCTCGAAATCAAGCATCTGAACGCACACTACTTCGTGTGACAAGGCTTTTTTTTTTTTCATAGGTATCTCGCAACTCCGACGACAATCGAGCTCAAATTTTCACAGGTTTGTTATTTTGTACATATGTTGAGATACAGCAAGTGAGAAGACTGGTCTTTGACATTTACCAATAGTGTCAACTGTCTTTAATACTAGAAAGATTCCCAGTCAATGACCTATATTGGAAGAAGCGGGTCATTCCCCTCTCAATTAATCAGAGCGTGCCACAGCTACAGGCGGGTGAACAGATCCCAATTAGGCCCAAGTCCAATTGCCCTAAAACTCTGAATTCTAAACACTAGTTATATACCGACTCCCGTTACATGTAAAGTACGATAGCCATTGACCCTGAGCCTGGGCTGGTGTCCTATCAGTTACGTTGGTAATCTATAACGAGATCTTTAATTGCTGGAACAGGCTATAGGACTATCCAATAGCCGGTGTCAAATCACGGAACAGTGAAAGGACTTGGATGAAGTCTTATAATAGAGGTACAAGAAACAAGACTGACTGTTTCTTGTTTAATGTCTGGAGACATGGGCCATTTTGTATGATTCATTTGCTTGCATATTTACTTAAAGACACTGGACACTATAGGTAATTGTCAAAGACAAGTCTTCGCACTTGGTGTATCTCAACATATGCATAAAATAACAAACCTGTGAAAACTTTTACATTAGATTATAAACAAGAAACTGGTAGATTTGTGTAGATACCCTCTAATACGCACAGTTTAAAGAGTTGCAAATAGTAAACTTTCAGACTAAAGTTTATGGATGAAACAATTTCAACTCTAAGTACTTCTAAGTACTTAATAGCAATTTACCTTCGAGTAGAATGCCGAAGCTTGTTTTTCATCTCAACAAAATAATATCAAAATATTTCACACAAAAGACCTCCTAGAAGTATACCTTTTTATTGTCGCCACAATAGGTCTTCCAGATATTATAGCTTAATCTCTTTTAAGCGGATTGTAATTCCTCTGATAAGATGTTATTTTGTTATGAAACAGAACTATAGAATAATCGAAGAATGGCCCAGAATTGCAAAATCTTTTAAAAAAATACATGTTAAAAAAGATATTTTTATCTGTATATTCATGGTTTTCATTATACAAAAAATTAAAAAAAAAAAACACTTTTGGGTATCAATGGATGACAAAAGGATTTATGACTGATTATCCGGTTGTGGCGTTTTTTTAAGGCGACCAAAGTGGTTTTCTATCCATGGCTCTAAAGATACAAGTTTTCTCAAACACTTTTTGTACTGCATCGCCATTATCCTTCGGTTTTGAAACTGTATCCGACTAGGTACACGTAGGAAGTGCATTTGGACTTGCAGAACAAAAATGTTAGGTAGCATTGACGTCAGAGAAGCATTATCTTTATCACATGGGGGAATTGTAATTGATAAGTTTGTATTTAATGGAATATTTGTGGCATCCAATTCGATTTGTAAGCCAAAAAAAGAATCGGGTCTTAGATTGTTCAAACTTGATATTAAGAGAACTGTACCGTCCTTTGTTAGCCAGAGAGGAAGATGCTCCGTGATGACAAGCCTTCTCTCTAAGAACTGGGTCAAAACTTCCGGGTTATAACTGGGCCAAAACTCACGTGTCAGAACTGGGTCAAAACTCCAGGGTCAGCATTGGGTCAAAACTTCTGGGTCTGTACTGGGTCAAAACTCCTGTATCAAAACTCCCTGGTCAGAACTGGGTCAAAATTCCCGGGTTCGGACTGGATCAAAACTCCTGGGGGTGTACTGGGTCAAAACTCCTGTACCAGAACTGGGTCAAAACTCCCTGTTCAGAACCGGGTCTAACTCCGGTTTGAACAAAGACAAATTTACGATAGCTGACATAAACGATTTAGCACAATATGTAAATGTCCTTCTTCTTTGTTTTCATTATGTTTAACCAACAAAGGTCATAACCATTTTCAGCGATGAAGTGGAAAATAATCATCAGATGTTTACATAAAAAAACAATGTTATCTAAATTTAATCTCATCTGGACAACGACGAGGATAACCCATTAATACATGTTTGGGTTTCCCTTTTCATAAATATTTTTAATACTGTTTTCAGTCAGAAAATCATTAATAAATAAAAGTGAAACATCAGGGAAAATAGCTTTAAAATGTGCAATACTATTATTGGATAAACCAATTCAAGGAAAGGGGCAGAAATTATCCACAACCACAGGGCTTTTTACTCTGAAGGGAATCTTTCCTGAAAAGATTTTCATTAACAGCTGTAGTGCTTCTCGCCAAGTAAGGTTTTATAGCCATTAGTGTTTGAAGTGCTTACCAATCTATGATCCTATACCAATTTACTCTCACTTATTTTATTCAATCTATTCGCGACACTTGGGTCTTTTACAACGCACCTCGGGTGAGATTCAATGCCTTTAATTGACTGTTATTACACATTGTTTAAACGGCATGATGGTATGCCGTGTTTGTTTTTAATCAATGCACCAAAATGATACCTCCAAGGCAAACATGTTTCTTGCGCCTCGCTGTACATCTCCCGAGGGACGGCTATCAAATCCTTCAATTCAATTTAATTAAAAAGAAAATGTGGCGAGAGTAAAAACAAAGACGATACAGTCTGTAAACACAGTCGCTTTTGAGTCTCCACTTAACTTGTCCTTCACCGGGAACCCTACCCGTGTAATTAGAAACAGCCTTGTGAAGAGACTAAGACGATGAGACATTAATTGCTATCCATAAACACTTTGGAGACAATGTATCATCACAGAGCAATCTCTCCCTGTCATGTTTCTCAAACAATGAATTTTAATTACAACGCTCTTTTCTGTGAATCAAACCCTCACGGGAAACGTACAAATCTTGCCAGGGGAAACAACCGACGAATGTTCTTTCGCCGAGACGTCACCTGTGAGGTCTCGAAATCGAGCATCTGAAAGCAAATTACTTCTAGTGTTACTGGTGTTTTTCTTCTTCCAATATTATCTCGCAACCTCGACGACCAATTGAGCTCAAATTTTCACAGGCTGGTATGTCATCCTGTGCCTATGTTGAGATACACCAAGAGAGAAGACTAGTCTTTGACAATTATCAAACTGTTTCAAATGCTTTTCATAGACCAACCCGCCCGATCCAAGACAACGGGTCCCTTAAAGGCAGTGGACACTATTGGTAATTACTCAAAATAATTATTAGCATAAAACCTCATTTGGTGACGAGTAATGGGGAGAGGTTGGTAGTATAAAACATTGTGAGAAACGGCTCCCTCTGAAGTGCCAAAGTTTTTGAGAAAGGAGTAATTTTCCACGAATTTGATTTCGAGACCTCAGGTTAAGAACTTGAGGTCTCGAAAAACCATCTAAACGCACACAACGTCGTGTGACTTCGGGTTTTTTCCCTTAATTATTATCTCGCAACTTCGATGACCGAATGAGCTCAAATTTTCACAGGTTGGTTATTGTATGCATATGTTGAGATACACCAGCTGTGAAGGCTAGTCTTCGACAATTACCAATATTGTCCACTGCCTTTAAATGGTTTATATACTGTAACAACACAGCAATTGTTTATTATAAAAAAAATTATTATTGGGCGAGTGTCAAATAAATTACACTAAATTTTCCCTTAAAGTCACCTGGAAGTGGTATTTTTTCAAAATAAAGCTTTTGTCACTAATATATGTGTTTTGATGAGTGGAATGTGAATAAACAGTTATCTAAGGTTTTAAAAAATCAGTTCTTATGTTATTTACAAATTTAAGAGTAGACCCCGACCCGAGAGGGCGCTGTTCGTGACGTAAATCGAGGCAGACTTTGCCTGTAATGCGTAGAGTAAACACAATTGCAAAGTACATGTACGGACCAAGTCGTGAGTTTGTACGTTTCAACAAAAAAAAAAATTGTTTTTTTCCGGCAATGCCGACCAGGTGTATTGCTGCTGAATGCAGAAAAACACTTTTTGAAATGTACCAACTCACGACTTGCACGTACATGTACTTTGCACGTGTGTTTACTGTACGCATTGCAGGAAAAGTCTGCCTCAATTGACGTCACAAAAGGGGTAGGCGGAGTCAGCCCCCAAACAACTTTATAAATTTTTTAAACATATAAATCGTGACAAACAATTACTAAAAGAATTGTTTTATTGTTCGTAAGCATATACTCTTATGTTTGAAAGAAAAAAAATTCTATTTCCAGATGACTTTAATGTCTACGTAGTCAGCAATCGCCTTGGTTACGTGGTTCGCCACAATGACATTTATCTTGTGAGCAGAGTATTAACTAGCGACAGACGGACAGACAAACAATGACTAAAAACCGGCTCTGCTTGCAAGCTTTTGTAACCATTCACATTACAGTTAAATAGATATTAAAATTGCATCGGTGGTAAATAATATTAGGCCTGGTTTGTTTTTACCCTTGCACCGATGTGTGTAAGCATATCAAAATACCGAGTATGCACTTCAAAGTATCGAGTGCATGCACACTCGGTACTTGCCGAAGTTCTGTATGAGAAACAAAATCACAAGCTTAATATTCGGTGGGATTACTTTTGGGGTTAGGCAAGAATATCTGTTATTAACTTGTACATGTTTACCCTTCAAACTTGTTTTGAAGTAATATTTTTATATAGCGTTGGTATATGGCAAATTTAAACGCTTATCAGACGGCTTACTTAAAGGCGTCGGCTCGTTCCACTTCCCCTTGATAAATAAGCGCATTGAATACATACATTTGAACGATAGGTGGCCGAAGCCGCTGCAGCCCCCATGGGATACGCGCGCTTCCACCAATGCTCTCTGCTATTCATGTAACAAGTTATTGTTGAATTCACATGGTGAAGTTTTAACAGAGACTCATTCTCCAAAACTTTGTTTATCTTGAAAAGATTCACTTATAGTCTTAAAAATGGTGAGGTTTTCACAAAGACGCATTCTCTCAAACTTTGTTTGAAAGACTCTATTAAACAGAATGCACTGCTGTAAGTCTTGAAAATTGAGAGGTTTTTACCAAAAACTTTGTTTGAAGAGACTCAACTAAACAGATTGTTCTGCTGTTACTTGTGAAAATATTGACGACTCTGCACTTTTCCCAGTAAAAAAGACCACCATGTTTGTTTTCAATCCCACAGCACGAGATTCGATGCCAAGTATTAAATATCCATCAGGGACTGGGACTTTAAGGAAAAAACAGAAACCCAAACATCCCAGCTCCGTTATTATGTTTCAAATGTACATTTTGCGATACATTCACTTTCTCTCGCTGTGAAGTGCTCCGAGTAGGCTTACAGTGTTGAGAAAATAATGATAATAATGAAAATGATTCTCTATCAGCCCTAAGCACGTATTTCTATTTGATCGAGCCCACAATCCAAATCCTCTGGAGTAAAAACTAGGAAGGCAAGTGGATATGTTTTGACAGATCACGTTGAATAAAAAGAAAATCAATTTTGAAGTGCCACACAAAGAGTCGCGAACGTCGCACTTATTTGGTTTAGAACGGGACGTACATCACTGTATTGTGTCGTTGTATACGTATAAATTGCAACTGTAGGTTTGTTCAATTCAACATGACTTCTATTCCAAACTCTTTTTTGGAAAAAAAGTACATTATATTTGAGCTCAATTTTTTACACGTTTGTTGTTTTATGCATATGTTTGGATACACCAAGTGAGAATACATGTGCATTATTAAGAAAACAAAAGCAGTGTATTTCCACTTTCAAGTGAGTGTTACATTAATGTACTAAACGCTGTCGGGAACTAGTGGTCTCTTTAAATTAATAAGTGTCAAGTATGATACTTGACGATTACAACATGGCCACTTCGTTTTGAGTGAGTAGTTGAGTCTAAACCAGACCCTGGGGCTGTAGGTAGAAAGATGTACATACAGCGTTTTAACTGCCGACCAAACCATTCTCGGTTCCAATTAACAAGGCGAGGATATCAGACATGTCTTGGGGCAAAGTACATGGTAGGATTATTTTGTTAAGCACTTTAAGTGATTACAAAATAGTAATATTTTAAGGGAAATATGATGGTTGGAAAAATAAATTGTAAATCAGATTTACAAAGTCAAGAGAATGCTGGGTGATGAATTTGAGAAAAAACCTTACTTGATAACGAGTAATGGGAGAGGTTGATGGCATAAAACATTGTGAAGTGAGAAACAGCTCCCTCTGAAGTAATGTAGTTTTGAGAAAGGAGCAATTTTTCCAAGAATTTTGTTTTGAGACCTCAGATTTAGAATTTGAGGTCTCGAAATCAACCATCTAAACCCACACAACTTTAAGTGACAAGGGTGTATTTTCTTTCATTATTATCTCGCAACTTCAACGACCAATTGAGCTCAAATTTTCACAGGTTTGTTGTTTTATGCAAATGTTGAGATACACCAAGTGAGAAGACTGGTCTTTGACAAGTACCAATAGTGACCAGAGTATTTAACCCAAAAGCAGCAAACACTCTCTAAGTGCTTTATTGTAATTACCAAACCTATACCACCCCTTTAAGATTCTCTTAACCCACAAGAAAACAACACTCCACAATGATATCGATATCGCATTATCAGATTAACATGGTTCCCATCTCAAATATAACATTCCTTTAAATACCAGATTCATCGTGATTAGTTGCTGAAACTGCTGAGGGGGGTAAATCTTTCGGAGTCGTTTTACAAAACCCCACTGTAACCAAAACCAATCTCCGAAATCCCTAACCGTGAAGTGTTTTTGCATATCCACGAGCCATGGTGATTGAAAATAATGCTGTTCAAGTAACCATTGCCTGTATCACACACTATTCGTATCCTAGATTATACGCATGCAGTTGAGATAGGCTACAGGGTGTACGGTCGCGTGTGTTTGCAAGAAACTGACTGCCTTCAGCGCCACACGTTTATTCAAGTTAAATCATTCTTGTTCGCTTTTTTTCTTATGCGCTGCGTTTCCTCTGTAGCGGAGATCACAGTTCACTATTACGCGGTAATAGAGTTCCTTGTGGCATAGGAGAGTTGCGATCATTGAAATCGAAGGGAAGTGATTTGGGTTTTCGTAGTTTAATGTTGTTTCAAAGTACATGATACCTAAATTTGAGTCTTCTGCAATGTTAGGGAGTTGTTAAACACGAGGCAACTTCTAGGCAACTAGTGCTGCAAGACAACTGTTTTTTAGGTTTTTAGGTCCACTGTTTTTTAGGGTTTTTTTATACTCGAGACAATGTTTGAAGGCAACTTGGAAAACAACCAACTACGAGCAGGCTGCAGGACCACTTTGATGTCTTGAGTAATGTTTCCATTATCGTCTTACGAACCCCAAGAACAAGATCACAGTTCACTATTACGCGGTAATAGAGTTCCTTGTGGCATAGGAGAGTTGCCATCATTGAAATCGAAGGGAAGTGATTTGGGTTTTCGTAGTTTAATGTTGTTTCAAAGTACATGATACCTAAATTTGAGTCTTCTGCAATGTTAGGGAGTTGTTAAACACGAGGCAACTTCTAGGCAACTAGTGCTGCAAGACAACTGTTTTTTAGGTTTTTAGGTCCACTGTTTTTTAGGGTTTTTTTTATACTCGAGACAATGTTTGAAGGCAACTTGGAAAACAACCAACTACGAGCAGGCTGCAGGACCACTTTGATGTCTTGAGTAATGTTTCCATTATCGTCTTACGAACCCCAAGAACAATATGTAAGAATGGTAATGCCTTTTCCTCCTTGAGATTGTCATGGATCTGGTTGCCTGTCAATCACTTTGTTTGGCATGCCAATTAGTCTCTGCACAGAGTGAATGTGAGATACACGTGGTTGTATTGCAAGCTGATGGTCTGGTCCCTTGTATTCTAATCACTTCACGCTCGCACTGTGGTATGGGGGACACGACGGGGAATTACGGCTTCGAAATGAAATTGTAGTCAAGGGTGGCTGATGCGAGACTACGTTTCTCTGGTACTCGCACGAGCTGCACTTTACGTAATTCAACGTGACTGGAACTTGATGCTAATAGTCTGGACCCTATTATGCTGCCATTTTAATTAAGTAACGGTCGTATTGTGCTAAAGGGAACAAGACGAGGAATTATGGCTTCGAAATTGTAGTAAATGAAATTGTTGTCAAGGGTGGCTGAGGCAAGACTACGCTTCTCTAGTACTCACGAGCTGAACTTTACATAATTGAAAGTGACTGGAATTAAGGCTAATAGTCTGGACCCTATAACACTGTAATTATAACCAAGTAACGGTCGTATTGTGGTAAAGGGAACAAGACGATTAAAAATGGCCCCGAAGTTATAGTAAATGAAATTGCAGTCAAGGGTGGCTGACGCGAGGCTACGTTTCTCTGATTACGAGCTGCACTTGAAAGTGACTTGAATTGAGGCTAATATAGTCTGGACCTCAATGCTGTCAAATCAAATCAAATAACGGGTGCATTGTGGTAAAGGGGACCAAACGTAACGTGAACATTGCGATTACTTTGAATTCGGGCTATACTAGCTTGGCCCACGGTTGCTTTGTGATAATTGCGCATGCATCTATAAGCGTACAGGCGTTCAGGTGTCAGACGAGAGGACAGAGCCTGAAGACGGACCCAAAGCCGAAGCCGTGGTTTCGAAAAGGGCCAATGACTAAAAGTGAAGTGTATAGACTGGTCCCTTTGTCATACAACGACTGCGTCCGATTTACTTTCGCATTGTACAAAATAAGGAACCCGACATCAATGGAGAGTGATTAGAGTGGAATATATCGGCTGCACAGCTGCATCAATATTTGTATGCGGACGTCTTCCTACTCAATCTCACAATGCCTCATCCTGACTTTGACGTCTCCCTTTTTCCTTACTTCTTCTGTCGTTTCTCGATACACCTTGATTTGATGCATCTCTCTGCAGAGACTTTAAATCACATGTTTATTTTCTTTTTGATGGACACATCTACATGTCGCCTTAAGATGGGTTGTTATTACCGAGGATCTCCTGCTTAAAAACACTGGACACTATTGGTAATTGTCAAAGACCAGTCTTCTCACTTTGTGTATCTCAACATACGCATAAAATAACAAACCTGTGAAAATTTGAGCTCATCAGATTTGGTCATCAGATTTGCAAGAGAATAGTGAATGAAATAAACACCCTTGTTCCACAAAATGTGTGTGCTTTCAGATCCATAATACAATGCCTCGGCTGTTTTGTAAGTGGGAAATATCTCTTTCTCAAAAACTACGTTACTTCAGAGGGAGCCGTTTCTCACAGTGTTTTATACTATCAACAGCCTCTCCATTGCTCGTTACCAAATCAGTTTTTATGCTTACAATTATTTTGAGTCAATAGTGTCCAGTACCTTTAAGTTCCTTGGGGACGTCTTCTTCCCACGTAGGGGTATAATGTTTGTACAGGTTGCTGGCTTCAATCCTAGTGTAATTTTCCAGTGACAGTCCGGGGGACAGAGCGAGTCAAGCCCCGTCTGCATTGATACCTCGTGAGTATCAAAACTGACTCAAATGACAGTGAATCCATCTGCGTGAGGCTTTCACATAAAAGTCGCACCCTAACCCATTTCATTGTGCGTGATAAAGCTTTAATTTATTACCGCCAGATGTGTCCTGTGGAATTAATCATATAACCCAGAAAGAGTGTGTGCATAAAATTAATTTGTTATTTTGATTTGCAGTGTACGGATTTCGATTTCCCAGCAAATTAATCAAAGTGGAAAGAGACCTATTCATTTAATATTTATTCAATATTTTAAATCTTTAGACATCACACACAATGATTACAATTTGGACAGGGCTATCAAAGTAAATATAAAAAAATATAAAAGCTGTCATCTAAAGATGTTCGTTGGAGAGGGCAGATAAATAAATAATAAACAAATAATTACAAAATTTATAAAGCGCTAAAAACGGGAGTTTCTAAGCGCTATAACCAGATTGACAAAACAGATGGGTTTAAGTAATGATTTAAAAGTGTCCAATGAAGGAGTTGCGTGAGTGAGGGTGGGTAGCTTGTTCCAAAGTGTTGGAGCTATGACTGAAAAGGCCCGATCGCCATAGCGTGCCATGGTGCGGGGTCCCGGGAAAGCTGGAAATGAGCGATTGCAGATACGTTTACCTGTTTTTAAAATAATGTACTTTATAAATCCAGCACGAGACAAAAGGAGGTCAGTGACTGATTACATTAACTTGGTGTGAACGTTTGCAAAATGTTCATTCAGATATTGCGGGAAGTTGAAAAGTACATGGAATCTAATCAAATAAAGATTACTTTTATCAGACGATAGGAAAACAATTATTGAGGACGATTGAAACTGATTTTCTTATAATTTGTTTCTTTCGAATCGGTCCTCTGTCAAAACAATTTTTCATTTTGATTCCAGCCCAACAAAAAGCCAGAACCACACTCCAAGCCTCTCGACTCATTTAGGAATAGTTGTAGCCTCCATCACAGCCAAGCAATCACTACGGCCTAGACATACAGAAAGTAGCCTAACTAAGGAATTAAAACCGTTCTTTGAGAACGGCACCCTCCTTGAGGCGAGACTACGAGTGTTCCTGCTATATTTGGAGTATGTTCAGGTGTCTGCCTTTGTCGCTAGAGTAATCAAAATTGATTGGGAAGGCGGCCACTTCCAACTTTCAGCTGCGGGTATGTGCTTGGCAAGAGTACTTTATTACATGACATTGTGGGCAGCTCGGATGGGTATTTCCTTCCACTGTGGATGGGCGAATCCCCGGGTCTTTGTAGTGAGCGGGTGCTTGCGATGACCGTGTTTTGGGGGGAAATATTGAAACATGAATATGCGAAGCGAGCACATTCGGGTTTATTTATGACGGGGGAATCAATCGATATGGACGGTATAGGCGATGAAAGCTCGGTCTGGTGGCACTCTCGGTCTTTTTTTTTTTTTTTAATTTATTTTTTACAGTCTGCCGTTGGTTATGAGATAGGGTAGACATTAAATCTAGATACATGCATCATGTTGCAATAACTTCCTCTCTCCCAAACATAAAAGTGCACACCAGCAAAACAAATGAAGGGCTGTGACGAAATAACCTAGCAAACTTTTTGCATGACTCGCAACTCTCCTTGCATGAAGGAACCAATCAAAACATTCATGTGTCCCCCCCCCCCTCCTCCTTATTAATTTTTTCTCAAAAACAACGTTACTTCAAAGGGAGCCGTTTCTCACAATGTGTTATGCTGTCAACAGCTTACCATTGCTCGTTATCAAGTCAGTTTTTATGCTAACAATTATTTTCAGTACTGCCATAGTGTCCCTTTAATCAATAGTATAATTACATCAACAATACAAAACCGTCAAAAGCATTGTTTTCACTAAAGATACGCAAACCACTTAACTTAATTATAAAATTCAATTTGTAATTCTTCACTTGCAAGAGTAAACTCATAATCGTTTTGACCTAGAAAATGCTCAGACCCCACGAGACTTAGATGTGGGTCAATTTGTAATTTGAGTTGGGTTTTGTTTTCTAGAGAAGTCCCAAACCGCTCTCACCATTAAAGGTTTGTGTACGTTTTGTACGGCACAAAACTAATGAAGCTGAAACTTCTACAGTTAATTTATATACATCATTCACAGTGATTATGGATTCATGTCATTGCCTTAAACTTGATCTACAAAAGGTCATATGAAAACCCTTTAACAACAATCTGAACAACTCCACTCCATTACTTGATGAATTGTTCATTTTCGAAAGTGATTTGACCGTAACGCCGGGGTCTTAACGATCGAGCAGGCAATTAGTCAAGATTTTATAACAAGGTTTGCTTGAGAGAACATGGCATGGAATTAATTGCAGACATGTTTCTTCTTCAATCATGAGATCGCTCCAAAGGGTTTTGACGAAAAATAAAAGTCATCGTTTATTCATGGACTCTATGATGGCTCTATGATGCTGTTTTCCCTGTGGGCTGATCAGTCATTTGTGTCTCACCACACAGCTATATCACGTTGTATACATACAATTTCTTGTTATAGCTGAGGTCTTGAGTTTGCCGCGGTTTCCGATCGTTCGATGACCAATTGAGCTCAAATTTTCACAGGTTTGTTATTGTATGCATATGTCGAGATACAATGAGTAAGAAGACTGGTCTTTGACAATTACCAATAGTGTCCAGTGTCTTTAAGTACAGGGGCTAAGGAAAGATCAAAAGATGTCTCTATAGTGATGCATATTGAGGATGAGCGTTCTACCTGTAGATGGGCAAGACGCTGGTTTCTTTCTTCTACTCTCACTGATATGAGATGGGAAACATGGCAAGACATCTCATTAAAGAGAATGAAGTGCTCTTTCCAACGATATAACGTTTGCTGGGGTGCGTTTGTTTGCAAAGGCATTTAATAGATGATGTTTATTGGAGTGAAATGGGCGCTACAAGCGCTACGGCGGGAGCAGAGTGTTGACGTACTGTGACAAGTAAGGCAATTATATGGGTTAACAAAACACTTTTAAATGGATGAGTTTACCCGGACGACAACCGACGGTCAAGTGGATGAGTCTTGGTTGATGATGGTTCGGTCGTGTCGTACCCTACGTGGGTACTGGATTCGACATCACTGCTAACTATAAATTGATGGGTTTGAACTGATGCCTAAAGTGACCCAGTAAAAACATCGGCTTAGGCTCAGCGTCAGATCCTTGGTCTATGGATCAGACCAACTTCTGAAGGACATTATTAAACCGACCCCTCTGTTCTTATTAACCAGAGACTTTCAGTTGCACTAACAGTTCAATCTGAAATAACGAACAAGTATTTCTCCTGAAGACGAGCAGAGTATACTGTTCGAAACGTCGGCTCTTTTCAGAGTGAACACTCACACAAAAAGAGATTACACATGGTTGTACCCGAAAGTTTACTATTTATAGTTTCTTCATATTTATCCACACCATGCAAAGCTTCAAACAATACTTCAAAGAGCATGTACTCCGTGGATTTCTTTTTCACAGAACTCAGGACGAGTAGAACTAAACAATAATATAGGCTAATTAAAAAGCATGGCAGTTGTGATGCTTGCCGGTTACGTTGAAGGAAATTCGTCACGAGTAAAACTTAACAAACGTCTAGGGCTAAACGGTAAAACAAAATCGCAGCAAACTTTGATGTTCCCGGTGGTCAACCCAACGGGGTGAAACAGACACGGGATGATGTTTTACAGCGGCACTTAGCAATCACAGCACCCGTGCTTACGTCTGAGTTTGCCGGTATAGACTCCATCTGCGACTCGTTCTGCTCGATAAATAATTATTGCAAAAACGCCTTGCTATAGATGCAACATACCGCGTAAAAGGGGTGTATCGTATCCTGCCGCGGGTTTTGTTTGGCTAAAAGTTCGATCCAACCAACTATCGAAACAAACTGAGCTCGCAGCGTAGGTTTTGAAGTCTGGAGATGGTTACGTTTATCTAAGACAGATCTCTCCTCCAGGGACGGATATTTTGTACCAAGACTAGTGGATGTAGTTTCTGTCATAACAAGAAACGCCCGAGGAAAATATCATGGTATCTTTGCTGTGTATACACTACTGAGTTTCTTAAGACTGGCTCATGAAAAACAATGTATACACTTCTTAAAACCTTGGAGACATCAATGATATTTTCACAGCACATAATGTATCATCTTACAATATTATACTGAAACAACACAAACTGAGTGGCTCGGTGAAACTTTGCACTGGGTCTGCAATTTCAGACGTGGTTGCTGTCATGAGACTTGGAACGTACACATAAAATGATTATGTGTATTGTAACACCATATTGAAAGTAAAGTCTTTCGACTTGAAACTCTCTTTCGACTTTAAAGTTCACGCCCCGTGGTTGTGCGTGGGTTGCCTGAACATTTGAGTGGCCTCAAGCCTAGGTGAATCCCCGTCCATCTTCACTTTTCACCTACATTCATAAAGCAGATGACCGAAAGTGCAGCTGCCAAACGTCACCTCGGACCAATCAAAACGCATATGCAATGAGGTCGTTGTATCCAATGAAATTACTGGTGTCGAAAGGAAAGTACATGTCTTTATCCTTGCGGATAAAGACAGAGTACCAGTTTTAGTGCTTGGGGTCATCCACTCTCATCTAATTGTACGCTGTCATACACTGCCCGCAGTGCCCTTGGGTCGAGCGTCAAATCCACGTCCGAATATTCTTCGAAATCCAATAACGAAAACGGGGATATTATTGAGCTGCTACAAAATCTCATCACGTGTATTATCTTTGCTTTTGTCGGGATGACACGACCAGCTTTTCTAAAACTCCGTCTCTCTCCCTCTCTCAAAATTGAGAGAAGGCCTCACTCGAGAAAGAGCGCTAAAGCTACCCAGGATGTCATCAGTTAAGAGTGGTACGACCTCTAAGTCGACAATACGAATAATTGCCCACAGTCAAAACTTATCAAAAAATCAGGTCGACTGATCTCCACAATGTTGATAGATGTCAGATATATAAAAAAATCTGGGGTATATAACTCACTAGGGGGGATGTTGAGCTTTCACCATCAGTCATCGGTGATTGGTCAAGCCTTTGTAAGGAAATCTGAATTATTAGAAGGTGTGATGTGAGAGGCGATTTCCAGAGACAATGTGCCCTAGGTATGCCTGACCTCGATGCACGGTAGTGACACCATCTTTCCATCTTACATACCGCGCACCCAAAAATCCACTCTTACTCATGGTTGGTAAGGCGAGCAAGCAATGCTGTAATATTTATCACAACCCATCCTCCCGTAGAGTTCCTAGTTTCACGCGTCAGTGGAAACTGGCAAATTTTTCTGTCTGAGGGTGACTGAGCACCGTTTCGATCCTGGCTTTACAACACGAGTAGGTTAATCTGGTCGCCCAACAAAAAGTCTTAAAGGCATTATAAAGGATTGTCTGCAACATCTTAAAGGCGGTGCACGTTTCCACTGTCGGATACCAAAGATGGTAGCCAAATGCAGGGGATGTTTAACGTAAAACATATGTTCTAAACATGTTCACTATCTAAACAGCATTTACATCTACCATTACATCTAGTTACAATAAGAAAAACAATTCCTATTTCAGTTTTCTCATGGGGGATCTGCCCTGCTGAACTAGAGCAACCAAGTAACTGATGACGTCAGATGAGTATAGGTCAACAGTCCCTTCACTGAGGTCAGAGTTTTCAATGGTTGTGAGTTGTGAGCAGCGTGTGGTGGCACGCGGGTGCACGTTTCCAAAGATACATTTCAAATATGGCGGGCAAGACAAGGCTGGCCCACAACGTTTTGTTCTGAACATTTCCACTACCTTTACTGGTACGGTCAGTCCACAGTCTCATTCAAAATGAAGTGCCTATTGTTTTGATAGATGGTTTTCTGTTTATCACGGCACACACCTGTTTTATATCAATGTGAACGCAGCTCTATACAAAAAAGTAGTAAGTTAGTCACACATGTTTGTAACACAAATGTTAAAAAAAAATTCACGATGTATTATACGATGTCTCCAAATGATTTCACTAAAACATGTTCTTATCTCAGCTGTACCAAACCACCAACAATACATTGCCTTGATTTTGTGGACGGGTTGATCAAAACCACGTGAATACCCGTATTGCCTCGAGGCCTACGCTTTAATTCCACCGCCGTTTCACAATTTGACTCGCTCGTGTATTATACAAATACACCTGAAACAACCCTCCAACGTTGTAGCAAGCCCTAATCACACGGTCTGCAAACCTAAAAACGGCGTCAGGAAATCCGCGCCTGACTCGAGCCTCATTTTTTTGTTCATCCATCTATTTATTTTTAATTCCTCTTTCTTTCTTCTTCCTCTCCGGCGATGAACAAAAACCCCTTCCTATTTTGACAAGGTGGCATTTCACGGATGAGAAAATCGCGTCCGGGAAATTTCCTCGTGGAGTGCAGCCTTGCTCCTTCCCTTTAACAAATTGTGTCTAATATGCGTGGCTTTGGACTGTTCTTATGAAACTATTTACCATTGAGTGACGAATTAAGTCCGGCTGTATTAACACTGTGGAGGCATACGCTGAGACAAATGGGTTGTTTAATGGAGTTGACATTTTTTGTCTTTGCTATGCCGGCTTTCACTTTGTTTACAAAAAACATCTCAACAGTTATCAAAATATTTTGAGGAAGAGTCAAATTAAGAGAGAGTCAAGTTCACCACGAGAGCAATTATGCTGTAGTGGAACTTTGCTTGCGTGTTATTAACCAGTCAACTGACATAAGCCGCCATTCCATTGGTTACGATCATTGTTGTTCATACATCAGTGGTGGATTTCACAAAGAGTTAGGACTAGTCTTATCTCGAGTTAGGATGAGTTACTAGTCCTAACGTAGGACTAGCTGTACATTTTTGATATCTCTTAGGACTAGTCCTAAGTTAGGACTAGTCCTAACTCTTTGTGAAATCGACCCCAGGGCCCAATTTCATAGAGCTGCTTAAGCACAAAATTTGTCTTAAGCAAAAAAATACTTGCTTAGTAAAATCAGATTACCGGCCAAGACTCCACTCAATTTTTAGGCTAAAGTAAACAACAGCTAAATACTAGTCATAAGCAATGTATATGGCATGCAATTTGGGTTAGTAACATGTGTAAAATAAGCGAGCTATTTTCGTGCTTAAGCAATTGTTTTGCTTAAGCAGCTCTATGAAATTGGCTCCCGGTCACCTGTAAGTGAGTTCTAAAAAAAAACTCCATGTAAGTGAGTTCTGAAAAACTCGACTTCTTTTACCATTGACGGACTGACAATATTATTATTGACTCGCATTCTTTGTCAAATTTAACAAGCCTGTAATTCGGGAACATTTCTTTTTCCATCAAAGGCATTGGACAATGTTGGTAATTACCCAAAATGATTGTAGCGTACAAACTTGGTAACGAGCAATGGAGAGATGTTGAGGAGGTGGGTTTTCCCTGCAATGTTTCCTCGCAGATCTAAAACTGAAACTTGGGTTTTCCTTCTACATTTAAAATGTGCAGTCCCTTATTATTATTTTTTTTTATTAAGAAGGACATTGGCTAATAGTGATTAAGTTCGCTTTTCTCAGTATCATTGGCCTCACGACCGGAATTAATAAATACAAATGAAATTAAATAAAATGGGGGTTTCTGAATATCACTTGGTCTGAAAATCACAATCAGACAAAAAAAAAATCACTCAGACAAAAACCCTTTCAAGGCAGGTCATTGTTATGACCTAATGGTGGTCCAATTAGAATAAAGGTATGAACAATGCTTCACCGTTACCACAATGCAGAATAGAGAACGAAGATCGTGACCAAAGAATAAAAAAAAATGTAACAGTACTAGATCTTTTATAACGTTCCAATTTGTCATTATCTCTCCGAAGAATGCGATTGCAAAAAAAAAATAATATTTCTGACCGTATTTTTTGTTTCAACGAACTTTTGAAAAACAATTGAATCATTCGTCAATCATGGCGTGCCATTCAGTAAAGCGTGATCTTGGATCGAGTGGAAGAAAGCGTATTCAATATAGAAGAATTTGGTACGTGCTCGGGCAAGTTTTGTTTAAGAATGCTTCGCTGGTCGTGACTAACTGGGGGTATAGAAACAACACTGACCCTCAAAAAAGGCTGACAATTTCACTCTATTGTACGATGAGCTTGAAATTTCTGTCAGACGCAATCTCTTCAATGGGGGATTGTATCTCGTCAAGTGACTTAAAGCTCTTGAAGTCAATTTCAATTTCTCCGGAACCGTTTCATTCACTTGAAGACGCGGTCTGTTTTAGAACTAGTCTTTGTGTTGCTATATGAGAGGAGAGGCCTAATAAGTGAAAACTTCAAAATGTCTCCCCGGTTTGTGTCTAAGTAACTTTTATAAACAATGGCTCCTTGAGAATTGAGCGGAGAGTGCTTGTAATGGAAGAAGAAGATTTGCTTTTAAGTTCATGCCGACAAAAGAGAAACAATCTTAAAAGGAATTGGAAACCATTGGTTAGTACTCAAAAAAAAAAATTGTTGGAATAAAAACTTACTTGGTAACGAGTGATGGAGGGCTTTTGATAGTATAAAACATTGTGAGAAACGGCTCCCTCTGAAGTAACACATTTTTTTGAGAAAGAGGTAATTTCGCATCCAAATAATAAAAAGTTTCAGATAGGCATCTAAAAGCCCACAAAGTAATGCTGCAAGGCGTTTTTTTCTTTCATTATTTTCTTGCAACTTCAATGACCAGTTGAGCCCAAATTTTTCACAGATAAGTTATTTGATGCACATGTTGGAACACACCAAGTGAGAAGACTGGTCTTTGACAATTACAAAAGGTGTCCAGTGCCTTTGAGAATGGGTTTCTGCATGGCACCGACGAGACAAAAGACCCGCCGACAAATGACGAACCTATACCCACAAATTCCTCAAGGCAGACGTCTCCAAAACTAATAATGACTTCCTACTGACTAACGAACAGAATGGTAATCGAAATCTATTTGATAATCTGCAATGACCGAGTTCTGAAGGAATTCTTACACCTGTACACGTATCCCTTTATTCCTTGGGATATAAGCAAATTCAACCCTTGTGACAGAGGGGGAAGCTTAGGAGATATTGATCCCTGTGACTTGCGGCCTTTGTAGCCATTCGATCAATGTTTTGTTGTGGGTTTTTAAAAAAACGGGTCATGGCATTCACGCAGCTTCAAATTCACCATGGGAAGCGTTTCCGAATCTTCGGAAAACGGACAGACACAAACTCACATGACGCGACGTATTGACGATGCTGTGGGACACAAAGGAACTACGACAAGCAATTGAATTGCACTTCCGCCTGTGTAAAGAGCCCGTGGAAATGAAAATCAGCTGAAACTCAACCTAGATTGAAAGGATACGGCGTCGCTGATTTGATAATGATTTTATAACAAAGCTGTAGAAGATTATGTTAGGTTTATTTCAGTCGGATGTGTCTATATTATGGCGTTGGTGTATAACAACTTAAAGGGCAGTCAGGGGAATGTCACTTTCATTCTAATACCTTAACTTTACGAGCCATCCTAACTGAAAGCTTGTTTCAGTGACATTAGGTTTGTTTAAATCGCATTTGTCCACTTTAAGCTTTGGTGTATAATAAATTAAAGGGACAATCAGGGGAGTGTCACTTTTCTTCTACAAACTTTAGAGCCATCCTAACTAAAAACTTGCTTTGTGGATATTGGGTTTGTTTTCAGTCGGGTGTGTCCACGTTAAGCGTTATTGTTTAACAACTTAAAGGAGCAGTTGGTATGACACTACTAGATGTGCAAATGTCGTGAGTTCAAATCCCACTCGAGTAATATGCCTGTGAATTTTGTTCACAAAAAGTAGTGAGTATACAGTGTTAAAACTATCGGTGTAACTGTGTATCAAAAGCCCCCCCCCCCCCCACAAAAAAAAAAAAAAAAAAAAACACAAAACCTCACAATTCCAAAAGTAACAATGATAGCACGGCATGCCGACTATGAGAAAAGAACATTAACTTAAAGCTGTGTGTGTATTGCAATAGCATTTTCCTCACCCTTCGCCCATGCAAGTATCTGGAAGCCATAAAGGTTCACATCACACCCTCAAATCTCAAGACCCAACCACGCGATTCATGTAATTAAAAGGAAACACATAACCAATATGACCCCCCCCCCCAAGTCCTTCAGCAAGGGGTGAGAAAAAAAACCTTCGCCCGATGGCTTCACACGATCTCATGTCATTCCGAATCATTCATGCCCTTCAATCGTAAGTTGTAAAATAAAAAAAAAACACTCGTTCAATTTAGGCTGAAATGCATGTCGTAATGAGTCACGGCTAGCTCCGTGGTTGTACACTTTGCGTCCGATTCGACTCGTTGCGTCTACATGTTTACAGAGGAGCCCTTCCTGCGCATGACTGAGAACTGCGTGCAGCTCAATTTATAAGTACGTGGAATCTTACATTTTTGCAGAAAGTTAGTGTTATGAACGTGGGAAACGGCTTTAAAACATGTTGTCGTTTTCTTTCTGTTGTGAATTAGATAACCTATAAGGCTTATCACTAGACTCTCTGATTAAGTGGCAATCGCTTTAATATCAAGACACAGACAAACATAAAGTAGTAAGACTCTAAATACATGGTGTTACCACAAAATAAATACATATATATATTTATCCGTCACATGGCAAAGCCAAAAACCCACATAAATCGCAAACAAAATGTACATTAGATCGATTCAAGGACAAAGGATGTAGACTAGCCAAGATTATTCAACCGAGTTCTTACTGAACATGGTGGTGAAACAAGATGGCCAGTTTGACAATCGCTTCTCAAGACACAGTTCTCAAGGAGCAACATCAACACAGCAAATTATAAACTCTACACACATGGTGTCATCGCAAACCAAATTGTACAATCACCCGTAACCATGAGACGCCAAAAACCCACATAAATCACACACAAAAGAGGTTCCTTAATTTGCTTCGAAAGCGACAGATGAAATCAACCTTTAAGAAAAGAGTATTATTGAACACTGTCCATGCAAACATTGTGGTGGAGCAAGTTGACCAGTTTGACAACCGTCGAGTATGTATACCTTCGACGGGAATCTGAGTTAAAGACAGTGGACACTATTGGTAATTGTCAAAGACTAGCCTTCACAGTTGGTATATCTTAACATATGTATGAAATAATAAACCTGTGAAAATTTGAGCTCAATCGGTAATCGAACTTGCGAGATAATAATGAAAGAAAAAAACACCCTTGTCACATAAAGTTGTGTACGTTTAGATGGTTGATTTCGAATTCAAATTCTAAACTTGAGGTCTCGAAATCAAATTCGTGGAAAATTACTTCTTTCTCGAAAACTACGTCACTTCAGAGGGAGCCGTTTCTCACAATGTTTTATACCATCAACCTCTCCCCATTAATTGTCACCAAAAAAGGTTTTATGCTAATAATTATTTTGTGAAATTACCAATATTGTCCACTGCCTTTAAATGAAATCTGATATTTACGGGTAGAGTTAAATGGCATTGCCTTGGAAGAGACTCCTTAATCATTGAACATAATTGGTTTTTTAATGGATACACTTTGTCTATTCCTTAGTGATCTCCATCGGGTATCATTTAAAATCCATTATGAAGAGTGGAGATATTCAACTTGGACTTTTTGCATGCTGCCACCATCCTGGGTGGTTCCTCGTATCGAATAACATTAACGAATGCTAATAATCATTTTGCAAATAGGAACCAGACTATTTTGTTCTTCCAGCCTCGGTTTGGTAACATTGATATCAATGGGAGAAATTTCAAGATGGCTGCACCATGATGAACTTATAGAGGGCGCGAAGGGCAAAACAATATCCGCTGAAACTGTTTCAGACGTCAAAGACCCCCAACAGAGCGCGAAAAGGGCAAATAAAAATGTTTCAAAAAACAAATAGGGCCTACTACAAGATGCAGACATACACAAATCCAGCTCTAAGTTGCACACACTCTGTGGACATTTTTCTGTAACACTATGAAAACAACACTGTATGGACGTGTTAAGTCCACACAGCATTTCAAGTCCCTACACTGTGTGGACCACTTTTGTTCTCAGGTCCACACTTCGTATGTTGGCTAAACAGTGGACACTATTGTGAATTACTCAAAATAATTATTAGTATAAAACCTTTCTTGGTGACAAGTAATTGTGAGAGGTTGATGGTATGAAACATTGAGAGAAACGGCTCCCTCTGAAGTGCCATAGTTTTCGAGAAAGAAGTAACTTTCCACGACTTTGATTTCGAGACCTAAAGTTTAGAATTTGAGGTATCGAAATCAAGCATCTGAAAGCACACAACTTCGTGTGATCAGGGTGTTTTTTCTTTCATTATTATCTCGCAACTTCGATGACCAATTGAGCTCAAATTTCCACAGGTTTGTTATTTTATGCATATGTTGAGATACATTAAGTGAGAAGACTGGTCTTTGACAATTACCAATAGTGTTGTCCATTGTCTTCAACAACAAAATTTGTCAATAACATTCATTTTTATTTGTCTCAGCTCCGTCAGGGAGAATACAGCCCTGAGGTGCCAAAGACTTTTACAAACAGGATATCAACCTCTACTCTCGCAGGTACTCATTTATACTCCAGGGTAAAGGGAAGCAATAGTGATTAAAGTGTCTCGCTCAAGGACATGAGTTTCACCACCTCCATTGTCCTTTTCGTGTCCTCTTTCTTATTGAAATACTTTGTTGGGTAGAATTGCTTTCTTTTGGTTTCTTGTACGGTAGCACTGTTCCAATCGTTTGAGCACCACATCAATTATTCATAATAACAGTGATCGCACAACCTCAATATTTAAAAGGAGTCGAAACAGGTGCAATCATATGATTAAAGGGTTTAGTTAGTTGTTGTAACACAAAACACAATATCCACAGATTTACATTGAACTTAAACAGTTTGAAGATATAGAAGAGTTTGCGGTAACACCATGTAATAACAATCTCTAAATGAGTTGGGGTGGTTCTGAAAAGAACCGTTGGGTTAACTCGACGTTTCGATCAGTATGCTCTGATCGTCTTCTGGAGAAAGTTTGAAGATAATGATTGTAGAAAGCTTCCCTTACAACAGAAAGCGAAGCAAATCAATGTTACTTGTTCAGAATAAGGTTACCAGCCAAACTACCATGTCACATGTAAAATTTGTAACTGGTATCCTGTTCATTGCTGCTTAGCAGGAAAGTATAGGCAGTTAATACGTTTGATAAAATTGTCAAAGAAACGTCCTCTCACTATTGTGTATCTCAACATATGCACAAGTGTCCAGTGCCTTTAAAGGCAGTGGACACTATTGGTAATTACTCAAAATAATTATGATCATAAAACCTTTCTTGGTTACGAGTAATGGGGAGAGGTTGATAGTACAAAACATTATGAGAAACAGCTCCCTCTGAAGTGACGTAGTTTTTGAGAAAGAAGTAATTTTCACCGAATTTGATTTCGAGACCTCAGATTTATAATTTTGAGGTCTCGAAATCAAGTATCTGAAAGCATATAACTTCGTGTGACCATGGTGCGACAAGGGTGTTTTTTTCTTTCATTAATATCTCGCAACTTCGACGAACGATTGAGCTCAAATTTTCACAGGTTTGTTATTTTATGCATAAATATTTTGAGATACACCAACTGTGAAGACTAATCTTTGACAGTTATTAATAGTGTCCAGTGTCTTAAATCAGTTCTATGAAATTGGACTAAATCAAAGGGTACGTTCGTTTAGCTTCCCTGGATCGACCCTGGTGTGTGGCAGGTTTTTTTTTCCAGGACGAACGTGGGTAATTATCTGCACACGTTCGTCCTGGGAAAAAACAATGTATGAATGTGTTTTCTCGCTCATTACGCCTGACATCACGCTATTTTTTCCATAATGTTAACTCAATAAATAGGGTAATGTTTAAAGGTCATGAGACAATTTAAAGCACTTAATCTCCAAGCATGGTCTGACATGCCACCGTAAAAGGATTCCCAATTTTACGCCCCAAGGTTAACTCCTAGGGCTGTTCATGGTCTAATTATTTCGTTGGGTTAAATTATGATTTTGTTTGCTTTGTGATTTATCGTGGTCTATATTTTGTTTGAATGTGTGCCAATCATATTTTTACTGACACAAATTTTTGCGATAGGTGTAAGAGCAAAATCAAATCAATATAGTTGTCAGTGACCGGATTTTAAAGTGTAAATTCAACGCTAAAATTTTTCGGAATGTAATCAACATTTTGTATCCGTACCGGTAAATCAGATTTTCGAAATATAAAGAATATCTTTAAAAACAAATACACAAACAAGAATTGTATCCCACGAATATCTGAAAATGGCAGTCAATTGTACTCTGGTCAAATAATTCTTGTACGAACCCTATTAATATCTAAAAGCCTTTGGTGTACAAAACGCTGACGTACAATGATTTCCCAAAGGTTTTGCGTGTGAAAATCTCTTATCGAATTATGGGTCTGAAAAGACTCCAGCTTGCAAGTTTTCACCTCAAAAAGATTCACCTCAAATCATAAGTTCGAGCTGACAAAAAAACGTCGTAGACAGAACTCATGTTTAATTTGATCAACCATAATACATGTACATGAAAACTGTTAAGGTGAAGGATTATTTCGCTGTGTAAGTCAAAAACATAATGGATATGAACTATGCACAATTTCCAGCATGTACGAAACACATTGTTCTTGATGTTGGTTGCAACAACCGAAATCGGCTGTTGCAGTTGATGTTGTCAAGGTTTTTAGATCAGATAACCACGGGGGCACATTGTGGGTCCCCTTCCCCCACCCCTCCCAGTCTTTCAATAGCTCAATAGCGTCTGTGCCAGCACGGTAAATGCCACAAAATGGCTACGCTTTGCTCTATTGCGAATCTACCATTTTAATCAAAAGGTAAACACTTTGCATCTTATCATTTGATAAAATGCAGCTAATTCAATAGTGTAGACTCTATCATTACTCGTAATTACCACCAGACTAGTTGTGGACTAATACCTCAATGGACGTACCAAATCAAATTAAAGGATCAATGTGTAGACGCCTGGGATTCAGACGCCCGCGTCTGGGACCAAGACGCCCGGCAAACGAGCCCCAAATGCCTTTTTTGAAACCACACCTTGAAATGTTATTAAATTCTGCAGGGCTTGTTTCGCAGTACGTGGACAATTTTTGTGAATAATGAACGAAAACAGACAAGCCTTTAGAGAAACTCCACGGTACTGGGTCCGCTCAATTTACTTTTTCTCCCAATGAATGCATTACAAATAAATCATACAACAACGATGGTAGTTTTGTCAAGTTTCCTTTGCTAATGGAAACTATTAGATGGTGTCTGGTTAAAATAGACTGGCTCCTATACAAGGGCTGGTAAAACCACACAAACAAATTAGATCAGAGCTTCAACCTGCAAGATCATGTCATTATGAAAAATCATACCCTTTACAGTCCTCCAGAGAACGATATTGTAATTAATCCCCCCCCCCCAGTAGACTTGAAGACCCCTTACATCATAATTGCCCATTTTGAATTTCGCAGTCGTAAATGACAGTGCAAATATCTCCGATAAGCAAAACCATTTCTTCAATCTTCAATTCCGTCGTCTGAATTATTTGCAGGGGGCGCCTCCCATGATTAAATAAACCACAAACAACAACATTATTGCAACATTACATAAATAAATAAGTGAAGAGTGGATAATATATATCGCACTTACATGAGACTTGAGAGAGGTGCATGGATCTCGGGCTGGAGTCGAACCATAACTCAAACACGGGAAGGAAAAGGGCATCGCTTCGTGTATGACAATGTGACCAACGCCCCACTCTCTGCACTGACGCGCTGTACCCATTCTCACATTCCAAACCTGGGTACACTGGGTATGAATACAAAACAGTCAACAAAAGAACCACCCAAAGGGAGTAGGTATGTCAAATGGGTACTCTATATGCAAAATCACTTTAGTAACTATTAATACTTCGCATGTTACGGTACTGATTCAATGGTTCTTGTTATAATGGTCGTCGCGACCGAGTGTATTCAGCTTATGGTGGTTATTAGTCATTGAGCGTTGGTTCAAGTCCCGGTCATCCCACCTGTGTCCTTGTGCAAGATGATGTCTAAACTGGGGTGGATTTCACAAAGGTAGTCCTAACTTAGGACTAGTCCTAGGCAGTGCTAAGAGATAGGACTGGTCCTAAGTTAGGACCAGTAACTCACCCTAACTTAGGACTGGTTCTATCTCTTAGCATTGCCTAGGACTAGTCCTAAGTTAGGACTACCTTTGTAGTCCACCCCTGCCTCTCTACACACAGTGGTGATCATCTGTATCATGCACGGTTTATATAATACATAACCCCTGAAGACGGTCCGGTTTGGATCGAAAGCTAAGACTGTCTACCCGTCTACCTCAATTCAAATTATAGTGAGAAATCTTCGTCAAAAACTGCGTACATCAGAGGGGGCCGTTTCTCACAATGTTTTATACTATCAACAGCTCTCCATTTCTCGTTCCAAGTAAGTTTGTACGCTAACAACTGTTTTGAGTAATTGCTTATAATTATAAGTGTCCAGCCGTCGACTTCACCAAACTCATCCTATAGGCAATTATCTTAGGACTTTAGGACGAGTTCAGTTCCATAACCGACGACGTAGGACGCATTGAACCCATCCGAGTTACTTGTCCTAACTCGAGACAGAATAAATTCTAGGGTGTCTTGAAATTGGCTGCAATGCCTTTAATAGAATCATCTCAATGGTGATGAAAATGTCCCTTTAAAAACAGGTCATTATTACTATAGATCTTACACAATCGTGTCGTACCGTACAGGGAATCCAACTGGGATCCCCGTAACGGCTTGTACCTTTTGTAATTGCAAAGTGGATTGCAACCACTAATTCACAGAACGTCCCCCTGGTTTAAAACCACAGCACGCAAACTGATGAGCCAACTAATGAACTTCGACAGCACACCATAAAACGCACTCAGTTCCACGATGGAAACGTCTTCATTAGTTTTGACTCGTGTAAAACCTACACACTAAAAAAAAACATGTTTCTGAAGCCTGAACATCTGAAGTTACACCTCATGAATCCTGCCCGAGATGTGCGTTTGAGCCAACTTCCATAGTCACCTTTGACCTTGCGTTCTTTTCACATGGCTTTAATGGTCATAGAGATTTACAGTTAATCAGACGTGCATGTGTATTATACAAAGCCAATACCTAGCTGTCTTTGTTCTTGCGGATAAAGACAAGGGACCAGTCCACTGTCTCTGCTAATGCTGAACAAATACATGGTTGAAATAAGCAAATTGTCTAGCAGGACACACGTCTCGTTGCCATGCCATTGCCATTAAGTATAATTTGTGACGAGATAAGTAAAAACCAATGATACATGGATCAATAATGACTTTGCTTCGCTCCAGGGCCGTGGAATTTGTCATTCTTGCCTTTATATGTTTTTATTGCAAGATCCTCGGCTAATCAGCATTTGATACCAGGACCGCCCGTATGTCCGGCCATGGCGCTAGACGAAGGTGGTTTCTTTATCACTCTCTAGTTTGTCATGGGGCCCTGTGCTTTCTTTAATTGACGTTTCGCGACGGGATACCCATGGTACGCATGTTGCGTACAGTAATGAGGTCACGATGGTCGCATTCCTTGTGTACTATAGTAATGAATACCGAAGCTTTCCATCACATAATGAACGAGGAGACCACGCTGTAGAGCATCTTGACGGTGTTGGCGCCTTAGCAAGACACCATGTGTGCAATAACATTTGTTTTATTAGTTCTGATTTTATTTTACACCGGGAAGCGATCTTACTATTGCCCCACTCATTCTGATTTTAAACGAATGAGTTTTTAAAAGAAAGTCTCGGATTGACACACCCTTCTACCCCAGTTAAAGTACACAACATTGTTTAGAGTAAAGACTAGACAACTTTCTCACAATATGTAAACACAACTTACATGGTAAAAATATTGTTTTGGTGGTTCTATAGGATATAATAAAAACTTAAGGCTAGTCCTTACTTGAGATAAGACTAGTCTTAACTCTTTGTGAAATCCGCCCCTGGTTCTTTCAACCATAACGTACAGGATCTAGTCTTGAAGTCAAGACGGTAATTGTTAAGCGCGGTGTAGTTACGGGAACGGTACACACACCCTCGATCCCAGCATGTGAGTCAGTCGCAAATACCACGCGCTACCTACGACCGCTGCATGCACGACAATCGCATTGTGACTGTTGCATCAACGGGGGGGGGGGGGGGGGGGCGGCAGCAATAACGACTTGTCATCAAGTCTATACAGGATCAAGATGGGGGTTGGGGCAGACAAAACAGGTTGGGTGCTGTACAACCCCATCCCACAAAAAAAATAAACAATGCAGAAACCGCAGTTGTACTACAGGCACATTAAGGTAACAAACACAGCTTGTACGAAAACATTCATACATGACTATTGTTTTGTACAGCTCCTCAACAAGAACCACTTAAACAAATTATGTGATAAAGACACGGGTCAGATATCTTATGATTAATTAAACAGTTTGTAATTAAAGCCAAACTGACCTCCAGGCAAGTATCCTTGACCGTATTAATAATTAGTGATTATAATGGATATACGATCTGGTTGGATACATAACTCTTGTTTTCCTTTTCTATTTAATTTTTTTTCTTTTTCGGAACACTCTTTCGTTCAAACCGTCTAGCTTTATAAGAGCGTCAATGCTGGAAGTTGAAATTGCACCTGTTTTTTAGACAATACGGTTAAAAGATACACGTTTTACGCTTGCTCCGTGTTTCTTTGAAGTCTCTTGCCCATAAACCAACCCCACCCACATCTGGGTAAGTCACTGTTGTACTTCTTTGCCTGCCAATCAATGACATTTTCCTCCAAGGTATGACCAATCATCTGAATTGAATTGAATTGAATTTACTTGAATAGAACATAAACAATGAGTACACTGAGAAGTTCAGTTTAAGTCGGGGATAAAGACATTGCTAATACACACTGCTCTAGAATTGCAACAGTCGTGGGTTCGAATCCCACTCAAATTGAGTTTGTTTGTTTGTTTGTTTGTTTGTTCACCGAACTCGGGAAAGTACTTGATGAACAGTGCTAACACACATCGGTTTAAAATGAGGTTAAATCTAAATACACTGATATTAACACACTACAAAGCATGGCAGGATTTCTGACGGATGTGTTTGGGCTGACTGATACCAATGCTGTACCACGTATATATTTGTTTAGGCTAACACGAACAAATCTTTCGTTTACCTTTCCACTTTTAAAATTTGCGGTAGAAACACATTGTTTTATTCAATGATTTGGTTTACTATTTTATTACTTTGATAATTATTAGACATCTGTCTTAATTATACTGTTTTGTTATACTGTTTTGATCAATTAGAAAACATTTTTTGACCTCTAAAACTAATTATTGATAGACGTGTAAATTGCTTCACGCAATCCTTGAATGAATTCGAAAAAAAAATGTATGTATGAATATGATTATTGTTTACCACCATCAATCCAATTGGCAATTGTTGATTAAAGTATTGTTATTACTTTCAAATATCAATGCAAACTATCGTTCAATTTGAATGATTGGGTTAAGTGTGTTATGGAAATGTCACACGAGGAAGTTTACAGGCAAGTGTTTCCATGCAATCGTCATAAAAAAAGCCAACAGATTTTCCTACTTGATCGTAAGACGTTGCTCCGAAATGACTCAGTGCTACCGAAGTGGTACTGCAGCATGCACGTTAGTTGGTTTCCTCCAAGTTGCCTGTAAAAGTTTCCTCGTTTGACAAATGCCCTTGCTCCATTTTGCATGTTAAACATATTTAGCAGACGACCTAGAACTACATATTATAGAAAGTTGTACAAATGTGAATTGGTTTTCGGTGCATTATACCTTTTATGAAGATGTAAATAATTAGATTGTAGATGTGATTACTAAGATACCGTAGGTATTGAATGGTTGTTTTTTTATGAAAACGGATTAAGACTTATGGCTAGTTAAAAAATATCAATTGTGTACAGAACAGTAGTATAGTGACTCGTTATTGACAATATTAACGTATGTTCATAAACAAAAAAAACTGTTTTATTATTTCGTATTGTTGTATAAATGTTTATAGCAGATTTAATGGTTATCAACTTTGCCTCCTACTGCAGTCGGTGTGTGTGTGTGTGTGTTAGTTATATAGAAGCTAATGACAAAAACAAAGTTGCAATGAAAGATAATACGTAAAGACCATTCGTAGTAGACCTTTAACACGCTGCCACCATCTTGGTCATGTTCCCTGTTTCCATAACAGTAGTGAGTGCTATTATTCATTGCGGAAACATGGCACCAGACTATAATTTCTTCCAGTCTCAATTTGGTTACAATGAGTTGGAATGGAGTAAATTCAAGATGGCCACACCGTGGTAAAGGTCTATGACGTTATAAGCGCCTGCAGCTGTATGGTCAAGGCTAGCCAATTGGCGGGAGTTAAATCAGATGTGAAGATATGGTGCTTGTCTCACCCATACAGGCGCCAAAATCAAGGTTTAGGTTTTTTTTCAAGGGTGGTGTCGTCAGACTAATTGGGTCAATCCTAATTACATATTGTTTCCAGATCAGTAGACATGTTGGTCGAGTTTCATGAAGCTGTTTAAGCAGAAAAAATGCTTAACAATGTTCTGCTTATATTAGCAGAAATGTGCAGGATACCAGCCACAAATGGTATATGTGACTTGGTATGTTGGCTGGTAACCCTGTTCTTGTAAGCTACATTTTGTTATCTGGGCCCAATTTCATAAGCTATTTAGCAGAACACACTGCTTAAAATGTCTCTTTGATAATGAGTGGGGCTCAAGAAGCAACAATGTAAACTAAGTGTTGGCTGGTAACCTGTTTTTGCTAAGCAAGATTTTCCTGTGCTTAGCAGGTTTGTGTGCTTTTGGGCTTTATGACATTGGGCCCTGCTCACTCATGTCGCCGCCCTCTTGGTCTAGTTCCCGTTGTGCACAGTCGTACTTGCAGATACATATACTGACAAGGTGCCAGACTAATATTTACACCGAACGGTAACATGACAATTTTTCGAGTCCATGTGGCAAGGGCATAGCCGAACGGTTACATCTTATCTTTTCGAAACCATGTAGCCAGGGTACGGGCTTGAGTCAAGGCTTTGTCAGTTATATTCAGACAACTAGCGATTTCCTAACCGGGATTTCAGTGGTAGACGGAACCCAAGCCGAGGCTCAATCTGAAGCCGTCGCCGTTTCGAAAAGATCCATAGATTTGATTGATACGGGAGCAAAATGGCAATGCCATAAGAAACGCACCTTTATGTACTTGCAATGTTTTTTACTCAAATGGATGGTGCACTAACCTCCAGATAAAAAGTTGACTTCCACTGAAAGAGCACAAAAAGTGCAAACGGATTGGAACTCAATCTCCTCGGACTAAATCAAACATGACTTTTCCTTAGCGTGACAATGTGGTACCAGCAAAATAGTAAAGCCACTCGGATCAGAATGTATAATTGGTTCGCTAGCAGTTACAAATCATATCATTACTAAACATTAAACTGTCAATTTAAAAGCGGTTAGTATCTTAAAATGTGCATTCCAGTGCAGTTTAGCGAGAGCACATATAGGTATATAATTTTGCTTTGCACTCTAAATTTAAAAAAGGGTTCTTGCCAGGAGCGGGTTGATAAACTGTTTAGCGATTATTGTTTTACAGATTTTGATGTTGCCTTGGCCAAACTTCCCTTGTGAAGTTGATCATAAGTTGTTTCCAAAACACTGTGCAAGTCTTGCAAATATTTTGAATTTGTTGGTAACTTCAGTTCCGACGTCAATGTATGGAGCCCCTAAATGGACATAGTAAAAAAAATGAAAAAGATGAAGACTAAAGATTATTTTGTTCCCTCGCCAACTAAAGATCATTTCGTTACGAGGGGAAAAAAACGTTTTTTGGAGAATGAAATAAGTTATTTTGTGGGAAACGACATACTATTTCGAGGGTCTAAAGTAATATTTCTACTGGGACAACAATAATGTCAGTTTTTGTTGACCCTTTCTCTGTTTTACTTGTCTCTTTAGGGGCTCCGTATCAATGCTTTTTAACGAAAAGAATAAAGTTGTTAACCTTGACGTCAAATACGCTCGAAAATTGCACAGTCATTTTGGAAACCAGTGTACCTTAAAGTTGATATCTAATCACGCTATCCCTCAATTATTGAAATGTGTGGAACCCGCTTTATATAGCAACCTTTTATAAGTAATGGTCTTTTCAGACGATTGGACCCTTCCGGTTCATATGGTGCTCTCGTGCACTCGGACACCCCAGTGGATTTAACCAATTGAGCCTCGAGGTGTTAAGTGTATAGACCTTATGCACATGACGTCATTTCAGTACGGCGCCCTCGCCTTGAGGTCAAAAGGAGGTTGTTCATTGGCCAATCTATGTGCATTTCGATTGTTTCGTCACCGTTTGACCTCAAAGATGGCGGCTGGATAACGTCAATGCATAAGGTCTATAGATTCAATGTTAAAGAACGAAGCCTGGAAAAGCAATGCATCAGACACTTTTATGATTAAGGTTAGGCATTTTGCATAATGGTAAATACATTATAGAAACCGAGTAAATAATTTAGAATTATGCAAGGAAAATGGTGGTGTTTCGGCAAGAGTATATACACTGCAAACAAATGGGATGTAGATTTTGAAACCATTATGTGTGAACATAGATATCAAAACAAAAAATCAATTACCTCATACGGTGTCAAAATAACACTTACTTCTGCCAAGACAATGTAATTGGTACAAGATTGTGCGTGTTGTGGCTCGAGTGGTCTACTGGTTCATTGAACCCAAGCTCTGGTGTTGTCAGCAGCAGAGTGTGGGTTCGATTCCTGGTTATGACACTTGCACACTTAAGCCACTAAACCAACTGCTTTGTTAACAGTTCGGAAGGTAGTGCATTCTGCTCCAGCCAGGCTCCAGCCAGCCTCAAAGTGGATGATACCCAAGCCTACATCCATAAGGGTTGGGAAGGGGGTAACCCCTTTTCAACCCTAGGAGTAGGCGGCAACGAGCCCCTGGTGGCAGTTGATATGGGTTTTATTTTACCATCCCAAAAGGGACTGACTGCCAATGACAAATAAAATACCTAGACACATTGCTCAACGTACCAATTCCGTAAGAAGCTCCTAAGAATTATAGCCCTGGGGTTCTAAAAACACCCCCCCCCCCCCCCTTTAAGGACGTGCTCGGAATAGATGACATTGAATCGCATATGTCACCCGGGTATTTAACATTCCCCAATTAAAATCACCAGAAGGACAGGTGCCCGACCTTGTCTTTGATGGTTAAGAAGCCTTTGTTTGACATAATTGTACGCATCAATGACAATTAGTTGAGGCCTATTAGACTAAAACATCGACCGTTGTTCATCGCGAAGATGCGGCCTCGGGAAACTCTATATAATTCCCTTGACGCTATTTGACGATGACTGTGGAGTTTACGATGTTCGTTAAGCTTCGAGAGCCCATGAGTACTTTATCAACAAGGAGTGTGCGCGGTACTGCACAAGGACTCGGGAAAGTCCTGAGTATACAGTGCTACATACATCGGTGTATATATGGGTAAAAACCAAAAATTAATATTCTTTATCCCCGATGCAAATTTAACATCTATCAAAAATTAATGAGGTGCATAAATAAATAACTTGAATCGGGTGCAGTACTTGTAAAAGTACTGGTGCGAGTAACAGTTGTATAGTTTGCCATGAAGTTTTTATCAAAGCGTTCCCTTTTTTTGTCAATAGACTCCTTCAACCATGTTGTGCCCGATTTGGTTTAATCAAGCACAGATACTTGCTAAGCACCGACAGGTATTGCTAAGCCCAAACTGGGCATGCACCAATCAAAATCCCATGATGGTGCCCATCTCATATTTTGCTTGGCAGAGAAATTAGACTTGACTCAAGTCCCAATCCCGTGCCATCCCCAGGAAACTACTGTTTTGAGATGCTCTGCATTCCCAAACCTGTTCCACATTTTGACGGCGAGCGCGCACTGTACTGTGTATGCTACGTGTTGTTATAGTAAGTTTGGGTATATTATGCTTAGGGACCTCTCACACGAGAATGGGACTTGAATCAAGTCTACAGAGAAATGTGCTAAGCAGTATTTCCTGCTGAACTGCTTTGAAATTGGGTTGTAGTTTTTTTTCATTATAATTACATGCTGTATATATATCTACGAGACAAATTAAAATAAATTAGTATATGTAAATAATAAAAAATAAAAAATGTGGTAGATTAAATGAATGACGACTGTGCTTATAATATTAAAACTGAATCTCTGTGGATAGTACTTGTGTTTTAATAATTGCTATAACTGATGTTAACTTGACAGGAATGTGATAGTAAAATGAGAGTTTGATACGAAGCTCTCAAACTGGAAAAAAAAAAATCTGCTTGTACGTGTGTGGTTTTTTCATTCATTGTGTTTGTTAATCAGTCTTGTCTTAAATGGAGCGTTCATGAAGAACCAACTGTCCAGAGCAATTTCTATGCACGACATGCTGCCGAACCTTGCGGTCAAATTCAAGGAATTTTGTTTAATCAGACAAGTATGATAAGCATTACTAAATCGTGCTAAGTACAAAAACAGAGTATACCAACCAACTTGCTGGTGATTCGTGCTGCTTGTCAACGGTGTCCGTATTAAATATGAACTAAATACAAACATTTAGTGAAGATATTATGGAAAGGTTTGCGCTATCAAAGTAATGACTATATCTCTAAGTTGGGGTGGTTCTGAAAAGAACCGGTGGTTTCAACTCTAAGTTTCGATCAGTATGCTCTGATCGTCTTCTGAAGAACAGCTTTTTTTCAGAACCACCAACTCATTAGAGATAGTCATTACATGGTGTTACCGCAAACCTTTCCATATCGTATTTCCACCATGCAAAGTTTCAAAGATTAAGATTAAGATTACAAATAGCTACCTGTCAACAATTTAACTAAATTATTGAGCAACTAAAAAACAAAAAAAATGTACACCCCATCCCAAGGGCATAGAAGTGTTTATTATTACATTCCTTTGTTTTTGCAATTCCATTTCCTGAAAATATTTGTTTTGCTATTTTGGCACAACCAAATCAAGCTACGTATCAACAAATTAACTTTATCAGTGGGCAATTAAAAAAACACTACTTACACCCTAAAGGCATAGACGTGTTTTTTTATACAGTCCTTTGTTGTGCTATTCCATTTCGTATAAGTATTTTGATATGTCGACATAAGCAAAAAGATCTTCGTGTCAACAAGACTAAACACAAGCAAATACTTAACTCCCCGTAGACTAAAAGTGTTTCTGATTCGTTTTAGAGTTGACGTTCAAAATAATGTCTGTCAACTGCTTCTCCAAATGAAAATAAAAGATAATTTTTCCTGCCCAAAGCAAAAACAGCGTAATTTCTCCTCCATGTCTAAATTTGGATGAAATTCTCCTGTCCTTTTCATTTAATTGAAGCTGAACAATGGCTCTACACAATAAGCCCTACAGTTACCCCCAAACTGATTGTTGTACAACAATCACCTCTCGCCAATTATTGTTCTTTTATTTCTTGCGCACTATTTTGACCTTAAGCTTAGCAAGCACAAGCTTCTTGCAAAATCCAATTAAAACAAAAATTCAAAAAAGCAATTTCTCTCTCAAATAATGAAAACATTCAGCAGAAGTCTATTGTGATGCATACGAAAGCACATACAGTAGTGCAACAAGGGTATATTTGTCTTCGATTACTCTCTTGCAAATTCGATGACCAATTGAGCCCAAATTTTCACAAGTTTGTTATTTTATGCATTTGTTGGGATGGGATACACCAAGTGAGAATACTGGTATTTGACAATTCCCAAAGGTGTCCCGTGTCTTTCGATTGAAAGGTATACATATGGTAAACACTCACATAACAAAAATAACGGCCATTAAAACCTACTTGGGTATCCAAAATACATCAGCCTTTGATTGTATAAAGTAATCAGAGCTTTATTTCACTTCGAAGAAAAGTAGTAATGGAATTACCAAACGTGCAGCAGCCGATTTCACGAAACTCTAGGATTAATCCTAACTCGAGTTAGGACGTCGAGTAACTCGTCCTAAGACCGTGTCCGAATTGGAGACTTCGGCTACAGCTACGGCTAGATCAGCGCGTCTGTCAGTGTTGACGGATAGGCAGACGCGCGCGCCCTAGCCGTAGCTGTAGCCGAAGTCGTCAATTCGGACACGGCCTAACTCTCGTCCTAACTTAGGATGGGTTCAATGCGTCCTATGTCTTCAGATAGAGAACTCAACTCGCCCTAAAAGTCCTAAGATTAATCCTAAGTAAGGAAGAGTTTAGTGTCTTTATAATGGTAGGCCTTTATAATGGTAGGCCTTTATAATGGTAGGCCTTTATAATGGTAGGCCTTTATAATGGTAGGCCTTTATAATGGTAGGCCTTTACAATGGTAGGCCTTTATAATGGTAGGCCTTTATACTAGATGCTTTTGGAGGCTAGTCAGTCGCCTCTTCCTTTCTCTCTCTCTTCTTTTCTAAATGTGCAACTTGTACCCCCTGAGGTGAAATCCAAACAATTAGAATAAAATAAAGTGCATAAGAGAGGTGCATTGCACACTTAGCAAGGCAAATTTTTCCTTTCCTCCAGGCACTATTCATTGTCTGGCTGTAACACAGCAGAGGTAGAGTCCCCATTCCGATTCAGGTCAATCCGCATTGTCCTTATTTAGTTTCAATGTGCCCCCCCCCCACCCCCCCCCCCCCCCCCCCCCCCGAAGGGTACTCCATGAAAATTAAGAAGCACTTCATCACGGCGTGGACTTCAAAGAAAATTGCAGGTAAGTTCAACATCCATTATCTTAAGTGTGTACCCCATGGGTGGGGGGAAACATAGAAATACATTTTAGGGGTCAATATAAGTTCACGCCAGTTGTAATGTTGCATCACTAAGAGATCGTTGAATGAAATTCGGCCTAATTTCGCCACCTAATTTAAAAAGAAAACTATCATGTAGGGACTGATTAATAATAATATGCACTTAACTCAGGTTTTGTACTCTCCGAAATTTGGGAAAGTACTGAGTATACAATAAAAGACACATGGGTGAAGGGTTTAAGCAAATAGCAGTAGTAATCACATCACAATACTCGCAGACTATCTTTTATATAGTATTATGTGTGTGTGTTTTGTTTTGTTTTGTGTAGGTTTTTTCTTTTTTTCTTCAATAGGCTAGTTGTGAGTCAGATTTACACAATGTCTGGTAAAAAGACCCGTTTGCCAACAACCAACCACTTAAAGTAGAATTCCTCAAATAGAGACTATAGACACAGTTGCTACGTCACATTATTCGAGGCAAGCTTTCGCATAGTTACATATAGGGCGCGTTCGGTTAGCTTCCCCGGGTCGACCCCGTCGTGTGGCGTTTTCTTTTTCCAGGACGAACGTGTGCAGATAATTACCCACGTTCGTCCTGGACACAAAAAAAAACGCCACACACCGGGGTCGACCCAGGGGAGCTAAACGAACGTACCCATAAAGAGACGTTGAACAACCATAAACACTTTTGAATGGTCTGCGGGGGTACAATATGGTGTCCTCATCTGGAGAATGTTATACAAATGTTTCCCCCGAACCATTAGACATAACATAGCAACTGTCTCTAGTCTGAGGAATTTCAATTTAAGCATAAACTTGTGCCTCAGCAAGTCATTGTACCAGACCTTATACGAATATGTCTCGCAACTGGTTTGTTCTGGAAGCAATTTGGACCTCGACGCAAAGCGAGACGGTTAACGTGACGTCATACCGAGGCTATGGATGACATCACATGACGTCATACCGAGGCTATGGGTGACATCACATGGCGTCATATCGAGGCTATGGATGACATCACACTCCTATGGTTCAACTGATACGCTGAATGGGTTAACCAATTGGCTATAATGTGAAACAGACATGCAATTTATTAAGAAAATGCTTATTAATAATACAAGGAGTTGGTCATAATGGAATACCATCCAGTACGAGTTATAGATCATACATAATAAATACGTTTTCTAATGTTGTTGTTTGCAGTATCTTCGTTTTATCAAGTCTAACATGCGGGAATAAAGGGAATCTGATACTTGGTACATGTTTGTGTCACGATCTGAAAAAGTTAGACATTCATCCGAAATAAATAAATAAATAATTCAACTCGTCACATTTTTTATGTTAGCTGCAAAAGCAAGTCAGTGCTTAAATTCAATTTATTTGGAGATGCAATAAAGATCTTTACCAGATGTATGTTTGGCTGGGTCAAATATGTAGACACTCACCCAAAGGAAGAGAAGCATTCACCCTATATGTTCTATGTTAACAACAAAAATATGCCAGTTCTTCATTTCATTTTAGCGGGGGACGCAGTGAAGGTTTTACCATGTGCGTGTTTTGCAGGGTGGGTAATACGTCACTTGTTAAGCAATTCAAAGGTAAGTGCTCGAATGATTTTAAATAAAGCAATAACTCAAAAGTTACAATTTTTAATTTGTTTGCCATGAGTCTCCACAGCAGATGATTTTGGATTCGCTTTGTGTGCTTGAACGTGTCATGGTAAACAGCGCAACGTGTCAACCATAAACCCTAACACGTGGGTTGCCTTTATTTATAAGTTGTGTCACATTTAAAGGCAGTGGGCACTATTGGTAAGTACTCAAAATAATTATTATTATAAAATCTTTCTTGGTGACGAGTAATGGGGAGAGGTTGATGGTATAAAACATTGTCAGAAACGGCTCCCTCTGAAGTGCCATAGTTTTCGAGAAAGAAGTAGTTTTCCACGAATTTGATTTCGAGACCTCAGGTTTAGAACTTGAGGTCTCGAAATCAACCATCTAAACGCACACAACTTCGTTTGACAAGGGTGTTTTCTTCTTTCATTATTATCTCGCAAGTTCGATGACCGATTGAGCTCAAATTTTCACAGGTTTGTTATTTTATGCATATGTTGAGATACACCAACTGTGAAGACTAGTCTTTGACAATTGCCAATAGTGTCTAGTGTCTTTAAACATGAAACATACCAGTACAATTACAAAAATATGTATTTATAATTGATGACAAGATTATTTATTTTGATGACACCAAATGTAAACAATTAAGTGTTGACCTCGGGGATGTAGCTTGACTAATGCCAGGTAATCAAATTTGATTAAGTTTGGAGAGTACACTACAATTTGTGATAAAATCAAGGTAAAAGCAAAATGAATGCTGGTACAGGTTCAACCAGTTCTCTGTGTGGAAATTTACATGTTTTAAAGTGCATCCGTTAGCGCTCTTCCATAAATCGACCTACAACACTTTCAAGAAGAAAAATTTCGTAGAGCTTTTTTAGCAGAAGATACTGCTTAACACAAATGTTTGCTAAGCAGTAACAATGTAAACGTTATGGAATAATGACTGGGAAACCGGTTTTGATAAGCAAGATTTTCCTGGGCTTAGCATGAGTTGTTTGTGCTTACAGTCTCTATGAAATTGGGGGATGGTAACTGGTGCAGTATAAAGCAATCGCACAACATCGGTAAACAGTATTGTCCAAAGGCCCACACTTCGTGTATCACAACTTATTTATATGAAATAACAAGCTTGTGCAAATTTAAGCTCAATCGGTCATCGGAGTCGGGAGAAAATAACGGGAAAGTACCATCCTTGTTTCCGCACGTTTCGCAAATCCGTTATTCTCGATATCGATATATTGTTTTAATGGTTTCTCACAAAGTAAAGCATTTCATGGATTAATATTTCAAGAGAAGTCTTTCACCATTACCTTATGTAAGCCCTGTAAGTTATTTGTAAATCTGTTTGAATGTAAAACTTTTAGTTTTTGCTCTGTTCAGAAAGTGTCCAATGGCTTTCAGTTCGATCGCCTTAATAGTACAGGATAGGTACAAGTTCAGTTAAGCCAGCCGTACTTCAAAACAAGCACACGCGCAATCCGAGCACGTACGATGGATTTAAAAGCTTATAATTATTCCTGAAGGTAAAAGCAGTACAGTCTACGGGTTTCAATTTTCTTAAAATCATGAAAGCATTCCTGGCAAAAACCAAGATTCCACTAAGACTGATCACCATCTTGTCTCTCTGTAAAGCCACCTAAGTTTTAAAATCATTCGTTCTACTTCTGCAACTTAAAGACACCGTGGACACTATTGGTAATTGTCAAAGACCAGTATTCTCACTTGGTGTATCCAAACATGCAAAAGATAACAAACCTGTGAACATTTGAACTCAATTGGTCATCGAAGTTGCGAGAGAATAATGAAAGAAAAAACACTCTTGTTACATTACTTTGGTGCTTTCAGATATAATAAAGCTCGGCTTCCTCAGATGAAGACTTTGTATTAGTTGAATGAGAAATTACCTCTTTCTTAACAACTACTTTAGAGGAGCCGTTCATCACAATGTTTTATACTATCAACAGCTCTCCATTGCTCAGTTAAAAATAATTTTATATGCTAAAAATTATTGTGAGCAATTACCAATAACATCCACTGCCTTTAAGAAAATGTTACTACGGACTTCATCTTTGATTATTATCTGGTCTTAAGGCCGTCTTCTAGACAGACTTGACGGCTCTTCTTTGATACCATCAAAGTACTTTCCTCGGTCTTTGCTTCATTCTTCTTCGCAACAACCTTCAAGTACAGTCTGTCAACATTTTGTCAAAACAAATTTGATGACTATCTTTATCCGCTTGCGGCTTAGAAATATTATTGTATACCTTAACAATGGGATACTTCCTGAACAATTATTTACAAAGTGTTCACATAAAAAGAAACATAAAGTGGGATTCAACTGCGATAGTTCAGACTTCCGTCTACTAGTTTCTTCGTTTTAGTCTTAGGGCACAAGACGGGAGTCTCTTAACCTAAATTGTATCCAATACAACATGCCCAGAGAACTCCTTTATCCGCTTTGAGAGGAGACTACTTCAATTAAAATTACACCGAAGCTCAGTCCCCCTTTGGGTCCAACGTATTAGTAAGAGTACATATTTAACCTGAAGTGCGGATTTCGACTATTCTTGTTGCCCCCGCTGCCTTTTATAACCTGAAGTAGAACTCGAGCGAGAGAGGGCGCTTTTCCGGTACAAAAAAAAACAGTTTCGACAACATTATCAAGTAAAAGGTGTACGGCAAATAAAAGGTGTACGGCTTTCACACACAATTGAATCTAACGTCCGTAGTAACAGTAGTGACGTCATTACCCAGGGTATGATTCATAATCCCTATTCGTGACCTTTGACCTGCCATACGGGGAGAGTGGACACTCTGTTGCCATGGCGACGGTAAATTGTCTTTGGGTGATTTGAAGAGATATATAGCCTGGAGGAACAGGTGCGCAAATTTAATGAGAGATGGTAACATGATGATACAAAATTAAAAAGCAGATGAAGAAGTTATTTTTAGACTCTCTGGCGAGATGTATGTTCTTTGATTATTTTTTTTTTGGGGGGGGAGGTGAACAAAACTGTCTCATGTTGTCTAACAGTTCCACTTACAGAAAACACAAGTATTTGCACAGCTTTGTAGCTTGAAAAAGCAGATGAAGAAGTTATTTTTAGACGAAAAAGAATTGTTTTTCAATCTAGAGATATATGAGTTCTTTGATTATTTTGAGCAGAAAAAAAAAGTACAAAGTGTATGTCCAGAAGCCAAAAATTCAGTTCCACTCAAAGAAAGTAAACAACATTTGCACAGCTTTGTAGCTTGAGCACTTTAAAAAAGCTTTTGTCGACTACCGTTCTTTCACATTTCGTTGATCCTCATGAAGAAACACGAGGATGGTCATAAGTTAGGGCGAGTAACTCGTCCTTAATACTCAAGATAAAACCAGTCTTAGGGTGCGTTCGATTAGCTTCCCTTGGTCTACCCCGCGGTGCTCACTCGGGTGAGCTCCGTGACAAGAGCTAATCGAACGACCACTCACCGCTCTCGTAGTGACGTCATGCACCTGGGGCCAGCCCCCCAAGTGACCCACTCCACAAGCAGGGCATAATGGGGCTTACTCGGGTAAGCCCCCGGAATGACGTCAAAGCTATTCGAACGCACCGGGGCAGACCGGGGTCGACCCAGGGAAGCTAAACGAACGCACCCTTAATAAAAACTCTTCGTGCAACACACCTCAGACCCTGTAGCATAGAACGCATTGGATAATTACTGTAAATAATGAAGTGACACCAACATCAAGGGACAATCAAGACCCCCCCCTCTCGTACCAACCAAGCCAACCTCCTGTTGGGGGCTTTTAGTGAGAGAGGGAAAGGCAGCAGAGAAGACAGAAATAGTCCGTCTAGGTTCACCTCGTGTCAGAGCGCCCGAGGGATGCAATATTAGAGCCCAAAGATCCATTTATAGAAAACTCTTCTCACATTCGCGTTTTCCATTTAGGGAGAACATTCGACGAGGCGCAACTGGACTTATAAGTTATAGTGCACATTGATTCACATTTCATTCAGGTAACATTTTCCATCCGCAACACGTCATCCAATTAAAGTAGCATTAGTGGAGTTCCCATGGAAGTTCATCAATAGACTACAGCCCTTCTCGAAATGAAGGCTCGGCTTTGGATTCGGCTTAAGGCTAGCTTGGCCCCGCGGTTGTTTTGACAATTACGCATGCTGTGCGTATTCGCGATCAGGGCTTCAGACGTGAGGACGGATCCTTAAGGCGAATTCAAAGCCGAAGCCGTGGTTTCGAAAATGGCCTATTGAGGTAGAGCGATTCAAGACGAACATGAGGTACACCGACAATGACACCAAAAATGTTACCAATCCAACCCCAAGCCAACCCCAACCCTACCCCAATTCAACCCCAACCCCACCCAATCCAATCCAACCCCAAGGCAACACGCCCGCCATCAGCAGCCGGGCAACCCTCCCCAACTTTACCACAAAATGACCGATTCGAAATGACGTCACATGTAAGAAAGTTTCCGTCACTCGACACTTCTTTAAAGCCCAGTGCACTCGACACAACGCAATGGAATTACGTATAGTTTGAAATGTTAGAGCCCTGTGAGTTGTTTCTCACAATTACGATATAACTCTCACATCCTGGACTTCATTCATGTGCACGGAAATCGTGTGCGTTGTTTAAACTCCCATAAACAATGCCACCATTACTTCATTCGATAACTCCTTTACATCCAAATATAGAACCCTTGGCTCAGTTTACCATTCATGTATAAAGAGCCAGTTCAAAAGTCTATTTTTGCTTATCTAAACCCTCATCCCAGTTTTATTTTTAGAGACAGCTTTTTTAAGATAACAATATTTGCTGTCGCCAATTCTTTTCAAAATGTTACAATGGTGTAACATTTTTAGAGTCACCCCTACCCCCCCCCCCCCCCCTCCTGTTTACCCCCAGTCTGTTAGGATCAGGAGAAGGGGATGATGAACATCCAAAAGGGGTTAAAGGAAAACTCTCGATGGGTATTTTTATGAAGGTGTTCAGGGTAAGGCACTTTCTCTCAGCGACTCGTTGGAAACCGGAGCCCTCATCGATCCAGATGTTTGTATCTCCCTGGTGAATGTTTGAATTTAGAGAGACTCGGGGTCACATCTAAATGCGGAATTTTCTGTTCCTCGCGGTGTGGCGGAATTGGGACACGATATTTTGCCATGGCTTTGTCCACTTCATAGCTCATGCAGACCGCAGCTGATGTCAACATGGATTGTAGCTGTTCAGTTTACGCTACAAAGGGGGCCTTTTCTCTCTAGGGGGAGGTGATGGGGGAAGGGAACTCGCTAAAACAGCTATGAACTCAGGGGAAATTTACAAGACACGGTGGCGTGTCAGAGTGTTTAGTTTATAAGATGTAATCTGTGTAAGTGTTTTGCGAAGGGACATTTATTAAAACAACACAATGCGAAATGGTGTCGAAGTTGGGGCTTACGTTTTGAGACAAAAAAAACAGTAATAACTGAAGATTCAGCTTGTTATTTGAACAATAAGCTGTTCATGAGAGATGTCAAAAAAAAATTGGTGGCAACATTTTACCTCATAAATACAATGTCTGGTTCCAGAGTAAGTTTTTTTTTTCCAATTTAAAAATCTAAAGGTCTGAAGTGGAAATCAATGGGGTGATCCTCTGTGTAGCGTTTCTGAAGCAGTTTCCGATGGTTATGGACCACGTCATCATATTATTGCAAGACATTCACTAATAACAACACAATGCGAAATGGCTTTCACACAGAGTTGCTGGTTTGTGAAATGGGCATTGACTTTACACTTACAAACTAAGCCTGGTTCCTTAAAGTTTGATGTTCTCTACATTCGTTACACACGAGGTAATTTTGACAAAGATACAAAACGGTTGCCAGACTAACTGCTTAACCCTAAGAGTGACTTTTCCTGCAACGGAGAGGCTTAACTCATCCAACCAAAACAGTTCAATGATCGAAAGAGGATAATTTTGTTGAAATGTTTGACACGAATAAGCTAGATGATGAATTCCTACCCGCCGGTACTTATCAAAAGGGATTAAGCGTGGTGCCATCTTCAGCGACTCGTTTTAAGGTTAATGCTGATGTGAAATGATAGAACACGAACGGTTCGTTTGGGCCATCCTGACAATAAATTAGTCTTCTGTCAAGGCGTATTCGGACTCAATCTGATAGACGTATAGCTGAAGGCATGTACAGGAAATTGATGAGAAATTCATTCTGTTTTTCCAGCATTATTATTATCTCTCTTTGTGTGTGATGCGTCAGTCTGAACCAAGCTAAAAAAAAAGCGAGGATAAAAAAAAAATCGTGAAAATGAATGCCCTCTAGCGGTAACAAAGCACCATGTTTCCCTAGGCGATAAATGGCGCCGTTTTACGTCATTTTGTTTACCGAGCCCCGTGGCAGGCCGCTGCTAAGGGTACTCTGAAATCCCAAAAAAGACTCCATCTAGTGACAAGTTTTTACATTTACATGCAAATAAGGGCCAATATCCCAGGTTTTCACCAACACCAATATGCAAATGTATTGGCGACTAAATGTCTCTTTGGTGGGCGAGTTCCCTGAAGCAAAACAAGGACCGAGGTTGTATGCCACGCAGAGTGGGTTACTCCAAATCGTGGCTTGAACATTTCATAATTTTTAAGAACAAAAACTCTAAGATCTCAGGTTTACATAAAACTTACACGATCTAATGGTTAAGATAGTAGACAAAAACTTGATATGTTTCTGTCTGAAATGTCATTTTTTGATCAGAGATAAAATTAAACTAATTTCCCGTTTAGAGTTTATCGCTCAGTGAATCGACGCCATGATCGAGCGTGGTCTAAAGTGATTAAATTTAGCATAAACATGCAAAGGAAATTATTTGGTAAGTTACAGTTACATTAAATCACACACGAGCAAGTCGTTTGTGTTCGGTTAAAACAAAGAAAAAAGGGGAAAAAAAGAACACAAAATCAGGACAAAATCGTCTATGGAAGAGCAATAGATTAAAGATCAATATTAGCGTGGCTTAAAGTGGCGAAACTTGGTATACATAGAGAAAGGTTACACAATAGGTGCAGCTTCGTTGAAATCGTATACGCGCAAAGTCTCTTGTGTTCCAAAGAAAACCCCCAAAAAGGAGAAAACAAAATCAAGACAAATTGTCTTAGGAATAACCACAGATTAAAGATCAATTAGCGTGGCGTGATTTTGGAATACACGTGCACGAAGGTTATGGTACGGGTAAGAACAGCTTCATTAAATCGTATACGAACAAGGTCTCCTAGGATCATCGGTAAAACACATCCCCTAAAAGAAAACCAAAAAGAACAAAAAATCCAGACACAATTGTCTGAGGAATAGCAACAGATTGAAGATCACGTAATGTATCTGCTCGGATGTAATTAACGTGATCAAGACGCGACGATTCCCCAGTCATCCAGACATCCTTCATCTTCAAGAGTCTGAAAACCGTGACATTTTAACTCTTCTTCAGTTTTGAAAAAGCAAATTAAATTTTCGCCATGTTTGAAGATTTAGTGTTCGGTCATGCTCCTATAAAGCAGATCTGTTATCCATATCTGATGTCCGTAAACCAACCAGAATTGTTTTGACTACTATAGGAATTAATCCACCAAGAGAAGTCTGCCCTTTTCGAAGGATATGGCATTTGGGAGAGAATAAAAAGTCACTTGCTAACCAAATTAAGTGTTGCGTTACATTTCATATCGGGCATTATTGGAAACCAACACCTCACAAATAACACTCTTGAATAATCAAATTATGCAGTTGAGCCTTAAAGACAGTGGACTCCTTTGGTAATTGTCAAAGATCAGTCTTCTCACTTGATGTATCTCAACATATGCATAAAATGACAAAGCTGTGAACATTTAAGCTCGATCAGTCGTCGGAGTTGCAAGATAACTATGAAAGAAAAAAACACCCTTGTCACACGAAGTTGTGTGCGTTTAGATGGTTGATCCTAAACTTGAGGTCTCAAAATCAAATTCGAGGAAAATTACTCCTTTCTCCAAAACTACGTCACTTCAGAGGGGGCCGTTTCTCTTAATGTTTTATACCACCAACCTCTCCCCATTACTCGTTACCAAGTAAGATTTTATGCTGATCATTATTTTGAGTAATTACCAATAGTGTCCACTGCCTTTAAGTCCTCGGCACATCGACAAGCCATTGCAAAGCAATATTCATTAAGATAGTCAATCAAATGAGAATCATTATCACCATATGCATTTGGGTTGAACAAACACAAATTAAAAAGACCAGGATCTGAACCAACGACCTCCGGATTGAAGTACCGGCGCTCTAAAAACCAAGCCATCTACCCCTATGTTGGAGGTCTCCCTATTTTGTCAATATCTTCGTTATCATAATAATAGTAAAATCGAAGTATTTTACAAACTTTCAGAAAGATAGGTTATTGCAGTGATGAATTTTGAGACCCAATTATTTAGCACCTTCTAAGGGTTTACAAGGTGCTACGGCGCACAAAGCAGCCACAGCCAGGAACACCGGGGCGAACCCCTTATCTTTTCGATAAGTGCACTGGGTTCTTTTACATGCGTTACACAACACAAGGAACCAACGGCTTTACGTCCCATTCGAAGGACGAAGCAATGGTTAAGTGTATTGCTTAAGGACAAAAGTGTCATGGCTGGGGCTGCCCCAGTTCAGTTGCCCCTACAGGTTTCTTAGAAGAAATATAAGAAGAAAACAAACTTGTTAGGTGAGTTTGGACCTCCTTAGCCAATAAATTTCGATTCTTATTTGTCAAATAAGACGCTGTGTTTTGTAAAGAAGCACAAATCATTATTAGCCCAGGATCATACGGATTCTGTTTTGAGATCTTCATGACGTCGGTTTGCGCCCTTAAATATAGTTGAATATCACCGCGTTTCAAATAATGTATGACATCAACAGCTCTTTACGGATCAAAGGATAACCTCTACTCTTCGGCAATGTAACCCAGAAGAAGAAACAAACTTGAATGGATGCAATTCGAGATCAAGTCATTGTTTATTCATCCCCTACAAGATAATCCAACAACCGGCGGTGTCTTCACAAGGCGCGACTAAACCCCACGGGACGGAAAGTTGGACACCTTGAGTTGTGTACTTTATTACAGAGAAACTATCCACTCACGGTTTGAGCTGTGCGTTTGTATCCGTTTAAACGCACTGGACACATTTGGTAATACTTAAATTAATTATTTCCATAAAAACTTACTCGGTAACGAGCAATGGAGAGCAGGGTCAATTTCATAGAGCTGTAAGCACGAAAATAGCTCGCTTAGTTTACACATGTTACTGGCCAAAATTGCCTGCCATATACCTTGCTTGTGACCTGTATTAAGCTGTTGTTTACTTAGCATTACAATTGAGTGGAGTCTTGGCCGGTAATCTGATTTTACTTAGCGATGAATTTTTTTGCTTAAGCACAATTCTTTGCTTAAGCAGCTCTATGAAATTGGGCCCTGTTGATAGTATACAACATTGCGAGAAACACCTCTCAAGTAACCTATAGTTTTTGAGAAAGAGGTACTTTCGCATCAAAATAACAAAAGACTTCAGCGGACGCCTAGGGAACTTAGTGTTTACATTCCGTTTACAGAATTCACATCAGAAATATCCCATTGAAATACTTCGTTGAAAACAATTTCTCGAATTGGTCAAAGCAACTTTAATGGTGTGGTTTATCTTGATTCAAAAATACTAAGCGAGTAATGACTGCCATTCTTTTTACCTTTATCGTCAATCTCTACCTATAAATCTTAATTTTAAAAAGTAGTCATACAAAACAGCTGCAAATTATTGCCATCACTTTCAATTCACACAGCAACGTTTTAGACATCGTTATCAACAAAGTTGTACCTGAACTTGATCGAAAGAGAGAGGGCACATTAGAAACGTTTCCTGTAATTTTTTCAAAATTGACTTGGATCTGGATTTTTGTCCAACCCTCAACTCTGATAAAACACTAACAAAAGAAGACATTCGTATGTGTGTGGCGACGTTTGAATCGTGCCGAAGCGTGGACAGGCTGAATTTGCGCAAAGGCTGTTTGAAACTCCATCAAAAACCAGATACATGCAGATCAATTAATAACGAGCGTGTTGGCCTGCGACCACGGCTGTCATTTGGAAAACAGATCGCCAGAACAGACGGGCAGGGACGTGGGGACCATGTATCGCAAAAGCCTTCGGAGTCTTTTGGTTTAAAGATACTGGACACTATTGGTAATTACTTTAAAAAAATAATGTTAATGAGCATAACAACTTACTGGTTTGCGAGCAATATGGAAAGCTGATGGTAGTTTAAAACATTGTGAGAAACAGCTCCCTCTGAAGTAATGTAGTTTTTTTTCAGAAAGAGGTAATTTGTCACTCAAATAATAAAAGACATTAGGCCAGAAGCCTTTCTCGGGCACCTGGGGTGGATTTCACAAAGGTAGTTCTAACTTAGGACTAGTCCTAGGCAATCCTAAGAGATAGGACTGGTCCTAAGTTAGGACCAGTAACTCATCCTAACTTAGGACTGGTCCTATCTCTTAGCATTGCCTATAGGACTAGTCCTAAGTTAGGACTACCTTTGTGAAATCCACCCCAGAAACCATACACATGAGTGCAACAAGGGTGTTTTTCTTTACTTTTTCTCTTGCAACTTCGATGACCAATCGAGTCAAAATGTTCACAGGTTTGTTATGTTATGCATGTGTTGCGATACACCAAGCGGGAATACTGTGCACAGTTTCATAGAGCCGCTTAAAGCAGAAAATGTGCCTTAACAACTCTCTGCTAAGCAGAAATGAGCGAGACACCAATCACAAAATGGTACATTGAGACATGGTAGTTTGGCTGGTATAAACCTTAATCTGGTAAGCATAACAGTGTTGTGCTTAGCATCTTTTGATGCCTTTGTCAGCTCAAAAGAGGCCCCGGACTTCAACAATTGCCAAAGGTGTCTAGTACCTTTAAACCCCGCCGTCTGTAGCTCTGATCATGAAGGTGAGGGATGGGACGGAAGTGACGGACGGAAGTGAAGGATCAGCGTTTTCAGTTCTGTGCTTTAAAAAAAAAATCACAGCAGGAGGAAATTATCTTCATGTCTGGTATACCCATGGGCAAACCATACTGATTAACAACACGTAATCGAAACCATGATATCCGTGTCCCAGATTGAAACTTTGAAGCGTTCGGGTTTTTTTCTAACTTTTTCTTCATCACACACGAGAAAATTTGGCGTTTAATTTCTTGTCTTATATGCCTCATCATCGTTGAAGGTGTTTGGAGCTTTGTTTGGTGTTTGGTGTTTGTTTAATTGAATTGATCCCAACTTGTGCACAAAATAACAAATCTGTGAGAATGTTGACTCAGTTGGCCATTGAATGTTGACTCAGTTGGCCATTGAAGTTGCAAGAGAATAATGAAAGAAGAAAAACACAATATTCTTTATCCCCGATGCAAATTTAACATCTATTATAAAAACACACGTGTCGTACATGCTTTCAAATGCCTAAAAAGGCCTCAGTACTGAAGTCTTTTATTATTTCAAATAATAATCGAGTGAGAAATTACCTCTTTGTCAAAAACTATGTTACTTCAGAGGGAGCTGTTTCTCACAATGTTATATATTATCAACAGCTCTCCATTGCTCGTTTCCAGGCAAGTTGTTACGCTAACAACTATTTCAAGTATTTAGCAATAGTGTCCAGAGCCTTTGAACAGTCACAGATGGGAAACGTCTTTAAGGAGTGTGTGGCTGCAAGATTAAAATGCGGGCTTTCAACACGGCCATCCTAAGGATGGGGAAACCAGGCACTAATCTCGTATTTTCTCTCATCTTCTCGTGAGATGTGGATTAGACATGAAAAGTGGCACATGTTTCCTGCTGAAGATGGAGTTACATTTGGCAGATGTGAATGCATGTATGGGTGATGTTGGCTCTTGGTATAACAGCGCTTACACTGTATACAAACGAGCGAGGATTTCTTTCAGGCGCGTTATTTCAAACCCCGGTAGAAGTACATTAAACATTTTGTCATTTCATTGATGAGTGTACGAGTTTTACGAACAAGGTGGAGCAGTGTATTACAAAGGCGCCTGATTTGATTGCGGTCAAAGTTTCAAACCTCTATTATTTATAACAATTTATTGGCTATTATTTCGTTTATAGTTCACCAGGGCAAGTTGTACAATTTCTCACATAAATACACACCACAGTATCTTGCCTGCCTGGAAGTGTCATGGAATGGGACTGTGTAAATACGTTTTTGGACTGTCTGTTGGTGGTTGCTTGTCTGTGTGTTTATTAACCCTCAATGCTGGTCAACAGATGGACAACAAGATCAATGGATTAAGGACAAGAAAAAGGACAAGAGGTAGACAGAGAAGAAGATGGAGAGATGACATCAGGGTCTATGCATGAGCAACATGGACACGAACTGCAAGAAATAGACACGAATGGCGTCTACATGAGGAGAGCTATACATCTTACACTGGATGAACACAGCCTAAATGATGATGAATGATGGATGCTAGACCCACTGCGCGTGATCGGAAGACAGATTCTAAGTAACTGTGTTTGGGGCACGCATTCTCCTGAAGACGAGCAGAATATACTGTTCGAAACGTCGAGACCACACACGGCTCTTCTCAGAGCCAGCACTCAAACAAAAGAGATTTACATATGGTTGTACCTGCAAGTTTACTATTATATTTAAAGTTTCTTCCTATTTATCCACACAATGAAAAGCTTCAAACAGTACTGGCACATTTCTTGTTGTAATAGTGGTCTGAACAGATGAATAGATGTTCACTAAAGATTGAAGCATTCTAAGAATTTACACGTGCGAAGGTTAATCTATTTTTTTTTCTTCTATTTCCCCCGTTTTTTATCATGTCAATACTGAAAACCAAATCAATACAAAAACAGCCTTTTTCATCTGTAGGCGGAAATTCCAAATCCATTGTGAGGATGGATTTTCAAGACAGCTTAATTGAGTTAAATGTAAGTATTCCCAGAACAGAGTGAACAATTCTTGAGTTGTATTGTTGTGAAATTTGATGAATGGATTTCCGGGGGGACGACAGGAACGTAATTAAACCTAAATGAGATCGGAAACCTACTTAGATAAAAACTGCCAAACAATTTCAACAATTCTTTACATTATTTCTTGGACACAACTTGTAAAACCTTTAAAGGCACTGTGACAAAACTGTTAAAGGCACTGGACACTAATGGTAATTGTCAAAGACTAGTCTTCTCACTTGGTGTATCTCAACATATGTACAAAATAACAAACCTGTGAACATTTGTGCTTAATCGGTCATCGAAGTTGCGAGATAATAATGAAAGAAAAAACACCCTTGTTACACGAAGTTGTGTGAGTTTATATTGTTGACTTCGAGACCTCAAATTCTAAATCTGAGGTCTCGAAATCAAATTCGTGGAAAATTACTTCTTTCTCGAAAACTATGTCGCTTCAGAGGGAGCTGTTTCTCACAATGTTTTATACCATCAACCTCTCCCCATTACTCGTCACCAAGTATAGTTTTATGCTAATAACTATTTTGAGTAGTTACCAATATGTGTCCACTGCCTTTAAAATTTGAGCTCAATGGTCGTCGAAGTTGCGAGATAATAATGAAAGAAAAAAACACCCTTGTCACACGAAGTTGTGCGCTTTTAGATGCTTGATTTCAAAACTTCAACTGAAGTATCGAATTCAGTTCAATTATTTTAGTGATAGGTTACTTCTTTCTCAAAAACTACATTACCCCTGAAGGAGTCCTTTCTTGCAATGTTTTATACTATCAACAGCTCCCCCTTCCCCGTCACCACGTACATTCTCAATGCTAAAAAAAAACGATTTGGAGTAATTATCACACGTGTCCGGTGCCTTTAAGGGGTTCACGAGAAAATTTCCTTCTGGATCTTCGGTCGTATATAGATGAAACGTAAAAGCAGAACGAAAAAGGGTACCGGAGACTTTATCGATGTGAACAGACCGATCGAACGAGACGCCCAAGTTTAGTCGAACAAGGACACGGAATTATTACATTTCAGGTACAAGTGAAAATGTAAAAGGTGAAGTGTTGACCACTCTAGAGAATAGGGAGAGAAATTTGATCAATTTGGAAACGTGGACTTTAAAGGGAAGGTATAGGTTTGGTAGTCTCTCTTAAAATGAATGGCAACAACACTAGCCTTGCTCAAGGCAGTCGAATTATTCACTCCGAAAAAAGACCGCCGCTGTAGAAAAACCCATCCGTATACACTGTGCGTAAAATGTGTAACCACTATCCGCATGCGTCGGCCTCCGCTTGCGGTTAGTGGTACGAGTGCGGATGACTTGTGTGCACAGTAGTCGTACGATGTGACAGTGTGTATAGTGTATACGGGTGGGTCGTGTGGTGTGATTACACGCACTACGCACAGTGTATACGGGTACGTTTACAACGGCGTCTTTTTCGGAGTGAATAATGCGACTGCCTTGAGAAAGGCTACAATAACACACAAAACAACTTTAGTATCATTATCGCAGTGTTTAACATTATAAAACATTTTGAGAATCATGTTACCTCGAGGTAATAAATGAGCAATGGCAAGCTGTTGACATTGCAAAAAAAACGACTCCCTCTGAAGACGATCAGAGCATACTGATCGAAACGTCGAGTTAACCAACGGTTCTTTTCAGAACCACCCCAACTCATTTAGAGATAGTCATTACTTGGTGTTACCGCAAACCTTTTTATATGACTCCCTCTGAAGTAACGTAGTTTTTTAGAGATAAGTAATCTCACCAAATTTAAATCTGAGAAAGACTTCAGGCCTAAAGCCTTTCACAGCATCTGGAAGCACAACAATTGTGCAACAAGGGTGTTTTGTCTTTCACTACTCTCTCTTGTAACTTCGATGACGAATTGAGCCCAAATTTGTACAGGTTTGTTACTGTATGCATTTTTGCGATACACCGAGTAAGAACACTGGTCTTTGACAATAACAAAACGTGTCCTGTGCCTTTAAACACCGATGGTTAATCATGTCTTCACAACGATTTCATTTCTTTGACTCGAATACAAAGAAATTCTCACGAGGAATGCAGTGTATTGGAATTGAACCTTCAGATTAATACAAATGAGATTAATTTGCGATAGCCATCATTGTTGAATTTGTATTAACTTTAAATTCAAATTTACTAAATGATTTACTCAATTAGATATAGAGCTTGAATGCGGTCCTATGTCTTTGGAGGCTTCTTCGTAGCGAGGCATGACGCAAGGGACGAAACCCCAAATGAGGCAGTGAAAGCTGAAATTTCATTTGACATTTCAACTTTTGTTATGAAGTTATGACTGTTCTGAATCTGAATCTAAGCTGAGTATTATATTCGACAAAACATCAGAATGGAAAACTTTTTTTACCGAAGGTAATGAAGACATTTAAGTTTTTGACGTGGGAGGAAAAAAACCTTAGTGGCTAACCCATGCAGTCAGGTAGGGACTGAAAAACCCAATCCACATGCAAGGATCATTGAATCGATGTTAAGAGGTAAGTGCACTGTGTTACATAACGTGTGTCACGCAACGCACGGGACCAAGGGCTTTACGTCCCATCCGACGAGGCAACAAAGACACAGGTGTCACGACTGGGACTCGAACCCACACTCTGCTGGGGTGAATTTCACAAAGAGTTAGGACTCGTCTTGTCTCGAGTTAGGACGAGTTACTCGTCCTAACTTAGGATTAATCTTAAAGTCTGCATGCTACAGTGCAGGGTTGGGACTCGTCCTAAGTCCTAAGATTAGTCTTAAGTTAGGAAGAGTTTTGTGAAATCGAAGGATGATCAGAAACACCAGAGTTTGAGTCCAGTGCTCTTAACCGCTAGGCTATAACACTACAGTCTGAGTGCTTCAATTACAAGAGAGAGAGAAAAAAACTACGTACAATGTTGACCAGCATTGAAGAAAGTGTGACCCGTCAGCCAGATATAAAGCATTCCCAAGTCAACCGCTTTGTTGTGGTTTCGATTCCATTGGTAAACGATGCCGGGTCCACAGTGGCGATACCCCAACCTTTGGCATTTTGTAAAGTGTATAGATCCCCGTGTCTCGCACAGAGTAACTGATACCGTGTACCGAATTCGTCAACCCCTTGTGATGTCAATACCTTATTCATAGGAATAGTGGTTACGAGGTTGGGTTATTGAGATACCTTTTGTATTAGACGAAACAACCTGAGAACATTTTCCAACCGTAATCAATATAGCTACATTTTGTTTCCCCCTGGGCCATGTATTTTTCTCTTGTTACACGGCGCGGGGTCGACGGATTTGGATACTGTTTCTGTAGTCAACATCTCGCCTACTTATCGTGTACTCGGCAGAAATGTGTAGACACGGTCTTTAGCAAGCTTGCAATTCATAGGTCGGTCTGAGACCGTTTAAAGGTAGGATCTTATTCATTTTAAGTATTCCAAAAATTACTGGCTTCCTGTACAATGGTATAAGTTGGATACAACGTCAGACCTGCGACTCTAATAAGGCCTCATGAAGATCATTGGAACACACTGATTGAAACGTCGAATTGTTAATCATCTGGGACAAATTGCATAGATCTGCTAAGCACAACAACTTGCTTAGCATGAAATTTCTCCCTTGATGAAAAAACAGGATTACCAACCAAATTTCCGCGTGGTTTTCAGGATAAGCAAACAACAGCTGAATACGAGCAACATGTAACCCATGGAAATACGGTTGGTAATCCTGTTTTATCAGGTAAGAAATTTCATGCTAAGCAAAGTTGTGAATTGGAATTGGAATTGAACTCCCCAACAGCCACAAAGCCACATCACATGCGAACCCTGTCATCAACTTTCGGATCATGTGTGATTGCACGTCGCCCCGTCAAACAAAGATGACGTTTCTCGCTTGATTGAGCCGTTTACAATGTAAACGCTTCGGAAATATAAATTGAATTTGTCACAAACAACATTTTAGAGAGGAGCAACGTCAGTTCAGCTAGCCTTATAAACGGTTTTAGAGGTGACTTATTAACGCTTAAGAATTCGCCACACGGTAAAAATGTACCTTTAAAGAGAGGGAAACCAGCCTTGTGCAATTAAGCATCTACAACGCGCCTCGGGCTTGCGATATGACAAGAAAAAAAGAGACGAAAAAACAGCACTGAGTACGAACGACTTATTTTGTGTTTTGCTAAAGAGCGATCTTTCCAGGCTACAGACTGTAAGTGCATGTAGCACCGGCACCCGACAAAGGACCATACCCGGAGACAACAACATTTTAGAGACTCGAGGTGAACAAAAACAGTATGGTAGTAGGAGGGAAAATGTCAGAGCTTTTTACAAAGAGCTGACGAGGTTTTAGGGTATAAGGAAAGCTTTACATCAAGCAGACAGAATGACCGTCATAGTCAGACACTGCGATCTGGCACGAACTTGTAGAGGCTAATGTATGACGGCCAAGTGTATGTTGAACTAAACCCTGCAGCGATAAACATGTCATCGACAGTCAAAGACAGTCAGGCACTTCCATTCTGGCAAAAAAGACCCGTCGAAGAAAGAAGTAAGTAATCCATTACGCGTAAGCCGAAAAAATTACAGTCATAGACAGTCAGACCATTTTTTAAACAACTGGCTATAACACAGGCTTGTGAAAAACGGCGCCCGAAACATCGTATGCCTGGAAGATCAGATTGGAGTAAGACTCAACACCATTCGTACATGCAAGCGAAGTGTCAAAGTAACAGAAACGATACAATTGCCCCCTGCCAAAATTCGGCAATACTGTTATATGTTAGCGTCTAGGATGAGAAACCCAAAGCAATGTCCCATTCCCATGCAGATTTAACCTGCATAATGACTTCTGATATGACAGATAAGCCGATACAATAAAAGAGACGTCTATGACAATTATAGATACAGCGAAAGAAAAAAGGAGGGCAATTATATGCTGAGTATGCTTTTATGTGACAGGTGCGTCCCAACCAAGTACAGAATATGGTGATTTTAAGTAGAACTTGACAATCTGCGTTGTGGAAATAACTACTCAAGAGACTTTTGCAATGCGCATCAACACATCTCCCAAAAAGAGTAGCAAAAACACAACAGTTGAGTTACTAAACCAAGATGCGAGTGTCAGACTTGGACTGAGTGACAAATCTGAACAGAATGATTTGATTTTGAAAGTACAGGTCTCCCGATAGCAATTTGCTATTTCTCTATTGATTAAGGACAAGCCGTCTGAATGTATACATATACACAGACCTTCATCTCGCTGCCACCATGTTGGTCATGCTCCCTTCATCCAACAGCAGTATTGGATGCTAATATTCATCGTAAAAAAAGGACACCAGACTATTTGTCCTTCAAACCTCGGTTTGGCGACAATCAATATGACAGCGTGAAAACGGTGTGTTGAATCTTATACAGGGTGCGTTCGTTTAGCTTCCCTGGGTCTACCCCGCGGTGCTCACTCGGGTGAGCCCCTGACAAGAGCTAAACGAACGATCACTCACCACTCTCGTAGTGACGTCGTTTACCTGGGGCCGGCCCCTAAGTGACCCACTCCACACGCAGGGCACTGGGGGCTGACCCGGGTGGGCCCCGTCAAAGGTATTCGAACGCACCGGGGCAGACCGGGGATGACCCAGGGAAGCTAAACGAACGCACCCAACTAGTACAGCTTATACGCTCCTATGTCACAACAGAATAATATAAGAAAACATTGCGCTGTTTGCATAGAGTGGATGCATGGTTAGTGACGCATACGTGTGTCTTTATGTGTGTGTCAATTTCATAGAGCTGCTTAAGCACAGAAAGTAGCTTAGCACCATTCCAAGGTTACCAGCCAAACTGCTACATGCCGCATGTACAATTGATGAATGGTACCCTGACCATTTCTGCTAAGTAGAGAAGTTTTGAGTAATATTTACTGCTTGAGCGGCTCTAAGAAATTTGGCCCAGGTAGACAACGCTATGGCATTTGCCACACGTTTGTGCATATTCGTGAATGTATTAGCCTAGTTCATGGGTGATTTACTTATCTCAATGTAGAGATAGTCCTTGATGGATTGAACATTCTGCTAGAAATCAGGGCAGTAAATATAGCCTAAGAATCTCACTCACTCCAGAAGGAAAGACTCATAACAATTGCTTCAGTCTGTTGTAAATCAAGAGTCGGAATATAGATTGCATTAATCTCTGCACTTGAGAGCTAGCGCTCTTCGTGATTCCAGGGAGTAATTACCTTCACAAGCCGGTGCGTTTGAGAAAGATTGTCTGATTTTCTTTTATAGCGTCAATTTATTACCTTAGACCATCCTGTAGTGTGTTGTGAAGTTTGTTCCTTTGACGATCGCCATTGACTCAAAACCCGACACTGAATCAAAATCAGATTTGTTAGTTTTGACCGTGCTGAGGGAGATGTAAAAGACCCGTGAACGCCGTCTTGTAGAGGGCACTGCGTCCGTCAACCGGAGCATGCAGTAGCCCAGCCATTCTCGTAGGATCACACGAATATATTATTTCAAATCTTTTGAGTAATGAAGTATTTGCCTTTATAAAAAAAAAAATCCTGATGTGAAAAATTTACGTTAATACTTGTTCCTTGTAAGACAAAAGATACGGCTCTTTCAAAAAACAAACGGATTTATGTATTTATTTGTTATAATATATTCATTACTTTATCTGTTTGTGTATTTATTTATTTCTTCCGCTTCTTGTGTGACTTATTCATTTAATGTGATTTATTTATGTATTGTTATTGGTTCAACTGTGCAGATTATGGTTAAAGGCAGTGGACAGTATTGGTAAGTACTCAAAATAATTATTAGCATAAAACCTTTCTTGGTAACGAGTAATGGGGAGAGGTTGATAGTATAAAAATGTGTAAGAAACGGCTCCATCTGTAGTGACGTAGTTTTCGAAAAAGAAGTAACTTTCTACGAATTTGATTTCGAGACCTCAGATTTAGAATTTGAATACAAGCATCTGAAAGCACACAACTTCGTGTGACAAGGGTGTTTTTTCTGTCTTAGTTATTTCGCAACACCGACGACCAATCGAGCTCAAATATTCACATATTTGTTATTTTATGCATATGTTGAGATAAACCAAGTGAGAAGACTGGTCTTTGACAATTACCAACGGTGTCCAGTGTCTTTAATCATATAAACAGTTCCTCATTTACGACAACGACAAATGAGTTCACACGTCTTCAGCTCAGCCTTCACGTACAAGAACCAGACAATATTTTCAGCGTATAAGATCAAAACAATTTCTTTTCGCAGAATTACTCTTTCCACAGTACAAGCTTTTCAGTTGATACTTCGTTAAATTGATTATGGAGATAACCTCGTGTTAAATATATCCCCTCAGATTGATGGGTCACTTAAGACGTCATATACGCCACGACACGGAAAGATGTCTTGAGTCAAGAAATTAAAGGCACTGTACACTATTTGGAATTACTCAAAATAATTGTAAGCAAAAAAGCTTACTTGGTAACGAGCAATGGAGAGCTGTTGATATGATACAAAATTGTAAGAAAACGGCTCCCTCTGAATTAACGAAGTTTTTGAGGAAGAGGTAATTTCTCACTCAAATAATAAAAGACTTTCAGCTGAAGCCTTTTTCTTTCCTTATTCTCTCGCAATTTCGATGACCAATTGAGTCAAAACTTTCACAAGTTTGTTATTTTATGCATATGTTGAGATGTGAGAAGACTGGTCTTTGACAATTACCAAAGGTGTCCAGTACCTTTAAATGAGGGAGGGGACAAGGAGATGTTTCAAAATGAAGCGGAGAATCCACAAATCCTTCTTGAGTGACAGTAAGATTCTCGTCATCCCTTAAAGGTTCTATGTAACTTTTGTAGGACAAAAAACACAATGTCCACAGATTTACACTAAACTTACACAGTTTGAAGATAATGTTAGTAGAAAGCTTCCCTGAAAATATTACGTGCTGAGGTGCTGTAGTTTTGGGGAAATGAGTAAAACAATGTCATGAAAATAATTTTTGTCTCATGAGACGAAAATTATTTTAATCATTTACAAACGTATTTCCATGACATTGTTTCACTCATTTCTCAAAAACTACAGCACCTCAGTAAGTAATATTTGAAGGGAAGCTTTCCACTATCATTATCTTCAAACCCTGTAAGTTTAATGTAAATCTATGGACAATTTGAAAAGGTACCCAAATCCTTTAATGGAAGCAACTTGAATGAACCATTCATCAGTCAAGTTGGAATTAACTGTAAATGCTTGTCAAAGATGGAATTCTTGATAGGATTTTGGTTTTGGGATTGCTGTGAAAGAGTTTGGGTCGGGACGTCCGCGGGGGCAATATTTGGGGAAAACATTGATGCAAAATATGCAATGTCTAACGTCTGTGGAATCAGCAATCACACTGAAGATATAAAAACAGTTGGGATTTGATAAGATCATTGTTCACTTAAGTGTAGATTGGTAACGAAAGTGTAGTTTCGTAAAAAATAATCTACACTTTCAACAAACGAGTGACGTCACAGAAATAGTTTAATAACCATTAAACCTTACCACAGGGACATGGTGGGCCTATATACAGAGTAATATCATTCTATGACCAATGCTGCATGTCGACAGTAGTTAAACAATCACTTTAAAACAATATTTGGGTGAAATCTCACTTACACCAACCACGATGACGCCAGCGAGGTATGATGAATTACGTTGAATGATCATGAATTAAGCATGATTGGTTTAACGACCGACAGTAGCACCCCAGTGTCATTGAAGTCACAACCCATCACATGCAACACCTAAATTTAATTCATGTTTCTATTTTCACCGATCTGTCTCATTGAGTCTCTGTGTTTGCTGATAAGCATCGTATACAGTAACGGTTTTACCTTTATGAATTGCGAGACACTCGGGTTGTAAACAGAAAGCACCCGTGCGCACTCGAGCTTCTAAGCGAACTAACACTAAACCCATGATTTGTGAGACAGAATCAACTTGTCACGTTATTATTCATGCGTTTTTTTCTATTGGATATTCTGGGCACGAAAGCATGCAATCAGATCCAGCGATCACAACTATGTTTTTATTATATGTCAACTTCTATTTATAATTCAGTTTCTATTATTTATTATATATCAAAATATGAAACTTAGCCATAATTATTGGCAGCTTATTGCAATATATTCAGCGAGATTTATCTGAAGGCTATAGCTTAATATAGACTTGAGGTTTGCGCAAAAAAAATGACGAGCAAGGACGTTGGACATCAAATATTGGAAATGGGTTTAGGAAATGAAAAGTCACCGAGGAAGGAAACACTTCGCGCTCTCTCGCTTTCCCGAGAAGACTCCTCGAGTTTTGAGAGTTTCAAGATGTGGAAACAGTGTTGAAGTGTTCAGTGCTGAAGAGTGACCGAATGGCTAAGACAATATTCATTTTGTCTTGTCTTGAATAAATTGCAACAACAAAAATCAGGGTGCCACGAAGGAGTTGACTGTTGATAAAGGGGTGCAGGAAGGTAGATTTGTTTGCTCAAAATAAATGTTTGCATAAAAACGTACTTTGTAACGGGGAGAGGTTCATAGTATAAAACATTGTGAGAAACGGCTCCCTCTGAAGTAACATATTTTTTTAAGAAAGAAGTAGTTTCTCACTTAAACATTAATTTAATATTAAAAGAGACCTCAGCCGAGGTCTCGAATTCAAGCAACTGAAAGCACACAACTTGTGCGACAAGGGCGTTTTGTCTTCTATTATTTTCTCGCATTTTCGACGACCAATTGAGTCAAAACATGTTTATTATGTTATGCATATGCTCAAAGACACCTCCTTAATAATTCCAACCATTAATGCATACAAACAGGCTTTCTTCCCAAGGGCTATGTCAATTTGGAACAGGCTCCCACCATTAGCCTTGACTCAAGGCTGTTGGCGTAGTGTGCCCCGGCCCGGCACGGCACAATTCGGCAGTCTGCACGCTGTACATACACGAACAACGTACATGTATACAGTACATTGTACAGTAAATTGTACAGCGAGAACAGTATAGCGAAGTCGTGAGTACGGTCGTGTCTTTCTACTTTCAACCTCGCACACGTGGCTCAAACAACAGCCTTGATGGGTCTGTAACAGCTTTATCGGAATTCCGATAAAAGGGCGTGCATGATCTGGGCATCTCATTCTAAACATTGGCCAATCACAGGCGCGATTGAGAATGACGTATTACTGCTAGCAATCATGCCACGTCCGTGTGCGTGGTTGTGTAGTTTCCCATTGACTTGTGTATGGTTGTGTAGTTTCCCATTGACTTGTGTATGGTTGTGTAGTTTCCCATTGACATGTGTATGGTTGTGTAGTTTCCCATTGACTGGTGTATTGTTGTGTAGTTTCCCATTGACTTGTGTATGGTTGTGTAGTTTCCCATTGACTTGTGTATGGTTGTGTAGTTTCCCATTGACATGTGTATGGTTGTAAAGTGTCCTACTGACTTGTGTATGGTTGTGTAGTTTCCCATTGACTTGTGTATGGTTGTGTAGTTTCCCATTGACTTGTGTATGGTTGTGTAGTTTCCCATTGACTTGTGTATGGTTGTGTAGTTTCCCATTGACTTGTGTATGGTTGTGTAGTTTCCCATTGACTTGTGTATGGTTGTGTAGTTTCCCATTGACTTGTGTATGGTTGTGTAGTTTCCCATTGACTTGTGTATGGTTGTGTAGTTTCCCATTGACTTGTGTATGGTTGTATAGTTTCCCATTGACCGGTGTATGGTTGTGTCAATTCCCATTGACTTGTGTATGGTTGTGAAGTGTCCCGTTGACTTGTGTATGGTTGTGTAGTTTCCCATTGACTTGTGTATGGTTGTGAAGCGCCCATTGACTTGTGTATGGTTGTGTAGTTTCCCATTGACTTGTGTATGGTTGTGTAGTTTCCCATTGACATGTGTATGGTTGTGTAGTTTCCCATTGACTTGTGTATGGTTGTGTAGTTTCCCATTGACTTGTGTATGGTTGTGTAGTTTCCCATTGACTTGTGTATGGTTGTGTATCAAAGCGATGTGCCCTCCCAGAACCCTCCAAAAAAACATACATGTTTATAAAAATACAGAAAATAAAAGATGTTGAGACACACCAAGTGAGAAGACTGGTCTTTGACCATAGTTACTGAAGGTGTCCAGTGCTTTTGAGAGTGCAGAGGGCCCACGAGCTGCGCTCATCCGAGTGGAGTGGTGCCAAACATAGCGGAGCAAACACCCCCGTGATTGTTTGTCCCTCACTTGTCACGATCTTTTCTATTTGCGATCTCTCCGATTCCGCAGTCTCTCCATCGCCGAGCCAACATTCGGCGAGCTTTAGGAAGAAGTCTACCGGGACGTTGGGATGTTATATTTGGATAAACAGAGGGATTGTCTACATGCCAGACAACAGCCTGCAATAGTTGTTCCGGTTCTCTATCCACTGCATGGAGTGTCCCCCCCCCCCTCACCCCTTCCCTCCAACCCCCCCCCCCTCACCAACCTCCTCTCTGATACATCAGAGTGCTGCATCACATTCCTAATGTGAGAAAAACGAATGCTTTATTCTCCTTGAAAGTCCGTATAAGGATGTAGCATGTAAATCATTCACCAGGAGCCAGGTTGGTAGAGCAAAATGCACTACCTTCCTGACATTGTCACAGAAGAAGAAAGAAAACTAAAGCATCAGTCTAACATAATTATTACAGAAGACGATCAGAGCATATTGATCGAAACGTCGAATTAACCAACGGTTCTTTTTAGAACCACCCCAACTCATTTAGAGAAAGTCATTACATGGTGTTACCGCAAACCCTTCTCTATATATATAATTATGACGGGTTTATCATATAGCTGTATACCCCCTTCACAGTCCGTTAAGATGTAGGCATAGATATCATCCACTAGGAGCCTGGCTTTATAGAGCAGAAGGCATTATTCCCCAACCGTGTTTACAAAGGAACAAAGAAAACACAACATAACTAGACATTAGGTGTTTGTCAACAAATACAAAGCTGTTACGTGTTGTTTTGCTTTGATTATGTGCTTCGATGACCAAGGAGTCTATCATTGAAAAAAGGTTTGGAAAATGTTAAGTAGTTCTTGAGATATGGCCCCACTTCCGGTTGACCCGGAAGTAAGGGTAAACACGAGCTCACAGTCCGTCAGGATGTAGGCATAGATATCATCCACTAGGAGCCTGGCTTATAGAGCAGAAGGCATTATTCCCCAACCGTGTTTACAAGAGAATAAAGAAAACACAACATAATTATTGCAGGTTTATCCAAGTTGTTCAGCCGCAAGTTCATCAGCTATACGGACGCACACACCTTTAGGTGCAATCACGTGCACAATTGTGATTTCTTCACTCGGGAGCAATGACATCGTGGGATTTAGTCCCTCATATAATTGTATATCCGCTCGGCTTACGGGTGTCTCCATCGGCTGAAAGAGAGAAGGGATTTGAAGAAGAAAAAATAACCCCCGAGATGCTTTGCTCGGACACAGGCAATAACGGAAACAGGCAATACGGGGAGAAGAGAATCAGAGCTGAAGGCAAAGGTTATTATTACAGAGAGGAGGCTCTGAATTGTGCGCGATTCCTAAGGAGACGCTATATAAGAAATCCACAATAAATGAGTTCGGACAAGTTGAGTTGTGATCATCCTTTATTTACCGCTCTTTTTCTTCTCAACTTCGGGCGCGAGGGACGACTGATCAATATTGACTTTTGAAGTGTCGCTGACTCGGCCGTCTTCTATGCTCTTGATATGTTCTCCCTGTGTTAATTTACTTTCTACTTTTGTGCCCTCAGTTACGCCAGTGGGTACCCTTGTCATACGGGGGTCCAGACACTACCACCCCCCCCCCTCTCAACCTCCCCCCCCTCTCCTTCTCTTTCTATAAGAATTACAGATTGACTCGCTAGGATAATAATTATTATATTGTCCAAACAAAAGAATCGTGCGATCGTGATCTGCAATCAAACAAATAAAAGAGAAGATAAAACACTCTCACTCTCTTGAGACCATTCAGGGGGGAAAAAAATTAATTGCCAGCCTCTAGATATTAGCTCAACAAATAAAGCGTCTTGGATTGCTTTCTAAATTACAAGTCATCACATTCACCATCACATTCATGATGGGGTGAGATATAGTGGACATGCACCACGGGGCTTTATGTAATTGCGTGCTGTGTAAAAGCTCAAGGGTGTATCAGTGTACGACATGCTCAAACTCCCATGGACTCAGGAGTCGAGTTGTCTCATGATTGCTTGCCTGTAGGTAGAACTACACTCTCTGTCTATATATACTCCCCCTTTGGGACATCAAAAGAAAAACTAACAACTCTAAGAGACTCAAAGTGGACTCTTGGTTCGATTTCTGTGAGAGTTGGCACGTATATTCTGAACCCTTAAGCCGTTAGTAGTTTGCTTTTATGGGGCGCCCTCTTTAGATTACGTGCCCTTTCTCATGGCTAATAACACATAATTTTTTGGGGGAGGGGTATTATTTGTTGAGGCTACTCATTGTAGGTTTTCCGGATTTTTTTCGTTTTCGTTTTCGTTTCTTGGCATGGCAATTCGTAGTCACTTTTTGTTCGTCCTCTCTACAGGAGACCCACCTCCTCCCTTAACCAACCCAACCAATCCGCGCTCTTTAACTCATAGTGCATTACATGCTCACAACATTCCGAAAGTACAAATGTAATGTTATACGTTCCGCAACATGTTGCGAGATTATTTGAGGCTCATTACAACTCCAGCTAGAAAACCTGCCGAGGGCTGAGTTTCAGGCCATCGATATCAGTTTCATTGTAAACAAAAAAAAGTTTAAGGCAAAACAATAAAATAGACAACAAATAAAACATTACGTGTGTACACAGGAAAACAACATTATTTGTGCGACATGCTTTTTAAAGGGTAATTTCTCCCGCTCAACTCTTAAAAACTTCAGGCCTGAAGTGACCGAGGTAGGCCCGAGTGCAACTTTTTCTTCACCACGAAATTGCAACAGTGCTTGTCAATGGGATTGTTTTGTCTTAATCGATTACAAAAAGGGAAACCTTAAAAAAACATCAAGGTCAATTTTTGAGGATGGTAATTCTATATGCAAGTAGGATTTGAAACTTTGCATGGTGGAAATACGATATAGAAAGGTTGCGGTAACACCATGTAATGACTATCTCTAATGAGTTGGGGTGGTTCTGAAAAGAACCGTTAGTTTCAACTCGACGTTTCGATCAGTATGCTCTGATCATCTTCTGGAGAAAGTTATACGCAAGAAAAAAATTGCAGCACGAATATCTCTCTTTATACCCCCAACCAGCTTTAACTTCAGATCACGTATAAAGTACGTTGCCAATTACTCTATAATTGAGCGTTATTCATTGTGGTTTAAAAGTGCACTCCATTCATCCGTAATATAAACACTGTGTTTAAAGGCCCTAAACACATTTGGTTATTTTTAAAGACCAGCCCTCGATTTCACAAAACTCTTCCTAACTTAAGACTAATCTTAAGACTTAGGACGAGTCCTGTTCCTGCGCTGTAGCATGCTGACCTTAAGATTAATCCTAAGTTAGGACGAGTTACTCATCCTAACTCGAGATAAGACGAGTCCTAACTCTTTGTGAAATCACTTGGTGTATTCCAACATAAGCATTAAAATAACAAAGCCTTAAAAATGTAGGGCTCAATTGGTCGTCGAAGTTGCGAGAGAATAATGAAAGAAAAAAACACCCTTGTTGCACATCTGTGTGTGCTTCCAGGTGCATACAAAGGATTCCCACCTGACTCAGTCTTGAAGACGAGCAGAGTATACTATTTGAAACGTCGAGACCAAACCGGCTCTTTTCAGAGCCACCACTCCTTCAAAAGAGTTTTACCCATGGTTGTACCCGCAAGTTTACTATTAATATTTATATTTATAGTTGCTCTGACTCAGTCTTTATGATTATTTTAGTGAGAAATTACCTCTTTTCAAAAACTAAGTTAGGCCGTGTCCGAAACGGCGACTTCGGCTACAGCTACGGCTAGATCGCGCGCGTCTGCCTATTTTTCAACACTGGTAGACGCGCTGATCTAGCCGTAGCTGTAGCCAAAGTCGTCGTTTCGGACACGGCCTTACTTCACAGGGAGCCGTTTCTCACAATGTTTTATACTATCAACCAGACTGCTATCAACACTTCTCCATTACTCGTTACCGAAGTATGTTTTAATGCAACATTTATTTTCAATGCCAATAGTGTACAGTGCCTTTAAGGTCATCTCGACCTATTTCCAATCTGATGAGGATGAAAATGAGGACAGGCTGGAACGATTCCACTGTACAGCCGTTATCCTGATCTAATGAACGGGGGACATCTATCAGTATGGAAAGCACAACTTCCACATCTGCATAATCTGTTGATGCTTTTAAAGGCAGTGGCCACTATTAGTAGTTACTAAAAAATAATTATTAGCATAGAACCTTACTAGTTAACGATCAAGTATAAAACATTGTGAGAAACGGCTCCCTCTGAAGTAACGTAATTTTCGAGTAAGAAGTAAATTGATTGCGAGACCTCAGAAGTAAATTTCGAGGTCTCGAAATCAAGTATCTGAAAGCACACAACTTCGTGTGACAAGGGTGTTTTTTCTGCCATTATCGTCTCGCAACTTGTGAGAAACGGCTCCCTCTGAAGTAACGTAATTTTCGAGTAAGAAGTAAATTGATTGCGAAACCTCAGAAGTAAATTTCGAGGTCTCGAAATCAAGTATCTGAAAGCACACAACTTCGTGTGACAAGGGTGTTTTTTCTGCCATTATCGTCTCGCAACTTCGATGACCAATTGAGCTCACATTTTCACAGGTTTGTTATTCTATGCATATGATGGGATACACCAAGTGAGAAGACTGGTCTTTGACAATTACCAATAGTGTCCAGTGCCTTTAAAGCCCCTAATGATTCATTTTTATACACAAAAGTAGCGCTGGACTTTTCCTCGCGCTTTGCGTGGAATTTCTAGTCACGCCATACTGCGTCCGTCTGTGATAATCTGTTTTCCGGATGTATTCGATCTATTTTGGGGTGAGACTGTATGTACCTTAAATCATTCCATTATTGTTTGAGAGGTCATGTGGAGAAGGGGGTATGCGCATGCACATTGGTCGTACATCGCTACTTCCGACAACCATGGAGGAAGAATTTCTTCATCCATGCGACAACTATTAGGCAAGACTTAAACTTAACCTTAAATAGTAACCGAAAGCATTCCATGGGTAAACTTTCACTTTCATTTACGCATAAGACATAGATGAAGAGTACATGTAAACATGAAGCCGTCACTCAAGAAACTATATACATAAAGCGTCATGTGGACAACTTGTCTTTCTAGAGGGTGTCGAATCCTACTGAGACATTCAGAGAGGATGGGGGAATTCCACAGACGCAACGGTAGTCTTGACTCAAGACCTTCGCAATCGCATTTCAACCACGGATTTACTCACCACATCGTTTGATTGTAGTTAGATAGTTAATAAAACAATATGACAACATCTATTGGTAAAGCACACTTTATCTGTGTGACATTCAAATGCGATGGTCAAGAACAAGAAATTTGTTTTACTCAATATGGATCACCTTAAACAACGGAGGGCCGTGTATAAGATAGTGACGTATTGGACCAAGACTAACGCTAGACTTGTCCATCCGCTGTGTAAAACCGCAGGGAAGGGAATTACGGAGATACCACTAAAAGCAAAGACCTTGATGTGTTGACCTACATACACAGCCAGGAATGTTCTACTTCTACTACAGTACATCTGAGATCCGATGTAGCGGATTCTAAAACATATTTCCACAAAGCGAGTCCCACAGCGGGCTCTCGCTGCGGTGGGGAACCTATTTTTAAAGTTCATCACATGTTTAAACTGGCAGAGCACCCCGTAGTTCTAACAAAGCACAGCAATTGATACTGACCGTGGAAACATTTAGCATATTTTGAACTGAATTGATTCGATCTTTACTGTGCTTTTCTACTGAAGACGATCAGAGTATACTGATCGAAACGTCGTGATATCAAACGCCTGGTTCTTTTCCAGAGCCACCGCTGCTAGACTCTCCAGACTGGGTTCAATGCCCGCTTGGCCTGAATGTGTTTGAGTTCTGCCCTACTTTGGAACATCAGTCGTTCTAAAGTAGGGCATTCTAATAAACTCGAATAATTGGAATTGTATTCTCGTCGCCAGTACGTGCCTTGTGATAATTTTACAAAAGTAGGAGACTTTTGGGACGCTTGGTGGCAGCAGACTTAAAAGGTAAAATCCATTGTTCTCGGTAGTGTGCGCAGGCTCAGAACTACGTAAACAATGGAAATTTACCTGGTAAGTCTGCTGCCGCCTAGCGTTCACAGATTTGTTATTTTGTGCATATGCTGGGATACACCAAGTGAGAATACTGGTCTTTGACAGTTACCAAAGGTGTCCAGGGGTCGATTTTAAAGAACTTGGGACTAGTCCTAGGAGATTATTCTTAAGGCTAGTCCTAAGTTAGGACGAGTTGCTTGTCCTAACTCGAGATAAGTCTTAACTCTTTGTGGAATCCACCCATTGCCTTTAAAGACACTGGACACTATTGGTAATTGTCAAAGACCAGTCTTCTCACCTGGTGTATCTCAACATATGCATAAAAAAACAACTGTGAAAATTTGAGCTCAATCGGTGGTCGAAGTTGCGAGATAATAATAAAAGAAAAAACACCCTTGTCACACGAAGTTGTGTGCTTTAAGATGGTTAATTTCGAGACCTCAAATTCTAAACTTGAGGTCTCGAAATCAAATTCGTGGAAAAATACTTCTTTCTCGAAAACTATGTCACTTGAGGGAGCCGTTTCTCACAATGTTTCTCACCAAAATTAGCATTCCATATGTACCATTTGTGACTGGTATCCTGCCTAGTTTTGCTTAGCAGAATTGCTTTAGAACTTGATTAAGCAGAACTTGATTAAGCAGCAATGTTTGCTGCTTAAACAGCTCTTTGTCCACTGGAGTACGAAGGTTCTCTGTTTACCCCTTGGTACCAAGTGCTAAGAACACAATGGTAACACTTAACTCCAGAAGATGAGTTAAAGGCAGTGGACAGTATTGGTAATTACTCAAAATAACCATCATAAAACCTTTCTTGTTAACGAGTAATGGGGAGAGGTTGATGGTATAAAACATTGTGAGAAACGGCTCCCTCTGAAGTGCCATATAGTTTTCGAGAAAGAAGTAATTTTCCGCGAATTTGATTTCAAGACCTCAGATTTAGGTCTCGAAACCAACCATACAAACGCACACAACTTCGTTTGACAAGGGTGTTTTATATCTCGCAAGTTGGATGACCGATTGAGCTCAAGCTTTCACAGGTTTGTTATTTTATGCATATGTTGAGATACACCAACTGTGAAGAAAAGTCTTTGACAATTACCAATAGTGTCCACTGCCTTTAAAACCCAGATGTTACGTTTCCCGTAGTTTTTGATAAGAATAATTTGACGTGCATTCAACAGAGACGCGGCTATGTCTGGCCTTGTCATTAGCTCCTAAGTATGCCAATCTTTTACACATATTTTGTACTCATAATATTACGGCAAATATTTGCAAGCGAGTTAAATTACACACTTTCGGAATTTGATTACCTTTAGTCTCTTTATGCATGCATTGACTCAAATATAGGTTGAATTCACAGAGGGTTCGTCAGACTGTCAGCATGGCGCACTTTAAACACGGGCTATAGTTCCATGTGGATCACGGCTTAATAAATTTAAGTTAGCTCCAGTTAAGGACAGATGAAACCATTAATTCTTGTTTTGGGGGTTAACACGTTCGGTGATGTTTTGGTTTGTCAGTGTTGATTTTGGGCTCTTAAATGTTTTATTTGTGCTAGTGTGGTTGTTTGAATTACCTAAAAATGAATTAGCGCTTGTTCCAAGGGTGTAGAAATCTTTCCATTGAAAACTTTGATTCATTGAGAGACCGAAATATTAGGTCAATGCCAGCGAACATCCGCAAACCTTTCCATATCCGTAACATTGCTTGATTAGCACGCACAGCGAGTGTCACATCCTTAAGTGAGGTCGCATGCTGAAAATGCGTCCTTAATTAATGTACGCACACGGCCAATCTGGGTTATGGTTTTCAAAACGTGTCTAAATACTTTCACACATTCTTATCCCACTGTTCTCCGTTACTGCGATACTAAATATTTCAGTTTAGTGTTACTGTGCCTCAGTCCTTTTGATTACTTGATATTACTAGTTTCTCTCGTAATTTCCCCACAGATATGTCATCCTCAAAACAATAGCTCCTTAGCCACCTTGGGGTGCGAAGCGCTCAACGCACACTACATCTCCACGGTGAGCCTTTTTTGTTTTGAGGCAACACCATTTGAAGACTCTCGCCCCCATTAATAACACAGAAAGACACTGCCCGGGGGAAATTACAGAGTTTCTATATTCGAGGGTTGCCAACTAAAAGGATAGAAAAACAGCCTCGCCTTTGATATAAAGCTGTCTATGGAACTACTATTGTCTAGCATTCTAAAGTCCAATTTTTCATCTGAAAGGATATAACGGCAACTGTTATCAACACCTTCTTTAAGGGGTTGATTGTGTGATGGCACGTCTTGTTACAGTTCACCCCCGGAGAGGTACGTATTTTGCAGTCAAGTCCCGAATGGGTCACCCGAAGATGTGATAAATCCAACGGCAGGGTTATCAGCGACCGACATCCTCTCACCACATTTTTAAACACTGAGTTTTGTAGTACATTTTCCTAAGCATGAACATTATTTCTAAGCAAAAACGTTACCAGCGTGCCCGCCACTGGAACCTGGGACAAATTTGTTAGAGATAGTAAGCACACAAATTTACAAAGCACCAAAATTCTTGCTTATAGCTAAAATGGGTTGCCAGAATGCCATACTGTTGCGATCGCTGTGATTTACCCCGACTCATTTCTTGCTTAGTAAAGAAATTCGCAGAATTTTCTGCATGCTAAACAGCTCTATGAAGTCTGGCCCTGCGTGGATTAAGACTAATCTTATCTCGAGTTGGAACGAGTTACTCGTCCCACTATGCTCGAACTAGCCTTAGGTTTGTAATATCTCCTTAGAACAACTCGTTGCGAAGTCGACCTCTGGTCATTATGCGAAATATTTTCTGCTAAGCAGCTCAGGGAAAGAAGGCTGCTCATCCGCATTTTTTTGAAACATTCAGTCCCGATGAAAAGAAGACTTGTGTGGCTAGAGGCCTCCACTCTAGTGAACAAAAGTTTTCCCCCATCACCCCTTTGTCGAGCGGCTCTTGTCCCCGACCTACATGTAACACATTGCCCCATAAGCTCGCAAGAAAAAACCTGAAATTTACAACAAATATCTGCTTATAATTACAAAAGTTAGATTCAGCGATACTCCAGAACGTGCTTCGTGGAAGGAAAAGGCTCACACGTTAAATAAGTCAAGTGGAAATTCGACCCTTTTGATGTAGATCTTCTCTCATTATTAACGCCTTATCCGTATTGTATGACTTGCTTTAAGCTTATTGATTATAGCTCGTATTGATTATAGTCCGTAGCAAGGGTAAACTCTTGTGCTAGGCATTTGGAAAAGCTATCCAAATGAATAAAACGTCAATGAAAACATGGCTGGGAAATCTCTGCCTATGGGACTTGCTCATGGTGCAGCCATCTTGAATTTCTCCCATTGATGTCAATGTAAACCAAACCGAGTCTGGATAAACAAAATAGTCTGGTTCCTACTGCAAAATGATTATTAGCATCCATTAATGCTATTTGATACGAGGAACATGACCAAGATGGAGAACAAAAATCCAGACTTCGCAGTGACGTTAATCAAAAAGAGCTCTGACTAGCTACAGTGGATTAATTGTTTTTCCTCTCACCCCGTTCGCTTTCCCCCTTAGTCCTGAGGCAACTTCTAAATGGCGAATTACTTTGCTCAAAATTAGGACAAAGACATAAAAGGAGAGACAAAGTTCCGAAACTGTCACCGGAGTAAGATTGTTAAGCACTCTATTATCGGTAGTGCCTTTACGTCGCATTTCGTTTTTCACTCGCCCTTTCTGCGTTTGACACCCGTCCGGATATTATGCCCTACTTTTAGTAAAACCATTATGGTAACAACAAAGTTTGTCGGTCACAGAATTAATAAAATGGTCTGGTTCAAACACAATTAACTTTGAGATACCTCGGCTACAGAGTTAGACCAGCTGAGTTTAAAGGAACACTACAGAATTGGTAAGACACAAACGATGAAGTTTTTGTTTATTATTTGAGTGAGAAATTACACTTTGCCTCAAAAACTACGTACATCAGAGGGAGCCGTTCCTCACAATGTTTTATACTATCAACAGCTCTCCATTGCTCGTTACCAAGTAAGTTCTACGCTAAGAATTATTTTGAGAAATTACCAATAGTGTCCAGTTCCAAATTAAAAGGAAATTTAAAAGCTACATCTAATCGCTTATGAAAGTTCAGCTTCACTTCCCAGAAGTAAAACAAGTTCTCACTTCTTTGAGCCCATCCGGAGACTAATGGATACAGACAGCTCCCTCTATAGACCACCAGTGCCAGTCTCGAACCATTACAATCCCGATCGTAAACCATTGTACTCTCCTTAATTGCCGAGCACAGCTCCTCAATTATGTCAGAGCTCCAATATTTTAATTGCCATCAAAAAAAAACAGGTCTTTCGGAACAAATTGGATTTCGGGATACAACTTTCCCGGTCGGTTGGAAAAAGCCGCCATAAATCATTAACCTTTGAAGTTTCAATTCGTAGAATGATTTATTCAGAAGAAAAGAAGAAGAAAATGATATGCAACATTGTTCGATCCCGGCTGAAGATCTATTAAGTGGGGTATCAGTTGATTAGGGAATCTCTTGTGAATTGATGACTCGATTTTGTTACAGGGGGAAGGTTTTGTTAATGTAATTGGGTTCGAGGTAGACAGCCCGTGCTTTGTTTGCTCTAATAGCTCTGAATTGACCCCCCCCCCACCCCACCCCCTTATTGTTTGTCGTGATTCTGACAATGTTTTTATACTATCAACAGCTCTCCATTGCTCGTTGCAAAATAAACTTGTTGTGCTCACAATTATTTTAAGTGCATTTAAAGGCAAGGTATAATAACTGTGGTTAATGTCAATTATCAGTATCAAAAGTTTAAGATTCATTAGGACTGTTATGGGGGGAAACAAAATAAAATAAGAAATGAGAACTAAATATCTGGGAAGCCACATACAATCCCTTGTAAAACTTCTGCTCGTTTTATTTCAATTTGACGCACTTTATTCCGAAATTGTTTTGGAATTATTATTTGTTTAGCCTCGATCGCCCAAGAGCAAAACAAACAGAGGGGAACCTGATATGACTGAAGACAAATTAAAACTATTTATAGTCAACCAGATTGGATTCGAAGGAGAACACGTGTTTATCCCTTTCGCGGGTAAATAGTTTTTTAAACAACAACAACAAAATAAATTGAAGCGCCCATGGCCTTGGGTGTTTGTGTGGGGGATGATTGTTTTAAATCAAAACAACTTCTGGTAAAGCTGTTTTAAAAAAACAATCTTCTTCTTTTTCATCATCAAAAGAATTGTACACAAAATGTACTTGATGTATGGATATGACATTGAGAATAAAAGTGTTGGTTTAAATCTAAATTCTTGCGGCGGTATTTGTATTTCATTACTTTCTTATTTACACAAAGTGCGCGCAATCAGCGAAACTGCTTAAAGACGCTGGACACTATTGGTCTTGTCAAAGACCAAGCTTCTCACTTGATGTATACGCAATCGTTTAAAGTGGATGGCGAGTTTTCCGAAGATCGACTGGATGACGTACTTATTGAAAAACTATAGAGAGAATATTAATAAAGACTTTCAAAGAAACAATTGTAGAACAATCTGTCAACTTCAATTTGTCAAAGTCAAATCTGGCTAGAAAGTTTACACAGACACTTCTTAACAGTATTTCAAAGGTCAAGTTTGCTAAACCTTATCTGAGTTTATTAAACATCAAGCCCCAAGCAATACAGGCACTTCACCCGTCTATTTTTAACATTAAACGCTGGCCGGCCTCGATCTTGTAATTTGTGCTCCGAGCTACAATGAGAACTGTTGGGACCAGCAGTGAATTATCTTACAGGACAGACATAATACAAAACCCCTTTGGCAAATTATTTTGCAAGTAAAGATAACATGACTAGAAAATAATATTTTCAATTTAAATATGATTGGGAGCTTGGTCCTTGTTGGGGGGAAAATGAATGATAAACAAAGCGTGTTGTGATATGGCGATGGGTCAACGTGGAGCAAACTTGCCATGAGTTACGCCCTCCATAATAATTATTATACAAGACAAGTTTTGGTTAAACTTGGCTCGCGGGTGAGTAAATTTTGGCTGCTTCAAAGTCAGAGTCACAAGGTCGTGACGATAACAAGAATGACTTGAAAAGAGCACTGAAGAACTTTTAATTCAACATCGTAGAAACAACAACCTTTGAAGAAAGAAATGTAGTTTTAGAGAAAGAGGTTATTTTCAGCCCATCGATTTTAACCTCAGTGGCTTTGGATGGGATGAAGCCTTTCCAATGCATCTTAAAGAACCAACACGGCGCAACAAGGGTTTTTTCTATCATTATTCTCTCATAACTTTGATTACACAGTTGAGTCAAAATTTTCACAGTTTTGGCAGTGAACACTATTGGTAATTACTCAAAATAATTATCACCAGAAAACCTTTCTTGATTACAAGTAATTGGGAGAGGTTGATGGTATAAAACATTGTGAGAAACAGCTCCCTCTGAAGTGACGTAGTTTTTGAGAAAGAAGTAATTTTTTCACGAATTTGATTTCGATACCTCAAGTTTAGATTTGAGGTCTCGAAATCAAGCATCGAGTTTAGAATTTTGAGGTCTCGAAATCAAGCATCAGAAATCACACAAGTTCATGTGACAAGGGTGTTTTTTCTTTCATTGTTATATATCGCAACTTCGACGACCGATTGAGCTCAAATTTTCACAGGTTTGTTATTTTATGCATATGTTGAGATACACTAACTGTGAAGACTAGTCTTTGACAATTACCAATAGTGTCAATGCACTGGGGGAAATATCTCCTCACGCACATTCAAAGTGATATGCCGAAATATGATACAATTCTCTTTAGTACGGGAGAATATGCAACACTGAAATGCAATTAAGTATCAGTAAATGTTAAGTACTGCTTTAGCGTTGTATGCTATCGATTTTGTCAAAGTCACGTAGTGTTAAGTGCTCTCAAATTTCTGTTATCAGTGATCCTGGGAAAAAACACTTCAGTCTCCTTGCCAATCAACCGTCTCTAATAGGAGAGAGTTTACTTAAAGACACCGGGACACTATTGGTTGTTACTCAAAATAATTATTAGCATAAAACCTTTCTTGGTAACGAGTAATGGGGAGAGGTTGATAGGAAAAACATTGTGAGAAAAGGCTCCCTCTGAAGTGACGTAGTTTTCGAGAAAGAAGTAATTTGCATCGAATATGATTTCGAGACCTCAGATTTAGAATTTTGAGGTCTCGAAATCAAGCATCTGAAAGCACGCAACTTCGTGTGACAAGGGCGGGTTTTTTTTTTTTCGCAACTTATCTCGCAACTTCGACGACCGATTGAGCTCAAATTTTCACAGGTTTATTATTTACGCATTATTATGTTGAGATACAGCAAGTGAGAAGACTGGTCTTTGACAATGGGAGACTTTTGGGACGCTTGGTGGCAGCAGACTTACCAGGTAAAATCCATTGTTCTCGGTCATGTGCGCACGCTCAGAACTACGTAAACAATGGAAATTTACCTGATAAGTCTACTGCCACCAAGCGTCCCAAAGTCTCCCATTACCAATAGTGTCAAGGCCTTTAAACATGAAACACACCAGAGCAAAATTAATGTGGGAACAAAGTTGTCTCCAATTGTCTCCAATATTCCATAAAGTTAGGGTATAGTTTCGTACCTGTCAAAGACCATAATCCTCACTTGGTGTATCCAAACATATGTATGAAGAAAAAAAAATTGTGAACATTTAGACTCAGTAATGAGAGGGGCAATGATAATTAGAGGAAAAACACACTAGTTGCAAAAAAAAGTTAGGAGTAGTTTGCCATTATTGTGAATTTAATAGTGGATTTATAAAGAGTCTACACATGTCAACAAGTCTAAAAAAATTAAGACGTTCGGATTCCAAATATTAATGTTTAATGAGTAGCTCACCATAAAACGTACTGCATTTTACATAATAATAATAATAATAATAATAATAATAAAACAGTATTTATATAGCGCAATATGAAGTGGCATTCCTCAAAGCGCTTAACAGCAAAATAAAAAGCATTACACGAAAACAACAACTTATATATTCCCCAATTAAAACCCCAAACAAATAATTATAAAATTTAGTGAGCATGCTTGTTATGGTGATAATATTTGCTTGTTATGGTGATAATATTTTTATTTGGGCATGTCACTACAGTTGACGGCATCGTGCCGCCATGCATTTCTTAGGCCAAGCTATAACGAGGTTAATTGCATCACTGGGTTTATCCATCATTCTCATTTTCAATTTCCAAACTTAATTGTGTATTCTCAGTAAACTCAGGGCCCAATTTCATAGAGCTGCTTAAGCAAAAAATTGTGCTTAAGCAAAAAATTCATTGCTAAGTAAAATCAGATTACCGGCCAAGACTCCACTCAATTGTAATGCTAAGTAAACAACAGCTTAATACTAGTCACAAGCAAGGTATATGGCAGGAAATTTTGGGCAGTAACATGTGTAAAATAAGCGAGCTATTTCGTGCTTAAGCAAATTTTTTGCTTAAGCAGCTCTATGAAATTGGCCCCAGGGGTAAACATGAATCATAAACAGATTCAATAACAACATTTTGATTGAATCGTGTTTACGTAGAATCGGGGTCTGTTTTTTCCGAAAGGGCACGATGTAATCAAACAATATTAAGTTTGAAGTCCCCAAGGGGTTTAATCGAGCACTATGCCCCGAGGGACTTTAGCGTGACCAGAGGTGTGACGCTCCCCCGTGTCCTAGCACGTCTGGGCCCCCACTAACGACTCTCACCCGTTGCTGCTCGGAATTACTTTTGCCGTGGCCCGGGCCATACCTCGTTATGGATTCAAGTGCGTGCAATGTTATTTCGTCACCGACACCTGGTTTCATTTCAAAATGGGATTAATATATTATAGTAGTCTGGGAGGGGTTTTAGCTAATAATAACTACGGCCCTTTACGAAACCACGGCTTCGGTTTTGGGTTCGGCTCAGGCTAGCTTGGCCCCGCGGTTGTTTTAACAATTTGCGCGTGCTTTGCGTACGCGCTGAGGGTTTCAGACGAAGCCTGAAGCCGAATTCAAAGCCGAAACCGTGGTTTCGAAAAGGCCCCAGTTTTTGCCGAAGCGTCCTCCGGCTGGGCACTGGAAAAGCTACGTTTCAAAATTACTTCTACAAAGATTAAGATGATGAAGAATGGTATCTGTTTTTCTGCAGCGAGATGAAAACCTCACATTCGGAATTAGCGCAAGAAATAACTCAATTTCAACGGTTGATTGTCGCACGAATAGGTACGAGTTGACGTATGAGTCAGATGAAATATATTCTGCGGTCACTGCAATGGAATTTCAAATTCTAAAGTTATAACACATGTTTGTTAGCCCTGCTCCACCACAACCCGAACCCCCCCCCCCCACAACAAAAAAGTCGTTGCGACTGTCAACTACACCATAATTCTTTTGCACAATATTGTTACAAGTGCCATCCAATTCGAAATATCAGAAAAGTGCGAGAAAGTACAATCCCCACGCCAAATTCCATGACCCGAGTCAGGGTCAGGTTGACCCAGAAACCGTTAAAATTTGTATTCTAGATCGGATTCCACCTCAGTTTGACCCCTTTCTGGGTCATTTCTACACAGAATCCGGGTCACAATAACCCTAAGAAGGGTCAGAACCCTTGTATGCAGAACCGGGTTAATTCTTATCCGGGGTTTTTACAGCTAAAAATAAACGTACTCTTTTAAAACCATAATGCTAAAATAAGCCTTCAATTAGTGCGGTAATAGTAATAACCTCCAATCACATCACTTTAAAACTACTCAGCATTACTGAATAGGTAAAATCCAAAACATCTCAAAAACACACATTATTAAAAGCTTTCCAGGGCATTTCTTAATCTATTTCCCCCTAACGCAATCCACCCCCGCAATTTCTGTCTATTATTATTTATGTATTTTGTATAGATTTTTTCTTCGTCGTCAATTGCATAAAATCCTTGTGCAAAGGTAAAGGGGCGCCTGTCGGCTTACAAATTGACTTAAATGTCCATCACGGTTGGCGTTGCGTCTGGACAGATAATTCTTTCAATCTATCACTTGAGGCATATTACTTGGTGCATCCCAACATTTGCAAAAATTAACAAACTTGTGAAGAATTGGGCTCAATTGGTCATCTGAGATAGATGCATAAAAAAAAAGATTTCAGATTTTTATTGAGTGAGGAATTAACCCTTTCTGAAAACTACATTGCTATAAAATTATTAACAAAAGCTCTCCATTGCTCGTTACCAGGTATTGCTTATTATGCTGATTTTATATTTTTTAGTAATTATCAGAAGTGTTAAAGTGCCTTAAAGGCAGTGGACACTATTGATAATTGTCAAAGACTAGCCTTCACAGTTGGTGTATCTCAACATTTGCATAAAATAACTAACCTGTGAAAATTTTAGCTCAATCGGTCATCAAAGTTGCGAGATAATAATGAAAGAAGAAAACCCACCCTTGTCATGTCACACGAAGTTGTGTGCATTTAGATGGTTGATTTCGAGACCTCAAGTTCTAAATCTGAGGTCTCGAAATCAAGTTCGTGGAAAATTGTTTCTTTCTCGAAAACTATGGCACTTCAGAGGGAGCCGTTTCTCACAATGTTTTATACTATCAACCTCTCCCCATTACTCGTCACCAAGTAAGGTTTAATGCTAATAATTATTTTAAGTAATTACCAATAGTGTCCACTGCCTTTAAGTGTGAAAATAGACCAACTATAAAGGACACATTGCCTGTACAGCTCCGTGTGTCCCCATTGCAGTTCAAATGAAGCTGTTGCGCGAAGCAGCCGTTAAAACCCCCTTTGGACATTGTCGTTGAAATCCAGAGATTAAAAAACTTTAATCATCACAGTATTTTCCCTGATGATTGGAAGGGCAGAAAATAGCTGCAGGAATTTACTGAAGGACTGTAAACATAGCTTGCAGCATCGTGAACGTATACGTGTGGGTATTTCAGCATTGGATATTTCATTAAAAGTAATTGCTTCAGCAATTTCATCACTGGTCATCAAAGCAAGCATAACATACGGTTATTCTTATTTGTTTATTTATTTGATTGTTTTGATTGTTGGTGCAAAATAACATGAAACAAAGAGCCAACATCCTGGGAAAAAATTCTAGCCGTCAGAACTTCATGTTTCTGTGTTTGTAAAAACGCTATCATACGAAGTGTTGACCGGGGATCTAAAGAGGTTCACATAATTAGGGACTTGGAACACTATGTGGACTGCACACGTCCGCATAGTGTTTCTCCACTGTTGAAGAATATGATCAAAAGAGGTTCACATAATGTAGGGAGTTGAAACACTATGTGGACTTACACACGTCCGCATAGTGTTTCTCCACTGTTGAAGAATAAGGATCAAAAGAGGTTCACATAATGTAGGGACTTGAAACACTATGTGGACTTGGGCACGTCCGCATAGTGTTTCTCCATTGCTGAAGAAAAGGGTTTTACTGAAATGTAAAGAAAACAAAGAAATGTCGAGTGACTGCACAGCAGTGCTTTGAGCTTTTAAGAAGGACCCTTCTTACACAAAAGAGCATAGACCCCACAAAGTATTTTCTTTGTTCAACTTGGACCCCACAGAGGAACTCCACATAGGAACCCCCCCCCCCCCCCCTCCAATCAGACACACACATCATCAGGCGCCTTATTACTTTCACTGGTACAAATTGTTATTTACAGAATAAAACAAAAAGCTGATAACTTCATAACATCAATATTGTTTTAGAACACGTTAATACAGTTCGAACTATAGTCTTTATCTCATCGGGAACAGGAAAAACAACCTTGTTTTTTCGACTCCTACTTCATAGTCGTTGAGAGAGCGCAAACGCGGCAGCCACTATACCGTGGAGAGACTAAAAACCACGGCGTCCCTATGGAACTACGAGGTGTTGACTTTAGCTTTCCCGTCAAGTACCAGGACGATCATCATAAACGGTTCGCTGGTGACCAAGAGTAGCACTTGCGGTGATGTTTTAAGCATCTTACGAGCCAATGGGACCTTTCGTGGCGCGCCCTAGACTTGTGAACAAGTCGTTAATGATTTGTCGAGGTGATAGTCACGTCGTGGTGGTCGGGCGTAATGTTTCAGATTTCTGTGATCGAATACTGCTCTCGCGAGATTCACTGCTCTCTCGCGAAGCTGCCGACGGCGAGGCAACTACTTCACAGCGCAGTAGTCTCGCGAGGGCCAGTAGTCTCGCGAGAGTATCACCATCAGAGTCGCGAGGGGGAATAAGATCGCTATCACAGCAACAGACAATTTACGACTTTTCAACAAGTCTAGCCTTGCCGTATAGCCATCATGCAAATTCGGTTCTCTCTCCCCTCCACACTATCCCATCTAGTAATATGTATACCGACTGTACAGTCCGGACTTATTGGCAATTATGAAAACATGATACGGGGAAGGGGTGAGCAGCGGTAATAGTAAACATCTTAAAAGCAACAAGGGGGGGAGACTTCACTCAAAAACCTCAGAAGCCTTATTTGAAATTAAAATGAGTTTATGTTAACATTGATCTTTAGATTGAGTGCGATAGTGTGGACAGAATAAGAAGTTAATGTATAAATAAGGCAGTAGGGGCCTACACTTTTGATTTTTTTTTTCCCCAGGTCCTCGTCGTGTGAGGGTGAGGTGGGAGTTTGCCTGCAGTGTTTTCTTTGATATGCCGGCAATGCCGGACTTAAAATATTCTAACCTACTTTTCCTGACCGGCCTCTGCGGGGGACATGATGCAGTGGCGTTATCACTCCGCCATCTTAGAATACGAGCATTGGAAAACACCCACATGGCGCGCGGCGTAGGCTACAGAATGGGCCAATGAACAACTAGCCTGAAGATCACGGCTCGGCTCACGGTTCGGGTAAATAACGCACTAAATGTACTGTAAGCCCACGTACAATGACCTCACATCATTTACATGGCATGGTTTGGGAGATTCGAAGTTAAGTCCAACTTACATGACTGTGTACACATTAAAATACCAGTCTGTTATGACCAACTTTCTTTTGATTGATAGGCGAGGGCGCCCCATTCAAATTACACCACGTGCGTAGGGTATCCTATCTTTCCAAATACGATTATAATTGCCATTAAAGACGTACACAGACCCTTTGTAGTAAAACAACTGCACCATTCAACTGCATTTTTCGTTGTGTCAGGGCTTGCTAAATACTAGTCTTGAAGTCAAGACGGTAATTATTGTTAAGCGCGGTGTGTAGTTACAGCGCGGTGTAGCTACGGGGACGATACACACACCCTAGATCCCAGTATGTGTGTGTGAGTCAGTCGCCCTCGCGCTACCTACGACTGTTGCATGTGTAACATGGCACTGTGACTGTTGCATGAAAGGCAGACAAATAGGCAGCGCCTAACGACTTGTCATCAAGTCTAGCTACATACACAACTTAAAAACTTCTCCGGGCGAACATTGCCTCTGTAACCCAAACCCTTCCAAAGCGCTTGTTTTATTGGTTCGATTTCCAAAAATAACACCTGCAAATTTGTATTGTAAAGGACACCCAAGCCTAGAGTGAACTTCAAGCTATTATATTTCCTATAAACAGGAACATGAGCTGTTTAATACCCAAACCAAAGCCAAACACGAACGGCCTACAACAAACTTTGGCTGATAAAATCACCCGGCTTTTATTTTGGAAATCAGCACTTGCATACTACCAACCTTAAAGGCAGTAGACACTATTGGTAATTACTCAAAATAATTATGATCATAAAACCTTTCTTGGTGACGAGTAATGGGAGGAGGTTGATTGTATAAAACATTGTGTGAAACCGTTCCCTCTGACGCGCCATAGTTTTCGAGAAAGAAGATTTTCCACGAACTTGATTTCGAGACCTCAGATTTAGAACTTGAGGGTTATTTTTCTGTCATTATTATCTCGCAACTTCGATGACCGATTGAGCTCAAATTTTCACAGGTTTGTTATTTTATGCATAATGTTGAGATACACCAACTGTGAAGGCTAGTCTTTGACATTTACCAATAGTGTCCACTGCCTTTAAACCATGTACAATGTATAGACACTATAAAACAAAAGTAACCCTGGCGTTGATGTTCTTGTTTTTAAAACAAATGACCGGGAACCATTGAGACTCAAGTCCCCTGCTACGATGTTTGATTCTCTTAGAGGGAACTTCCTACAGAAAACACTCAAAAGTTCTGACCGTGGATGTAATGTTTTTCTCCCATTGGCGTGACAAAATAGCCGGGTTCCAGGGAAGGAAATTATGGCCCGGAGGCATTTTTTCGTGTGATTGCTTTAAAAGAAGCCAGGGTAGATGACCCAACTCTTCTACGGGGCCTATTCAATGGAGTTGATGTTTGTATAGACTTGTGAACAAGTCGTTAAATGTCTGGCGCGGTGATAGCGTTCTGACTCCCCGCGCGATTACCAATCTCCCCGATATTCTCGTGAGACCGGCGCCGGCGCGAGACTATAGCTCTCCATGACGGTCCCAGGTAATGGGGGAGTAGAAGTCAGCAACCAGCAGTTCGCGCAAAGCGGTACACGACTATCTCACCGCGACAGACCATTAACGACTTGTCCACAAGTCTAATAAATTTGTAATGCGTGACGTTATTAATACTGACTGCCCCAGAATATATTATTCAGACTTCCCTATGTTTCAACAAGAACTTAGAAAAGGTCATTACAAGATTCATCCCATTACATATTCCCACAGAGCCTTTATGAAAAGAACGGAGCTCATTAAAAACATTTAATATGTCTATACTTTATTTAAAAAAAAACTGTGTTTACATATAATTTACTGGTGTGACATTTAAATAAACTTTTTAAAGTGCCGAGATGTGCAACCAATACATGTGGTGTATACTCATTCCATGCAACAGACACATATCAAATCAACGCTTAATGATCATTCGATGTCTTACAAATTCTGTAGTGAAGAATATAAAAACTACTCAATATAGGACTTTTGTTTTTGACCTACAGAGGTATTGGAGGCAGGAGTTCCCGTAGACTTCATTCAAGTCCCATTCTCGTGTTAGATGTGCGTAAGTATGCATATCACGCCAACTTACTATAAAACAAGACGTAGCATGCACAGTACAATGCCGTGCTCGCCGTCAAAATGTGGTCCGAAAATGCAGAGCATCACAAAACAGGAGTTTCCTGGGGATGGCACGGAATTGGGACTTGAGTAAAGTCTATAGTTCCAGAAAATACCTCCCTCCCACTCCTACTACCCCTAACACAAACACACACGGTTGTCCAGTGCCAAATTTCATAGAGCTATATCAGTAGAAAATAGAGCTCAACATTTGTGAGCAGGACACCCGTCAAAAGTTGCACATGTGACAAAGGAGTTTGGCTGGTAACCTTATTCTGGTGACCATAATGGGTGCGTTCGTTTAGCTTCCCTGGGTCGACCCCGGCGTGTGGCGGTTTTTTTTTCTAGAACGAACGTGGGTAATTATCTGCACACGTTCGTCCTGGAAATAAAAAAACGCCACACACCGGGGTCGGCCCGGGGAAGCTAAACGAACGCACCCAAATGAGTGTGCTTGGCTATTTGTTGTGCTTAAGCAACTCTAACTGGGGCCTGGGTGGATTTCACAAAGAGTTGGGACTAGTCTTATCTCGAGTTAGGACAAGTTAGTAGGTCTAGCCATACGTTTTTACCCTCTCTAGATCTTAGGACTAGTCCTAAGTTAGGACTAGTAGGGTTAGTCCAAACTCGACCCCTGGAGTGGATTTCACAAAGAGTTAGGACTAGTCTTATCTCGAGGACCAGTTACTCGTCCTAACTTAGGACTATCCATGCAATTTGTATATCTCCTAGGACTAGTCCTAAGTTAGGACTAGTCTAAACTCTTTTTGAAATCGACCCCTGTGCTTGTTCCCCCATATTGTTTGGACTTAAGTCTATATCAACGAACCTTTAGACCTTTATCATGCTGTCTCCATCTAGGTCATGCTCCTTGCATCGAATGACAAAAATGAATGCTAATAATCAGTATGCAAATAGGAACCAGACTATTGTGTTCTTCCAGCCTCGGTTTGGTTACATTGATATCAATGGGAGCATTTCAAGATGGCTGCACCATGATACAGCCTACGACCACACAGATTGTTTTGTTTAACCGCCCTCTGTGTCCACCGGTAATCATGCTCCCACACACCTCTATATACTAACCAACTTAAATATCTAGCGAGCTGCATGCACAAAACGACTTAGGTACACATTTTCCACTTATACAACTATAAATCCTTTGAAGAAATAAAATACTAAACCCTATATTTCTTATTTACATTTTGTACAATGAATGGTAAGTCAATAATATCAATAACAATACAGCCCCTATCATCAACGTTACTGTTTCTCAGTTACTAAGCAAAAGCTTTAAATCTAGGTCAAACCAGGTAACAATGTTTTATAATAGATGTTGAATTTGCATCGGTGATAAAGAATATTCATTTTGGTTGTTACCCATTATACACCGATGTATGTGAGCACAGCCGTCGATTTCACAAAACTCTTCCTAACTTAAGACTTATCTTAGGATTTAGGACGAGTCCCAACCCTGCACTGTAGGATGCAGACATTAAGATTAATCCTAAGTTAGGATGAGTTACTCGTCCTAACTCGAGATTAGACGAGTCCTAACTGTTTGTGAAATCGACGCCTGTACACACAGTACTGCCCCGAGTCCTGTGAAAAACGTATCACAGGCATAGCACTTGGTGTTTTTTTTTTTTTGGGGGGGGGGGGTATGGCACTCTTTTTTATCTCGGGGGTGGTGGATAGGGGTGACGCTCAGAGAGCATTTGCCTCTGTATATGCTCATGTTGGATTTGCTGTGCCAGAGCCTCCGGTAGGGGCGGCCTGTACATCCTAGCATGTGGAATGGAGTTAGGAGGGGGTGCCATAGCAGCGGCTGTACCTGGGTTTATAATCGGGTGAGGGGGCTGGGGTAGGGACAGTGGGTTTGGGGGTAGGTGGAGTGTTGGCTGTAGCACGGCAGGCCCTGGCTGATCAGGGAGGAGCCCCCCATAAGTGTGGTGAATATGTTCCTGTGGGTGGAAGTGTACATGAGTGTGAGAATGCGAATGAGAGTGATGATGAGGCGTCGGCGGTCGCCCGGCTGCTGCTGCTGCAGCTGCTGCAGCAGCTCTCGGGTCGCCCATCATTGCCATACGTTCAAGATGCAGGCGCTCTGCTGTTAAGCGGTCGACAGCAAAAGCGGAATTCTCTGGCCCGGGTACCAGCATGGCTAAGTGACGCTCAGCATGAGCACGCTCTAAGTTATGATTATAGGCATTAATCTGTTGCGGGGATGGCATGGGTTCCCCAGGGTGGTGTGGGTGGGGTGGATATGCAGCAAGAGGCGTTGCTGTAGAGGTGCGTACCCCAGCGTACTGCTGCTCATACCCAGGTTTCAGACCTCGATCTCGCATCTCCCTATCCCACAACTCCATCTCGCGCATCTCCCTTAAATCGCGCTGCTGCAGCGCCCTCAAGTCCCGCTGTCTTATATCCCTCTCCTGGAGCTCCCGCTCCACCAGATCAATCTGTGCCTCCCTGCTCCCCATGGCGTAGACCTGCTCGATCTGATACTGCAGCATTGGATCTGGCCCCATGAGGTTGCTGGCTGGATTGCCAGGCCCGACGGCAGAGTGGGGCCTGGCATACTCACTCAGGGTCCTCATAGCTGGAAGATCTTGGCCAGGGTAGCAGGCGTACCCGGGTGAACCTCTTGGAGGAGGCATGTGCATCTGGCTCGGCTGTTGAATGCCGTATGATCCAGTCACTTGAGCATCTGCCGTCGTATTCATTGGTGGAGTTTCTGGTTTCTTCGGCTGGTAAAAAAATAACAAAACAAATGAAGGATTCAAAACCACTTGTACTTTTTCAGCAATGGATGTGTGCTATCTTACCTTGTCCAGATGCCATTTAAAAGTTTGGTTCTAGACAATAATAAATGATAACCGTAAGGGTCTGATACATAAAACAAGAAATGTAGTTCTAGCACACAACAGAAGGGACACAACAGAATTGGTAAGAGAAAAAATTTAATTAAACCTTACATTAAACTTTAACGGTGTAATGATGACGATAGTACAAAACATACTTTGAAATATTTTTGTATGAAATGTCATATTTGATAAAAAAAAAAAAAAAAAAAAATTCCCGGCTGGAATTTATAACTAAGTCACATTTTATTTAATTTGTTTGTATAGGTGTCATGCAAAATGTGTTATCTGTTTTTTTAATATTTTTTTGTGACCCAGATGGCCGATAGATCTCAAACTTCTAAAGGTTTGTCAGTTAATGTATATGGTGGATTACATACAATACGTCAGCAAAACCAGTTTTGTAATGATCCTTTACTCTGGTAAGTGGTACTTCTATTGAGGAAAATATAAGTTTGTAATGGAACTTTGCAAAAAGTGCAACACAGCAAAAGCACATGAAGCACCACAGAAATCACTGTGGGTTATGTCAAGGCCTGCTCAGTTCAAGTTAAAATACTGTGACGACCAAAGGTAACTTACCGTAGCCTGCCTTTCAGTTCCACTTGTCTTCCTTTGCCGACCTTCTTCCCTCCCTCTTGTTTCCTCTTTCGAGACGGGTTCCTTCTTGATAATCTTCTTCTCTTCCTTTTCCTTGGAGGCTGCCGCTGCTGCTGCGGCTGCAGCAGCCTTAGCTCTTTTGGCGGCAAGCTTGGAGCTATCCAACGGAGCAAACAGCATATCTGTGCGACTGCAGGAGTTGTGACCGCGATGCCAATGACGAATAAACCTGGTAAAAAAAATTTAAATACTTAAAGGGAAGGTACACATTTGGTAATTACTCAAAACAAATATAAACTTAAAAACTGACGTGGTAATGAGCATTGGAGAGCTGTTGATAGTATAAAATGTTGTGACAAACGGCTCCCTCTGAAGTAGCATAGTTTTTGAGAAAGAGGTAATTTCTCACTAAAATAATAAAAGAATACTAGCTAGAAGTCTTTTATTCCTATCTGAAAGCACACAAATTCGTCCAACAAGGGTGTTTTTTCTCTCATCATGTTCTCCCAAATTCGATGACCAATTGAGCACAAATTTTAACAGGCTTGTTATTTTATGCTTATGATGGGATACACCAAGTGAGAAGACTGGTCTTTGACAATTACCAAAGGTGTACCTTCCCTTTAACTAAAGTCAGGTCTGCATTTTCATCCAAGTTTCTTGGGAATATTTTTTGTTAATCTTTATAGCATACTAAAACAGAAAACATGATGGAATATAATCAGGCGAGGTTTGCGGAAGCATCATGTGCTAATCTATTTGAGTAGGGATGGTTCTGAAAAGAACCAAGGGTTGACAACTAAACGTTTGCCCCGATTGTCTTCTTCCTCCTGAAGACAATCATAGCACATCAATCAAAACAACACTAATCAAAAGAGATTGAACAATCAGTCAATTGTTACATTTGAATGGGCCTTATCTCAACGACTATTGCTCATGGCACCGTACAGTAGGCTCTTGTAAACAGGCGAGATTTGAGTGACGTCTTTAAAACAGTATGGTGCTACTGCAAACCTCACCTAAAATTAATGTTCAAACGCAAGAGTGCCAACTGCATGTACTTACTTTGCTGATGAGCTGGTATGATCGGTGCGATCCACAACCACAGGATCTGGAGATGGCATGCGAGGATACACGCCTTTATCGTGTTCTTCCTCCTCACTGTTGGATTCTTCAGCATCTTCCCCCGGCTTTTCTGCTTCAGCAGGTGTCACAGACACGACAGCTTGTTTGGTTTGTTCTGTCTCTGGGTCGACAATCTCTGTTTTTACAACTGGGTACAGCTTTGAAGGATCCAGAGGTCTCAAAGGCTCTGGAGTTGGCATTCCATGCTCTCCTTGACGCTTCATAAATTGTTCTGAAGGAACAGCAGTTTCTGGTTTTCTTGAATTCTCAAGTGGTATATGCCCTCCAACTCTTGTCACCTGATCTTCAGGCCTGGAATGTTCTCTAGACCTCTGCGGCTCCCCAAAGCCAGGACCTTCTGGATATCGCGGAAACTCTCCCGATCTGGAAAGCTCATCTGGTCTAAGATGCTCCCTATGCTGTAAATGGTCCCCAATTGTCGGATTCTCACCGAATCTGCGAGGTTCTCCTAGCCTTGGATGCTCACCAAATTTGCGGTGCTCAATAGGCCTGCTCAGAATATCCCTGGATTGCAGTGGTTCTGCTGTTTTAGGTTGGCTCCTTGGTCTTTGAAGATCATCAGGCCTCAATTTCTCCACTTGAGGGAGCATGTGCCGATGCCTAACAGAATCATCTATGCCTAGAGGTCGCCCAGGTACATGACGGTCGTCACGTCTTTCGTTATCCCCAGGTCTAGGGAAGCTCTCATGTCTCAAATGCCCATCTGGTCTGAGTGGATGACCAAACGCTGGACGGTCCCTTTGTCTGAGATGTTCTTCCTGTCTGAGTAGTTCTTCTGGCTTTTTATGCTCTCCGGCCTTCAAGGGCTTACCAGGTCTCATGTGCTCCAGGGGTTTGGGGCTATCACCAAACCTTGGGTGTTCTCCTTGTCTCATGTAATCAACAGGTCTCAAATGCTCGCCTGGTCTCACAACTTGACTAGGTTTCAAGTAATCAACATGCCTCAAGGGTTCTCCAGGTCTTACATGTTCAGGTCTCACATACTCTCCATATCGTAACTGTTCCCTGGAATGGCCAAGATGGTCCCCAGGAGGACGCTGTCTGGATTTGTCTTCCGACGATCTTATGTTTTCGTCAGGGTGTTTTGTTAGATCCTTTAATGGCATTCCCTTTTCTTCTGGTAGTTTAAAGTGTCCCCCTAGAGGCCTGCCCTGATCAATCAGGGGGTAACGATGTTCTGCACTTGGTTTGTGCTTCTCTCCTGGAATACCAGAAGGTGCTATTGACAGCCTAGAGTCAACCTGTGTCCTTGGAGATGCCCTAGACTCTTCTCGTATATCTCTCTCATCTCTCTTCGTTAACTCAGGATGTCTTCCTAAAGGCTTAGGACTGAGTGAGTAATCAGCAGGTGGCCTAAGTGATCCAGCTGATCTCACGTTTTCCTCCAGTCTTTTAGGTTCCTCTGATCCTTGTACAAGAGAGCCTCTTGGTTGCCTGATACCCTCACCGCCAAACCGCTTGTTTTCAGCTTGGTGTCTGTAATAATCTATGGAGTACCTAATCTGATCTTGTTCCTCCTTGACACATTTGTCTCTTTCTGAGCTCTTCAAGGTTGCTTGCGTTCTCATGAGCTCTGGAGGTGGGCCGAACCCCTCCGGATGATACCTCGGCTTGTCAACTGGAGGGCGAGTAGGGGACCCATTGGACGGCGGGCGCAAACTTGGAACAGGTGGTCTGACACTCCCATCCGGAAAGTAGAATCTTTCATTAGAGCGTAGATAGTCAATGGGGTGGCGAAAGTGTCCCATGGGATGCCTGAATTGCTCCGGTTGCTCTACTTGGGAATCAGAAAGTGGAGTAGATTCTGCAGGCTGTAGTTGGGGCGAGCCGGAGTTGGAAGCAGTGTCGACTTTGTCAGGTCTGGGTTCCTTCTTGATCAGAGGTAGGGGCTGATGCTGATAATGGTCCTGTTTGTCGATCTTTTCCATCTTGATCAGAGGCATCGGACGATAGTACGTCTCAGGTTTATTGACCAGAGGTTGACTATGTGGGCTGCTGATCAACGGGCTGCTGAAGGCAGGCTGCCTTGGTGCCTCGTCGGGATTTTTGAAATGTTGGATAACAGGAAAAGCTTGGGAGTGACTCGTCTGGGTATTCATTGCCATGGGAACTTCACTACTCTCATCCTCGTCAATCTTCTCCTTCTTGATGTTGACGATAGGAATGATGAGAGGGACAGGGCGTATCGTTGGCTGGTTTTCAGAGTTGTCCATTGGTGAGGGTGACCTGGACGAAGAACTGTCTGACATCCCGTCTCCTTCAAGGTGACTGGACTCATCATTGGCATTATTAATGCTGTTGCTGTCTGTTGTTGTTGCTGCATCCTGGTCGTTATCAGATGCAGCCTCAGAATTATCAGCTTCCTGTTGATCATAAAATTAAAACAAAACATGTCACGTCAATACTTGGTCGCTAGAGGCCTACGGAAAATGAATAGTGCTAGCTTTTACCAACAAAACTTAAAAAGAGTTGTTATAACAGCAAATAGGAGAGCTTTTGATATGCCTTTAAGCACTTCACATCGATTGATGTTTTATCCACAACCTAAATTATCAAACATGAGTGAACAACAAATTTATGAAAATTTATGAAAAAATTTAAGATTGTTTCTTCGTGCGTTTACCTGTCCTTCTGTTTCGGGAACTGCAGAGTCCCCAGGTTCCCCTGCTCTTAACTCAGAGGCTTCCTCTTCCTCCGCCTCTTCATCTTCATCTTCATCTTCTTCTTCGTCTCCAGGTGCTTCTTGTTTGATGGAAGCAATACTTGGGCTGTCAAGATTTTCTGTACCTGGCTCCTTCTGCAAGACAACGAGGTAACAGAAACAAATTTCGTCAGTTTATAAAACCCTTTTAAGTGTTAACGTGCGAAAGGATACCTTTGGTTTTTTTGGAAAACGTTTGATTGTTTTAATCCCATATAAATGTATATAGAGACACATACAACAAATCTGTGGAAATTCTTTTTCAAAAGGTGGTAGTGTTTCTGAGAAGAAGGCAAAACATGTCAATGGAATACACGGAAGCTATACAACCGTAACATGCCATGAAGCCAGGGATCACAACCAAGTTAAACAAAACAACCTGGTAAGCGGCAGTAGAGGGACCACCTTAAGGGGATGTGACTTTTTGTCAATGTACACTTCACAGTTTATACACATACAGAATCACAACAGAACAAGTTGACGTCATCTATCATACAGAGTGATATCAGGTTTGAGGGTTTTTAATCTCAAGGGATACTTAATTTTTGGTCTCTTGATTCACACCAGAGAGAAGCAGATAACAACAGCAATAACAATAAGCAATATCAATCAAACTTAAGAGTGAAAAGTCTACCTTGATTTTCTTCTCACTAGACTTGGTGCTACTGTCGCTTGAGGTGCTGAGAGTGCTGGGTGAGTTGCGATGTTTGTTGGGTTTTCGCCCCATGTTGACTGGGCTACAGGGCTCACTGACGCTGCAATGTTTGTTTCGACCACTCCTTAGAGTTGAGCTCACCTACAATGAAATCAAAACCATTAATAAACTGCAATGGTAATAATTGTTTTTACACTCACTCCGATGTGTGTGAAACATCCGCGTGAGGTTAAAAACAAATAATAATTTTTAAAGCCAATGAAAATTAAACATTGGCAATAATTGTTTTTAACAACTTTTTTTTTAAATGTTCTGTTCAAACTTAGGCCTACCATGCTCCTACCTAAATTAATAATATTTTAAACCTTACATCTACAAAATAGTGTATAATTGATTACATATCCAAATTTAATGGGAAGATATGTTCAATACAAAAAAACTATTGAATAAATAAAGTTTTTAGTTACATTAAGCCTATTGCTAACTTAACCTCTGTCTGAATCATGGTGCTTTGTTTAAGAGTGTAATTTGTCCATGGTTTGTCAATAATAATATTACCCTCCTACTTTTGTGCCCATTCCATCTGTGTGCCTGTTTAGACACATTCATCACATGATGTTACATTCTAGACCGCATTGCATTAATAATAATAATTTGTACACCAAAGGATGTTCAAATGTGCACGTTACAATACAAATTCCAGTCATAATACAAACAAAGTAGCCTCAAAACACAAAAATGTACAAACAAAAAATGCAGTGAGAAAATTACACATAATTTGTTAATGCATCAAAAACATAAACACGGAAATACACACAGTAAAGTTTATAATGATTAGAGTAAATTCTGATGAAACAAGATTCAAAGGCTACACATTCAAAGGAACATGTAACTGCAAAGATTTAAAATTCAAAGAAGCTAGATCTCTAGTTCAGTGGGATTCGAACCGAGCCCACACAGGTGGAAGGCAGGGAAGACCCCACTCAGCAAACATGGAATTATTATATACAAGTTTATGCATGTGAAACACAACATCAGATGTCAGAAAAACATGATACAACTTGGCAAGTTCACATTCAAATTAATATGTTATCGCACAGATTTTAAATTCATAGAAGATGTTGTATCATTCAACTTCAACGTGGAAACATTATACAATGTCGTACATCTATATAAATACACAACATCAGTGAAACATGATTCAAAAGGTACACATTCAAATGAACAGGTAACCACAACAATATAAATTCATAGAAATTAGATTGTAAAACCTCACTAGGGAAAAACAATGACACAGTAATCTGTACAGATGTTGATAGTCAAAAGGTGAAACATACAGAGAACAGGTTAGAATCCTTCAACTTCAAAATGAAAACTGTAGCACAAGACTTTGGCTTTACAGAATGGACCGTTCCGGCTTTCCACTAAGCTCCACCCACCGCGCGCGTGAGCAAGACACGTGTACGAGCACACCCAATGACAGTCTGCACGATTCTGCCGCGCGTGCCAAATATACGCGCACGCATGACCGAAGTTTGTCCGACCACAATGATTGCTGTGATTGGTCAAATGGGTGAACGCGCACAGTTTGATTGACAGGCCGGATCGGTTCATTGTGAGGTTGTGCCCCAGTTCTCATTTTTCATTCAATGCATAACACATTGATACATAATAAAAGGTATTAATAATGCGTATTCCCAAAACATGATCAAAGCGCATAATGGGCTTTTCAGTTCAATTCAAAATCTTCTCAACACTTCACATTCACATTGCAAAGTGTCAATAAAAGGTCAATTACACAAAAGATGCTGTGAAGTACACAAATATAAATAAGTACAAACAAACAATGAAACAGAGGAAATGAAGGAGTCCTATTCAAAAGACGAAGTTTTGTACAGAAACACATAACTGAAACAAATTTCAAAATTTAAATAGAATAAATCGCGAAAAGGAGCATCTGAAAAGGTTGAATGCTAGACTGTGTAAGTACATGTATTTTCCAGATAGATCGGAGAAAGACCCAGCGCATAGGGACTTGTGATATGCGCTATACAAATATGGTTCATTATAGCAAATGTCAGGCCATTAACTTTTCTTTGCATAGGTCCTTTTGGGGTAAGTAAGCAGTTTGCAATCAGCTAATTTTAACATATTCCCTACCTCCCCCCCCCCCCCAACAACAAAAACCCAAAAACCAGGACATGCTTATTAAACTTACCAAGTCCCGTTGTCTCCTCGTCCGTAGCTTATGCCGGACAACATCATAAGATTCACCTTCTCGGACCGGCTTGAACATGAACGCTGGAGGTTCTCGTGGGTTCGCAATGGGTGGGAGCTCCCCGTATTTCTTGAAGCCCAGCCGACAATTGGTGCAGAGAAGGATCCTCTCCCTGGAGCCGTGGTGCCAGTCTTTTGAAGCTGTTAACAATTCAGAATCAGATAGTCAAATGTTCTTTTAAAAAGCCAAAGACAAACCTTCAAGTTGACATGGGTAATGAGACTTAATAGTAAACAAGTAACCATCCAAACACAACAGAAGTTAAAAAAATAAATACTCAGGATTTTTTTTAGCAAACATCATGTGAACAATATAACACAAGTATGTCCCTATGAAATTAGGCCTTGGATAAAAATTGGCAGTCATGAAAAGTCAACATGGGTCCCAGATTTGGAGATGTTGTTGATCTACAATCTCGACCATATCTCATTGGGCCCCCTGTGCTCTCTTCCAATGTTGGCTTCCATTGTCTTCTGCGCTCCAGTCAACATTAGGGACTTTTCGTTTTCGACGACGGATGGTTCTGTGGCGGTTGTTCCGCTAAACGTTTTCAGCACAACGAAGATTCATCCCAAGTACTGTCGTAGAAATTGAGGGACGACCGTCCTCAAAGCCGACGCATGCGCAGATGAAGCCAAATGTCATCTTTACCGTTGCAGAACCATCCGTCGTCGAAAACGAAAAGTCCCTATTGAGCAGGGGGACGGGGGAAAGTTCTAATGTAAATTGTCAGGGGGAAGTGGACAGGGAATGTTGAATGTAGCGTTGGGAATAGGTGGCCCAAGCAGTTTGGTCGGGATTGTAGATAGACTTACTCGTGGTGAAACAGTGTCTGCAAGCGTAGCTGCTAAAATCTCTCTCGCTGTCATCACTGTCCATGTCACTCTCACAAGCTGAACTTAGATCCACTGCCAAATAAACAAACATTCAGAAAATTCTCAAAGGTTTCGACCATTTTCAGTCGAGTGTGACGCTGCCAGTTACTTCACACCTAAACTGAAACTTAGAAGCTATCAAATAATACTTAATTTGGGCCTATGGACAAGTCATTACGAATGATACTTGCTTCGTCCTTCAGATGGGACTTATGTACATGTAGGTCCTGTGTGTGCTGTGTAATATTATAACATAAAAGAACCCAGTATTGACCCCTTGCACACGTGTCACACACGGCGACTGATGCCACGCTCACCATGTTGGTGGGCAGTTACGTTTACGTGTATTAACGCCGCATCGCCTAAAACACGCACTTCACTGCATAACGCACAGCATAGTCAATGCATAGAGTTATATATGAAAACGCACAGTGAAATTGCCCACCAGTATGGCGCAGTCAAGATTTTTCTGCTGATGACGTCAGGTGAAATGGGTCAATACTTATCGTTATGAGAAGGGGTTTGACCTGCAAATCGCACCACAGCAACTTGCAAACCATGGTGCCATGTTAATAAAAGGGTCTTCTATTTTGAACAAATCAGCAGCGCCTTGAGATGCCCTCAGTGTAATAACGCGCTTTAGAATAACTGTGTTTGTCAAAGTGGTTTCTTTCCTCGCCTCCCAGCTCTAGGACCCCGGTTTTAAACCATCCCAAGGCACTAAGTAGATTGCGTTTTCAGTCCCTTCCTCACACATCTTAAAACTGAAAATCCCATCCTCGTCTTCTCTCCATTTGTTTCTTAGCCATAGTACAGTAATGAAATTCCGCTTTTCTAAGAGTCTTTGCTTCACAATCAGAAGAGATTAAATTAAAGGAAATGAAATGAATTTTTAAAAAAACTCACAGAATTCATTTGATGGTGGTCTGTTCGCTCGGGCACAAGTTTTGATTCGTGGGAACACACTCTGTCGACGATGCCTTCTGTAGATCCTCTGCCCAGACGCCTCGGGACTCTTCTTCCAGTAATAATAAAACTCAACCAGCTCACCCTGCATGAAATATCACAGAAAAACGTTCAGAGGAAAAGGCAAGGTATATGTACCTTTGGTTTTTGTAACCATTTTATTGTTTCAATCCTATATCAAAGCCATAGGACACTTTTGGTAAACAGTATTGTCCAAGGCCCACACTTCGTGTATCACAACTAATATATAAAATAACAAACCTGTGAAAATTTAGGCTCAATCGGTCATCGGACTCAGGAGAAAATAACGGGAAAACCCACTCTTGTTTCCGCGCGTTTCGCTGTGTCATGACATGTGTTTAAAAAAAATCTGTAATTCTCGATATCGGGAATTGATATTGTTTTATCGTTTTCTGAAAAAGTAAAGCATTTCATGGAATAATATTTCAAGAGAAGTCTTTCACCATTACTTTCTGTAAAATTTGTAAATCTGTGAACTTTTACTTAATTTTTCTGTACCAAAAGTGTATAATGGCTTAAACATTAAAATCTTTCAGGCTTGCAAGCTACAGTGATTAAGTTTACTTCTGAGACATCCTTGGTTTATTTACCAGAAATCTACAATGATAATAATTCAGGTTGAAACAAAAACGAGAAGACTCACCCTGTCCTTGTGAGGGAGGAGCTCTTTACGAATGCGGAAGAAATTCTTGCCGTACTGACGTAACCCCTTGACAAACATTTTCTACAGCAGGAAAATAACACACTTATGTGAATAGCACTTAGATTCTACTTTAGGCTCAGTTATAAAACAAAATTATTTGATCAAAAGAAAAAGTTTCAAGACCATGACCAGTCACTTTGAAATACACTTGAAAAATTACTTGAAGGTTCGCAATATAAAAATACAAGAGAATCGAGAATTGCAAGGATATCATGTGCAATCCCTAATAGGAATACACAATCCGAGTCACATCTGATAGCAACGCTTCTCAAATTCAAATTTGGGACATAAAAACTGATATCTATTTTCATAACCACAATACTTTGAAGTGAAACATTTCTCAAAATGCTTCAGATTACCGGAAAGGCTTCTCACTAAAAAGCTGTATTGCCATTGTAGTTTTAAGAGTAATTATGAAGCGTATACCTTATCTTTAATAAACCCTCACATCATATCTCTAAATATCTCTAATTCTTACCGTTTCTTGATCGTTCCACTTCTTATCCACAGAGCGAGGTACGCAGTGTTTGACCAGAGACTGAAGGGCACGACCACAGTTGTAATCATTCTCATGAAGCTGGGGAAGATGGAAACAAAAATCAAGGTATGTTTTGTAATAATTAATTTTATTGCACTGCACACTAGCAAAACACTAAAAGTTATTAAAAGATGCAATCCTCAAAATTTGTAAAAACAGATAATTTTTCATTATCCGCGATGCAAAAGTTTACATCTTATACATCGTTGCGGATACCTGCTGCTAACACATAGTATTTGAATTGCCCCTAGCCATCGGGCTTGCTCAGTTATCTAGAGGTAAGACATCTAGCTCTAGCAATATATAGGTCCTAGGTTCTAACCCCACATGACTGATTTTCACAGAACTCGGGAAAGTACCGAGCATAGAATACTCAATACACATCAGTGTAAGGATAAAACCAACTTATATTTATATGACATAGCAGTCTGAGGAATTTAAATTCTAAATATTTCCTTATCAATTTCCTGCTTAGCAGAAAGGAGCAGGATACCAGTCACAAATTGTACATGTGACATGCTATTTTGGCTGGTAACCCTATTCTCGTACGCATAATCTATCTTGTTGTGCTTAGCTACTTTTTGTGTTAAAGCAGCTCCATGGAATTGGACCCTGTCCAGAACCACGTCTTGGGGTCAGTTAATCTACGGTTTTAAAAGAATAGATTTTACTCACACACTGCAGAGCATTGATGGTTGTATCATCTTTTGATGCTACTTCGCAGCCTTCCTCCGGTGAGCCTCCATCGCACATACCAACAAAGGCAGCCATGCTCCTAGAGTTGGTTAATAAGTACAAAGTATCAGAACATGGCCGAGTCCGAATTTGCGGCTGCCGCTACGGCAATGACTGGAGCTTGACTTCATCATGCTTTGAAGTATAAAATGCCCTTAGTGTAAAACAGCCGTAGCCGTAGCTGTAGCCGCAATTCGGACACAATTTTTAGGGACTCTACAGAGGGTAAAAAAATCCAATAAAAGAGAATGGGGTGCTCTTTCTTATGGTAGTGTATACAATTTGTCGTGGATATGTTTATTTGCAAGGCAGTAAAAAAAATCATGTTTACTGTAATGCATTGATGAGCGCTACATGGACTTTTATGAGTCAGTCTGGGGAATATTGGTTACCATTATTACCAAATATTAAAAATAGGGTGTCAAACTTTGCAATTATACATGTATCAAAAAACAGGATATATCAAAATTGCTCACTCATAGCACTCACACCATAACATGTAAACAATTCAACAAGTCACATATACAAAATACAGGGGTCAAAGGCTAAGGAAATTGGTGCGCAGAATGACGTGCTCTTGAGCTAAAAACATTTCATATTCAGATACTCAAGATATATAATTAAATATATGATGAGATTTATGAATATACAAACCAACATGATTTAAAATGGAAGTTAAGGCCCTAAAACATGAATACTCAGATTGGTTATGCACATTTCAAATGAGAAATATACACAATGTAGTAAAATAGCACAGATATTCAAAAATATGCACAAATTGTATCCATGTACATGTATATTCAATAAATATAAACAAAGATATAAATGTATACCACATTCAAAAGTATACACAATTATAATAGGCAAACAGCAGATATTTGGGAATATACACAAATAGCAGAGATATTCACAAGTATAAAGGCAAGTAACACAGATTCAAAAAATCACACAAATATTCAAAAATACACACAGAATAGCAGATGTTCAAAAATATTAACAAAAAGCACAGGTTTTCAAAAAAAATTATAGATGTATATAGCAGTCAAAAATATACACAAATGTTATAGACACAGATATTCAAAAATATACACAAAGTAGTAAAATTATTCAGAAATATATGCAAATAGCGCAGTTATGCAAACAAACAACACAATTAGGACAGAAATTAAGAAACACAAAACAAATTAAGCTGAATGTATTAATGGTTTATCTTGCCAAAACCCCCAAACTGTTGAGTGAGGCAAAAAAGTACCCCCACCCAAAGTACATGCGCCATGTTCTCCCAGGGTAAACCGGAAGTTCTCAAACGTACCTTGCGGCTTGAAGGTACATCTTCAGGTCGATGTCATGGATGGTCGGCTTCCACGTCAACTCTTCATGGTTGGTAACTGTGGTACCGGTGACCTTGACCTTTGGCCTGAGGTCGGGCAAGACGGCCTGGTGGCTGGGACCAACGCGAATCTCACCCTGGGTGCTAGCGAGCCGTCTGTGGATGTCATGAAATAACAATATCACCATCAGTCATATACAGTTTCAAATATTATAAACATACATAAGGCTTTTGTAGAGCAACACTACGTCAAGAACGTAGCCCATTAGATTGGGTACAGATAATGTTTGATACACTTCTTGAATGTCCGTAGGGGGTCAGATTCCCTGACACAACATCTTTTAAAGCGCCTTGAGCGTCACCGAGTGACATACATGAGCCACTATTATTCCATTGGAAAATCTTAAGGTTGGTTTATAGTCGGTCGCGCGATGGTCGGGCGATGGAAATCTTGACACACGATCAAACAAAGACACAGTTTTTAGGCCTCAGCGATGACTATAAACTTCGTCGCGCGTCAAGATTTTCATCGCGCAACCGACTACATACCGGCCTTTAAAGTCTATGGGAACTTTTTAAAGGGCACCAAGGCCAAGACAGGGGCAGAGGCCACTGACTCCATGGCCTTGGTGTTATTCAAGACCTGTTTGAACATACCTTGTTTCTGGATTGTAGCCGAGGATATAAAAGAAGGAATCAGGCCTGGCATTGAAGTCTTTCGCGTTCTGGATATCCTTAAAATGCTTCACGTTTCCCTTACCCCTGAAACGGTGAACAAGTTTTTATAAATTTCAATTGAAATAAAAAATAATACCAAACAAGTTCTTAAAGCATTTTTACAATAAGCGTATCAAGGGCGCTTTACAGTAGTGCCCAGGTCATTGGGCCAATTACATTCCTTTAACCTACTCTTAGCTCGCTGGGGAATATACAACCCCTGGCAACCATAGCAGTCGAGAGGCGTTTCTTGTACACAATATCAACCTCTACCCTCGCAGGTACCCATTTATACCCCTGGGTGAAGAGAAACAATTATAGTAAAGCATCTGGCTCAAGGACACAAGTCTCATGACCGGGAATTGAACCACACTCTAAACGCCAGAACTTGAATTTGATGCTACCCTACTTAAACTCTCATTTTTTACACTTAATAAAAAATTATTAATAATCAATCAATTACAACCAATCAATCAATCAATCAATCATGACTCACCTGAGGAGAGATACATGATAGTTTTCCGTGGTGTCCGAGACAAAGAGTTCCCTGCTCTTAATGACAGGGTCCTTAGTGACAAGATCAATCCCTGAATCTGAAATGGAAAAAAACAGAAATAATGATATAGAAAATTACTTCGCAAAAGTAACCATTTCATTTTAATACAAATGGTCTCACAATAAAATGATACCCAAAATGGTGCGCATTCTTCTGGTTTTATTTCTACGTGGTAATCACAACGTCTGCTGAACAACTTAAACGAAACTGGTTGTCGATACTTACCATTTTCTGTATGCCTGTCTTGCACCAGAAGTTGATACACAGAGTCTGGCACCTCTGACTGCCGGTAGAACCACTTCACTCCGACAATCACGTTATCTCGTTTACTCTACGGACAAAACAAAACAAATCCATCACAATTACATTTTGAGGTTTCTTTCTTAGTACAATTGTCTGACGGCTTTACTTTGGAGACTCATAAATGCTTATGTTTGTTCAATTGTTACGTGCGCGCACTGGGCATGTATTTTACCATGTGAGTGGTTAAGGCCTTGCTTTCATTGTTCTTAACTAAACATTTCAGAAATCCCCGAAACATGTCCTGTGAGTGAGCAGGCAAACATTTTAGAATTCTTGACGATAAAAGGTTTCAAGCAACTCCATAATTACTCACCACTCTGAAGTCTTGTATTGTGCAAATGAAGTATGGCATGTCTGGTCTCGGACTCTCCACATAGACACTATCTGTGGACAGGCAATCAATAAATGTGATGTTATTATTAGTTAACCTTCATACTAAGATCTTTCAGTTTACAAAAAAAACATTTTCCAATTAAAAAAATCACTTTAGTAACACATTGTAAACTGCGGAAACTGACACTGTACTCGAAAATGTTGCAAGCTCGTACATGAAAATTCTAGATCTAGGAATATACACTTTCTCGTTAATTCGCCCCAACGGAACATACCTCCAATAGCATAAAGTTTCCCATCAAGAGTTGCGTAAGACAAGATTTCTCCGTCCGAATTCCTCTTGATGCGGGACGACAAACTGCTCTTGCGACCAGATGACTTCATCTGATGTGATCGCGGCTGGGGCTGACCATCATCCATCTGACTCCCCTTTGCTGCATCGATGGAGCGTTTGCGTCGAGGGTGGTGGTGATGGGTGTGGCCACTGCTCTCTTCCCCACCCTCCCTCTTCTCCCCCATAATGGGTGGGGCTTGTCGATACTAGATGGATCCTATCATCAATCGTTCAACATGTACCTGTAGGCCTGCAATAACGCAATTTACAGAATCAACCAGGATAATCATCATTGCTCGGCAAAGACTTGTGTCTGTGACCACCTCATTATGGCCAACTGCAGTAATCGGAAAAGTACAACTACCTTTTCTTTTTTCTTAATTTGTAGCTTTCAAACAGTAGCTTTTTTTATATGAAAAATAAGCCATTTTTATATAAACCAATTCCTAATCCTAGTTCAACATGTTCAATTCAACTTCAAGTCCAGCATCCATCACAAAATTAAATAAATCTCTTTTGTTTTATAGTTTATTTACATCCCTTTTAATCTATCTAATAAGTGGCGTCCAGATACAGAAATATTTTCCAAAAATTTCCACTGGCACTGCTGACCATGTGCCATTTATTTTCATAAACTGAACGGTGAAACTGAAAGTAAAACAAAAAAATTACATTAATTTAAAAATTTGAACACTGACAAATTAAAAAAAGGGGTAAGGGAGGCGAGGAGGGAGGAAGTTAAAATAGTTCTAGAAACTAGGGACGAAAATAAAAGCATATTAAACTAGTAAAATCTAGTGTGTTGTGTTCGTGCCACTAACTGAATTTTCTAATGAATTGTGTTTGGCACACAACCACAAATCCCGTCAATAAAAGTTAAAACGAGTGTTCAACACACAAATTGTCCCAAGTTACATGTAATTCATGTACTCTCTGTACATCCATACAGTCGCGTACAATTTTATTCCAAACACACACACACCGAACAAAGACATAAAAATACACCAACCAAATTCTACTTTAACTTGACAATTAAACCGATTCTAAATACTCACTCGTGTTCCTCTGGTCCTTCAGATATAACATATTACTTCAATCCATATCTTTTCCCATCCAAAATGGCCCAATTATGGAGTAAATAATCTTATTTGCATGAACCTCGAACAATTTTTCACCAAGTTTGTTAATTCCGTATTTAACAGAAATGAAATCAACAGGGGGCGCCCTTCATTACGACCGTTCTTATTTTTTACTGATTGGCCCATTATCGTCTGCTCAGAACTTCAACATTTATTTCAAAATTTGTAATGATCAAAAGGTCATTTCATGGAAAATGCATACGAATTTGACAATTTGAATAAAAATTAACAAGAAAATTCAAAAAATAAGCCATCAAATTCTTTCTTGGCGTTTTTATAAAAAGTGCTAATGTGACGACAGGTGAAATGAATTTCAGCCAAAAAGAAACCACTCGCTGGTAGTCGCCGTGTTTTCGTTGGCAAGCTGCCCTTGCATTGCTCGTTAGAGACATTGGGCTATTTATAACCAGAATAAACATCAGCTGCATGCCAAGGTGGGATGACATTTCTTGTCAGGCAAGATTACATAACTTCCTGTAGGTGCCTGTGATCTTAGGAAACGCCATTTACGGATTAAAATAACTTCAAGAAGTTGCATAGTGTGCGTGTGGGATAGGCAAACACGGATACAAAGAATGACTGTACTGCTGCTGGATGCACGAAATAACACGAGGAGTTTACTTCCATCATCATCGTTCAACGCGGGACATGTGTTGACTTCGCCAGGTTCAATCCGTGACTGTCCCTCGTCGTGTTGTGTGTGCTGAAACAGACTTGACTCAAAACCTGGCGGACTAGAAATACGGTTTCTACGTTCACGTTGTTGTTGAAGGAACCTTGTCTTGCTGCATTTCCTTCCTCCGTGGTTGAATACCGTCTGTTTGTCTCACTTGCTGCGGTTTGACACTGGCTCATGGGAATTAATTGTGTATTTTTAACATTCATGATACACACGTGTGTGTGTTGTAGGCAGGTAAACTGTATTTGACTTCGTTCGCCATTTAGTGACAAGAACAAGGACAGCACTGCGGGCCAAGGACAACTTAAGATTTGAGGTAAGATTTTCATATTCGACTTTTTTTGTGCATTTACCACATTTCCCTTTGTTTATGCATGGATGTAGAATTCCATGGTTTATGTTATCGTGTGGAGTTTAAACAATGGATATATCACGACATGTTTAATAACATTTTTGGGGTGTCTGAGACATTGAGAGTGCGCATGCATGCCTGGTGTATCATCGATAATGGTACATTCTGTTGTCAGTATTGTCTTTATGATTTTATACACATTGGGCCTAGCCTGGGCCAACGTTCACCGGCCGCAATTTTTTTTTATTCATTAGCCATGGCCCCCACATGTTTGTTTCCGACATTGGGCCAAATTATGAAGACCATTTTCACCGAGTGTTGGCTAAGATGATACGGTCGGAGTATTACATTCACAATTCATCACCACATTGGTTTGTACGCATAATATGAAGCAATGTTTAAAATTGTAAGGTTGTTTTGTTGTTAAGGATGCATAAACCTCAGACAGTTTCGCTATTCCTATTTGTGGAGAGCGCGTCACGTGGGTGTGTATAAACCTTTGTTTATGACCGGTAAAAAGTGTTGAAACATGGGCGTGACACGCGACCTTGCACCTGTTCTTATAAGACAGTTTGGATAACTTTCCGTATGGCGCCACCACCTTTTCACTCATTTTTACAAAAAGGGATATATCAATCAGGTAAATTAGATACTATATTATTTTATTTCGAATGAAAAAGTGGTGGCGCCATACGGAAACTTTTCCGACAGTTTCTTCATTCCTATTGATCGAGAGCACCGGCTGAAACAGTTGTGGCACATCACGCGATACGCGCGACGCGCACAGCATTCCCTTATAAGGAGTTGTTTATCCGAGGGCGGCGGAGGGCTTTACCATTTCATAGCTGGAGGGGTGTTGTGTTGAAAGAAATCACTTAACAATTATTATTTTTGCATTTATTTTACTTTTTGACCAAAAAGTGATGATGTTTTTGACCGAAAAGGTATTTATGAATGGGAATCAAAGTGTGTTGAATCGGTTTTTAACTAGTGGTTTAAACCCGCCGAGGCCTGATCTTAATAACTTACCTCGACTTCGTCTCGGTAAAATTATCAAGAACCTGGCCTCGTTTGGGTTAAACCACTAGTTGAAAACCTCTTCACCACACATTGATCCCTTAATAATTAGGCACTGTGTTAGTTCTTAGGTGTGGAGCCAATTTTGTTTTCTATAACCGGAAAGGAAGAGTCTCGGGCTGGTACTGTTGGTTTCCGTTTCGTTTGCTACCTGATACGAGGATGGAGGAAGAAAAAACTGATCATTGATAAGTAGTTCTGGATGCAAACATAAGTCATGGTCAAAAAAAGTAGTGTACACATAATAATAGGGATTTTTATAAAGGCAGTGGACACTATTGGTAATTACTCAAAATAATTATTAGCACGAAACCTTACTTGGTAACGAGTAATGGGGAGAGGTAGATGATATAAAATATTGTGAAACTGCTCCCTCTTACGTGACGTAGTTTTCGAGAAAGAAGTAATTTTGTTTTCGAGACCTCAAGTTTAGAAATTGAGGTCTCGAAATCAAGCATAATAAAAGCACATAACTTCGTGTGACGTAAATGGTGTTTTTTTCTTTCATAGTTATCTCGCAACTCCGACGACCAATCAAGCTCAAACTTTCACAGGTTTGTTATTTTATGCATATGTTGAGATACACCAAGTAAGAAGACTGGTCTTTGACAATTACCAATAGTGTCCATTGTCTTAAATGGGAGTTGAGGCATCACATGCTGACGTATAGACCCTATCAATTTGGGTTGGCGGTATAACACCATGTGTGTTTCTACTTGCCAGGTAGATTTTGTTCTTTAGAGAACTGTCTTGCTTTATATTCTACTTTAGGGCCTATCCATGGGCCTACTAATGATTTCTCGTGAAATTTATAAACTAACTTTCAGTATCAGTTTCAGATTATTTCGTACGTCCCGTCTCTATAGTTAATTTATTGTTCAATGGTCTCATGTAAAAATGGCAAGTCCCTTACTTCTAGAGCCATGAGGCTCGTCCGCTACCTCATTTAAATGTTAGGATTATCATGGTAGAAAGCTAGTGTAGAAAATGACGGGTTTAGTACTATTCACATGACAGCAATTTAACTGGGGTCCCTTGTTTAATTATTGTAGAATGGTTGTAAAATGTAGCAATGATTGAAAAGATTTTGCAAGAGAACTTTTTAGAAACAAAAAATTGTCCTTTCACACGAGGTACATTTTTATAAAATCGAAAAGAAATCACTGTGACATTTGAGCAAGGGACTTTGTTAAATTGCTCCTGTGTAAAAGGGGCTTTGGGCAAACTTTAAATCAGTTACAGATTGTGACATTTCCAATTTTAGAATGACCGCGTGCACTTCCTTAGTTGCAGATAACTCCCATTTTCTGGTTGGCAGACAAAATTCGACTCGACCCCATGTTTTGTCACCTCGTACCTATAACGTCGAACCCAGAATCCTACCAGTGTGAAATCATACGATACTGTCATTGTTTATTTATCATTCTCTGTTAGTTACTGAGTGCCGCGACAGCTGCTTGGAAGGCGATGACGTGTCCAGCAGATAAAATTGCCCCCCCCCCCCCACGAATTCCCTTTCCTCGTTCCCCGAATATCCCCTACAGGTGAAAACAATCGCCATGGCTACCGTAATGGACGATGAACAAAAACAAACAAGTAGGCTTAGGCCTATACATGACGTTACTTCACCATTTTTTTTTTTTATTTATTTATTTATTTTTTTTTTTTTTCGGGAGGGGGGGCTTTAATGTTGTAAACAAACTTGTGTTCAAACCGTCCTTTCTCTATGTACCAATTACCAAATAATAGACGATGCTCCCTCAAAGAAGGAAGAAAATAGCCTCATCCCCGCTTAAACCACAGAGGAAAATAATGCTCAAGCAAATCAAACCGCACTGATTGATTCTGTGCAAATATTTACGCCGGTGGATTTTATCCTTATTATTGAGCACTACTGCAAAGTACATGTACTTCTTTTATAATTAGTTGTGTGGACACAGATCAGGATTAAAGGCTTTGTTATACCCGCATTGGGATTAGTCTAACGCCAAACAATTAATTTAAAGACAACTTTGCACAGGGTGCGTTAACGCATTAATTGCCGATATGCTAAACATGGCCATAAATTAAACACCGCTTCCCTCTTCCTTCTGGCAGACAACATCTTGTTTATTCGACGGCGCAAACCACCAAATGATGGCTGGATCAAAAGTTTGATGAAGCTCCATTGTGAAATGATATCAGTAGAAATTTACAATTTCCTCATCTATATGTGCCCTTTAGTTCAGGATAAAGTTTTTTGTAGTGGAGGTGTATTGGACCATGAAGATTTTTACAACTCCATGATTGGACTATTATAAATGTATAAACCTCAGGTCCCTTGTAAATCATCTGTCTCAAATCATCACAGATGACGGAAACACAATACACACCGGTGCCACCAATCCCTTCCGGAGCCTTTCTTCCTCATCAATTTTAAATGAGCATTTCTTTTCGAAGGTGTGATTGAACGTCCGTCGACATCAAGTCGTGAAAAACGTGTTAAACCGCTTCATCCATGAACTGTTAATGTAAGGGGTTTGGGTACTTTGTGTACGACATCAAACATAAGAGTCCACAGATTTACGTGTAACCAACACGGTTTAAAGAAAATAATGATGATAGAAAGCTTCCCTTAAAGTAATACTTGCTGAGGTTTTGTTGTTTTGTTTAGAAATGAAACGAATTTATATATTTACTTGTTTTTGTTTATAATGTTTGGATTGGTTTGTTATTATTGACAGTTAATCCTCAATGTAGTTTAGCTGACATCCCTTGCTTTATTTCAGCAAGGTTGTGAATTATTGTTGCAAACAAAAATTTCCGCCCGGACCCCCCAGAGGCATACGGGCGTGCTGACACGACCAATCGGCCCCTTCTTGGTCCCGAGAGATCTCAAAGAACCGCGATACCGAGTTGAGCGATAAAAGTGAAGTGTCCACGTAGCCACAAATCCATGACTAATACTCTCCTCATGTACCTTTTCGAAACCACGGCTTCGGCTTTGGATTCGGCTTCAGGCTCCCTCCGCTCGTCTGAAGCCCTGAACCCGTTCGCAAAGCACGCTCATTTTTGTCAAAACAACCGCGGGGCCAGGCTAGCGCGAGTTGGTTCTGGAGCCGAAGCCGTGGTTTCAAAAAGGCCTTTTGGGTTATGTGTGCTTTAAAAAAAAAAGACAGGACTGGTCTCCTGACTGCCACACTTAAATTATTCAGTGGTGAAATGCAATCACGTAGATGCTCTCATTAAAATTGTATGTTGCGATCTCGAGGCCACCAGAGTTGGACCGTGGTGTAAAACTATAGTCATTAATTCAGGGGTTGCCCTTAACTTTTTTTTCAACTGGCCAGCAGGACCAGTTGGCTTGATTTTTCACTGGTCCGCCACGTTTTTGACTGGTCCGTCAATTTTTGTATATTTTTTTTAAACTAAAAGTATACTGTTGTATACCAACTACTCGATTTCCGATCGTCGCTATTTCAAAATTCAACATGAATTGCAACGTCAACTTAACTGCACTGGAAGCCATACTTAATTTATGTGTACCAAGTTATTGTGTTCGTAAGGGGGCTCACTAATTTGAGAGTATTTTTCTTTTAAAATATGTAAACAATAATATTATTAAAGTTAAGTTAAAAACAGGTCAAATTATTTGTCAGAGCAAATGGGAAAATTTAATATGATCTTTATTTAGGTAGTTTTTTTAGTTCACGGTTTATTGTAAGCACTCGACATCCAAGTATTCCTAAGTAAGAAGAACTTTTTTATGATTTTTTTTTTTTAGTGTTTTACTTAACAAAAAAAAACACTTTAAAACCGACTGTTAAAAATATCAAATTAACTTTTTATGTATTGCCTTCAAATCTACGGTGGGGAGGGTTACGTGCAATCGCTCAAGTTATTTTATCATGTATAAACATTGCCTATTTGTATTTTTAATAAGTATTCATAAACATAATACATCGTACCGATAACCGAAGTTCCCAAAATCTTCCCACTTTCGTCCAGAAAATTAAACCCCCCAAAAGGTAGACATGAAAATAGTTGCAACATCCATGAAGAAGCATATGAGTTTTACGGTATTTTTTTTTCAATTATACCGGCGTCTGTTTTGTGAACAAAACTTTCATTTAAAAGTAGCAAAAACAACTGCGCCTTTGTTTAACCATGGAGGAATAAACTAGTTTATTCCTCCATGGTTTAACCATGGAGGTATTGCATTCTAGAACCCAAGTCTTTCTTGAAATCAACCCGCAAAAAAACCCAAACAACCGCGCATTATATTTGACCATAAAACCATGGAGCAAAACTAGATCACCCACCAATCGCCGCAAAAAACAAACCCCAAATAACAAAAAAAAATTAAGCAAAATCAGGACGGAAGAACCTTACTAAACACAATTAAATACTCCTTTTTGCTCATCCAGAGTATTGTAACTTGGTAATTTTTGTTGAATGAGGCCTCACCGTCTCGCTGGTTTTTCGTAAACACGCTAGACTCTAATTCCCACACGGAAATCTGCTCCGTTGTCGACGACCATACTGCTGACAGAATGTGTTTTGCTTTGTGGTCTTTTGTCAAGGCGATTGAAGCTAGTTTTGTAAGCTATCGCGTACTTTCACCAATAGAGGGCGTCTATTCCCACGCTATCGAATATTCTGAAACGCCCTCTAGCGTTCAATGTTTCTTACACTTTTTGCCACACGTGAACTAATACAAAGACTACGAGCCTTTGCGTTGCATGATGGGATTTTGCGCTGTGTGCACATGTGTATGCGTGATCGTCGGAAGTTTGCTAGCGTTCAGCGGCACTTCGAGTGATTTTTTTTACGATTTATCCAAACCTTAAGTGAATGTTTTTACGTTTTATTCGAGCCTAAAAATATTTTAAAAATAGTCATAGTTCTGTAGTACCGCTGCCGATATTTTTGACTGGTCAGCCGGACCAGTTGGCAAAGGGTTTCAGCTGGTCCGACGCGATTTCTAATGGCATTTGGCCAGCGGACCAGCGTTAATGTCGAACCCTGAATTATATGGATTGTTTGTTTGCCTACGGTGAAGTTTTGTTCCTTCCAGGTTATAGGCGTAGCCATCTTGTTTGTCCTTCTATTCAAACCCGTGTAACCAAACCGAGGCTTGAAGGGGAAGTAGTCAGTAGTCAACTTTGCCGATGTGACAATAGGGTATGTTGCATTATTTTGTTACATGTATTTCACTTGAATTGAGCGAAATAACACTCAAAACTAATGTTGTCAACAACAAAACAAAATGGTCGCTCACTTTTTTTTAAACTGGCAATATATCCGTTGATGACATTTTAACCACAACCTTGGGTACGTTCACACGAGTAGCTATCTCTGCTAACTTCAAAGTTTCACATTTCGTGACTCACGGGCCAAATTGGATGTGAATTACAATCATAACATAGAAATTAGTAGTAAAAACACAAAGAAAAATGCAGGAATTTCAAACAATATTATTAAAAAACACAGGCCTGTAGTTTTGGGCTGGATGGGGAAATTTATGAGAATTAGATTTTTTTTTTTTTTTTTTTTTTTTTTTTTTGGGGGGGCATATAGTTTAATACTGACTGTTCTTAATGGCTCCTCATGAACCTTCATATTATAATAGAGATTTCCAGCCAATCGCACCGAATTGCCAAACAAAAACATAAATGATGTAACTAGCGCAATCCACTTGCCATTCAGTTAAGGTGCCGTGTCTTAGTCAATAGTAGTAGTACCTTGCCCAAGTAATACAAATAATATTATTATCTAAACTATTTATGTGACGTCCCTTTAATGTTTAAAGTGTAGATTGTTTTTATGAATCTACACTTAGGCCTACTGCAGATTCGTTACGAATATACAGTTGAGTTTGAGTGAAGATTCATTACAAAATTAATAATAATATTCTCCTTAAAGGCACTGGACACTACTGGTCATTAATACTCAAGTAATTGTTAGCATATAATTACTTGGTAACAAACAGTGGAGAGATAGCTGTTGATGTTATAAAACGTTGTGAGAAACGGGTCCCTCTGAAGTGACGTAGTTTTCGCGAAAGAAGTAATTTTTCACGAATTTAATTTTGGGACCTCAGAATTAGATTGTGAGGTCCCGAAATCAAGCATCTGATAGCACACAAAACTTCGCGTGTCAAGGTTGTTTTTCTTCTATTATTATCCCGCAAGTTCAAAGAACATTGAGCTCAAATTTTCACAGGTTTGTTTAATATTTTGTGCATTATTATTATGTTGAGAAACATCGAGTGAGAAGACTTCTTTGACAATTACCAAAGGTGTCACATGCACTCAGTGTATACCGTTCTCCTACCTTATCTTGAAGGGAATGTATACGATTGTAATTGGAACCCGCTGTTTGTTTCAATCCTAGACAGTTGTCATAAACAAACCTGTGTGAAAAATTTAATTTCAGATGGTGGTGGTTTTTTTTTCTCTTTTAGATATCGCCAATAATCTGGAGCGGTTATGTTCACACAGCAAGAGTAATTATTTTCAGTACCGCTTCTCATATTCGAGTTTGAGACAAATAATTAGACCCACCAACTGATCAAAATGTGAGAGTTTGATGCACCCAGAATGTGCCGGAATTATGTTAGTCACCTTTAACTGGAAAATCTCTGCACCTGAGCAACGTACTAAATAATTCACCCGAATCGTATTTGAAAATGTATTACTTATGCTCATTTAATAATGTGTTTATTATTATCCGAAGTTTTACTCAGAAAACTGTTTTCCTTGTCGTTTATTGTTTACAGTTGGTACCTTATATATTGTTAACAACATGTTAAACGTGTATCCCTGTTGAAATAATGGATAACATGTAGTCAGCTTACCAAACTTTATCCGATAATAATTGATTGAGTTGATGACACAACAAAAAGGAAGTGTTTTACAAATTGAATAAAACAGGATGTAAGTGAAACAATGACATGGAAACTGATAACTCTGATTAGTGACTTACCAAATTGAGCTTTTGCAACATTACTCGGGAAGCCATTACCATGTTATTTTGAAAGCACACGTACACCACCAGTTGAAATTCATTTCCCATTATTATACGTAAAAGAAAACGCAAGCAAACCATGCATTTGGATTGGATTCTGACGTCCTCATGTTATGTTCTTTTCATTTGGCCAGCGGCAAATAATGATCTGTTTCTATACTTGGTTTTTTTTTTCACAAAATGTTTAGACTGGTTTTTATTGTAGACAATAAACCCTCGCTGCAGTTTAGCTGACATCCCTTGTGAATTTTTGCAAATTGCATGGTGTGAAGGGACAACTGTCTAAGATCCCCTGTGGAATGCCATCAAATGTCATTAGCCCTTTTCACACGAACAGCTGTTTAGCAGGGTTCTCTTGCTTTAATTGTAGCCCGGTTGTGAAATTCTGCTGGTGTGAAAGGTTTACTCTGTCCATGGTCTGTCCAAGGTCCCTTGTGAAACCTTCTCACACATTGCTCAAATTTGTGGCGATGAACATTGGTTGTTGTTTTTTCGTCGTGTGACAAAAAGATCGACCTACTCGATAAAGTGCAATCATTTGTTTATTTCAATAATAACTTTTTGCATTGTAACTTTATTAATTCGTAACAGATGGATGTGCTGAACGGATTATTCCTGGGTCAAGGTCATCAATTCGGCAGACTTGAGTCACGTCTAGACTCGCTCGTGCGCGATTACGTATTAAAAAGTGTAACTGACAGGCTAAGCTCTCTGGGTCGTTTGACTCATTTTACGAAGGAACCTTTTCTCTTTAAACTGCTTGTTTAACCACAATTAGAAGAAAAAAACACGCTGCATTTGGACTGAACGAGGCGTCCTACAACCACGTGACCACAGTTGTGTGGTCTGTTTTTATTAAAACTGTAGAAAAATCCGAAGAAAAGAAATAAAAAACCAAAAAACTTCCCCTTCAATTTCAGATTTTGTTTAGAGGCAACAACAATAACAGCAGCAACAGAGAAAACATAAGAAAACAAAGCAAAATGTACGTCCTTAAAGGCAGTGGACACTATTGGTAATTACTCAAAATAATTATTAGCATAAAACCTTTCTTGGGGATGTAATGGGGAGAGGCTGGTGGTATAAAATATTGTGAGAAACAGCTCCCTCTGAAGTGCCATAGTTTTCGAGAAAGAAGTAATTTTCCATGAATTTGATTTCGAGACCTCAAGTTTAGAACTTGAGGTCTTGAAATCAACCGTCTAAACGCACACAACTTCGTGTGACAAGGGTGTTTTCTTCTTTCATTATTATCTCGCAACTTTGATGACAGATTGAGCTCAAATTTTCACAGGTTTGTTATTTTATGCATATGTTGAGATACACCAACTGTGAAGGCTAGTCTTTGACAATTACCAATAGTGTCCACTGCCTTAAAACATAAGAGTATATGCTTACGAACAATAAAACAATTTTTTTAGTAATTGTTTGTCACGATTTATATGTAAAAAAAATTATATAAAGTTGTTTGGGGGGCTGACTCCGCCTACCCCTTTTGTGACGTCAATCGAGGCAGACTTTGCCTGCAATGCGTATAGTAAACACACGTGCAAAGTACATGTACGTCCAAGTCGTGAGTTGGTACATTTCAAAAAGTGTTTTTCTGCATTCAGCAGCAATACACCTGGTCGGCATTGCCAGAAAAAAAAACCTTACAAACTCACGACTTGGTCCGTACATGTACTTTGCAATTGTGTTTACTCTACGCATTACAGGCAAAGTCTGCCTCGATTGACGTCACGAACAGCGCCCTCTCGGGTCGGGGTCTACTCTTAATTTGTAAATAACATAAGAACTGATTTTTTAAAACCTTAGTTAACTGTTTATTCACATTCCACTCATCAAAACACATATATTAGTGACAAAGGCTTTATTTTTTATATTAGTGACAAAAGCTTTATTTTGAAAAAATACCACTTCCAGGTGACTTTAATTCCCGCTTCATGGTTTTAAAAATAATATGCATTTGGTACCAGTTTAATTTTGGCTCTAGCGGGTTTTAAGTCCATTCTGGGTGGGCTTCGGGGATCACATATGACCTTGTCTTGTTTTTTTTTTTTTTTTTTTTTTTTTTAAATATGTCCCTGCCAGCCTGCCTCCTGTATTTTATGATGTCTTGTGATTGGGGTGGGGGATGTGGACGACCAAAGCTTTGCTGGAGACTGTTATGTGATTTTCTGTGCCTGCCTCACGTCTCGTTCGCCGCACCGCGCCGTCAAGTGCAGCTTTTCACGCTATGCAATGCCGGCTGGTCTGCGCCCTATGGGCATTGCACGATGGGTTCAAAGCCACGGTGCCATTGCTGCTTAGGCTGGTTATACCCAACCGGAAATCCCACAGGAGTCGATACTGACCTAGTCGGCACCATACGGGATGCTTCAATTAATAAAACATCAAGTTCATTAATTTTGGGTTGACACCATGTACTTCTGACAAGTTGAAGTGCTTGGAGTTCAAAAATACTACAGGCAAGTTGGTCAAAATCTGTTTGATTTTGGGGTTGGTGTTTGTTTGTTGGTTATGTGTACTTGTTGTTTGTTATGGTGTTGGTTTGTGTGTCTGTTGGTAGGGTTGGTTGGTTGGTTGGTTTGGTTTGGTTGGCTGGTTGGTTGATTGGTTAGTTAGGTTGTTGGTCATTTTTGTTTGCTTTTTTTTAGTTTATTTTTTATTTTGGGGTGTTTGTTTGTTGGTGTATTTGTTGCGGTATTTGTTTGTTAGTTCGTTTGTTGGGTGTGGGGTTTATGTAGAGTGTGCTTTGCTTTTTCTAAACACGTGTGGCGTCTTTACAGATTTGTTTACTTTCCTAATTTATTGATTACATTTTATGAAGGGTATGCCCAAAAGAGTTAACGGTTTGTGTCGCATCATTTAGACCCTTCATTCTAGTATAAAACATAAATAATAAATAAGTGCTGATTATTGTTAAATAATCTACTGTGCCTTCTTGCTAAATTCACTTCAAACTTTATAGCGGCATATTTTTTGTTCGGTTATTAATGGCATACATTGGTGACCTTTAAATCACAGCCACATTATTCCTAGTTGTTGCTTTCCTTGTGTAGCATAGACCAATGGGTCCTAACTTCCAATACCCCCCCCCCCCCTTCCCCTCCTTCCCATGCCTGCGTTTCCTAAATGCCAAGGTTGTCCTTAAACGGCACTGGATACCCGGCCTTGGCATGTCAAAGACCAGTCTTTTCACTTTGTGTAGCTCAACATATGCACAAAATAACAAACCTGTGAAAACTTGGGCTTAATTATTGGTCATCGAAGGTGCAAGCGAATAATGAAAGAAAAGCACTCATGTTTACCTGTTTCGCAAAAACTACGTTACTTGCACATTTTGATAGTATTTACAACTGTTATACTATTATCAGCTCTCCATTGCTCGTTACCAGGTAAAATATTTGATATTAAGATTATTTTGAGTAATTATCAATTATGTCCAGCCGTCGATTTAACCAAACTCTTCGCATAACTTAGGATTAATCTTAGGACTTGGATGAGTTCAGTTCTTATCAGAAGGACGAAGGTGACGTTAGGACGCATTGAACCCATCCTAAGTTAGGACGAGTTAACTCATCCTTCAACTCGAGATAGGATTGATCCGCGTTTCGTGAAATCGGCTTCATTGCATTTAAAGGAACACGTTGCCTTGGATCGGTCGAGTTGGTCTTTAAAAATCGTTCTGTAACCGTTTGTTGTAAAATGTATGGTTAGAAAGATATTGTAAAAGTAGAATACAATGATCTACACAAATATGCCTCGAAATTGCATGGTTTACTTTTTACCCTGTCGACTAACACGGTCGGCCAGTTATGGGAGTCGACTCCCATAAATGGCCGACCGTGATAGTTCGCGACGTAAAAGGAAAACCGTGCAGTTTCGAGTGATACTTGTGTGGATCATTATATTCTACTTTTAAAACATCTTTCTAACCATATTCATTTCATAACAAACGGTTTCAAACGCTTTTAATAGACCAACTCGTCCGATCCAAGGCAACGTGTTCCTTTAAATTGAACTCTAAGACGCAGACGTGGGAGACCCATGGCGTTTGTGACCGGGGTCAGACATACTCTGATAACGGGGGAAGTATGGTATCGTTTGACAACCTGCTTGGGGTGCTAGTACATGGCCTACAGTCTGTATTGGAAGTATGTTAAAGCATGGAGCTATACATGGTTGAAGGCATTGCATTATTGGTTTACTGAAAATTACTGTTGGCACAAAACTTACTTGGTTTTATGGTTTTAACGAGCAATGGAGAGCTGTTGATTATAATATAAATCATTGTGAGAAACTGCTCCCTCTGAAGTGACGTTGTTTTTGAGAAAAAGTATTATGTATCACCAAAATAAATATTTGAATTGTATTCGAGACCTCACCTGAGGTCTAGAATTCAAGGCATCTTTTTCTTCCATTTTTCTCTCGCAACTTCGACGATCAATTGAGTTCAAATATTATAGGTTTGTTATTTTATGCATGTTGAGATTAAAGGAAACGTTGCCTTGGATCGGTCGAGTTGGTCTTTAAAAAGCGTATGTATTCGTTTGTTATAGAATGCATATGATTAGAAAGATATTTTAAAAGTAGAATATAATGATCCACACAAGTATCATTAGAAATTGCGTGGTTTTCCTTTTACCTCGTCGACAAACACGGTCGGCTATTTATGGGAGTCAATTTTTTGACTCCCATAAATGGCCGACCGTGTTACTTCGCAAAGTAAAAGGAAAACCACGCAATTTCGAGGCAAATGTGTATGGATCATTGTATTCTACTTTTTAAACAACTTGCTTACCATATGCATTTTATAACAAACGGTTACAAACGCTTTTCAAAGACCAACTCGACCGATCCAAGGCAACGTGTTCCTTTAAGATACACTATAAGTACGAATACTGATCTTTGACAATTACCAATGTGTCCTATGCCTTTAAATCGTAGAGCTCAGCTAGGAGTAAATGCACAACATATCTACAAAGTGTTGCTGTTGTATCCATACATCAACGTCATTGCTTTACCTCCATGCTCTATGCTAGCTATATCTGGCCACTAATGTTAAACCAGATCATAATGTACATTCTGCGGTGAAAAATTGTGAACCTAAAGTTGCTGGTGAAATGGTTGTATCGAGGACTAGACGTAGATCGTGAGGGAGTACAGTGAACCCTATTACCCTGAGTGTTTAGTCTGGTGGTATAAGGTTTCCTGACAAGTAGAAATCTGATATCGATGCTGACTGTCTGTGTATCTCATGATTGACCATGGAGGACGGAAAAGTTTGACTGGTTTGACGGGCCGACACTCGACTGTGTGTGTGTATAGAGGTCGCAGATTATGGCTTCTTGTTTTTCACGAAGATACAGTGAGTCAGTTACCAAACATACATGTACATCTTGTTATCAGAACATGATCAGAGTAAACATAAATATAAATTAGTAGACTTGCGGGTATAACCATATGCAAATCTCTTTAATTTGAGGGAATGTTGGCTCTGAGTGTGCTCTCGACGTTTCAAACAGTAAACTCTGCAGCAGTGCTCGTCTTCTTGTTATACAGTTATCAAGGTTAGATTGATGTTGGATATATTGAACATTCACATCGGTTTGTACAGCGAATATCAATATTGCTTAAATTTGGTATTGGGCATTCGAAATTCACTTAGTTTGACATTGGATATTGAACAATCACATAGGTTTGTACAGCGAATATCAATGTTGCTTAATTTCGGTATTGGACATTGGAAATTCACTTAGTTTAACATTGGATATTGAACAATCACATACAGCGAATATCAATGCATGTTCGGTAATGGACATTGGAAATTCGGTTAGTTTGACATTGGATATTGAACAATCACATAGGTTTGTACATCGAATGTCAATGCATGTTATTTGTATTGGACATGGGAAATTCGGTTAGTTTGACATTGAATATTGGACATTCACATAGGTTTGTACATCGAATGCCAATGTTGCTTAATTTCGGTATTGAACATTGGAAATTCACTATAGTTTGACATTGGACATTGGACATTTAAATAGGTTTGTACACAGCGAATACCAATGCATGTTGTTCGGTATTGGACATTGGAAATTCAGTTAGTTTCATATTGGACATTGGACATTCAAATAGATTTGTACAGCGAATCTCAATGTTGCTTGTTTCGATATTGGACATCAGACATTCACTTAAATCAGACTTTTCTTTACTTTCGTAGCATTTTCTCAACCGTTTAATTTCAGGCGGTTTGGAAATTATTGAACGGTCGACTCGAAGAATGATAGGTATTCCATAACAGAAAAGCCACATGGAGGCTTTCCTATATAAGTAAATATTTGTAAGTCTTGACATCCGTTTGCGATCCGGACAAACTATTATGAGTAGAAACTGCTGCTCCGGGTTTTTTTAAAGGGCAAGGGTATAGTTGCATTTTCTCTTTGGTAAAGCGCACCCGATGTACGAGGAAATTATGAATCCACAGCAGACACATACGAAGTGTTTATTCTTTGCAGCAGTTGTAAACGAGTTTGGTGTGCACATGTACATTTGACTAAATACCGGATTAAGTCTTAACTTGGGGTAATTCGTCAATGTCTTTGGTTCATGCGTCAGTGGCCATCGTGGGTCTAATGCTCCAAGTATCAAGAAGTTATTTTCATCAATAACATAATACAACCATTTTTAAGATAACGAAATTCTGTATGTCGGCAGGACGGGCTGCTGTCAATGTACTGGCTAATACAATTAGTGGACACTTTGTCTGTATAAATCATTCTGTCATTCTGAATTGCACGAGGGCCTACATTGCTTTAGGAACAGTATTGTTCTTGTCATTAACAAATGCTGTAGAGGAAAAAACGTATACAACGAAACGTGTTTTGCTTGAAGGCGATCAGAGCATTCAGAGCATACTGATCGAAACGTCAAGAGTCGTTTGATATTTGAAACAAAGGTGACACCTTTTTTTTAAAGGCAGTGGACACTATTGGTAAATACTCAAAATAATTATCAGCATAAAACCTCACTTGGTAACGACTGATGGGGAGAGGTTGATAGTATAAAACATTGTGAGAAACAGCTTCCTCTGAAGTGACATCGAGAAAGAAGTTGTTTTCCACGAATTTGATTTCGAGACCTCAAGTTTAGAATTTGAGGTCTCGAAATACAGCATCTTAAACCACACAACTTCGTGTGAACAAGGGTATTTTTTTCTTTATAGTTGTCTCGCAACTCCGACGACCAATCGAGCTCAAATTTTCACAGGTTTGTAATTTTATGCATATGTTGATACACACCATTAGTGAGAAGACTGGTCTTTGACAATTACCAATAGTGTTCAATGCCTTTAATATTCTAACTTCAACTGGCAACAATATCCTACACGCCACAGATACGTTTCAATCAACACTGGAACACCATGTTTTATTTGTTGTAATTGTTGGGTTGGAAGTTGATCGAGAGTCAACACACATTCTCGCACAGCGTTACTTAAAGGCACCAGAGACTTTTGGTAGTTGTCAAAGACCAGTCTTCTCACTTGGTGTATCTCAACGTTATGCATAAAATAACAAACCTGTGAAAATTTGAACTCAATCTTGGTCATCGAAGTTGCGTGAGACTAATGGAAGAAAAATTACCTTGTCACACAAGTTGTAAGCTTTTAGATGCTTGAATTCGAGACCTCAGCCGAGGTCGCGAATTCAATATAAATATAAGTGAGAAATCAATTCTTTCTCAAAAAATTGTACTTCAGAGGGAGCCGTTTCTAACAATCAACATCTCTCCATTGCTCATTATCAAGTAAGTTTTTATCCTATACAATAATTTTGAATAGCTACCAATAGTGTCCAGTGCCTTTAAGATTCATGATGAGCAGCTGTTGCTCCATGGATTCAGTTATTTCCTTTGGCCTGATTGAAAACATGTAGCTAATCGAGAGGTGTTATTTATATATCCAACATCGTACTGTTTACATTTAGGAAGTTTACTGATAGGAATAGGGTGTAAATTTTTTTTTTTTTTACCCATACACCGATGTGTGTTAGCACTGTATACTCAGCACTTTCCCGAGTAGCTAGAGGCAGTTCGAATCCATATGTTTTGGCAGCGGGCGGGTACCGCAACGATATAATAGATGTTACATTTGGGGATAAAGAATAATTATTAATTTTGGTTTTTACCCATACACCGATGTGTGTTAGCACTGTATACTAAGTACTTTCCCGAGTCCTGTGAAACAATATCACAGGAATAGGGTGGAAACATTTGAAATGTTTTGAAGTTTTCTTTTGTCTTCCGAACCTATTATGCTCTGGTGTTGTCTTCACAGCAACTGTGATGACCATTTCAGCCCGAATATTCAAAGGATTCGGGTACTTTTTCAAAATGTCCACAGATTTACATTAAACTTACATGGTTTGAAGATAATGATAGTAGAAAGCTTCCCTTCAAATATTACTTACTGAGGTGCTGTAGTTTTTGAGAAATGTGTACAACAAGTCACAAAATCATTTTGGTCTCATGAGACCAAAATTATTTTTGCATGTAAAATCCTCTTAACCAGTTATGATATTATACCAAAAACCATAGCAAAACTGGTTAATACGTTTTTACATGCTAAAACTGAGACGAAAATTATTACTTTTACTCATTTCTCAAAAACTACAGCACCTCAGGAAGTAAAATTTCAAGGGAAGCTTTCTACTATCATTATCTTCAAACTGTGTAAGTTTAATGTAAATCTGTGGACATTGTGTTTTTTGTTAGGGAAAAAGTACATATACCCTTTAAACGACAACAACTTTAAGACGAGTAAAAAAGAAAGCTGGAGACTTGCAGATGATCCTTCAGATGAATTATTGTACCTGTACAGGTGTAGGCCTAAATCACAACACAAAAAAATAAACATCAATATGGCTCCAATCTTCACAGCAAATATTTCTTGGAATCAATTATTTTACAAGTCATATATTTTCGTGTGTGCATGTGTGTGGAACTGATTGATGACACTTGGCAGTATTGTTTATTCCAGTGCCATGAAGCAAGCCGATATTATTGTATACGTTAAGAATAAGAGTGTGAGCATACAGCCATGTGTGACAATCAACTGATAAATTGCTTTCCTGTTGGGGCTGGAGTATCTGCCTGCCATTTGTCTTTATTAAAGGAACACGTTGCCTTGGATCGGACGAGTTGGTCAAAACAAAAGCGTTTTTAACCGTTTTTTATATAATGCATATGGTTGAAAAGATGTTTTCAAAGTAGCATACAATGATCCACACAAGTTTGCCTCGAAATTGCGTGGTTTTCCTTCTACTGTGCGAACTATCACCGTCGGCCATTTATGGGAGTCAAAATTTTGACCCCCATAAATGGCCGACGTGTTAGTCGACGAGGTAAAAGGAAAACCACGCAATTTCGAGGCATGTTTGTGTGGATCATTGTATTCTACTTTTACAACATCTTTCTACCCATATGCATTTTATAAAAAACGGTTACAAACGTTTTTCAAAGACCAACTCGACCGATCCAAGGCAACGTGTTCCTTTAAGCCCCTTTCACAAGAGAGCAAGTAAGCAAGGTTCCCTTGCTAAACATTGTAGCATAATGTAAAATTGTACTAAATGTACCTCGTGTGAAAGGAGAAGAGCTCTCTTTACCATGCTAAAATAAAGCAAGGCACCCCACCTAAATTGTTGTCGTGTGAATAGCACTTGAAGTGTAAATCTTTGGGTGTTGGGTTTTGTGTCGTACAGAAAGTGCCCAAATCATTTTAAACAATATTAAAGGCAGTGGACACAATCGGTAATTACTCAAAATAAATATTAGCGTAAAACCTTTCTTGATTACGAGTAATGGGAAGATGTTAATGGTATAAAACATGTTGAGAAACAGCTCCCTCTGAAGTGACGTAGTTTTCGGGAAAAAAAGTAATTTTCCACGACTTTGATTTCAAGACCTCAGATTTAGATTTTAGGTCTCGAAATCAAGCATCTGAAAACACACAACTTCGCGTGACAAGGGTGTTACTTTTCCATTATTCTCTCCCTCGCAATTTCGACGACCAATTCTGTTCAAATTGTCACAGTTTTGTTATTTTATGCATGATGCACGAAGTGAGAAGACTGGTTTTGACAACAATTACCAATAGTGTCCAGTGTCTTTAAGACAGCGTATACAATGGACATCCTTCGTAATTTGATAATTACTTTCTTCCGTGAACATCTGTTATTACCGTCAACTTGAATTTCAACTCTAATCAGCGTGACATATAAACACATCACGAAGATTGATCTGAAGGTTTTATTCATTTCGCGAAATGGAAATTAGTTCCATACTATAGGCCTACTGCTTGTTGCAATCTGACAGTAGCATAAGAAATCGTTTTGTTGATTTATTTGAATGTAGTTTGCCATAAACACAATCTAAAACCCTGTTTTTTTGCAAGGGGCTTCCGCGAAGAAACATAATATCGGAGTATTGTCTGATCGTAATTTAATTTCCTTAATAATGTTGGCAGCACTTACCATTGGTAAATCAGACTCCATTTTCATTCATGGTATTGGCAGCATTTAGCATTGGTAATATTAGACTTCAAAGTTCTTTAGCTTATGCTTCGACAGATGTCGATCTATCAATAATAATAATAATAATCTACTTTTATATAGCGTTTTATCACAGCTCAAAATAAAGAAAAAATGACGTATAATAAAAGCGCTTCTGACAGTACCCCATGGTCACTGGGCCTTGATTCATTCCTTAAACCATCTCAGCTCCCTGGGGAGTATACAGTCGTTGCTGCGAGCGTTTTCTCAATGCTGCGAGTTACCGCACTCTCCAAGCTAATCATTCACATAAACTCTAGCTCCAAGTCTAAGCATAAACCATATCTGCCCTTATTATACCATTGAATCGACTGCTAAAACCATTATAGAAACTTCCTCCAATAAAATATGATATGGCCAGGTAGCCTGTGAGAACACGTGTGCAATAAAATACTATCAACAGCTCTCCATTGCTCATACTATGTCATTACCAAGTCGGTTTTATACTCGACATTGTTTTGAGATGACCTTAGTGTCAAGTGCCTTGCTCAAATTGGTCGTGTCGGCTAAATTGTGCAGTGTTGAAAAGGATCCATGTTATGACTGAACATCTGACGTCACACTTCGAGGCTAAGCCAGAGGTTGGCCTTTAGCCTTCGTCAAGATCCTGACGATCGAGTGGTATGGATGTACCGATGATCTCACATTCTTTTCACAGTCATATTGTACGTACACGAAGCCAGAGGTTGGCCTTAAGCCTTCGTCAAGATCCTGATAATCGAGTGGTATGGATGTACCGCTGATCTTGCATTCTTTTCACAGTCAAATTGTACGTACACGTTTACGCATACAACATCATTATATACATGCACATGTGTACACTGCATCCAATGATATCACTGGTTGTGTAAAGTAAACCATTGTAAATCCATAGAGCATACCTTGCTCTATGGTAAAACCAATACCTTGCGGATAAAGACGGGGACCTCAGTCAACCCTATCTCTTCATGTACAGACGAGTGCCAAAGCTGATGGACTTGTAAAGAATGACAAGCTAAACTACTCTTGCTGATGGTCAGTTCTAATAAAGTTTAGGGCATACCCTGCGATAGAATGATCAGCTTTATCTCATGTAAGGTCTTCATTTGATTCATGTATGTTAAAGGCGGTGGACGCACTATTGGTTATTACTCAAAATAATTATTTGCATAAAACCTTACTTGGTAACGAGTAATGGGTAGCTGTTAAAAGTATACAACATTGTGAGAAACAGCTCCCTCTGAAGTAACGTAGTTTTTGAGAAAGAAGTAATTTCTCACTCAAATATTTAAATGTATTTCGAGACCTCAGTTGAGGTCTCAAAATCAAGCATCTGAAAGCACATAACTTGAGTGCGACACTGGTATTATTAATATTTTTATTTTTTTCATTATTCTCTCGTAACTTCGACGACCAATTGAGTTTAATTTTTCACACCATTAGCAATAATGTCCACTGCCTTTAACGTCTCTTAATTGTATCATTTTTAACTGCTTTTCACCAACAGGCTGCGTTAGTGGCGTTCATTAAACTCCTTTCTAATTTTATAGTAAGGCTTGCGGTAACACCATGAAATGATAATCTCTAAATGAGTTGGGGTGGTTCTGAAAAGAACCGTTGGTTTCAACTTGACGTTTCGATCAGTATGCTCTGATCGTCTTCTGGAGAAAGCTAGAGTCTGATACTGATAATGCAGGTGTGATCATCAACGTCGAGATGAAACCTACTGTTCTTTTCATAACCACCCCAACTCAGTTAGAGATTATATTTACATACGGCAAACCTTGTACGATATTTCCACCATGCAAAGTTTCAAATCCTACTTTCTGATTTTGTTGTCTGAATCTAGTGTCTTCAGTTGGTTGTGGGAGAGCAAGGTACTCCACCATGCGTCGTGTAGGCAAACTCGGTGCCGTGCTTTTCGTCTTATGGACGGGTACCGTTTTGTGGATGGTGGAGGACAGAACCCATGTGATCCAAGGGCCAGCGAGAAACGAACACTCCGCTGCTGATGCATTATGCCCGTGTGCCATGTACGCATCTTACAGTCCGGGCAGGAGGCGAGACGGAGAGGAGGAACTGCACGGGGGATCTACGACACAGACACCCGTTGAATCGCCTCGCAATGAAAGCAAGACGGTCGATAGTGTTCGGAATGTAACTCACCCTGTACTAAATTATACTCCTCAACTTTCCTCAGGGAGTAGTTCGATTCCGCGTATTAAAAACACTTCAAAAATTGTAGAAGAAACCAAAGCAAAACAATTGAATCTTGAAGCCGTCCAGCAAAAGCTGGAGGAATTGGAAGAGAAAACGTTGAAGGAAGAAGCTCTGTTTAAGGAGCAGAAGGAGAAGATTGATTTACTTATCGATCTTCAGAGGAAATTGGAGGAAAGACTTTCCCGTCGGCTAGAGGATAAACAGGAACAGAATGTCAAAGAGAAATTTATCGAGGAGGAAACATTGCGACAGGAGAAGATAGCTCAACAGCAGCTTCAGCTTAAGCAAGAGAAAAAATCCCAACGAGACTCAAAGAAGAAGGTGCCGGAGAAAGTGCATCCAGCGTCCGTCAGTCAGAACCCAGGACTGTTCGATTTCACCATCAGCAACGCGAAGGCGTGCCGTGAAGGGGCGAACACCGACGGCTACGTGGACGCGCTCTGCCTGGTGTTCACGGCCCCCGGGGACAAACTCATGCGGTCCCGCATCCGAGAGACGTGGGGAGGCGTCAAGGAAATCAAGGGCAAGAAATTCGTGACGATGTTCCTGCTCGGACAGAAGGGCGCCACCTACCAGGAGAGCATTGAGAAGGAGGATGGCGAACACCATGATATCATCCAGCAGAATTTCACCGATTCGTACTACAACCTCACTCTCAAGACCCTGATGGGGTTGAGGTGGACCTCGGAGTTCTGCCCCAACGCGAGGTTCATGGTAAAAATGGACATTGACATGTTTGTAAACCTGTACAACCTAGCCGATCGAGTCGACAAGGCACCTGTACACAACCTCGCAGAGGGTAACCTCAAAGATATCACAGAACCCATCCGCAATAAGAACAGTAAATGGTACACCTCCAGGGATATGTACCCAAAGGACAAGTACCCTCCGTACCTCAACGGACCAGCGTACCTCATATCCTCGGACCTAGCCGGTCCGATTTACAAGGAATCATTCAAGGTTCGTTTCTTGCCGTGGGAGGATGCCTATATAGGTATCATCATGGACCGATTGCATGTAGAACCAAAGTTCAACAGCAAATACGAAACATACCTCAATTATGAAAATGAACCAGACACCCTTCTTAAGATCGCAAGGAGCATCACGTTCCACCTTGGCGAGGACAAGGAGAAGAACAAAGAAAACATTGTTAAGGTCTGGAGATATGTGCAAAATTTAAATAATGCTACGGTCGTATAGCACGAGATGCTTGTTGAAGTACAGTCAGTCTCTGCCAACCCACCGAACAGACTAACTTGCTAATTTAACTTTAAGGCAGTGGACACTATTGGTAATTACTCAAAATAATTCTTAGCATAAAACCTGATTACGAGTAATGGGGAGAAGTTGATAGTTTAAAAAAAAATTAAAAAAAATTGAGAAACAGCTCCCTCTGAAGTAACGTAGCTTTCGAGAGAAAGAAGTAATTTTCCACGAACTTGATTTCGAGACCTCAAGTTTAGACTTAATTTTGAGGTCTCGAAATCAAGCATCTGAAAGCACACAACTTCTTGTGACAAGGGTGTTTTTTTCTTTTATTATTATCTCGCAACTTCGATGACCGACTGAGCTCAAATTTTCACAGGTTTGTTATTTAATGCATAATTTTATGTTGGGACACACAAGTGAGAAGAATGGTCTTCGACAATTACCATAATTACCAATAGTGTCTTTAAAGGAACACGTTGCCTTGTATCGGACGAGTTGTTTTATGGAAAGTGTTAGAACCCGTTTGTTATAAAATGCATATGGTTAGAAAGATGTTCTAAAAGTATAATATGTATATTTGGTTTGCGGTAACAACATGTGTGTATCTACTTGCCAGGTAGAGTTGTTCTTAGGGAACTGTCTTGCTTGATTCTACTGCCGTGGAGTAGATAATCGGAGGTTCGAGAGACTTCTCAGTTCTCCGATTATCTACTCCGCGGCAGTAGAATAAAGCAAGACAGTTGTCTAAGAACAAACTCTACCTGGCAAGTAGATACACACATGGTGTTACCGCAAACCAAATATACATTGATACCTCACCATGCAATGTCTCAAATCCTATATAAGTATAATATAATGATCCACACAAAATAATGTCTCAAAATTGAGTGGTTTTCATTCTATTTGCGAACTAACACGGTTGGCCATTTTATGGAGTCAACCACAACCCAGAGTGCCTAATTGTTAGTTCACGACGTTAATAGAAAACCGTGCAATTTCGAGGCATTTTTTTTGTGGATCATTATATTCTACTTATAAAATATATTTCCACCCATAATATTTTTATATGCATTTTATAACGAACGCTTTTCAAACACTTTTCATAGACCAGCTCGCCCACTCCAAGGTAACGTGTCCCTTTATAAACACTTAAGATCAAAACATTGGTCATTTTAATGGTAGGCCTGTGTAACTTCTTCCTTACAAAAATGTGGATGTTTTTTGGAAATTTTAAAGTGGAAGATGTTTTTAATTATGTATGAAGACACGTTCATATCACAGAATGCTAACTTAATTGTGATTAATTGTTATGTCTTATTATAATGAGTGGACTAGTTATTATATTTTTATTTATATATTATACGTCATGTATTTTTCATAAAGTGACACTGAAAAGCGATTTAAAATGATCAAACTTTTTCGTCATGAAATTGTTTTCAAATTATGTGTCTTTGAACCAAATTTATCCCTGGAAACTTCGCTCCATAGACGGCCATGTTATACTTCCGCAATATGGTCACTGAAAGCCCACAATTTTGTGCAACTTCGAAGACCAATTGAGCCAAAAAAAAATGAAAAAAAAAATTAGTGATTTTATGCATAATGTTGAGATACACTAAATGTGAATACTGGGGTGGATTTCACAGAGAGTTAGGACTAGTCTTATCTCGAGTTAGGACCAGTTACTCGTCCTAACTTAGGACTATCCATGCAGTTTGTATATCTCCTAGGACTAGTCCTAAGTTAGGACTAGTACTAACTCGTTGTGAAATCGACCCCTGGTCTTTGACAATTACCAAAGGTGTTCGTCGGTGCCTTAAATGGAATTGGCTGAATGCTTGCTAAATTGGTGGGGAAACCTTTATTAGCACCACAATTGCCTCATAGCGAAAATAATATGGTCAGGCGGCTAATTTGCAGTGCCGCCTTGGTGCCCTGCTTTGAAATGCTCCAGTGACAATTTCCTCATAGGGTGCCCTTTACCAAGGAGAACATGCCTTTGTGCCCTTGCCCTTCTAAAAACGAAGCATACGGGCCTGCTCTGGCTATTGCCTTTGTACCCCTGAAATGCTCCAGTAAAAATTTACAATATCTCAGGGTGGGTGCTCTTTACCAAGGAGAAAATGCCTTGGTGCCCCTGCCCTTTCAAAAACAAAGCATACTGACCTGCTCTGGCCATTGCCTTTGTACCCCTGAAATGCTCCAGTAAAAATTTACAATAACCTCATCGGGCATGTAACTGTTACTTCACCAAAAAAAGAAGAAACTACAACATGTCATTGATTTTCAATTTTGAATGGTCAAATTGAGAATAAAAACGTGGAAACCAGCTGATCCGAGGAAAGTTTGCAACCATGCCCCATACTCTCTTAATGTATAAGAGTGAAAAAAACACCACTCTTTACATTTCGAGTTGTCCCTCTTTTATGCTCTTTAAAAAGAGTAGTGGTTATTTCACTCTATCAGAGGGGTTTCACTCCGGGACTTAGTGGAAAAATCACTCAAAAAGATGCAAACTTCAATCTAAAAGAGTGGAAGACCACTCGAAAAAGAGTTGTCCCTCATATGGCTCTTTAAGGAGTGCCTTTTCACTTTTTTGCATTAAGACGAGTAGGGTAGGATGGGTGTCATTTACCAAGGAGAAGATACCTCGCTGCCATTGCCCTTTCAAACATGAAACATACGGGGCTGACAATGTGTCGTCTGGCCATGTTGTGTTAACATGAAACACATGTCAAAGCCCAGTTGTTTTCTCAACCATGGAGACAGAATGCAGTTATGTTTTCCATTCTTCTTATTTGCTTCTTGCTCTTGGAAACGTAATTGGCTTTCTAGCCGCCCAGCTGTGGTCAGTGGTACGCCAGCTGCTGTTCTAATACAGCTAATGAAAACAAAACTAATTAAATGAATGGACTAACATGTGTAATTGTATTTCCTTTCCTAACTGAAAGGGTACATTTTCTTATGTACCTCTAATTGACTTATGTACCTCTAAAATCACTTGAAAGTCTTGCCTTTAGCCAAAATGCGTTTATAGCCAAAATTGTAAGTGTTGTTTACTGCATGCCTTTCACTAGATCACAAGTAGCATCTTAAAGGGACACGTTAAAGGGACACGTTGTCTTGGATTGTGCGATTTGGGCTGTAAAAGCGTCTGTTGAAAATGATAATGAAAATGAAAGCTGTTTTTAAAGTAGAATATAATCATCTATACAACCATGGAGGAACTTCCTCCATGATACAACTATGCCTCGAGTTGTTTGGTTTCCTTGAACTTGCGAGAACTATACTAACACGGTCCGCCATTTTGTGTTTGCACAAATTTGGTTAAACAAAACAATGGTGGACGGTGTTAGTTCACGAGGTATAACGGGAAGGACAAAAACTGAGAGGTTAACAGAGGTTGTGCTTAAACATGGTGCTGAAATTAATTTCCGTTCCTTAAAGGCAGTGGACACTATTGGTGATATTGTCAAAGATTAGTCTTCACAGTTGGTGTATCTCAACTCATGCATAAAATAAACCTGTGAACATTTGAGCTCAATCGGTCGTCGAAGTTGAGTGATAATAATGAAAGAAAAAACACCCTTGTCACACCATAGAGTAAGGTTGTCCTTACTCTATGGTCACACGAAGTTGTGTGCTTTCAGATGCTTGATTTCGAGGCCTCAAATTCTAAACTTGAGGTCTCGAAATCAGCTGAGGACCCGAGTTCAAGTATCTGAAAGTACAGAACTTGAGTGCGACGAGGGTGTTTTTTCTTCCATTAATCTCTTGCAACTTCTAAGACCAGTTGCATCTATGCGTTAAGGTTGAGATACACCAAGAACGAAGACTGGTCTAAGACAATTTACCAAAGGTGTCCATCTTTAAGGAATGAGAATAACATAAAAGATGTGCTCTATAATCGTCTCAGTTGCATTGTACTAAAGTTATATGGCTGTCAAATCAGGGTGCACTAAACTTCATTTGTATTTTCGTACAAAACATTTCTTGCCTGCCAATAGAGGGGGTGTCAGATGCAATTGTGTCCGCCATGCAATACCGTCCGCTCCGGACACTTTTGCATATTCAATCGTGTCCGGGGCTATGCAAAAACCGTCCAGTGGACATGTAGCATCGACTGTATACATGTATGTCCGCGCGTAAGCGAGCGTGCATGCAATGAACCTACACGTATATGCAGCATGAATATTCACGTATTTTATGATTGCAGCGAATACCCAACGGCCGAACATTTTCCATGTCATTCATGACATGTACCCTTAGCATGTAAAAAAAAAATGAGAGACGATTTCCGTCGACCAATGGCGTTTAATGTACGAAGGACAGTTTTGCACGGGGCGGACGCAACTGCATATGCAAATGTGTCCGGGCGTACACAATTGCATTAGTTATGCAGCAGCGTCCGGGCGGACACGGTTGCATATGCAAATGTGTCCGGCGTACATTATTGCATATGCAATAATGTCCTCCGGAAAGTATTGCATACAGGACATAATTGCATGCGACAACGGCAAGCACTATTTTATATACACACTACTAAAAAGAAATGTCATTGGTCGCTATATCTGCCCAGTTGTTGCTTTTTTATTTAAATAATGTGTTGCAATTATGTTTGTAGTAACTTAAGTGACGTTCAATGCACCGCAGCTGACCAAATAGAATCTTCTGTTTTAATTGTTTTAATTCTTGTTTTAATTAAAGTATCGTTACGCCTTGTACATACAAGCGGAGGGTAATAATTATGTATTGGTGACGTAAGATGTTATTTATAGACAGTGTAGAACGCGATCATTGATGTTTGTGACCATTACACGCAGAGCAAAATCAATCACCAATCATTATTCTGAGATCCGAAGAAAATTTATTTTCGAGTATTTTTTTTCATCTCTTGCCTTTTGTACTTTGTTTTAGGCCCAAAAGATAAAATAATCGTCTTTCTACTTCGTTGTGCTTAAATTTTATTCACTGTAATGCCTGTTTACAATGTATGTTTTTTTTATATCATGAGGAAGGTTTATTAATGAAAAAATAAAACATCAACAATGTTTGACTTGATTTGTGTTAAGGTGTTCTTGTGAAGATTTAACCCCCCCCCCCCCCAAAAAAAAAAAAAAAAAAAAAAAAACAATTTTCATTTTATAAGGGCGGTTCAGCTAGGGAAGCAAATGGAACTGTCTATATTATTTTGTGGAGAAAACAAAATGCTGGAGCTTAAACCCCCAAAAAATAAAAAATAAATTCGAAACAAGTCCAAAAGGGGCCTAATGGAATAAAATTAATTTCCATGTTTTAATATTTCATCAAAAAATGTTGATGTGTAATACTAACTGAAATGTATGTACGACCGGAAGCATGGACGGGTCATGACAGAAAACATTCCTGGCGTGGCAGGAGGTTCTGTGCCCCCCCCCCCCCCCCACCCCTTCCGGAGATTCTGTCCACCTTTACGGAGAACTGTAAACAAACTTCTTCAATAGCGCCCTCTTTGAATCATCCTCTTTCAAGTTACTCTCCCATGATGGGGGACGTAGTCTCAGGCGGACATAATTTCCAGGGGCACCGGAAAAAAAAACAAATGGAACTATCTTTTATATTATTTCGGGGGAATAAAAACAATTTTGTTACCCCCCCCCAAAAAAAAAAAAAAATAAATAAATAAATAAATAAATAAATAAATAAATAAATAAATAAATAATAATAATAAATCAATCAATCAATCAATCAATCAAAATAAAAATGAAAAATAAAAAACAATCAAATCGAAATCATATTAACAGGGGCTTCAAAGTGTAAGAAAATTTACTTTCCATGCGGAAGAGTCGGTGTTATTTTTTTTTTGTACTAATGGTGTGAAGAGTACTCAATGAAATTAATGTACGAGGGAATAAACATTATTCCCGGATTAGGCCCACTGTGTAGCCCGGGCGATTTTCTATAGTTTTGCAATAAATTTCAAGTGAAATTCAACAATAATGGAATAAAATGTTTCACTGCAGCAATTAGTTCTTGTTTTATGGGTCTGGGTACTTGTTGTTGCACACAAAACACAATGCCCACTTTATTTATATTAACCATCAACATATTCTGTGTACCTCATGTTAGTTTTAATTATTATGAAGAGGTTTTCGATGCATTTTGGAACACTTTTTTGTCCACAATTAAATCTCTGGTTTTTTTTTATAAAAAATTAAAAAAAAGTTATGCGGCGATTTCGAAAGGCCTTCTAAAACTGGCAAATTTTTTCGGGAGGGAGGGGAGTTGGGCTTTGAAAAATGTCACGCATAGCTGGCCTCTGAACTTGGCATCTCTGGACTTGTGTATGGTTGTGTATATTCCCATTGACTTGTGTATGGTTGTGTAGTTTCCCATTGACTGGTGTATGGTTGTGTCAATTCCCATTGACTTGTGTATGGTTGTATAGTTTCCCATTGACTTGTGTATGGTTGTGTATTATTCCCATTGACTTGTGTATGGTTGTGTAGTTTCCCATTGACTGGTGTATGGTTGTGTCAATTCCCATTGACTTGTGTATGGTTGTGAAGTGTCCCATTGACTTGTGTATGGTTGTGTAGTTTCCCATTGACTTGTGTATGGTTGTGAAGTTTCCCATTGACTTGTGTATGGTTGTGTAGTTTCCCATTGACTTGTGTATGGTTGTGTAGTTTCCCATTGACTTGTGTATGGTTGAGAAGTTTCCCATTGACTTGTGTATGGTTGTGTAGTTTCCTATTGACTTGTGTATGGTTGTGTAGTTTCCCATTGACTTGTGTATGGTTGTGTAGTTTCCAATTGACTTGTGTATGGTTGTGTAGTTTCCCATTGACTTGTGTATGGTTGTATAGTTTCCCATTGACTGGTGTATGGTTGTGTCAATTCCCATTGACTTGTGTATGGTTGTGTAGTTTCCCATTGACTTGTGTATGGTTGTGTATTATTCCCATTGACTTGTGTATGGTTGTGTAGTTTCCCATTGACTTGTGTATGGTTGTGAAGTGTCCCATTGACTTGTGTATGGTTGTATAGTTTCCCATTGACTTGTTTATGGTTGTGTAGTTTCCAATTGACTTGTGTATGGTTGTGAAGTGTCCCATTGACTTGTGTATGGTTGTGTAGTTTCCCATTGACTTGTGTATGGTTGTGTAGTTTCCTATTGACTTGTGTATTGTTGTGTCAATTCCCATTGACTTGTGTATGGTTGTGAAGTGTCCCATTGACTTGTGTATGGTTGTGTAGTTTCCCATTGACATGTGTATGGTTGTGTAGTTTCCCATTGACTTGTTTATGGTTGTGTAGTTTCCAATTGACTTGTGTATGGTTGTGAAGTGTCCCATTGACTTGTGTATGGTTGTGTAGTTTCCCATTGACTTGTGTATGGTTGTGTAGTTTCCTATTGACTTGTGTATGGTTGTGTCAATTCCCATTGACTTGTGTATGGTTGTGAAGTGTCCCATTGACTTGTGTATAGTTGTGAAGTGCCCCATTGACTTGTGTATGGTTGTGTAGTTTCCCATTGACATGTGTATGGTTGTGTAGTTTCCCCATGACTTGTGTATGGTTGTGTAGTTTCTCATTGACTTGTGTATGGTTGTGTAGTTTCCCATTGACTGGTGTATGGTTGTGTCAATTCCCATTGACTTGTGTATGGTTGTGAAGTGTCCCATTGACTTGTGTATAGTTGTGAATTGTCCCATTGACTTGTGTATGGTTGTGTAGTTTCCCATTGACATGTGTATGGTTGTGTAGTTTCCCCATGACTTGTGTATGGTTGTGTAGTTTCTCATTGACTTGTGTATGGTTGTGTAGTTTCCCATTGACATGTGTTTGGTTGTGTAGTTTCCCATTGACTTGTGTATGGTTGTGTAGTTTCCCAGCTTTGAAAAATCTCACGCATAGCTGGCCTTTGGACTTGGCATCTCTGTATCATTCTCTTCAAACGGTGTAAATTGCCCAGTGTGTTCGTGACAAAAACTTGGACCCCAACCCTAGAGGGCGCTCACCAATCTATGTGGTCATAGCCGTCCAATATTCGCTCGTCCCCAGCGGCCAAAGACGCTGGGATGGGATGGGGAAACGCATAATGCAACGCTCATTGGTTTAATAATCAAACTCACACTGCACCATATTTTTATACACTGCATACGTGACGTACTTCCTGAACAAGAATCTGTTCAAGCGATTAACCCATCCCAGCGGTCCTGGATAGACTGGCCGCTGGGGCCGAGCAAATCCAATAAACGGCTCTGCATTTTCTTTTGTACAAAGGTAATCATCTGAGATTTAACCTTTACTAATGTTGACGCTGTGTACTGCTCCGGAAAAAACATTCTAGTTAAGATACATTATGAAAGTTTATCAATAATAATAAGGTTTTATTTTAATATTTTATTATGAAGTTATATGAGATTGAACGCACCCAGCATCAAGAAAGAAGAGGGGAACCTTTAAATATTTTGTGTCGAATTGAGGTTCATCCATGCTCAACATTTTGAAACGAAAACTGTCTACTTAAGAAGCCTTAAGTGTATTCGAAAGTTTCCAGTTTTACGTCCCCCCTCCACAAAATAATTAGACAGCTAGTGTTTCACTGAGAATTTTCCCCAGGGTAATAAGAAAGAAAGAAATAAAACAAATAATTTACGTGAAACTGAGAATTTTAAGACAATTGAGGTCGCCCTTTCACTGTTTTTTATCAACAGACGCGCACATGCGCACTCATTGTCCTCCAAAAGTGCAACATGTCGTCTGCTCAAGATCACATTCGTCGTCAATCAAAACAAATGTTTCCACCACAAAACATTAACGTAAGTGCCCTTTTTTGTTCAAACGTGTGTATAATAGCATAGTCAATGGCATAGTGTATAACTTGGTGTCGTATATCTATATTGGAGTACTTAACAATGAGCATTTTCTGTTCGTTTTTATTTAGCGTTTTGGGCTTTTGCAAACTTCATCATGATCATCCGCGTTGTTGACATTGTGATTGTTGTCAAAACAATAATATTCATTTGGATGAGTTGTAGTTGAATGTTACTGTCGGTCGGGCTGTTTGTAAGCCTGTCTGTCGGGTTGTCTGTCTGTCTGTCATGTCGGGCTTACAAGATGTACATCATAGTGGGTGATTTTTCAGGTAGGAACTGATCTTTTGTAGGATGTTTTGACATCGGGGTGTTTTAACAGGGATTAAAGATAGGGGTGACAACACCTGGGGAAAACCCACAATGTCGCTCTGTGCGTACGGGGGCTACATCTCGGGCAGGTTTAAAAAAAAATGAAAAACGGTAGATTATTCATTTCCTAATGAACAGGATAACCCCTGGCATGCATGAGGAAAGCCCACAATGACTCATGGGTCTCTCTAAAGGCAAAGGTATACTAGTATTCTTAGTAAGAATGCTTGTCTGTCTGACACAGTGACAGTATGATCTCAACTTCAAGGGAACTTGGCAGACTTACAAGGGAAGGGGGTATTAAAACGGTGACCAATCTTGCAACAATTTCTCACATAAACTACATTGAGTTTTTCTAAATCTATAGACTCTATCATAGACTATATTTAATCTTTTGTGTCATGATTTATAATCAATTTTGCCCTGTTTGTTTATGTTTTATCTAATTTGGTGAGGGGGCAATATGGGGAAGGGTTATGAAGGCCCCCCTATCTTCCAATACTCTAGAACCAGAAACTAGTTGCGATGATCATAACCCTCCATCCCCCTGCCGCCCCCCCCCCCCCCCCCCCCCATGGTCTCAGCTGGCCGTAGACTGTCAGGACCATTGAGAGGATAGAGAGTTACAATCATCGCAACTAGAGGGAAAACGTCGACTTGTACGCACACCAACTTGTACACACCAACTGGTAAAACGCCAAGTTATGCTTGTAATGAAACGTATTGATATTCTTAGTTGCCTTAAAAGATTAAAGAGTGCGGAAGATTCAAGATTGGGATGGACGCCATTTCAGCAAGCAAATATTTTGTTGAAACAATGGTCTTTAATCTGCACTGATCTATATTGTTGTACCAAAATTGCTTGCTAAATTTCAGATAGCATCCAGTGATCATTTTACAATTCAGCCAGAGTACCCATCACCCTTCTCTCTGGTTTTGTCTTAATTGGTCTTTGACTCCTTTGTCTTAGGGAGAAGAAGTCTGTGAGTGTCTTATTACAATTGACTGGCTTAGCACTTTATTTACAGAGCATTATCACCTGTATTTGCAGATCGAACAATCTCGCAGCTTCTTCAAGAAGGACTTACGAGGCACGGCCAGTTCATCGCCAAGTGGCAGGTTTGTGTACTGCTGCATCATCAAAGATGAAATATGAAACTAGCTGTCAGCGTCTCTCCAACATGGATGGTAAAGTTTCATCTCTGTGTTGTGACAAGGAGGCTGGGAGAACTGCCTACCAGTCAGCCAGCATCTCTCCAACATCTTGGATGCTTAGTTTCAACTATGAGTTGTGACTTTGAGGCTGGGAGAACTGCCTACCAGTCAACCAGCACCTCTCTCCAACATGGATGCATAGTTTCATCTCTGAGTTGTGACATGGAGGCTGGGAGAACTGTCTACCAGTCAACCAGCACCTCTCCAACATGGATGCTTAGTTTCATCTCTGAGTTGTGACATGGAGACTGGGAGAACTGCCTACCAGTCAACCAGCACCTCTCTCCAACATGGATGCTTAGTTTCATCTCTGAGTTGTGACATGGAGGCTGGGAGAACTGCCTACCAGTCAACCAGCACCTCTCCAACATGGATGCTTAGTTTCATCTCTGAGTTGTGACATGGAGACTGGGAGAACTGCCTACCAGTCAACCAGCACCTCTCTCCAACATGGATGCTTAGTTTCATCTCTGAGTTGTGACATTGAGGCTGGGAGAACTGCCTACCAGTCAACCAGCACCTCTCCAACATGGATGCTTAGTTTCATCTTTGAGTTTTGACATAGAGGCTGGGAGAACTGGCAACCAGTAGTCAGTCAATCAGCACATCTCCAAACTGGATGCCTAGTTTCATCTTCATGGAGGGTAAATTGGTTTCCCTTATTGTGTTTATTATGATACTAAGATACTGTTTTTTAAGAACAATCTTTTAAAGTTACATGTTAGTGTTACACAAATCCAATGAAATGGTATTTACTGACTTTCAATTTATTGGGACTGTCACAGCTTACCCCACCAGGCAGCCTCGACTGAAACAATTCAACACAAACTCAAATAATCACAGCAGCAAAGTGACACCAGAAATACGTATACAATAAATAGTTAAAGATTTAAAAATAAATTTCTTTTTATCCTCAAATAATTTCTCCTATCATTTGTTACCTCTATTGAGTAAACATTTTTACTTTTCCCCCCTTTTCTCCAGTGTCTTGCTACAGTGCGAACAACATCAACATAACATCCTAACATGGTGAGTACCATACTCCTGCTTATCATTGAGTGATTCTGATTTTTTTTTTTTTTTTTGGGGGGGGTGGGGGGTGTTCAGAACCCCCCCCCCCACATAAATAAATTTGATAAATAAATAAAATAGAAACAAATAAAATAAAGTACAGTAGTTCATCACATCAAATGAGACCTTCGCAATTATTTTATTTTCCTAATAATTATCTGACTTTCTCTGGCTGCTCAGAACCTCACCCCCCCCCCCTCCCTTCAACAACAAAAATGTTTATAAATAAAGTTAGGAATAAACAATAGTGGTTCAAAAAAATATATAAATAAAAATGAAATGAATGGTTCAATACATTGAATGAGCCCTTCAAACTGTTGGTTTGCTCCAAAATTCTTTGACTTTCAGGGGTTAACTGTTACCATGGCAATACAATACCTTTTACAACTTGGTTACATGAAATTGTTTACTAAAAAAAAATAATCTCCATTCATTTGAGGGGTGTAAATTTTCAACTGTTCAGTTAATTTTGAGGGGAAAAAATAAAGAAATAAAACATAATATAAGTGGGTCCCCCCACAAAAAAATAAAATAAAAAAATAATTGGTATAATAATATTAATAATACCAAAATAAAATAAATAAATACTAATTAATTAAAAATAAAAATTATCATAAGTTTCTTCGTATTTTTCTGGGTTTTTTTGGTTAAAGTTACATTCTTTTAAAATGGAACTATTTTGGTTCATCTTTCAGGTTCCTTAAAGAAACAGAATTTTGTTTTGCTCCGAGAAATCCAAGTTAATTATTATTTTTTTTTTTAATAGAACAAAACAAATAGTTTTTGGTTTTATAAAATTGCATTATAAGATATTTCTGAGAAGAAAAAAAAATTCGTCAAGACATTCTTTCTAATTTTGTGTTGACACTTGTGACTTTTGAAACTTGGTTAAACTTCTTTCTTCTTTTCATGGGTCAACCGTTACCATAGCAATAGAATATATATTAAGGTGTTAAAATATATATTTTTCTTCTTAGAAACACAATTTCCAATTTTTTTTAGGGAGGGGGGTAAAGTTTAGTTTAGTTTTTTGCTTTTCTGTTTGGTGATTATTTTTAAAGCTTTGAAAAAAAAATTGAGAAATGGAGGTTTTTTATTTTATTATTTTGTTTTCCTCGTGATAAGAAAAACAAAATTGGTTTCAAATAGTTGTTCAGATGCCTTAAAAATTTTTAGAAACAATTTTTTGCAGGACAACCTGACACTTTTCCTTTTTCTGAACCATTTCCGACGCTTCCCTTTCCAACCCTACCCCCAATCACCCTTGCCCTTAACACATTAAACACAATTGTTTTGCTCTTTTTCAATTAATCTGCATGTTTTTTTCTGGTTTGGTTAAACTTTCGAGTAACTTTGAGAAACATAGTTTGTTTGCTTCAAGTAAAGAAAGTTCCCTCAAGAAACACATTTATATATATATTTTTTTTTGGGGGGGGGGGTAAGAAACAAAATTGGGTTAAATAAAATTATTATATATTTCTGAGAAACACAATTTATTTTCAGGATTCTTTCACAATTTCATGGTGGATAAAATGTTTTCCCTTATTTTGTTTACTGTGATTATTTTCATTAATTGAAAAAAACATATTGTTGAAGGATCAAACTGGGAAAAATCAATTATTAAGTCCATTTTGTTTTAAATATATCTTTAACAACAACAGTGGCACTAAAACCTTCTGTAGCAAACCCACATTAACTGAGTTTTTTTTTAACAAGTTTTATACAATACAGTTTTATACAAAGTAAAACGATTTATTTCCCTTGAATATGTACATTATTTATATTCTGTTAGCTTCTTCTACCATTGACCTCTTTCGAGTAAACAGTGTTACCTTTTCCCCCTTTTTCCAGTGTCATGCAACAGTGCGAACAGCATCAACATCACATCCTAACATGGTGAGATTCTTATTATCATGGCTTAGCCAATATATTGATCATGAGGGGGGGGGGGGGGCCATGTAATGTTTTTGTTAAAGGTTTCTTCTTCTTTTTTTTGAAAATCAGAAGTTTTTCGGCAAATCTTTCAAGTTCCTTCGGGAAACAGAATTTTGTTTTGCTTGGCGTGTACACTGATATTGAAATCAGGGTTCAACTGATGAAACATTAATTTTTGGGTTTTTACAACTTTGTTAAAATACAACTTTGTTAAAATATATACTTTACCAGAAAACAAAATTCCCTTTTTTATGGGGATGTGTGTTTTCAAGTGTTCAGTCGATCTTCATATTTTTCTTTTAAATTAGAGTTTTTTTTTGTTTTTTTTTCAAGTTCCTTTGAGAAACAGATTTTTGTTTTGCTTGGCGTGTACATTGATATTGGGGGGGGGGGGGGCATATGAAGCCCTGGCTGCTCAGAACCTCCCCCCCCCCCCTATAAAATGAAAATAAGTCATATAAGTTAAAATAAAATGAATGGTTCAATACATTGAAGGATCCCTTCAAATTATTAATTTTGTTCTCTCCAAAATTCTCTGACTTTCCCTTATATTTACCAAGGGTCTTTCTACAGTAGTTTCAGGGGTCAACTGTTACCATTGCAAATATTATAACACTTTTTAAAACTTGTGTATATTGTTTTGTTTTACTAAAAAACACAATTTTCCCTGGGTGGGGTTTGAGTTTTCAAATGTTCAGTTAATCATCATAATTTTCTGTTTTGTTAAAAGTTGGAAAAAAATAAGCAGTTGAACTTTTTTTTGTAAATCTCTCAAGTTCCTTTGAGAAACAGAATTTTGTTTTGTTTGCCATTACATTGATTTCCATTTTACTTTCGTTTCTTTCTTTTTTTTTGGGGGGGGGGGGGCTTGACTGGAGCCTGGGCTGCTCAGGACATTCTTTCTCGATGTTTTTTTTAATGACACACAGTTTTTTTGATATGATGAACTTATAAGTGGTTTACTTTTTGTTTGCAGATCTTATACGGATCTTTGGAATCTAAGTGAAGAAGGGACTGCTGATAAGAAGAGCGACACAACAATTCTCCAATCTGAAGAATAGAAGATGGGCAACGACATCGGATTCCTACATGGACAGTGACATTGTATTCCTACCTGGACAGCAGTTTTGTATTCCTTGTAATATCTTTTAGTCAAAGAAAAGAGACTTTGTGAGACGTTGGTTACCTCAAGAATGATCATCACAAATTTCTGATCCAGGAATGTTTTTTAAAGGCACTGTAGATACTATTGGTGATTGGGCAAAATAGTTTATTAGCATTACAACTTTAATTGGGAATGAGCAATGGAGAGCTGTTGATAATATAGTTGAAACGGCTTCCTCTGAAGTAACGTAATTTTTCAGAAAGAAATAATTTCTCACTAAAATCAATTTGAGACCTCAGCTGAGGTCTCGAATTCATCAAGGCATCTGACAGGAGTTACAACACACAACTTGTGCAACAGTTGTGTTTGTTTTTTTCAAATTTGTGTCAAAACTTTCACCAGTTTTTTTTTTTTTGGCATGTGTGGAGATAATTCAAGTGAGAATACTGGTCTTTGACAATTACCAAAAGTGTCCAGTGCCTTTAAGAGGTTTAGAAATTATCTAAAATAGGTGTTCATGTTTTTGAGAAAATTATTATTCATGGCATCATTATTACCTTGTTTTTATTATCTTGTTCAGTTATCCATTTCAAACTTAAAGGCACAGGACACTACTAGTAATTACTCAAAATAATTGTTAGCATAAAAACTTCCTTTGAAACAAGCAATGGAAAGCTGTTGATAACATATTGTGAGGCACGGCTCCTCTGAATTAACTGAAGTAGCGTGTAGTTTTTGAGAAAGGGGTGATTCTGTCACTCAAATAATAGACTTCAGGCCTGAAGCCTTTTATTATGCATCTCTGAAAGCACACAAAGTTGTGCAACAAGGGTGGTTTTTTTTTTCTTTCATTCTCTTGCAACTGCGCTGACCAACTGAGTCCAAATTTGTACAGATTCTTTGTGTTCTGCATAATATGACGGGATACACCAAGTGAGAATATTGGTCTTCGACAATTTATATTTATATTATATTATATATATATATTATAGGTAATGTAATGGCTGACAGCTTGATGGTTAATTTAAAAAAAAATAATATACACACGTTTTTGAGACGAAATTTTTTATTTCACCTAGTGTAAAAGAAACTTATTTTATTCAGTTATCCAAATCTAACTTGAACAATATTCAAACAATTATTAAACATCATTTTAAACAACTTGTAAATAATTAACTGATAAAAAGTTAAGTTTATTTAATAATTTTAAGTTAAATAATTTATAACGATTTATTAAAGTTAATTTATGTGATAAATAAAAACGGTACACTTTGACGAATCTAAATCTTCTTTTGTCTGATTGTCATATTTTGTTGTCAAAACATGTATTTATTTGCTTTTAAAGATTTATTTTGCTTCACAAAAGGAAACAAACACGTGCACTAAAAAACAATCAAAAAAGGTAAATTTCCTTGTGGCCGAGTATTTAATTTTAAAAATAAATTAAAAAATCATCAACTTAGGGGGTCCTTTAGGTAGTAGTCTTGATTCAAGAAGTTTTTATTAAATTCGCCACAAGAGGGCGCTCTCTCACCACGTGACCGCTACCGTGTATTTAATACATGTTATGTACTACACGTACAACAAATTTCGTCCGAATGTTCATCACCTCAAAAAATTTTTGCTCCCAGCCGGAAGACGCCATAGCCTAGCAGACAAGGAGTCGGCTTTGGAGGACAACAATGGAGACATCTGTGCGGGTTCGAGCCCCGTCCAGGACACCACCATCATGGAGACACCAGAGGATCGCCCACGGACCCCGGACCACGACGAGGAGGCAACATGGCGGAGATACACCAGAGGGAGGCGTGGACAGCGGGAGAGAGAGAGAGGGGTGGTGGTGGACCGGGCAGGAAAGTGGAGACGAGAAATATTTTTTTTAATTAAATTTTATTTTACTTTTATTTAAAAAAAAAAAAAAAAAAAAAAAATTAACGGTGAATGATTTTCTTAAAATCGCCTGAAACGTACGCTCGTTAATTTTTTTTATTTTCCATCAAAGAAAATCCAAAATTGTAAAAACTTCAAAAAATCACCATTAATTTTTTTTTTTGGTAATTCATTTTCTTAAAATCGCCTGAAACGCATGCTCGTTAATTTTTATTTGAAAATTTTTTTTTTTGCCTAAAAACTCTAAAAATCACTGAAAATTACCAAACTTGAGAGTAAAAACCTTCAAAACACCCTTTAAACAGTGCGGAATACACTCGAGAGTGTCTTATTAACATTCTACATAAAAAAACGCATTCTTTTGACAAACAAATCCACAGGAAAGTGTCTTTTTTAATAAATAATTGCTTATAATGACTGTATAACTACACTTAGCATATAATTGTAGGTGCTAACTCTAATTTACATCAACTGCATCAACTGCACAGAACACACGTTTGTGACTTCCAACCTTCAAATTTCTTATTTTAAGTAATACAGAAGCTGTCTTATCAATTAAGCTTGTTTAAAAAGGGCGATTCACACACAATAAACCTTGATAAAGCATCGCTAAGTGTTTCATGTAGGTATAATCCAAACAAGTTTAGAAGAAATTAGTCTGGCACCTACATTGAGAAGTAGTGCTGTATTAGCACTAAGAGACAGGGAATCAGACTTTGAAAGTTGTCAAAAATTAACCCCAAAAATTGTATGGAGGCTTAAAATGACCATCTTCATTGCCAAGTTTCCAAGTTAAATACATCAAAGAAACACACAAAAAATAAGACAACTATGTATTTTGGGGTTCTCATGGACTTGTGATATCTAATTTTCATGAAAAAAAAAGATTTAAAGATGCAGTACAGTACGTAACATTAAACTTAATGCAAATGCAGATGTTCACTCTGAGTTTCCATATATTTAGATTATGTTTAAAATGAAGGCTCTGCTCGGTTCAGACAATGTTTTGCAGATAAGTATCATCACGTGTGATACCAATTCATGAAATTAAACACATATAAGTATCAAACTAAGTATTTAAAACGTTTTTTAAACTCTGACCTGTGTAAAAGCAGTGTTAATTTTTACATACGTACAACAAGATTGCATGATTTTCACTGCATTGCTTTGTATTCAGTGAAACATGTTCAGCCGCAGGTAGTTTGGCCCTTTGATTTCTGCATTTGCTAACCAATGATTCAGGCCTGATGCTTCATTCTTGTAAGGACAAGGCATGAGGGAAATTTGAATGAGTACCAGAACATTTCAATGGGCACCAAGGCAATGACCAAGGCTGTGTGCATGGAGGCAATTGCTGCGTAATTTGTCTCCGCAAAGTATCAGGCCTGATGATTCAAAGGAATTGCAAAATGTACTTGACATTAATCAGCAAAGGTATTCACTTCATGACAAAAACTGCCACATAGGGCTGTACATGGTAAAGATCTGTTTACACAATACACATTGCTTTAAAATATTAAAACTCAAATCATTTGAAATAAATAACAACTTTGTTTACCAAGTTGTAAACAGTAAAGACTGATGTCCGAGTGGTTTTATAAGCGTCCATGTAAACAGACCTTTTTACAATAGGTAAAACGCACTACGTGAGACGTACCTTAACATCTTAGTATTGAATGAATCACAACGTTGAACTGAATTAGCTTGAGACGGTGACGAGATGACGTATTTGAAATCATGACGAGGCAGCAGTTGAACTGAATTAGCTTGAGACGGTGACGAGATGACGTACTTGAAATCATGTCGAGGCAGCATCTCACAGGCTCCCAGCAGTCAAATCGGTGCATCTTTCACACCAAGGCTCGGTCCCATCCTCGGTGTCCTATAAACAAATATTCAAGGGACAAAATTAATGCATGAGTTCAAGTGACAACATGGAAAAGTGGCCTACATCCGATACCCATCTAAGACGAGGGGTTATTATTAGGAACAAACAGGATGCATGGTCAGCAATGATACATAATTTAAGTACAAAATGGGTAAAATGTGTGGGGCAGTCCATCACAGATTGGCATACAAGCATAGGTAGAGGGCATGCAATTGCCCAACCCAAACCTGGGCAAAACAGAGAGGAAAGTTCCGCCATAGTGAGAAGATGAAAAGATAGACAGAGGAAGCAAACTGCAATAACTTGTTACCTAGTACAAGAGTGCTTGTGTTTTTATTTGTGTAAGATTTCAGGCTAATCAACCCCCGCCCCTTAATCGAGTCATCGACCCCAGCCCTCTGCCCCCCTTAACCAAAGAGTCCCATACGAAGGTCCATCCATACCAATTGTGATTGATAAACAACATCAAATGTACCTTAAAAACCTAGGAGCGAACAAAAAGCCAAGCTCAACTGATGAAACTTCAGGCAGTGACGAGATGGCATATTTGAATTCAGTAAATTGGGATTGAAAAAACAACATCAAATCTACCTCAAAAAAACTAGGAGCGAACAAATAGCCAAGCTCAACTGATGAAACTTCAGGCAGTGACGAGATGGCATATTTGAATTCAGTAAATTGGGATTGAAAAAACAACATCAAATGTACCTAAAAAAACCTAGGAGCGAACAAATAGCGGAGCTCAACTGATAAAATTGAGGCAGTGAGAAGATGGCATATTTGAATTCATTAAATTGGGACTGAAAAAACAACATCAAATGTACCTTAAAATCCTAGGGGTGAACAAATAGCCAAGCTCAACTGATGAAACATAAGGCAGTCAGGAGAATGGCATATATTTGAATTCAGTAAATTGGGATTGAAAAAAACAACATCAAATGTACCTTCAAGTCCTAGGAGTGAACAAAAAGCCAAGCTCAACTGAAGAAACATGAGGCAGTGAAGACACTTGAGGCAGTGAAGAAACTTGAGGCAGTGAGGAGATGGCATATTTGAATTCATGATGATGCTGCAGTGCATCTCACGGGCTCTCTTCCGTTAAGTTGGAACATCTTTCCTATCAAGGTTTATCATTACCTCTTGAGTATTCTATAAACAGAAATTCAAAAGACAAATAGCTGCATGAAATACATTTCAATCAGACAGGACAACATCACATATAACAATTCTATGAGGAGAGGCATCTAGGTCCCCCCCCCTAGGGGTAAAATGTTGGGGCTGGTCCTGGAGGATAGAAAAGTGGGTGCAATTGGGGTTGATTAAGTTTTGAAGTAAAGGGGATAAATGTTGGGGGTGGGACCTGAATGGCAAAAGGTGGGGTGCATTTGGGATTAACATTTAAAGCTAAAGGGGTAAAATGTTGGGGGCAGGTCTAGAATGGCAGAAAAGTGGGGATTGATTTATTATGATAGAAAAAAGGGGTTAAATGTTGGGGTGGGTCCTGAATGGCAGAAAAGAGGGATGCATTTGGGATTGATTTATAGTTGAAGTAAAAAGGGTAAAATGTTGGGGGTGGGTCCTGAATGGCAGAAAAGTGGGATGCATTTGGGATTGATTTATAGTTGAAGTAAAAGGGGTAAAATGTTGGGGGTGGGTCCTGAATGGCAGAAAAGAGGGATGCATTTGGGATTGATTTATAGTTGAAGTAAAAAGGGTAAAATGTTGGGGGTGGGTCCTGAATGGCAGAAAAGTGGGATGCATTTGGGATTGATTTATAGTTGAAGTAAAAGGGGTAAAATGTTGGGGTTGGGTCCTGAATGGCAGAAAATTGGGATGCATTTGGGATTGATTTATATTTGAAGTAGGAGGGAAAAAATGTTGGGGGTGGGTCCTGAATGGCAGAAAAGTGGGATGCATTTTGGATTGATTTATATTTGAAGTAAGAGGGGGAAAATATTGGGGGTGGGTCCTGAATGGCAGAAAAGTGGGATGCATTTGGGATTAATACAGATTGGAATTAAAAGGGGTAAAATGTTGGGGGTGGGTCCTGAATGGCAGAAAAGTGGGATGCATTTGGGATTGATTTATATTTGAAGTAAAAGGGGTAAAATGTTGGGGGTGGGTCCTGAATGGCAGAAAAGTGGGATGCATTTGGGATTGATACAGATTTCAAGTAAAAGGGGTAAAATGTTGGGGGTGGGTCCTGAATGGCAGAAAAGTGGGATGCATTTGGGATTGATTTATATTTGAAGTAAAAGGGGTAAAATGTTGGGGTGGGTCCTGAATGGCAGAAAAGTGGGATGCATTTGGGATTGATTTATAGTTGAAGTAAAAAGGGTAAAATGTTGGGGGTGGGTCCTGAATGGCAGAAAAGTGGGATGCATTTGGGATTGATTTATAGTTGAAGTAAAAGGGATAATATGTTGGGGGTGGGTCCTGAATGGCAGAAAAGTGGGATGCATTTGGGATTGATACCGATTTGAAGTAAAAGGGGAAAAATGTTGGGGGTGGGTCCTGAATGGCAAAAAAGTGGGGTGCATTTGGGATTGATACAGATTTGAAGTAAAAGGGATAAATGTTGGGCTTGGTCCTAATTTGCAGAAAAGTGGGGTGCATTTGGGATTGATACAGATTTGAAGTAAAATGGGAAAAATGTTGGGGGTGGGTCCTGAATGGCAGAAAAGTGGGATGCATTTGGGATTGATACAGATTTGAAGTAAAATGGGAAAAATGTTGGGGGTGGGTCCTGAATGGCAGAAAAGTGGGATGCATTTGGGATTGATACAGATTTGAAGTAAAATGGGAAAAATGTTGGGGGTGGGTCCTGATTTGCAGAAAAGTGGCATGTATTTGTTAGTGATCAATATTTGAAGTAAAAGGAGTAAAACGTTGGGGTGGGTCCTAAAGTAAATGGCAAAAAGTGGGGTGCATTTGGGATTGATACAGATTTGAAGTAAAAGGGGAAAAATGTCGGGGGTGGGTCCTGATTGGCAAAAAATTGGGATGCATTTGGGATTGATACAGATTTGAAGTTAAACTGTGTGGGTGTATAGGATTGTGTGTGTGCACGAATAACTACCTGACTACAACACAACAATATAATGTACATTTTTATGAGTGTCTTTGATTGAGGCTTTTAAAAAAGCGCTGATATGTGAAGTATTCATACTACATGGTGTTACATTAATCCCTCGCGAGTATGACCAGTTGACCATCATTTAATGATCCTTGACACTGACACTGACAGTCAGCAGTCGTACTCACTGTCAGTGTCAGCAGTTGTACTGCTGATAGTGACACTGACAACAGCAGTTATCTTTCACTTTATTTAGAAAAGACTTGTAAACAACAAGGTAGGAAAAGTAGCTTTCAGTTGAACCATAACAACTGTAACTTACCCTGAGGGTGTAGGTTAATACTCCGGGTTTGATGTACGGCCTCATCGGACAAGGAATCTTTTGGATTTATAAGAAACACTGTCTAAAATCTTCAAGTTGTGCAGTTATAAATCCACGTGCGAACGCCATGTTGACTATTATTGACTCTGTCTTAAACCACCTAGGGAGGGCGCACTCCATAACCGCAAAACAAATCGATACAACATTATTTTGGTCAGAGAAGTTGTCTCGATAATCGTGTGCTCGGATCTGATTTTTGCAAGAAACAGAACGCTGCAGATTTTCTCAATGTAAAAGGACAACATTTTCTAGATTATTCATATTACTTACGAAAGTATATCATGAGGGTTGGCTTTCAAAATAAAGTTGATATAAAAGAATAATAATTATGTAATCATAAAGTTTATTTTTTATTTGAACTTCAAATTGAAGCCCAGTCCGAGGCAGAAAAATGAGCGGAGGAAAACGTTTTCCTTGTTTTAAGTGAGATGTCACACCCTTTCCTTTTTCCATTGTTCCCTCATGCACCATATTTTGAGTCTTGAACTCTTTTTTATTGTTAAGAAACCTTCATGGGATTGTGTACCGATAATTATTTTTCGGGGTTTTCCCGGGGAGTCAATGACAGATTGTGAATTTTTAAGAAGATAGAGGTCGCCCTTTCATTTTTGTGTAACAACAAATCGCACATGCGCATTCAGTGTCCACCAAAACTGCAAAATGTCGTCTGCTCACGATCACATCGTCGTCTTCAAAATCAAATGATGTTTTCACCACGAAACAGTTCATGTAAGTGCAAGTATTTATCGAAAGTGTTGTATGAAATTAGCATAGCTTATAGCCTGACGTGTATCTCTTGATTTGAATACATGGTGTGTTTAAGAAGGAAGAATTTATGTTTTTTTTGGTGACAATGTAATGTTGTCACTTTGTCTGTCTGTTGACTGTTGAGTGTTGTGTGTGGAAACCTCTGCTCTGCTCTGTAATGTAATGGGCCTACACAACAAACATACATTGACAATCAAAAATGAATCATTGTGAACATGATCAACAAATGATGAACAACGTTGTTTGCAGCCTAAACTCTTTACTGCCATCCCATTACTATTGTCAGTCAGCATGGTCAGAGGAGGACTATATACGACCATTTTTATTGGGGATGGGCTGGAAGTGGAAGGAAAGCACAAGAAAGACAACATTGAAGAAGGGGCTATTTTTTCTTATAATCTTAGGCCTATAATCAAAACTAATTAATTTGTGCACTCGGTTTATATATCTTTTAGAATGGGGGGGGGGTGCTCTTGCCAATACTTTGGGTTCCCTTTGATTCTTGGCCCTTCAGTGTCTTTGGTCAGGATTACATCTCTCAGACTCAGAGAGATCAGTAAATTTCTTTGAAAGCAATATGATGTTATTACTAATTATTACTAGTTATTCGAGTCCTATGTACTACTACCTAGACTAGGTAGAGTACTTCTACGGCTAAGGTTTTTTCCGCTACCGTTTCAGTAGCAGAACGGTTCTAGGAGTACTGTAGTACACATGCTTGTTCGACAAGTTTGAATGTGCTTTTGTGTAGGAAAAGTATAAGCCGCTACGATCCACTGCATCCTTTATCACAATGTAATTGTTATAGGGAACTAGCCAACTTTAAAACTGAAGTATTTCAATCTATCAGTTTGATCAGTCACCTCCGATCATCCAACCCCCACCTGATGTTCCGTGTTAGTTTTTAGTTTACAGACTGCACTATCTGAATCCCTCGTACACAGGTCTAATAATATTATTCTGTCCCTTGTCTCTTATGTAGATGGTGAGTTTTGGATCTGGTTTTGAACTTATCTGTGGAATGAATCCGCATCAAGCAATCAAGGGTACCTGGGTGAAGAATCATCAGTTTGGACCACACCCCACCTCCTGAAATATGACGGTGAGTTTCTCTAAAACTTTTTCTTAAGTTGTTCCTCGAATTTACTGCCAAAAACACACTTGGAACTCCCTGAGTAATCCTCTGTGATACGTACCTGTGCACAGCCAAAACCATCCCCTGATAATCTGCTAATTACAAAAAATACTAAAAGTGCATCCTCTTTTCTGCTTATGTTGACCCATCCCAGGCCTGAGCAGTCAAAGCAAGCATCCCTCCTCTCTGCATACTTAGATCCGCCCCCAATTTGACCCATTTACAATACAACCAAAATCAAACCAAATAATATGCACCCTCTTTTCTGCTCACTTTGAGACCCGCCCACAATGTGGACCTAGCCAGTTCTCATGATGCATCCTCCTTTCTGGTGCACTCACAGGGTTCCGTCTCAAAGAGAACCCATCCACAACCAAACCCATTGCAATAAAAATAAAAATGCATCCCTCTTTTATGCTAAAGTGGAACCACCCATAAAGTGGAACCAAGTACTTTTAACCATCAATTAATCCCAAACATAACTCCCCCTGTATGCCAACTCAGATCAACCCATAATGTGAACCCAATTTCATAGAGCTGCTTAAAAGCAGACAAGTTTGCCAAGTTCAGTTTTCTGCTAAGCAAAATTAAGCAGGATACAGTCACAGATGCTACACCATTGTATTTCGGATAATATCTTATTCTGCTAAGCAACTGATTTCATCAATCAAGTTCAGTTTTCTGCTAAGCAAAAATTTGCAGGATACAGTCACAGATGCTACACCATTGTATTTTGGATGGTTTCTTATACTGCTAAGCAGAATTTTCTTCAGATTTTATCAAGCAATTTGTTGTGGTTAGTAAAGCAGCTCTATGAAATTGGACCCAGGTATCAATCCAGCAAGCATCCATCTTGTATGCTTGGGTCCACCTTCAAAGTGCTTTGTAGACAGCCCTACATTTGTATCAATTACAAACATAATATGCACCTAGCTCATCTGCCTATCTGGACTATGGACCAACACTTTATTTCAAATGTGTATGTTTTCTCGAATGCCCCACTTTGTCAACCATTCTGGCCCAGCTTCAACATGTTACTCCTTCTATAATGTGTACTTTATAAAATCTGTATGCATCTTGGAATCCCATTTAACTTTCAAACTGGATCCACCCCAATATTATTATTACCCATCTTCAAAATGTATTTCACCCACATATGAAGATGGGTAATTGTTTTACCATGGAACAAAAACCGGTAAGCAGTTTACCCACTGTTTCATTTGTAAATAATCTGTTGTTATTTATTATTTATGTTTTCTAGAACACTCTAAAAAGGATGGCCAGCCTTGGTACAAGAGATGTGCCAACTTTAATTGAAGAGAGCCCTTTGAGATGCAGCATCATCATGAAATCAAATCATCTTCCCATTGCCTCAAGCTACTTCAGTTCAACTTGTTTGTTTATTCAAAACCATGATGAGAAGGTATGTACCTCTACTTTAATTTTTACTTTTTCAATCCAAAGTATGCACAAAACTTGTATGCCATTTTGGACTTGCCAGCACTTTTTAACCCTTTTCCTTCAGTTCAATCAGCCAACTGTCTTGCCACCCCTGTCTTGTCTTGTAAACATTTTAGTTTACCCTACTTTTTAAATCCCCAAATCAGACCCTACTTGTTGGCATTTCTGGACCATTCCCAATAGGTTACCTTTCTCCTTAAAATCTGTATCGATCCAAAGTTCACCCTCTTGTCTTTCATTCAGGAACCAACCCAAAAGTTTACCTTTTTAACTTCATACTGTATCACAATCACATTCAGGCATAAACCACTGCATGTTCTATCATTCAGAACCAACCCCCAACATGTTACCTCTTCTACTTCAAATCTATATCAACCTAAATCAACAACCCCCCTCATTTTTGTCATTCAGGGCCACTGGACCAACCCGAACAATTTATCCCCATCTACTTCAAATCTAGATCATACCAAATCATACACCCCCTTGTCTACCATTCAGTGCCAGTCCCAAACAACTTACCACTCTAACTAAAAGCAAGCACCCCCTTGTCTATAACCATTGTATCAACCCCAACAATTTACCCCTTCTATATCAAAATCAACCCAAATCTCACACCTTCCTTGTCTGTCATGTTCAGTGCAAATACAACTTAACCCAAAACAGCCCAAAACAAGCTCCCCTCTTGTCTGTCATTCAGGACCAACCTCCAACAACTTACCCCTCTCAACTCAAAGCAAGCACCCCTCTTGTCTGTCATTCAGGACCAACCTCCATCCAACAACTTACCCCTCACAACTCAAAGCAAGCACCCCTCTTGTCTGTCATTCAGGACCAACCTCCATCCAACAACTTACCCCTCACAACTCAAAGCAAGCACCCCTCTTGTCTGTCATTCAGGACCAACCTCCATCCAACAATTTACCCCTCACAACCCAAAACAAGCACCCCTCTTGTCTGTCATTCAGGACCAACCTCCATCCAACAACTTACCCCTCACAACTCAAAGCAAGCACCCCTCTTGTCTGTCATTCAGGACCAACCTCCATCCAACAATTTACCCCTCACAACCCAAAACAAGCTCCCCTCTTGTCTGTCATTCAGGACCAACCTCCAACAACTTACCCCTCACAACCCAAAACAAGCACCCCTCTTGTCTATCATTCAGGACCAACCTCCATCCAACAACTTACCCCTCACAACTCAAAGCAAGCACCCCCTTGTCTGCCATTCAGAACCCACCCCCAAGCATTTTACCCCCTTCTACTTCTAATTTATATCAACCCAATTCATACATGTACTTGTCTGCCATTCATAACCTGCCCCCAGCATTTTACCCATTTTACTTCAAATCTGTATCAACCCAAAACATGCATCCATCTTTTCTGCTATCTGCTATCCTAAACCCCTCCCCAATATTATAACCTCTTTTACATTTACTTCAAATCTATATCTGTAATGTGATGCCTCTTTTCTAATCTGGATACAGGACAACATTGTGTACCCTTCTTCAAACTTTATTAACCCAAACATGTGATCTGTTTTCCAAAAGACATGTCTTGGTCCATTATGAATGACATGTAGTTCATGCATTAATTTGTGCTTATAAATTTTGTTTATAGAACACTCAAGATGATAAGCCTTGATATGAAAGATGCATCAGCTTGACTGAAGAGAGCCCATGAGATGCAGCATCATCATGAATTCCAATACGTCATCTTCTCAGCGTCTCAAGCTTCCTCAGTTCAACTTTGTTAGTTATTCGCGGAAAACATTATAGTGGATATTAAGGTACGTCTTATGTAGTGAATTTTACCTATTGTAAAAAGATCTGTTTACATAGACTCTTAGACACTACTTGGACATGAGTCCTTGTTGTTTAACACTTTGTAAACAAAACTTACAAAGCTGTAGCGTTAAAAATTGAAAGTCCTTTATTTCGTAAACAGATCTTTGTTGTCTTATACACTCATACATGGACAGCACGTAGAGAGGTTTATTCATTGTAAAAAGGTCTGTTTACATGGACTCTTATAAAACCACTCGGACATCAGTCTTTTCTGTTTACAACTGAAACAAAGTTGTTATTTATTTCAAAAGCTATGAACTTAGTTCAAAGCACAGTGTACTGCGTAAACAGATCTTTACCATGTACAGCCCTATGTGGCTGTTTTTGTTATGAAGTAAAAACTTTGCTGAATATTGTTGTGTACATTTTGTAGCTCCTTTGAATCATCAGGCCTGATACTTTGCAGAGACAAGTTACGCAGCAATTGCCTCCATGCACACGGCATTGGTCATTGCCTTGGTGCCCATTGAAATGTTCTGGTACTAATTCAAATTTCCCTCAGACTCTGGCCCTTACAAGAATGAAGCATCAGGCCTGAAGAATGGGTAATGAAATGCAGAAAACAAAGGGCTACTAGCTATGACTAACATTTTTTACTGAATACCAAAGCAGTGTAGTGAACAATCATGCAGCATATGGGCTAACATGTACAGTTTTAAAACTTAACTTTACACAGATGTCAGAGTTTGAAATATGTTTTAAATACTTAGTTTGATATTTATATGTGGTAAATGTGATGTATTTGTATCACGCGTGATTATATTTACCTGCAAACATTGTACGAACCGAGCAGGGCCTTTGGTTTTAACGGTAATCAAAATATATGGAAACTTGGAGTGAACATCTGCATTTCCATAAAGTTTAATGCTTACTTTTGAAAGTACAGTACCGTATCTTTTTACCATTTTATCTTGAAAACTAGTTTCGCAAATCCATGAGAACCCCAAAATTAATTGTTATACATTTTTTTAATGATTTTCTGATGTATTTAACATGGAAACTTGGCAATGCAGATGGCCCTTCTAAGCTTCCATACAATTTTTGCACCATCTTTTGAAGTCTGGTTCCAAGTCTCTTAGTGCTTATACAACACGTATTCTTAATGTAGGTGCCAGACTAATTTCTTCACACACTTGTTTGGATTTCTACTATATGTATACACTTAGCTGATAACTTATCAAGGTTATGTGTGTAAATGCCCCTTTTAAACAACAGCTTTTAATATGCCAGCTTTGTAATTCACAGTTAAGCTGAGCATAGTTACTTTATAATACTTAAAATAGGAAGTTTGAAGGTTAGAAGTCGCGAACGTGTGTTCTGTGCATTTAAATTGTTATAAAAAGAAAGCACCTACAACTTACGCTAAGTGCAACTTAGAGTAATTTTAAGCAATATTAAGCAATATTTATTAAAACGATACTTTCCTGTAAGTTTGTTTATCACCAGAATGTCAATTACATGTAGAATGTCAATAGGGATACCCTGGAGTGTATCACGCACTGTTTTAAGGGTGTTTTAAATGTTTTTACTCTCAATTTTGGTAATTTTCAGTGATTTTCAAGGTTTTTTTTCCCAAAAAAATTTGATTTCAAAAAAAATTAACGAGCATGCGTTTCAGGCGATTTTAAGAAAATGAAATTAAAAAAACGAAAAATTAGTGGTGATTTTTAGTGAAGTTTTTACAATTTTGGATTTTCCTTTATGGAAAAAAAAAAAAATTAACGAGCGTACGTTTCAGGCGATTTTAAGAAAACCATTCACCGTTAATTTTGATTTTTTTTTTTTTTTTTTTTTTTTAATTAAAATTAAATAAAATTTAATTAAAAAAAAAATCTCGTCTCCACTTCCCCTCCTGCCCGGTCCACCACTCCCCCCTCTCTCTCTCTCCGGGTCCACGCCTCCCCTCTGGTGTATCTCCGCCATGTTGCCTCCTCGTCGTGGTCCGGGGTCCGTGGGCGTTCCTCTGGTGTCTCCATGATGGTGGTGTCCTGGCTGGGGCTCGAACCCGCATAGGTGTCTCCAAGATGTCTTCAAAGCCGTCTCCTTATCCGCTAGGCTATGGCGTCTTCCGGGTTGGAGAAAAAAAATTTCGAGGTGGTAAACATTAGAACGAAGTTTGACGTACACACTGTATATACGCGTATACTACACAGTAGCGATCAGTCTCTGGATCAGTCGTCGAGAGAGCGCCCTCTTGTGGCAATATTAATTAATATGTAACTTTATTCCCGTAAGTAATTAATATTGCCACAAGAGGGCGCTCTCTCAAGGATAAAATTCTTGAATCAAGACTACCAGTCAAAGCCTACACGGCCACAAGGAAACATAAACTTGTTTATCTGTTTTATTTTAATACAACATTTATTATTATTATTATTTTTTTTTTTATGTGAATACACTAAGATTGCACGGTTTGCACGTGTTTGTTTCGTTTTATGAAGTCAAATAAATCTTTTTAAACAAATAAATACAGGTTTGACAACAAAATAATGACAATCAGACAAAAACAGGTTTAGATTAATATATCATTTTTATTTATTACGGTAATAACAATGAACATTTTTAATATAGCGCAGAATTACAATGAAGTTTCAATGCTATAACATAAGTTTACTACGTTAATCATTCATTCTTAATTAAATCTAGAATATCTATAATCAGCTTTTTACCAGTGAATTATTGACATCAAATAACTACTAACACTCTGACGTGGAAAAATGTTAACCTAGTAGGGATTCTGAATAAATATATAATTCTTAAGTTTGAACGTTATCATTTCAAAGTCATGAAAAGTGCCTTTTAATTATTTAATGTTAAAAAAGGATAACTAAATTAGAACATTATTTAAATGAGAAGAATTTATTTTGTAATCACTCTAAAATGTATTGGCAATAAAAACAATTGGTTAGAAGTCCTTAGAAACTTTCATTTTTCCCCCAAAAGTTTGAATCTGAGAAGGGTTACTGCAGTAATGCTTCCAAGATTGTGTGTTTGATAAGGGATTATTCTCCCTGCATATTTAAACATATTGGATTGGGATTTCCAGGGACATTTAAAAAAACAACCTTTTGAATTGAAATTACATGTTTCAAAAAACCAAAGGTAATCTTTGCTGTCTTGAAAGATAACAAATCATGTTGCGAAAAAACACATTATTATCCATCACAAACTTAAGGAAAAGTTCCTGGAACAAAAGTCTCTTTACTACACAATCCACACAAATCAGATGTTGTACAGTGATCAAAATTGTCTAATGCAGGAATCACGGCGGGGAGGGGGGGGGTTGTCTGGTGTCTTCAACACAAAATTCCTGGAACAGAAATTTGTGATTATTCTTGAGGGACAACAAAAGTCTCTTTTCTTTGACTAAAAGATTCTCTTTACAACACAATCCACACAAATCAGATGTTGTACAGTGATCAAAATTGTCTAATGCAGGAATCACACACTTTGTCCACTAGGAATTGGAAGTTAATGTCCATGTAAAAGTCAGTTGTTGCTGTCCATGTAGGAATCAGATGTCTATGTAGGAATGAGTCATTGCTGTGTAGGGATCAGATGTGGCTGCCCATGTAGGAATCAGATGTGGCTGCCCATGTAGGAATATGAAGTGACTGTCATTGTAGGAACCAGATGTGGCTATTCATGTAGGAATCATACATCATGTACGAATATGTGTATGTCCATGTAACAATCACACATTGCTGTCCATGTAGGAATCAGATGTCGATGCCCATCTTCTCCTCTTTAGATTTGAGAATTGTTGTGTCGCTCTTCTAATCAGCTTTCCCGTCTTCACTTAGATTCCAAAAATCCGTACAAGATCTGCACACAAAAAGTAAATCACTTATGTATCAGTTCAAAATAAAATACTTGTCACAACAACCAAAATCGTAAATAATGTCCTGAAAATAATTATGTTTCTCAAAAATATCTTTTAAAATTTTACCTTACAAAATTTATTTTTGTTTTATTTCTTATAGTAAAACAAAATTAGGTTTCTCAAAAACCTGAACAGAAAGAACTAAGCTTAGCTGAACATTTGCAGCAAAACAGTTGAAAATTAATACCATTTCTGCGCCTTGAACACCCAGCAGGGTGGATATGTACGCATTAGAAGTCTTACTATAAATCTAAATTTTAAGTGAGACTTTTGTTTCTGTATTATTTTACAGTTTAAAGACACTGGATCCGCTTGGTAATTGTCAAATACCAGTTTTCTCATTCGGTATGCACAAAAACGAAAATCTGCGGAAATGTTGACTCAGTTGGTCATTAAAATTGCAAGAGAATAATAAAGAAAAACAGCAGGTAGGGACTGAAACAACCCAACCAAACCACATGCAAGGCTCCGGGAGTGAAATGGATGAAAACAAAAACGGTGAATGGATTTTCTTATTGCTTTGTTGTAGAGTGTCTAAAAATAGTTGCATGTATCTTGCTTCGTGAGACGTAGCCCTGGGACGGATAAGACACCAGCAGCCGATTTCATAAAACGCTAGGAATAATCCTACGTGTGTCTCGAGTCTAACTCGTCCTAACTTAGGATTAATCTTAAGTAAGGTTGGGACTCATCCCAAGTCCTAAGATTAATCTTAAGTTAGGAAGAGTTTGGTGAAATCGACGGCAGGCCCCGTTGCTGTAACGGAGAGGTTCAACCTGTTTAGGCTAGCACCGTGTTGAGCCAATGGCATGGCGTTTGCACACAAAAACAAACACAACATTCAACTGGAACAACAGTGACACAAAACACCCAGAAATTGTCAACTTACAACACAAGCATACCCCCGAAATAGCCTTATAATATGGAGTAACTTACCCACTACTGATGACCGAAAGATGAAGCATTATGGATGTTCTTGGAAGAGACAAATACTAAAAAGAAGTTCGCGGATGATATCAGCTGTCAAACTCAAACCTCCCTCCATTGTTGTGAAACTGACCTCATATTGAACTATGGAGGGCGCACTATAAAAACATATAAAAAAATTATTAGGTTTAAGAGCAGCGACGTAGCCCCCCCCCCCCCCCTCCCAAATTAATACGGTGAACGTGTTTTATTTCATAAAAGTTAGCTCAAAACAAATTATTATAAGGCTGTGCAAACCGCATGAATTGAAATTACCTCCTCATTAATTTAAAAGTATTTATGCAGGATTTAATAGAGGTTAGATATAAAGAGTATGTGATGAGACTCTCATTATTGAGAGAATTCCATTTTGAAGTTAAGTGAGATGTTTGGGATTTATCATAGCTTGTTGATTGTGGGGGTGGGGGGGGGGGGGGCTTGAAATATACAGGTCTACCCATTATGGGAAATAGTTGGCTGAATCTTTCAGATCACAGACAAAGTTAATGGTATTTTCCGAGAGGGCAACATGTTAGGGCCAAGCCAGGGGAAAAGATCTGGGGCGGCCAGAGGTATTGTTTGCTTGATGAGCAATCTTGCCAGTTTGGGCAGATAGAGTATGACATAATATTATTGGGGGCTACCCCAAAATTTCGGGAAATTTAAATGTGGGATGCATTTTTTAATTAACATAGGTGGAGGAAGGGGCAGGGGTTTGTTTTTGATCGATTGACAGCTGTGATGTAGATGATGCAAGTGGGTAACATAATTATTTGGGGCAAACCCAGATGGGAAAATCAATGTGGGATCCAATATTTGGTATTGACTGATTACAACACTAAATGAACAGGTGGGGTGGGGTAGCCTTTAGTCAAGGCGCAACCCCCCAAAATAATGTCTTGCGCTGGTTTTTCTTTTTCGTGCGAGACATCTGTGGTGATGCCACCGCGTGCGCCTTGATTAAAGGCTAAGTTGTGGGCAAATCCAATGTATAGCATTAGGACTTAATGCAGCTTAATGGGGGTAAGGGGGGGGGGGTGACGCTTGATGATGGAGAAGTAGTGTTGTGCCTGTTTATGGCCTTAATTTTACTCATTAAAAATAAACAATCAAGCCAACAAAAATAATGAAAGTACCACATTGTTTACAATCAATAACTTCGCCGTCATACTGAGACATTTATTTACTCTTCCTTATTAAATTAATTAATTTCCGGTATTGTCGTTAAAGGCACTGGGCACTATTGGTAAATACTCAAAATAATTGTTAGGGAAAAAAGTTACTTGGTAACAAGCATTGTAAAGCTGTTGATAATATAAAACATTGTGAGAAATGACACCCTCTTAAAGTAACGTAGTTTTCGAGAAAGAAGTAAAAGATAATAATTTTTATTTGAATTTGATTTCGAGACCCCAGCATTTAGATTTTGAGGTCCCGAAATCAAGCATCTGTATTTAATAAACCCTAATGTTGAATTACTGTTTGGGTCCACTTGTATTTTGAACGTATCACTCCACAAATTATTAAACATTATAAGCTTAACAGTTTGGGAAGAAATTAATACAATAATAAAAATTATTATATTTTATTTATATTGACTATTATTTTTCACGATAAAATCTACACAGCCTTTAAGGAGGCTAAATTGATTTTTAGTTTTACATCACTAAGAAAAGTTAACAAATACAACGCATGTTATTGAAACCCACAGTTTGTTTCAATCGGTATTTAAAAGGTTCCAAAAAACTAACCATTTCAAAAGTGGGTAAAGTTTTTGAGGTGCAAACAACCTGGCCGGTTATGTTCAAGCGGGAAGAATCCTCTACAATATTATTGGAATACAGTCTGAGAACCGTTTCTGTCAGTAGCACATTTCAGATTAACTTTTTTGGGGGGAATTAAAAGGGACTCTAAACCACGACATGTTACTTCAGAGCTGCAGCAGCAGCTGTTTCTTACTTCTTATAACTTGTGATTGTTGGTAGTTTCCAGCGTCATTACCAAACGTAATATACATACCCATTGGTTTTAACTATTTGAAAACATTTCAAAAGGTCCTTAAACAATGAACATTTTGAAGTAACTTGTAGCTAAATACAGATATACTTGTTGCAAACAAGAGAGGTGGGTATTCTTAGAATTGTGCCAAAAGTGCAGTACACTCGGATACAAAGAAATAAAAACAATGTCATGTATTTTTCACAAGACGAATAGATAATAATAGTTTGAAATAAATTGTTTCCGTTTGGTACACGCCCCCCCCCCATTCTATTACCCACACTGTAATACTGCCAATATCATAACACTGCCAATTTCTGTCTTGAGATGAAACTACGTTTCAAACGACGCAGTAATGCACATCCCCATTCGCTGACTTGTAAACTCCAACTCAAGGCAGGAGTTGGTAGTTTACAGTACACAACACCTCGCTGTGCGTCGACTGGCTGAGTTTTGTAAAATAATTACTGCCCACTTTGAACTAGAGAGGGCGCTACACGCATTGACAACACATGGCGGACGGAACACGCACGTGCGAGTTGTCATCAAACAAATCGGCTAGAGAGCTAAGTATAAAAGTATTTTCAATAATAACTCTTATTGTAGGTGCAAGTTTCTGTGTGTGTGAAACTAATGTAGTGTAGCCCAACACGGCCGTAGTCCACCCATGCTAACACTGACTAACAAATGTAAAATAACAGTACGAGTAACAGAGCAAGTTGATGACAACATTCAAGTACCGGTTCTCGACAAACGAAGTGCACAAATCGAGAGGGCCCTTGCGTCCATTTTGGATGCAAAACATCGACAACTCTAGTTCGGACGAAGCCAGTTTGAAACAGTTAGATATGGAGTACTTTGCTAGCGATTCTGTTCATTCAGACGATGATGATAGTGACACTGACAGTGAAGGGATTGAGGCCAAGAAAAGTTCCAGAGCCCGGAGTAGAAAGGTAGAGCTAGAGGATGAAGGTGACTTTTCAAATCAAGATGATTCTGAAGAAGATGATGATGACCCGATCGTGACAAGTGACAAACTTGACCGTGTTCTCCACCTCCTAGAGGACACAATCGCCGAGGATCCGAACATCGAACTGCAGAGGGCTCACGAGTTCAACTGCGGATGTGTTACCTTCGATGGACAACCTTGTATTCGGCAATTCTCCGATGAAGAGATATTCGACCTTCGCATTAGCATGCAGGGGTTGAACGAAGGTAGAAACTTTGTTGATTGAACTTTGGCTGAGCTGTTGAATTGTAATAATAACAAACTGGGCTTACTCATCATAGTCATGGTATTATTACAGCCCGTCCATACAGGGATAGCTTACAATACAGTTTATTAGTTACATCGATTAAATTCTAGCTGTACCCATTGATTTTAATCCTCTTAATAGAGCACAGTCCAGGGCCTGAATATGGCTTTACTTTGTTTAATTAAGAAGTAAGAGCACATGGGTTTAGTTGGGTAAAAATGCCCCAAAAATGTAAATAATATATTTCGATGTTTCCTTTTAGGTCAGAAAGACTTGATTCTCTTGGCAATATTTCACACATCGATGAACACGAGTGAGTTGATCTTCACCAAGGGCAAAAAGAAATCAGAGTTGAAAGAGTGCATAAGATCAAGAAATATTTACCTCGTCAAGAGCTTGAGAGTTTGTGCCAGCGCCTTCAGATTTCTTCACGTGTGAGTAGATGGTTACTGGTCAATCAAGATTGACACATCCAAACTGATCATTACTTATCTGAAATTGAAAGTACGAAGTTGGAAATTATACACATTCTAAGTTCATTTTGGTTTTTACCCATACACCGATGTGAGTTAGCACTGTATACTCGGTACTTCCCCCAAGCTCTGTGAACAAAAATCACAGGCATATTACTCAGGTGGGTTTCGAACCCATGACCTTTTCAATTCTAGAGCAGTGTATAGACATTTTATATGAGACAATGCAGCGTACTCAACAAGTTTTGGTGGCCTAGCCATAGGGGTGTAGGAGGTCATGACTCTTGCTTCTCGTCACTCAAGGGTAAATTGGTACTCTCCAGACTAATGTTTCTCTTTTCCTTTAACCCTTCTTAAAGCGTTAGCAAGAACAAGGTGAGCGCCGTACAGCAGTGGTATCGGGAGCACGGCCTGACTCCCCGCCGGAAGAAGTCTGGTGGCCAAGTCGGTCCGAAACCGTTGCAATATGAGGACATCACAAGGATCTTTCGTTTCATCCAGAATTTCGCGGAGGAGCACGCTTTGGTACTCCCTAGTAGGCTACCTAGCTCTAAGGGGTCGTACCTTTCCTTGTTACCGTCCTCCCTCTCTAAGTCAGTCGTATGGAGAGACCACTACAAGGAGGCTTTGCGAGCAACAGGTACTAAACAACTTTTCAACCAGGGCGCAATTTCATAGAGCTGCTTAAGAAGAAAGTATTTCTTGTAATTTGTTTGGTGTGCCCCTTCACGGGCCTGGAATGTCTTATTGAGAGGGCAAGGCCATTTTTATTGGGCAAAGGCAACTATCGATGATAAATCTAAAAGTCTATGGGAAACTGTAGAAGGGGCACCAATGCCAAGACAAGGGGCGTGCCCTTAAGAGTGAAGTATCCAGGCCGCTGTTTGTTTTATTGATAATTGATTTTTGTTTGTTTTGTGATTTAGAGTTCAGAGCAGCTCCACTCGGTACCTTTAAGAGGTTATGGCAACAACTTTGTCCTGAAATCATCGTCGGCCTACCAACAATCGACCTCTGTCAAGAATGCCGACAAAACAACAGCCTCATTGTCAAGACGGTCAAGTGCGACGAAGACTACAAATTATCTACCGTGAGGAAGCAGTTGGCCCACCTTCAAGGTGTCAAAGTCCAGCAGGACTTATACAGGAGCCAAGTTGCAGATGCTAAACTAGTCGTCGGAAGTGGCAATATGAAGTTGGGCCGCAACGCCCCTTGCTCAAGACAGTGTGACATGCATTATTCTTTTGATTTTGGGCATCAGCTTCATTATCCGTCCAACCCCGTTCAGCCTAGCCCCCTGTACTTCCTGCAGCCCCGAAAATGCGGCTTATTCGGTGTCTGCTGTGAGGGCGTTCCCCAACAGATTAACTACCTAATCGACGAAGGGATGGCGATGACACACAGCAGTAACGCCACTATCAGCTATCTTCACCACTTCTTTGAAACGTATGGACTGGGCGAAGAAAGCCTTAGTCTGCATTGTGACAACTGCGCAGGGCAGAATAAAAGCAGGTAAAATGTCATAATTATGACGTCATTATAAGGCAACCATCTTGTCAATGTTTCCAAACTGAGGCTGGAAGTTGACCTGGTCGGGTTCCTTTTCACCTGGTATTAGTTGCCATCAGTCTAGCACACAAGGAACTGGATACAATACATGTAGCACCATGATGATGTCTATTATGAGCCAGTTCGAGTGCACACATTTAGTAACAACTCGTCAGGAAGCCTGGTCAACCTTTTGATAACCACGGAGCGCTTTGACATTGCTTTATGATTGAGGTGACTCCCACCAGATTCGAGAAGTATTTCGCAAAATAAAATGAAATGAAATAGTTAACAATTCTGTCTATTATTTTATCAGATACTTGGTTTTCTACCTCATCTGGCGTACCATCCATGGACTACACAAGAACATCTCCCTGAACTATATGGTCGCAGGCCACACCAAATTCAGCCCCGATTGGTGTTTTGGTTTACTGAAGCAGAAGTTACGCCGAAGCCCAGTGTCATGTCTTCAAGACATTGCTCGCTTGACCCATCAGAGTACTGTGTCGGAGGTGAACCTGGCCCAACTCGTCGGCAGTGAGGCACAAGAAGTTTACGTTCCGCTTTACGACTGGCAAAGTTTCTTGGGCGAGTACTTCATTCCACTCATTGGATTCAAGAAGTTTCACCAATTCCGGTTAGATTTCTGTAATTTTTGTTACTTAACTACAACAATAACTACTTTTTTATCGATTGTCTTTGGGCATCTCAAAAAGCGCTTATCATAATTTATTTCCAGACAGGCTTTTGATGGGTTTTTTAACTATGAAATCCATTTATGTACACCTGGTAAGGGTTAACTTGGTGCTGCGGCGCATTTAGCACCCATTACACGAAACACAGGGGCAAACCCCATCTCTTAGCGATAAGTGTAACTGAGTGCTCTAACAAGAATTTCACAACACCTACATTTTTATACATCCTATCAACAGGACAAAGCATTAAGTGTCTTGCTTAAGATCGCAAGTGTCAAGACTGAGACTCGAACCCACACTCTACCATCAGAAACATCAGAGCTAGAATCCATTGTGCTTGCTCGCTTGGCCCTTTACATGCAAAGTTTTTAAGGTCATTTTGCCCACCTTCCAGAAAATGGAAACAAAATGACCTCATGATTCTCAAGAAGATGACCAGAGTTGACTGGTCAAAACAAACCTGCGAGAGAGATTTCATACCACATGGTGTTACTGAAGGTTTATCTTGAATATCTAAACCTATACTCACTTCAACATTGTCTCTACTTTCAGAATTTCTTCAGAGGAACCCGGTGTGGTTTATTCGTCTCAATCCCCAACAGATCAAGAGCAAGAATTCAATCTTCTCCGTACGCCAGACACGTTCCCACCTCTGGAGTTGCCCCAGCAGACACCACCTCCTGGACTCGACGCAAGACGCCAGTGGTATCTATATGAAAAGATAAGAGAATTCTGTAGTGATGAAGGCGCAGATCATACATGCCCAAAACCCACCGTCCCAAACCCTGACTACTGCGCTGGTCTAGAGGAAATCAGCTCCACAGCGCAGAAGAAAAGAAAAGCGAATTGTAAAGTTTGAAAGGTTAGACAGGATTGGGAGAGCCGACAAAAAAGAAAGTCGCAGACGGTGTTCAAGTTTTGTTCGTGTTTTGTTAATGTTGCGTGAAGGCCCGATACTTTGTTGCCTTCATGCCCCCTGCCTTTGCATCATTGAAATGCTCCAGTAGAAATTTATATTTACCTCATAGGGTTCCATTGACCAAGGAGAAGATGTCTTGGTGCCCTTGCCCTTTCGAAAGCGAAGCACACAGGTCTGCTCTGACCATTGCATTGGTGCCCTTGAAATGCTCCAGTAGAAATTTATGATTATGTACCTCATAGGGTTCCCTTTACCAAGGAGAAAATGTCTTTGGTGCCCTTGCCCTTCCAAAAACGAACCAAACTGTACAGGCCATGCACTGGTCGTTGCCTCGGTGCCCCTAAAATGCTCCAGCAAAAATTTACAAAACCCTCAGTGGGTAGAGTGCCCTTTAACCAAGGAGAACATGCCTTGGTGCCCTTGCCCTTTCAAAATGGAAGCATACAGGCCTGTTTGTGTGTTAGTGTCAATGACATGAATCAACAAACCTCTAAAAATGTGGGCTCAATCTTCTGTGTGAGTCAAGAAAAGAAAGTAAAAAACAATGCCCAATTGTCAGTATGCAAACACATTGTCCTAAAGTTTGGTTGTAACAGCCGAAACCAGCTGTTGCGTTTTTAAGGTTTTCAGGTAAAGTTTCTCGTCTTTCAGTTAGGAAATGTTTCTTATAAAAAAACTGTTCTAGTATGAACTTCATAACCAGTATGCTTTCAAACTAAAATTTAACAATGGTGTTGTTAATCGTTACCATTTCGGTATAATACCTTTAAGTATTGAATTGTTTGTTCTTAATGAGTAAATTTGTTAGCTGAATTCAACATTGTTATCATATCATATTGACTTCTTTAAATGGTGGCAAACAAAACTGCTATCTTTGTACCCATAAATCGTTGTACCCTCTAACTTTATATGAAAGTATCTGTTTAACATTAACAATTTCCTGCATAAAGACAGTGGACACTATTGGTAGTTACTCAAAATAATTACAAGCATAAAACCTTACTTGGTAACGAGCAATGGAGAGCTGTTGATAGTATAAAACATTGTGAGAAACGGCTCCCTCTGAAGGAATGTAGTTTTTGAGAAAGAAGTAATTTTCCACGAATTTGATTTCAAGAACCCAGATTTAGAACTTGAGGTCTCGAAATCAAGCATCTGAAAGCACAGATGACAAGGGTGTTTTTTCTTTCATTATTATCTCGCAACTTCGGCGACCAATTGAGCTCAAATTTTCACAGGTTTCTTAATTTATGCATATGTTGAGATACACCAACTGTGAAGGCCAGTCTGTGACAAATACCAAAAGTGTCCAGTGTCTTCAAAAGTATTTTTTCTTGGATTGTTACTAAGCTTTTCCTGATGATTTTACTAAAACAAATTTCTTAAACAGTATATCTTTGAACAATGTTTGATCTTTATTCCGACTCACACCCTTATGTTCTGAAAACCCTATGTTTCAACAACCTCATGATTAAATTACACTCTTGGGTTAGGGTAACAAAAACTTGCTTAGCACCGACTAATATTGCTTAGCAGAAACTGATTACCAGCCAAAAGACCATAAATTCACATTGTTTTGACTGGTGCTCATCCCAATTGTTGCTTAACACAGAAATTTGCTAAGCATTATTTTCTATAAAAAAGTTTTATGAAATTGGGCACTGTTAGAAATGCATTAATGTTTATCACAGAATGTTCATTGGAAATAAATTCAAAATCATTGATTTAAAAACATTACTCAAGCTCTTTCATTGTGTTTTTTATTATTATGGCGATCCATATAAACATTTTATGTGCCCCAAAAATACTTTACAATGCTCAGTAATTTTATCCCAATTTTCCTACTGTAAGTTTTCAAAAATACTATTAAAGGCTGTGGACACTATTGGTAATCACTAAAAATAATTTGTAGCATAAAACCTCACTTGGTAACGAGTAATGGGGAGAGGTTGATAGTATAAAACATTTTGAGAAACGGCTCCCTCTGAAGTGACGTAGATTTCGAGAAAGAAGTAATTTTCCACGAATTTGATTTCGAGACCTCAAGTTTAGAATTTGAGGTTTCGAAATCAAGCATCTGAAAGCACACAACTTCGTGTGACAAGGGTGTTTTTATGTCATTCATATCTCGCAACTTCGACGACCAATTGAGCTCATTTCACAGGTTGAAAAAAATAGTTCAAAATGATTTCGTTTTACAGATATTTACAAGCATTCCTATCAACTTATTGTGAAGATTCTATTGGTAAAACGAAATAAGTGATCTCAAATAACAACAAGTTGATTTGTTTACAAGTTTGTATAAACTCTCCCTCTGAAGCCTTCATAAAACCACGGAGCTGCATGCTGTTTTTGATATGTTTTTATAAGCTATCTACAGAACGCCCCCGTCTTACAAAGTCCGTCTCGTTAAATTACAATAACGCCCTCTATTGACAAGAGCTGTCACTGTGGGCCGAAAAAGGCGCAACGATTAAAGGTTGGCCCCTACAGTTTTCCTAACGTAGTTACTAATTACAGAGTCAAGGTTCACGTCGGTGTCGCATGCAATTATGTCCTCTATGCAATACTATCCGAAGAACATTATTGCATATGCAATAATGTTCGCTGGACGGTTTTGCATATGCAATCGTGTCCGCCCGGACGCTGCTGCGTAATGCAGTTGTGTCCGCCCGGACACATTTGCATATGCAGTTGTGTCCGTAGGTTAAACGCCCTTGGTCGACAGAACACGTTCGCAATTTGTTTACAAGCTAAGTGCATGTCTTATGAATGACATGGAACATATATCGGCCGTTGGGTATTCGCTGCAATCATAAAATACGTGAATATTCATACTGCATACGTATTTTCGGGGAGTGCTTGCACACGCTCGCATGAAAAGAGGGCGCTATCAGATGAAGTGTGTACACAGTTCGCCGTTTCGGGGAGGGGAGGGGCCAGCATTTCGTGCCGCCAGACGCAGTTGGTCATCACACCTTAGTACGAAAAAGCGATTCTTCCGTCTGGAGCAATGCATTAAGAACTGACTCGGGTGTCACTTTTCACAGTACGGGCCGAAAATCATCTCACCTTAAAACATCAAGAAGCTTGATCAAACTATTCTCTTTAAATATTGTTCCAAATTAATTCTCTTTGTACACAATGGGAATAAGTAAGACCATGGAGGAATAAGACAGACACGACAACGGGCTTGTAAATAGTTCATTGTGTAAGGTGTACAAGGGAGATGTCAACAGGTTGTCTTTTTGTGATGTTGTTAAACGAAAACAACGAAAGGTTTCGAATGAGTTTTTTGGAGGACAAGTTGCTAACGGTTGGGCGCGAAAAGGACAATGAATGGAAAAGTGTGGCAAGCTAGCTATGTGCACGTGCAAGACACATCTACGGTGTGGTGGCATTCTTGTTTTCGATTGCTCAAGGATGAGGGAACTTATTGATGTTTGGCTGAGAAAGTGAAGGAACAATGAGATGAGCCGATGATGTTTTCAGTGTGTCCTTGTTATCTCAAAATGTTTCTTCAAGGAGACACTTGGTAAAGTGGTGTGTTTATACTTCTTGTGTCAGCTTCGGTGAGCATCGCACAATGAGCTCACCGTAACAACCAATGCGTAAATGCTAAACAAGCCAGGGCCCAGCTTCATAAAGCTGTTAAAATACTGCTTAGCAAACATCTTTCCCATGAGCAAGACAATTAGCGAGGCACCAGTTGCAATGGAAACTCCATATATATAATTTTTGTTTAAAGAGCTAGTGTACCCAAATGCTCAAGGCTGACAGTCAGCAACTCCAGGGCACAATAATTGAAGATTGACAGACAATCCATACAAGCAATGACAGTCAAATCTTTGAATTACGGAAAAAGTTATTGGTTTGCATTTTTAAATAAAGCATGGTAAACTTTCCCGTTTTGATAAAAGACGAGTATTCTCACAATTGGGGTGTATCCCAAAATGATATTTTTATGCATAATAAACACAATTTTGTGGAAATTTTGGCTCAATTGGTCATGGTGGCAAGGGGGAAATTAAAACGAAAGAAAAATCACAATTGTTGCAAAGAATTGTGTGCTTTCAGATGCACGAGAAAGGCTACATGCCTAAATCCTTTCTTATTTTTGTTTAACCCTAAAGGTGAACATTGGCTCTTTCTCTAATAAACTGCTTCAAAGGGGGGTGGTTTCTCACACCAATTAATAATATCAACATATCTTGTGTGCTCTTTACAAGTTAGTTGTTATGGTCATTGTAGAGTAACTCCCCTAAAACACACTCTGCGTTCTAAGAAGCATTATAAATTTTTAGAAAGTAAGACAACTCTACCTGGCAAGTAGATACTCACATGGTGTTACCGCAAAGCAAATATATATTGATACCTCACCATGCAATGCCTCAAATCCTATATAAGATTCATATAGCTGTGACTGTGCTATATTCTTATGAACATGATCCCACTGGTCAGACGCCCCATCTAGCCAAGGCAACACATCAAAAGCCGATAATAAAAGACACAAAACTGACTCAATATTTGCACGAAGGCTTAAAAGACGTCCCGGAGTAAACACTGAATACATAAGACCAGTAAACACAACAAACCAGGCTTCGATTTACAGAATGGTCGCTCTCAAAACCGCAAAAAAGTAGCGACTCCTCGAAAGAACAAATAGTTTTGGGCGTCTTCGACACTGTTGTGATTGTTTTTCGTATTGACGTGCAATAAATGACACATCTGCGAAGAAAACTGCACCGGTTCGTATTACAAGTGTCAGTCTAAACAAAACGCATCAGACTTCGCGATCGAACTGGTGCATCTATAAACGAAAAATAAAAAAATACACTCTTTAAAAACAGTGGACATTATTGGTAAATTGTCAAAGACCAGTCCTCTCACTTGGTGTCTCTCAATATGCATAAACAAATACCTGTAAAAGTTTGAGCTCAAATTGGTCGTCGAAGGGCGAACGTGTTCCGTCGTCCAAGGGCGTTTAATTTACTGCAAGGACGGTTTTGCACGAGGGCGGACACAACTGCACATGCAAATGTGTCCGGGCGGACACAATTGCGTCATGCAGCAGCGTCCGGGTGGACACGATTGCATATGCAAAACCGTCCGGCGGACATTATTGCATATGCAACCATGTCCTCCGGATAGTATTGCATAGAGGAAATAATTGCATGCGACACCGGAACAGCAGAATACTTGAGCAGCAGAATACTTGTGCAGCAACAAAGTCACGCATCACCCTGAAAACGATCACATTATATTTACACTCAACCACCCGGTTCTTTTTAGAACCAACATTACTCCAAAGGTTGTGCGACGGTAGCACCGTAAACCATCCTGACAAATCAGACATGTTTAAAGGCAATGGACACTATTGATAATGACTCAAAATAATTATTAGCATAAAACCTTATTTTGTAACAAGTAATGGGGAGAGGTTGATGGTACAAAAACATTGTGTGAAACGGTTCCCTCTGATTCCTGAAGTGCCATAGTTTTCGAGAAAGAAGTAATTTTCCACGAATTTGATTTCGAGACCTCAGATTTAGAACTCGAGGTCTCGAAATCAACCATCTAAACGCACATAACCTAGTATGTGACAATGGTGTTTTTTCTGTCATTATTGTCTCGCAAGTTCGATGACCGATTGAGCTCAAACTTTCACAAGTATGTTATTTTATGCATAATATGTTGAGAAACTGTGAAGGCTAGTCTTTGACAATAATTACCAAGTCTCCACTGCCTTTAAACCAGTCATAACTCCAACCTTTACACAGGTCAAAGTCAAGAGTTTTTATTTTAGCATCGATAGCTTCCTCACTTTTAACGGCAATCAAACACCCAAAGGTTATCAATAAAGTGAACAATCCCTTCGAACCATCGCCAATCGATTGGTTGTTCTAGTAGTTCCCACGCTTTTGAACAAAGCGTTGTGCCTGACATGCGTTTGAGGACAATTAATTTGGTGTCGCCCAATAATCATTCCGATAGTGAAGGAATGTTTCTCCGATGCTCATTAATTATAAAGGTGCGTAAAGGTCGAAGTGTCTCACTAATGGTGTTGGAATGAAACAGATAAAAATGGCACTGGTTGGTTTAAAGGGTACATTACAGTCTGTTGAAAAACACCAATAAGGTTTGGAGGTACCTCCATGGTTAACACACATCGGTGAAAATGGGTAAAACAAAAATAAAATACTCTTATCCCCGATGCAAATCCGATGAAAATGTAACATTTACCAACAACAACAACAACAACAACAGTTTTTTTGACAAGATGAGTTTCATTTTAAATTGAGAGTGACAACATTTTGCATTTTCTTTTTTAAAAAGTCACCATCAAAATTGACTCGGGATGGAAGAATGGCAAAACCAAAGTTGGTTGAAAATGGCACTTAAACAACTTCCAAGTACTGACCCAGAAGCTCATAAAAACTGGTTCCGTTTCAAGATGCTTTATTGTTCATGTGCTTGCGAGGTGCGTAGGGGAGGAGGACTATTTTTCTTCCTCCGTGGTGGTAAGGTGTTTACCCCCCCCCCACCCCCAATTGTATCATTTCACTGTGTTCTGATGAGAAACAGGAAATCTTTAGAGGATGGGGGGGGGGGGGACTTTACAAGATGAAAGGTGTGTGGGACAATTTGGTAGAAGACCCTCTGCTACATATCACGCATGGGTAAAAGAAACAATTGACAAATCTTTGTGCCCCGTAAAAGTTTACTCTTGTTTCGGCGCTGGCAAGTATGCCCTGTGCCAAGTATTATACACTGCAAAAAACTGTGGTGTAAAGTTTACAGCATGGGTATTGTTACAATAAGTAAAGAAAAGAAAAAAAGAAAAAAAAAAGAGAAAACCTGAAAATAACATCAAGGTAAATTGTGTAAGAAGAAATTAGTGTAGGCCTAATTTTAACACATGTAAATTTGATCCTTTTTTTTATTTTTTCAACCCAACTATGGTGTAAAATTTTAACCCCCAGTTTTTGCAGTGTACGTTTAAGGAAATCTCTCTCTATATCAATAATATTCAGACTGGCACGGTCTATACAGACAACAAAGGCACAGATGTCCTTGATATTCTTGATTGTTTTAAATTATTTATAGCAAACTTTAAGTATGTGTAGAGCAAGGATGAAACACGGGTAAACTGGGGGTTCTGTGGTCGATTTCACAAAGATATTCATATTAGGACTAGTTAGGACTCTTAAAGGCAGTGGACACTTTTGGTAATTACTCAAAATAATTATTATCATAAAACCTTTCTTGGTGACGAGTAATGGGGAGAGGTTGATGGTATAAAAACAATGTGAGAAACGGCTCCCTCTGAAGTGCCATAGTTTTCGAGAAAGAAGAAATTTTCCACGAATTTGATTTCGAGACCTCAGATTTAGAACTTGAGGTCTCGAAATCAACCATCTAATAACATACACAACTTCGTGTGACAAGGGTGTTTTTTATGTCATTCATTATTATCTCGCAAGTTCGATGACCGATTGAGCTCAATTTTTCACAGGTTTGTTATTTTATGCATGTGTTGAGATACACCAACTGTGAAGGCTAGTCTTTGACAATTACCAATAGTGTCCACTGCCTTTAATAGGAGTTTTTACAAACTTGAGGCTAGTCCGATGCTAAGTTAGATCATAGCGTAAGGACAGAGATCTGTCCTTACGCTATGGTTAGATCGTCCCCACTCGAGATAAGACTAGTCTTAGCTCTGTGTGAAACCCATCCCTGGATACCAGTAAAACAAACAAGAGCTAACATCTAAATTGCTACATAAGAACTTTGGATGACCCCGGTGCACAAAACCAAAGTCTCATAAAATAATAAGCTGGGTATACAATCGCATATATAAAAACGAAACTACGAGGAGAACCATAACGACTAGGCAACGTCGACCCGGTAGCTATGCCGTAATGTTTGCCTTTCCCACGGTATTGTAGTCGATAGTTAAGATAACCAAAGGGCCCTTCAAGGGTATTACCTGTACGTACACAGGTGTGCAGAGTAATCAACTAGCCCCGTAGAGAGGCGGGGCCTTGATCCGGGTTCGCCTTTCTAACCCGTAGCTACCTGGTGCCGGGTTCGTAACATGGTAACAGAGAGGCTAAAATAAACAATGACCACCTCTTAAAGTGACACTTATGTAAGAATCAAGTATTTTTTGACTCCTCACGACACTAACTAAAAGGATGATGGTAGAGTGGGTTTTATTTCAATGAAAGGACTTGCCGTTACTTGCCATTGTTGCCCCCTATTGTTTTATCTATTGTCTTAATGTTTGTGCCCTTTTTACCGTATGGGGGGGGGGGGGTCCTGTATGTATAAGGATCTCGTGCTATCATTTTGTGGATTGCGATTCCTCGCTTTTTACCTATTTATTTCATCGATTCGGGGGGGGGGGGTGTATGTGACGAAAGCGAGGCTCATGGATACTGTTATAGAGCTGACAGGCCCATTGCTAGCAAGAGTTTAAATCACTGTTTAATATAGTTGTTGATCATGACGTCACTATTGGCAGTGGGTGGTTTGTTCCTCGTTTTCAAGCTAAAGTTACAGTTAATTTTGATTTTTACAACTGTTGATTTGTGTCGTCTATTACAATGTTTTTAGTATCTTGCACATGCTACCGCCTTGATTTTGGTTACATTAATTTAATTGACTAAATTGTAATTGTTTCTTTTCAGTTCACATTTACAAGAGAAGGAAGGATACATCACTGACCAAAAATGCAAGTAGCAATTTGGATTTTGCTTGTAGGATTGCCGAGCAAGCTACCGAAAAGGTCATTTTCGAAACCTAACTGAAACTTGCCCAATCCACCTTCGAATGTAACAGCTTGTAAAACTGTCACTTTACGAAGTGAGCTTTTTGGCACACATGACTATAGAATTGTCAATTGTGTTGTTGTTATTTTCCCCCATTCGGATTACAATTAAAGTAGGGACGATAACAATGTGTTCATAGCTTCCACCCCATAGGAACACATTGCCGAAAAGCAGTACCAAGTAGTACCAAAAACAACTTCAAGGAATTCCAACCGCGAATTCCTTTACACGGAAAAATCAGAGCCTCCACTCTCTCGCGCCGTATAACCGGCTAACCTTTCCACCAGAAAGATTACTTGGCTCTCACAGGGATTAAGGAAGCAGACTTTAGATTTTAATCCCCGGATTTGCGAAGTTTATCTCAATTCTAACGGTTGACAGTCTACTAGCTGCCTGGGGGTTCACTCTGTACATTGAGCAAGAGCCAAGCCACGGGCCGGTAAACTCCAAAGACTCCAGTTGCCACGCTCGAATGATCACAACAATAGCCCGGGCGCGTGCATTACCACAGGTACGCTGCCAACAAACCAAGGCCTAACACCTGTGCCGAAACAAACAACACGGCATTGTTATAAAGCCATTGATAAAACCATGTCGCCACAAAAACCTTGGACGAATCAGAAGCGGCGTTGTTGAGCCACTTGGAGACACGCTGATCCACTATCGACCAATCACGAGCCGCGACTCTCGCACGTGCGGTTGAGACGGGTTTTTTTTTCTTCTTTTCTTTTTCGGCTGCTCTTGTTTCGGCCTTGCGTGTGGCCAAATCAGCCCTGATACCGTGAATGCGTAGGAATTCAGGTAGAGCGAAGCGTGGGAAAAGTCGTCAGCCTGACTTCACACGGGTAAGATTTGGAAAGACAGGGGCTCGTGAAAGAACCTTTGGTTTTAGGGGAGGCCGTCGTGTGGGCCAACGGCACGCACTCTTTTATTCGCACCGCTCACTCGTGGTAGAAACCTGTGACCACATTCCGATACATGGTGGAGATCATGTGAATCACTTTTCAAGTAAATAATATTACCACCCCGGCACCAAAATTATGTTTTGAAAACTGGGTGTTAAATATTTATTCAGGGAAAATCAACTAGATGACAACTCCTGGAGTTGATGAGTTGATGAACGATGGCAGCGGACAAGACGTCGAAAAGTCAGGAGAAACGAAAGGTAATCCTTTTATTTTTCTTCAACATTTAAACCTAATTATTTCGTGTTGATTTTGGGAGGGGGTCGCTGTTTTAAGTTTTTTAATCGATAAATCTCATCCCAAATCGTGGACTCGAATTAATCATGGAACAACTTAATTGATAACTGTAAAGTATGAATTTGCAAAATTCAATTTTCTGAAACAGCTGTATGTTATTACAAAGACAGGTGTCAGTCGCGTGCTTAAATTACGAGTCTTGTAGTACGAGAAGCATAAAACGATTTAACAGCCTCAGTCCCTAAATGACTTCACTCACTTTAGTTATGTGACAAGGACCTGTCATGAGAAAAGTCAGAAATTCCATGAGAATAGACCTATTTTAATTGGCCCCCAAGGCCAACCCTAGACAGGGGAAAGGTGGCGGCATTCTACGGTCCGACCCATAACACTTCCTCAGTTTGGATAAATTTCTAGACAAGCTGGGACCACTAATTTCTTTTGAGTCACTGGGCAACGTTATACCCGTAAAACCGTCTCTGCTTTTGTAGACATTATCTTGTGGAGATTTTAGGAATATTTAATCTTAAATTGGAGAAATAAATTAACTGAAACTGTTAGCTAACCTGATTAATAGACCACTAAAACAGGACCACCCTAAAAATGTAAACATGTATCACCATTCTGCCAAAACATGATAATCATCGGTGTTGAATATTGCATATTTAATATTATATAGTGACTGACTCGTGTTACCTTTTGTCTTAATATATTTTCCTTTTTATTATTTGTGTTTCAAGATTCCATTAACACTATTTTGATTAATTAATCAGTTAATTAATGAATAATTTTTGCACTTCGACGAGCTCAATTCTTAATTTATAGTTGTTTACTTTCTCATTAAAGATAATAATTCACAGAATCCTTACTACAGGGATATACTAACTTAATTAAGGTCTGGGCCTGGGCCCAATTTCATAGAGCTGCTAAGCACAAATATTTGCTTAGCATGAAATTTCTTCCTTGATAAAAACATGATTACCAACCAAATTTCCGTATGTTGCATATTACTTGTTACTGGTATTCAGCTGATGTTTGCTCATCCCGAAAATCATGTGGAAATATACGGTTGGTAATCCTGTTTTTATCAAGGAAGAAATTTCATGCTGAGCAACTGTTTGTGTTTAGCAGCTCTATGAAATAGGGCCCTGGTCATGGCTTTGGGGTCCTTCAAAAGTTTCACATCCATAGACTTCCGGATTTTTCAATGGCAAAATGAAAATGGCCTTGCGCTCTGATTGGGTACTTATAGAAAATATTAATGAAAGAAAAAGGGGGAAAGGGCTTTCATTGTGTGTGCTTTCAGATGTCTGATAGGCTTCTCCTCATGTCTGAAGTCTTTCTCAGTTTCAAATATTATTTTGTGAGAAATTACCTCTTTCTAAAAAACTACGTTACTTCAGAGGGAGTCGTTTCTCACAATGCTTTATACTGCCAACATCTATTCGTTGCTCGTTACCAAGGAGGCTTTTATTCTATTATTTTGAGTAATGACCAGGTTCTTTAAATGTGTTTATCTCTACTCCTTATGTTGATTAGTCTTCCAAGCCGTTGATGGAGAAAAGGAGACGGGCCCGCATCAACGAGTGTCTATCTAAGCTTCAATCTATTCTAGAGGTAGTCAATGGTCATTCAGAGGTAATTGCGTTTAAATTATTCATATACCATAATTCAACAAATAGCTGTTATTAAGGTAGCGGCCAGGCCCCTATGCTTCGTTTTTGAAAGGGCAGGGGCACTAAGGGACTTTTTCATTGTGGCACCATGACGAAATTGTGGGCAGAGGATTTCAAGGGCACCAAGGATGACCAGAGGGAACGGAGGTTATTGCCTCCAGGCTTGAGTATCATATACCAGGGCCAAATTTCATTGAGCCGCTTCGGCACAGAAAGTAAGCTAAGCATAACAAAAGTGTGCTAACCGCAACTGGAAAACCAGCCTACACTTTCTGACTGGTATCATGCTTATTTCTGCTTAGCAGCAAAATAAACCACACAAATTTTCTGATTAAGCACAACAGGTAGCTATTACAACAACATTGAGGCCTCGGATACGGAGGTAGTATTTGCAAACAAAACGGGGCAAACGACAACTTGCTAAGCAACAAGTGAGTGGGATATAACCCTAACATGTTTGCTGGTTAGCCGTAGCTATTACTGCTACGACAAGTAGTCCGCCACTTTACACGTTAACCTTTACACGACATTTGTTGATTTTATACAGTATCTATTTCGGGTCATTACAAAAAGTATACACTCCTTTAAAGTGGATTCCATGTAGTTTATTCACCTTTGTGACTTGTTGATTTTAGGTCTCACCTTATGAGGTCATTATACATGCCTCTCAAAAAGATCACACTGTTGGTAAAGTCAAGGCCCGGTGCTTATAAAACCGATAACCTCACACGCAATAACGAAACATGAGTTTTTGAAGGCTGAGCAAAGATTCGATTTGGTGGTTCAAGGTTTTGGGATTTGTTTCAATTCTCCAGACAGGTACCACAAATTGATTACAATTTTCAGTACATGAATATGGCATAAATATTATGTAGGGCCTAATGACGGTGCATATATATATAAACACGAACAAAGGAAACAAATGGTTGAACAAAGATTCGATTTGGTGGTTCAAGATTGGGATTTGTTTTTCAATTCTACAGATATGGGTAGTAAATAAATTGATTACAATATACAGTACATATAGTAACAATATTTTTGAAGGCCTCTCAAAAAAAAAAAAATTCTCGCTGTTGGTAAAGTAAATACAACCGACAACCTCTCAGTCTCACGCTATGAAACATGAATTCATGAAGGTTTAACAAAGATTTGATTTGGTGGTTTTGGTGCCCGATACGCTTCGTTTTAAAAGGGCAAGGGCACCAAGGCATGTTCCCCTTGTGAAGGGCATTACTACTGTATCATTTCAAGGGCACCAAGGCAATGACCAGGGGGCATGGAGGCGATCGTCTTCATTGCCTCCGTAATGTATCAGTCCAGGCGGTTCATAATTACCGAACACAGTTTCAGAGATTAGCATATTTATCTTTACTCGAAGCCTATTGGTTCATAGTGCTCTACCCTCATGTTTTATTCAACAGACGCCCGGTGGTCATTCAAAAAGAGAGAAGGCTGAGATCCTTGAGCAGACTGTTCAGCTGGTAAAACACCTCCGACAGCAAGAACAAGGAGGTACAATTACATGTGTTTTTTTTGTGTGTTTTTTTTGACAGTCTGTCGCTTTGATTTTCCCCTTAAAGTGGGCCTTTGGGAATGTCTAACTTGATGTTTGTGTCACCTTAGTATACGGTATACGTTTGGTAATGATTCAGCTTTGGATGTATTGCAATTATGCCGACCCCCCCCCCCCAAAAAAAAAAAAAAAAAAAAAAAAAAAAAAAAATGCATATCACGAGCGTTCCCCCCCCCCCTCACCCCAATAGCCTATGTCGCCGTCTGGCTCAAGTGTTTTTGCCCCTTAACCTTTTCAGTGACTAAAGCCAGCAGGACCAGTCAGTTCTGACTGAAGGGGTTTTTTGGCCAGCGGACCACAAGGGGAACCGTTGCAATAGAAGTGTCCTCTAAATAGTAAATGAAATTCCAGGCCTGCGTTTATTATTGAAAAATCACACAAAACTAATATAAAGAACTACAGTTATATATTGCCCCTGTCAAAGTTTGCTAAATCTAAATCACGTACCCTCTCAAAATGACCAACACGCTCCAAACGACACGTGGGATTTAAACGGGTATTAATTTATCATGGATTGATCGAGGGACCAGAGATTTGTTTGCCAATCTTTCTTGATTACAAACCTTAATCCACGATTAGTAGATAACGGAATGTTCTACACACTTGAGGAATTGAGGATAGGCACTAACCTAGACTTGATTCAAGTCCCATTCTCGTGTGAGAGGTCCCTAAGCTATTACCTCAACCATGCCTCAACTTACTATATAACAACACGTAGCATACACAGTACAGTGCGCACTCGCCGTCAAAATGTGGTCCAGGTTTTTTTCTGGGGATGGCACGGGATTGGGACTTGAGTCAAGTCTAGCACTAACCCTCTGCACGAGTCCAGACAACAAAATCAGAGTCGTTGTGTGACTTCAGTTGGAATATCGTCGGCTCCTCAGTGCTTAAAAGGCACTTTACACGTTGTCAAAGACCAGTATTCTCACTTGGTGTATCCCAACATGCATAAAATACCCAAAAATAACAATAAATTTGGACTCAATTGGTGATTGAGAAAATGAAAGAAAAAACACCCTTGATGCATAATGTGTGTTCTTTCAGATGCTTGAAAAAGGCTTCTGACCCAAAGTGTTTTATTATTTGGGTTGAGAAATTTATACATGTACCTCTTTCTCAAAAACTAGTATACGTTACTGCAGAGGGAGCCGTTTCTCACAATGTTTTATACTATCAACAGCTCTCCATAGCTCGTTACCAAATATGAAGCTTTTTTGGTAAAAAGTGTTTTGAGTATTACCAAATAGTGTCCAAGGTCTTTTGTCTGGGGGAAAGCGTCCCCTGATGTACCGGTGTTCAGCAATACTTATTAAATACATTATAATGGTCGCAAGCAGAACTCACATGTCCAACGAAAGAAAATGTGTGAGGTGTTAAAGGTGTCACCATGGAGAAAGAAATAGATGGTGTCACCATGTTCACTCTCAATACGTTTTTTGTATTATTTTAATTTTGACACAGGGCAGACACGTGAGGTCCTCCCAATTGCACAATACAGGGCTGGATTCAACGAGTGCCTGAATGAAGTCAGCCGATTTATGGACGTCAACGAGCGCGCCCTCAACGCCGAAACACGAGCAGGACTTCTCAACCACCTTGCCTCATCGATGCAGACGCCGGCCTCCGCGCCGCCGGCCTCGCCGAGTAACGGTGTCGGCACGGGGAGCAGTGGGTGGAACACCGGACAGTTTGTGCAGCAGAGTCCGAGGAAAGCGACACTACCAGAGGAACGGGTGGATGGTCGGGGCGTGGGGCGCCGTGGAAGCACGGTTGTCCAGCCGGTGAATCCCATGCCGCCACCTGACGCTGTGACCCCCTCACACGCTGGTGCAGCGTCAGCTTCAAACTATCCTACACGAATCTCTTCATCAAACAACCCAACATTACCACCGACGCAGCAGCACCCTCTCAGGATGGTCCAGCCGCAGAAATCACCCGTTATTATCCCTGCCTCACAGGGGGTGGCACTACCGATAAATCTACAGTCGCCACCAGCGGGTCATGTGGCTGTGGTCCTACCGGCACACTTACTGGGTTCATTCGTCGGTGGGCAGGTTGCCACTGGTCAACTTATTCCCTTATATCAGCAACAGGGTAGCGCCCCCGTCGCCAGTCAACGGGCACCGAGCTCAGAGTTGGTGACCATTCCGCCAGGGTCTAGTGCAATGTTCGTCCCTACACCTGGGAACAATCGCGATGTGAATCACGTCGATCCCACCGTCGGCTCTTCTTCAAACAGCAGGGGAGGTCGTGTGTTCGTAGCACCCAGCCCAGTTCCCGGATGTTCTCCCAACATGGGGTCAACCAGTGTAAGAATTGAGTCCTCTGCCCTGGCTAACCCAGAAAGACGGGTACCAGTAGCTACGAACCCACCAATCACGCCGTCGGGTGTGGAAACAATGGCCGCCAAAGGCACCCCTGAGCACGGCATCATCTACGCACCAGCATCACTACCTATGCAGTTCTACGTTGCGCCCTCTGCGTACGGTGCGGTAAGTGGCCCATTCCCGAATGGGCTCGCCTTAGCGAATCCGCCATCTTTGGCTTTGGATGCCATTGGAGGTCATTGGAGGCCATGGGGCTTAGAGCAGAATCAAAGATAAACATGGCCCAGGAAAAGGACTTAACTCGAAAAGTTTCCAAAATTTGAAATCAGTAATCCGTCCAGTCCTTATTGTTTCAAATTAAAAAAAAAAAATGTATGCCGATCTTTATTATGAAATTGATTTTAGTTTTTATAGTTTTATATCAGTATGATTTGCCGAGGTGTGTTAAAGAAAATCCGTAAGCTGTCAACGTTTACGCGATTGTTTTTGGGTATCCTAAAACCGTGTACACTTTCGTTAAAAGAAAATACTTGGCAGCCGAACCAAATTTATGGGTTTCTGAACAGAAAATGCGTAAATTTCCATAAAAAGTGGACATTATTATAACTATGTTTGAAAGTTAATGCAGTTTTGTTTTTCTTTTTGCTTTAAAAACCCACGGATATATTCCAAGTAGATAATAATTTATAAAAACAATACATTCCGCACTCTATTGCAATTCCAAGATTTTACAAACCGATTAAAGTTAAATTAAAAACAAACTTTCCTCCTTGTTTTCAAAGTTCAGTTCGACTATGTACGGGGGAAAAGGCATGCACTTGTGTGCGTAAAGTTCTCACGTTTAGTGAAATAATTAGAGGTGAAATAATAACAACAACAGAGGGCGCTACAATAGAGCTTATCACAAAAATACTGGGTATACGTGCGCTGTATGCGTTGATTGAGGGGCATGGTGGTCTAGCTAGCGCTCAAATTTGATCCCTAGCTAGACCAGCATGCACCTCGTTCAACAGATAGCGGTTACGCAATGGGTATTATTTGAGAAAAGGTCTGTGGACTTACTTGTTTGTGATAACTTTATAATGGACTCGTCAGACTGTACACACGCAGCTTTGTGTTGCAGTCACTCTGTGGACATTCTTTTCATATGTACACTTTAGGAAGTTCCTGTTCTTTTACACTGTAAAAAACACTTTGTGGATGTGTGTATATTATCTACAGTGTTTCAAGTCAATACATTATGTGGACCTCGCTCGAAAACCAAGACGCTCATGAGTAACATACGGTAATTTACGACTAACCATTCCTTTGATTTAGATTTAATTTAAAAGTACACTAAGTAATTTGATTATATTAATCGGACGTTGATTGGAAAATTGTGTTTGGAAACGAAAAACGCCCTCTCTCGTCAAAATGATTTTTCCGATGCTTGCTGTGGTTGACTGCTGTGCAGTGAAATGTTTTCTTATTTTTATCAAATCTATATTAACTTTACGCAACTCAGTTTCTTCTATTTCAGATAATTTATCAAATCGTTCTATTTTTCTGTAATATCATATCATTATAAAAGAGATACTAACAAACGAAAAAAGTATAAATAAAAGTTATATACAAATCAGAATAGTGTGTAGTTGAGTGTTGTTGAGATAGTTGGCCAGCAGGACCATGGTCAAATTTCATAGAGCTGCTAAGCACAACAATTTGCTTAGCATGACATTATTCCTGCCTTGATAAACAAAGGTTTATTAACCAAATTTCTATTTTGTTACATATTGCTTGTTTACTGGTATTCAGCTGTTGTTTGCTTATCCTGAAAATCACATGAAATTTGGTTGGTACTCCTGTTTTTATCGAAGTCAAAAATGTCATGCTAAGCAAATTTTTGTGCTTAGCAGTTCTATGAAATTGGGCCCATGTCATTTCATTAGTGAATGAAACGAGCCGCTGTGCTCGTTCCAGCCTAGACTTGATTCAAGTGCAAGAAGCGAGAGGTCCCTTAGCATTCCACCGTCAAAATGTAGCCATTGTGGCCCGGAGGTTGGGGGGGGGGGGTTCTGATGTTAGGCGATGGGAATTAAAATAACGGGATTGGGACTTGAGTCAAGTTTAGTTCCATCCCTTCTCTTGCCCCCTTTCCACTCCCGCGCCCCCTGGAGTCCGCCCCTCCCCTCCCCACGCCGAATTCCATTACATCGTTTCCACGCATCTCCAAGACCATCGACCCCTTGCTGTGTTCACAAGAAAAGACCCCCATCTAAACCAGGTGTTGCTTGTAAAAACTCCTTATAGATGTTCATGATCCAGGTTTCTATCAAAAGATCGCCAATCAATGATGATTGTATCATGCTCATTGATAGTTCCCAAACACTCCCTTTCCGGTGGGAATTGTCCTGCCGTAGTTTCACATCAGCTCACGGCAAGCCTCTCTTGTGTTAACGTTCATGTATCTTTTATCCCGTGCTGAGGAAAAATCGTTTTTTGATGTCTGATAAGAGGGTTTATGGATGAGTCAAGATGCAGTTTGGCTCTTCCAACACCAGGGGGTGACAAATGTTAAACGGACCAGTGAAAAAGGACCAGTGAAAAAGATGGGGACTCGAAGTGAAATGACAAGACTGGTGTGGCTAGTCGCTAAAAAAATATATGGGCAAACTCATACTGGAAGTCATAATTCTCACGACAATGTTGAAACATGGGGGAAACAAAATAAACCGATGTTTAAAGAAAAACCTTAAAACGTGGACCAATGAACCAATGAAATGACAAGCTATTTGATGACTTGCGATCAAAAAGATCAGAGCAAGTAATAAAAAACAGAGTTCTTTTCAGAACCGAGAAGTCCCCCGAAATGCTATAATCTACTCACTGGTAGTAAATATAGAGCAAGACAGTTCTCTACGGAACAACATCTACCTGACAAGTAGAAACACATTATGGTGTAACCGCAAACCAAAAATATGTAACTCCAGAATCACAAAGGTCGTGGGTTCACATCCCACCGAGCACTATGCTTGACTCTTTGTTCACGGAACTCGGGTATGCACTGAGTATACAGTGCTAACACACATGTGTATGGGTCAACTCAAAATGAATACTCTTTATCCCGATACAAATTTAACATCTAATATGCTACGTAAAATTGTCCATCAGAGCTACCCACTGGATTGGTAACGGCAGGGGTCATACCACTCTCTGGGTCTTATCCTTAGTTAATTGTAAATAATTAAGGAGACGAGGGCTTTCATTCAAACTGGATTGGTCGAACAAGATCTTAGAGGTCGTTCACACGCCGTGTTAAAGTTGGTCTAAGTCCACTTAGACCGGTTCGGGTTCAACTTTTGTGCGTGTGAACGCAAATAAAGTTAGACCGGATCGGGTTTAAACCCCAAAACTTAAACCGTCCAGCGAGGCGGTCTAAGTCTAAACCGGTTCGGGTTTATCTTTTAACACTGCGTGTGGACAGAATGACATCCGGTTTTAACTCACAACGGACGACCCATTGTGTGGTTCAATGCACACGCCCGGAACCCGGAGTGCTTGTATACGGTTTCTGTTGCCTCTGATGCTGAAAAGCACCGAGTATTTATATTACTTTCTTGCCGCTTACCGAGTTGGCGAAACCCTCTCGATCAGTGTATGCAGTTTAACACAGGCCCACGCCCATGATTTATTAAATTCTTAAACAAAATTATATTTTCCAAGCTTTTTTTTGTTGAGTGTCCTACAATAAATTGAAACTCCTTTTTTTATGCGTATACTACGAGCGCAGCGAAGAAGCATATGTTGTATTGCTTCTCACATGTACAGCGCTGCCATCCCATAGTGATCACTCTCTGATATCCCATAGTTATCCATCACCGATCCCGTGTATGTGACTTTCTATTGCCGTCACCGTTACTAGCGTGCTGTACTTTCAATCTGGGAGAATGAACTGCAGTGAGCGCGAGGCTGTGTGTAGGGGAAATTCCCTACGCCAGCAATATCACCACGTTGTTGGGAAGTTGGGAAAATACTGCAAAGTACATGTATTTACGTAACTTGCACGTGTGTAGTTGTGTTTATGAACGACTCAATCGGAATAAAAATCGCGGCACCAGCTTTTGAGAGATCGCAAATTCCAATCGATTGAAGTACAAACTAAAAGTATTTATTAAATCGGAAACAGTGGTATAAAACAAAACACAAAAATGAAACGTGTTCTGTTTCATGGAATATGGACAATATTTTGGTGAGTTTTCTCGGCGGTTTGTATCAATATTTTGTTTGTTTAAAATAATTTCGAGTCGTGTTCATGTTTGTTTTAAGTGCCCATATCCTCCCAACGGTAAAACTGTTACCGCGTTCGATTGAGCCATTTGTATCAAATAATTATGCCCTGTCTGATCATCCAGGGCATGGGGCACTCGGTATCTCGGCATACTCGGTGCGTGAATCTGATGAATATAGCCGGATGTTAGAGCAACGGGGTCGCGTCTACTTTGACCTCTTAAAACCGAAGATAAACCGGATCGGGTTTAACTCTGTGCTGTCTGAACGCAATGGGTTTTTATTTTTACGACCACCCCCCGCTGCTCGTAAAAGTTAGACCGGTTCGGGTCTAAGTTAGTACGCTGTCTGAACATACCCTTAGTCTCATTCAAGACATCTAAACCCAATTCACTAACCGCAACAAGTACATCTTTCCGGCTTGAGGGATTGGTCCCCAGTCCTGTTAATTGGTATAAGGGGAATGGAGGTCAGACTGCAAATAAAGAAAGGGGTGGAGCCCCCCCCCCTCCATCTCCACCACAGAAGAACAAAGTTGTCGCGTATGAAATAATTAATTGTGATATAATATTGGCAAGCCCCATCACGTGCTTTGTTGTTGTTGTTTTTAGGCGGAGTGGAGACACCCCCCCCCCCCCCCCCCCCATTCTGAGAAAAATTATAATGTTCGCATATGAAATAATTTATAGTTGTGGACGAAACCCAAGTGCTTTGTTGTAAGTTGTTTTGAGTAGCGGTATGGGTTTGTTCCGGTTTGGAAAAAAATTCAAAACAATACCATTAACTGTCTTTCCACAATGATACAAACCTTCAATTTTTTGTTTAGTTCCCAAAGAAAATATCCTCACAGTTAAGTTCCCTTTTGAGAAACTCAACAAGTACATCTCAGTGCAATTAGACCCCTGTATCTTGAAGGAGCCTCCCAGCTTGGCACACACAGTGTATTCAATGAAGATTTCTATGCCTATTGTTTTGCTCATCATCTGTAAAAAGCCCCCAAACCAATCGAAGAAGATATCGCTCTAAGTCCGGTCTTATTGGCAAAACAAAGCCTTTGGGCAGACCAGCGGATCGAACCCAAGACTAAAGAACAAAATTGACTCGTTTGGGCGGGAGAGGGGGAATCCGACGCGGGTGGTAAAGTTTCCCACCAAGTTTTCCCGCTTAAAGCCACTGTGTGGGCCTTATTGGTAATTATCAAAGACTAGTCTTCTCACTTGGTGTATCACAACATATGCATAAAATAACAAACCTGTGAAAATTTGAGCTCAATCGTCGAAGTTGCGAGATAACTATGAAAGAAAAAACACCCTTGTCACACAAAGTTGTGTGCTTTCAGATGCTTGATTTCGAGACCTCAATTTCTAAACTTGAGGTCTCGAAATCAAATTCGTGGAAAAATACTTCTTTCTCGAAAACTACGTTAATTCAGAGGAAGACGTTTCTCACAATGTTTTATACCATCAACCTCTCCCCATTACTCGTTACCAAGTAAGGTTTTATGCTAACAATTTGTGTCCACAGGATGTGACAATAAAAAGTCTCGTTGAGAAGTTGGGTACTCAACAATGACAACATCACAGGTTTGTTATAAAACGGTCTGTATTATATTCAATTCATACATTGGGGCCATACAGCACCTTGGACAAAATGATATGGTACAATTCAAGTCGCTCACTCCGAGTGTCCACTCTCAAAAAGACTGGACCCTAAAAACGTTTATTAATATGCAGAACAACCATTGAAATGTGTGTCATTTTCAACGTAAAGAGTGTGTACTGTTCAAATCGTCTCTAAATTACTAGTCCTACTGGAAAATCTTTAAGTCGATGGGAAACTTCTTGAAGAGGTTCCAATATTAAGATCATGGCAACAGAGGACTAAGCCTCTTAGTCCCCTGTGGTAATATAGGCCTATACCTATTCTATTAAATAAAAAGTACGAGACAATAACGATGGCCAACAAAAACGAAAACTTTATAACTTTGTTAACTTTATACTCCAGATATACCAATATTTTGTACCATTTTACGTTTGAATTGATCATAGGCAACACAGGCAACACAGTAACACGGCTAGCCACTTCACTTTGGGTTTAATGGCATGGTGTTCCCGATTAAACCGATTCCACTGACATCAGAAGAAGCACTTTGATCATTGTGGATCTCATTTATCCTCACTTCGGTCAGCTATTGTGACCAATTAAGAACCAAATGAGAACGTCTTCAATTTCATGTAATCAGCCTTGATAAAGACACAATCAGATTAATTGGGGCCGTCTTGTAATTCCATCTTTGAATTCCTCCGTCTTTCCAAACTCTCTTTTTTTTTGCCCTCTTGATTCTGATGAAGTCTTAATAGAGATAAGATGTTGCTGTACTTAAAGGCATGTACATCCTTTAATCAATAAGGAGTTTGACATGGGATTTGGGATTAAGTCACACTGTCCAATTTATGCCTAATCCTTTGATACCGGTTTTGTTTTCCTTCTCAAGGTTTGAGGTGTTGGGACTTTGCAGACGTTTGGCTAAAGGTATGGGATACTGTTGGAATTTGTCAATGACTAGTAGGCCTATCCCAACTTGGTGTACACCAACGTGCATACAAAAATAAACTGTGAAAACTTGGGCTCGATTGTTTTATTGAAGTTGCGAGAAGGCAAGAAATAAACACCCTCCTTGCACCCATGTTGGCATTTTGGATAAGCCATTTCCATCTGGTGCGTGTTGGTGGAAGCCATTTGTAACCACTTTGGCATTTTGGATAAGCCATTTCCATCTGGTGCGTTTTGGTGGAAGCCATTTGTAACCACTATGGCATTTTGGATAAGCCATTTCCATCTGGTGCGTTTTGGTGGAAGCCATTTGCAACCACTTTTGGCCATTTTGGTACAAGCCGTTTCCAGCCACTTTGAGAATTTTGGTAACAAGCCATTTGCAAACGTTGTGCATTTTGGACAATCAAGTCATTTGCAACCACTTTGGGTATTTTTGTCAAAGCCATTTGCAGCCACTTTGGGTGTACAAGCCATGCACTTTGTGTATTTTGGTACAAACCATTTGCAACCATGGCGGGTATTTTGGTACAAACCATTTGGAGCCATGGCGGGTATTTTGGTACAGGCCATTTTCAGCCGTTTTGGTACGAGCCACGCATTCTTTGCTTTTTGGTATAAGCCATTTGAACTAATTATGGCCATTTTGGTACAATTGGGGCATTGAGGACAAGTCATTCATAACCACTATATGCATTTTGGAACAAACCATGGCAATTTGTCCCAACTTTTTCAAATAAAAATAAAAACAGTCCGAAATTTGTTTGAGAACAATCACCGCGTTGCAACCTTCGGGATATCGATGTAATGAGTTAAGCCACAGGTGCCGTGTTTTTTAATCCGGGACCCGTGACCACAACCGCTCAATCAAGACCTTTGAATTTCGGTTCGATCCGTGTGCTTGCCCGCGGCCTTGTTTGGGGCCCTAAAATGAATATGTTGTAACCACAACATAATCCTTTACAAAAGACACAGTTTTTCTTCGATTAGTTGAGGAGGGGGAGGGTAGGGGGGAACAGAAGATATCAACAGGCCCACACTGCATTGTTTTTCTACTTCGAGATAAATTGCATAAGGGATGGGAGTGGCCAAGGGTTGTTTTAAAGGGGGGTAATACATCAGATAACGAAAGGAAGATGGCGATGTAATGGAATGTGTGGGTTGTATGGGGAAATTGACAAAGGTTTTCAGTCACAACGATGAACAAAACCGTGTATTGTTTTAATTTCGTTCATAGACAGCTTGTGATCCATGGGTAGCATGGAAGTTTGAACAAATCAAAAGTTAACAGCCGATTCTGGAGTCCGTAACAAACTTGGCCTTTTGAGATAATTGTAGAATGGACGCTGGAGTACAGTGCACATACCCAAACCACGTTGTCCACCATGTCTTAAATTGGCTCTTATGGCCATGTTATACATGAGGCAATTTACAGGCAACCAGTTCCAGGCAATATCCAAGAAGAGAAACGATTCACTTGGTGAATGTTCGGGAATTGTAAGACATTTTTTTCTGAAAATAATAATGACTGAACGTGCTACCAAAGTGGTCTGCAATTGGTTGACTGTGTCAAAGTTGCCAAAGGCAGCCAATGGTTCACTGACAGTAAATCGTGCAAGGAGTTTTGTAAGCAACATTCACTTCAAGTCTGGACTGTAATCTTCAAGAACCAAGAAGTCTCACATGGTGTTACCGCAACCCAAATGATATACACAATGTATAAAGATTTCTTTCCAAAAATACTGTGTCACAATTCAATTAAATATTGGTTTATTTTATAAAACTACATCACCAAATAAAAAGTCAGAGACTGAGGGGAAAAAAGCGAGAAAAAAAAACCCCTGGTGGACACAAAATCACCCATGAGTATAATGGTCACACGCAAGGTCCCACTTCTCAGAGCAAAGATCGAGCTTAGAATTCAGTTCCCTCGTCCCTCAATGACGTGTCCTATTGTTCCTTAAGAAGATGGCAGCGTTCCAACACACGCGAGGAAGGATTAAAGACGACAGGTAGATCAAAGGAACCTTTAGGTTTTGATCCACGTGAGAACATATCCGGAATGAATAGAGCTTATCGATCGCCTTGAATGCCCGACACATGGATCGATTCGACCGCATTAATATTGACGGGTTGCAGATACACAACAAGGCTGACTTCAGCCCCCTTTTCACATGGGAACCGAAAACCAACGACCATCGCGAATTGGCTGTCCCAAAGATTGCAAGCGACGTCAGCCCTTTTCACACGAGAACCGAAAACCAACGACTATCTTGGGGCGACAGTACTGTTGTCTGACACAAAATTTGTTTTCTTTCAGCGTCCAAAATAATAGTCTTCACCACCTCAGAGGGATCCGTTTCTCAAAATAGTTTACACTATCAACAGCTCTCCAATGCTGCTCTGTGAAACAAGCAGCTCGAGTCAATTACTTTAATTGTTTCAAATTCACCTTGTAAAAGTGATACAGCGGTACTGCCTAATTTGAACAATGCGCAAGGAATGCAGTGTTGTAAAAGCAAATTAATTTTTGTAAGAACAAGCTTGGAAAGTTGTAGTGAGATTTATGCTAAATTGTATCCGTGTTTACTACGAGGAACCATCTGGAACGCAAGTGGATGTAGAATCCCAATTTGTTAAAACGAAGCCTGCTGCTCGGGGAGGGGTTCATCAGTAACGGGCCGGGAGCCGACATAAGACAACAAAGGGCGCCACCAGCCGTCCCCTTTAACAATGCAGACTGTATAATCTAAATTGTACATACAGTAGTTGCTTTGAAACAACAGAACCGAGACCAAGTGAGTTTCATGATTGAAATCTCAAAGGTTGACGACTACAAATATTAATATTACATTGTGGTTTTTTCTAGACTGCAGCGAGTGCTACCAAAGAAGGCCACTGTGTTTTTAAAACAAAAGTAGCGTTTGTGCCGTTTCGAATTGTTAACCAAAGTCTGTAGACTCATGGAGGAATAGTTGGGATGAAAAAATCTCCAAGGCACATAAGTAAAGCCCAAGTTCCCCTCATGAACATTTCGTTTTCATTAACGCCATTGTTATTTTTGATCTAGCCGATGTTAACCAAAAGATTACTAAATAAGAACTCCCCCTCCCCACCCGAGACTAAACAAACCGACCCTAATTCCATTCGCAGAACAAAATAGTTTTAAAAACACAAAACCAGACAAATCATTGGAATGAGACAGTTGTACTTTTACTTTTCACAATTCTATTTTATTTCAAGAACTTAAACCATCGACCAGCGACACAAGCCCTCTCACACGCAATTCAAGCGGTAAAGTCACACAAAAAATTGTTATACAAAAATATCTGTTATTATTTGAATACAAATTTACATATCTTGAAAAAATAATAATATTAGCAAGAGCAGAAGTTGAGGTCTAAGAACATTGAGGTTAAGTCGTTTAAGTTTAACAGGGACCAAAAAGAAGCAATACTTTTAGAAACAGATTTATCTGACATTGTGTAATAATAGGCAAGCTTATTCAAAACGAGCAACTTGTCTATGTTCCTTGCTCTATGGTTAAACTTTTGGATTGGAAAGACAAGTTGAACAAAAGAAGTGCTTAAACCTTCTTCAATTTATAAATCTTCAGGGGAAAAACATTCCTTAATAAATACAAATTGGCAAATTAATGTAATTTTTAAAGATCGAGAACGTTGAGCACCAATATAAATCTGAGAATTGTTCTGTAATTGTCTACCAGGGCCGCCACACATTCTCCTGTGGTACTACGTGATGGCTGACGGCTTTGTGACGTCTGACTGATGTAGCCATGGCTGACTTGACTTTAGGTTTGTACTGATGAGGAGATGGGAGCCGGGTGTATTGCTTCTGTTCGACGGGTGACGGTGGGGGCGTTGGGAAGATGATGGAAGACTGGGTGCTGGACTGGCTAAGAAGGGATGGATTGCTATGGGCAACAAAGTCAGATGGGATGCACAGCATCAGCTGGTTCTGTTGCTGTGCTGGCATGTAAGTGCTGCAGGTTGTTGACTTGGGAACAGGGCTGGAAGCAGGTGATGTGGTTGCAGCTGTGGTTTGTTTGACAGCATTTTGGCGATAACTGTAGCCACCCTGAGCTGCTGCTGGGCTGGGCTCGTTCAGGCTGCTGCAACGGTCAGCTAAGTGGTTCATGATTCTCAATCGGGTCTCCAAGTCGATGGATTCACAGTTGGAGAGAAAGCTGGAAGCCTCGCCAAGGCACTCGCTGTATCCAGCGTGGTATTGGCTGATCTGTGCGGATGGGGAGGTACGCCCGTCTGTGGATGTCGACTGGACCTCTTTAAGATAACGCACTGTCATCTCGAGTATATCTGCCTTTTCCATTTTGGGTTGGCGGGAAATCTGTGATAAGACAAAGAAACAAAATGAGAGAAATTAAGTACAAGCTCAAAATTTTTATTCAAGGTAAATAAACACGCTTATAACAAACCGGGGCATTTTTAAACAGGCTTAAGATATCAAGGCCCAAGAGATGATCCAGGCAAGGTTGATTACAAAAGGCTTCCAAAACTTTCCCACGATCGTCTGTCATTATATCCTCCTGGACCCCATTGTACTGCACCCAGAAGTCGTTAGCACGTCGACTCGCTAACAATAAAGCTGCGGTGCTGTTTCACTGCCCGCATTCAGCACGAGCGAACAACAGATCAGTCGCGCGCCCTTCACACAAGCCCCCTTTGACAATCGCAGGAGCTCATGCGGTTTGGTTATGTCCATAAGCCTATTAACACAGCTTGGTGTTCCATTCAGGGGGACCGTGGGAATGCATTGGGATCCTGGAGTGATGAAGCCCAACTGAACAATGGGGGGAATACCTCAAAATAATGGGTTCGTTACCAACTAGGGCGGGTGAACCAGCACACTTCTATGTTGACAGGTTTTTTTTCTTTCTGGTGCGTCAGAGATGAATATGAATAACTTGTTTATGTGACCTTGCTTTTAGGTTGATTGATTGTGCATAGGGCACAAACAAACCCACGAAATTAAGACAAATTTAAGGTACCATGAGAGGCACACGAAATGCCTAGAGAATAGCAGTAAAACCTGATTGCAGTTCTAAATACAACACTATAAAAACACTTTCGTTTCCTTTCTATTCTGAAAATAGGGAAAACAATAAGAAGGAATACCGTTTCTGAATTGCATGTTGGAGGGTATCAATTTATGGTAATGTTTCAAGTGATACAAAAATGCTGTACATACCTCTTTGCGTATGGCAGGGAAGACTAGACTCTTGAGCTGCAACAAGCTGTCATTGATACGAGCCCTTCGTTTGCGCTCCATCATGTGTTTTGACGTCTGTTGGAAGAAAAAAATAACAATCATTAATTGTGTGATTTGTAATACAGTCTATGTACAGTCAATCAAAATAAAAGCAACGATCGAAATGATTTGAATTTCAAATGGTTTAAAAAATTGTTTTCAGCAGAATTATTAAAACTTTAACAGTACAGCATGTTCATCATTGAGACAAATTCATTAAGTGTGTAAGACCATTTTAGGGCTTCGAATCCCAAGACATAGAACCACATATCAATGGTTTGAATTTGACAGACAAAATATCAAATGTCAAACTTTAAAGACAGATTTACGGTGAAATATTAGTACAAAGTCCTACTGTACTAACAATATTGGAAGAGTTGAATGTATCAATAACGTACCTTAGGCCTGTCAATGGCGGATTCGTGCATCATAGCGTTGGCATACATCTTGAAAATTCACTGACGAAAAATGTTTCCAAAAGATATAAGTGTAGACTGTCGTGATCGTGGGAAACGTCTCTGAGGATGGTCGGGTTTAGAATGATGTGATCTACAACACGAGAGTCCTATTTATCCGTCACACGTGCCGATCAGAGGGGAGTGCCCTCGGCGGTCTATTCAAGTGTGAAATTCCCTCACAACCGACCAATCCTCGCACGCGTCTCATTGTTACCCAGTGGTTCCACACTGCAGCCCGCCACGCGAGTAAGTGCTGCACAGTCATTGGTCGAAATGCATTACCTCATCTCGCTCCGCGACTCTGATTGGCTCGCACGGTTAAGAATTAACATAAACCGTGATGCTGCTGGCTTTCACGATGCCAAACAACCCGTGTACGCGTCAGGGTTGTATTGTTCGCGTCTATTGACTGTGGTCGTTAGGGCCGCTAATCGGCACTCAACACGTGCGTGCCCTGTTGTTCCCAGCGACCGGTGCAGCAACCGAAAAGCGGTGGGAAAACTCCACCCCTTGGCTTCTTCGTGTGAGGGTAAACAATTGCCATTTGGTGTGCCAATATCAACCTACCAGCTGGCCCCCCTTCCAGCCCCCCCCCCCAATCATAGTCGTCACACACTTGCAACCAGCAATTTAATAGCGTGTGGATCGTGCATAAATCCTAATAATTCACATAACGCATGTCTCGCACGCGCTGATTCCACAGGACGGCAATTGTTCCCCCAAATTGGAACAATGTTCGAGGGGGGTTCACAAATAATTTCGGTTGGATAGAATGTATTTAGTTCAAAAGTTTTTAACGGAGAGTTTTTCATTTGTTTACACGTGACGCATTCGCGTGTCGACAGGTGCCTGTGTTCGGCTACTGGTAATTAAGTGGCCACCTTTATGAATCATCTCCAATATAATCAGAGAAGGTGAAAAGATCATTGCATTTTAATACTCCCAAATTGATAACTTTCAAAGCATGACAAGTATCATTTGATAAAGTAGCCTTTGCGTTGAAGACCAATAACTTTTAACACTTGTGTTTTGCGTCTCTACGAAAACATAAAAAAATTATCTCAATGCATCCAAACTTAATTTGAATAATATAACAAACGGTATTTTAAAATATGAAATGAATAATGTTCCCTGAGACATAACTTACTTTTGAATGTAACAAATGGTACAAGAAGTCTAGCAAATAGAAAAATGACTAAGATCACAGTTTTCCTAACGATATGCTCAAACAAAAAGGTGTAAAGTTTAATGAGGAAACTTTGCGCTAGGTTTACCAATCTGCAGCGAATAATATCGATCGTAAGTTGACTGAGTTTCATAAAACATTGTATTTGGATCATTTTGTCTATTTTTAGATTTAGGATGGCTCGTCAGCCAGAAAATTAGGAAACAAATATCACTTTCATTCGTTGGTCAAATTGTGTTGCAAATAAACAATCATGAACCAGATTTAAACAATGAGGTTTGTTTAAGAACCCTTTTCTTATAAAAAACATTGATATCATAAATTGTGAATTGCGAAAGTTAAGGGCAAGTTGCAACTTTTATAATGGTAGGTTTAGTTTTCCTCGCGACGGAAAAGGCTCTTAATATTTGACAGTTTCTTGTTTAATAATAACCATAAGTAAGTACAATTAAACAAATGTTTGGTTTAAAAGTAAACTTCTCGTACGTCAAATCGACATTGTTATATCGAAGTGGGATATTAACAGCCCAACACCCCAGGGTATAAAGTAAATTTCAGATTGGGCGAGAATAACTTTGTGTTGATGTGCATCATTATAAAAGTTGTTAAGAAGATTCTTTTTCTCGCAAGAAAAAAACCTAACTGCGCCCATCTTTCAAAACAAACGGCCAAATATGAACAGTTCAAGCCCATCATAACTCACAACATCTGAACTTATATGGAACAAACATAATTTTATTTTTAAATATGACTAAGAATTTGCTATTTATTTTTTAAAAAGAACTAAAAAAAAATTCCCGCAAAAAAAATATTGTGAAATCGAAACCATTATTTCGACAGATAAAAAAAAAAAACATATAAAAAACTCCAAACCATCTGAGCCACCGACCGCTGCAAGTTCCTGGGACCCGCGATCCCGGGCCGTGGGAACGGTGCTACGACGCTGTCAGCTTATGCTTAGCCCCAGGGGTTATTACCAGATCAGCGCGTTCAGGCGCAACACTTCCCTTTGTCCGCCGTAGTTTTCCCACGACCGGATTGAAAGGAACACGGACAATTAACTGCGCGCGATATTACACCGATTGTTTAGCCGGGACTGTGGTGTGTGTATTGAGGTATGGGTTAGGGCAACAGCCAACCCCCCCCCCCCCCCCCCCACCACCACCTACACAAAGCTATACAGACATGCCTTTCGTTTACACATGGTTTAAAACTATTAAGCACCTTGTTCAAATTATTATTAGACCACAAGAGGGAAGGGTTTATTTTCGTGTGACGTACGTGACTGGGTTCTACTTTGGAACGGTCTCTATTTGCCATTGGGGCTCGATATTTTGTTCAACTTGTTGCGAGTCTGCCCGCCTGAGCGTGAAATATCGGGCGGGTTTGACCCATGCATGAACATAGTAACCAACTGGTGGGGACATGTGACTTTATAAATAAATGCAAAACGTTTATGTTTAAAAACAAATCATTGCAGAATTTACCGCTGAGATACACCCATCATAAACATATTTTGTTGGTAAACACGTAAAATATAATAATCACAGAACCCCATTGTGCAATAATGATATTAAAGGTACCGGACTCATTTGGTAATTATCAAATACCAGTCTTCTCACTTGGTGTGTCTCAGCATTCTATATATGGATACATTAAGTTTGAACTCAATATTAGTCGTCGAAGTTGCGAGAGAATAACGGAACTTAGAAAAATACCCTTTTCGCACACGGTGTGCTTTCAAATGCTTGAACTGGTCGGACCTCGAGGTATCGAATTCAATTCAAATATTTGAGTGAGAAGTTACTTCTCACAATGTTTTACACTATCACCCACTATTCATTGCTCGTTGCCAAGTAAGTTCGTATGCTATTTTGAGTAATTATTCCGAAGCACTCGCCCTACCAAGCAGAGTGTCTGTGGTTGACTCGATTGCGAAAAAGCTTTGCTACCATAAACCAACAATCCTAATAACTTGTGTAAATGTTTCAGATAATGTAGATTATAATGTTATATTTACACTTTGTTAAGGTCCATGTTGTTTGGACTCGTCAACAGCTGTCATAAACAACACATGATCAGATTACAGAGTGGTTTCCCACGCTGAAAGTTTAGACTTCGGTCTTTAGAGGGTTTTACAAATGCATGAATACACCACCGGCTTATAAAGCCGGCCTCACATCCATGCTTGACTGTACCTTTAAAAGGCGCTGTACATTAAGAAGGTCGTTACAAAATCTGGAAAATTATAATTTATTTACAAACCTGGAAAGAGAAAAAGAAACATGGGAAAAAAAAACAATGAGTTATTTACAAACCTGTAAAAAAAAAAAGATTAGTTGTTTACAAACCTGTAAATAAAAAAACTGCAATAATAAGTTATTTACAAAACTGTAAAGAGAAAGAAAAACCTGCAAGCAAAATGAATAAGTCATTTACAAACCTGTAAGAAGAAAAAATTACAAACCTGTAAAGAGAAACATAAAACCTGCAAACAAAATTGATAAGTTACTTACAAACCTGTAAAGAGAAACATAAAACCTGCAAACAAAATGAATAAGTTATTTACAAATCTGTAAAGAGAAACATAAAACCTGCAAACAAAATTAATAAGTTATTTACAAATCTGTAAAGAGGAACATAAAACCTGCGAACAAAATTAATAAGTTATTTACAAACCTGTTAAGAGAAACATAAAACCTGCAAACAAAATTTGTAAGTTATTTACAAACCTGTAAAGAGAAATATACAACCTGCAAACAAAATTTATAAGTTATTTACAAACCTGTGTAAAGAGAAACATAAAACCTGCAAAGAAAAATTATAAGTTATTTACAAACCTGTAAAGAGAAACATAAAACCTGCAAACAAAATTATTGAGTTATTTACAAACCTGTAAAGAGAAACATAAAACATGCAAACAAAAGTTATACGTTATTTACAAATCTGTAAAGATAAACATAAAACCTGCAAACAAAATTAATAAGTTATTTACAAATCCGTAAAGAGAAACATAAAACCTGCGAACAAAACTAATAAGTTATTTACAAATCTGTAAAGAGAAACATAAAACCTGCAAACAAAATTAATAAGTTATTTACAAACCTGTAAAGAGAAACATAAAACCTGCAAACAAAATTTATAAGTTATTTACAAACCTGTAAAGAGAAACATAAAACCTGCAAACAAAATTTATAAATTATTTACAAACCTATAAAGAGAAACATACAACCTGCAAACAAAATTAATAAGTTATTTACAAACCTGTAAAGAGAACATAAAACCTGCAAACAAAATAATTAAGTTATTTACAAACCTGTAAAGAGAAACATACAACCTGCAAATAAAATTAATAAGTTATTTACAAATCTGTAAAGAGAAACATAAAACCTGCAAACAAAATGTATAAGTTATTTACAAACCTGTAAAGAGAAACATAAAACCTGCAAAACAAAATTAATAAGTTATTTACAAACCTGTAAAGAGAAACATAAAACCTGCAAACAAAATGTATAAGTTATTTCCAAACCTGTAAAGAGAAACATACAACCTGCAAATAAAATTAATAAGTTATTTACAAATCTGTAAAGAGAAACATAAAACCTGCAAACAAAATGTATAAGTTATTTACAAACCTGTAAAGAGAAACATAAAACCTGCAAAACAAAATTAATAAGTTATTTACAAACCTGTAAAGAGAAACATAAAACCTGCAAACAAAATGTATAAGTTATTTCCAAATCTGTAAAGATAAACATAAAACCTGCAAAATAAACTAAAAAGTTATTTACAAACCTGTAAAGAGAAACATAAAACCTGCAAACAAAATTTAAAAGTTATTTACAAATCTGTAAAGAGAAACATAAAACCTGCAAAACAAAATTAATAAGTTGTTTACAAATCTGTAAAGAGAAACATTAAACCTGCAAACAAAATTTATAAGTTATTTACAAACCTGTAAAGAGAAATATAAAACATGCAAAACAAAATTAATAAGTTATTTACAAACCTGTAAAGAGAAACATAAAACCTGCAAACAAAATGTACAAGTTATTTACAAATCTGTAAAGATAAACATAAAACCTGCAAAATAAACTAAAAAGTTATTTACAAACCTGTAAAGAGAAACATAAAACCTGCAAACAAAATTTATAAGTTATTTACAAACCTGTAAAGAGAAACATAAAACCTGCAAACAAAATTTATAAGTTATTTACAAACCTGTAAAGAGAAACATTAAACCTGCAAACAAAATTTATAAGTTATTTACAAACATGTAAAGAGAAGCATAAAACCTGCAAAGAAAAAATATAAGTTATTTACAAACCTGTAAAGAGAAACATAAAACCTGCAAACAAAATTTATAAGTTATTTACAAACCTGTAAAGAGAAACAAACCTGCAAACAAAATTTATAGGTTATTTACAAACCTGTAAAGAGAAACATAAAACCTGCAAACAAAATTTATAAGTTATTTACAAACCTGTAAAGAGAAACATAAAACCTGCAAACAAAATTAATAAGTTATTTACAAACCTGTAAAGAGAAACATAAAACCTGCAAACAAAATTTATAAGTTATTTACAAACCTGTAAAGAGAAACATAAAACCTGCAAACAAAATTAATAAGTTATTTACAAACCTGTAAAGAGAAACATAAAACCTGCAAAGAAAAAATATAAGTTATTTACAAACCTGTAAAGAGAAACATAAAACCTGCAAATAAAATAATTAAGTTATTTACGAACCTGTAAAAAGAAACATAAAACCTGCAAAACAAAGTTAATAAGTTATTTACAAACCTATAAAGAGAAACATAAAACCTGCAAATAAAATTTATAAGTTATTTACAAACCTGTAAAGAGAAACATAAAACCTGCAAACAAAATTTATAAGTTATTTACAAACCTGTAAAGAGAAACAAACCTGCAAACAAAATTTATAAGTTATTTACAAATCTGTAAAGAGAAACATAAAACCTGCAAACAAAATTAATAAGTTATTTACAAACCTGTAAAGAGAAACATAAAACCTGCAAAACAAAATTAATAAGTTATTTACAAATCTGTAAAGATAAACATAAAACCTGCAAAATAAACTAAAAAGTTATTTACAAACCTGTTAAGAGAAACATAAAACCTGCAAACAAAATTAATAAGTTATTTACAAACCTGTAAAGAGAAACATAAAACCTGCAAAGAAAATTTATAAGTTATTTACAAACCTGTAAAGAGAAACAAACCTGCAAACAAAATGTATAAGTTCTTAACTTTCTACAGTGCAGGTACTATAGATAGTACAGGGTGGATTTCACAAAGAGTTAAGACCAGTCTTATCTCGAGTTAGGACGAGTTACTCGTCCTAACTTAGGACTAGCCACACGTTTTTTATATCTCCTCCCTAACTCTTTGAGAAATCGACCCCAGGTGGATTAAACATTTTATAGTATACACTTTAGGTTAGATCTGCTGTATATGCCACAGCCGCCTTTATTTTTATTGTGTTTTGTTTAAAAATTTATCATTACCCCCTTTTTAATATTTTTTTTTTAAAATTATTATTTATTAATATTAGTGAGCCCGAAGTGAATAGCCACACGACTTGGTAGCATATGGTTAATACATACGCATGATGGTTAATGGGTTCTTATTCTATACGACAATGCTAACGGAAGGGGACACTCCTATATCTTGAAAGGGTTTCGGCGCGTGGACGCAGCCGAACCATTTTGCAGTACCGGAGGAAATTGAATGATTGAGGGCACCCCCATCAGCTAGCCACGCGAGTGGCCGTTTGCAGTGCCATGTGGGTCTCAAAATAACAGCAGGGTTTTTCTTATAGTGGCACGCTCCACGTATGCTGAGGTCACGCGACCAAGTTTGCCCCCGGTCGCCTTGGTTTTTTTTTTTCGTGACCAGAAAGAATCAACAATGACTGTATGGGATCAAATTTCACCGCAAGTTAATAAGCTGGAAGTGATGTGTGGTGCCGTATGGCTATTTCAGCCGACCAAATTGGGGGGGGGGGGGAGTGGTCGCCCGCTTTCCATTGTTGAAATCATTTATGTACATCTTTCTTACAGCGCGTTAAAAGACACCAACTTAATTGAGATTTCTTATGCGAAAGAATATTGTGCGGAGGAAACAAGGAACACGCAGCAGGTGTCATTGAAGCAAGAAACATAGGTACTCAACCATAATTGCTTCTCTAAACCCAGGTGTATAATGGAAACCTGCGAGGGCTGAGATATAGTTGTAAGTGGTGTTTGAAGCTTTGTTTATGATAATAGTGAACTTAATTGCGGGTACAGGGTAATAATTCTCTTTTGAGCGGGTCTTTGCTCTGAAAAGAGCCGGTTGGTGTCGATGAATTTCGTAAAGTATAGTCTGCTCGTCTTCAGGAGAAAGATGTGTTGGTAACCCCTTAGTACTTTAAAGACACTGGACACCTTTGGTAATTGTCGAAGACTAGTCTTCTCAATTGGTGCATCTCAACATATGCATAAAATAACAAACCTGTGAAAATTTTAGCTCGATCGGTCGTCGGAGTTGCGAGATAACTATGAAAGAAAAAAGCACCCTTTTCACACGAAGTTGTGTGCTTTCATGCTTGATTTCGAGACCTCAAGTTCTAAACTTGAGGTCTCGAAATCAAATTCGTGGAAAATTACTTCTTTCTCCAAAACTACGTCACTTCAGAGGGAGCTGTTTCTCACAATGTTTTATACTCATCAACCTCTCCCCATTACTCGTTCCAAAGTAAGGTTTTATGCCAATTAATTATTTGGAGTAATTACCAATAGTGTCCACTGCCTTTAAGCAGTTTGTGTATTTCCTTCTTCCCCCATGGTTGTATGCTCACTGGGCATAACAGTAATGCCGAAACGCCCTCTTTGATTTAGCTGTCCGAACCGACTACTTTTATTCTCAGAGTGTGCTTTTTACAATCCATGGTTTGTCTGTCCATTGGGAAAGATCCCTCCATGCTATTATAAGTCTTAAGTTGCACCTTTTACGGTCACAATATAACAGAGCCTCAGTGGGGTTTCCCACGGGCGTGAACTACAACACAACACATGGGCGTATCTAGACGGCCTGATTAATACTCATCCCTCTCTTAATAGATGAGCAAGTTTTATTACAGGCAAATGAAGAGGCGTAACCAATCAAACACACTTGCGCTAAAATGTACCAGTATTTACCTTTGCGATTCGAGGCCACGGTTTAAAACATTCCCTGGGGTCGATTTCACAAAAAGAGTTAGGACTAGTCCTAACTTAGGACTAGTCCTATGAGATAATAAAAACGTATCGCTAGTCCTAAGTTAGGACAAGTAACTCAACCTATAACAAGAGATAAGAATAGTCTTAACTCTTTGTAAAATCCACCCCTGAGCTGGTTAATATGTTTAAGACCATACATTGAAAGTCAAAAGGGCTTCTGAAGCAGAACATTATTTTACTGAACAATTTCCTGCTAAGCAAAACATGAGCAGGGATACCAGTCATAAATAAATGGTACACGTGAAATGGTATTTCGGCCGGTAACCTGTTTCTAGTTAGCATAATTTTGCTGTGCTGGCTACGCTATAGTTGTGCTTTGAGCAGCACAGACTGAGCCGAGGGCCAAATTCCATAAAGCTGCTTATAAGTAAATGAATCGTCTTTCTACAAGGTAGTCTAAGAACCAGTGATGTTCTGGGGGCTGGGCGGGGGGGGGGGGGGTGATGTGCCAAAACTATATAAACTCAATATTCGTGGTTGTTGCCATGACAAATCACCGCCTTAAGTATTGCTGTTTACAAAATCAAAAACGCTTCTCATATTTTGAGCATGGGGTGTAGTTATAGGCCGTTTGTAACAAATCTTGGGCTGAAAAACACGTCTTTCTTGTTCAGATTGACAGGGAACCAAATATTGTTTATGAAAGTGACAGTTTTGTAAATATTGATGTGTCCCCCAAACAAGTAATTTGTCTGATTATGAAAAGGCCTATCCATAAATAGACTACCTTTGTTATTAGGTGGTCGGTTTCGCTTGGGTAGCATGTGAACATGGTCCCATTGTTACTATCGTTATCGTGGACTATTCAATAAACATGATTTTGGTGCTGCATTGCGACGATAATAAATGGCAGTTGTCAGGGAACTGCTACATGTCTGCGACTGTTGTATGTTCTTTGTGAGCATTGTTGGCAAGAAATTGACAATAGGCAACGTGTTTACACAAGCGTAAAGAAAGACACATAACAGTTTCTGTTGCTTGTGACCTTGGAGCTCGCTAAGACTGGTTACAAATGGGTTTATAATTGTTCAAATTGATGGAACATTAATTATCAATTTTGAATAGGGCCATACATCAAAAAATGTTCTGCCCAATTTGTTCCTGAGAGTGATTGGAGTTGGAGGGGCATTTTTATTATTATAATGAGTCGACTTATTCAAGTCTATGCTGATGCGCGGCAACCACCTGCCACTGTTATGTCACTTGCGCCGTTGAGTGTTTCTGACATAGACCTTTTCGCAAATACTGGGGCGCGCGCGTAAAGCTTGGAATTAGGTGCATTGTGGTCTAGCTGGCAGCAAAATTTGATTCATATGTATCCCACAATGCACCTCATTCAACAGTCTGCGCTTGCGCATTGGTATTTGCAATAAGGTCTATTGGAACAGTCAAACAAAAGTGCGCCACCAACGCTACTCTGTTGGTTTCAGAAAGTATTTACAACTACGCCCTCTATTGACAGGTATGGGGGACAACTAAATTATTATTCCCTGGTGGCTTTTGAAGAATGTGTCAATTCCTTGCTATAATGATGGATTACTCCTTTTTCTTGAAGCAGAACCTCTCAAATAAGACAATTGATGAGATTTACAGACAAATGCATCATCAGACAAACAACATTACAGGTTTGGACACTATTGTGGAGTAGTATTTATTTCTCCCTTTGGGGTTCTGGTGAATGTTTTACTTGCTTGTGAGAAAATTTGGAGTCTTGAGAAAATGTGAAGGCAACTTGAAGGGGGAGGCGGAGAAACTGAATGCCCGTTGACATACAACCTGACGACTGACCCATAGTCAAGGCCCAACATCCAAACACTCAAAAATTAGGCTACCCAATTATTTACTCCCTTGCATATTTTTAACATTATTTTTGTAATTGCAGTTAGGTCTGCTGAATCTGGGCAGAAATGTTTTCATGTTCATCTTTATTGTAGAGTTCAAAGCAAATGAATAATAAAAAAAAACTAAAAACCAAGTTTCTTGTAAAACAAAATACATCTCCATTGTTATGGTGGACGGTGCGCCTGCACCTGTAGCGAACAGGGTGCAAACGTCTTAATTGATTGAATGATTTGGCTAGTGCCACTAAAATTACTTTGCATGCTTCGTTTGCATTTTAAGATTTTGAAAACGAAGTTTAATAACGTCCATAGAATAACAACACATAATAATATGTTAATATAACATGTTTAATATGTTATTAAACTAAATCTCACCGAATAGTATTGTAAAATTTAGACTTCAGACAAAGTTGTTTTTCGAGTTTGAACATCAAAAAAGATGGTACATGAAGTACGACAGGAATTCTGCGCACCGCGTGCAGCGAGTGTATTCCATACCGATTAACGCTCCGGAAACCCCGATCAGAATTCAGAACAACCAAGAGCTCAGCTCGTACAATACATAATCAAATCGTTTTAATCCTGCAACATTTTTCAATGCAATTTTCATACAACAGACATTTTCTTGAAGAATTATGTTGACTCAATAAGCCATAAATAATGAAATTGTAAAAAGGGTTCAACTTACCCTCGAAAACATCCTTCAAAGTCACACATTTTTCGCTCAAAATCGTGTGCCCCGAGTGACACTTTTGCTGACCGCCTGTTTTTTAAACTTCAACCTCTTTCCCAGATCCCATAGGGGTTTCAACCCATTACAATACATTTCGCCATATACATGTACTTGTATGGGGGAGGCGATACAAAGTGGTAATCGTGAGCACGAGGCTGATCATTTAAGTTGATACAGACTGGTGCCCACACCCAGGGTGAACTATCGGAATAAGTGGAGGGTACCAGTTAACACCATTTAAAGGGACACCATTTAAAGGGACACGTTGCCTTGGATTTGACGGGTTCAAAAATGGTTCATGAAAAACGTTTGTTTATAAATTGCATATGTTTGGAAAGATGTTTTAAAAGCAGAATATAATGATCCACACAAAAATGCCTCGAAATTGCATGGTTTTCCTTATTCATCGTGAAATGACTCGGCACTCGCTGTTGGCCGATATGAAAATACAAGAAAAACCACACAATTTCAAAGCATGTGGATCATTAATAGTCTACTTCTAAAACTACTTTATAACCATAAACGTTTCATAACAAACGGTTTCAAACACTTTTCATAGACTAACCTGCTCAATTATTACACGGTTGTGAGTGCGAATCCCTCAAGCTCAATTGCTGAGTTTCACAAAGACTAAGTAGGGATATGGTTCAAAACAACAGTTTCGGCACAAGGGTGTCGTAACAAAGGGTTGTCGGAACAAAGGGGTGTCTGAACAATGGGGTGTCTGAACAAAGGGGTTTCAGAAAGTAGATACCAATAATGCATCTACTCCATCTAGAAACAAATCAGTCTTAGATAAATAATTCCGATTCAAATCAAAAGGGTGTCACAAAATTAAAGTACTATTTTTCTTTTATTTGTATATAAACATTATATATAAAATTGTCTGAATAATTCTACCACATTATATATAAATAAAAACAATCCAGGAAGAATGAAATGTATAATACCAAATAATTTTTTGATTAAATACAAATTTGATAACGGGCAACAAAACAAAAATTCAGGAAATTCTAGATTATTCATATTGAACAGAGAAAGTTGTACATCATTGAAAACTAAGTTTTCAAAAATAATAATCAATCAAATTCCATTTCAGTTAATGCAAGCCTAAGGGATCTCACTTATAAATACCCATATAAATTTAAAAGGAATAGTGTTAAGCCCAGTTCATACTTCAAGCAAATTATTATGATAAAACAAAATTAATTAAGTCACAAACTCATAACGAATAATCCGCAAGAGTTGAACTGTCGCTGCGAAAACAGCCATGCATTCGCATTCGCAGGAAGTATAAACCACGCTTTATGCGATTATCAAATCATTTTTCATGCGTCGTTCTCATTTGTAATGTTTAAAGGTTTCAAATCAATTTTATGATAGTTGCATTTCTGCTTGAAAACTTTATAGTAGGAAGTTGGAGTTCATGCATCTTTCAAATGAAAACGTTCGCTCAAATTGGATTTACTAGATTAAAGAGAACGTTTTTAAGTCACACAGTTATGGGCCAGCTTTTGTGTAGCAACCTCTCAGTTTCATTTAAAATTATGTAACAAAACTTTGCCACAACTTTGGCAAAGCTTACCCTGAACCATGTGACAAAACAACTGTCTTCCTCACGTTTTTGTGATTAATTTGTTGTTCTTTTCTTTTCCTTCTTTTCTTTTTGTTAGTGCGCCATGAGCGTCAGTCATGGCGGATACCGGCGCCTTATAAATTTTCATTATTATTATTATTATAGTCTGAGGAACTAAATTTAAGTTGCCACTTATAGATATTATAAGCAAGTCATTGTGAAAAGGATTATATTGCTATCTTAAAAAAATTTGTGTGTTGAAAACCAAAACGAAAAAAGAAATTAACAAAAATATATAAATAAATACATTTTGTTTAAAAAAATCCAGCACTCTGCACCGAGTAACAGTAACTAGAAAAACAACCTTAAGAATACAGGTTTATATCAAACAAACATCTCCCTTTAATTAAAGGCAGTGGATACTATTTGTAATTACTCAACATAATTATTGGCATAAAACCTCACTTGGTGACGAACAATGGGGAGAGGTTGATGGTATAAAACATTGTGAGAAACGGCTCTCTCTGAAGTGTCATAGTTTAAGAGAAAGACGTTTTTTTCCACAAATTTAATTTGGAGACCTCAGATTTAAAACTTGAGGTCTCGAAATCAACCATCTAAACGCACACAACTTCGTGTGACAAGGGTGTTTTTTTCTTTCATTATTATCTCGCAGGTCGATGACCGATTGAGCTCAAATTTTCACAGGTTTTCTATTTTATGCTTATGTTGAGATACACCAACTGTGAAGGCTAGTCTTTGACAATTGCCAATAGTGTCCACTGCCTTTAAAAAGTTGGGACAACTTGTTACTTCAAGTAAAACAAATACTTGTTTTAAATTCATCCACTATACTGCTCAATTGCCCGTTAGAGAATAATACCTATGCACAAAATTTACACGTACTGTCAATGTTATATAAATATTTTTACAAACTGATTTTGTTGTGCAAACTTCAGCGGAAAGACCCTTTTTGATTTTGCGACTACACCCCAGTAATGGTAAGTTTAGCGACTGTACTCTTTATAGCTAAGCACAGTTCATATTTATATTAAAATATTCTTTTGTGGAGCTACACTGATTCACAGCGCAACACTGTATGCACTGTACCATAGACCTTATCGCAAATACTCGGTATTAAGCATGGAATGAGGGGCATGCTGAGCGCTTAGAAACTCTCTTTATGAGGTGTTAGGCGCAATAAAAATGCGGTTGTTATTATTGTTATTATTATTATTATTATGCTGGTCTAGCTAGCAGTGATCAAACTAGAGATCAATCAGACAGTGGTAACCAGGTTCATAAAGGCCATATGTTAGCACAACAACCTTGCTAAGCACAGACAAGTATTGCTTAACAGAAACAGGTTACCGACAAAAATTACATTGAGTCTCCACTGTCCACTGACTTGTGCCACACTAAATTTTGGCTTACCAAAGAAATTTGTTAAGCAGTGTTTTCTGCTTGCCAGCTTTATGAAACTGGGCCCAGGTAGAGTTGGTGGTTCGGGTTTATTGACCAAGGGATGGATTTCACAAAGAGTTAAGACTAGTCTTACCTCGAGATAGAAGAGTAACTTAGGACTAGCCTTAAAGACACTGGACACTATTGGTAATTGTCAAGGACCAGTCTTCTCACTTGGTGTATCTCAACACATGCATAAAATAACGAACCTGTGAAAATTTGGGCTCAATTGGTCATCGAAGTTGCAAGATTACTTTGAAAGAAAAAAACACCCTCGTCACACGAAGTTGTGTGCTTTCTAATGCTTGATTTCGAGACCTCAAATTCTAAACTTGAGGTCTCGAAATCAAATTCGTGGAAAAATGAATTCTTTCTCGAAAACTACGTCACTTCAGAGGGAGCTGTTTCTCACAATGTTTTATACTATCAACCTCTCCCCATTGGTCGTAATCAAGAAAGGTTTTATGATGATAATTATTTTGAGTAATTACCAATAGTGTCCACTGCCTTTAAGTTTGTAGTATCTTCTAGGACTAGTCCAAAGTTACGCCTAACTCTTTGTGAAATTGACCCTAGCTTATTCTTTTGTTTATCCTGAATACAGTGCAATCTTCTTCGTGATGGCTTTCCGACAGATAGGGCAATGCTTGAGGGGTTTGGAACATTTCTTACACGTGCTGTGTCCGCAGAGAAACGCTGTGTCCTTCTTCTTCTCCATGCAGATGTTGCACAGCTGGGCTTCCTCAAGCTCCTGCATCTTCTGCCTCAGCTCCTGGATCTCCTTGCTGGAGGAAGGAAGCGATGACGAGGAGGGTATCGCTGAATCAGATGAAGCACCTGAGATGGACAGATGAATAGATGGTGTTCATAGATAATAATAGTAACAATAATATAGCTCGCAGTTCACAATAACCCGAATCAATACACTGTACATTAGTGCCCTGGGGTCAATTTCACAAAGAGTTAGGATTAGACACAACTTAGGACTAAGCCTAGGAAAAACTTAAAGAAACATGTTGCCTTGGATTGGACGAGTTGGTCTATAAAAAGCGTTTGTAACCGTTTTTTTTTTTAAATGCATATGGTTGGAAAGATGTTTTAAAAGTAGAGTACAATGATCCACATCCATTTGCCTCAAAATTGCGTGGTTTTCCTTTTACCATGCGAACTCAAAATTTGACTCCCATAAATGGCCGACCGTGTTAGTCGACGAGTTAAAATGAAAGCCACGCAATTTCGATATGTTCGTGTGGATCATTGTATTGTACTTTTACAACATCTTTCTACCCGTATGCTTTTAATAACAAACGGTTACAAACGCTTTTTAAAGACCAACTCAACAGATCCAAGGCAATGTGTTCCTTTAAGGCAAGCCTTAACTCTTTGTGACATCCACCCCTGGTCATTGCGTCAACAACATTCCATTTATCATTCTCAGCTCCCTGGGTAGTATACAACCTGGGCAATTGTAGCTTTTTCATACACAACATCGCCCTCTACCCTCGCAGGAACCCCATTTATACCCCTGGGTCAAGAGAAACAAGTGGCGTAAAGTATCTTGCTCAAGGACACAAGTGTCACGACCGGGATTCGGACCCACACACAAGGTCGTGGGTACTGAGAATACAGTGCTATCACACGTGCAAGGGTTACACCAAAATGAATATTGAACATGAATATATCATATGGGGGATAACCCTCATGCAAATTTAACATCTACCAAAACAAACACTTGTCAATATGTCAATGGGCTGTATTCATAAAAAATAGCAATTGCTTTTTCTAGGCTTTTGCTTACATCTTTATACATACATCTGTATAAAGATGTAAGCAAAAGCCTAGAAAAACGAATACGGCCCATTAGAAATGCACACAAATTAAGACACATCACAACACCTTTGCGTTTGGTCTTCAGAGGCGGGGTTCCCTTCTGAGTACCGGCGGGCGCCACAGCGGCAGTCACCCCTCTTGGAGTGACTTGATGTCCGTCTTTATCGGCGGGCAACGGCGGGCATGGCGTGAGAGCATGCAGAGTGTGATGGGTGAAGATGATCAAGGGTGCAATGGGTGGATGATCGGGCATAATCAGAGGAAAACGGGAAAAACAGAAGGGAAGAAACACTGGGATTGGATTAGGATTATCTGGAAATTTTTTGTAATTAGCATATTTCATGGGAAGAGTCCATTTGCTTAGGTCAATGGTGAATTGGAAATGGGTGGAAACACACATTCAACAACAGCCAAACAGTGATTAAACACAGCAAAACACACACAGGAAAAGGGTGAATTTTTTGAGTAGTTTGAGTACGTTTGTCAAACAAATTGAAAATGCAAAAATGTTGATTCATTTGCTCACCTTTTCCTAGCTTTTCTTCAATGGTTCGGCAGCAAACAGTACATTCTTTAATGTTCACTGAGCACTCTGACAAAAGCACAAATAAGAGAATGAAATTAATGTAGAAAAAAACATTGCAGGGAAGAGTCAGGCTCTTGCCAAACAACAGCTGAATACCAGTAACAAGCAATATGCAACAAATGAAAATTTGGTTGGTAATCCTGTTTTTATCAAGGAAGAAATTTCATGCTAAGCAAATTTTTGTACTTAGCAGCTCTATGAAACTGGGCCCAAGTCTCTGTACTTAAATAAAAGACCATTCCATGTACCTGTTACATTGGCAAGTTCTAGGGTCTGGTGCCCAATTCATCAAGTGCACTGGACTCAAGTTTGAAAGGTTAAGTCATCAGGGACCCAACTCATGGCTCTGTTTACCATAAGCAAAAATAGGCCATCTTGTTTTATCGCCCGTTCATATCTATGTAACCAAGGCTGGAAGAAAACAAAGTCTGGTTCCTTTTTGCACATAGCATCCATTACCGTTATTGGATACGGGGAACACGACCATGATAGTCAGGACATGATAAAGGTCCATGGTAGTGAGTGCAAGGCGCCTTGGTTCTTGGTTCAGAAGCCCCTATTAGCTTAGACTGGGCCCCTGTCTTTATCGCAAGGATAAAGACAGGTCCCTGCCACTAGATCCAGTGATTCCCATTGGATACAATGCACGTACAGTGACATAGATGCCCAAATAGCCACTGCTCTCAAGTCCGCAATGGAATTTGACTGCGTATCTATATGTAAAACAACAGAGGTCAGAGGTCAAACTACACGCCGGTTTTGCAATTTTTTGAGCCCGGTCTCTGGCGTTTTTCACGAGCCTCGAAGAATGACGTCAGACGTTCAGGCTACTATTAGCTTTACCTGTGCAGACAACCTTGTGTCCACAAGGCCGAAAGGTGATATCTGCACTTCTAGAGTTACACTTGGAACACTTTGTGACCCCGTCTACTCTCTCAGCCTCTGTCACGGATACCTGTGTTAATAAACAGTTACAAAACAATAATAAGTATTATCTTCAAGTACGCGCTAATCCTCCAATCAGATTTGCAGAATGGAGTGGTGATATAAACCTATATTGCACGGCTAATATCACTACCATGCGTCGTGTGTGTTCTATGTCACGCGCCAAGTTTGCTTGAGGATAAATACGTTATCACTAGCGCTCGTAGAAATACGGAAAAATATAGCGCGTCCCGTCCCATATCAAACTCGGCCTCAATGGATATGGGATGCAGAAGCGCTACATTTTTCCATATTCAACTCGCGCTTGTGTGATAACTTATAATAAATAAACCTGAAAATTTATCACAAATACAAAACGTAACTCGTGCAAATTGAAATCCCAACACCAAATTAATGCTTAAACATGTTATACATCATAACCAATGGGATGACATACACTAACTTCTACAACTGCATACATAATTGTTTGTGTTACATTATGTTACTTTAAATTATAAGTAAATTAACACTTAAATGCACAACCACGGGGAAAAATTAATCATTATAAACTGTCCAGGACAGATCATTACAGTGACTGGACCTTTTCAAACATTGGTTTGAATTCTCTAGAACAAACTACCCAAATTCCATCTCGAACATTGTTTCTATGGAAACTTTCAAAAACAGACCGAAAACACTGCTCTTTACACAAGCATTGTGTTTAGTTTTCTAAGCAATGACTTTTTCACCAGATAATCATGAGTATATAGAATTAGCTGTTACAAACAACTTGCCAACAAAATGGACCGATGTTTAATCATTGCATACCTGTTTTCATCTTTTGCCGAAGCGCCATTTAGTAAGGTATATTTGATTGTGCGCTTTTTAAAAACATATTACGTTTATTCTTCTTCTGATTATTTTTTTATAATAAACCTCCTCCTTACATGTAACCGAGTAGCCTTTATGTCTTTATTACACATCCAAAAGCAATATGAGCGCCAATGACATTATGAATAGGAAACAAGAAGACATGTTTAATTTTGGACTTGGAAGGAAAACCACAATGGAGGAAAACCCATGCAATCAGGTAGGGACTGAAAACCCAATCCACATGCAAGGTGGGATTCGAACCAGATAAACGTGCCGACTCTCTACCAACTGATGTATCTAACCCTATGTTGGCGGTCTCAATATCTTTGTTTGGGGGATCACGTCAGAATTCAACACTGAAGTTATAAAATCAAAGCTTCCATGCAACACCAACTTAATCAATATCCCAATGATTGTCTTACCTCAAGATCAACCTTAGAATTCAAGAAGCGAAAAATAGAAAAGATCATATGATACAAATTGTAACATTATAAATATTTTTGGGGTTGAACAAAGAATTGGTTGAATGGAATGGGATTTTGTACAGGAGCGGGCATGGTATAAAACCAAAATTAAATAATAGATGGAAATTTGCATCGGGATAAAGAATATAAATTTTGGTTTTACCCTTTACACCAGTATGTGTAATAGCACCATGTACTCAGTACTTTCCTGAGCTCTTTGAAAACAAATCACAGGCATGTTACTTGGGTGGGATTCAGACCCACAACCTTAGCGATTCTGAAACTGAAATAAGCGCTTTCTGAACTGTCTAAACAAACACACCTTGCATATGGAGCATTTCTGAAACAGCTTAGCACAGTCCGTACAGACAACCTGGTGCCCACAGGGTTTGAAGCGACAGTTGGCTGGCATCTGACACAACTGACACTGCGTCATAATGGCACGGAGGTTGCCACCGTCAGTCTGGGCGCTAGACTTGGGGTCTGGTACCTTGCTGGCTGCATTGTCCCCAGATGAAGAAGTGACAGGAGCGATGGGCGCCTGGCTACGCTGGGATTTTTGTTTAGTGGAAGGTTGAGAGTTGCGTTCTTTTGACGACTCCCGTAGCCTTTGTCTGTTTGAGACAAACAATTGAAAAATGTTATTTTATAGCCAACAATCCTTTGCAAAAGTGAAGCCACAAGTGTAAGACTATTGAGAGCTTAGTCGTGTTGCGACTACTGTTTTTCAACTACTCAGTTAATCGTGCTGCCACGACTACTACAAAAATAATAATACACCTTCCTGCTTGGTGAACCAATTGTGTCGCTCACTAAAATTCACAAAAAACACAATTTACTTTTGACACACAATCAGACATCAGTGACACAAACCTTAAACCGTTTCATCGTAAAGTTTACCATACTAGCGCCTGCAGCAAACAATATGCAGCAATGCGTCTTGGGAATTAAAAATTAGTTGCCACCAGTGTTGAAGACACAACTATTTGAGGATGCACCAAGACAAGAAGTAAATTTCACTAGTTTATTTCTTTTTACTCACTCTCTGAGATCTGCACACTGCTGTAGGAGGCTGTCCATTTTCAGAGCTGCGGCAAGAAACAAAGGCGTCTTGCCCTGAGTATTCCTCTGATTCAGGTTAGCGCCCTCTATTGTTAGGTAACAGGCAACTGCTATCCCTGTGCCAATGTTGTTGTTGCTTGGCGGTAAGGAAGAACGGATCTGGGGGGAAAAAAATTATTGCAAGTTAACGACCACTTTAAAAAAAAATTAACACCTATTCTAAATAGTGTTTGTAGACAAGATTTGCTAACAATAAACATGTCCTCAGAACAAACATAATTACAACAAAACAATTTGTAAAATAAAAGTCCTGTGTGATGTGTACTGACCGTACAAGAACCCAAACGAGTCATTCTCAATTTTAGTACATTGCCACTTCGGGTAATTATAGGACGGGATGCTCGGCTGAAATTTTGAGCAGGCTCAAACTTTTGGAGCACCTTCCTGATCAAACAAGTCCAAGCCCATCCATGAAGCTCCCAAACAGACTATTAAAAGGTGCCACTACTGCCGTATTGTTTGCATAAAGTTTTAGCCAGTTCAGCTACAGTTTTCAAAACGTATCGAGAACGAGTTCAGTGTGATGGGGGGTATACCTTGGACAGAATTGGAGTACTGTCGGCGGTTGCATAGACACTCTGCCTCATCAAGGCAAGATGTAGACACGTATCTCCGTCCTCATCGACTGCGTTGACGCCCGCTCCCCTTGAGACGAGCAGCTCAATGACGTTGGTGTGACCCTGACCCACCGAGAGGAGTAAGGGCGTCTGCTTCCGGCTATTCCGAATGTCAATATCCGCCAGACCCTTATAGGTTTAAATAACAAAAAAAAAATCAGTTTAATGGTTAAGATATCTGTTTTAGTATACAGGAGTCATGGGTTCGAATCCCACCCAACTGCAGAAAATGTCAATGTCTGCCTGACCCTATTAGATTTAAACACAAAACAAATATTAGTTTAACGGTTAAGATATCTGCTTTAGAATACAGGAGTCATGGGTTCGAATCCCACCCAAGTAATATACCTGTGAAATTTTTCCAAAGGTATAAAATTGTGGCAATTGTCAATGCCTGACCCTACAAGGTTTAAACACAACACAAATATTGGTTTAATGATTAAGATATCTGCTTTAGAAAACAGGAGTCATGGGTTCGAATCCCACCCAGTTGCGGAAAATGTCAATGTCTGCCTGATTTAAATACAAAGACAAATAAAAGTCTGAAGACAGAAGGCATGAGTAGTGTGCCTGTGGAATAGTTGTCGTGAGTTTATCCCGAACCTTTGTAATAAGGACTTCCGCTACATCCCTGTGGCCGTTCAGCGCGGAGAGATGGAGAGCCGAGAAGCCATCATCCTTCTTCACGTTGACCAGCTGTCTAGCTCGCGTGACTAGCTTCTCAGTTGCACTGGAAATTCAAGTAAAAGAACAAAAAAATAATAGGTTGTGGTTCTAATCCCACCCAAGTAACTCGGCTGTGGATTTTTTATCACAGACGTTAGGAAAGTACTGAGGATGCAGTACTTCAACACATCGGTGTAAGGGTCAAACAAATTATTTTTTTTATCCCTGATGAAAAACTAGAATCTATAAAAACGGTGCAGTACCTGCTGGTTACACATAGGATTCGAACTGCCTCTAGTCCACAGGGCTAGCTCGGTGGTTCAGTGGTAAGACACCTATCTGCTCTGGCAATGCCAAGGTTTTGGTTTCGAATCCCACCGGGGTGATTTTTTTAATTTTTTTTATGCAAGTCGCTAGACACACAAGGCCTAAAGGCCACTTCAAGGTGTGGGCTACAATTGTTTGTCCAGAGGCTGTTGCCACCTACTCCTAGGGCTGAAACAGGGTTACCCCTTTTTACAGTCCATATGGATGTAGGCTTGGGTAACATCAGTCCGAAGCCTGGCCGGTAGAGCAGAAAGCGCTACCTCCCCAATTTTATGTAGCAAGTGTCACGACCGGGACTCGAACCCACACTCTGCTGATCAAACACCAGAGTTGAATTCAGTGATCTTTACCGCTGACATACCCCTGTTTGACATACCCCTGTTTATCAGCCATACTTTTAGAACATTCCCTGGGTAGCATACAACCCCAAGCTTTATTTATTAACCCAACAAAATACTGTCTCAGCCCTCTCAGGTTCCCATTTATACACCCGGGTGAAGAGAAGCAACTATCGTTAAGCGCCTACAACACACAGAGGTACTTACTAGTGGTTTCCTTTTAAGGCAGCGTGGTGTAGTACATTGAATCCACGTTGATTCTTTAGCGTGAAAAGTGCTCCGCTTGCCTCTACTAGCATATCTATTATATCTTTACAATTCTTGGCTATTGCATCGTGTAGGGCAGTGTCACCGTACGAATCCTTTGGTTCGAAGAAAAATACCAGAGCAGAAAATGGTTAGTGGACTGACGTCTTGACCCTTAAAGGCAGTGGACACTATTGGTAATTAGTCAAAATAATTATTAGCATAAAACCTTTCTTGGTGACGGGAAGAGGTTGACAGAAACACAAGAGCTTAAGCCTGGTGCTCTTATCCGCTCGGCTTGACATGCCACATGAATAAACAGAAAAAGCTCCCCCCCCCCCAAGGTACCAAGACGAGCTTTCTCATACCTGTAGGTTAGTGTTGCATTTGTGCCTGAGTAGCACTCGTACACAGGCAGTGAAGCTCTTGTTGACTGCTACATGGAGACTGCTGCACTGGCCGTTGTTGACGGCGTCGATCTTGGCTTTCTTCTTCAAGAGGTATTCGGCTACATCCGGCTGATTTCTAAAGGGTAATGTAAAGGATAAACATGTACATCTTATCATGATCAGTTGGCTCTCCACTATAGATTCAGGTGCCCGCTGCCGTTTCCCAAGAAAGCAGCCACGTGTATAGCCCGACTTCTGACGTCACACTTCGAGGCTCATGAACTATGACAGACATCTGCAGTTGAGCCTTCATCAATCACTGCCAATACTTAACTTTCACCTACATTCACTTCACATGGAGAATCTAGTCAAATCCAGTGCCAGCCGTACCTGGACAATTTCCATGCCCCAACTGTGGACGGCTGTGCCGCTCTCGAATTGGACTATATAGTCACATGCGAACACACTGAATGCACAAAGACGTCATCGTCGAATACGACGGACAACCTACTACTATATAACACTACATGCAATTACATGTACTGTGCATTATACACAGTGCACATCACAGTCTACCACGTGTACAACCTTGACAAGGAAACTTGAAATAAAATAATGAAAAGCGTACCCGAAGACAGCGTAATGCAGAGCAGTATCCCCTTCCTGATCGTGTATCTCCAGACTGGCCTTGCTCATCAGCAATACCTTGATGACTTCTAGATGACCTTGGTGGCTCGCAACCTGCAACGCAGTCTTCCCAGAGTTCATAGTGTTCACCTACATGTTAAGTGGGAGAGTAGTATTGGGGTCATTCTTAAGTACTGGGTCCAATTTCATAAAGGGTGTAAGCACAAAAACTTGCTAAGCACAGGAAAGTATTGCTTAAAGGCAGTGGACACTATTGGTAATTGCCAAAGACTAGCCTTCACAGTTGGTGTATTTCAACATATGCATAAAATAACAAACATGTGAAAACTTGAGCTCAATTGGTCGTCGGAGTTGCGAGATAATAATGAAAGAAAGAAACACCCTTGCCGCGGGAAGTTGTGTGCTTTCAGATGATTGATTTTGAGACCTCAATTCTAAATCTGAGTACTCGAAATCAAATTCATGGAAATTGACTTCTTTCTCAAAAACTATGTTACTTCAGAGGGAGCCGTTTCTCACAATGTTTTATACCATCAACAGCTCTCCATTACTCGTCACCAAGATAGGTTTCATACTAATAATTACTTTGAGTAACTACCAATAGTGTCCACTGCCTTTAAGTGGGAGAGTCGTATTGGAGTAATTCTTAACTACTGGGTCCAATTTCATAAAACCTGTAAGCACAGAAACTTGCTAAGCACAGAAGACACAGGTTACCAGCCGAAACTACTGGCAACTGCACCTATATTACTATAAGCAAAGTATCAAGGTTTACAGAAGCAGGGAATTTCGCGCTCACATTAAGTGTATTTCAAACGTTAGCAGGGAATTTTAGCTTGTGCGCATGGGTACTAATACTAGGCATTCTTCGCTTACACGGCTAGCGCAGAAATTAGGCGCTTTCTTCTCAGTATAAGCAGAAAATGGTGATCTGAAGAAGTTCTACAATTTCTCCCTTTCAACTTGCGCTTGCATGATAACTAATATCATCATTACTACTATTATTATCAATTGAATTTCTGCTATTCGTACCCAGTCAGGATGCTTGACTAGTAGTTCAGCAACTGCACCTTTATTGCCTTGTGCCGCTTCACTGACTAACTTGGCAGGGGCGTCGCTGTTTGGCGGATGAGAGATGATTTGGTCCAGTAACAATCGAAGATGACCTACAAGAATGAATCACCAATACAAAAAACAACAATATCAAGTCTTTGTTTGTTTGTTTATTTGTTTGTTTGTTTGTTTAGATGATCTTCCCATCAAGAGAACCAGCAAAACAACACAACAAAACAATATTAAGTCTTCGTTTGTTTGTTTCTATTGTTTTTTTTTGTTTTTTTTTTGATGATCTTGCCATCAAGGAACTCTGCAAACTCCCACAAGGGGATAAGGTGATCCCTGGCTACACAGCAGTCGACGGTTGTATGTCAACGATTGTTCTGTCATCGAGGGCTAGATAGGTCTATGGTTTAAGGCCTACTCTAGTCAACTGTTTTTTGTTCAACCCAAACCATTTAAAATTTACCCAAGCATTTTTCTCTTGTGGCTTATAACATTTGAAAGAAATACAATAAAATAAATTTGAGATTTTTGAAATGTTCAAAATAAGTTAAGACACTACCTGACTGCTCCTCATCTCTTTCCGAGACAAGGGTGTTGTTCAGATCGGGAGCGTGAGGCCCAACTTGGGTGACGCAGGAGGGATTAAAGGTCCAGGCTTGATCCTCAATCGAGATTCTCAGATCCCCATCTGGGTAAACTTTGAGAATCTTTCCTGTTTTGCCTAAAGTCTGCAAAGAAGTACAAATAGATAAAAAAAATACATATCATTTCAACAATCATTATACAAATGCCTATTGGACTCAATAATAGTGCTGGGCGAATAGTGAAATTTTGTTATTCGGATACCGCTGGCCAACTATCCGAAATTAACCGGATATTCGAATAGTTTTTTCGCCGCTAGAGGGCGCTGTTCGTTTGTGAATGAGATCTTTTGGGCGGATTGATATTAGTTTTAGACAGTGTCACTCGGTTCATTCATAAAAATGACCGGATCTAATTTAAAGATGGCGATTTGCTTTTTCTTTTGATCGTGATTGACTCTACGTGAAGGAAAACTTTTGTAATCTTTGAACAAATTACGTCAGAAATGTCATTGTTTTAACTCTTCACGGAGGTGAGCATAGTTAAATACTTAATATATGCTGTTTTATGCTGTCTTAATAGAAGTTTCATAAGGATTCAGACAAAACATTCATATCAGTTGTCGCCCGACGTCCGCGGATATTAAAGAATATCCGGTTACTCGGTTGTAATTACAGAATTATCCGGTTTGTAAATAGGTATTCGCGCCCTATGCGGATATCCGGTTAAGAAAAAAAAAGGCATTTGCGGTTACGGATAGGAAAACCTATTCGCCATTAACCGGATATTCAAATAATTCGCCCAGGCCTACTCAATAACAACACCAATAACAACAAATTCTTATATAGCGCATTTCACAATAACAGTATCAATGCTCTTGACATCAGTGCCCTAGTCATGGGGCCAATAACATCCCTGTAATGTTTCTCAGCTCCCTTGGGAGTATACAGCCCTGAGCTGCCTGTAAGGCGCTTGTGGCTTTTTCATACACAATATCAACCTCTACCCTCGCAGGTACCCATTTATACCCCCTGGGTGAAGAGAAGCAATTATAGTGAAGTATCTTTCTCAAGGACACAAGTGTCACGACTGCACTGCAGTGCTGCTTATCCCGTCAGTCATTACGGCCAGGTATCCCCTCCATTTAAAGGCACTGGACATTATTGTAAATACTCAAAATAGGTTTTAGCATAAAACTTACTCGGTAGTGAACAATGGAGAGCTGTTTAAAGTATAAAACAACTGCTCCCTCTGAAGTAACGTACTTTTTTGAGAGAAAGAGGTAATTTCTCACTCATACAATAAAAGAAAGCTCACATAAACTTGTGCAACAAGGGTGTTTTTTTCTTGCATTTTTCTCGCGCAACTTCGGTGACCAATTGAGTAAAAATGTTCACAGGTTTGTTTTTTGATGCATTAGTTGGGATACACCAAGTGACAATACTGGTCGGAGACAATGACCAAAGGTATACCCTTTTTTTAAAGGAAGTGTTTTACTCTACTTACTACTTGCATATTGTCGCTCCATTCTCCGTGGCCGGCTTGTAGTTTCTTTACTTTGGTGATGTCAGAGCTAACTCGCACCTTGTCACCCTGAGCAAACACATCCACCTGTAGACCATGGATATGAGGAAAGACTGTTCAGTTTTGTTTTACAAACCATGAGTAGCGATTGTCAGTTTTAATGTTTGGTGTAAAACTCACATAATGTGAAGATGTCGTGGCAGAGTGGTCAAGTGCCCCGCACTCAAGCTCCAATGTTTCTGATCAGCAGAGTGTGGGTTTGAGTCACTTCTTGACAGTTGACACTTAAAGCAAGACACCTAACAACAACTGCTGCTTTCTTTGCATGGGACGTAAACTTGTAGGCCCTATTCGTTGTGAAATGCATGTTAAAAAACTAAGCTACACATACTGCTAAAATAGGGGTTTGCCTTAGTGTTTCTGGCAGTGGCTGCTGAATGCGCAGCAGCACCTTGTACTCCCCCCAACGTGATGCTGTATAAATGGGTATTATAATTTAAACTCAGTACCTGTCTTAAGCAGAAAATATTGCTAAAAAAAAATTCTGCTAAGCAGACATGAGTAGGATACCAGTCATAAAATAATACATGTAGCATGGTAGATTGGCTGGTAACCTTAATCTGGTAAGCATAAACTTTGTGCTTAGCTACTTTGTGTGCTTAAGCAGCTATATGAAACTAGGGCCTGGGTGTTATATTAGTGTTCTAATCTTCACCTTATTCAATGATCCTGGATGGAAGGTCCATCTGATATCCTTGTTGGGATACTGGACTCGAATATCGCCTCGTTCCGTTACTCTGTGCACGAAGCCCAACTTGCCGATGTACTGCAAAATCAGATCAAGTCAAATGATTTTATGGTGAATATAATGAATGCTTGCTAAGAACTTTTTGTTATTATTTCATCTTATCACAGCAAGCAAAAAAAAGGATAACATTTTTCTTTGTGCCAGTAACTCCTTGGGTCGGGCCACAGCCTGTAGCCTTAAATCTCAAGTGTTTTTCTCAGGACCCTTTTGCAATAGATCTATCCTCACATTTGTCCCTATTTTGTCTAGCTGTTTCCCTAGTGCTTTTGGAATGGTGCCAAGCGCCTCAACCAACACGAGTACAAATGACTATTATTATTATATCTGAGTATTTAAAGAATCAGGACCTACCTCGGCCATCTTGGGATTCCATCCTCCGTGTCCTTCTTGCATGGCTTTCAGAACCTCCTCCTCCAGAATCACCTTCACCTTATCACCGACGCTGAACGTCATCAGAGCCTTCCCATCTAGCATCGGTAGCGTCTCTAGGTTGTCACCTTAGAAAATAATCAAAACAATCAGAAAATATGAAAGTTAAACGCCAATTATCACTCAATCAAGTTGAGACCAGGGGCCGATTTCACAAAGCAGTATAATCCATCGTAAGACAAATTGTCAGTCTCACCGTAGTGATTTCTAGTGTGACATCATACTTTACTATTAAGCAACTACGATTGATTTGCAGCTACGATCAATCTGAGCTCTCTTTGTGAAATAGGCCCCAGGCTCGGAATCTAACAAAGGCCATGGAGATCGAGATGAAATCCCAGGACGGCGAGGACATACACAATCTCGTGCCTGCCCAGTCATCTTGGTCCTGATGACTCGGTCCAGCTACAAGTACACTGTACACAGCTTTTCAGAACCAAGAAGTCTCCCGAATTCCAAAAATCTACTCCGTTGTAGTAGAGAGAGTCTCTGGAATTCTGAAAAATCTACTCTGCGGTAGTAGAATAATGTACAAGTTGATAAAAACAATTTTTGTGTGAAAAATGTAAACAGCAAGACCCATTGTGACACCTTGGTTTTGCACATGGGCCGCCATTTTGCAAGTCACGCACTGCTGTTGAAAACACAAGGGATTGTTACAGTATGTGTTCAAGCGTAAGATTTACAAATCAACCCTGCAGTCTGCAAAACTGTGCGTCTGAAACTACATGTATTTCCCGGAAAAGAAAGTTCAACACTGAGGGGACCGATCTGAACCGGTGTACATAGCTATCATTGTGAAACAGTAACGTGTCCTTAGTCAATACTGACACGTACAACAGGAAATCACTGAGGAAAGCTTAGTCATATACCCCGAGGGAATTTTAATTTGCCTCATGTCAAAAAGTTGATTCGCGATAACAAAAAACAACTGGTGTTGAAGGTTAATCATGTGAAAGAGAAATAGACTTTCAAATCTTTGTTAAATCAGGGCCCGATTTCAACAAGCCGGTAAGCACGAAAAGTTGCTAAGCATAGAAAATAACTGCTTAGCAGAAACAGGCAAAAATTTCATCAAGTTAAAACAGGGGCCCCGATCGCTGTATGATTAGTGTGATGATAGTGTTGCACTTCTGTAATGACAACACAGTGACATTTATAGTGACACCTTAAGGGGAAACCCTTACAGATGTCACGGTGACATCTCAAGGATATCTGGGTGACAATGTGGTGACACCTTGTTGCCAACATGATTACACTGTAGCGACAACACCATAACTGGGTGCATCATGCATGATGACACTTCCAGACATCCTTGGTGACATCATGGTGACACCTCGAGGATACCTTGAGGACACCTGAGGACACCTTGGTGACAACATGATGAAACTGTAGCAACACCATTGTAAAAACCGTGGTGAAATCATGGTGAAACTTTGAGGGAACCTTGGTGAAATCATGGTGACACCTCCAGGACACCTTGGCAACCACATGGTGACACCTCGGTCACACTTCGAGGAGACCTTGGTGACAACCAAAAGGACACTGTAGTGACCCCATTGTAAACACAGTGATGACACCAAAGTGACATGGCGACATAATATTGGAACATGTTGGTGGGTGTGACACCTACCTAACTTCGGCAGACTCTCCTTGTAGTAATATCCCCCGATAGCATCTTGAGTGTACTTGAGGTCTACTTTGCCCTTGTGACCCACCCGGTACACATTAGTTCCTCCACCTGACCACAAGACGTTGGCGACGCTCCGACCAGACTCCACATCCCAGCCTCTGATGTCTGTGATCTTCCCCATTTTACCTTCTCCACCTATGAATAAAAATATAACAATATGAAATGTTGTGAATAAACCATTATCCCCCGGGATAAAAAAAAAATTAAAAAAAATAACGGGCTTGGGTACTTTTGGTACGACACAAAACACAAACTGTCCACAGATTTTCGTTAAACTTACACGGTTTGAAGAAAATGATGGTAGAAAGTTTCCTTTAAAATAATACTTGCTGAGGTGCTGTAGTTTTTGATTGAAAGACGATAGTCTCGGACATGTCAGAGAGACAAAAAGATATCAGTGTTATTTGTAGTGCGGGGCGAATAGTGAAATTTTGTTATTCGGATACCGCTGGCCAACTATCCGAAATTAACCGGATATTCGAATAGTTTTTTCGCCGCTAGAGGGCGCTATTTAAAAAAAAAAAAAAAATATATATATCTTTTTTGCCTCTAGAGGGCGCTGTTCTTTTGTGAATGAGATCTTATGGGCGGATTGATATTAGTTTTAGACAGTGTCACTCGGTTCATTCATAAAAATAACCGGATCTAATTTAAAGATGGTGATTTGCTTTTTCTTTTGATCGTGATTGACTCTACGTGAAGGAAAACTTTTGTAATCTTTGAACAAATTACGTCAGAAATGTCATTGTTTTAACTCTTCACGGAGGTAAGCATAGTTAAATACTTAATATATGCTGTTTTATGCTGTCTTAATAGAAGTTTCATAAGGATTCAGACAAAACATTTATATCAGTTGTCGCCCGACGTCCGCGGATATTCGGATATTAAAGAATATCCGGTTACTCGGTTGTAATTACAGAATTATCCGGTTTGTGAATAGGTATTCGCGCCCTATGCGGATATCCGGTTAAGAAAAAAAAGGCATTCGCGGTTACGGATAGGAAAACCTATTCGCCATTAACCGGATATTCGAATAATTCGCCCAGGCCTAGTTATTTGCCTCAAAATTTGAATCTGAGAAGCATTACTGTCAGTAACAGTTCTCAGATTGTGTATTCCTTTTAGGGATTACTTTTCCTGCTTGTAAATATTTGATCCGGATCTCAAAAACCAACCACCTTTAGAAATGAACTTTTAACATAAGTGACCCGCTCTAACGAAATGAGGAATGTCCAGTAATGTCTCATTACGTGTAATCTGACACCAAACATAATCATAACAAAGAAATATTTAAAATTATTGAGGTACTGATTATATAGTTTTAGGTTGCCTAAATCTTGATTAAACTTACTATATTCTTCTTTTCGTCAACAGATTAACAAAGATGTAAAAACAGACGATTTCAGAGCCCTGTTATTGTCCTAATTATCATAAAATGTTTATAAATAAACTCCCAATAGGCAAAAATCGCCCCTTTTGAATCCGCGATAGTTGCTCAAAGCACATCGCAAAAGCGCCACCAAGAGCTCTTTTTGAAGCGAGTGATCTCATTTATCTGAATATGCATTAGGTTAAAATACATCTTCATTTATATACGATTAAATCAACCAAACATTTCAAAATTTCATAGGTATAGTTTGAAGAATTAAACCAATTTGCAAAATTAATATTGGGAAGTTGGTAACGACCGCCAAAATTTGAATTTGAAATTGCCGCAGCCACACCTGACTTTGTAGACTTACCATCCTGATTGGCCCAATCCCAGTCTGGCCCCCTGACGACCTTTGCCCCCGGAAATAACCCTCTCAGAGTAATCTTGGTTGATTTCTGCCGCTTCGCGACTCTCACTCTGTTGAAGAAAGAAAACGGAAATCAAACTCTCTTGCAGTAGTTTCTAACAACAAACTGTTAAATAGCGCATTTCACAATAATCTGATCAATGCACTTTACATTAGTGCCCGTGGCCACTGGGCCAATAACACTCCTTTAATCTTTCTCAGCTCCCTGGGGAGTATACAGCCCCTACTCTTTTTCGATAAGTGCACTGAGTTCTTTTACGTGCGTTACACAACACACGGGACCAACGCCTTTACGTCCCAACCTAAGGACGGTGCACATGGTTTAGTGTCTTTCTTAAGGACAATGTCATAACTGGGACTCGAACCCACAATCTGCTGATCAGAAACACCAGAGCTCAAGTCAGATGCTCTTAACCGCTAAGCCACAACGCGCCCACAATGCTAGTGGTGGGAAGATTTTGTTTAGGCGGTGCGGCAAATAAAAAAAGCTTACCCTATAGAACTCTGCGATACAAATCTCATGAAGGAGTGACTCAAATCGTGTTTGTCGCTCATGTAGCAGACTGTACAGAGGTCGTAGTCATGGCAATCGATACATTTCCACCTCATGCCTTTGATGCCGTGACGTTTGCAGGCATCGCAGATTATATTGGGGTGTTTGACACCTGCAAAAAATTTTTTTTTTTTAATTAGGGTGGGGTGCCTATTTCCTTTCAGTTAGTTAAACTTGTGACTTCCTTGTGAACCTTATTTCCTCATTCGTCCAAAATCAAACGATATGGGATTAGAAACTTGCAATATTTTCCTGACTCTGTAAGAACTCTATCTATTGAAAAAAAATTGTGCACCACAAAACTGACATTGACCTTGGAGCCCCTCTCCAAAAACATGTTCGTGTACATAATTCTTTATGTATGTATTTGGTATGTTAGTAATTTATAACCAATGAACCGGTTCTTTTAGCACATTAATACAAAACAGATTATCTAAAACATCATTTCCTTGATGTTCTCCCAGGCCTGTTTGCTTTGTTTTTGAAATGGCAAGGGCACCAAGGCGTTTTTTCCTTGGTAAAGGGCACACTATGAGGAAATTGTAAATTTCTACAGCAGCACTTCAAGGGGGAACCAAAGCAATGACTAGGGGGCATTGAGGCAATCACCCATAGAGTTATATATAAGAACTAGAGGGCGCACGAGTGATGCTTGATGCACAAACGCCACGGGACCGCAAGATGACAAGCGCGTCATTCTGCACGCGCGTTGAATATGAAATACACGTTTGAGTTTTTTTTTATTGAACGCTCACGCGATGCTGTTTGTTCAACTTACAAAATGGCCACACAAACACACGCTGTGAGATAGCTGTTTTGTCAACTTAGTCGTTAGAAAATGGCCGCCTGCTCGCATACCGGGGCGCGTATATAGGCCAGTGCGCGCTCTAGTTCTTATATATAACTCTATGCAATCACCTTTGTTTCCTCCATATCAGGCCTGTTCTCAATTGACAGCGATCCGCTGGCTAAATACCAGTTAAAACACCGGAAGACCAGTCAAAATTCACTCTAAGTGGTCCGGCTAGCTAGTTCACTGTTGCAAAGCATCCCTAATTCATTTGAAAGATTGACTATTGAAAAAAAGTAAAAAGGGACCAGTAAAACTACAAGCTAGCTGGTTCTGGTGGGCAGTCAGTATACAAAAGTTAAGGATTAACCCCGGTTCCCACGCCGCCCCTACTTGTGCGTTTACGTACCTACTACAGCATTATCATATAGTGCAAGATCATGGGCTCCCTGGTACCCGGTCCTGTAGTTCGTCCTGGTCCCGCTGTCCCACTGAACAACGACTGTCTTGTCCGGGGACGTTGTGCTTCCAGCTTTACCGATTTCAACAACGGTTCCGACGTGGCCCTCCCCGTCATCCTGATTGGTCCATTTCCAGTCTGGGCCACGGACTACGCGCAGCCCAACTTCCATGGCGAATGCGTCCCGCTCAGATTGATGAAAAGCTGTTGTCTTTTTGCAATCACTGTCCTGTGCCACATGGAAAGAGACGATAAAGAAGATTCAGATTCTGCCTGGCAACAATGGTTTTAAATTAATTATTAAACAGGGTGTTAAAGGCACTGACTGGACACATTGAGTAATTTTCAAAGACCAGTATTCTCACTTGGTGTATCCCAAATTGCATAAAATAACAAACCTGAGAAAATTTGGACTCAATTGGTCGCAGAAGTTGCAAGAGAATCATGAAAGAAAAACACCCTTGTTGACAATGCCAGTTGCCTGAGTTGGTGCACAAATTTATTTGTGTGCTTTCAGATTTTATTATTTTGTTGAGCAAGAAATTACCTCTTTCTCAAAAATTACGAGCGGTTTCTCTCAATGATTTATACTATCAACAGCTCCCCCCGTGACATGTTACCATGTGAAGTAAGTTTGTACGCTAACATAAATTATTTATTTTGAGTAATTTAAAATCCCAAGCATGCCCAGTGCTTTTTTTTATTGAGAAAATAGCACCAGCCAATACCCTATAGGCTGATGATTAGGATTAGCTGTTGAAAATTGCAGGAAATAGATAGGCCTAGTGACAGTAGAGCATTATAGTCTATATAGTGATCAGGTGATCTGATGTTTTGACAATTATTTACAAAGTCTTTCTCGAAATCGAAGGCTGAATTGCCAAGTAAAGTTTGTAGATGTGTTGTTGCATGAAGTTTTTAATTTTGAACTCACCTTATGTTGAATTTACTTGATGATCTATTCGGTTTTATTTATAATGAAAAGGTCTTCTGACCAAATGATAACAACTTTTCAACCAACAGAATTCTGGCCTCCTTTTCTCTGAAACATCTGCGATATACTACCAATTTGTCAGCCGTGTTCCGAAGAGTGAAATGACCGGGGTGTGTTGACACACTTTATTTCAGAGCAGCCATATTTCTCATGAAAAAAAAACAAAAATACTAATGTTGTGCGTAAATAAAATTATGTACTGTGTGAACTGTTACAGTAATGAGTCATATTCCCTTTTCATTGTAAAGTTTTTATTTAGCAAAAATTTACAGGAGACCAGACTACTTACCCGCTGTTCCCGAACAACTATGCCTTTGGTTTTCACAATAGTGCCGGATACCAGCGAAAAAAATAAACTTCCGGGTGTTGTTAAACTTATGAAAGTCGTTTTGCTTGTCAGAGCAGCGCGCGCAACTCGGCCACTGCGGGAGGGCGGGGGGGGTGCAATTAATTTGTTTTCTGTAGTAAAAATATTCCTTAAAAAAAACAAAAAAACAAAAAAACGACGGCGCCCGATATCGCATGCAATTATGTCCTCTACGCTGCTGCATAATGCAATTGTGTCCGCCCGGACACATTTGCCTACGCAGTTGTGTCCGCCCCGTGAAAAACCATCATTGCAGTAAATTAAACGCCCTTGGTCGACGGAACACGATTGCCATTTTTTTACAAGCTAAGTGCTTGTCATGAATGACATGGGAAATGTTCGGCGGTTGGGTATTCGCTAAAATCATAAAAATAAAATGTATACGTGAATAATACGTTAAGTGCATGCACGCTGCTTATACGCGCGCGCACATACATGTACACACATGTACGTCCGCCGGACGGTTTTTGCATAGTCCAGGACACGATTGCATACAATATGCAAAAGTGTCCGGAGCGGACACTATTGCATGGCGAACACAGTTGCATCTGACATCGGCCGTACGTTCGCTAAGAAAATAATGGCAACAAAAACTTAGACCTACTCGTCTATGGGAGAAAGTAGTAGCAGCTTTAAAAAATAATGTAATTTTGAAAAACATTCAAAAACGTAGAGGGCCTACATTTCGACTTTGCACATTTTTTTTGCTTTGCATCTTAATTACTTTATTTATTTTAACGTACAAAATAATTATGCAAAACGAGCGACCATCATCATTAAGACAGGCCTCCCTGAAGATACACTAGCAATGAACGAAACAATTCCTCCATGCATACATTTTTTTTGGTGATGACATAGCAATAATCAAATTATCTGGATGCATCGGAATATAGGCCTACAACGTAGGCCTATTTTACACCCCCTGGCACAGGTGTTAAAGACATTGGACTTTTCTTAGGTGGCCTCTCAATTGCTGCATATTAATGAGCGTCCAAACACCGCGCGCGTGCATGCCCTGTGCTATTTTTAAACTCAGCGGGGGATTCGGATGGCTAGCGCATCACCTGACATGTGTTGTTGACTTGGTATTCCCCGCCCCCCCCCCAGGTGTTATGTCATGGGTGTATAACCCAACCGTAGTTGAAAAAGAATATCCTGCAAATAAGTCATATACTGCTTGGAATGTTGAAAAACGCAAAAAATAAACACTTCTAACCAATGGAGAATGATTGTCACTGAGCACGCGCCGCTCTAATTACGTAACGGACGGACACGTGGTCCCAAACATGTTTTTTTTTAAACGGCGATTCGTGTTGCCGCAGTTTAAAAGAAATACACACTGTTATGGCAATGTATAATAAACAGTTTTTATTTTGTCCATCGCCTTGTTTAGTACTATTTCTGTACGCACACTTGATTATAAATACAACTTAAAACATAACAATTAATATTGATACCCGAGCGACCATAATTCTATCATAATGCGCATTACTTCATAAAAAAACACTGCATGCACTTTACTTTAGCGATAACTTTGGCAACATTATTATTTTTGTCTGGATACAGCGGGCGGGAGTAATAATACTGTTATGCCTATTTATAATTGTACACCCCTGACGACACACACAGGTACGTGTTCGAGACTTTTGTCAGCTTGCCATCTTCGGTGGCCTCTCAATTGCTGCATACTAATGAGCGTCCAAACACCACGCGCGCGCCCTGTGCTATTTTTAAACTCAGCGGGGGATCGGCCTCGGATGGCTGGCACATCTTGTTGACTTGCCCCCCCCCCCCCCCCAACACATGTGGCTTTAAATTTATCCAGCAATTATTAACTGAGCATGTAAACAATAAATACGATAAAGAAATTGTTGAGAAAAATGCAAAACGAACCATCCCTACACCAGCAATAATAAGAACACGTGTGGACAACGCATAACGAACGCGTGGTCCCAAACAGGTTTTTAAAAATAACGGCAAAACCATTGTTTCAGCGCTTATACTGCTGGCAATGTTTAAAATTATTATCTCCAGTTTTGAAATGTTCATCGCCTGTGCTGTACTGTTTTTGTCATGCATGCTTAGGATTTGAAGACAAAATAATTATTAGTATAAAAAAGATAATAGTTAATTTTAAGAGACCGCGTACTTTACTGGTCAAAAATAAGGGCGCCCTCTTGCGAAACATCAAACACGTGGGTTTTTTTACTGGCCGAAAGCAAGGGCGCCCTCTTGTGAAACACTAAACACGAGTTTACAGTTTTAATTATTGAAAATAATTAATTTGAGACCGTACTTTTTACTGGTTGAAAGTAAGGGCGCCCTCCTGTGAAACACAAAACCAAAACAATAACAAAGATCGGGCCCTTAATAATTATCGTAACAGCTGATTAACCGAACACCTTCATAACAAACATGGCACTACCAATCAAACTTTTCGAAGGAGCTGCCCATGCTAGTCTGTACCACAAGTTTCGCCCTTCTCTACCCCACCAGGTTTTCGAGAGAATATTGTGCCATTTGCAAGAGAAGGTAGGCGGGACTCGGAAACCGTTAACTCTTTATTAATTTCTAAAACCGTATCAATAAGTAATAACAAACGAAACATCATGATCATGCAATTTTGACTCGTATTGTGACATTATGATTTATTTTTTGTGTAGGCTAGCATTATTGCCATTTGTGCTTAAAATGATACTGCTTTCAATCCTGACCCTGGGCTTGTTCTATGATACTTGGTCTATATTTATTAAAAAACTAATCATTAAAATTGTATTAACATTTCATTAAAAAGTTAAATAATTTTGAATTTGTTAAAATACCCCTCCCCCCCCTCCAGAGTCCATCTCCCCCGCTCTCGAACCAACCACTTATGGGTTTATTCATGTACGTAAAAACAAGTTGTATAACAATTGGGAAAAACTGCCAATGTGGCAGGGAGGGGGATGCTCAAAAAATAATCCAGTACCTTTAAGTGTTTTCTTAATCTGAGTGACAAATACAATAATAATGGATGAAGTATTCCACATCTTATATTAAACCCAATTCCAGAAATCACAGCCCTTCAAGCTTGCTATCGATGTCGGGTGTGGGTCGGGTCAAATGACACGACCTTTGGCCTCGCATTTTGAAAAGGTCATCGGAGTTGATGTGAGTGAGTCGCAGCTGGAAGCGGCGAGGCAGATTACTAATTCACCCAACGTAGAATACAGGTTAGCATGAAGCTCTGGAAGCGTCGTCCGATGTGTTGAGATCCTTAAGCCGTGTCTGAAACGGCAACTTTGGGTACAGCTATCGCTAGATTATGCGCATCTGCATGTTCTTCAATACTGGCAAACACGCTGATATAGCCATAGCTTTAGCCGAAGTCACTTACCAGACACAGCCTGAGATAATTTACTGCGGGATGATGACACCACCGTGCGGCGATCCTAGAGTTGGTCGTCTTCTTCCAAATATATTTTATTTAAGGATGGCGACGTCATGCAAGTAAGATGTTGACAACTCAAGATAAAATATCTTCGGTTGTTGACATCCTAGGCGTCCGGTTGTAAAACATCTGCACTAGCAATGCAAAGGTCTTGGGTTCGCACCCTACCCAAGTGATTTGCCTGTGGATTTTTTTTTCACAGAACTCGGGAAAGTGTGTAAGGGTAAAACAACTTGTATTTCCCTTCCTTTTGTCGTTGAATTTGCTGTTTTTGATCGATTGACAGGATAGGAGTTGCTGAGAAGCTTCCAGCCGAGGACGGTACCGTCGATCTAGTCACAAGCTCCCAGGCTGTCCACTGGTTTGACTATGGAGCATTCTTAAAGGAGGTTCATCGTGTATTGCGCCCTCATGGTTCCTTGGCTATCATTGCCCATGGGAATCGCGTACCACATACATGTAAGGAACACGACCGGTCGAAAGATGAGAAACTTGAGAAGCTCCACACAGATGTAAGTATCACAAAAACTATAAAAGGGGACATCAACTTCTTAGATTTACAATTTCCTTAAAGGGTGCCCTTTACCAAAAAGAAAACATTCAAAACAAGCATAAAGGCCGGTCACTCTCAGCTTTGAAACTCTCTCTAGCAATACAGACCTCACCCTTAAACTCACATTATTGTTTAATCATTCAGTTCTATGAGGGATCAGCTTTAGCACCATATTGGAGTGAACGCCGCAAACACATCGACAACTTGTATTCGGACTTCACTATACCCTACGATGGGAGTATACGGTAAGCCCCAGTATTTATTAGAATGGGAGAGCGAGGTGTATACTAGCCTGAAGATCTGACGTCTCACTTTGAGGCTCGTGAATAACGCCAGAGAGTGGCCTCTAGCCTAGGTCAATTCCTGTCCATCTTCACCTTTCACATAGATTGCAAGTGCAGCTGCCAAACGTCACCTCGGACCAATCAAAACACAGAAAGCTGAAATCCAATGCACGTTTATCCAATGAAATCCAACCGTATCAAATGAAATCACTGGTTCTGAAAAGCAAGTACCCGTCTTTATACTTGCGGATAAAGACAGGGGACCAGTCTAGGTGTATTCATACGCATGTTGCGCGTCACAGGGCCTTGTGGATAGGACACCAGAGGGCGCTATTGTGTGTGAAACTCTCAGCAAATTGCCTGCCGGTTTTTCTAACAAATGATTTTGTTTGAATGTTTACAGAGATGATACCACCATTGAAATGATTGAAGAAATGACTGTGGCTTCATTTATCGGATATCTACGTTCCTGGTCGGCGTATCAATCATTCTCAGAACAGAATCCTGAGGCCACAGATCCCTTGGTTCAGTTTTACGAAAGGTAGGCAGGAGTTAATCCTTTAGAGACAAAAATAACTTCTTTACAATCGTCAGCATACCCCCCGGTATCGTGGCTGAGCGGTTAAGAGCTCAGACCTGTTCAAAGGAGTGTGTGTTCGGGAGTCGTGACACAAGAGTCCTTAAGCAAGACACTTAACTACTGCTTCGTCCTTCGGATGGAGCATAAAGCTGTCGGTCCCGTGTGTTGTTATTACAACATTCAACGCACATGAAAGAACCCAGTACACACTAATTGCAAAGAGAAGGGGTACGCCTGGTGTGTCTGTATAGGATAATGCCCGAGGTGCGCGCCATTCGTGGCCATTTGTACCCACGAATGGCCCGTTCACCGAGGGCATTATGCGACTTAACCCACACCCGTGACGTCATGCTATTGTTAAAATCGCTCCATTATTTTGTACGAATGGCGCGATATTGTTTAATTTTTAAGTCAATTGTTTGCATGTACGTTAGCTTGTTCACTTCAGTCCTGAAAATCACATGGAAATTTGGTTGGCATTCCTGTTTTTATCAAGGAAGAAATTTCATGCTAAGCAAATTTGTTGTGCTTAGCAGCGCTACAAAATTGGGCCCTGGTTTCCCATTCAGACTGTTATTGGCGCTAACTGTGCTGGGCGGATGTGTAATCAAAAAAAAATAATCAGTTAGTAAACATTTGGTAAACGATAAACAATCACATCATGTCTGACTGCTTCCTGTCAAAGACATAACTCATTATTTTTTGTTAATTTGTTCAATTTTGGTCACAGATTAACGGAGATCCTTGGTGTGGACAAGAAAGAAGATCAAACGATGATTACGTTGAAAGCTCCGATGGTTTTGCTTCTCGGTAGGAAACCGTCCGAATAACACAAGAAAATCATGACAAGTTTTATATTAATAATGAACTCTTATAATAAAAATAGCAATTCTAAAGACCGATCTTTGGTTGTCATGGCTGAGCGGTCTATAGAAGTGGGTTAAGTTCTGTAATTTACAGAATGTGTATGTTTTTTCATGAATTTTGTGGGTATTAATATTGAATTATTTGTAAATCATTCGGCCAAATTTACCTCATGGAGTAACTTTTAAGTTAAAATTTTAAAAAGTATTTCTTACCAATTAAGAAGAAAACAAAATATTCACAAATGCAACTCTGGTGAGTGAGTGATTTTGTTGTATTAAAAATGTTTCGGCAAAATTTACCACTTGGTGTAATTTTTAAGATTTTATTTTAATAAGCATTTCTTGACAATTTAATAAATACAAAGACAAAAAAAATACTTACAAAAAAACAACTACAGCCAATTCCAAAATTCTGTACAGAAAACAATTCCAGTAGTTTATTAAATGCAGCCACTTCTTAAAATCCCCACATGGTTTGTTGGTTTCATAATAACTCAATTGACATACGATGGTTTCACGACAACAAAAATCAATTCTTTATGTACAAAAACGAAAAACACACATACCGAATGCTTTCCCATACACAATACAATAACCAATTTTGCATAATTTCTTTTTGGGTACGTTCGATAAGCTTCCCTGGGTCGACCCCGCGGTGCTCATTCGGGTGAGCCCCTGACAAGAGTTAATCGAACGACCACTCGCCCTCTCGTAGTGACGTCATGCACCTCAGGCCAGCACCAAGTGACCCGCTCCACAAGCAGGGCACTGGGGGCCGACCTTGGTGAGCCCCTGGAACGACGTCAAAGCTGTTTGAACGCACCCTCAGGCCAGCACCAAGTGATCCGCTCCACAAGCAGGGCACTGGGGGCCGACCTTGGTGAGCCCCTGGAACGACGTCAAAGCTGTTTGAACGCACCCTCAGGCCAGCACCAAGTGATCCGCTCCACAAGCAGGGCACTGGGGGCCGACCTTGGTGAGCCCCTGGAACGACGTCAAAGCTGTTTGAACGCACCGGAGGGCAGACCGGGGTCGACCCAGGGAAGCTAATCAAACGCACCCTATCTGTGGTTAATACATGTACATATAAGAGAATGAGGAATATCCAATCATTAAAATAACCTCGAAACAATATGAAATCGCACAATATGTTTATATATAGCTTACATGATAGTGTATCAATATTGCCTGTGACAGTCTGTAAATCAAGTTTACTTACAAAATTCTCTTGGTATCTAAAACATTAACGGCCTATTTAAAACTGCATAGTAGGGGTAAGCAACTTCGGTAAGTAGGAATTTGGGGTAAGCAGGTCTGGGAAACAAAAAATGGACTCTATCTCATGACCCTCCTTTGAGACAAATTGCTTACCAGATTAAAGTAACCAGCCTAACTTCGTGCACAAACAATTTGTGAATGGTAGCCTGCTCATTTTGGGTAAGCATGCAGACGATTATTCCGCAATATTTTTGATGAGATTGTGCCCAGTCATAAACATTTTGTTAAAGCCCTAATTAAGGGGGAAATGCGAGATGGTTTTCAATAAAACAATCCAAAATTGACCGAAACTTGATAATTGTCAGCTTTGCACATGAATTGTCCGGTGTTCCGACGCAACAGTTTTTTCATAAACATCGTCACAGTTCTCACTAGGGTGTCACTACAAGTTCTTAAAGCTTTATCATCGTGGGTGGTTTCTTATTTTTTCTTATTTTTTAAAAATTTTTACAAAATATTATAATAAATATATAAACCTATTGTGTACATAATTGAATAGAGACAATACAATACCTACTTCTTGTACCTATGGCTGAAAATTCTAACTTACAGATAAAACAAACATTAGATGACTGTACAAGTCTGGACATTGGTGCATTATTCTTATAGGTTGTTTAAACACACTGGACACTATTGGTAATTACTCAAAATAATTATCAGCATAAAACCTCAATTAGTACAAGTAATGGGGAGATGTTTTATACTATCAACAACTTTGTTTTTATGCTAACAATTATTTTGAGCAATTGCCAATAAAGTCCAGTGCCTTTAAAGTGAAAACATTAAAAGATAATAAAACTATATATTTTTATGCAATTTACTAGTTCAATAACCCACTTATTGGAGACCAGTGGTTCATAGGGTCAAAGGTCATAAGCAAAGCCAACCTGTTGATGATGTAAAAAATGCTTTTAGAGTAAAAATTATTTTCATATCCCACTGTCCCTCTGGAGCAGGAAATACAAAGTATATATGACTTTAAAACAAATTATATTATATGATAGAGTGGTACTGTACAATTGTGAAAAAAAAGAGGTTTTATTTTGTAACTAATTTTTATCAACAGCAATTTTTACTGCACGATTCTTTTGATTTTCAATTGGTTTTGTTATATTTTGCCGATTACAAAAGAAGTTGATTTCAAATGAAGCGTAACTGAAATTTATTATCGTTAAAAAAATTACATAACATTACATAACAATGCAAATTATTTCTAGTTATTAAAACACAAGGAATAGATTTACTTGTTTTTAGTATTGCTTGTGTGGGTGATAATAATACTTGATAAAAACACAGTTTCCAAAATCCTTCAAACCAAAATCAAACAATTATTTAGTAGATTTCAGAAATAGTCACTCCTATTTTGTTAACATACAAAGAAATTGCTGAAACAAATAGTTGTGTACCATTTATGAAAAAATGGATGACAGTTTTAAAAAGAAAAATTTCAATCATTGTTGTAATAGAAACGTTTTAAAAACCTTTCAGAAATAATTTGATATGTGTGGTTTTCTGAGCATTCACTCAAATTTGTGTGAAGAAAATTTTCAAAACAATTATTACCAATGAGTGACATAAAACCCTCGTCGTTGTTTAAGAAAAAAACTTTTTAAAAATTTCAAAATAATAATTAGTAAAAAAAACAGCAGTATAGTTTTAAAAAAGATCAATTTGTGTAATCAAGTTTTTACAAACCTGTTAATTGTGACGTTTATAAATGTAATACAGAATTCTTTAAACGATTAGGATTAAGACCAATTAAGCACCAAAAGTCATGAATTTAAATACAAATGATTACAATCTTTTAAGAGCTCGAAATAGTTCCCTCTTTTGGTCACGGTGAACCAAAAAGAAAAGACGAAACCTCATCGGCAGTCACTCCTCAGAAATAACCTACCGATGAAATGTTCAAGCTAGAATTTAAAACACCGGCTGGGAAATGTACACTAAATCCTAACCAGCTCAACTGACTCAAAAACGTGACCTGCGAACAAAGATTGCGAGTAATGAGTTCTTTCGTTTTGTCTTCCAGACTAAATTATCAGAGGAAAAAGTAGTTCCCGTTAACTTTTCCAGGTTCACTCTCATCTTGTGGGTCGCAGGTCACATTTTGAATCGTCTCCTCTATACACATTGGTCGATATAAAATAAGTCAACATAAATAATCTAAGTCGTGAGAAGAAATAAAAGTGCACCATTCAAATTTGATTTTACATTCCCTTCGCTGCAAAAATCCAGCTCTCTTAACTTCCAACTCTGCTCGCAATCTACAGATACTTATACATCGATTTTGAAGTGCAGGCTTTGTTCAAACTTCCAACAATAATAATAAGCCTCTATCAAGTTACTCCTAACTTAGGACTAGCCTTAAGTTTTTAACGACTCCTACAGAGTCCTCAGACTAGTCCTAAGTTAGGACAATCTTTGTGAAATCGACCCCAGGAACCTCTTTCCCCCCGACCCCATTCTTGTGGGAAAATTCACCTGTCCCAAAAAGTGGATCGGAAATAACGTGGTGGGTTTGTAACAGTTCAAAGGCCTTCAGAGCTAACGAGGTGTAAGTAAAACTGGTTGACATAAGAAGACGTTTTAAAACCGTGAACAATCTATATACATTAAAGCTGTTCTTAAAATTGGGTTTTTCTGAAAGAGGGGAGAAGTTTCTGCGAGTGTGAAGGGGAGGTCTCGGCGGGAGGAAATCCAGGTAAATTTAAATCCTCTCACCCTAAAAAGATAACGCCTCAACAAGGTGAAGTAGACAAATGGAATGTGGTCATTTCAAACCTACCATTATAACATTTCATTTTATTCTCCGCTCATGTAGTTGTGGTGGCACCAATGCTCCAATCAACCAATCACAAGGCTCATAGATGACCATAAAGTATATGACCAATATGATTGGTCGATAATTAGGACGGTTTAAAAACATTCTAAATGCAACTGCAAGAAGGAATATGAACTTCAAAAAAGACAAACAATGTCACACTTCTGCTATCTCCTGGTGATTTCTCAGTGGAAGAGATTGAGACTTGGTGTAGAAATCAGCACGGTGCCACATCTGCAACTTCAATCTTAAAAGCACGCCATTCGCTCCTTTTGCAACTTCACTCCCTTAATACAAATTACTCCTCCCTTTCTCATGATTAGTCCATGTGTTATGCGTCTGGGTAGCCGCAGAACGCTGAAGGCCTTTCTTCTCTCGCGTCGTCATATAGATGTAGACTATTTTCTTCAAGTTCGACGTCAGCTATGCAGCCCACAAAGGCTCGTCTGAAGTCAAACGGCACGTTAGATTGAAGATTTGCGTGTCCGCCTGTCGTGGAAAACAAAAGTAAAAAAAACGAGCCATTTATCACCTAAGATTGTTTTGAAGACACTAGCTTTGATCCAGATTGGTAGACTTGCCCAGTCCCTCCCGAAACAATCGATGTTGATCCCTTTACTAGTGACTATTCCAAAAACTTGCGTCACGAATCAAGACGACCTTTGACCCTATCTTGACAAACACTTAGTATCATAGAAGTAAGCCTGGGAGCTCCTTCGTTTTCCCCCGACTATTGTTAGAAGATGTAAAAGCTTTAAAACACCTAGATATTAATCTGTGATAAACTGACCCAACCTACAACCTCTTCCTCAAACAATACTTACCAATCCACATAATGCCATCTGTGTTTAAGAAAGACGCCCCCGGCTTGGAGGCTGCCAATGATGGCGCTTCATCATCTACTTGAATACTGCCCTCACGCTGAGCTCTGAAACACACAAAAGAAGCGGCGCACAATTTGTCATGACAAGTCTTTTAGAAGTCATATTCAAGTAATTCCGTATACTCAGTTAAATTTGAATAAACTTGTAAAAGTCTCAACCAAAATGCTTAACAGTTTCGGTAAACATCTTGGAGATAAACCAACTCATGAATTACAAAAACACGGTCTCCTGACGATGACTAGAGCAAGCTAGTCAAAAAAGTTGGGACCAATTTAAGAACTCACTCCATGGTACATGTAGTGCAGTTATTAACGACCCTGTAACCTAAAGTAGTGGTCCCAACCGATTTTCTATACCTTCCGCCAAGGTAGAAAGTTAATAAGCAGGACAGTTCTTTTCAAAGCTGAGAAGTCAATACATAAAGACAATAATGTCGCGCAAAAGCAATTTTGCTGTTGAATAAAGACAAATGAGCGAAACGGCTGGGGATACTTCTTTTTATATGGTTTGACGTGGCTGAGCGTCACACCAGGACTCAAGCTTTAGTGTTTCTAATCAACAGAGTGTGGGTTCGACAGTAACAGCCTTTGCCTTTCCCGATCTACCCACCTGGATATGGTGACTGTGTGCCATCGGTCGTCGCTGACTGCGCCTGGCGCTCTTATTCTTTTAACACCACTTCCCAAGTTATAACCAAACTCAACGCTGCCGTCTATGACAGCCACAGCGATGAAGTCACCGTTAGCTTGATTGATGCTGTTGTAGAGCAACAGACCGGATTCCTGCGTTGTCCGGAAACGCAGCTTGATGATGTTGGTCATCTGAGCTTTTTTACTGAAGATAGAGCGGAAGGAAACAAAAAAAGAGGAAAGAGAACAAATTGAGACTTTTTCCTTATTGGCCCCTTCTTAGATGAAGGCATCCATGTTGACTTGAATTGAAATTGGAAAAAAAAAAATGAAAAAAATAATTAAATACTGTCTTCGACAATCTTGTAACCAACAGCCATCTTGTAAAATCTTGCAATATTTTTTTCAAAAAAAGAAAAGAAAAATAACAAAAAAAAATAATAATACTGTCTATGACAAATGTGACCATCGCAACAATCTTGTTATTTATGCAAACTCTGTTAGGGTCATATGTCAGGCACAATTAACAATGGTTTAAAAAAAAATTCCAGTTGACTGACCCCTAATATTGTCAAACAAAGTTTCCATTGTCTCTGGTTTTCTGATAAGTTGAATTTTCTCCATATTTCCAAAACAATATTGTTATAAATACATCTCTGTTATTTCAACATACAGAATCTTGGAGTGAATGCTTACATTTTCAATGATGCTGTGTTTGAATAACTAAAGTAACTTCTTCCATCAAAGGACACTGGAGCGTTGGTGTCTGGTCGCTCAGTGACTGGCTGAAGTCCGCCATCATCTGCGAAAACAAAATCAAATCAAAATACCCATAAGAATGATAATTTCCCTGCCCTTTCCTGTTCTCCACAAATAGTATTGTCATGAACTAATTTTGTTGTGCCTGTTTTCTTTCTTTTGGTTTAACTGCGTCTTGAACACCCAGCAGGGTGGATGTGTGCATTACAACTTCGATACTATTTTTATTACCTCCACTGGATGTCGATGCTTCCATCGATACACACTTGCTCCCTACAATCTGGCTTTGAGGTGGGCATTCACACGTGTAGCTTTCCCCGTCAGGAACGCACATGAACGTGTGCATACACGGTGCCCCGACGCATGGATGCTCCACGAACGCCTCGATGTTGACTTGGTTCAAGGCGGCTTGGATCAAGTCTGGAACCACCTCACGGTCGATGGCAAACTACAACATGAGGCACATAGATTTTGTTGGAAAAAGAAGAACAATTATAAGTAGGATTTGAAACTTTGCATGGTGGTAATATGATATGGAAAGGTTTGCGGTAACACCATGTAATGACTATCTCTAATTATGAGAATTTATCAGTACATTATATATAGAAATGTAACAAAATCAAAAGCGCATAAAAGTGTACCAAAAAAAACCATTGCTCAGAAACCTTGCAGGAAAAAAATACTGAGCGCTTCGAGACGCCCATCGGGTGTAATAAAACGCTATATAAGAACTCAGTTTTATTTATTTATTACTGCTAACCATTTTGATACCGCCAACAAAGCCGTCTGTGATGCCAGCTTTCCTAGAGAGGTGCGAGTAGTTATCCGTTCCGCCAATGAAGAGACTTTTCTTGAGGTTAAGTTGTTTCGCCGATCCCTGTCAATCAATCAAACAACATAAAAATAAAATCAATTCAGTTTATCAAAATAAAGTCAACACTAAAACGGAATCTGAGAAGTTTATTGGTTTATTTTATTTTTCTTCCCACTATATATCAACACCAAAATACTGCTTAGCAAATGCTAAGCGAGAGAAAAAAAGAAAAAAAACGAGTTGGGCACCAGTTGCAACATCGGAACTTTGTGGAGTGATGGCTGGTAACCAGTGTCTGTTAAGCAAAGTTTGTCTGTGCTTAGAAAGTTTTTTCGCTTACAGGCTTCATGAAATCTGGCCCAGGGAAGTAGAATTGCATCTTACCAATGATTCTCCCATAGCGACCATGATGCCGTCGATGTAAAGCATTCCATCGACCTTCATCCTTGTAGCTTCAACCACATGCCACTCATCTAGACTCAGTTTATCTGGGCTCCTATAAAGAACAAATCAAACAATACATAAACATATTAATTTTGTTTTACCGATGTTTGTATTAACAGCACTGTATAGACGATGTGACCTATGTTTACATTCAAACCGCCCTCTGTTGACAAAAACACTGTATACGTCATGTTTCGCCGGGCAAAAAGACACGTAGTCATGGTAAGATTGCATACACTTTCTAGCTGGCTGCCAAAACACAAAGGTTTTGCCCGGCGGTATGCGCGCGAATCATGTTACGGTTTTCGTGTGACGTCAGAGGTCACATCGTCTATACTCGGTACTTTCTTGTTACACGCTGCTAAAACATAGGATGGGAACGGCCTCTAGCCACCGGGCAATCTCGGTGTTCTAGTGGTAAGACATCTGCGCTATAATTGCAAAGATCGTGGGTTTGAATCCCACCCAATAAACATGCCTGCGATATTTTCCCACCGTTTTTTTCCCCATAATCCTTTGTACTTTGTCATATCTTCGGTTTTTAAAACTGTACTGTGCAAACTGAGAAATTATACATGTAAATGTTTTAAATTGATGTTTTTCTTTTATTGTTTCAATTTGATTTCAAAGTCACATACTTTTATATAAATAATGTTCTTTTGCGAATCGGCTACAATTCACCTGTGATAGGAAGGGGAGTACTGAAACTAAGGCCGTGTCCGAAACGACGACTTCGGCTACAGCTACGTCTAGATCAGCGCGTCTACCAGTGTTGAAGAATAGGCAGACGCGCGCGATCTAGCCGTAGCTGTAGCCGAAGTCGCCGTTTCGGACACGGCCTAATCATTTGTTTTTAACAATTTTGTAATGAGGGAACGAGTATGGTATCCTGACCTTTTATAAATTGAATATCAAAATAATGACCTGTCCTAAGATTGGGTTTTCTACTTTTATTATAAGTTAAAGGCAACGTCAACCAACTCAAACTCTGCTGCAATATACATTAGGCTTTCAAGCAAAGACACAAAATTGCAAGGAAAGAAGGTCAAACGATCAAATGTAAGGGGTAGATAACACATCAACAGTTGTTTTCTGTTCATTCCTTTGGGAGGACAGCAGAAAATAACATTGACTAACAATGCGAAAATAACAATGCAACATAAAGACTTCAGAACACAGTCCAATAAACGGATCAGTTTTCTTGAGGAACATCTTAAACCTTTTGCGTCAAGTTGAGCGTTAAGTGTATTTGAAGATAAATTTGTTATCACAAAAGTGATCGTACAATAGGGAAAAATATAGCGCATCCGATCACATATCCAACTCGGTTTTCAGCAGAGGAGCTTTATTTTTCCATATTCCACGAGCATTGCCTGGAAGGATGTGTTGCTGGTCGCGCTGGAAGAGGAAGACCGAAAGCCAGATGGACTGACAACATTTGTGCACTTAAAAGACATAACCTGCATAACCTAACGACAACCGCTCTGGACAGGGGGGTTTGAAGAGATTTTGTTTCCCGGACCACCATGGGACGGCTGACGCCCCAACAAACTTGAAAGAGAGGTTCCACGAGTGGCACGAGTAATATCTAAATAGCATAAGGTACAGATTGTCATGCAGCATGCCGACACAACAAATGAATTTCAAACAAAACACTTTCGACTGCACACACCAAAATACCTTAATACATGTAGCAGGTTGTCCGCTATATAGTTAGGACTAACGAACAGGATGAAAAGGTGTGATGAAATGATTCAATGTTTAGACAGAAAAGAAGAAGAAATGTTAGTAGTCATGAAACACATAAATAATAAATAAGCACAGCCATAATAATTTTTGTTTCAAAGACACAAAGCCTTCGAAAAAGACTCTGCTAGGATCGAAAAGTCAAGGCATTTACTATTGTTTTGTATTCATACCATACAATGAAGGTTTTTTAAGATGGTAAGCAGTTAACAACGGCTTATTCTATATTCTTAATTGGGACAGGTTATAATTGCAGGATACAGGAAGTGGATTCCAAAGTTAGAAAGGAAGGAGAGAAGAAGTTTGATGAGTACTATTGAATAATTAAGCTTTTAGAACAGCAGTACATGAGTTTCAATAACTAGAGAAATGTGTGGTGCGACCCAAAAGTATGGTAATGAGAGAACAAGATATGAGAGTTCAGTAGTAGTCATAACATGAGGAAGTAAATGAATTGAAGAACGAACTGTTTGTACCAAAAAGAAGTCAACAAATGTACTTGTTTTCATTTTTCCTAAAGACATCATCCACCTACCTGATTTCAGCCGTCCCCGAGCCCAAGTTATAGCGAAATTCCAAGTATCCGTCGACCAAGTTGAGCGAGATGAAATCCCCGTTGCCGTTGGTGCTCTGCCCGTTGTAGAAGATCATCCCGTTGGGTTTGGTAGCGAGGAACTCCACCTCGATCGTGATTCTGGACGGAGCGCTCAGTCCGGGCAACTCGATGAAGGAGTTTCCGTTGAAGCCGGGAACGAACGGGATCGCTGGCTCTGGAACTATTTCTACGAGAAGCAAAATTTAAGCGTTGTTATTGTTTGTAGGTTGTTTTGTTCCTATTCGTACGTCCTCTGTTTGTCCGTTTATCTTGTCTCTCTGTCTGTCCACAGGCTGATTACTACAAGCCTCGACTTGTCAAATCGGCTAACATAATGTTCCATTTCTTTGAGTTTAATAAAACTTAAACTACTCTGTTCACTCTGATGCATTCTTTAAATGCTGTGTTTTTGACAGTATGGAAATAAATGTAAAACGAATTGAATGACAAAAGTAGGATTAAACCACAACGGAAAATGACTGTGGGTAAAATTTGAAAATAACTATTGGTTGAATAACGAAAAATCAACTGTTAATTTGAACATATAATCCATTTGAAATTGTTTTCATACCAAATTGATTTTTTTCAAGAACTTTGTATATAATTAGAATTAATCAAGATGATTTGAGTTCTCAGAAAAAACACAATCTTCTTCGGATATTTTGTTTGTTTTTGATACGCTCGAAACGGGCACAATTTACTCTTACCTCTGTCGCACATGTCACCCTTCCATCCTGTTGGACAATCACACCGGTACCCGCCCTCTGGAAGCGGTGTACACGTTGCTCCAGTGTAGCACATATTACCCTCACACGGATCAACAAATACATCACCGCAAAGTGGACCTAAACAAGACAAAATAAAAAACATGAGCGTCACTGAGTGATGGATTTGAGCGCTCTATAAGAAGCATGCCTATTACTAACTCATTTGGTAATTACTCAAAGTATATTGAAGCATAAAAACCGACTTGGTAATAAGCAATTAAGAACTGTTGATAGTATAAAACATTGTGAGAAATGGCTCCCTCTGAAGTAACGTAGTTTTTGAGAAAGAGGTAATTTCTCACTAAAAAATTTTGATCTGAGAAAGGCTTCAGGCCTGAAGCCTTTCTCAGGCATCTGAAAGAACACAAACTTGTGCAACAAGGGTGTATCTTCTTCCATTATTTTCTTGCAACTTCGATGACCAATTGAGTCCAAATTTTCAAAGCTTGTTACTTTAAGCGTCGGGATACACCAAGTGAGAATACTGTTCTTTGGGGAATGACATCCCTGAAAATATCGGAAATACGTACCGACGAATCCTTCCACGCATTCACAGGTGAACTGCTCAGCTGTTGTGGGTGTACATGTAGCGTTGTTCAGGCACGGCTGTTTAAGACAGGGATCATTTCCGCATTCGCCGACGTTGGCTCCGTAGAGGATGGCCCCAGCGGGATGATAGACATCAAGGGTTTTGCCGTTAACCTCCAGGTAGCCGATACATCCTACGAAACCCTTCGTTGTGCCAGCTACTCTGTAAATACTACAGTTGATAACATAGAATAACATGACAGTTAAAATTTATAAGACGCTGTTTCATCCTACGAAACTCTCCAGGAATCCAATAAATCCTACGGAACCCAATAAATCCTACGGAACCCTTCGTGGTGCCAGCTTCTCTGTAAATCCTACAGTTGATAATATGACATGACACAACATAACATAACATAACATAACATAACATAACATAACATAACATAACATAACCATTAAAATTTATAAGACCTTCATGAATTGTAGATGAAGTAACTGATTCCCTTATGACAGTAGGAAGATTGTTCCAAATCATTGGCACAGCTACACTGAAAGATTTTTGACCTTTGTTGACTTGGGGAACAAGCGTGTGATGGAAAGAAACACATTCAATCATTTATTCATTCATTCAGAAATGTTTATTATTCTACAATCCCACAAAAATTTAACACAGATACTGAGCAGAGGTTTCGTGAAATGGATCATGCATACAAAAATCCAGACTTTATGAAGGGAACCCCTCATAAAAAGAAAACTTAAGACCTGGCATTACAGGGTTTGGTAGTCGAGATGAAAATGTCTTCAGGAAAAATCACTTACGCTTCTTTGTCCTGGGGTACATCGCCAACGAAGAGGTCGCTCGTAAGGGTCAGTCCAGATGACCCGGCATTGCTTGACCCCTTGACCAGTGTCTCTCCATCCACGCTGATGCTGCCGTCGCGCTTATCGCGACTCACGCGTACCGTGTACCAGTGAAGTGGTTGGATGGTAACCGTGCTCCGGATGACCACAGCATCGCTGGAACCCAGGTCAAACCTCATGGACGAAAGAAAGAAATCAAAATTAGGGTTTTGAAAAAAACACCAAAAAACAAGGCAGGATGATGGAACAGTGCTTCGGAAGGCGTGTCGATATGCTTTAAAGGCAATAGACACCTTTGGTAATTGTCAAAGACCAGTCTTCTCACCTGGTGTATCTCAACATATGCTTAAAACAACAAACATGTGACAATTTGAACAATGTTAAATTCTATCAACAGCTCTCCTTTGCACGTTACCGAGTAAGTTTTTATGGCAACAATTATTTTGAGTAATTACCAATAGTGTCCACTGCCTTTAAGCAAGAAAATGTGAGGGTATGCGCCAAAAAGCAATGAATACAAATTATAATAATAGTTTTGAGGCAATGATCAAAGTGAGATTAAAGTAAGTGGGTTTACAATAGGATTCTGTTGGTCCAAAAAATTGGTATTGATTGAAAATAATTTATGGCCTTTTTTGCGTTTTTTCCATAGGTCCTTTTGGTTTGGTTTTAAGCAGTTTGCATAAGCTAATGTACTTTCAACAAAAGCATAAAACAAAGATGTAATGTAGACCTATTTTCTCTTTTCGATGAATGAGTCTTTATTTCTAAGTAATTAATACAGGATGTTTGCGTGCAAGTCGATCTTGTTCAAACGTTGGGGAACTCCCACAAAGTGGCAGGTAATCACAGATGATTAAAGATTATTGCGTACAGCAGCAAAGTACAGATTTGTGCAGAAATTAGTTTAAAAAAATTGACTTCAATATAAACAAGTCTGTAAAGACCTTTGACGTCACTTCAGTAGCGCTCTCACAAACAGGCTAAAAGGTGGTTACTCATTGGCTAGTCCTGTGCGATGCGCATACATATCTGCGCATTTTCTATGTTTCATGATTGGTTTAGTTCTAAGAAGGCGGCAGACAGAAATTAATACCCAACAAGTAATAATGGTCTGATATTTGACCCTAGCAGTGTCTTTCTCTCAATTAGCCTTTGAGAAAGACTCTGTCAGTGGTTGCAACCCCAGGCCATTAAATATTTGTTCCTTTCATTTACCATAAGTCCTTTGGTTAGTAAGCACTTTTGCGACAGCTTATTCTCTTTTCTCAAGAAACTAGTATAAAACTCTTTGAATAAAGAGGTATACGGACAAGCAGGGAAAAGCAGTAGGATGGTGCCGAGAGTTGTCCATAGAGACAAGCCATGCAAAGTGCGTTTTTTGTTATTTGTGCGGTTTCAGAACCATCAAGCCCTACAATTGCTCAGATAAACACAAATTTACCAGAAGTAACAAACCACCAGACAAATTGACTGGCTAAATTTTCAAAATAATTCTGGTCTGAACAAAGAGAGATTGACTAGAGCGGGACGGGAACCTGCAATAATCTTTGATATTTCAGATGGCATGAATAACCAAAGTCGAAACTGTGTCCAAAGACGAGGAACTGAATAGGAGCATAAGCTGACTTGATGGTTCTGAGCAAAGTTAGAAAACTGAAACGGTTTACTCTGCAGTTAGCAAACTAAACAGTTTACTTTATGGTTGGTAAACTAACGTGGTTTACCTTGTGGATAGCAAATTGAAAAGGTTTACCTTGCAGTTTGCAAACTAGAACTGTTTACTGGCGGTTATCAAACTTGAAAGGTTTACCGTGCAGTTATCAAACTGAAACGGTTTACCGCGCCGTTTGCAAACTGGAAAGGTTTACCGTGCGGTTAGCAACCTTACGGTTGCAAACTGAAAAGGTTAACTGTGCAGTTAACAAACTGAAACGGTTTACCATGCAGTTAGCAAACTGGAACGTTTGACCTTGCGGTTAGCTACTTTCAATTCAATTCAATTCAATTCTTGACGGTTGCAAACTGAAATGGTTTACCGTGCAGTGTGCAAACTGAAAAGGTTTAGTGTGTGGTTAGCAAACTGGAAAGGTTTGCCGTGCGGTTAGCAAACTGGAAAGGTTTACCTTGCGGTTAGCAAACTGGAAAGGTTTACCTTGCGGTTAGCAAACTGGAAAGGTTTACCGTGCAGTGTGCAAACTGGAAAGGTTTAATGTGCGGTTAGCAAACTGGAAAGGTTTGCCGTGCGGTTAGCAAACTGGAAAGGTTTGCCGTGCGGTTAGCAAACTGGAAAGGTTTACCTTGCGGTTAGCAAACTGGAAAGGTTTGCCGTGCGGTTAGCAAACTGGAAAGGTTTACCTTGCGGTTAGCAAACTAAGTAATGTTACCTTACGGTTACCGGGGGTAGTTAAGTAGGCATTTTTAGATTAGCCCTCTAGTTGCAGAGGCGAGTAGGAGTAGGAGAGGCGCTTCATGCTTCTTCGTCAACTCGGCAAATCACAACAAAAAATTTCAATACTCACTCGGGTGCCACATTGTACCTTAGCTCCACAGAACCCTTGACGATTGCGAGCGAGATGTAGTCGCCGTTCTCGGCGTCTTCTTGGCCGTTGAAGAGGAGAAGGCCCTCTGCCTCCTCCGTTTGGAACTCCAGAGTGATGTCGACGCTGAAGAAAGCTCTCATCTTGGGGAAGGCGAGGTAGGAGAACTCGGAGAGAGATGGCGTCATGAAGGTCACCGCTGAGGAAAGTAACGAGAGCTGGTCAACCATTCAATTTCATCAATAAAAATTGGAGGCTTCAGGTCAGAAGTCTGTTATTATTTGAGTGAGAAATTATCTCTTTCGCAAAAACTAAGTTACTTCAGAGGGAGTGGTTTTTCAAAATGTTTTATACTATCAACAGCTCTCCGTTGCTCATTACCAGGTAAGTTTTTATGCTAACAATGTTTTTTGCATAATTACAAATAGTGTCCAGTGTACCTTTTGCATATGAAGATGTATGTAATATAATTTACCTGTAGAAGTTTAAGCTTCATTTGTTGTCAAGTCTTTAAAGCCATTGGACCCTTTCGGTAAACACTATTATCCAAGGCCCAGCCTTCGTGTATTATAACTTATATATAAAATAACAAACCTGTGAAAATTTAGGCTCAATCGGTCATCGGAGTCTGGAGAAAATAACGGGAAAACCCACCCGTGTATCCGCGCGTTTCGCCGTGTCATGACATGTGTTTAAAATAAATCCGTAATTCTCGCTAACGAGAATTGATATTGTTTTACTGTTTTCTCAAAAAGTAAAGCATTTCATGGAATAATATTTCAAGGGAAGTCTTTCACCACTACCTTCTGTAAATCCTGTAAGTTATTTGTAAATCTGTGAACTTTTTTCTTTTTTTTCTGTACCGAAAGGGTCCAATGGCTTTAAGAGGAAAATAACAAAACAATTAAAGAGCAATATTTCACCAGTTGCATAAATTCGCTATACATGCTAAAATAAGTTTGTTCATACCTTCTTCGCAGACGGGGCCGCCCCATCCGATCGGGCAGATACACAAATAACCCTGGGACAACGTTTCCCTTTCAAGACAGGTTCCTCCGTGAAGACACATTATTCTCTCACAAATGGGCACCGGGGCAGGCTCCGTCGCTAGTGGAAAAATGCAAAATAGTTAAATATGTGGCAGCAACAAAAACCCACAACAGCCAGAAACTTCTTGTACCAAAATGCCCATAGCGGCCACAAACAACAGCAAGATCTGACCTACTTCAAATCAAACAAAAATGTTAAAACAAAGGTCACATCCTGAATTGACATTTACCAATGTTTCCCCTGTTGACATGGTATCTATGTTTCTAAGTCAAAACCCAATCTCTGCTGCATACTAGTTTTCAGACACAGGGTTAAAGCATTATTTTTCTTGTACAGCGCCTTGGGGTTGGTTTAGCATGAGGCACTATTTGCTTAAATACTATTATTTTAAAAAGGGAGAGTGACAATCCCTGATTAAACTGGCAGCTTTAAGATTTATAAAAAAAACAAATAAAAAAAATAACAATCAATAACTAAACGGCTGGCCTTTTTGAGTGCATTGACTTACTTTGTACTGGTGGTTGTGTGGTCAATTCAGGCACCATCTGTGTAGTCGACAACGGTGTGACGGTTGTTGGATCCATGGAACTGGTGCGGAAAAACGTCGTCAAAGTTTCCGTCAGAGGCTTGGTGGTTGCTTTCGTTCTAACCTCCATGGTCTTGGTCGTGGTCGTCATCGTGGGAGTAGACGGGAGTGATGTCAAAGGAAAACTTTCACTGGGTGGGGTAGTCGTGTCTGCCATGGTCGGAGAGCTTGAATGGGAAGCCATTGTTTTGGAAGTCATACTTGTACCGGAGGTCATGCTGGGCCCGGAAGTCACTGTTGTACCGGAAGTCATGCTGGTACCGGAAGTAGTTGTTGTACCAGAAGTCATGCTGGTACCGGAAGTCATCGTTGGCATGCTCGTCTCATCCACGACTCGAACAGTCGTCTGCGAGGGGTTTGTGCTCGTCTGTGACTGTGGGAAATTGAATTTTGTGGATGCTTCGTTGGTCTTGGACTCGCTGCTGCCAATGGCGTTGGACTCGCTGCTGCCGATGGCGTTCGACGTGCTGTCGCTCATCACAGCGGTCCGAGGGGCCGTCTGACTTGTAATTTGTGGCTGGGTTATGGCAGGATCGTCGGAAGGTGGAGATTGAATGGTTGTCGCATCGGGAGGCATTTCAGTCACTGGAGAAGATGCCATGGTCGGACTGGACTTTGGAGACGTCATTTTCGTTGTCAACATAGTAGGGACAATTTTAGTGGCTGTGAAATGAATGACAGGAGATTATTAGCATTGGGCTTGATATTTGATTCTCGAAAAAAAAATAGGAAAATTTGACAGGAGTTGACTTTCAGGCTATTTAGTAACATGTTTATCGTGACAAATGAGGATAAATAATAGATTCAAGAGTGCATGATATTATGTGCGGGACCATTACTCACTTGTCATTCCGGGCAACAGAGGGCAGCCTTCCCCTTCTGGATTTGTCTTGAGCGTTTCCTGATCGTCGCAGCAACCAAACTCGGCCTCTAGACATTCCAGAGGTACAGTCATTGGCGTCATGACAACAGCTTAAACAAACAAATAGAAAAAATACACAATTTTTAAAAATTGGTGTTTAAAACTAAGAAGTATTTGAGGGAAGAAGCTGGTTTGTTTTGGAGTGGGTTAATATTTTTCTTTCTAGAAAAGGACATCTCAACAGGTGGTCCTCGGTATGTGGCCTGCGCCACATTTACCGCAAAAAAGTACAACAACTTACTCTCGCAGATACCCCTGGCGTATACTTGAAGATCTCGCTGCAGCCGGCAAGCAAAGACTTTCATCTGGCACTCATTGCCGTACGTCTGTCCGTCCGTGCCGCACACCGGCTCGAAGAGCGCCGGGCATTCCGAGGGGCAGACGCAGGTAGCGAGTCCGTCCATGAAGGTACAGGTGGCGTGGAAACGGCAGTTGAGTTGCTCGCAGAGATTGGAATTGTCGTCCACTACGGTCACAACTAGATTGGATGAAGAAGTTTAACAGATGTTAAATTTGCATTGGGCATAATGAATATTATTTGATTTTACCCCGCACCGATGTGTGTCAGTAAGCAATGAATACTTGGTACTTACTCCTGAGTCCTGTAAAAAAAAAGAAATCCACAGCACATTACTTGGGTGGGATTGGAACCCACAACAGTTACCTTTTTTTAAATATTTTTTTTTTTATGCAAGTCGCCCAAAACAAGGCTAAAAGCCACTCTAGGTTGAGGGCTACAAAGAAGAAAACATAGACAAGCAGAAACTCAGTGGAGCTGAAGGTAGGAATTGACCTTCCTCTTAAAAGATGGAAGATCATAGGATGAAGGGAAACATGCACCAGGCAAGGAGTTCCAAAGAGATGCAGTACGAGGAAAAAAGAGCAGTGGGATTCTAGAGCAGTGTCCTACCAACTAGACCACCAAGATTGCCCAGTAGCTAGAGGCAGTACGAATCCTTGCAGCTGGTCCTGGCAGTTATGAGCTGCCGTGGCGTTCCAGTGGCATTTTCTTACACAAAAAGAACCTCTACACCCTCGCAGGTATCCCATTTATACCACTGTGTGAAGACACTGCTTAAGGACACAAGTGTCATGAGCAGGATTCAAACCCACACCCCATGACTTAACCAACAGGGCCCAATTTCATAGAGCTGCTTAAGCACTAAATTTTGCTTAAGCAAAAAAATCCTTGCTTAGTACAATCAGATTACCGGCCAATACTCCACTCAATGGTTATGCTAAGTAAACAACAGCTAAATACCAGTCACAAGCAATGTATACAACATGAAATTTTGGCCAGTAACATATATAAAATAAGCAAGCTATTTTCGTGCTTAAGCAATTCTTTTTGCTTAAGCAGCTCTATGAAATTGGCCCCAGAACTTGTGTTTGATGCTCTTAACCACTCAGCCACGACACCCTATTAAATAAAGGTAAAGGCCTACGATGCAGTGTACCTACCTTCTACACAGCCAGTAGCTCCCATGGTCATTCCCTTGGGGCACATGTTGCACTTGATGCCCATGGCTTTGTGTTTACACATACATGTTCCCATCATCTGCTCGCAATCATCGCGAGCCGAGCCTCCCTTGGAACAACCACAAGCTGCAAACCAATCAGCAACGTGAAAACATTTTTTACTTTTTTAAAGAGATGTTACTGATAATGACTGCGTAGATTTTGTTGATTATTCGGGATGAACAAAATAGGGGCATCACAACCTTAGGGCTAGATAACTCGGTTGGTGGAGCGTCGGTGCATTTATCCGGATTGAAAGACGAGGAAAAAATTCCCTGATCCACAATTATAACTTTTTAAACATGTCCGCTTGTTCGAGACAGAAACTTACGTCTGCAACCGATATTGCCTGCCTGAATCTCACGGAAGTCCCAGAATCCAGGCTCACAGCGGTCGCACTTCTTGCCGCCGACGCCTGGCTTGCATGGACACTGCTTGTTGGTAGGGTTACAGACTGGTGAATAGGAGCCCAGCTCGTTGCAGTCGCAATGACCTGTAGATGAACGACAGCAAAGTAGGCCCATCAACAATGAGGACTTGAAGAAAAAAAAACTGTGTTTGAAGCGTTTCCAGGACGAAAAGTACTGGTGTTTGAAGCTTTTCCGGGACGAAAAGAACTATTTTCCAGTACATTTTGTGATGGGAAGGCTTCAAACACGATCTTTGCAAAATGTAGCGCACTATTTTTGTATAGGCTGTATACTCCCCAGGGAGCTGAGATGGTTTAAGGAACGAATTACATGTAAATGGCCTTGTGACCAGGGGTAATAATGTAAGTGCTTTGAGACGCTCTTCGGGTGTGTATAATTATTACAGGCTTCGTTCTTGAAAGAGCAAGGGCACCGAGGCAGTTTCTCCTTGGTAAAGGGTACCCTATGAGGAAAGTGTAAACTTCTACTGGAGCATGTCAAGGGCACCAAGGCATTTTCTTCTTGGTAAGGGACTCCCTATGAGAACATTTTAAATTTCTACTGGAGCATTTCAAAGGCACCAAGGCAATGACCAAGGGTCACGGAGGCAATCGCTTTTGGTGCCTCCACGAAGTATCAGGTCAGACATTATTACAACAGCTACTTACTTGGACAGCCAGCCTCGTTGAACCCTTGAGCCGCCGTGATACCATCCGGGCAACAACCATACATCCCGTCTTCACAACTTGGTGGGGATGTTTGCTCTATGGGTACAAGGTTGTTAAATTTCACATTATTTACATACAGACATGAATCATCAAACAAGCGTTTACAACCTCTTTTTATGTTTTCCTTCAACCCCTTACTATGCGCAACAAGCAGACTGTTAATATTTATTCGCCTGCACCCAAAAGCATTATTCTGAAATCTGGGAATACGTGAAGCTCAAGAAATATTGGTGTGGTTTTGGAGTATGTTTTTTTTTGAGAGAGAGAAGGAGTCTGAAAATGACCTCACTTTAAAGTCCTCCTCTTTCAAATTCAAGCTCTTGTCCCTAAAACCACAAAAGATCTCAGTATTTCACACCAAAATTGTGACCATAAAGTCAAAATATTAAGATACTCTTTCAGTAAAAAAGATTGGATATTGGATTTCAAAGAGTTCTTTTTTTTTCAGCCCCAACTAAAGACTAGTTGCCCACTAGCAATACCAGAAGCGCCACTGCAAAACGATGTTGTATTTGAAAAAGCCACCAAGCGAGACAATGAAAATAAAAAAAAGCATAACTTTGCAGCGTTTAAAACCAACTTTACACTCTTGGACTACATCTTGCATTTGAAACAAAAGGAGAGGAGATTTTTAAAAGAGGGAGCACTGCGGGGTTCAACAAGGTACCACAAGTTGCTTGCTTAATTGCTAACAACTGCCATTCTAAAACTTTCACTCAAAAATTAATCTTAAAAGGGTATTCTGGGTAATTTAAATTGTATCAGTCAATGTTCTAAAAATGCAGCTAGATTTTGTTCTTATTCCTTTTTTCATTCATTCTTTCTCTCTTCATTCTTTCAGGAGGTAATCCAATGAACACAGGAATGTGTTTGGTGGAGATAAATTGGGATAGGAAGATCTGAAAATTTGCATAATTGATTTGTCCAGTACTTTTGTTATAATTTATACTAGGTATTAAAATAATTATGTTTGAGGTAGTTAGGTGTTTGATGTAAATATAACTAGTAGAATTTGAAACTTTGCAGGGTTGATTTTTCCGGTATTTCATACTAGGTATTCAAATAAGCGATTAAAGTTGTTTGATGTCAATAAAATTGGTAGAATTTGAAACTTTGAATGGTGGAGACACAATCTAGCAACACCTAGCAAACTGGTTTAATACCAAGAGTTGGTATTTTATGATGGAGGAGACTTTAAACAAACAAACTCCAAGGTGAGGGGAGGCTTCTACGTTTGACAAAAGCACTACAGAGCAGCACATTGCAACTTTAGAGACGGACTTCTTCCGACCCTGCCGATTGAACTTAGCGATTTAGCAGCCACACATACCAAGCACCAGTGGTTATCTACGAGCATGGATTATAGTAATATGGTTACCTTCACCCTAGCCATTGAAGCTTATTTTGTATTTCTCAGTCATCAATTGCCAAGTTTTTTTGGGGCTACTTTTATCACTTTTTTTTTAAAGCCATTATGCAGGAAACGGTTTGATCCAGCAATTTTGCATGGCAACAAAATTGAGACCTAACTTATTTTATGCAAACTGATAGCCAATATTGAGCGGAAAACTGTTTGAGTAGCAAATGATACAATTTGTGGAGCATTTTGCTCTGCTCTACACTAGATACCGTTCGATGTTACTCATCACGTAGGAAGGTCTATAAAGCAAAACTAATTTAAAACTTTATAAACAAATTTATTCAACCTTGAATGACCATAGCAAAGCAGCTTTTACCAAAACCCCCGTGGATGTTTGCTGCAATATTTGACCTCTTTCATAACTCAACCAAAAAACATAATTAAATTTCATATCCTGAACTAAAATTGTCCAGCACCTATCTTTCTTAAAACAAAACACCTGTTGTGAGTTACTTTTAATAATATTTCTGTTTGTTAAAATATTAGATTTTGAAAATTTAGCGATGTCCAGATATATTACTGATGATTCTAGTAATAGAAATGATTTGTCTCTAAAACAAAATGGGTTAAAAATAATTAATGACTCTGTAGTATTAGTCTGCCTGGCATGTTTAGATTAATGACAGGCACTGTGCCCTCTTACCGGCCACGCCTAATAGACAATCACAATGAGCCACTACGCTCAAACGCCATTACTACAAAAGCCAGCGCAATCGTTAATTTCTACACCACGCACACAACACAAAATGAATGCATCACTACAAGGATAAATGAATGATGATAACACACAGTTAATGCAAATGTATGCAACACATAAATGAATTAAACGACAGCAAAATGGAAACTTGTGCTTAGGTTTTCAAATAAAATTAGGAGTTTTGTGAGCCATTATACGTTTTATTCCTATATAAATAAAGACATGAAGTAACCATTAAAATGGGAAATATCATTTTAAAATGTGGTAGCGTTTTTCTGATACCGCCAAAAATCTGGAGCGGTTATTACGTGTCCAAAGGCTGGAAGAATAATTTGAATTGGAACACACACTTTGAGAAAAATTTCATGCAGAAATGCTTCTCATGTCGAAATGTTTTGGAATCCTCTTCTCTCAAACTACATTCATTAGAAGGGAATCAGTTCGCAAAATGTTATTTATTATCAATTTTTTTTTTTTTTTTTTTTTTTTTTTTAAATTGCACAAGTGTCCATTTTGAATGTTGAGTTGTAAGACAAACCTCTGGTAACTATGGAAACAACAATAAGAACATGGGTCGGCCAACGGTGTGACAACATTCCAAATGATGTGATGGATGCAATATACGACACACAAAATGTCCACAGTGAGAGAGAAAGAGAAAAACAAAGAAATGGGAGAAATCATTAAGATTATTTTGGGGGGTTAGTTCATCGAGTTATTGATGGATGACGCTACGCAGTTTTCATTCCATGGGGATTTGGGAGGGGGGGGGGCATTTATGGCGTTAAGGGTTCTAACGTTTGAAGGAAATGCTTTCAAGATATTACCCTTGTTTTCAGTTACTTAGTCATACCTCTCTCAACGCTCAAATGTATGTTCTGAAATTTCTTTGGTTTTAGGGAATTTTGACATGGAGGAACTGGGCAGGTTAAATGGTTTTAAGATATTACGTTTCATCTAAACTATCGGGCAACAAACAAAAGCTTTTATCGGTTACATGTACTAAGTAATACCTAAATGGGGAACGTCCTGTCAATGTTCATAAAACCATTTTGTATTTTTTTGGTTTTCATTTCTTGTCCTTTGGTTTCAGGGCCTTTTCCCAAAGGAATTGGGTACAAACATATTATTTTTCAGCTTTGGTTTTAGCTTTCCAATGTGGATTTTGGCCCAATGGACAAATTTGGAATACATGATATGATTAGAATCCATTTCTGACAGTATACATTGCTTATGTATATTGCATACTGTAAGATAAACTGCTTGGAAATGGAGAGTAAAAATTTGTTGTGCGAGTATTTTTCACTGCTTTGGTTTTAGCTTTCCACCGTGACTTTTGTTTGGGGCGATGGACAAACTTGGCACAAATGATTTGGTTTGGATTCATTTGCGACGGTATACATTCTTTATGTATATGCCAGACTGCAACAAGCCTCAAATTTCATTTTTGAACATGTTGGAAGGGCAAGGCCATTTTCATTTTGCAAAGGGCACTTGCAGTAAACATTCTTTATGTATATGCCAAACTGCAACAAGCCTCAAATTTCATTTTTGAACATGTTGATAGGGCAAGGCCATTTTCATTTTGCAAAGTGCACTTGCAGTAAACATTCTTTATGTATATGCCAGACTGCAACAAGCCTCAAATTTCATTTTTTGAACATGTTGGAAGGGCAAGGCCATTTTCATTTTGCAAAGGGCACTTGCAGTAAACATTCTTTATGTATATGCCAAACTGCAACAAGCCTCAAATTTCATTTTTTGAACATGTTGATAGGGCAAGGCCATTTTTCATTTTGCAAAGGGCACTTCTATTGGAAAATCTTAAAGTCAATGGAAAACTTTGAAGGGCATAAAGGACAAGACCAGGGGCAACAAAAGCCATAGCCTCCAAGGTCTATGTGTAATTCAAGGCAATGCTGTAAGATGAACTGCTCGGAATCAGAGAGTAAAAGTTTGGTATAGTTTCCTTTAGAGCGACCTGATACACAGTTCACACGGCAATCAAAGTATACAATAAAATGATGTACATGTACATGTCAAAAAAACAACATAACATGTATAATAGTGTGTGCTGTGCTGTGCGGTCAAGTGCTAAGCACTACACACCACTGGCCTGATCAAATCCAACATACACAATCAAAAATAAATATGGAGAAGAAAAAAAAACCCAAGAAATATGATACATAAGAAATTGTGTGATTCACTCATTCAAAGGAAGCACTCTTTTGTGAAGTCAGACACAGTGCTCAAAATATTCAAAATCAAAGAAAAAAAGAAAAACAAGTTGAGACAATCGTTCGCTTGTAAAATGTATACTGGTGTGATGATATTTGTAAGAAGTTCTTTTTTTCAGGGGATTCTTTAGGTCTTAGAGCTACTAAAACAATCTTCTCAAATATTTGTTTTTACTGTCCACGATCAGGGATCTGTACGAAGCTATTGATGCATGAAAAAGATTGAGGCTTTCCAAGTTGATTTCTTGAACTTAATACATGAGCTGTTTTGTGCTCGGGCTAAAACTCTGTCTCCTTTGTTGCCCATGGTAGTAGGAGGGTTTGGTAGATGAATGATCTTCGAACAACAAGTTACATGTAAAATGATGAACCAAGATTAATAATGTTGGTTAAGGCTTAGATTGTTTGTTTGTTATCAATTTTTTTGGTTTGGTTTGGTCTCAAGGTTGCCAGTTTTATCATGATCACAACAAAAACCCCTCCACCGGTCACGACGACGACGCTCAAGTTGGAGTTCGAACCACCTACCTGGACAGCAGACGGCAAACTTCCTGAGGGGGTGGATGTGACAGTAACTGCCGGAGGGGCATTCCTCTCCTTCCTCTGTGCAGGTGTATTCTTCTTGGGTGTTGGGAATGATGAGGGGGCTGTCTCCGTCACAAGGCTCCATTTCAACATCTTAAACGATAAAAATCAGAAGAATGTTTCTTTAAAACTTTACTGTCCATTCACAGGCTCAAACCAAAGGGTATACAAACGGAAAAGCACAGGCTATGTAACAGGATTTTTCCGCGAGCTGTGCCACACATCTGGAACTCTCCACCAATTAATCTTAAATTTTGTCTTTGTACCACACAATTCAAATCTTTTCTCCAATATATGACAGGTTTTCAAAGACTTGTTTAGTTGTTTTTTCTTAGTTAAGTTGTGTTTTTTTTTCTATGTTTTTGGTTTTACGGCGCCTTGACGCCCAGCAGGTCGGATATGTGCGCATTACAAGTCTTAATTATTATTGTTATTTGTTAGATTATGTCCTTTTGAAAGCTTGTCTAACTTTATACTGTACTACAGCACAGTAAATTTCGGACCTTTTAGTCCTAAGCCGACAAAAGGTTTTACCTTCACATGATCCCTGGCTCTCCACGTATATCGGCGCCTGTTGCTCGCACGACGCTTCTCTCAGCAGACACTCGCTGCCGTACGTCACCTGGTTGGAGCCGCAGACCGGTAGGCGCGTCGCGGGGCAGTTCATGATACATGAGCAGTATGAGTTACCATTGGGCATGTACTCACAGGTACCGCCGTACTGGCAGAGAGCTTCGTCGCACTCCCTGGAGAAGTCCATCTTGTCGTCACCCCCCTCTTGGTCCACATCGGTGTCGTTGCCCTCACCGGAGCCAGACATTTCTGCAATACAAATTTTAAGGCCAATTTTAATTTGGTTCGTGGGTTACTTCATAAACATGGTTTGCGGTAATTTATAAACTTCACTACCGCAAAGTTAGTGTAGGGTGTCGTGGCCGAGCGGATAAGAGCACCGAACTCAAGCTCTAGTAAAAGCTTCTTAAAGGTTTTGAAAGCAGTTATTTTCTTCATGTATCACAAACAAATCCTACTCTTTCATCAACTTTTTTTTTTTGGTGGGGATACTGTTTCCAAAAGCTCATTAAAACTCCAGGGACCATCGAAAGGTGGAAATGTCATGTCATCATCCCCCTCTGGCTCTGGCAGAGAAAACTGAAACTGAAACTCCATCATTGTTTTCTCTCCGTGGGGTTCTTGGAGAGTGTAGTGATTACTAAGTTCGGTTGATAAGCTTCACAACCTTGGCCTAATTTCGTAGAGCTGTCAAAAATTGCAAAATAATTCTCTGCTTAGCAGCTTTTAGCAGAAATGAGCAGGATAACCAGTCACAAATTGTACATAAGACAAAACAGTTTGGCTGGTGACCTTATTCTGGTAAGCAAAATTGTTTGGTGCTTATACTTTTTGTGATCAAGCAGCTCAATGAAATTGGGCCCAGGGTATAATTTCATAAAGCCCCTCCGGCAGAAAATATTGCAAAAAAAATGTCTGCTTAGCAGAATTGAGCAGGATATCGGTCACAAATTCTACATGTGACATAGCACTTTGGCAGGTAAGCAAAATTGTCTAGTGCTTAGGAATTTTCTGCTGAGCAGAAATAAGCAAGTTGCCAGGCACAAATTGTACATGTGACATAACAGTTTGGCTGGTGACCTTATTCGGGTAAGCAAAATGTTGTAGTGCTTGAAAATGTTGTTTATAGATCTACAGAGTTTCATAAATGACAAGTCTTCACCATTATTATCACAGGGTCCTTCGAACGCTTGAGCAATCCTGATTCTCTCGTTGCACATCTCAGCTCGTAGATGACACAAGCTCTGATACGTGACTTGATTAGTGCCGCACACCGGCTGGTTGATGTTGGCGCAGGTCGGGCAGGTGCACTGACCTCGGTTGCAGATGGACCCGTACTCGCATTTCACCCCCTCGCACTCAGCTGCTCGGAGAGAAACAAGATCCGTTAACTTTAAAGGCACTGACAATTAACTATACATAAATAGCAAACTTGGGCCAACAGCCATGTTATAGTTCTCTTTTGAGGGAGTGTTTGCTCTGAAAAGAGCCGGTTTAATCTTGATGTTTCATATACTTTGCTCGACTTCAGGAGAAATTTTTCTAAAAATGTTATTAAAACTCTCTGTAGAATCAGCGAGAGTTGAAGAATCTGTATGGTAAACTTTTCCAATGAATGACTTCAAAGCTTACTCTTAAGCATTTTGTAAAGTCGTCGACTCTGGGTTTAACCTGCCCCCCGGAAGTTTAGCCATGATTTTAAACATGCATCGTCGTAAATGTACCTTTCTGATGCAGTAGTAATAATAAAAACAAGCAAGTTTAAAAAAATGTATTTTTCACATCTGAATGGAAGAAATATGAGCATTTTAAACAGGTAGGTTTCACAGTTTATAGTAGCCCACAGGGCAAATTGAGAGGTGCTGTTTACTCGCCCGTAGCAGTTTTTACTAGACGATCTACGCGGGTTAGTGTTAAGGGTGAGACCTGGACTTACTGCAATCTCCTTGTGACTCGACAGTAATAACCTCTTGCTTCCGGCACGCCTGCACGTTGAGTTCGCACTCGTTGGGGTAGACGTTGTCATCCGAACCGCAGATTGGCGAGTCAAACTTCACACACTCCTCTGGACAGACGCACTTTGGACCTTTCACGCTCATCTCACAGATGGCGCCAAACTCGCACGAGAAGGATTCGCAGCCATCTGTTGAGAGGTAAACAGAATTGAAATCCTTATAAAAACCACTCCATTATCAATAGGAAAACGATCAGTCAAGAAACGAAAACAAGTTCAGAAAAATAATACCGCTGTAGGCATTATTGAAATTATGGATGTTTCCGAAAAAGTTAAACACTTACTGCAGAGGCCTTCTAACTCCACTTGGATGTCTTTCTGTTGTTCGCACGCCGACTGTTTCAGCAGACACGCGTTCCCGTACGTGTTTTTGTCCGTTCCGCATACCGGGGAATCTTCATTGGTGCACATCATATCACATGAGCAGGTTGGACTGCCATTGACTTCCACACACATGGCACCATAGCCACAGCGTATGGTGCTGCACAATCCCTCTGACTGGTTCACTGGGAAAGAGAGCAAAACTTATTGTCTTTAATGACTTTTAACAATGTTGATTAGCGTCCTTCCTTCAACAGTGGTCCGCTGGCCAAATGTCAGTGAAACTGAAAACACCAGAGAACCAATGAAGAATAAAATAGTGAAAGCAAAATAACAAATAGTTTGTGTTCTTCTAATAAAACAGTACATTTAGTGACACAAGTTGCTAGCACAATACATTGTTTGGTTTGCTTTTCACAACTACTAGCCATTGTGAAAACAACTACTGTTAAAATATGTACACTTTTCTCTTTACAAAAAGAGAAGGCTTTATATAAATAAGATCTAAGAACAAAACTATATATAAAAAAAAGAGACTAACAACCCGTGCTAGATTTAGGGTGGCCTTAAATAACCTTCAGAACTTCTGTTTATTTTTAAAACCAATTTCCAAAATAGTCTCTTGTTTCGATGTACTGTTCAGTGACCTCCAGTCTCTAAATGGCTCGGCCTAAAACTCCCTTCAAAAACGTTTCCATAATAAATAAAGAACAGTGTACCCGGATTGAAATACAAGGGGTTTGACAGCCCAATTTGAGTTAATGCTTTTCGGGTCATGATGAGGTTAACCTCTCAAGTACGGTTTGAAATTTGTTTCTAGTTCTCAAGTGGGGGCAATCGAGGTGGTATGCCGACACAGTGTCAATGTCATTTGTAAAAGCTTAAAGTGAAAGTACATTCTGAGATAATAAATGTGGCTTTCTTTTATTTTCGTTTTTGTCATGATTTTGGTCCCTTTTTTTGCCATATTTGTAAAAGCTTAAAGTGAAAGTACATATGAATTAACAACTGGGTTTTTTTTTCTTTATTTTTTGGTTATGAATTTTGTATTCATGAAATGATTTCTAAGTTCAATTTTTGGCAGCATTGAATATTTTTTGGGGGGAGGTAAAAGCTTTGAAGTCTAGAAGCAAGCGACTTTCTCACAGGAAAAAGAAAATTGCTACTTTTTATAGAGAGCCGGATTATTTCGTTTCTATAAATCACTCATTTATCTTTGGAAATAAACACAAAAAATAGGTAATAACTACAAATTTCCAATTTCTCGTGAGGGTCAACTCCCTTTTAAGAAGTAACAATTTGTGTAAAACCATTTCCTAATCATTTAAGAGTTAAAAAAACACAGATGCCAATTTTGATGGCAACCTGAAAAACCATCCACATTTATCCACATGGGAGGGATAAGTTAAACCGCAATATCTTCAATTTACAATGCTCCAGAGACGTAACAACACAATCTTTTCAACAAGAACATCAAAGCACAGGATGTTGGCCCACTGGGGAGTCAAACGGGGTCACAGGGTCATCGGGTCGGTCAACGAGGGTCAACTTACAACTATCGTTTGACGTCTGTGTTGGCAAAATAAACACCTTTTCCATGTAGATAAATATTATTTTTGTTAAGTTTTTTCTCTTTCTTCTCCTTCTCCTAGGTTATTTTTTTTATGGCAGGGGAAGGGGCGGTGATAAATTCACTTTGGGTAAACATGTAAAGTAGGGCAAACCAAAGAATTCTACTTTCCTCATGGGGGAAGTAAAAACAACTCCGATTTTGATCCAAATTTGTCTGATTTACATTGGTCTACCAGTTTACTGATAAGGTCTTTAGGACACTTGACAGATCTGAGACAGATTTTTGAACTTTTTTAAACTTTGTAACACTTTATAAAGGCTTACAAGGTGCAGCAGTTTTAATTCCACAAAATGGCGTACTGTGTTAATTCACGATGTAGAAGGAAAAACCGTGAAAATTCGAGGCATATTTGAGTGGATCATTATATTCTACTTTAAAAAAACATCTCTCGAACCATATAAATTTCATAACAAACGATTTCAAACGGTTTACATAGACCAACTCGCCCGCTCCAAGGCCAACGTGTCTCTTGAACGCGTTACATTATAATAAAAACTCAAACGCCATGAAGGACAAAAGAAAATCTTCATCACTTACGGCAGGGTCCGTTAGACACGACTTGGATGGGTCTCTTGCTGGTACATTGTTCTCTCTGTAGGTGACATACGCTGTGATAAGAGACGCCGTCGGTACCGCACACCGGCACGTACACATCGGGGCAGCTGCTGATGCACAGGCAGGTCGGATTACTCTCCAAATCCAGGATACATTTCCCGAACTCGCACTGGAAACTCAGGCATGGGGCTATCAAGTTTTTTTTTAAATGAGAACACAAACAAAAACTCACAAATACATCATTGAAATCAAATATCGACTGGGAGATAGGTATTTAAACAGGCAGATGACAAAGATTTGTTAGGAGTGTGTTGTGGAGGTGTCAAACAGAGATGGGTCGAATTCAACCGCTATTATTCAACACTGAAACCAAATACCCGAGGAAAAATTGTTAAAAAGTGACTTCTATAAATAAGACATATATTTGTAAGTGAGTTGGCCAAACAGAAAGTCCACGAACCAGGTAGGCAGGGTTCACAACAGTAACTAAATACCGAGGACAAATTTCTGTTTGAAGTGCTGGAAAGAAAAAGCGTTGTGGTGTGTTGAGAAGCTTTAGAATAAAGAATATTATCACTGAAACAAAATATCTCGGAGGGATTTTCAAGGGGCCATTTGTAAAAACAAAACGGTTGTATACGTTAGGATGAAGAAGGAGATAAAAAAACAAAAAAAGGGAATAACTTAGATTGGTTTGCAACTGAAACCCAAAATCTGTTGTTCAGTAAAATGCTGTTAAAAACCAACGATTCATATGACTCAATAGGGTCAGTCAACTGTTAATACAGGGATTTGTTAAAAAAACCTGGACTGTGAGAGCAAAGCGTAAAAGCTTGCGAGTGCGAAAGATTGCGAGAGCAAAGCCTGTTTACATTCATTCATCTTTAACTTTAAAAGCCCCACTCTTTGTTCAACCCCAACTCATGGAGTAATTATTAAACTCACAGGTTTCTGCTTGGCAGTTACTTTCCTCGTGCGCAAAGAGCTCAAACCGCGACTGGCAGGCAACTCGCTTCATCAGGCACTCGGTGTCGTATATTTGTCCGTCCGAGGCGCATACAGGGTCGCTTGGTAACCCCTCACAGTCGAAGACGCAGCCAGCGACTGGCTGACGATTTCTGTTTAGCTGGCAGATGGCATCACTGTCCAAGTTTGCTGTCAAGCAAGGATCTATAACGGAAGAATTTCCCTGGGTTTTGAATATCAGTATTATATACTCCTTTAAGCAGTCCAGACAATTTTCTACCTTCCGCCCGGTAGAAATGAGATTTCCCGCCTGATACATTGTGGCCACCTCATTCATATTTGAAGTAGAGCATCACTTCTCTGCAACGGTTAAAGGCAGTGGACACTATTGGTAATTACTCAAAATAATTATCAGCATAAAACCTCACTTGCTATCGAGTAATGGGAAGAGGTTGATAGTATAAAACATTGTGAGAAACGGCTCCCTCTGAAGTGACACAGTTTTCCAGAAAGAAGTATTTTTCCACAAATTTGATTTTGAGACCTCAAGTTTAGAGTTTGAGGTCTCGAAATCAACCATCTAAAAGCACACAACTCCATGTGACAAGGGTGTTTTTTTCTTTCATTATCATCTCTCAACTTTGACGACCAAGTGAGAAGACTGGTCTTTGACAATTACCAATAGTGTCCACTGTCTTTAATGCAAAGCAAAGATTGGCCATCACAAAAAATGTAGAACTAACAAAGCAAACAAAAAGAGGGAATTCTTATTGCCTGAATAAAAACCAGAAATGCCGATTCTTTTCATGAATGGATGCAATGTGGTGGGGTTTTTTTTCTTGGGGTTTGCGTAACTCAGAGTTGAAAATTAATCCCGTGTGACCACAAAGTACACTTGTTACTGCAATTACTGGCTTCAAGCAAACAGTTCAATTTAACCTGGCTTTGGGAATTCACCAATGTGACCTCACTTGACCCCATACTCGGTGACTCATTAAAATCTTTAAATATATAGAGGGAAGGAATAATGAAAGAGCTAGCACAGAGTAAAACATACGTCTCTTTGTGCTCCAATTTATTGCTGAATGTATGATAATGGTGGTTCCAATGAGTCATAGCTACATTTCATCTTAGTGAGCACATTAAAAAGTGTTTCCCACGGCCAATGATTTGCAAAGCTAGGAGGTAAACTCAAGCACTGTACAAAAATTCTTTAGAATATTACTGAATTTGTCTACATTTTTTTCTTTTGTTCTTCAGGTCAAAAGAGAGAAGTTTTCTCAGCAATTTTTGTGATGGAGTGGGAGGTCAAATTGAGTTTTGTGATTCACTTATTTTCTCAATAAAAGAGTCCTCATAAAAGTCGGGGGAAAAAAACAAATGTAAGACTTGTCCATACCCTTTTAATGCTACCTTAAACAAAATTTAAGAACAAAGTAAGTGAATCAAGCAATTGAGAAACAGCTTCATGTATACCTAAAAAAAAAAATAGTGAAAAGAAGAAAATACTCACTGCATACTCCGTTATAGATGAGTTTGAGTTCTCGTCTCTGCAGGCAGCTCACTCGTCTCATCTCACACTCATTCGCATAGTCCACCCCGTCGCTCCCGCAGACAGGATTGTACTCAGTCTCTCCGCACTCCTGCGAGCATACGCATTTGGCCGTCGCGCCGTCTGGCGTGACCATGCACTCTGCGCCGAACGGACATTCCTTGTCCTGGCAGAGACTCGTCGTATCTAGATTTAAAAGACAGAGGGCAGTAAAAACACTTGCTGCTAAGGTTTCCATAGCTACTGGAAATGTCCGAGAGATTAAGGTTAGGAATGTAGAGACGACACTTGGTGACTCATGGAATATTTCTCCACAGCGCAAACTCCGCTCTCTGAAATCCTGTTAGAAGATCAATTATGTAAATGCGTACAGTCTAGCCTTCTCCCCAAATCGTATAGCAACCGATATCAAACGAGTTTATATTACGCAAAAATCGTATTGTCTTTATTAACTTCTTGAGCGTAGACTTAGCACCAGCGATCATTAGCTTGTTAGTTTTACAATACATCAACTAATCGCACAATCAACGCTTTTTTTTTACAGTTGGCGAATGAGGACAGTATCACAGAAAATATTCAAATGTTCGTTATCATCGTCACAATCCCTTGGTGAAGCCTGTCGTCCATCCAGTCAACACGGCACCTGTGTCTTCGTCGTCCAAAAAAAACCCCTCACAGAACGCTACAGGGCACTTTATAATAAACTCCTTCTAGAATCTCCATGTATCGCTGGCTAACGATCGATGTTGACAGATATCGTACAAGGCAAGACGTCCCTCCTGATCTAGTCAATGAGGCTAGGCTCCACGTAGGAGAAAAAAAGACACTCGACGCTCGTCTGAGAGCGGAATACTCGCCTCCCTGATGGGGTGGAAGGAACCCTTCTCCAATCCAAGACAAAATGGTTTCGGTTACCAAGCTATTAATCCTGTGAACTCGGTGAAGGCTGCACATACATACGATCTTATAAACAGATGCTCCTGGCTTTTAAAAAACTGGTGATATCACAGAGAGATTCCAAACAAATCTGTTCCAATTAAAAATCTTGGCAAATCATACTGAAAAGCAGTTATTAGAAAGTGGATAATTGCTCAATTTCCGTATGAGAAGAAAAAAAACTGACAGTGCAGTGCTAGAGGGGTCCCATACAGTGTTATTTACGTTTTCAGAGGAACGGTAGTCACTATACCATTGAGACAACATAAGTACGTTTTTTCAAGTACCACGAAGTGCTGGGTAACAGCAGGTGCAACTGAGCATCCAAAGTGTAATTCTTCTGCAAAACGTGGATTAACAACGAAATTAAAACCATCACAGACTTGAGGAGAAGCAAGGTCCAATTGCGCCGTTATTTTGAGTCCCTGTAGTCAAACTTGAACCTTTACCGGCGTCAACTGATTGTCAGTGGTAGCAGAGAGACAAAAGGGTTGGACAGAGCTGTAAAGGCGTGCCCTAAACCAAAATCAAACAATCCTGATGTAGATTGATTTAGGTTAATAATCACTGTTCAAACAAATGACTCAAAACTGAAAACGCGGTCAGATAGAGTGAATTCAGAATCTCTGAAAAGCATTATACCATCCACAAATTTTGATTGTGACAAAATACAGTGAAGAAGTCACACAAAATTTCAACGCTGGATAATATTTCCTGTGAAATCACATCCATAAAAGCACATCAAATAGGTAGAAACAACGAGTCAAAACGTCTCTGTGAAAAGATTTAAATTGGTGAAAAAAGCCGTCTTGTTTAATCGCAAAAAAAATCAAACTCATCAATCTGAACTGTAAAAATTGGGATCACTGTAGTGTAACTTCAACTCTGAAACGGAACACTGCAGTAATCCACACCAATGGATAGACTTTCCTCTCAAGCAGCGTCAGTTGATTTTACACACAGAATTTAGAACACCAATTTTTCAAGACCATCCAATATCAACCACAGATTGTGAACTATCCAAACTGTCTTGAAACCAAATGCCATGAAACTTCTTGAAGAGCTCCTAATGACAATTCCAAATGTAAGAACGCATCCGTGCCAGTCTCAATATGTTTCAAGTTTATGCTCTGAAGAAGATCCGACTCCAAGTTACATTTTCTCCTCGCTTCACAGAGCAAAATTATGTCCCGGCATCAGAACGGCTTAGTACGGGCTTGGCGGGTTATGCGAGTAGCACCTTCAAACATCCCGACGAGTTCATTTTGAAGTGCATATTTTTTCTATCTGCGGATTTTGATGTGAATAACACTCATCCGTGTTGGGTTCCCCTTAAGAAGTTCGGCAAAGAGGCTCAAGCACTGATGAGAAAACCTTCTCGTGGTTGGACTTGCAGATCTGGGAAATAAAGTCACTGGTGGCTCTAAACTTTGAGCGGTGTGTGTGTGCTTTTGACTAAAACCGAAAGTAGACTCTTTTGCGGCACTGTGGTGACGAATAAAGCAGTTTAGCGTCAAAGAAAGGGAGGGTTTGCTGGTACACGTTAACCTGTTGTGTGCTCGGGTTTCCAAATTATGAAAACACTTCAGCGTTTTTCTATTCACTTACCGAAATCAAGAACGCAAATCGTCGGAACAATGCAAGCCACACTGGCAATATAAAGTCGGCAACAATCGGCACCCTATAGATCGGGAAAGTGTAAAACGTCGAGGATCAAACCGCCATCCGAACTTCTTTTCTTGGCACCATAAGTGCTTTCTCTTGTTACAGGTGTGTGACAATGCCGCCCGTGGTTTGGGCATTGTCACGTCGGCTGCGGTGCTTGGTGGTCCGTGGCCGCTAATTCAAATGACCATGGCTAGTGTTTCATCACCATAAAAGCCACCTTTGGCACCGGTGTATTATGCCGAGAATCAAAGAGACACCCCAGAGGGGGCCCCCCACCTATTCTCCGCTCTGTATATACCCCGCCCACACCTCAAACAAAGATAGTGCAGCAAGTTCTACACCAAATCTGGCCGTATGCCACTAAGTTTCCGGAGAGGGGAAAAAAAATGGTGTTATAATCTTTACTTTGCACCCCTTCAAAAAAAGAAAAAAAATTATTGTAAGTTACAATCAATTTACAAAAAAAGGCTCAAAGAAGAGAGAATGAAGTAGCTACCCCAAAATAAAAACTTCAATATAATTTCTATCAACGCCGCACAAAGTTAAAGTTTTCAATATTGTTGACAAATACTTCAAAGTGTTTTTCAATCATGTTCTTAGAAAGTTGTATAGTGTTTGACGGCAACAATGGCACAAACCAATTTTCTTTAATGCAACACGTGCAGGGATTGCTTTTTGGGGTTAAAAAAAGAGCTGGTCATACAATGGAAAAATTTTTGTCATTGTATGCTTGAATGAATTAGTTGGAATCTAAAAGCCCCTCGATTAAAGGGAAGGTACACGTTTGGTAATTACTCAAAACAAATAATAACTTACAAACTGATTTGGTAACGAGCATTGGAGAGCTGTTGATAGTATGAAACATTGTGGGGAACGACTCCCTCTGAAGTAATGTAGTTTTTGAGAAAGAGGTTATTCTCACTAAAATAATAAAAAACTTCTAGCTAGAAGTCTTTTATTCCTATCACTAAAACAATAAAAGACTTCTAGCTAGAAGTCTTTTATTCCTTTCTGAAAGCACACAAATTCGTCCAACAAGGGTGTTTCTTCTTTCATCATTTTCTCACAACTTCGATGACCGATTGAGCCCAAATTTGTACAGGCTTGTTATTTTATGGTTATGTTGGGATACACCAAGTGAGAAGACTGGTCTTTGACAATTACCAAACCTGAACAGTGCCTTTAACTGGAAAACTAACCCCTTTTTGAGAGTTTGGGAAGGTCTGAAGAAAAAAATCTTTGAGGAAGCAATCAGGCAAAGAACACATTGGCACAAAGAAAAATCAAAATGAGTTGAACTTTTCATGTAGAGAGTGGGAGGGAATCCAGTATGACATGACGTCAGCGAATGGGAAATTCCACTCCAAGATAGGTTCGTACGTCATGCTTAAAAACACACACACTTCATAAACATTCTCCAGGTCCCACAGTATGTTAATGCATGGTTGAATATTTTAAGAGAGCAATATGTATTCAAATGGTTTGTATTGTCATGCGAACATGGATAATTAGCTGCTGGATTGAACTGAAAACCCCCACGCAATTTGGCTGCAAAAGTAAAAAAATCAAGCAAAATAATATCGCATGTAAATGCAAACTAGAACTAATAAAGCTCTGGACTCTGAAGTGATTGATGGCTGATATGACCATGCATCATCAAGAAACATTGCCCCAAAGAACAAAAGGAGTTACCCCAAAGAACAATAAGGAGTTACCCGAAAGAACAATAAGGAGTTGCCCCAAAAAACAAAAGGAGTTGCCCCAAAGAACAAAAGGAGTTGCCCCAAAGAACAATAAGGAGTTGCCCCAAAGAGCAAATTGAGTTGCAGAGGTCATCAGCAACTACCCACCCACCCACCCCAGGCCTGACACTTCACAGAGGCAACAAGGGCGATTGCCTCCATGTCCCCTGGTCATTGCCTTTGTGCCCTTGAAATGCTCCAGTAGAAACTTACAATTTCCTCATAGGGTGCCCTTTACCAGTGAGAAAATGCCTTGGTGCCCGTGAATTCCTCCAGTAGTATGGTGCCCTTAACCAAGGAGAAAATGCCCTGGTGCCCCTGCCTTTCAAAAAATAAAGCATACAGGCCAGCCAACCCATGAACGATACATGCTTTCCCCACCCTCACCTAACCTCCCTAAAAACACACCACACTCAGTAACAAGGAGCAACCTCGTAGCATGGACACAGTTGACCATTCCTCTGCACTTTACATTTAGTAGCAAACAAAATGTCAGACGTTCAAACTCGGTTGAACTTTAAGCTTTTGTCATTCAAATCGCTAACTGATAGTGATAGGTGTAAGCCTTTCATCGGTCTGGAGTGTTTTATACCGTTACTGCGCTCAACAAGGCTTAAATTTCACCTTTCAAAATATTTCCATTGTTGGGCTGGATTGTCCAAAAGACAATGGAGTGTTTTTCAAAAGAGAAGGCACAACCGCTTTTGGAAGTCTATTCTTTTCTCTGAATCAAACTATCTGATTACAATAAAATAATTAATTGGGTACATTTTCACTAATCAATCAATCATGATCTCTCTCCTATATAAACTGCATTTTTTTTTCTTCTGTTATTTTATCCGCTTAAACTTGCCTCATGGATAATCCCCCCACTGTAAATGGTGACACTTGTGTCCCTGAGCAAGACACTTAACTATAATTGCTTCTCTCCACCCAGGGGTAAATGGGTACCTGTGAGGGCAGAGATGGTTCTTGTGATTGGTTTAGCTGAGTAGCGCATACATTGCGCACAGGCTGCATACTCCCCAGGGAGCCGAGATGGTTTCCCAGTGACCAGGGGTACTATAGTCGGAAGCGCTTTGAGACACCCCTCGGGCGTGACAAGCACTATATAAAAATGGTCTATTATTATTACTACATGTATTATTATTATTATTTCAATATTCACCGGGTGATTGACAGCTCCCATATTGTTATAGCTACTTCAACTTCAGTGTGCTTTACTACAAACTAGCATGTTCCCCTTCCAATGATTCTGTAACCATACGGAGAGGGCCCCTTCCCCCTCCCGCTCAGAACCATTCCCCCCTCCCCTCTGAACCCTTCCCCCTCCCACTCAGAACCATTCCCCCACCCACTCAAAACCCTTCCCCCTCCCCACCGTGAGATTTCGAAAATTCACAAATTAATGGTTTGACAGATTGAATAGCCCTACCTCAATTATGTCATTGCCCCCATTTGCCTCCCCTCCCCCCCCCCCAAAAAAAAAAATTAATATGTCCAGTTACGCCACTGGTCCTGAACATTCTTAAGACCTTCTCTGTCTGAAAATTGTATAGCTCCATGGTCATATCAACAAAAACCTTTTAAAATCTACCCATTTTCCTCTTGGCATGCATAGCAAATGAAGTACACTATTCCCCCCCCCCCCCCCCCCCCCCCCCCCCGATAGACCACCCATATTTCAGAGTCCGGTTTCACAAAATAATTTGTAGAAACCTTACTTGAAAAAGTTGACACTTTGAAAACCTTGTCCTCCCTCTTGGAAATCCTTTCGACAAAGCTTATTAGGTTCAAGTTTTGACAGGAGCAGAAATGACAGAATGCATGGAACTCTATTCTCCATCTTTGTATAACCTTTAGACAAAGTCCTTAAGCTGTTTTCTTTTTTTTCCCATTACTGTCCAGAAAATAAATCAGACATTTTTTCTTTCCTCAAAAATCACCGTCTCTCAGGGGAAAAGTACTTCTCAAGACCTGTGACCTTGGCCAAATGGTTCTCTAATCTCCCATTTACATTTGCTAAGTTCAATGGACAAGAAATTAAGCGGATTATTTTAACACTATCAAAATACTATTAAGTTGTGTGCCAAGGGCAAAGGTGTGATTGCATTTTGACAGGAGGGGAATTTTTCTGTTTTCGAACAATGTCAATCATGGTGCTAAGGGAAAGGGCACATGTTTACAGCGTTCTGGTAGACTAACAGCCTTCATGGCGAGTATTCATTGTGAAGTTCTTGAATAAATAGACTGGGAAGTGTGAGGTCCTGTAGTATAAAGTGGACTGGGTTCAAAAGTAGAAGCCCCTTTCTAGTGTGCGGTTTTCACTGGGCGTGTGCAATTCTGGAAAAAAATTTGTTTACTCTTACCAATGTTACGCACTTACGCTCTTTATATAACGGCAAATGGCTTTGTGAAATTAGCCACTGCAGACAGACGATTTTACTTTGAATTGTACCCAAAGTTATGATTTACTTACTGTAGATAATTAATAATAATTACAAAAAAAGTCAAAAAGGAACACCCCTCCAAGATTTAATGAACAATTCCGTTAAACTCTGGTGTAAAAAAAAGGAGAACGCTTAAAATGCCAATGGCTTATTTATTAGAACAACGATGTGGCAATGTGCGGGGTCAACCAACCACACAAAGCCGACCTCAGCAATACAAACAGTGTAACAAAAAGGGATAAAAAAGAAACTATTTTCAACACCAAGAGGAACAAAATAATTGCCCAATTATGAAAATCCTGTTCTTAGAGGTTTGTACAATTGCAGGCACTTGAGTAACTATCCATTAAAAAAAAGAGGGGAAAACTGGGCAAGAAAAAAAGAGGAAAAGATAATATTCCTATACTTTTGTACACAGAAAGTGAAGAAAAAAATCAAAACCCCAAAAGAGGAAATCAGCCGAAAAGAGGAAGTCTCACATGCCTGCAAATGACTCCGGCTTGTTAAATCAAAGAAAGATTATGGAAGTTTTGGAGGAATTTAAACTCTGAAGACATGGAGGTTTATTGCTAATGAAGGCCTCAGCACGTGCTGAAATATTTTATTATTTAATCCGAAACAAGCACACTAGTCAGGTCATATGCCAAGATATCCTAAGCTGGACCATACCACACAACCTAGAGGGGTGTCTCAATCAACAGGGTTGGTTAGGAGGGGCAGGACAAACCTCTGCCATCATCCTTTGTTGTGTACAAAATTGGTCAGTCAACTGTCAATGGTAGATGCAACCAAATCAAAGGAATACGCAATCAAAAAATACAAAACTTACCACAAGGCCCCGACGAAGCAACACCTATCTTCTTCCGTAACCTACAGGCCGACGCCCGTAGGTAACAGTTGTTGTTGTACGTGACACTGTCGTCCCCGCATACCGGCGAGAAAATGTCCGGACATTCCTCCGGACAGAAGCATTCCGCTTGGCTATCACTCGTCTCTCTGCAAATGGAGCCGTAGGCACACAGAATTGTGGCGCAAGGACCTAAGTGTAAGGAAGAGAGGAGATTTGATTAACTACGTAAAAAAGCGGTGCTTTGTGATCTTTGATAACAAAAAACAGGACAGTTCTTGGCCGAGTGGTTAAGAGCATCAAATTCAAGTTCTGGTGCTAAGTCACCGGAGTGTGGGTTCAAATCCCGGTCGTGACACTTGTGTCCTTGAGCAAGATACTTTACTATAATTGTTTCTCTTCACCCAGGTATAAATGGGTACCTGCGAGGGTAGAGGTTGATATTGTGAATGAAAAAGCCTTTGGAGCGATATAGACCAGCATGCACCTCATGTGACAGTTAGCACTTGCGCAAAGGGCATTTGTGAAAAGGTCTATTTTGTTCTGCAAAATATTTATAATATTCAAAAGCACTACCTGTATATCACCTTAAAGACAATGGACACCTTTGGTAATTGTCAAAGACCAGTGTTCTCACTTGGTGTATCTCAATATATACATGAAATAACAAACCTGTGAAAATTTGAGCTCAATCGGTCGTCGATTAGATAATAATGAAAGAAAGAAAAACCCATGTCACACGAAGTTGTGTGCTTTTAGATGGTTGATTTCGAGACCTCAAATTCTAAACTTGAGGTCTCGAAATCAAATTCGTGGAAAATTACTTCTTTCTCAAAAACAATGGCGCTTCTCACAATGTTTTTTACCATCGACCTCTTCACATTACTCGTCACCAAGAAAGGTTTTATGCTAATAATTATTTTGAGTAATTACCAATAGTGTCCACTGCCTTTAAGGGTTTTTTATTTGTTGAAAGGGTCATATGAAGTACATTCTTCTCGTTCACTCTTTGAATGCACTGCAAACTGGGTTTTGAATAGAATCACCAAGAAAAAAAAACCTGGATAATGAATTTCTCCTACTTTCTGTCAACTGTGAAATCGAGAAGGCATTCAGGGTAGAAATGTTGTTTGGTATAATAAAAATTTAAAAAAATAGAGAAAAAAAGAACCGTTTCCACAAAAGTTTAATTGTAAGTCCAGCCGGGAACCCGTTTCATAGTTGAACTTTATAGGTTCAGATTGATGTCAGTGATCTGTAGGTGGAGTATTTCTTTGATGATGCTATGAGTTGCCCGGGCTAGCTGTTGTGCTGATGTCGATACAACAAAAAACGTTTATAGGGTTTACCGAGAGGTCTGCAGTGTTCCCGAGGCCCTTTATAATCCAATGCGTGTCAAGCGAATAAAAGATATATTTCCCCATTAAAATCGGTGTAAATATGAGCTAAATATGGTTATGTTGACAAGTAAAGCGACTATACTTGTGACGCACTGATAACTGTTTTGTTTACACAGTGTGTCGCCTTGACAACATTACTTTAAAGTGAAATGATTCTCAAATTGTTTTTTACTTTTGAAAGCTGTTGAACAACCCAAAGGCCTGAAACCACAATAGCAACGGAGGTGATTGCCTCCATGCCCCTTGTCGCTTGTCATTGCCTTGTTGCCCTTTAAAGGAACGTTACAAAATTGGTAAGAAACAAAAATCGTGAAGATCACAGATTTACATAAAACTTACACAATCTAATGATGATGATAGTAGAAAACATCCCTTGAAATAGTTCTGTCTGAAATGTCATATTTGTTGAGAAATAAATAATATAACTTTACGTTTGGAGTTTATTGCTCAGTGAGCTTTTTATTCATTTTTATTTTGGCATCGATGCAATGCAAAATTTGTAATCGGTTTTTACTATTCTCTCGTGACCCAGATGGCCGATCGATCTCAAACTGCTACAGGTTTGTCAGTTTATGTATATGGTGGTTTACATAAAGTGTTTACACTGCCAGCAACTGTTTTGTTAGCAAAAACCAATTCTGTAACGTTCCTTGAAATGACAGTAGAAGTTTACAATTTTTGTAATAGGGTATTCCTTTACCAAGTTGAAAATATACTTGGTTCCTTTGTCCTTTAAAAAGCGAAGCACACAGGCCTGCGTAGTTTTTCATAACCACCTTACTCCAAAGTGAAACGATTATCAAACTGCTTTATACTACCTAAAGCTGCTGAGGTACCTAAGTAACTTTTTATTGCCACAAATTTTACGAGTGATTCCCAAAGGTATACTTTCCCTTTAAAAAGACGAAAAGAGAAAGTTGTTCCATAACAAAAGACAAATTTAGGGTCAGAATCGGCGGAATAAAATCCAACCATACAATTTTATATTCTTCTGTAAATCCGAACACCCGGTTGCCTTTGACTTTGTAGGGAAGCAAAGACCCTACATGACCACTACTGCCCAAGTCAAACCACAAAACTGATCGCTTCAGCTAGACGACCCTCTCAAAACACCACCCTTTTCAAATGAAATCATGTGTGTAAAACAGCCTCCGATTTGAAAGGGGCCGCGAAACCTTGCCTAAAACCTTTTCAAAACAGAGCTCTTAAGTGGCACACTGGTATCCCCCCCCCCCCCCCTAAAAAAAGAAGAAAAAAAATGGGGGAAAAGAGAAAACAAAAAGTAGGGGTCATGAAAGGAACTCTGGGGGTAGCAACGGGGGCCGAGGCTTAAATCCTTCTTGCATCAGAGGTCAATTTGTCAATAGCACTCGCTTGACTTGTGCATTGTGCTAAGCATATTGACTTAACTGATTTTCCAGGATTTTTCAGCGCCTCGGCACGGTGCCCCATCGCTGTGCAAACTGAACCGTGAAAGTCGGCTTTCTGATTCGAAAGAACGCAAGAATTATTTTTACTTTTTTTTTTTTAAAGAATGACACATCGGGAAAATTCTCCCTGACACTTCCCTGACAGTTTCCCAATATGAAACTGATACTTTTCGCACTTAGGAGTGTTTAGTTTAGCCAGGGAAGTTACACCTATAATGATTAAAAAACATCCATCCGGATATAAATGTGTGGGAGCTGAAAATAAATACTGGCTCGATATCCCTTCCCAGCAGGATAACTTGACCCAGTTTTTATTGAGTTGTTCGGAAGAATAAAAAATATGTCTGAAAAGTATGATACCTTTTTTCGGAAGAGTACAATTCATTCCAGTTCTCTAGTTCTCAATAAATATATCGTTGCCACCCAACATGTGGTATCCACATGGGATGAAGTCACAATTCGTGGATAAAACATAAAGTAGCTATTAATTTTTTATGGTTTGTCAATGGTTTTGGTTTTGGGCAAGTCCATACATGTTACAGGCCTGGAAGAACATCTTTGAGAGGGCAACGCCATTTTCATTTTTGAGTCCCAGTCGGGACACCTGTGTCCTTATGATGCTTTGACCGTAAAGGGTCTATGTAACTTTTGTAGGACAAAAAAACACAATGTCCACAGATTTACACTAAACTTACACAGTTTGAAGATAATGCTAGTAGAAAGCTTCCATGAAAATATTACATGCTGAGGTGCTGTAGTTTTTTGGGGAAATTATTTTTGTCTCATGAGACGAAAATTATTTTAATCATTTACAAACGTATTTTCATGACATTGTTTTACTCATTCCTCAAAAACTACAGCACCTCAGTAAATAATATTTGAAGGGAAGCTTTCCACTATCATTATCTTCAAACCCTGTAAGTTTAATGTAAATCTATGAACATTTTGAAAAGGTACCCAAATCCTTTAAGACCCTTAATGATGATTTGTCATTCAGGTGGGACGTAAAGCTGTTGGTCCTGTATGTTGTGTAACACACAGAAAAGAAAACCAGTGCAGTTATCTAAAAGAAAAGGGGTCGGCTCCGGTGTTCCTGGTTTGATTGGCAGCATTCTGCGACACAGCACCTTGTAAACCATTACGTGGTGCTATGTATAAAAGGTTAGGACTAGTCCCAACTTAGGACTAGTCCCACCTTAGGACTAGTCCTAGGAGATAACTTAAAGCCATTGGACCCTTTCGGTAAACAGTATTGCCCAAGGCCCACACTTCCTGTATCACAACTTCTATATCAAATAACAAACCTGTGAAAATTTGGGCTTCATCGGTCATCGGAGTCGGGAGAAAATAACGGGAAAACCCACCCTTGTATCCGTGCGTTTCGCCGTGTCATATGTGTTTAAAATAAATCCGTAATTCTCGTTAATGAGAATTGATATTGTTTTACTGTTTTCTCAAAAAGTAAAGCATTTCATGGAATAATATTTCAAGAGAAGTATTTCACCACTACCTTCTGTAAACCCTGTAAGTTATTTGTAAACCTGTGAACTTTTCTTTTTTTTCTGTACCGAAAGAGTCCAATGGCTTTAAGGCTCATCCTACATGTCAGTTACTTGCCTTACTCGAGATAAGACTCGTCTTAACTCTTTGTGAAATCCACCCCTGGTCTCATAACTCAAACGTAGTCCCACATACCTTGCAGGAAAATACTGAATGTTTTAAAGCCTTGAGCGTCAATGAGTGACGGATATAAGTAAGCGCTATATCAGAAGCCACTATAAATACCCTATTCCCCTTTAGTTTTACGAAACATTGTACCACGTCTGAAAACGTAAAAATATCTGGCATGCCGACATACATGAACCATCTGTCATGTACTCAGCAACATCGTACTTTGAACCCACTCGGGGAGAATTATTCTCCAACATGTCCTGAATTGTCGTGGGCATAAACATGTCGAGTTTGCCGAGCACCGTTGGCATGTAGGAGCCATCCTGATTCAGGTTGATTCACTTGAATTCTGTTTATTTTGGGGCATGCAACGGACCCGTGCCGATGGTCCGATGGCGTAACAAACTTTTCGGGGTTTTTGGGAGGCACAGCTGTGACACTTTACAGGAAATCAGTGCTAGTTCAAATGTGGTTAAAAATTCCCAAAATGTTGACGACGGCCTGTACAGTTTTGTACAGACAATTTTCAGCTCATTCTTAAACATTGACCTTTTGCAGATGTTGGTATTAAACAAGCGTGTCCAAATGCGCAGAAAGTAAGACCCGTTTGAAGCAGCTGTAGTTTAAGGTCATCTTTACACAAAGCACCTACACCTCCATAGTAAAAAAAAATCTTTGGAATGTACGGACTTAATTTATTTAAATGTCTGATGACATCATGTTTCAAATTTCGCTCTGAAAAAAATATCAAAATAAAATGACCATTTTAATGAAGAGAAAGTCACACATAACGCTTAAGATTGCACAGTAGTGATTTTAAAACCAAAGATAAGCAAGTAGAAACACTTCCAAAGTCCTTGGTTTCAATGTTGAACCCCCGGTTTTGAAAAAAACCTCAGGCGAACCCTGGTAAAATATTTTATTATAAATTAGACAGTGTTTCTGAAAAGAATCATTTCTTTACCTTTACCAAACCCCAGACCTGATAATTCACAGAGGCAGACTGCCTACAGAGGCAGACTGCCTCCGTGCCCCCTGGTCATTGCCTTGGTGCCCTTGAAATGCTCCAGTAGAAATTTAAATTTCTACTGGAAATTTCCTCAAAGGGTGCCCTTTACCAAGGAGAAACTGCTCTAGTGTCCTTGCCTTTTCAAAAACGAAGCATACAGGCCTGAAACCCACAGTCTCCTTTGGTTATGAACTTATGTTAACAGAAATGACCCTGATACGGAAGGCTTTTCCCATCGTCTGATGAAGACATTAAAGTGCCTGAAATTCTTGATTAGTAACTAAGAATGATGACATTCTCTGGGCTCATTACATGGTTGGGATATTTAAAGGTGCTACAACATACAAAAGCCAGAAGAGTACATTCCACCAATAAGCTGTTTGCGAGTTTGATTAAAATAATGTCTGGTAAAACATTGACTTCCTTATTCTTAAATTACTGCTTCAATTCCTCAGACTATAGAGACATGGCTGGCATATTTTAAGGTGTTACAACAAATACTGCCAGAAGAGTACATTCCTTCCATTTGCGAGTTTGATTTGAATAATGTCTGGTACATTGACTTCCTAAGTCAGAAGTTACTGCTTACATTTGAATTCCTCAGACTACATGTATAATGGCATGACTGGCTGATTAAAAGGGTCACAAGGTGCTACACCATATTTTGCTAAAAGACAAACAAAATTCATGAATGCTCAATACTAGATTACCACGGTTCGCTTATCTGGAGGTTGCTATACAACAGCTTACACAAACTATTTGCAAAGCAACTGTCTCTACAGTCTGTGAATTTCAAATTTAGGTGGTATTTTGTATCCTGACAATAAGCGTGTGAATCAGCCACAATTCGCACGTACTGGCTGATCGCCTAGCTCTAATAGCTTTTGCATGTGGACAACCTTGCCCTTTAAAACTTTTGCCATCTGTAGGTGTTACATTATTCTAGATTATGTCAGCAGAGTCACCGCCCACTAACCTTTCCCCCTCACTCTATCCATCCCTCATCATTTCTACATATGACATTCCCCTAAATGTCTAAAACCCGAGTAAATCAAGTTACGTTCATAGACTTTATCGAAGTCTCAAATGGAGTATGTCAGGGACCTGAGGGCAAGTAGGATCAGAGGGAGTGGACCCTCTGTATGTACCTCAACTTGTCAGGCAATTTATTTTGTTTCACAATGTCTCTCGGATAAGTTCTGGTGTCGACAAGTTCGCAGTCCAACCCCTGGACCTTAAGTTGTCACAGAATACTGGATTTCCCGCAGGTATACATTCACTGATTAGGCCAACTACCGAAAAAAGTATTGCAGTTTTTGAGAAAGAGGTAATTTCTCACTCAAATAATAAAATACTTCAGGCCTGAAGCCTTTTATAGCACACACATTTGTGCGACAAGGGTGTTTTTAAGTAGGATTTGAAACTTTGCATGGTGGAAATACGATATGGAAAGGTTTGCGGTAACACCATGTAATGACCATCTCTCATGAGTTGGGGTGGTTCTGAAAAGAACCGTTGGTTTCGACTCGACGTTTCGATCAGTATGCTCTGATCGTCTTCTGGAGAAGGGTGTTTTTCCTTTCATATTCTCTTGCAACTTCGATGACCAATTGACTCCAAGTTTTCACAGATTTGTCATTCTATGCATTGTATGTTTGGATACACCAGGTGCGAGTAGTGGTCTTTGACAATTACCGAAGGTGTCCAGGGGTGGATTTCACAAAGGTAGTCCTAACTTAGGCCTAGTCCTAGGCAATGCTAAGAGATAGGACCAGTCCTAAGTTAGGATGAGTTACTGGTCCTAACTTAGGACCAGTCCTATCTCTTAGCATTGCTTAGGACTAGTCCTAAGTTAGGACTACCTTTGTGAAATCCACCCCTGTGCCTTAAAATTTACTCCTCAAGTTTTAGAGTTAAATACACCCGGGGTTCGGCACTGACTACTGCAGTGACAAAACACAAACCATTGATTAGTTTTGCTGTGGCCCCCACTAGACTTCGTTGCATGTGGAAGCGGGAACAGCAAAAGACAAATTGATCACATCGGGTGAAGTCCAGGTCACAGAGAGTCAATCCTCTCATTCCAAAGTTTAAATGCCTTAAAACTAAAAAAAGATTAATGTGGCAAGGAGAGGGTTGGGATATTACAAAGTACGGCTCAACCTTTGACAGCATGCTGTCAGAAAGAATCTCCCAGGTGTCTGTGGAACAGACGAACATTTTCATGATGAAAAGTTTCGGCGATTGAAGTAGTGTTATTTTTTAAGTGTAAAATATTTCAGCTAGTAATTCAAAGACACTGCCGGCCACATTTAGTTATTTATTTTAAAAGACCAGTATTCTCACTTGGTGTGTCCCAACATACGCATAAAATAACAAATCTGTGAAAACTTGGACTCAGTTGATCATCGAAGTTGCAGGAGAACAATAAAAGAAAAAAACCACCCATGTTGCAAAAAAGTGTGTGCTTTCAGATGAATAATAAAAGACTTTAGGCCTGAGAAGTCTTTTGATATTTGAGTGAGGAAAACTATGTTACTCCGTAGGGAGCCGTTTCTCACAATGTTATCAACAGCTCTCCATTGCTCATTACCAATTAAGTCTTTATACCAATGGTGTCCAGGGCCTTTAAAGTGGGTGTTCAGCATGAAGTAGTTTTATTTTGGTGATGTGAATTGTAGAACTTTTAAAATTAGGTGTCTGAATTTGCCATAATTCAAACAAGCAGGGAGTCCTAATTCCTCCTGAAACGCCCCTGTTTAAAAACTAACAACATTCACCACTAGGAACACCAGGCCATCTATTAGATAAACTCATACTCTATTTACAGGCACATGTAAATATGCGTGACACTGCTTGCCGACCAGCATGACCAGGCACTTCGAAAGCACATTGTTTAAGTCACATTTTTTATTTTTTATTAGAGTGTTTCAGACAAAGTGGTTTAAAGAGCGCCAAACTCAAGCTCAAATGTTTCTGATCGGCAGAGTGAGGGTTCACATCCCGGTCATGACACTTGTGTCATTGAGTAAGATACTTTACCATAATTGCTTTATCCTTTGATTGGAATATTAATTAAAGGGAAGGTACACGTTTGGTAATTACTAAAAACAAATATTAACTTAAAAACTGACTTGATAACGAGCATTGGAGAGCTGTTGATAATATAAAACATTGCGGGAAACAACTCACTCTGAAGTAGTTTCTCACCAAAATAATAAAAGATTTCTAGCTAGAAGTCTTTTATTCCTAACTGAAAGCACACAAATTCGCCCAACAAGGGTGTTCTTATTCTTTCATACATGTAATTTTCTTGCAACTTCGATGACTGATTGCACCCAAATTTTCACAGGCTTGTTATTTTATGCATATGATGAGATACACCAAGTGAGAAGACTGGTCCTTGACAATTACCAATAGTGTCTACTGTCTTTAACCCAGGTGTTTCTGGTTCACATAAACCAGCACCCTTGTTTACAGGTTTCCTCAGGCTTTGCGAGCTACAGTGATCAAGTTCACTTAGGAGGCATCCATGGTTTCATTATCAGAAATATCAAGTAATAACAACAGAACTGTATACTGTTCCTTATTTTCTTTGAACAAGTTGACATTTGCCGATTTTAAAGAGTTTAAGGTGATTGAACATGGACAGAATGCATTCTGTCAAGCTTCTTTCTATAAAAAGAAAATCAAGGACACAAATTTTGGCCATAAAAATGTTGAATAGAAACTTTATGCCGAGCATTTTAAAGTTTGGTATTCGCTTCAGTCGCAATAAAAACTGTATATTTTCTTTCATAAAGGGACAGACTTTATCACACAGACGCAGTGAGGACAATTTCATGTTTCACCGCAAATAAGGAGCTGCATTGTTCCTTTAAGGTAGAGAGTGTTTATTACCACTAAAAAAAAACATTGAAATTTTATTAAGGTGTTTTTCATAAAACACTGGGGTAGTTAAACAATGGCACGTAAAACATCAAAGCCAATTCCGTCAACTATAAGGTTGTACATGCATGTCCATTCTGCTAAAAGACCATTGTGTTGAGGGTTCTTTGTCCGAACCAATTTTGACAGACGCCGATGTTCAAAAATGAAAAAGGAAACAAATACTTTGGCATATCCCACACGTAATGGTATTTGAGGCATTACATGGTGAGGTGTCAGATACTTGGTTTGCGATAACACCATGTGTGTATCTAAATTGCCATATCCCACACTGGTTCACAAAAGCGTGCAGTTTTTTTTTTTGCGTTTAGAATTCTGTTTTAGGCATTTGGAAAACAAGATTTATGTTTAGAATTGACATGTAAACACATGTTTGCTCCAATGCAAACATTTTACTTGCAACAATTGTTTTACTACAGCCATGATTATTATCATCGTGGGAAATATCATCTGTGAGGGAGCAGAAGACAACAAAAGCAGTCGATGTTTGTTACGATACAACCTGGCACCCCGAACAAAGATATTGACAAAATAGGGACACCGCCAATATAGGGCTAGATAGCTCAGTTGGTAGAGCGCCAGCACATTAATCCGGAGGTCGTTGGTTCGAATCTAGTCAATTCTTTGTTCATCCCCAAAAATAATTTGTAAATCTGCAAACTTTGAAAAAAACCAATCTGTACCGAAAGTGTCCAGCGCTATAAGCAAGAAGTCCAAAAGAAAATAATCTTGAAATTAATTGAAGTCTTACCTTCCGTTATAGGTTCTCTCGTCACATATGGAACATCTGAAAGAAGCAAAAATAAAAACCAACCAAATAAATTAACAAATTGTTTACCAACACTTTTGGTTTACAGTATACAGTATACGTTCACCTGAACTTTAAAGTACTGCAAACAAATCTGACACACTTCCCTAACAGAGGTCTCCATCATAAATTGAACAGTTTTTTTTTTCTCTGTACAGAAATAAAACATAATTGGTTATTGAGATTTTTTTTTACCACTATGCAGTAATAAACAATTAGGGTTTGTTTCGTTTACGAGGGTCAAATTCAAATCTGCAAGACAGGCACAGACCTGTGTGCTTCTTTTTTGGAAGGGCAAGGGCACCAAGGCATTTTCTCCTTGGTTAAAGGGCACCCTATGAGGAAATTGAAATTGTCAACAACCATTTATACAATGTAATGGCATGAAACTGCTCCACACTCTGCCCAATGTACAAATTGAAAAACGTAAACTTCCAAATCTTAAGTTACAACTTGTTCGGCCATTTATCTCAGCTAAGCTCTGTAAATGTCACAGCCTAAAAATAAAAAAAAAATAAAATCAAAGTTGGGGTGAAGAACAGATCAAAGATACATAGGGTAAAATGCTAGCAATGTTTACAAAAAAAACACTACTCTATTCCTCTATATGAAAACATACCGACCGAAAAGAACATCACTGCAAACTAAAAAAGAAGAGGTTGTTTAACTCCGCGGCAATTTGCATTTATTTGGCAGGGAAGTTCCCAATCCAAAATTTTAATTTAGCTTTTGTAAAAAATAATGTTTTTTTTTCAAAACAAGCAAATCTGACATTTTTTCTCTCTTTTTAGGACCCTGTCTGACTGACATCTCCATCAGAACAGAAGGGTGTTTGATTTTGAAATTTGACCCTAAAGAAAAATTATCATAATGATTTTTTTATTTTTATCGTATCTTTAAAGTAAATTTGCAGAGTGGGGCAAAGAAATAAAAGAGAAGAACCAAAGTACACAAACATACATCTGATAAGTGCAACAAGAGAGAATATGACACAAATGAAGGCCACAGCCAACACCAGAATATGAATCCGTTTTGGTCCTCGTCGGCGTTGAAAAATAGCTACAGTTTCACATTTTATCTTCTCCATTGTTGGGACTCGGCCTGCTGGAATATGCTGAACCGGTGAGGCGCTGGGTTTTGATCGAGTTCCATCCAGAGACATTTTAAACGTGCCGGGTTTTCCATGGTAGAGCGTGTATAAATCCTGGCTGTACTGAGTTACCCTGGAACAACACTGGGTGGGTTTCCATTGCAAGTTCACCTACAACTATTGACTCAATGGAGAGGGGAAAAAAAGAGTTGGCTTTCGAGAGCTCTCTGGATATCAAGGCAAGGACTGTACCATTCCACTCAACGGGGGTGACCCAAAAGTCAATGACACCCTTGGAATTGGGTGATGCTTCATAACCGCTTGCCTCGCTCTGCTCAGTACAAAAGAAGAATGTCTAATGACCGAAATTAAATTACCTAATCACCTCTCACACCACCAGACGCTATTCTCTCTCCGCAGATTCAAGTATTTTAAATTCCCCAGGTACAATTGAACTCATATTGACGGAGGGGACGTCTAGTATTACAGTTCAAATAAAATGGGACTGGCAATTCCACTTTTCAATACAGTGTACATGGTAGGACTGAGGACTACGGTGGATTTAAACGCAGGGACAATGACAAGTTCATACAGAGGGCCTCAGAACCTATTGACAATGATCAGGAGCTAAATCTGATAAAGCAGTTAGGTTACTAAGGGGTTTGATAATACACAGCGAACGAGCACCAATCAGTATACCATGAACAGGTTTATATTATTAATATAAAGCCATCATGACCACCATGGCGTAAGGTCTATTTTGCCTTTTCATTTTTGATTCTATTATTCCGAATCGAACTTGATCTAGGCTCCAGGCACCCGCGATGAAGTGTGGGAACCCACTGGGTATTTGACAAAGTCATTGTTAACTCACACCCAGGCTCAGCCTCTACTTTGAATCTTAAGCCGTGAAAAAAAAAACCGGAGGGATACTCGGCTGGCGAAGGGGGGAAAGTTAAGGGATTTTGGTGGAGCTCAGGCGCGGTACGTGTCAACTCCGGTTCGTCAGCGTTGCCTTTTCTTTTGTGGGTGTGACGGCGCTGACAAGGTTTCGTGAGAAACTTTCCGAGTTGGGGTTAGACGCTGGGATTCTTCTGTGTGAAGGAAGTCAGGGATAGTGTGATTTTTGTTGAAATGGAGAAAAGCATTTTTTTTTTCCCAATTTTTTTTTCTCACTTAAATGGAAAGTAAGTTGCTATCGGATGTGAATATAAGGCTGTTAACAATTCCGCACTTCGGTTTTGACGAATAAAACCCTGAAACGATTCTTCTTGCCTCTACACGCATAAAACCCAAATGAACAATCTTAGTACTCAAGGCCGAATTTCATAGAGCTGATTAAGCAGAAAACAATGCTTCTGCTAAGCAAAAAATAAGTATTTTACCAGTCACAGGTACTGGTATATTGGCTAAAAAATTTCCCAGGTTAGCTAAAGGGTTTGGGTACTTTTGTAACACACAACACAATTAAAATATTACTAACTGAAGGGCTGTAGTTTTTGAGAAATGAGTAAAACAATGTCACGAAAATACATGTCACATGCTAAAATAATTTGTGTGACTTGTTTTATTCATTTCTCAAAAACTACAGCACCTCAGCAAGTAATGTTTTAAGGGAAGCTTTCTCCCATCATTAGTTTCAAACTGTGTGAGTTTGATGTAAATCTGTAGACACTGTGTTTTGTGTTACAAAAAGTACCCAAATCCTTTAATAGGATTATGTCTGAGAGTGTGAGCACAAGTTTGCTAGCACGCCTTTAACTCTGGCCTACATGTAGACTAAGCCTGGGGCAACAGACATGGAATGCTTGCCTAACCCTTTCTCTACTTCAACCTTGTAAAAGAATCAAGTGTGAATTACACTTTGTTTGTTTTACCTCTGCTCAAAACTTATCCATTCCATTTATCGGTTTGTTTTAATGTCCCGGGGGCTATCTTCTACTTCAGTTTCCAAACAGCCACATTAAAGTTTTGTAATTACAACTGTATACTACCAATTAAAATCAAATTAATGGGGTCGAACGTTATGAGATATTTCACTCTCTAATCTGCACCTGTCTTTGACCTGTCTTCTATGTGCATCATCAGATATGGATTTTGACTATACTAAAATGGGATCAGACTATTTTCATCAGTTTTGAGTTGAGCTGTGCCCGAATCAAGCAGCTTTGACTCCCAAAATGTAAATACAAATTACCTATTCAGCGATCCGGCGATCCCACTGCCAAATTCACTAATTCAGACACAGTCAATACAGGGTCCAGATTACATAATCCATAGGTACTAGGTACAAGTGTTCCTAGGTGCTGGGCACCGGTGTAGTCTGCAGGCCTAGGCACTAGTGTTCTGTGGGAACCATGGCACCATGTTCCACAGGCCTCTAATTTGCTACTAGAGCAAAGATACCAGTATTCCATAGGTGCTAGGCTCCAATTTCCCTAAGGTCCTAGGTTCCAATTTCCCATGAGTCCTAGGTATAATTTTTCCTACATGCAAGTCCTAGGCATCACTAGTCCAGAGGTCCTAGGCACCATTGTTGTGTGGGACCTATCGGCACCAGTGTTCTACAGGCTGAAGATACAAGTATTATGTGGGCACTGGAACACCAACAGCTCTACGCTCGTCCAGTGTTCCATAGGTCCTAGCTACCAGTGTGCCACGGCTCTTAAGTGCCAATGTTCCCTTTGCCCTGGGCTCCATGGCCAAGTTTATGTCACTTTAAAGTGCTGGATTTTACTACAAAGTATTACATGCGTTGAGATACCTTCTATGTTACATTTTCCCAGGCCACATTTTTTTTTTCTCAGGCCCTAGGCAAAGTGCCAAGTGCTGTGAAATGTTGAATAATACACCCCTGGGCATTGCATAGAATGAAAACAAATCAAGAAAAAGATACAAAGGCTGCACTATGCTTGAAGTTCTGTCAAAAATACCTCGACAATACTGCCCCGGGATTGTATGGGCAAATAATATGTCACTTCCAGGGGTTAGTGACCAGAGGAGTTGATTGGGTGTGCTGCTCGTGGGAAGGAGGTTGAGTACCTTCTGAATCGTTATCATGTTTATATAATTTTTATAACACTATGTGGTATTGGGCTGTATTGATGCACAGTTGACAGTTGATATGAAATTTCACTCCAACTAAACAGAAATCTGAAACAAACAACCAGAAAAAGAAAACGTACACACATTTTGCTTGCATAAGTAAATCATTTTGTGCATAAAAAACACAGGCAAACAACTTTTAACTACTCATAGAAAATCAAACTTTTTTCAGTCTAGGGACACAAGGGGGCAGCATTTGACTATTACACTGATGCATTTTACTGAGCTGAAACTAACATCTCTACCTGGCCACAAGAGGGCGACATTGCACCTCACCACTAAATTCCTCTATGTCAACTGAAGGCCCCACAACTTTAACAAAGCCAATTTTGAGCCATTGCTCGAAAAAGTCTGCCAATTATTAGCAGCAGTGAAATAAAGTGCTCAAATAAGTTTTTGGGGGGATCCTGACAATATATCATGTGACCAATTCTTATGTGTTTTATAAGAAACGTTATAAATTTTTGTCATGGTTCCTGACCATTAAAAGTAAGAGTTAAACTTGTTTTCGTTAGAGTGGGTGATACTCTTTGAAATACCATTCACTCAAAAAAAATCTTCTTTTTGTTCAATGTTTGGGGCCAAAAATCTGACATGACATCTTTAATGTATTACATTGAAAATAAATTAATTAGAATTAAGGTAATAGAAGGCATAGAGAATATTGACTTCACAATTTGTCTTTTAAAATGGGAGTGGGAGTGTTCAACAGTATTGGTATCCTACATAAGGATTGCCTAACAATAAATTAGACACAATTTCTATTTGTACTTGTCGTTATCTTTAATAGTGGGTAATTAATCCTTGGGCCTGTCTGTACACGTGGTACGGTGACACCAATACGAAGTCACACAGCGCTAGGTACAGCGCCTACACACTGTGTAATCATGGATGCCGTAGTCACATCTAACCCCTCAGGAATTTTTATTTTAGGCATTAATCCAAAAACCACACATACCTACTTGCCTCAGTGCATAATCTAATACACACCCACACACCCATTGCAATTATTTTAAAGGGCGACAGAGAATCGGGTCATGGAACTTTATTCCTCTGTGGGGTTGTTTTGTTTAAAGTCTACTAACCTTGCATAGCTTCGAATGTATGTTTTACAATTGTATTGTTTTGTTGTGTTTTACCATAAGAAAACCTACAGTCTGAATATTTCTGTCTATTGTTAAAAATAATAAGTCAAAGAATTTGCACCCCCTGATTTTTCTTATCTGGTACAAATATGACTTTCGGATTTTAATGACGATTGAAGTTTTTGAATATGTTTCAAGATACGTTATTGGATTGGATAGGGTTTGCTTGGAAACAATATTGTAAGTTCCGATCCAAAATTTAAAGGCACAGGATTATTTTGGTAATTACTCAAAATGTATATTGGCCTAAAAACTTTACTTGACTACAATACAAGCAACTCAGAGCTGGAGTAGTAACATATTTTTTGGAGAAAGAGAATTTCTCATTAAAATATTTGAGTTTAAAATAGACTTGAAGGGAAGGTACACGTTTTGTAATGTCAAAGACCAGTCTTCTCACTTGGTGTATCCCATCATGTGCATAAAATAACAAGCCTGTGAACATTTTGGCTCAATTGGGCATCGAAGTTGCGTATTTTGGGCTCCTGCGCATGTGTACTCCACGTTACTAGGCATTCTACGCTTACAAGGCTAGCGCAGAATTCGGCGGTAAGCAGAGCCATGAAATTAGGCCCTGGTTTTTTGACAACTTACCAAACAAGTCCAGTGCCTTTAAGCTCAACAGACTGTAATATAGGAAGCAAGATGGCTCAAGTAAACAGGATTAAGCCCAGCTCTAAAGCAGATTACGACATTATCATAACAAATGCGCCAATTTATTAGAGATAAAGTTGACTTCAATTGTCCGTTACTCCAACGCTGAAAATGGTTTCATCAGTATTGAACCAATTCATTTGACGTCATCGTCACAATAAATCTTGCTTGCGCAATTTTTATTTATTTTTTGAGTCAAGGGACCCTGTCAGGCTCTGGTGCGCAGTTTAGGTGAGCCCTTTATGTGCTTTCAATTTCCAGAAAGAGAGTTGGTATGTTTTGCAGTCAAAAACTTAGTGACTTGTTGTTGATTTTGTTAAATGCTGCCCTCTATTGTCCAGTACTAGCCAACTTTTATACTGTGTGCACTGCAGTTGGTTTTATGTTTCACTATCTGTGGTCTCTGGAAGACCCTAAGGCCATGGTCTTTCAAGCCATGCCCAGCTACGGCTATGGCTGGAGCGCCGCGCCATCATGTGTTGAAGTATAGGATGTCCTTAGCAACACCCTTAGCAACAGTCGCAGCCGTAGCTGTAGCCACACATTCAGATACAGCCTACAGCTGCCAAAAATATTGCACAATCAAGAAGTGATTACACAACACTTGGAATTTACCGAACTGTCACCTTGAACGCTGGTTGCACATCCATTGTTTCCACCATTTTATGAACATTCCGACTCGTAAAATGGCAAACAGGGCATGCATTGTAAGTGCACTCAATCTCCGCATTCTGAAAGGGTACATATTTTTGACAAATCTCACTTCGAACTTCCTCCAAGCACAAATGAACCCAAGAAATGTTCTACATAAATGTTTTCCTGTCCATACCTCACTTATCAATGCCAAAATCAAAACCAGCAGCTTCATGTTTTTAAGAGAAGATTAAACACCCACTACGGAGAAATGTTGACACTTTTTTGGGTGAGTCTTGAAAACTAGACGAATAAACTTAGTTCACCCTTCCATAAAAAAAGCACAAACCAATGTCATCGTGCCTCTGTGAATAAAACTCATTCAAAGTTTGTTTAGGCGTGATCACAAAGAGTTGGTGCCAGGGTGCCAGCATGCTACCACCATGAAAACATTCCTCATCGGGGTTTCCAACTGATATCCGATTCTATTGATAACTTGTTTCTTTTCAGAGCGGAGAACATAACTCATTGAAAAAACAAAATTTGTCAACGAGCGATCCGCAGACCTCTAGAGCTTACGCCACGTAAAGCTAAGAAACTCTACTTCGACAGCAAACAAATTGGCATGATCGGTCCACACTGTACATATATAATGACATGTCAAACAGAACACTACTCTCTAGTCGCCCACATGTTCGGTGAATACACGTGTTCTCTATAAATACCTTTACAATACTCGCCCGTCCTTAACGCTTTGCTAAGCATGTGGAGTGGGGCTCCATTATCCAACAATATTTGTCCCCCATGGGTTTCGCATAACAATAATGCAAACATTCAACAACCATGAGTGCCATTAGCCCTGTGTAGTAGTAGGTTCTAGTCGTCTAAACAAAGTTGCAAAGGAAAAACCAAAAAGGGTCGGTTGGAGAACACACCGTTGTGAAGAAGAAGAAAAACTGAGTCAATATTTGCACTGAGGGTGAAAAATAGCATTCGCTGCTAATGATATAAGTCACTACTACTTGTTTAGTTCTGTAGCTGAAAAGACAAATTCCTGCATCGTACGTTCCGTATAAATGACCTATCGTTTCTCTTTATAAGTCACTGCAAACATTTTTTTAGCCCCAGTTTAGAAGACAAATAAAACAAGTGTTGCTTGCTGGGATGACAAGTGTACTTGTTAAGACGGCGACAGAACCTTCTTGTGGTGATTTTAAGCTTGGTTGTGGCAGACAAACTCGCAGGCAAATATTGGACAGACAGACAAACAATTAGCGCTGGTCAGTCGCATTGCTCGTCAAATATTACACTTTGGTCATAACAAAGCTCTTCCTTGTTATATAGTTAGAGACTTACCAAAACGTCCACAGAAAAAAAAACCTACAAACTAAGTGGCAGTGTAAAAATGTAACTGTTACATACGGTGGGATGGTTTCTGACTGGCACCCCCGAACAAAGATATTGACCAAATAGGGACACCGCCAACATAGGACTAGATAGCTCAGTTGGTAGAGCGTCGACACATTGATCAGGAGGTCTTCAGCTCGAGTCCCACTCTAGTCAATTCCTTGTTCAACCCCGAGAATCATTTAAAGATTTACCCAGTCAGTTTTCTTGATGGTTTACATTGTTGAATCTTTCCTTAAAAACAACACTGTTTGCCTGATCTACTGTTCAAGAACACATTTGCTCCTTTAAATGTTTCAATTGGTTTATTAAAACCCGTCGATCGTCAGTTTAAACGTTCACATCGTTCATTAGAGACATCTTGTGAAGTGTAGACCGTAATCATGATCAATTAAATTAACTACTTAATTGTATGTACACACAGTCGGTTGTAATGAGTTTTTGCGTCGGGATATATGAATTGTTTTACTTTGACAAGAAAGTGACTGTCAGATTGTCTTGGCTGCATGAGACTTTTGCTGCCCTACAACATGGTCGACCCCCTTTTTCAAAATCAGGTTTGTAATAACAAATATCAGTTTATTGGTGTTAGAATTGTCTCATATTTCATTACCCTTTTGCCACACTGTAGTAGAACACCTAAGGAATTCTATCCAATTTTACCTACTCTACCTGCCGAAACCCAAGTTGGAATTCCCTCAGATTAAGACTTCCCCAGCAGTCCATTAAACATCAAACACTTTCTATTCAAAGGTGACCAGGTCAAGAAGTGAAGCATTCCCGATAGGGTCTGGGATCGAGGATACAAATCTGCCGTCAAATAAAACATCATGGGTGCCCTGTGAGCTTACACCCTCTGATATGATATTACAGGTTCTTGTTTAAAGGCAGTGGACACTATTGGTAATTGCTAGAAAATAATTATCATCATAAAACCTTTCTTGATTACGAGTAATGGGGAGAGGTTGATGGTATAAAACATTGTGAGAAACGGCTCCCTCTGAAGTGCCATAGTTTTCAAGAAAGAAGTAATTTTCCGCGAATTTGATGCAAGACCTCAAGTTTAGAACTTGAGGTCTCGAAATCAGCCATCTAAACGCACACAACTTCACGTGACAAGGGTGTTTTGTCTTTCATAATTATCTCGCAAGTTCGATGACCGATTGAGCTCAAATTTTCACAGGTTTGTTATTTTATGCATATGTTGAGATACACCAACTGTGAAGGCTAGTCTTTGACAATTACCAATAGTGTCCACTGCCTTTAAAACATTGTGAGAAACGGCTCCCTCTGATCTGAAGTTTTTGAGAAGGAGGTAATTTACCGTAATTTCTCACTCAAATATTCAAAGACTTCAGGCCTGAAGCCTTTTATTAGTCATCTGAAAGCACACAATTTTGTGCAACAGGAGAGTTTTTTATTTTCACTATTCTCTTGCAACTCCGATGACCAATTGAGTACAAATTTTCACAGATTTTTTATTATATGGATTTGTTGGTATACACCAAGTGAGAATACTGGGCCCAATTTCATAGAGCTGAAAAATTTCATTGCTTAGTAAAATCAGATTACCGGCCAAGACTCCACTCAATTGTAATGCTAAGTAAACAACAGCTTAATACTAGTCATAAGCAATGTATATGGCAGGAAATTTTGGCCAGTAACATGTGTAAAATAAGCGAGCTATTTTCGTGCTTAAGCAAATTTTTTGCTTAAGCAGCTCTATGAAATTGGCCCCAGGTCTTTGACAGTTGCCAAATGTGTCCAGTGCCTTTAACTGTCAGTAGCGGCATGTGGTGTAATCTACACATAGACCAGAGAAGCAGAGCTTTGTGGACAATTATTGGGTTACTTTGGGTTCAAGTAAAGGTCCCATGGGGTGCAATCCGGATAAGGCGTACTGCTAAGTGGGATACCAAAACCAACCTATCAACACCCACTGTATCTTGTGTTGATAGGAAGGTCTATTGAAGACTGAAAAATGTTAGGTTCTATTGATTTGATACAAATGTCATTATCATTGTCATTAGGCTGTATAGACGATGTGACCTATGTTTACATTCGAACCGCCCTCTGTTGACAAAACACTCTATACGTCATGTTTCGCCGGGCACTGAGTTGCGCAGTCACAGTAAGATTGCGTACACTTTCTAGCTGGCTGCCAAAACACAAAGGTTTTGCCCGGCGGTATGCGCGCGAATCATGTTATGGTTTTCGTGTGACGTCAGAGGTCACATCGTCTATAGTCCCAAGGGAGCTGAGAAAGATTAAAGCTGACAATATTCAAGATTGAAACGTCGATATTATTGCAGCTCGACAATTTACAAGTTGTACACTGTACTATTTACTTTGATCAGTATGCTTTGACCATCGCTCTGCATTCTCTAAAACACAAGTCTGAACTAATGCTTCAATTTAGAAAGAGCAAGGGCACCAAGGAAATTTCTACTTGGTAAAAGAGGGCACCATGTGAGGAAATTGTACATTTCTACTAGAGTGTTTCAAGGGCACCGCAGCATTTTCTCCTTGTTTAAATGAGATAATTGTAGGTTTCTACATGAGCATTTCAAGGGCACCATGGCAATGACCTGCATATCCCTGCAGTTGTGAAACGCACAAACAGTGAACTTTGCATGTAAAATATTACAGTTGACAGGTAAAGAGACTGTTTTCGCTTGACCTGCCTGAGTCTGTTTTCATTCTCACGTATTGATGTGCTGGCAAAACTTATTCATAAAAGAAATCGATCCCAGTCTGTAACCTTTTCAAATTGAACAAAATTCCCGGACAAAAGGCGCTTTAAAACCCGCATATCCCACTTCATCAATCATTCAATACTAGGTACTATCTCTGTATTGATCCGACAAGTCGCGCAAACAAAAGATAAGCCTTCCTTAAGAAAGGATCTACGACTATCAATCTATAATCGGAAATCGGACAGACAGTGACTTATTCTATGGTCGAGGGTTAGGGACAGGGGCAATGAACGAGGGTGGCTGCCATATTGATTTGATTCCGACAGTCATCTGTAGATGTCACAGCTAGGACTCAACATAATGTACAATAAAAAACCTTGAGCAACAAGTTCCGATCTGGTATTTTTGATATTCTAGACCTCAGCCAACCCATGTTTAATATTTCACAGAGACAGCGATTGCCTCCATGCCCCCTGCTCATTGCCTTGGTGCCCATGAAATGCTCCAGTAGACAATGCCCCCTGCTTATTGCCTTGGTGCCCATGAAATGCTCAAGTAGACAATAGAAATTTACGATTTCCTCATAGGGTGCCCTTTACCAAGGAGAAAATATCTTGGTGCCCCCACCCTTTCAAAAACAAAGCAAACAGGCCAGCAACTCAAACGACAAGTTCTCCGCTCTGAGACAAAGTGGGTCATCTCTCCCACAATCTGTTCTTTTTCCGTTTCGGGTTCTCAAATTTGGAATTTCAAACCTTCCCTACTTCATCTCTTGAACAGTTATCGAGACTCTTTTTGGTTCTTGTTGTTTTGCTTAGAGTGTTTTTTCCTTTGCTAAAGGCAAAGATTCGAAGCCTGAGAAATTTCATGTTCATACATTTATTTACCTGCATACTTATAACTGCGTAAAAATATAATTATATTCACTGCATAATCAAAACAAAAAAATATTGTCACTTCTTGTGACCAGGTCACAATCCCCCCCCCCCAAATAACATTCACCAACACCTAATGAAACATTTTCAGTTCAGTGAACCCACTAAAAATAACCCAAACTAGAAAAAAAAGGTTCATTAGCAGAGAGAAAAAAAATGGGGCTCAAGAAAAAATGTATTACAATCCCAACAGGAACCCCCTCTGTGACCCAAAGACTGGACCATGAAGGATACCTTAAAACGACAGCCTTAAGGAATAGACTTATCAAATGAACAAGAAAGGGGCCTGCAACCATCGAACAAAACAACCCCAACGGTACTTAAAGTCTGAGATATACAGTTGAGTACTTTGGTTTAGGTTTCGTGAATACCTTAAATACAAAAACCTGTTCAGCAGAACTGTCAGTGTTGGACAATTCCAGCGTGGGGGCAGACTGCTAATCTCTCTTCGGTGCGCTAAGATGTGGTTCCATTCTTAAGAACTTCATCTTCCGGGGCTTAGGTTTCCAATCGCTCTTAAAGAAAGAGGTCTAAGAATGATGAGGTAATAAAAAGAGAGACCTTGGGATGGCAAATGACCCGAAAAGAAGAAGCTTGTATTGTGGTGAAAATGCACAACACTGAAAAGAAGAACACGGTTTTCAGCGAGCCAACTTATACGCTCTCCTAATCACACACTTTACACAGGGATGGTTCAATCTCGATGAACAACAAAATTATCCGATTGTCGTCTCGGAACTTTCTTTGTATAAAACAGACCGCCATCCTGAGAAATAATGTTCAGACTCTCGACTTCTTACATGTTTCATTTGCGTGAGAAACTTTTTTACAGCTGAAATAGAAAAGCAACATACCAACAGCGAAGTGTTTTCTTTGTTGTTAATTATAATCAACCCACACACTCAAAGTCCCCCCCCCCCCGCCTTTTCATGGGAACTGAGCTGAACGACACAGCAACATTTTGCTGCTTATCATGAGTGGGGATTAACGCTTAGCACAGAAGCTGACAACATTTATAACCTCGTTCACACTCTAGCTTAACATATCCAGCAACCACAATGTACTGACATGGCATTGGAGTGCTTGACCGCCCAAATGTTAAAACAAGACCTTTGGCAACACCGAGCAGCAGGGTATCGGCCAAGTCAACGTTTTGAGTTTCTCCACTCAATGCTAACACCCAACCAAATAAAAACCCACAAAAAAAACCCAATAGAAATCAACCTTGACTGGAAGTCTAGCGCCAAGTGTGTTTTCACAAAAATTGAATAACGCTATGTATTTCTGATTAAATATTGCATCTTGCCGACACCTGTGAAACATCAGAGGTCCGGTTAGGGTGGAGCAACGTGATATGTGTCCCCTTCAAACCTGCTGGTCCATCAATTAGCGATAATTGAGAAAGTATGGTCAAATTGCGGTTTAGGCAAACAAAGGGCGCTGATTGAGGACTCAGACCACCAGAAGGGGGAACCCCAAAAAAAACATCAACCCGAGTAAAACAATTTCAATTTCTGTGTCGGGAAAGACAAAAGAAAACATTAGTTTGACATTGAAAAAAGACCCCTTAGCTATGGTTTGCGTCAACATGTACATTGTATTCGTGTTAAAAATAATAATAAATATAGCCCCCATAGAAGTATCTATAGACACTTTACAAAGTCTACCGTTCATTTAATTTAAAAAATTGTAATTGATTGTACCTGTTCATTTATTCAAAAAATATAAAGTCTTTAAATTTGTCTAAAATGGCCACCGCACTGAAGTGATGTAGTTTTCGAGAAAGTAGAAATTTTCCACGAATTTGATTTCGAGACCTCAGATTTTGAAATTGAGGTCTCGAAATCAAGCATCTGAAAGCACACAACTTCGTGTGACCACGGTGCGACAAGGGTGTATTTTCTTTCATTCACATCTCGCAACTCCGAAGACCGATTGAGCTAAAATTTTCACAGGTTTGTTATTTTATGCATATATATGTTGAGATACACCAACTGTGAAGACTGGTCTTTGACAAATACCAATAGTGTCCAGTGTCTTTAACAACACATGTAAATCGCATGCTCACGCCTGGTAGTGTGGATGTTTAATTCCCAAACACATGTTAACCAACAGTGTCAAAGTGTCCCAGCAAGACTTTAACAACGTCCAATAATGGCCAATAAACATCAAATTAAGCTGACCTTTCAGCCAAAGAAAAACATTGCGCTTCCGGTTTTCTACAGAGCCAATTAAACCAAACAGCAAGGCAGCAATTTAATTAATGAATTGTATCTTCTTAATTACTCCGCTCATGTGAGACTTAGAGACCTACATAGCACACGAGGGAGAGAGAGCTTACAGAGGAAAAGCAATATGCTTACAGGTCAAAAGAATTCAATTAAAATTGCAAACGTTCCCTGCGTCTGAATACAACTCAACAATGCAATTATGTCAAAGACCCAAGTTTTGCTTGTTTAATCCGTAAAACAAACAGATTTCGAAACAGCCCCCTTACCAATCTCCTGGGGTCGATTTCACAAAGAGTTAGGACTAGTCCTAACTTAGGACTAGTCCTAGGAGATATACAAATTGCATGGATAGTCCTAAGTTAGGACGAGTAACTAGTCCTAACTCGAGATACTAGTCCTAACTCTATTGTGAAATCCACCCCAGGGGTAGATTTCACAAAGAGTTAGGACTAGTCTTATCTTGAGTTAGGACGAGTTACTAGTTCTAACTTAGGACTAGCTGTAAGTTTTTGATATCTCTTAGGACTAGTCCTAAGTTAGGACTAGTCCTAACTTTTTGTGAAATGGACCCCTGAACACTTAAACCCATTTTAAAGTTGTATTGCTCACTTTTTCCGGTTTTTAATTGTATACAAATGATAAGCATAACTCTGTTGTGCTAAGCTACTCTTGGGCTAAAGCAACCCTTTATCATCAGGTCCTGATTTCCGTCCCTCATGTTTTACCTTCAATAACTGGCCTGGAATAAAAACAACAAATTTCAGCCCCGACAAAAATGTAGCGTTTTTTTCTAAACACACCCCAGAGCATACACTTCGGGTGTGTATTTTTCCAAGCAGCTCCAACATTGATTTAGGACAAGCCGAGTGGACCAATGTAGCTTTTAGCTTTTCTTAAGACATCAGACGGCCCAGGTCAGATGGTAGGGGTCCATGATTTGCAGTGGACCAGACAGTAAGACATACCCTGACGGATTTAATTGATCCCCTGCCTTGCTAAATATTTACTGTGCCCGCTTGAAAATGGATTTATACAAACTCGCTGGCCGAAGCCAACTTGGAATTGCCAATGAAAATATTGGTTGAGGTCATGGGAAGGTCACTTCATAAAATGTGTGTATTTGTGTTTTTAAACGGCGGCTATGAATCTATCTTATTTAGTTTTTATAATCACAAGTTCTATTTCTTCCTTCATTGGTTTAGGAATTTTGATGTCTAAGTTGAGCACTGGTGGCGACTGTCATCGAATTGCGAACTACATGTACCACGAAATCTGCTAAGCTCAAAACAAATATCCGCTAAGCTGGTAACCTAGACCTACATAATCCACCTAATAGCAGTATTCTATATTGAAGGCAAAATTCAGAAAGCATTGAAGCAGAAAAAGATCCCTGATGATTGTGCTTACTGAACTAATATGAAATCTGCTAAGCTCAAAACAAATAACCACTAAGCCAAAGCTGGTAATGTAAGCCTAAACAGTTTGTGACTGGTAGGCAATTTTATTTAGCATCTACACTGAAAAGCTTCACTAAAATTGGCCAAGGGCCAAAATTCATAAAGAATATTCAATCCCTGAGAAAAAAGTGCATACTTGAACAAATAAACAGGAGTACATTCACAACCCTACACATTACAAATGTCATTTTTGGCTGGTAACCGCTTTCACCGCATCAAATTTTGTATTGTGCCCTGGATTAATGTCACTTAGGCCTATGTGTTAGTAATATAGCCATATCTCGTCTAGACGCCCCTCCTACTTTACTTTCAGGTACTCTTGCACCTTAACCCAGACGTGCCCTCGATGAGATACGCCCTTCCTTCACCAGTCTTCAAATTGTCTTCAAATTCTTGAGGAAGATGGTTTCATTTTGATTCCCCTGACGGCAAAAAAAACTACCTGAACATCTGACCCTGGTTACAGTATATAGGCTGTCTGATGTGCAATACATTGTCAGGCCTGATACTTCACGGAGGCAACAAAGGCGATTGCCTCCGTGCCCCCTGGTCATTGCCTTGGTGCCCTTGAAATGCTACAATACAAATTTGCAATTTCATCATAGGGTGCCCTTTACCAAGAAGAAAAATGCCTTGGTGCCCTTGCCCTTTCAAAAATGAAGCATACAGCCCTATATTGTACACTTAGTCAAGGCCAATACAATTTTGTAATTGGCTTCCATGCTTGGGACTTCCACAATGCCAGGGGAGCAGTTATTGTAATGGTTTTAACAGTCTGTGCGTAACTTGACATCATTATGGCTATTTCTAAACTAATACAGATTACAAAAAGAAATTTAATGTAGTACAACTACAGCTGTTCACTGGTATTCGAGGAATGAATAAACTGCTATGACAAGTTGGGTAAACCACATACTGATACAACGTCATCTTGATACCACCTTTGGTTCAAATGCAGACACGCCAAGAAATGCAAAAGAACCTCGACTGCGTGAAAGGGGTTTAAAGTCGAGTTGTTTCTTGAAAAAAAAAAAATTGGGGCATTTTCTTTCAATGCTAACCACAAATGCATCCCTTCTTTAAGAACCATTCTTGACGTGGGATTAAAAGATGAGTCAAATCCTTTTTCACTATCGACAGGAAAACCCCTTCAAATGAAGTATTTACAAACTGCAATTACCAATAGGTGAAGAAAAACCCACACAGATTTCATCACTGAAGGATCCTTCCCTTTCTTTCTTTTCCACTTTTCCTTTTTTATCTTTTCTTTTATTACAGTTGAAGAGGCTCGTCTTTTGTGTTTGAAGTGCTGGACACCACAGCATGTACCCCTCCAGCAAGGTCGAGTGGCTTGTTTCGTAATGGTTCGTTTGTCACCAGAATCCCCGAATAAAGACATCATTTTTCATTAAATTGGAGTGGGGGAGAGCGCCTCTGGCAGTCATGGCATTGTAACACCTTCATGTTCCGTTCCTTTCAACTATTAGAAAAGCTGCGGATCCGTAATTGAACACAGTTATATTGTGCCCCCAACTGAAGTCCCTTTCAGTAGTCACATGACACCTAAGGTCATTAAACCCAACGACTAGTGCCCCCTCCAGTCTGTAGACTTTGTGTAATTGCGATACAAATCACCGAACGTGTTTTTTACAGACCGCCTTGCCTTCAGCAAATGCACACAAGGGCCAGTGAGCTTTGTGCAAATTGTTGGAGTTGTCACCATGGATGAAGCCTTGGGGGACGCCATTCTTCATTTAGGAAGTAACGACAACTAATGAAAACCAATGACACCTACAGAAACTAACACATCATTAACTGGAACATTTTGAAAGTTCATGGGAGACTCAGTTAAGTGGTTTGTTTTTTTCCCTGCATGTCACGGATACATCGTTCAAATCCCACCTCAGACCAGAGCGTGAATGTAGTGTTTGCCTCAATCCTCCAAATGCCAAAATCAACCACAGTGTGCACCAGTCCTGACCCCCCCCCCCCAAAAAAAAAAAAAAAAAAAAAACCTGGTACATCATCCATTATCTAATTCATAAACCTACAATTAAACACTATTCCGATTCAACAATGAGGGTTAGGGTTTTAAACAAAACAAAACTTTAATCCCCTGATTACCTGGCTGATTAGAATGATAAGCGATGACTGATTTGATAAACACTAGTCTAGACTAATCTGCTCTTGTCTTTATCTCTGTCACCCTTTATCACTAGTACCCTAGTGACCTTGAGTAAACCCACCCACTGAGACCGCGTTCCCACTGGATCCACAATTGCGAGATCAGGATCCCACCTCAAGATTGGTTAATCGTGAAATCCCGGTCGCGTATGATCGCGCATTGATCCCCCTTTTTGGGGAACGGAAGTGGGTTCAAAACAACGCTGTTTTGCTAGCAAATTGCGGGGCCTGATTGCCTTTTGCGTTCCCACTAGACATTTGATCGCCTATTAATCCAAAATTGCACGGTCAGATCCTAATCGCCCTGGCGTTCCCACTGGAGCCTTCTCTCGTTGATCGCCCTTTCGGGGTCTTGTTCGCCCTTTTCTAGAATTGAGAGATCAATGCGGGGTCCAGTGGGAACGGGTCAAAGTGCAATCTACAATCAGCTTTGGCTGTTCCCAGTATAAAGTCGGTGGAAGTGTCATGGCCGAGCCGCAAAGAGCACCGAATTCAAACTCTGGTGTTTCTGATCAGCAGTGATCGAGCCCCAGACATGACACTCGTGTCCTTTTACAGCAAGACACCTAGCCATTGCTTGCCCCTTTAGATGACAGCCCCTGGATTTAGTGATCATGACCTCCGCCACAGAGTCACTGAAACACATTTCATGGTTCCATATTGTCCTTCAACAGCTACAGGTAAAAGTGTCACTTAATAAATAACCACTGCATACACCAAACAACAGTCCTGCATACCTCGAAATAACCAACACCACCCACAGCAATTGCAGTGGTGCCCTGTGCTATTGCTGCGGTGCCCTTTGCAAAGTTCCGATACAAATTTACATTTTCCTCATTGAAGTGCCCCTTACCAGAGGGCAATTGCTGTGCCCCTTCAAGAACGAAATTCAAGGCCTAGGCCTGCAGTATATGCTTTGATTCTAAACGAGGAAGGGCACCAAGGCGTTTTTTTTTTTCATTGTAAAAGACACCCTAATGAGGAAATTGTCGTTTCTACAGAGCATTTTAAGGGCATCAATGCAATGACCATGCAGTGGGCATGGAGGCAATGCAATGACCATGCAGTGGGCATGGAGGCAATGCAATGACCATGCAGTGGGCATGGAGGCAATCACCTGTTTTGAAGTATCACGCCTGCCCTTGCCCTTTAAAAAAACAAAGCATCTAGGCCTGACATGGTCTACTTAAATATATATAATCTTAGAATAAACTTCACAAATTTTTATTGATCACCGGTTTTGCTTTAATTCTTGACCACGTTGTGTTTAGCATAAAACGGAACCACACTGCTCTTATGATGTGCTGCGTCTCGCCATCCTCGTCTTCATCAACACAGCGTACATGACTTGCATAATAATCCAATGAATCATATTCCAAAGCCACTGTTTTTATTACCAGATCTTAAAGGGTTTGGGTACCTTTTTGTTTTTGGCCATGACATGAATCCCTTCTCACTGTGAATGAAGATGAATGTAATATAATTTACCTGTAGAAGTTTCAGCTTCATTAGTCGTCAAGTTGTTGAGAAAAAAAGTGAAAATCACAGAGTCATGTTTACGGTCGAATTTTAGTATACCCTGCACATGCTCAAATAATTCTCATCTTCTATTTTCACTCAAAAAAAAAAAATTTTGTTTAATGTTTGGGGTCAAAAATCTGACATAGCATCTTTAAGAACCCAACAGGATTACTGTAATTTCAGTGATGGGGACATTGCAGAGTCTTATGGCCCACTCCATAAATTCTTCTCGATCGATCCACACGAGAAGAGTGTTTCTATTCTACACCAAGGTGTATTACTCACTGCACAGTGTGCCTCCCGCAAATCAAAAAAAAGGTTTAATAACGACGAAGGTCGAGGCTTAATCAAATTACAGGGTACTGTTTTTATCTGCACATGTAAATATTTAGATAAAATTGTATGTTGTTTAAATGGATCGTTCCATCGAGGGAACGGGGCAACCTTCAGCAGCGTCTCCAGGCGGAGTTTTAAAAACGCCACGTTAGCAACACCCAATCTCATTCAATACAAACATTGGTTTAAACGTTGTGATAATAAAACGCACTCTACATTAAGTGTACTTACTGAATATACGATTTAGGGATTGCTTATCCAAAGCGCTGTGAGGTAGTCAGCCTGTGGTTTGAACCTACGATGGTTATAAGCCGTTATAAGTTGTGGCTTGTGGGTTCGGTCCAAATGTCAGCAGGGATTATAATAGTAGATTACTGACATAGATTTGGGTTTTACCCATATACACCGATCAAGTTAGCACTGTATATCCCCCCCCCCCCACACAATAGTGTGGGACGAGTCTATGACTGATACTTACCCAAATAGCCACTACTTATGCATATTTCATAGCCGACAGAAAAATTCGCTAGAAAAATTGACAACCAGAGGGCGGCCTCTCGCGCCCACCCAGCATGCTACGCAGTAGCTCCGCCAAATGATGTTTATATCCTTCTATTTCTAGCGACCGTACGTGGTAGACGTGAGTTTTTTCCACCCTCTTGCTTTAGCTAGAGTACTTATACGTTCGCTTTATTCGCTTCATTTTTCTAGCGAATTAGCCTGTCGGCTATGAAATATGCATAAGTAGTGGCTATTTGGGAAAGTGAATGAAATAGACTCAGTACTTTCCCGAGCTCTGTGGAAAAAAATCACAGGAATATTACTCGGGTGGGAATCAAACCCACGACCTTTGCAATTCTTACAGAGTCTTAACAAAAATTATTGGTTTTTTTTTTTAAGGGGAATTTCTCCAGAATCTGGGAGATTTGGCAGCTATGTCAAGGTTAACATCACACTCTTGTTGCTAAGGATTGACCAATCTCAATCAAGGATTCCAGTTTGCTTGAAGATACGTGTAGAGGGCCATACTCTTGTTGCTATGGATTGACCAATCCTAATTTAGTATTCTAGTTTGCTTGAAAGGGCCACACCCTTGTTGCCATGGCCATGGACTGACCAATCCAAACTGAGAATTCCAGTTTGCTTCTAAAGATAAAGGGGCCACATTTTGCAGCAAGATCTGTATTGAAAAGAAGAATTATTCTCACAATTGTATTTGTATAGTTACATGTGCGTCAATGTTCCAGAAAATCCAGTGTTTATGCAGAGAGCTGGTCCTTGCTATATATGGTTTATGTATGCAACTTTTTTATTGGGTTGACATACCCTGCGAATCGATACAAAGAAACCTAGCATTGTACACACCCAGTGCACAAGTTCAGCACTATATAACCATGGAGTAAGAATGAGTGCAGTTTATGGCCACTGTGCAGAAAGCAGCAAGGCAACATTAGGCCCAGTTTAACCCCCCCCCCCCCCCCACCGCCATAAACCTGTTCTCACTTTATAGAACTGATAAGTGGAGGTTGACATTGGGTATCTGGGTTGCTCCACTTCTCTTGCCAACATTACATAATAGTCCCCTTGAACAAATGTTCACCCTTGTTGGTTGTGTAACCACTGTAGGACTGTTTTTAACTCTTTAAAGGGAAGGTACATGTTTGGTAATTACTCAAAACAAATAATAATTAACTTAAAAACTGACTTGGTAATGAGCATTGGAGAGCTGTTGATAGTATAGAACATTGTGAGAAAACACACGCATAAAATAACAAACCTGTGAAAATTTGAGCTCAATCGGTCATCAAACTTGCGAGATAATAATAGAAGAAAAAAAAACCCTTGTAACACAAGATTGTGTGCGTTTAGATGGTTGATTACGAGACCTTAAGTTCTAAATTTGAGGTCTCGAAATCAAATCCGTGGAAAATTACTTCTTTCTCAAAAACTATGGCACTTCAGAGGGAGCCGTTTCGCACAATGTTTTATACCATCAACCTCTCCCCATTACTTGTCACCAAGTAAGGTTTTATGCTAATAATTATTTTGAGTAATTACCAATAGTGTCCACTGTCTTTAAGGGAGAACCCTGTTCTTAAAATCAAGAGGAGGGCAGATAAACCTTAGTTCCTAAAACAATTGTGAAACATTTTTCTCCGAAAGATGCATCAGTCCATAATCAACGATTGATCAGTTTTGGTCAAACACTCTTCATCATTAGACAAGACAACTAGATCAGAAACGTATGGCAACATAGACTGACAGAACTACCCACTAAAACATTTTGACAGTTCCAACACTTGAACATAATCATGCTTTGAGATTCCGTCGTCTGAAAAAAATGCATTCTTGAATACATGAGGCTTGAGCTTCCACGCTCCTTCGAGACACATTAAAGCCAACATGCAAAATAGCTTTGAGAGCACAGGGAATTTTTCTACGACAGAGTATGCATCTCTTGAGCGAAAAAGGGCAGGAAAAAAGCTTCACAGCTGAAAAATATTGCCAGGTGGGAAAAAGTATACAGGGCACCTGTTGCAATAAAATATACATTTACAGTTTAAAGGATTTGGGTACTTTTTCAAAATGTCCATAGATTTACATTAAACTTACAGGGTTTGAAGATAATGATAGTGGAAAGCTTCCCTTCAATTCTTACTTACTGAGGTGCTGTAGTTTTTGAGAATTGAGTAAAACAATGTCATGAAAATACGTTTGTAAATGATTAAAATAATTTTCGTCTCAATTATTTTCATGACATTGTTTTACTCATTTCCCCAAAACTACAGCACCTCAGCACGTAGTATTTTCAGGGTAGCTTTCTACTCTCATTATCTTCAAACTGTGTAAGTTTAGTGTAAATCTGTGGACATTGTGTTTTTTGTCCTACAAAAGTTACATAGACCCTTTAACTGGTAACCTGTTTCTGTCGGGCAAAGTTTTGATCATCGAACACAAATTATTTCCTAGTTATTTATCACCATTTTACATTTTGAATTGGGTAGACAGTATTCATTTCAAAATTCAGATGAATTTAACAAAGAAATTTTAAGTTTCCTGACAAATTTGATCTCTGCCATAATGGCAGAGCGTCGCCAGGTTTTCGACTTGACTGGCGCCCGCACCCTGCTGAATCAATGCGTGCTAGGGTCAATTTCAGGGTGCCTGTAGGTTGGGGTCTGCATTGGTGTTCAGACGTGTATCTGCGATTGTGTGCAATTGGCAGCCGGACACCCATATTGGTTGCACGCCCCCCCCCCCCCCACACACACACAAGTAAATTAGTAAATTAAAAAAGGTTTGATTTTCTACTGCCTATAATCCCAAAGAATATAGTCACAGCCAAAAATTTTTAGTGCTCGAAACCCAGTTGCATTTCCCTCTCCGGTCGACCTACGGCGTGTGAATTCACCAGGTGTATTTTGCCCCTTGAATGGTTCTCTAGGGTTTCGATTGCAAAGACACTGAAGTCTAACCACTGCTTGAAAGCTTTTAACTGACTTGAATGATTAACCAAGCAAGACGTTTTATCAAATTGAGCAGAATAGCGTAACCATTTGTGTCAGGGTTGAGGAGTATTAATTCAATCATATTGTCTATGAACTTACCTTGAAAGTGATTTTGGAGAAAAGGTGAAACAAGAGTACGGCGTGGTTGATTTTAATAAAAATTTTGCATTTAAAACCAAACTAGTAGTTTACTAACATTTTTTGTAAATAAAATTGTCCTTCACAAATTCCTTTTTTTTTTTTACTTTTTTTTCTTTTCTTATTTGTAATTTCTCTTTAAATATTATTATACTGTTGTACTGGCTATTGTAAGTTGACCTGTGTGTCACATTATTTGCCTGTTTTTTGGGGTTTTTTTTATAAAATAAAAAAATTCATATTTAAGTTTGTCCTCTGTCTGATGAAAAAAAAAAACATGAATCATTTGTAAACAGCACTTATAATGCTAGCAGTCTCCCAGAACGCATGCATCAATCCACCAGCCTCAGGTAAACAAAAGATTGCACATAAGAGAAAACGACAACGGTAGTACAAGACTGCCTTCAAAATCACAAGCTTGTTCTTCCAAGTTTGTTGTTTAATTTACCATGTCTGTTACATGTACTTGCACTGCATGTCTTATCAAAGACGGAAAACATCAGTTCCACCGTGTCCAAGTTCAAGCCCAAATTGGCACAGTTGATTCATGGCACATGCCCTCCCCTCCACCCTCGTTATTTTCACCCCCGATCCACAAACACCACTCAATTATCTCAACTTTGTTTCCCTTCTCTCTCTCTGTCCCAACACTTTCCACCAGTCCAGGCCACAAAATAATTTGTCGACCATAACTTTAAAAATGGTCCACATGCTACCCAGCTGTTCCAGTGAAAAAAATGAGTCCAGTCACATCCAAGGAAGTTGTCAAAATTCAAGCGGACAGCTCCACAGATGTTGACAGGGGCTGCCGATGATATAAAGACACTTAGACACCAGCCACATGGTAACCGGTACCCGGGCAACAAGATGGAGTCATTTTTCCCTCGGGTGGGGTCATTCTAATGTCACATAACTAAGTCCTCCCCTTAAATCTATACAGCAACAAGTTGTTTTTGTGTGTTTTTAACCTTCAAGCAGTAACGGGCAGCTTTTCATTTTACACAAATCAGGGCAGACACAGTTTCTTATAAAAATTCTAGCAAGAAATTCCGTCCCAAAAAATTAATCTTCAAGAAGTGAAAGCCCCTAGCCATCTCAAAATCTATCACGATTCACAAAACACAAAGAGGGCATGACAAGTACACAGTTTCAAGTAGAAATTCTAGCAAGAAATTCCGTCCCAAAACATTTACTCTTTAAGATGTAAACAAAAAAACCTTGCTATCTAAAAAATATCAAAGAAGCCTACACAAAAGAGGGCAAGTACACAGTTTCTTGTAAGAACTCTAACAAGGAATTCCTTGCCAGAACTATTCACTCTCCAAGGAGTAAAAATCCTAAGATATTTTTCTTCGTGGCCTGCGCCAGGGTTTTGCCTGATGAAGATGAAAACACTGTTGTGACATTCCGTTTCCTCCCGTGATCAATTGCTTGTTTTGCTTTAGATTGGATGTACAGGGGAACCGACAGCCACACATGCCCAACGGTGTTGAAGCCTTCTCACCATCGGCTCGTGGATTGATTGCATGCCCCATGCTCCAACGCTCGCATGATGACACAGGGATAAATACCGCAAAGAAAAGAAAAATGGACTTCCTTTTTTTAAAGGGTCGTTCTACGGGGAGTAGATTTTTTTTAATTAACCCTTTTGAAATCTGATTTGAATGGAGTCGTATAAATATATAGATGTCAGTTCAATCAGTGACATTTATTGTCAAAGAGTGCAACTGTTGACTGATTGAAACTGTCATCTCTTAAAAATTCAGGGGGCAATTATTTAGGGGCAGCCTTAAATTTCTCTCTCCCTGTGAACTCGGACAGCAAATGCTTGCTGAGAGCTCTCGTTGTAATGTAAGCTGCATTGCAATTCATGGGGAATACAATGACGATGTCATTTTGACACCATTTTAAAGAGAAGGTATACGTCTGGTAAACACTCATAAAAAATAACGACAATAAAAAAATTCTTTCTTAAAGGCAGTGGACACTATTGGTAATTACTCAAAATAATTTTTAGCATAAAACCTTACTTGGTAAACGAGTAATGGTGAGAGATTGGTAGTCTAAAACATTGTGAGAAACGGCTCCCTCTGATCTGGAGTAGTTTTCGAGAAAGAAGTAATTATCCATGAATTTGATTTCGAGACCTCACACTTAGAATGCCAGGTCTCGAAATCAAGCATCTGAACGCACACAACTGCGTGTGACAATGGTGTTTTTTCTTTCTTAGTTATCTCGCAACTCCGACGACCAATCAAGCTCAAATTTTCACAGGTTTGTTATTTTATGCATCTGTGGAGATACAGCAAGTGAGGAGACTGGTCTTTGACATTTACCAATAGTGTCCACTGGCTTTAAGTACAGCAGCTTTGAATTGTATAAAACGTTTTGAGAATCATTTCACTTTGAAGTGATATGCTTATGGAAAATTAACCAGTTTTTATGCCCCCAAATTTAATCTGAGAAGCATTACTGACAGTCACTCAGTACCGAAAATTTTCTCAAAACATTTTCTCAAAACAGGGCCTTATCTTAAATTCACAAAAAAATATAAAGGAATGCTCCAGATTACAGAGTAGGGCTTTTTAAAACCAAGATGAAACCAAGCAGAAAACGTTCCGAAGGCCTTGTAATTTAGCATCCTTTAGCCAAACTTCCCAAAAATTAGTCCAGAGGGCCAAAGACTTCTGGAAAATCCTGGGTGGAAATCTTGGAGGTCCTCTTTAAAAACCTGACTTGTCTTGAGAAGCTAGACATGTTTTATTTTCAATAGCTACATCTGCCAGTGTGCACATACATTATTGAACATGTGCTCAGCAAAGGGTTTTTTAACAGCTGCATGAAATTGCAAACAACCGTGAGAAATGTTTCTTCTTCAATGGATCTATTCTTTTGAGAAGGGAAGACTGAAGATGCTCAATTCATCACATTGCACGCAAGGCAAAGTGTACCTACTTTTATTTTACCTTTCTTAGAGCATTTAATACTGACAAACAGAATTATGTGATGACAGTTTTTCCAGGTTTCATTTCATCTTTCAAAAACAGAGCACTAGAACGATATCATTTCAAAACGTCAATCCCAGCTTGAACATTCCTTATATCACAGTTTATCATAGTTCAATCTGTGACGTGGTGTGTGTATTCTCTGTGATTTGTCTGAAATGTACACAAAATGCAGAAGCGAGGACTATGGTATGTAAGTATATAAAAACATGTTAACCACATGTCCAAGTTTATCAATTTAAAAACCCATAGGTATTTCATGGGCCAGGTACAAAATAGTATAGCAGATTTAAAGTAAAAACTGCATGAAGGTCTGCCTTTCTCGAGAAATTACAGAAGCATTAACACTGAATTCCAGACTGGTTTGGTCACTTCCCAATTTGTCCATCCTGGTAATATCAGGATTGTGTATGTCACATCATTTTCCTTTGAGTGTGTCTGATGTAATGGGAATATGGTTTGTATATTACTCAACAGTGAACTAAAAATAAAAATCATAATGAGGCACATTTAATTCCTGTTTTCATTTTATAATCATTTGCTTTAAAAAATATGTGTAGCCCTGTTGAACTTATAATGAATGAGGTTTTTTACAGCATCAATAAAAAAAAAGTTTCAAAATATTTTCTTTACATCACCCAGAAAACATACTTGGTATGGGACCAGGCCTCCAAGCTCAGTAATCCAATCCCAGTGATATACGGCACCAGACTCACATTGTGACAGCCAACCTACCAAAATGTCTTCCCGTGTAAAAAAATATAACTGACAAGGGGGGCATAAAAATGAGCAAAGGGCAAATCACAACTGCCCTCTAAAAACTATAGAAGGCGAAAGATCAACCAAGGAAACATGATAAACAACAGCCATGTGTACATTGTTAGGTGTTCCTGCTCGCAGATAGCGTTCACATAAACACACAGGTATTATATCATTTCAAGGATAGGCCATCCTGATTAAGAACGTATTCTTGGTAATATTCTTACCCTTTTACATGAGAACAATTTAGCAAGGGCCCCTTGCTAAATTGTAGCACGGTTGTAAAAATTTTACAAAATGTATTTTGTGTGAACGGACAGCCATTTTGTCTACTGTCCAAGTTCTCTTGCAAAATCTTGCCAAACATTGCTACATTTTACAACCATGCAAGGGACAAGGGACCCCACCCCAGTTTACAAAATGATGTTGTGTGACTATCACTTAAGCTGACCATTCAACAGCATGCGTTGTGTAAGGCAGAATAACTATCGCAGAAACTCACAGAGCTATTTGTGCAGATGCAGTCACCAAATGGTATTTGCAGGCTGGCTTATTTATCAATGATTCAAAAACCATAGTGGATTATATTCATTTGTCAAACAGTAGGAGGGTTGATTGTGTACTGTGATGACACAGTCACCACATGGTACTGTATTGCAGGCTGGGTGGATGATAATTAATGGTCAGACAGTAGGAGGGTTGACTGTGTACTGTGTTGGCACAGTCACCACATGGTATCGTATTGCAGGCTGGGTGGATGATAATTAATGGTCAGACAGTAGGAGGGTTGACTGTGTACTGTGTTGGCACAGTCACCACATGGTATCGTATTGCAGGCTGGGTGGATGATAATTAATGGTCAGACAGTAGGAGGGTTGACTGTGTACTGTGTTGGCACAGTCACCACATGGTATTGTATTGCAGGCTGGCATAGTTTATCAATGATTCAACAACCATAGTGGATGATATTCAATGGTCAGCCAGTAGGAGGGTTGACTGTGTACTGTGTTGGCACAGTCACCATTGTATTGCAGGCTGGCATAGTTTATCAATGGTTCAAAACCAAGGGTACTGAATGGTAAGACAGTTGTGGGAGTGGTATGGCCATGGTACGACTATGGAAGAAGGAAAATAGCGCAGAAGTTTGTCACTTGCCAAGCAGGCAGAGAATGGTGATTGTAATGTAAGCGCACAATTCAGCGCTAAGCAGAGTTGTGAAATTGGGCCCAGGGAGGTTAGTGCCCACACCCGACCTCACCATTGGTAACAAGTCAACCCAATTAAGTCATAGGGTGGATTCTGCACACAAATTATTTGCCAAAAATATAACTTTTTAAGGGATCAAAAACAAGAACTGAGTGTCGACCAAACTCATAAGCTTGACAGTCCTGTTACAACTCAACCTAATACATTAATCCTCTGACCCTCCACTCTTAAAAGAAGGACTTAGTACCACCAAAGAACCTCAAACTACATGATACAGATCAACATAATCCCTTCTGAGTAATAACAAGTATGCAAGCCTTAGCTCCAAATCCCCCGGAATTAAAGAGATAATCCTCTTCCAGGTGCTACTGATCCGAAGATCAGAGACAAAGAACCCTAGAACCCAGAACCTCAAGGTATGGACCCCTGACTGCTGAAATGCCTCATGCTTAACCTCAGAATGGCACTTTTATAAGGAAAACATCAAAGATACATTTTTGGTTTACAGGGAAGGTACATGTACACGGTTGGCAATTACTCAAGACAAATAGTAACTTTTGGTAACGAGCAACGGAGAGCTGTTGATAGTATAAAACATTGTGGGAAACGACTCCCTCTGAAGTAACGTAGTTTTTGAGAAAGAGGTAATTTCTCACTAAAATATTAAAAGACTTCAAGCTAGAAGTCTTTTATTCCTATATCTGAAAGCACACAAATTCGACCAACAAGGGTGTTTTTTCTTTCATCATTTTCTCACATCTTCCTCAAGCAAGAAATATTGCTTAATGTCCTTTTGCCTTTGCAGAAATGAGCAGGATACCAGTCATAAATTGTACATGTGTTATGTTAGTTTGGCTGGTAATCTTGGGCCCTGGGCTTCCAGTCTAAAAAAAGTACCTACGAGATGAGTTTTGCTTATAAACTGGTTTACTTCTTATTTCTGCTTAGCAGCTCTGAGAGCCTGGATTTGGAACTCTAGGGGAAAAACCAATCTGGCAACGAGCCATCAAACCATGACAGTCTTTATCCGAAGGTCGGCGAGTTCATTTGTCTTTTTCATCCAGGTGTAGCCACGCACAGTAGCTCCTGACAAAAGATACATCCGGAAAATTATTCAAGCTTAACGACTCTTTATCTGTTCGATCTGTGATGGGGGCACGATTCACACAATACGTGAAGGTCTGTAGCACATGAACTGCCAGTTGGCCATGTGTGTGGCCCACAAATAAAAAACCCAACCAACAAACGGTGAAAATAAATAAACAATTTTTTTTTTTTTCTCATGGTGTGTAATAAACAAGAGATTACTCTAACCGTGAGAATGTCTCTCAGCATGAGGCTCGTTGATTGCCTACGAATTTCAAAAATAGGTTTTGGGGTTCAGATAGCGTAGCCTCGAAGCCAAGAATTCAAGTGACAAGAGTCTTGCATGGCTAGGATGTGAAAGTCTTTGTACTGGCTTGCACCAGTAAAGGTGTGCGCGACTGAAGTGAAACTCGGCACCGCTTGAAACATGACATCATAATAACTTTGACCTTTTGAAAAGTGCATACAAGAAATTTTTGCGGCTCTTCATCACTTGGGAGTTATCAGTTACATGAAACACCAAACGCGTCGGTAAAGTGAGGCGCACAACTGACGCATGTACATGGTCTGCAGAGAACTAAAGTACTGTTCAATCATGTCTAAGTATTGACGTAATGTCAAATCCTCTTGTTAATAAACTCAGATCAGAATGTAGACCATACATGTCGTCTCCTTTTTGACGAATGTGTCAAATTGTGTTAATCGATTTTCGCACAAATTTATGACATACTCATCGCTATTAACATTTTTGGCAAGTTTTAGGACCTGAAATTTTAAACAGAAAACAGTAAACAGTCCCCTGTGAAAATTTGAACCCAATTGGTCGTTGAAGTTGCGAGAGAATAATAAAAAAATAAGAAGACAAAACTTGTCGCACAAGTTGTGTGCGAGTTCAGATGCTTGAATTTGAGACCTCTGCTAAGATCTCAAATTCAATTCTTTCTCAAAAAACTATGCTACTTCAGAGGTAGCCATTTTTCACAATGTTTTTGCTATCAACAGCTCTCCATTGCTCGTTACCAAGTAAGTTTTTATGCCTACAAGAATTTTGATTAATTACCAATAGTGTCCAGTGCCTTTAAGAAAAGTGCTCATTTTAATAATATTTCATAAGTTGACATATCAACATATAACTTTTCTTTTATGATTCATGGGTGAGGAGCCGAGCAGTGCAGGCTCTCACTTCAAAATATTCTGAAGAGTGTCCTTCCTGCCCCTCGGGGCACCGTGCCACCATCTCAGAGAACGTCTCGCCCATCATCTTAAGCCACCGATAGCACTTATGATATCACTTGACACGAGGTGTATGATCTCGCTGCATATTGGATTGTATACAATGCCAAACACAGCAAGGAGGCTACCACACCAGCAGACATGCTCCATGAAGACTGGGAAGGGGGGGGGAGAGAATGAGAAATCGGGCTGCAACCTAATTTTGTATTTTTCCCCCCGAGGGAGATTTAATAATTTGAAGAATAAATCTGATAGGCATCAAGATCAAACTATTTCGCACTCCTTTTTTTTTTAGAGGTGCAGTGTTATTTTGAGATAAATTTTTGCCAGTCAGTCGTCCTTGTGCTGGGCATGTTGGCTGGGAATTCACGCTTGGTTTCAACAGGAGTGCAACCATAGGTTGTCAACAAGAAAACAAGACGAAAGTGCAAGACACATTAAGACGTTTACAATGCGTATTGAAGATTTCAATAACACAAACCTGAGAAACCTAAAACCAGCAATTTTTAATCACTTTTTATTCATCATCGGCACAGCCTTTATTAATTGATTCAGGCCTGTATCGTTTTTTGAAAGGGCAAGGGCACCAAGGCATTTCTCCTCGAGGCCCCCTGTGAGGAAATTGTTAATTTCTATCGGAGCATTTTGAGGCACCAAGGCAATGACCGGGGGCATAGAGGAGGCAATCGCCTGCATTACCTCCGTGAAGTATCAGGCCTGATTGATATCAAAGTAAAATTGAGATAATTTACCGTTGTTCATAAAATGGACTAACAAATGTGTACCCATGATCGTGATTGATTCACGTTTAAAACTAACCAGCCTGACCAATTAGAGCGAATGATGTTCCTTGGCTGTTTTTAACTTGTTGGCATGTGGCCAGCAGACCACTGAGTCATTTCAAAGTTGTTCAACTCTTTGAACAGATTAACACAATTTGTACCAGATAGTCAGATAGCGACTAAACACACATCCTCACAGGAATGAAGATGAGTGTGAATTATAGTCTGGCCACAGACTCTCCACAATGGTAGCACTGGTGTAAACAGAAAATACAGGGGGGGGGGGGGTCAGACTTCATCTCCACATGAGAGGTGACTCACTGAGGGGTTTGTGGTTTAACAACAAACTGAAAGTACTGGTCAATTGTTTGCGATCCTCTGTGAGCAACATTACATCAGGATCCACTTAAATGACTCTGAATACACATCAATGGCTACGATTGAATACCTCGATCTACCTAATGCTCAACAGAGATTCAGAGCGTCTTGTTGTTTCTTGGTTGATTTCATCTTCTTCAACCACTGATCTTATTAGCTGCGCAAGATTGAGGAAAGCTTTGTTGTCTTTTAATAGCTTTGCATCTCCGGGCATTAGCTCCTCATTAGAAATTCAATAGAGAGCCTTCTGTTATAAATAAGCGCAGTGTTTGGGCCATGGGGAGTCTTCAAGACTTTGAACAGTGGAGATGAATACTGTTTACTTGGAATTACAGGGTACATGCACAATTTCTAATTGGGCCCCTGCAAAATTAGAGACTATGGCCCAATTTCATGGTACATGTATGTCTTTACAACAGCATTTCTGCCCTTGTGTGGTCATCACCTCTTCTGTCTGGTATTTTAACAGTGAACAGGCAAGGCCTGGTCTTGCCTTCTTGGAAAAAGCAGTGCCGTTTCTCCTTTGGTAATAGGCACTTGAGGGAGGAATAGGCCTATATTTAAAGTTCTACTGAAAGAATTCAAACGGCACCAAGGCAATCACTAGATTGGTAAAAATCCTTTGATATATAAAGTTCTACTTAAAGAATTCAAAGGGCACCAAGGCAATGGCTAGATTGGTAAAAGGCACTTCAGGGAGTTCTACTGAAATGTTTCAATGGGCAACTAAGGCAATGAAGTGATGACATCGTCGCCCATGTACTCTTTTGACTCGCAAAAGACCAGCAGCAGGCTTGAGTTAATCCAAGACACCCATGGGGCAACTCCCCCTTGCTTCCCCCTTTTGGTGTTCACATGTTCCCTCACAGAAAGGAAAACCTTTGCCAGGCTCCTTCTTATAAATATAAGCTATGGCAAGGGCCTGTTCAAAGCTGAACAAAACACTCGATGGGAATCAAACCCACAACCCCCCTAATCTGGAGCAGGTATCTTAATAACCACAAGACCACAGAGTGCATCTAACGATTATGGAGCTTGAATCCTGTAATTAGCACCGGTGACCTCAAACAAAGTAACACATAATGTACATCCAAGATAAAAAAAAACAATAGCCATTTAATCATACACCGCAATATGATAAGAAGGGTGTGTTGTGAATTGATTTTGACGCTTAAAAGTACAAGTTTGCATCCTGTGCTAGTGTGCAAGTGTCTCTCCCCTCTAGTGTGCAAGTTTGTCTGCCCTCTCTAGACTCTACACAGTTATAATTATTGAGTCAGCTGAATGAAATTGTATTACATTCATGATGTCAATACATTTGTTCAGTTCTCAAGGCAGATTTCCTTCACATTCAGAAAACATTTTTCTTGTTCTTTCACCGGTTCCCAAAGGTCAACAGATTAAATACACAGGGCCCCATACCATCCGGTTGCCGTAACCACAAAATCACAAAATCCCTCCCTTCGTAAAGCCAGAGAGCAAACTGAGTCTGTGGTATTGTTGTTCCAACTGATCTCTATATATTCCAGTCTGCTCCATCATACCCAAGATCAAGCCCTTTCGCAAGCTAGGTTCAACACCCCCCCCCTAAATACCCATATCAAGATTGGATTTCCCGATCCCCATTGTAGTTTCTGACTGGGGTGATCAGGTGATAGCTAAACACAGGACTAGGGGTCAGAGAAAGTCCCGACGATGACGAACGAGAACAGAAAAAAAAGGAACCGGAAAAAGAAAAAAAAATCTCCAACACAATAAAAAATGCCTTCTGGACCAAAGAATGTCAATATTTTGGCTTGGCACACACACCGGCTTTGACTGTTAAGTTGGGTGAGCCAGTCTAGCTTGAATACCAGAGTCAATATTACAGCATGGGGTCCATTTCTAAGTACAGATCATATGTCTTTGTGTTGACCAAAAGTTACGCCAATTGTGAAGCTGATTATCGGTTCAAACTTTGAGGAAATGGTCATTAGAAAAACCAGTATTAGCTTTTCCACCTCAATTGCTCCAACCAAATTAATAACTGATGAAACAGTTGATTGATTTCATTTTGTTGTATTCGCCAGGAAACAAAACGAAATTGCCCAAATCAAAGGATCTGCACATTTTAAAGTGAAGGTAGGGGCATGTACGCTTGGTATTTGCTATTAAAAAAATTTGCACCAAAAACTAACGTGGCATCATCCAAAGCATTTTAGGAATCATATCACTTTCAAGTAGTATGGTTTTAAAAGAAAAACATAAGTTTTTACACCCCCAAAGTTAAAATCTGAGAAACATCCCTATCAGATACGTCTCTCAGGTTGTGTTTAATTCCAATTATGGAATATTCTTCCTGCATGGGCATAAACGCTGCAGCAGACGATTTTCACGATACTTTTGCATCAAGTTTTATTGCATCAAGTTTTATGAAATCGTCTGCAGGTTTTTGGCAATATCTCAAATTATTTAACTAAACACTATTTGAAGAAAAAAGCAAGCCTTAAATTCTTTCATGGTGTCATCGTAGAACCGAAGAGCATCCATGGTGCAGAAGCCAACGGACCAGGGTGACATTTCTATGCAAGTAAACAAAAAAAAGACTTAAGTTCTGACAAAAGCTAACAGCTATCCCTGATCCCTACCATATGGGAAGTTGTCATGCCCCGGTATTATGTAGCGATCTCTCGAACATTGTCCACGAGGCAAAGAGCAAGCAATTTGTGAGAGTGGCCCGGTGAGTTGAAAAGAAGGGGGTCTTTTCACCGGTATACAAATACCAATTTTCTCTGGATACAGAGCTGAAGAAGGAACAAAAAGGTCCCCCTTCGGTACCAGACAAACCCTAAATGGTGCCTACTCCCACCTCATTGTGGAGTCCAGGTTTCACTTACGGCTACACCCCCTGGCAGTTCACTCTAATTCCCCCCAGTTTTTTCTAAAGGGGTCCACTTCCTCTCTCTCCATGCGCTCAAACACAAGGCACAGAGAGTTTAGGCTAAATGGCTGATTTAGGATTGCATTGTTAGAGAAGAGTGTCACAGTTTGGAATCCTATGCCTGCAAGGGACTGGGGGGTATTATGCTATGCGACCGTTTAGTTGCTGTCGTAAAGGCACTGGACACTGTTGGTAACTACTCAAAATAAATGTTGAGAAAGACTCTGCTAGGGTCGAAACGTCAGGCCATTAACTATTTTTTGCAAAATAAATGTTAGCGTGTAAAAACTTACTTGGTAGCAAGTAATGGAGAGATGTAGGTAGTGTAAAACAGTGTGAGAAACAGCTCCCGCTGAAGTAACATAGTTTTTGAGAAAGAAGTAATTCACCTGAGGTCTCGAATTCAAACATCTGAAAGCACACAACGTGTGCAACTGCGACAAGGTTTTTTTTCCTTCCATTATTCTCTCGCAACTTTGACAACCAATTGAGTTCAAATTTCCACAGGGTTGTAAATCTTAAATGCAAATGTTGAGATACACCAACTCAGAAAGACTAGTCTTTGACAATTACCAAAGGTGGCCCTAGTGCCTTTAAGGAGAGTTCTTGTTTGAGGTAGTATTATCTCGGTAGCCCGGAGTGGTACATGGCGCTTAGAAATAAATCTTGACTGAGCGTGCCAGCAATTGCATAGAGCACCATTCGGCCACCAGGTGGCAATTGTTGTGTCAACTGAACTCAGTAGCCAAAATGGAACATTTAGACATTCCAGGAATACAAGAAAACTTTCTCCTTTTTTAAACGGATGATTCATTATTAGTTTAGACTTAAAATTAAATTTGACCACACCATCACCTTCTTAACGCTAGACCTTCAAAAATCATCAAAACTTACAGTCAAAATTACAGTCTTTTATGTTTGTTGTGATGTCATTTAGTGATTTAGAGTTGAAACACTAGGCCATTAACAACTTTTTGCAAAATTAGAGTCCATGGATTTGGAAGTCCCTGTGGGGACACATGTTTCCCTTTTCGGGTTGAGGAAAAAGTTTGCGATTTTGAAAATAAATGCAGAGTTTTGTTCAAAATTAGAGTCCACAGAAATCCAAGAAGAGGGGACAAAATTGATCCCATTTCATGTTGCGGAAAAAAGTTTGTGGGTTAGAAGAAAAAAATGAAGAGAAAAAAAAAAAAATTAAACATGATCAAAATATTTGTTTAGTCTCGTGTTTACAACTGAGTATGTTACTTTACATTGTCAAGTAGTAACACCTTGCCACAATCAGTTTGTCAACCTACACAATCTTCCAGGTATGGTACGTTAGATATTCACCGCGTCGGCCAGCACTTGATGTCTAGTACACAAGCAGTCGTTTCAAAATACACAAGCAGACGTTTGATAGGTTTCCACCTATACATCCTGTTCTAGTACACTCAGCTTCCATAGAGCCACCATGCCCTCACCCGTGTTGCAGTGAGTTTATTACTTTTAGGAGCTCAACAATCACAGTTTGGCTAACTGTAGAATTTCACACCAGGCGAGCGCTGACATCCAAAGAATGAGGCTCGCCATTGTGTTTCCGCAGACTTCTTGAAAAGAACGCTCAGGGTCGTTCGTCAATACGAATTTCATTCACAATTTGTTTTTTTCATAAAAGATGGTAAAGTGCACACGTTTTAGTGCGTGTCGACTGGAAGCCAAAAACTTGCCCGTCGTTTGTTGTTTACACATTATACACACTGTACATGCAGCGGGGCTAAATTGTTATATACTTTGATAATGTATTTGTTTAAAAATAAAAAGGTTGTGTGACTGTGTCAATGTTAAGCCAACTGCTACTATATGTGAACCTAGCACCTGTTAAGGGCACAATAATATGCAACGGCAGTTTGTATTTTTTTTTTGCAAATAATATGCACTGTTGTTTGGGGTGTTTTTTTCTACAACGCACAAGGAAATCACAAATTATTTAACCCTTTTTCTACTAATTTATAATTTCTTATTTTTTTTAATTGAATGGAGTCAGCATTTTGGCTGTTTTTTATTTTATTCAAATGAATAAACCATTTATAATAGTAAGCTGGACATTTGAAGGCCTGTACTAGAGTAGCTTCGCTGCAGGTTTTTTTATTAAAATATCCATGTGTGGAAACAAATACATGTACATGTAGATAAACAAGTAAAGTCTCTTCTCAACTGAGAATAATTAATACCCTTAGACAGGATACCAGCCCATATCAGGCTACTCCAAAGCTCTCACCGTTACCCATTTTTACTCCTGGGTGGAGAGAAGCAATCATGATGAAGTGCCTTGCCCAAGGACACAAGTAATGCCACTGACCAGGATTCAAACACACATTATGTAAACTACAAAGCTCCAGTCCAACCACCCTGGACCTCTAAGCCACGACACCCCACACAAAATGGCTGCCGCTTTATAATCATTAAAATGCAGCAGAAATATATCTTTGGACAAATGGATCACAAAATAACCTGTTGTTGCTTCGTTTAGCCTGGACTTCTTTAAAATAATGTGTGACTTCCTCTGTTTTTCTGTGTGATTTCACTTTAGAATTGATTGAAACCATGTAGGTTTATAATAGACATTTATTCCTATAGTTATATTCTAAGAATGCCCCCTTGCTGTTGTTTTGGCGCCATTTTTTATGCTGTGGTTTGGTTTTGTTTTCCACCACAGTGGTGAACCAACCATAACAAATAAACTATCAGATATCCATGGCTGCTAAGTTGTCATTAGACCGTCACTGAGCGATGACACAATCACTGTGGCTTGCAGGAAACACATCTTACCTTAAGGGCATCTTAAGTGCTATTCACACGACAGCAATTTAACTTGGGTCCCTTGCTTTTAAATTGTAGCACGGTTGTAAAATGTAGCAATGTTTGACAAGATTTTGCAAGAGAACTTGTACAGAAGAAAAAATTGTCCCTTCACACGAGGTACATTTTGTACAATTTGACAACCATGATACAATTTAGCAAGGGACCCGCGCTAAATTTCTCTGGTGTGAAAGGGTCTTTAGACTACAGAGTAGGATCATTTGCCATTCTTACTGCCAAACAAACTAGACGGTAATATTTTTCATAAGAATGCTTTTCAAACAACTGCTATTCAATATCTGACCCACTTTCCGCAAAAAACCACAAACCACTGCACTTGGCCTTAGAGCAAGCTCTTCCTTGCTCTATGGTATGACCATGTAGGTATAATGGCTCATAATTATACTAACTACAGGTTTGGAATTGAGAAGTCGAATGGAGTTTGGGGCTTAAAAAGTCAATAAAGAGTTAGCTCTCAATCTCAACATTGACCAAGGTATGGTACACAAGGCTGTGTAATGGTTTAGGGCTTTATAGAAGTCAATGAAGGATTGGGCTGAAGAAGTCATGGAGATTCAGGCTTGTAAAGTCAATGGAGGGTTGGCCACACAAAGTATACCTCTCAATCTCAACATTGAACAATGTATGATACATACTGTCATGTACCTACACTGTATGTACTAGTTTTAGAAGTCATTGGTTTGGGCCTGAAAAGTCAATGGAGGTTAGGGCATGAAAAGTCAATGGAGATTGGGCTTGAAAAGTCAATGGAGGTTTGGCTATACAAAGTATGCCTCTCAATCTCAACATTGAACAAGGTATAGGCCTAATGTACATGCCATAAAAGTGCAACCACGTCTTGAAAGTACAATGTTCTCAAAACCTTGTTTCAGTCTGCCATAAGAAATATATGAACAGATGCTAAGAGCACTAAATCTTGTAGCATGACACCAGCATGGCAAGGTTTTTCCCTGAAAGTATTACGTAAAAAATTAACTGAGTAAACCACAAAGGATTGATTCTTTAAGACAGTGGGAGACACTGGAAGTTAAATATTTGTCCCCTAGGGAAGACTTGTCACCCATTGATGCCTTCTGATTTTATCACTTTATCAACTTTCCTTTCTAAAAATATAGAGAAGGATGGTGCCCTTGGGAATTTAACAAAGGATGGGCAGTCATCTCAGGAATTTACAAATATTTATCTGTTGAGTCACATGGTGAGAAGCCATTAAAATAACTAGATTATCAACAATCAAGGCCTGAAAATCATTCATAAAACCAGAGATCTGCTGTTCAGTGTATCGTATGAGCATACAGCTAGCCATGAGGCATTTAAGCACCAAAAAAACCTGTTAAGCACTAAAAATGTTCAGTGTATGGCATCAGCATACAGAGCCATTAGTGTGTGGCACACAAAAATGTTGTTATAATAGACAAGGATAAGTTGACAGCCAGAACATCATACCATTGCGGTGACTGGTACCCCAGTCATTTCTGGCTTAGCATCATGATTTGCTTAGCAGGAATTTCTGCTTTTAACAGCTTTATGAAATTGGGTCCAGGTATAACGCTTCTAGGCAATTGTCTCATGCCCCTAATTGCCCTGGTGTCCTTTGAAAATGGGCCTCAGTGACCTCTTTGTAGTTCCAGGCGTGGTGTGTTTAAAACTTTTCCTCTGAGTCCCGAGATGGGATTAATTTTTCCCCCTGAAATTCAAGTTCACCAGAAACCGGAAGAGAGGAAGTTTTTCTATGGAGTCCAGTAAACATAAATTTCTACAAAAAGTATCCATCATCCGGCAACTTAGAGTTCACTTTCCCACCAAACATTGATTTCCTTTCATTTTACGATTTGCAAAAGAAAATCTATAGTCACTTCCGATATATCCTCTCGCACAATTGTAAATTGTCCATTTTTATTCCCCAAACGGGCTATAAAAATCAAAAAGTAAAATCGCTAAAAAGACATAAAATAACTTCAAATAAAGACTGCCACAAGGCGGCGCATACAAACTACCAAAATGTAACTGCTCCATTAAATTTATTAGCATGTCTTTTCAGGTGGGACAAAAAAAACATACAAATTATTTCAAGTGGTCTGGTTTGTTGATGAGAGTTCACAACCTGCACTATTTCTCAGGCAAGTCAAGTAGGCCTACATTTCTGTTGTTTTGGGTAAGAGTTTGAGTAAAATTGTTGAAAATATTATTATCTCAAAAACACTACCACCTTATTATGAAATGAAACTTAGTTTTACGGTATCAACAACTTTAAAGACAAATCTGACAAAACGAAGTTGGTAGGGTCCTCTATTGACAAACTGTGGTGTGTTTGTGCATAACCTAGGCACTACAGACACCGCAGCAATTGCGGGGTGCACAACACTTGCGTGCCAGGATTGGTGTAGGCCCTATTCAATTCAATTCCCATGTATTTATAACCACAAACACATTTCCACAAATAATACAGAACTATGTTATGTATGTATAATAAACTACAACAACAAAAACAAATTAGAGGAAAATGTGTGGAAGCAAGGCCCAAAGTAAGTCCGGTAGCTTGTAACGGCTTGCCTTTACATAACAAATGTTAATGAACGTGCTTAGGACAATACAAAGACGAGACAGACAGACCGACAAACAGACAGACGAACAAACTACTGGAGAAAATGACAGTGACAAAGTAAGCCAACTTTAAGAGGAAGAACGGTACAGAAACTATGTTACATACTGGGAAATAAGGAACTTTTTATAAAGATATTTTGAACCTTGCTACAGAGGGTTGAAACAAACTGTGGGTTCCAAACCAAATTGACACAACCCCTTTAAGATGTAAAGTAGAAAATATCCTCTTTTTCATTGTTCCCAGAAGGATTGCCCTGTCTGGACACGTCTTGACATGAAAGATGCCTTCAGCAGGTGGGCTTATAAACAAACTTCTCAAGTTTTTTTTCCCTTCTTATAAACTGCTCTCGAAATTTAAATCAGAGTAGAATGGGAACATTATAGCCTACTATTTACAAAGCTTGTTTGTTGATCATTATGAACAAACACTGTCTGGATTCTGAATACCTTTGCAGCAGAAATGTTGAAGTTTAGAATGCTATGTCAAAATCAATTGAACTTTCACTTTACCTAAAAACTACCAAACACAATATGCTTGATACTGTTCGTACAAGGAACGCTTCTTTGAAGACCTTTTTTTTTGGGGGGGGGGCAGCTCAACCCACCCTGAATATTTCTAGATACCCAAGGAGATTCCCAACCAATACCAGAAGGAAGTTACATATCATCATAAAGCCCCAACTTTGCATCTTTTCAACACCCCCCCCCCTCTTTAAGAAACCAACTCATCCCCTCAGGGACCCCCAAAAAAGAGACCTCATAATAAGCTCTTACACCATTGTGATGATTGATTTGCAAGGATGTCATCATCACTGAATGGCTCTGGAGTGGTTTTGTTCTCAGAGTAAAGAATAATCCAAGGTTTCTATGGCATTCTTCTCGCTGGTGATAGGGCCCCCCCTCTCCCCCATGACCCAATTGTCTGCCAGTAATATCTGGGAGATTTCATCTCTTTTGAAGGATTGTCTGTGAAAAGGGAAAGTGGCAAGTGCTTTGTAAGGCATCTGTTTCAGATGGTATGGTACAATAGCCGGCCCAATACGATTATTCTTTTGAGGTCCATAAAGTAGAGAGAAGAACACACACAATGGTCTGCAAAGTTTCAATCATGACTACTGAGGGTTAAAGAACAATTTTTCTAAATTGGATGGGGGAGACAGGCTGGGTAGTTCACTGCCCTACTGACTATCCCCATAGCAGACACAAGGCCCAGTTCATACAAAATATCTAGCACTTCAAGAAGTTGTGTTTACGCAGTCGGTTTCCCTTGGGGTTTATTATTTGATATTTGAAATATATGTGGTGCCACTTCCCAGGACCTTGTATCGTAAACTTGGGTGTGATCCCTGGTGGCACGGCAGTTGCAGGTCGAATGGCTTCTAATTGGTAGCAACTAAGGCAATTGCCTCCATGCCCCTGGTCATCGCCTCAGTGCCCTTGAAATGCTTAAGTAGAAATTTTCAATATGCTCATAGGCTGCACCCTAGTACCAAGGACAAACAACCTTGGTGCCCTTGCCTGTTAAAAAAAAAGCATACAGGCTTGAACTGACTGTCGAAAAAACTTCAAAATTCATTTATCTGAGAATTTTTAATGAAGTGGTTTGGGTAGGCTACATCTGAAGAATGTAGCGTGTCTTTAGTGTAGCTATTTTGAGTACACGTAACAGTCTTTATTAACTGCTGGCGTATACGCTGTACCGCATTATACATTAGGGTCATCGGAGGGACAGTGAGCTCTCAAATGCAACATGAGACAGAAGCGGCTGGCTACGAGCGTTTTATGGTCTACACCTAACCAGTTATGATATTGGTTAATCCGTTTATACAATACATGCTAAAACTGAGACAAAAATTATTTGTTTTACTCATTTCTCTAAAACTACAGGGACCTCAGGAAGTAAATTTCAAGGGAAGCTTTCTACTATCATAGTCTTCAAAATGTGTAAGTTTGATGTAAATCTGTGGACATTGTGTTTTGTGTTAGGAAAAAGTACATAGACCCTTTAAGACACTCTATGATCTTAGAAACAACTTCTTCTACATGTACATTTACTACAAATCTGTTGGCAACTCAAGCTCAAACATTAGTTTGGTATTCATAACCTTTCCAGGCCTGTATGCTTTGTTTTTGAAAGGGCAAGGGCACCAAGGCATTTTCTCCTTGGTAAAGGGCACCCTATGAGGAAATTGTAAATTTCTACTGGAGCATTTCAAGGGCACCAAGGCATTTTCTCCTTGATAAAGGCAGTGCACCCTGTAAGGAATTTGTAAATTTCTACTGTCCTTACTCTATGCTTCTAAGGGAACCAAGCATTGACCAGGGGGCATAGAGGCAATTGCCTTAGTTGCCTTCGTAAGGTATCGTCTCTGAAATAAATTGCCATCCCAGTACACGCAAGAGTGACCTTTGTAACCAAGCCATCGAGTGTGCATTCGGTTGATTAGACACCTAGATGTAGTGACGTTAATTAAGCGCTATCAGAGATGACTATTTTATGCCCGCTTGCCCAAGTGATCAAGTGTGACATCATTAATTGTGATGGGCATGTTGTTGGGGGACTAGGTATCGATGTTGTTAACAAAAACATAGGCCTTGGATTTTCTATCAAGCGGTGTATCTGTACTAGAGTTATAGCCCCTGGGTTTCAAATCTGAAGCGTGGCATTCCTCAAAATTAATCCATGTTTTGACCCTGATGTGTGTGATATGTAGTCTTAATCCAGCAGTTTAATCAGCAAAAGTACAGGGATGAGGGGTCTTTTAGGTCATACATCTCCAATCAAGACTGGTAAAGAGACTACAAACACAAAATTCTTTTCAGGTAATTTTTTTCAGTTGTTTCGTCAAGAAACCTGTGCTTGCGATTGCAAAATATTGCTCATTGTAATTATATTATTTTGTTGACATAAACGCCATTAGGAATACCCATTCTGCACTTGACATTATTTGAACAGGGTGACCTCGCTTACATGTCAAAAGGAGGTTGTTTATTGGCCAATCATGTACGCTGCGCGTACAAATCTGTGCATTTTTCATTGTTTTATTATTATCAATTTAATTCTCAGAATAGAGGTTGACGGGATGACATCATCTATCCAGAGGAAGGAAGTAAACAGATCACCAGAAAAAAAACCCATGAAATCAGACAAATTCAATGCCAAACAAGAATTGTTTGCATAGTTCTTTAAAACTAAACTCAAAAAAAGTTAATGGCTGGACGCTTCGACCCCAAGACATGGAGTCTTTCTCGAAGGCAACACAACAAACATGAACAGGCAACTCACTTTTGCAAAAGCAGTGCAGTTAAAACTTAACTCCTTTAAAGAAACCAGAAACTTTTGTCTCAAAAAAAAAAACCTGTCCCTTTAAATGGAGACAGCAACCTATGAAATGCCTTCATTATGATTCAAGATCAGACAGAATTTCCTGCTTAGAATATCCCCTGAAATCAATACCTTTGCCCATTGCCACACTGGCTCAAATAAGAGACATAATTTACTGAAAATGACATGCAGGAATACAGGAATACCTCAGGGCATTCAGAATGTGGCATGAATCTGTAAGAAAAATGCTCCGATCAAATTTCAGGTCTGCCACTTCCTGGAGACATTACCTCCAAGACATGCCTCTGTTTATTAATGCTCCCTGGTCATTGCCTTGATGCCCCTTTAAAATTTACATTTCCCTCATTGAAGCGCTCATTCAGTTGCTGCCTTATTACAAAGTATCACGCCTACGCATTATGCTAATACATTTTGTGGAAACGTATTCTCAGATAAATGTGTGACGCTTTCGTACATGGTTTATCTATTAATTAGCATTTTTTACCAAATGCCAATGTGAGTTCAACTTTTCACAGGTTTATTATTTTATCCATATATTATATGTTGAGATACACCAAGTGAAAAGACTGGTCTTTGACAATTACCAAAGGTGTCCAGTGCCTTTAAGAAAAAAAAGTTTGATCGTGGAAACATTTTCTGGAAGACCCAATAGAAAAATCTGCCTCCCGGTTTATATGACGGGGCACTAGTTGCAACAATGGAAACTTCACTGAATTTTGGCTGACAACTGATTTCTATTATAATATTTATAAGCAAGGTGTGTCTGTGCTTAGCAAGCTTTTATGCTTACAGCCTTTTTGAAATTGAGTTGTTTACATCTAGCCTACCCACTGCCAGGCAATCCACAAAACCTTTTAAACACTTTACGATTTAAGTAAACTATACCATCCTGATCCCTGAACACGCTGCCACCATTTTCTAATGGTCGCAATATGTGAAAGCAATTACAGATTCCAATCATTTTAGAATGAGGCCGGAAAATATCGCCGACCAGCCCTCATTCTGTTATAATAATTGCTAGCACTGGAGGAAGTGTTCAACACATGCAACCTACAGGTGTTCTAATGGACAGACGAACACTTTTATTAAAAACTATTGCAAAATGGGGCAGGTCTCCAGCTAGTATCTCCAGCAGGTACATGTAACTAGCTCTGTCCACTCCTTTTAAGAAGGGAAGTGTCTTTAAAGAAAAAAGGAAATAATTGTAGTCTGGAAGCAATGGGGATGTCATTAATTATTGAAAACTGTAAGGTATTGGTCATCTGGAAATGGCCATACTTCAATTTAACTTCCTCTGTGGTGATTGTAGGGCGACCGGCTGTCAAGAACTGTGAATTGGAGGGTACCCTGCCGAGACTCGAAGGGGGTGCAAAAAACGCTGACAATGGTACTAGTTATAAAACAGTCCATAAAGTGGCAATTGATTTCAAATAATTAAATGGGTAGGGGGGGAAAACGCCACATGTGCTTAAGTCATTGGCTACCTGGTAATAATAGTCAGAGTCGGAAAAACAATAAATCTTCAGGTGAAGAAAATATTCATCAGATTTTAACACCATCCGACTTATTGAACAATAACCTTCCACAAACTTCAAAATATTTTGTTCAAACAAGATGTCGAGTACCTTTCAATTCAGATCAAAAATAAATATCACTGCTTAACCGGAACCGGAATGTTATATTTGTCTTTGTTCTTTTGGCCTTAAAGCAGTGACTACTTCGCAGACTACAACCCCACAGTCTGAATGATATTATCGCTATACTGACAAGACCTATACTTGTATTGTGTTGTCCAAATGTTAGAGTAAAGATCACGCTTTGCGATAACAATCATCGACAATGAGCTGGACCGGGTCATTTCCTACAGGGGGAATTCCATTCAACAACAAAGTGTGACTTAAAACCCTGATTGATCGGACCCTCTTCCGAAATCCAAAGCTGTATGTTTTAAGGTTTTAGCGTCAAAGTCCAACTTGACTGCATTTATGAACTCTGCACACACAACGTAAACTCAAGCAGTAAACAGAAAGAAAGAAGGAAAAAACTATTTTCTGGTCGTCCTTTTTTTCCATTTTGTGCAGACCGAACATTGTCTGTGGTAGACTTCTGAAACTGCATTGGAATTTGGTTAATACTCGCCTGAAGCTATATAAATCAATGCTTTTTACCGATTCTAAATTTTAGCGTTTTGTTCTGATTTAGGATTTGACAACAAAAAAACGTCTGCAGCTGTAAGTTGACTTTTGTGGGTCTATCGACAAGAAATTGTGTACACAAAACCTGGTGAATAACTCAGCACACAAAGAATTTTCAAGATAAAACATGAAGCAGACATTTGGAGCATATCACAAACTTGAATACGGAGGAAATTTACCAGAAGAATTTTAACTATGAATGGCAAGATTTTAAACTACAAGTAACAACAAAACTTCAGTATATATTCCGTCATTGGTCTTCAAACCCCAGCCTCCTATATGGTACAGAAATTCTCCTAAACGAAATCACTGGGTACACAAAACTGTTTAACTGGAATAAACGCAAACCGAAATTCCTTTTAAAACAGTTTGGTATTGATCATAATTCACGCCTGGAATTTCAACTTTGAGAGGCAGAAAGGCACTTTTCATCTTGAAACTTTGAAGTCGGGGCATCAAGGCCATGACCAGGGGGTAATGGGGGCCACAACCTCCATTGCCCTCATGTTTACTTCAAGGCCTAGGAATTTTAACTTCCCAATGAAACTTTTTACCAGAAGCAGACATTCTCGACAAGAATTTCATCTCAGGTAGGCCTACTGGGCAGAACGTCAAAAAGGAAAGTAATAATACGGCTTTCAATAAGACGAAACATTTAAATGCCCGATGAGAAAAATTAGCCAATAAATCTAGGTATAATTTACAGCTCATTCGTACGCATCCTGTGGGGTGTCGCCAAGTGTAGACCCTACGTCAATTTGCATTCCTATTCCCAAATAAGCGAAGAGCGGCGTCACCGTCACTGCCCAGAGCACTTGAAGAGTCAAGCACTACAGCTCTGGCCCATGAACTCTAGCTATGATTGAAATTTACAAGAGTTTGCCTGTTGATGAAAATTGATTTATGTCTAGACCACAAGACTCAGTTGTACAGAAACTGGGGTTCACGCTACGTACACTTTCGATGTCTTTAGAAGAAATAACAACAGAGTTTTGTATTGTATTGGATGGGGGAGATATAACCCAGGGGATGAGATGGTTAATGTGCTGTATGTATGGTAGTTAAGTGTTATCATTCTGGTAGTATGTCAAGATTGTTTACGTGGAGCATTTTAAAACATGATTGTCAAGTGGTAGATAAAACTTGTTAGAGATAAGCTGTGAAGAATTCCAAGAATCACATGGAGCACTGTATCATGTATGAAATTGTAAAACTAAAAGTGAGTACAACAACTGTGAAATTTTTTGATGAAATTATTTAGACATAGTGTATTTCTGCTGGCACTGAACACAAGCAGACAATAAGGTTTATCGCCATTCAGAACCGCAATGCGTTGTGGGAAGGAATATGGGGCGGTTTCTATGCAGTTTCTACGACTCGCGCACGCAATGCCTATACCTTTGTGTGGGTTCAACAGCCCCCTCTCTTGCTATTCGCGATAAACCTTATGACTGTTTGACTCACTTTGACAGTTTGAGGGGGGGGTTTTTTGGTAAATTTTACAGTGAGAATTGTTTATCTGGACTGGTTCAGCATACCGTAAGTAAACATTGTTATCATATCATTTCATATTCACAAATCAAAAAAGACCGTAATTAAAAAAAAGTAAGTTTTTATAATAAAAGAAGAATTCACACACATAAAGAATGTTATTTTAAAACAATGTTCAGTCTTGGTGATCAACACTCTCACTCATTTGGTACTGGCCCAACTTAAGTTAGTATTTTGAAGTTAAATCATGTTGCCATGGCATGGAGGAGGATTGGTGCCCGGGTCATGAGTAAGACCCAACTGGGAATACTCAATTTGGGGGGGTAGGCAAACTTGAAATGAGTTTTAATAAAATCTTACCAGAAACAGCGGCCTGGGCGCGATCCAAGTTACCCAGGGTGATTCGCACAAGACTGGAATTCAGTTTGAGATGTCGTCCACCATCCGTCCCGAGGAGCAAAATACGAACATCCCCAACATGCGCCCTACTGTCGCAAATCGCAGGGTCTCCGAAACCCGTCACCATGACCTGGTTGTTTTCCATGTCCATCGGCGGGGCGATTTCATGATGCAGGGCGTTTTCACCCTTTAAAACCCGGACAACTTGGATTTCACAGACATACTGCAAAGTTCTAGGTTTCCTCATGACCTTCCCAACAAAACCAGAAAGTACAATATTGGCTATCTCTTCACGTTGCTCGAGGGGCTGTTCGTTGCTGCAGGTCCCACCACCACCGCCGAGAGGCTGCGAGGCCGCCGGCGCGACAGCAAGGAGGAACACGGTCGCCAGCAACACGACGATCAGCATATCCGACGTCGCCATTCCGCTCTACTTCGAGGGGGGAAATCACCTTTAAAAACGGTTCCAATCTCGGCAGTCCAATGCCAAGACTAAAAAGCAGTTCAATGGGATTTAGGAAGCTAAGCTGTTAACGCAGATCGGTGTTTTATTTGATTTTACAGGCGGTGCAAAACGAAAGGGTACGACTGTCCTCTCCGTAACCCCAAAGTTTACCGGTGTAATGCTCCGCTAGCTACCCACGTCTGAAGTGTCGCGCCTCTGGTGTGTTATGCACAGGTGCATTGAACTGGTACCCGGTGACCAGCTGTTGTCCAATGACGAAGGTGTGTAGTAATGCGAGGTCGGGCGATCGGGACCACCCACAAGATTTGCAAAGAAAACTTTAAAACGCGGTTTCGCTGGTGATTACTTTTGCTAACGCCCTCTGTCGTATTGTTATGCAACCACAATGAAATCGCTCACACTCCAACAGACAGTTTTTTTTTTTAGTTTTTTATAAGATTATATAACTTAATTTACATCAGAAATAAGTTTAGTCTAAGCTCCTACATGGTATAAGCATTCCTCCATGGTCTAAGTAATAAGCAAAGAATAATAAGATTGGATTCTTTTACGAGATTTATTGAAAGCAAACAACCGAATGGAATGAATTGTGATTAGTCTTGGTTCGGGTCGCAGCGTAAGATTCAATTCAACTTTATTAAACTAACCAAAAGAGGGCGCAACCTAATAAAATATAGGTTCGAATTTTGATGACGGGCTCAGATACCGAGATGTGTTTTTGGCAGTTTTTGTATCGAATTGTCTACCCTGATAAGACAAAAAAGCCATAATTCGAGCGCAATTATACCTGAGTTGGATCCTCTTGGTTGGGGAGTCCAACTTGGATGAACTTGCTTGTACTATTTCTACCTCCAAACCAGAACAAGTGTTTCTGGGCGGGACGGCGAAAACTTCCTTGGATGGATGCATGTAGGCGGGGCTGTTCGGTTTCAGTGATGTCGACGCTTTAGTCTTCTTGGGCGTTGGCCAATATTTACAAGTTCGCCAAGGCCTAACACATGTGGATTTGTGGAGCAACAGTTTCCATCATCAGTAGGCGTGTGGAGGCAGGAGATGGCAGACAGGCTTACTGCTCAGATTGAGTGATTTCTTCTGTTCAAGATAATAGATTCTTCAATACTGCCCCTGGATTGCGCAAGGTGTCACAGGCGCCATCATCATTCCTCTCGAACAGGTACCCGTCGGTCTAGTGAAAAATTCAACCCAATGTGTACTTTTATTGCAATGCAAATACCAGCTCGATCGTTGAAACAAGCAGAGCTTTCTGTCTGAAACTTCGTGACCGGCACTACAAGCGGCTCTTTCATAGCCAATGACACTTCCGAAATGAAATATCCATGTTTTACCCGCAATTTCTATTATCTGCTTCTTGGAATGGCCCCAACCCCGGAGTAAAGGGGCACCGTACTCCTATAAACTTGACATCTGCGGTCGTAATAGCCCAAGGTATTTCAACTTGAGAGTAACAATTCTTTTCTGCATGAAGTCTGTCATTTAGAGGAAGAAAAAGAAAAAGAAGAAAGTATTTCGCTTTGTTTTGAACCTATAAATCGAACTTATAAATAATTTGTTGCAAAGTTTCACCATGGAGGTAGGACTACCGCCATGATTTCACGGCCTCACAGAAAAAAATAAACCATCCAGGAAATAATTGAGAAAGGAGTGCCCGTGGAATGGTTTCCGGTTTAGTTGAGAATCCCGCCTGAATGGGAAACCAATGTGTCCTTTGGGAAGCTGGGAATTGAGACATCAGGCAGTTTAGCCTCGCCATCCCAGTGGAATTACTGTTTATGCTGACAGATGTACATAATGGTTTCATTTGGGTTATGATGGAGAGTAATATGTTAAAGCATATTATTTATTATATTATGTATGTTTTTTTTTTTACAGATAAGACATCAGGACCAAATAATTAATTGTTTATAAAGTCTAGGTATTGCTTATCAAAATCAGGTTACCAGCCCAAATTACACTATTAAAGTTTGCAGTGTTGTGGCTGGTGCCCCACTAAAGAATTTAAAATGAGTACGTTATCAACCAGTTTACAAAAATACTGCTTGACAAACTGCTAAGCAAAATAGTGCATTGATCATTGGTACTCCATATAAATGACACTTCCCATTAGCCTACTATGTCTTTATTGTGTTCTGAAATCTGAGGAGTTCTTTAGTGGATTGGGGGGGGGGGGGAGGTCCTTCAGGAGGAAAGGGTCTGTTCAAGTATGAAAACATGAGGGGAACAGCCCTCTGTGACATGTTGGGCATGGTATAGCTTGCAACAAGTGCCAAGTTTGACAAAATGTTACAGTTTTTTTTATAGATAAATAAAACATCAAAAGGACAAAACGGTTTGTTCAATAATGAAGCATTACAATAAACTTACAGTTATTTACCTTTGTTTTATTTCAAAGGAGCAACTTGCAAAAGTACAAAGTAATAACTACCAATTGTTATAAATGGTGCATTTCACTAGTTTCTGGATAGATGAAAGTATTTTACTTGTAACTGCGAGAAAATAGGGCTTCATTTTTCAGGAAAACCAATGCCATACAGATGTCCATTATTACGTCAAGCATCAACTAAGAGAGGTTTGCGTTGAACTCCATGTAAATATTTCTTTTGAGTAGAGTATTGGTACGTAAAAGAACCGGTGATTAACGACTCTACGTTACTGTTATTATGGTAGTATTATTACCATCACTATAGAACGGGTGGGTAAGTGATCACCTACTGCTTTTCAAGATCAACACTACTCAAGATTTTCACACAGTTACAGCAAGCCTGACCTATGCCTTGTATCAGAAAACTTCACAACTTTGCTTCACAAATGCAGCAAATAAAATAACAAAACTGCAGCAAAGGATTATAAGTTTGTAAGATAGACAACATTAGTTGCTGGTATCTATAAGAAAACGGGGCTTTATTTTGTTACAATAACAACTCCACAGTTACCAAACATATACAAAACTTGGCTCCCCTTGACTTCACTGTGCAATACCTTTTTATATGGCAATATAATAATAAGTCAAGCTGTATTTATAATTTATGTACAATAAATAAACACAAAATGTTTCAGATTCAATATCTCTTTGAGAGTCTTCAATACATAAAGTTGAGCATGCATTAATTGTAAATGCATGCAAAGTGTTCTTTAGTTGTTTTGTTATACAGAGAACACTATGAAATATAGGTACAACTACTGAGTTCTCTGTAAGTAGTGCCCTGTCTTAGCCTTGGTGCCCCTTCAAATTTGTCTCGTAGACTGTAAGATCTTCAAGTGAATGTGCCCTTCGGTAGTAGAAACCAGTCCTCGGGAATCTCAAATAAATCGTTTCTCAGATTCATATGTTTTGGGTTGAAAAGTTTTTTTAAAACAAAATCATATTGCTCTAAACGTAATCCTTTCTGTTTCCTTTTCTTTTTCTCGATTAACTCGTCCTAACTAAGGATGGGTTCAATGCACCCTAATGTCTATGGTTACGGGACTTAACTCGTCCTTAACCCTAAGATAGTAAGAGTTTGGTAAAAGCAACTGGCTGGCGAGGAGTGATGGTTGTCAAATCCAAAAGACATGAGTTGTTATACATAGTATCTACCACTGCCTTGCTGGTTCTGGGTCTGTGATGTTGAGTAGCTGCCGTGCCGTTGAGCTTGCTGTGGACTTTGATAAGTAGTCTGAAAAATCAAGAGAAAGAAAAAGAAAAGGGAAGTTTATATATATAGTCGAGTCCAAAAACCAAAAGTATACTTTCTCGATAACGATAGCCTGGCGTGTAATTATTTAAAATAAGGGCTCTAATAACTGATTTGGGCTGTCGACCCCACTTGTAAATCAAAATGGCTGAAAATAACCTACGGCACCCACAGCAACTGTTGTGGTGCCCTGTGCTTTTGCTGTGATGCCCTTAAAATTCAAGGCCCGACAAATGAAAGTAAGATCCGCACTTGAAGTACACAATCTGAGAAATGTATCTGACAATAACGCTCTCAGATTCAAATTTTCCATAACCACATTACTTCAAAGTAAAATATTTCTCAAAATACTTTGAACTATTGAAAGCTGCTTAGCATATTTTAAGTTTTGTTTGGCCATTGTTTCCACTCACCGCATGCTGCTGTGGTTGTGCCTGTTGGTGCTGCTGAGAAGGCTTCTTATGTTGATACATCATAGATTCTTGCTTCCTCTTTGGAGGGTAGTTAGACGACATACTGGGCTGTCGAAAGACAAACAAATGTCAAAATTACCAACAGACAGATCCTGAAGAAGGGTAGTCTTGGCTCAAGACGTCAGTGATCCTGTCTTAACAGACCTTTTCGCAATGCGACATACTGGGCTGTCGAAGCACAAACAAATACAAAAATTACCAACAGACAGATCCTGAAGAAGGGTAGTCTTGGCTCAAGACGTCGGCCCCAAACAAATGCCAGAAATATGAAACCTGCTGCCAACAAACATGGTGCGATTCCAAAGTGTTAAACGTATTGACTCACCTTTCCTTGTTGTGCTTGTAAGTGAACCTGGGGCTGTACCTGTGACTGTGAGAGTAACGCCTGCTGTGCGTGGATGGACTGGGGATGAGCACTGCCGATCTGTCTAACATGCTGAAAAGAAGCAGAAACGGAACTTAAAGTGAGAAGTTAAGATCTACAGATACGAACAAATCAAAGCAATAGATTGATTGCGATACGCATCATTGACAGCCATCTTTGATATTCAGAAATGGAAACACGCAAGCGTGTACTCGCTCTGCACGACTCTCAGCTCTTAAAGCGTGCACGATTCATCAAAGATGGTGGCCGATGACGCCTACTGCAATCCATCTATTGCTTTCAACCTAGAAAAGTACACAAAGGCCAGACAATCGCGACTGACACTAATTACACAAGTCTGTAAGAACCAAACCAAAAGGAATGATAAAACTGCTTGAAAATGTGAAAGAACAAAGGTTGTCGTTCGGCTTATGCCACCCAATATCTGGTCAAGTACTCAACTGGACTCCATATATTTGAGTTCTTATTGAATGATTATTATATTGCAGAAACAAGCACTACATGGGCATAGGCAATGAAAATTGGGCAGGTTTAATCAGTCCGGACAGTGCTAGGGTTAAAATGAAATTTCTGCCTCGATTTTGCCATGTGACATTACCTGGCCCTGCAGCTTGTGTTGGTAATGACCCTGATCCTCAGCATAAGCCCCTTGCTTCACGGACGGATCCACTGTCTGCTGGGGGTGTACAGCAATACTCCCTGCCGGAGCTGGCTGGCCACCGTGCAGATAACCTACGAATAAAAAGGGTGGAGGGTACATTTAAATCCAAAACCTCCTGGAAAACCCTCTTTTTCAACTAAATTGTGCTGTTCATTGTGTCTAGGAGTCCCCTTAGATATTTTTATTATGCTGTTGTTTACTGTCAAGGGCTCAATTTAAAATGGCTACTTTAGCACAAAACGAAGCTAAGCACAATTAAAATTTGCTTACCAGAAACTAGAAAAAGGTTACCAGCCAAAATAGCTTGCATCCTGAAGTGCAGATTAGCAACTTACGCCATTGCGAGGGGTTAAAGGAGGAAACTATTGTAAGTCGTTGAACTACACAGAGGCCTTGCCTTCTCAAAGAACAATCTTATGATTGTAAAGGCCCGGTCCCACTGCAGCGAGAACGATAATGATAACGACGCCAATAGAACGCATTCTATTGATTGAATGAGCGTGTGCATATTCTGCGTGGAGCAATTCAACCAATAGAACGTGTTCTCTTTGCGTCGTGATCGTTGTTGTTCTCACTATCGCTGCAGTGGGACCGGGCCTTAAGAGGAAGAATGTATAATGAAAACAACAGAGGGCCAAGAACTAACCCCTGTGGAACAGTAAAAAATCAAGTTGAACAGGATTAGAAGGGGGTGTCACCAACACTTACGCTGTTGTTGGACCTGATAACCCTGGGTGTAAGACTCCGGCATCCCCTTCTGCTGCACGGGAACATTGAACCCTGGGTAGGAACTGAACGCAGAATCCCTCCCCTGCTGGTATTTGCCCGGATTGGTTTGGCTGCTGGCTGCATACCCGCCATGCACCGGCTGCTGGCCAGGTGGGTAACCAGACGCCGACTGGTTGACGTAGCTGGAATTGGCTTGAGATGTGGTGTACGCTTGATGGCCTTGGTGAGAAAAAGAAGCGAGAATTATACATGCTTTTCAGCATTTCGGGCAATAATGTAATCCAATCAAAGAACAAAGCAATGGTAAGTGTCTTGCTTAAGGACACAAGTGTCACGACTGGGACTCGAACCCAAACTCGTCCAGGTCCAAACTATTTTATGTGGAGTGACATTTATTCAGTTAGTTTTTTATACGTACCTTGCCTGTATGGGCCGTGGGAGGCCTGCGTCTGCCCGTAAGGACCCTGCGCATATGGACCTTGTTGGACAGGATGCTGAGGGTAAAGCTCAACGACAGGTGGAGACGGACTACGAGTCCTCTTCACGCCCTTAAAACCAATCAAATAAAATGATTATTTTTATGAATATTTATTTGACCTCAACAATACAGGAACAGAAATAAAAAATTATAAGGCAAGTTGAAGAACCATAAAAAAAATACACACAAAAAAATGCTTTAAAAAATGTTGCTTACCAATTGAAATTTGCAGGATACCAGTCACAAATTGTACTTGTGACATGGTAGTTTAGCTAGAAAACCCTATTCTGGTAAGCATAATTTTGTTATGCTTAACTAAGTTTCTGCTCAAGCAGCTGTATGACAAAGAGTTGCTTCAGCAGAAAATATTGCTTAATAATTTTCTGCTTAGCAGAAATGAGCAATATACCCAGTCCCAAACCAGTCACAAAATGCACTTGTGACATGGTAGTTAGGCTTATTCTTGTAAGCGTAATTTGTTATGCTTAGCTGACATTAGGCCCAGCTGCTGACTACTTACATGTACTCCTTGTGCAGCGCCCTGTGGAGCGGCCGCGGTTCTGTACATATGGCTTTTATCCATCATGCCTGGTCTGGTTTGCATATGGGCACCTGATGGACAGTATGGTAAAAGAAGGAAAAAAATAATATATTTTCAAGATGAACCATGAGTTTGAGCTTTTGTAAGTTATTCATCGCATGAGACCCTAAACACCTTTGGTAATTCATTGTCAAAGACCAGTCTTCTCAATTGGTGTATCTTAACATATGCATACAATAACAAACCTGTGAAAATTTGAACTCAATTGGTCTGCGAAGTTGCAAGAGAATAATGGAAGAAAAAAACACTCTTGTTACACAAGTTGTGTGCTTTCAGATGCTTGAATTCGAGACCCAAAGCTAAGGCCACGAAATCAATTCAAATATTTTAGTGAGAAATTACTTCTTTCTCAAAAAACTATGTTACTTCAGAGGGAGCCGTTTCTCACAATGTTTTATACCATGGTCTCCATTTTAATGACCCTGAACAGCAGGTAATGAGCTTGACAAAAACATTGAACAACTTAGGGGGTGTTTTCTATGACCAACTCACCCTGAACAATCATATGGGGCCCTTGCAAATGCATTGCAGGATGGTACTGCAGTCCCATGGCAGCCATTCGTTCACTGAAAGGTCAAAGGTTAATATTTGCATAAGTAAAGGAAATCAAACCTTCAAATTGACTGTAGAATCCATGATGAATTAATAATAAAAATAAATAATGAATCTTGTAAAGCGTTGGAATCTAGAAAAAACTATTCACTACGCTATAAAGTGGATATATTGGTGGAAATAAAAAAATAAAAACCCTTGTTTTCTCACTTTTTTTCCTTGATCAACTGTCGCCGTCTGTTTTCATCCTCGTTAAGAACTTTCTTGAGTTGCAGAAAGAGCTCATGCTTGTCTGTTTTAAGAGACTCGCGTTTGTCCTTCATAGACTTAATCTAAATATTGTGATGAGACGAGATGGAACAGATTTAGTAAATGAGAGTTGAAAAGGAAGGAATCTTTCTCTTGAATGAGCTGCGTCATCACAGACTTCAAATTCAATTGGCTTCAATTGGAAAATCTTAAAAAGGCCCGATACTTACAGAGGCAACAAATGTGAATGCCTCCGAGCCCCCTGGTCATTGCCTTGGTGCCCTTAAAATGCTCCAGTAGAAATTAAAAATTTCCTCATAGGGTGTCTTCTACTACTAAGGAAAAAAACCCATGGTGCCCTTGTCCTTTTAAAACATTAAGTAGTGCAGGCCTATCTTCAAGTATATGGGAAACTTTTGAAGGGGCACCAAGGCCAAGATAGGGGACAACAGAGGCCATGCTTTTGTGTGTAAGTCAAGGCATGTCTTATGATCATAGGAGGCATGTGGTTGTACATGTACATGTACATGGTACAGTAAACCCTCAGAAAGTTCCTCCCATATCTAAAACAGAAACTTCCTTCTTTGCCTTCTCTCCAAGTGACTTCTTGGCTAGTACAGTGATTAATTTTGCTTTTTTGAGAGTCCTTGGCGTCAACAACCAGAATAAACTAAATGAAATTGATTAATAATAGAATTCGGCAAATCTCACTGGTTTTACCTGTTCTTTTGTTTCCTCGAGTGATAACGACTCGGCCTCTGCCTTCTTTCGCTGTCGTTCCTGCTCCTCTCGCTTCCTCTCGATTGCTTTATCTGCCTCTTCCTCTTCTGAGAATCAAACACCAAAAAAGAAAAAAAAAAGTCAGGAAAAAAAGTTCTAATTGTCAAGGTCAAGACCAGGGGTAACAGAGGGCACCATTTTTGGGAACAGAAAATGGCTTCTACTCTAATCGCAATGTGTGGCCACTCTCTCAGCACACAGCTCTGGGCAGACTCAAGCTCTCAAGAGAGTGGGTTCAAGTCTGATGCCATGTATGAAACCGCAACTTTGGCTACAGCTACGACTAGATCATGCGCATCTGCCTTCAAAGTGGCAGACGCACTGATTTAGCTGTAGCTGTAGCCGAAGTCGCCCAAGTCTGAAAACTTACCTTGACGTTTGCGCTTCCGCTCCTTCAGTATGTGATGCTTGAGTGCGGCAGCCATCGCCTGTGTCAATTTGGGCCGGTCCAAAAGGCCTGGCATGGTGCTCTTTTCGGAAAACGTAGTCAAGCAACTTGTTGGGACCTAAAAACTGAAGAGGAAATCCACAGATGATTGTTATTATCTGGTTACAACTTACAGTTACAGTTACACCCTTGACATTACAAGGATAACTTTCCGCATGGCGCCACCACTTTTTCACTAATTTTTCGAATGAAAAAGTGGTGGCGCCATACGGAAACTTTTCCCATTACAAATATAGTATCACTAGCCTGGCATAAATTGTCTCATGAAAAATATTATGTCTATGGTATGGGTTAGGAAACACGACTTCTCAACTTCTCAACTTGTGTGTGGGCTGTTAATTTAGTAAATGCGACCTGCTTGTTTGAAATGCTTATTGTTTCATCTCTTTTTTTCAGATCTGAATATAGTCATTGCATATTGATTTTGAAATAATTTTACAATGCAAGTTTAAAAACTGGGCTGTAGGCCTACTGTTTTACTAAAATTACTGGAAAAGTTTCCGTATGGCGCCACCACTTTTTCATTCGATATGAAATAATATAGTATCTAATTTACGTCATTGAGATATCCCTTTTTGTAAAAATGAGTGAAAAAGTGGTGGCGCCATACGGAAAGTTATCCAAATTACTTCTCAAACTTCTCTATGAGAAAAAGCGTTATTTAAAATTAAATAACTTTATAATTTAAACAATAACATTCTACCTCAATGGATTAACAAATAAGTTTTTCTTTATTTTATTATTGTTAATAATAATATAATTAAAATCAAAGTTATAACAAATTTTACATTACATTTTTTTTACAAATACAAGTCATGTAAAAAAAAAGGTTTAAACTTTAAGTGCAAGACAAATGGCCAACAATACAATTAATAAATTATAAAATTACATACTATTGTTCTTACATGTATATGTTTTTCATTTCAAACCTAAGCCCCATTTAGTTACAGTTAAACACTCAACATTATTTTTATATTTTCTCAAATTTATCACGAAATAGATGAAGTGCAGTTGCAGCCACAAAAAAAGTCAAAGGCGGGCTGAAAATAAAACAAAAGCAGAGTAAAACTACCTTTTTTGAAAAAGAATCAACATATAAATAGCATAGTCACAAAGAACAAAACACACAGTTTGTATGAATGTCTTAGTTTTTTACAATTCCTTACCAAAAAGTGATAAACACCTAAACAAGATTTGCATTCAGATTGTTTCTCACAGTTCTTGATTCATAAGTCAGGCAGACATCTTTTTCACGAAAAGACCTTTACATCTTCGGCAAGCTTCGGCCATAATCGAATTTCGCGAAATTTGTTTTATTTATAATTTTAACGCAAATTATTTAACTGTTTTTTTACTCAAATATAGCAAAAATAAATGGTTTAGTAGGCAAAGTTTTATACTTTGTTCATAAAGCAAGCAAATTAAATTGTAAAATTAAAGTGAATAGTAACACACTTCGGGTATTTTCGGATCAGCGTATAATCGATTCGGGTGACATCGGCCTTTTTTTACTGCATCAGAAAACAAAATGCCGGGGGTAGGTGACACTCGGAAAACTATCATAAATAGTGGAACTTTAATAATGTCGTGCTTATTTGAAATTGAAACCGATAATTATTTCCTATATTGAGTTAACATTTAGTTTACTATAACTTCAAAATGTCATTTTTAAAAGCGTGAAATTGCCGTTCAAACTTGTGGCAGCGTGTGTCGAATTTCGCAACGTGTATCCACATGCGGTAAAGCGCGCCCTCATTGACCACGTTTTTAGCATGGGATGTGATTTTGCATTTAATCGGTGTAATTCTGTATTTTGTGATGAATTTCGATTATAACTTGGTGTTATCTTTAATTATGCATGTTTCTGAGGCTTTAATTTGTATATCTACGCCACGCCCAAAGCAAAAAGGCTTAATCCCTTAAATTTAAAATTAAATACACTGTCTTTTCTAAAAAAATAAATAGGCCCTAGTGAGTGCCAATCAATACGCCCAGTTGATTGATGCTTTTGAATGGCCGAAAGGCATTGTGGGAAGGAAAAGGAGGCATCCCATGGAGAAAAACTTTGCCTTGGCTATTGCAGGCCACTAACTATTCTTCTGCACGGTCCTTTTTGGGTTGGTGAGCATTTAGGGCATATCTTATTCTATCTATTTTTTTATTTACTTTTTTGCCGACTGATTTTTCCGCAGATGAAGAAAGCAGTCAAGCCTAAGGGTGGCAAGGCCCAGCCAAGCAAGGGAGGAAAGAAGAAGAAGCAGATCCGCCATTTCACCATTGACTGCACCCTGCCAGTTGAAGATGGCATCATGGATGCAGCAAACTTCGTAAGTAGATGGAAATCTCCCAAACAATCCGAAAAAATCTACTCCGCTGTAGGAAGTTGCTTGACTCAGTTTTACTAACACCCTTTTCAGACAGGCTCTCCAGAGTCGCACCGAACCAAATTCTGAAGTAATTACATGAAAAGTTTGACGTATGAAACAGTTAGGAGAGACTGGATGCGCTGAAATTCGAAAGATCAACTGTTGCAGTCTTTTGGAATAATTCTGGAGCATCGTGGTTTCAGACGTTATATTTGGGTCGACCTACAGAGACTCTTAATTTATTTGGTTCGATCGCCTGGCTGAAATGGTTGGGATAGCACTCCTGCTTGTTTCACTGTTTCATGCCTGGAAGTTCATCGTAGAGAAGGCATAGCCATTTTCATTTTGCAAAAGGCACTTCCATTGGAATATCTTTATTGTCAATGGGAAACTTTTGAAGGGGCACCAGGGCATAGAACAGGGCATTTGAGGCCATGGCTTTACGGCCTTCATGTAATTCCAGGCCTGGCTCGGGTTGAGATGCTATGTTTTTTTTAGCCTGAAATGCTTTTTTTAATTTTTTATATACACAAACTTTTAATAATATTTTTTCAAACAATTCATGTAGTTAATTTTTATCAATTAGTTAATTTCTGAGAGAATGTATGAATAAACGCACTAACAGTTTCTTAACGGTCTAGGGTTCAACTTCCCTAGTCCAATCTAGGGACACCTTCCCTAAAGAAGGCACTCTTTTCAGTGCAGGGGTTAGGGTTATCTTCCCTAACCTCCCTTGTCTTTTTGCCTCCATGTGAACACCCTCTACAGGAGACGTTCTTGCAGGATCGTATCAAGGTTGAGGGCAAGACCAAGAACTTTGGCAACAGCGTCAGCATCGAACGCAAGAAGAGCAAGATCACAGTGACCTCTGACATCGCCTTCTCCAAGAGGTGCGTACCATAAGTAGGGTTTTCCGTTATTTTTTTCAGTGCCTAGTCAACAGGACCAACTAGCTTGCTATTTCACTAGTCCACATTTCACCCTCAAACAAGTACCCCCCCCCCCTTCCCTGTACTAAATTAAGTCGGTTCCAACCCAATATGGCTCATCAGCCCGGTGTTTATATCCGTTTTCCTCGACATTGAAATGACTGAGAACATTTCTATTCCCCCTGGACAGGATGCCAGTCCATTGATTTGGCCTGTACCCATTTTTACTTCGAACCCAGATTCTGTTTATTACAGAACTTCAGTCCAACCGCCCTAGACTACTCGGTCCAGTCCCCAAACCAAGATACTGACAAAATGGGGAAAGCCTATTTTATAAAGCTGTGGAGAGAAGGAGAGATTTATTGAAGAATGTTGAAAGTGTTTTACTAAGAGTAGCAAGTCATGGGGCGATAGGTCATTTTCCCATGCTGGACCCACACTCTGGAATGACCTGCCTCTACAAATCCGCAATATTTCTAATATCAATACTTTCAAGGTTAGGTTGAAAACCACATTGTTTAATCTCGCCTATATGTAACTGGTCTATTTGTCTTATTTTCCTTGCTGTGTGTGGTTCCCCCTCCTGTGCGCCTTGAGCACCTCAGTTTAGTGGACTTTGGCGCCCTCTAAATATTCTTTACTATTATTATTATGTTATTATCGTTGTGTGTGTCTTCTCTTCTCCCACAAACAGGTATCTGAAATACCTCACCAAGAAATACCTGAAGAAGAACAACCTCCGTGATTGGCTGAGAGTCGTTGCCTCCGACAAAGACACCTACGACCTGCGCTACTTCCAGATCAACCAGGAAGAAGAAGATGAGGAGGACGAGGATTAAGCCATCATCGATCGAGGAACCAGAACCGAGTGCCACGCCCAATTCTCATTCTGTTTATCTACTTCAAACAGAAAGACAAAACTGCCGACATTCGTTTAAAAAAGTCATGAATACCTTTTTAAAAAGTCTTTTGTCGGTCTTTTGACAGAATGACCGAATATTTTCCAAAAGTACTTTGAGTTTTCTATTGTTTTGAAACATTACAGTTGGGCTTTTACAATAATTGATATGTCGTCTAAGCAATTCCAAATGTTGTGTTTTCAAGATTGGAGTTCATCGTTTACTTTTGGGGTTGGGTTTGGGATGGGGTAGGTGCATACTGGTTTCTAAGGTTTTTCAACCCAAAATAAGATCGTTATCCCAATTATGGGTTAAATCTGTCAAGGGTTTGAGCATGACTGTTAAAAGCAACTATGCAGGATTGAATACGGAAGATCACAATAAAATATAATTGGCAGTGCTTTAAATGGTTGTTTTGATTGATTTTATTTTATTGTTGATTGTCTCTGTTTTTGTAGCCTTGTCCAAGGCTCTTTACGTAGGCACCGGCCCGCTCTGAAACCACAAACTGCGTAGATACTATACTGGCAAGGTGTATAAACAGTACTAAAGTAGGATTAAAATGATTTAAAAATTGTGATGGTCGACCAGTGTTAACTGGACTTCAAAATGACGCCAAACTATAACTTGATTGGGCGAAGGGTATTTACTGGACTTCAAAATGACGTCAAACTAAAACTACAACTTAATTTATTTTTGAAATGGGAAAAAACACCACCCAGCCAGGGCAAGTGTGTACAACGAGCAAGTTTGAGTGGGCACAAATAGTTGACCACTGACCAGCAACATACATGCGTAGTGCGACCTCACTAGTGGACTCGCTTTGGAAGTCTGGTCAACATTCTGCCTTTTCACTATAGTGTCACTGGTTCCCCTCTGCGCTTAACTCATGTTAAGGAACATGCTGTTGGGACCAATGAAGAAACCATTGGCCCGAAGCTGGTTCCAAATGGTCATACCTCCATGGTCGACCACAGTAGTCAACCAATGGTTGACCAGCCTGGGTTCGAGTGCAAATGGTCAACCTTTAGTTAACCATTGTGCACACTTGAACTTACTCCAAGTTGTATGTTTTAAACTCATACAAATAAACTGTAAGAAAGCCATCTGAGAAGCAAAACAATGATTGGAGGGGGGCTTATAGTATATTTCACCTCAATGAATCAGGTGCACTACACTAAAAATTATGTCCCAAGCCTCTTGAGAGTAGGCTAGCATTACCGTAGCCTTATCCAATCAAAGCCGAAAACGAACGAGGTTGAAAAACCTCGTAAAACCATGCTTCGACCCCACGGTATGAAGTACTGTGTCACCCAGTACCTAGCACCTAGCGTCACACCATAATAAAGTAGAAGCACGACCTCTGTTGGCTGACTTATTCCGTAGCTCGACCCCGCGCGAGATCGGACGAGATTGAGCGAGAAGCTGTCAAGCGGGAAAATTCACCATCATGGCCACTGCTCTGTATCTGGAACAGTACCTAGACAGTAAGCAAAAATGTCTTTATATTTGAATAATGTTATTAATTTGCATACATGTGTATAGCTTAGATACTGTAGAGTGCATATGAACTGAAATTTGTGGGTGGTACGTTGATTTGGGTGTACAAATCCTCGCTGACAAAGACCTAATTACGTATTCCCTTTTCGTAAATAAAATAACGTTGTCGTTGGTCGTTACATGCCGACACACGCAGCGCAGAGCACTATCGATCTATGCATAGCAAAATAACATTGCAGTGTTGCACGCTGCAGTTAACTGGAAGTGGTAACCGTTGTGTTGTTGCAGTGTGTCCCCCTGACTGAATTTTGGAACGGTTGGACAGGGAATGAAGCAGGACTCCTAGTAGTACAGTAGTCACACTCACAAGTGTTTTTTTTACATGAAAAAATACCTCCACTTTTGGAAGTGGGGGGGGGGGGGGGCGGAGGGGAAAACTTGAATTGAATGGGGTAGGTGGAGGGGGGTTCTTAGACTTATGAAAGAGGGAGGTTCAGTCCGCTATTGTCTAGACTCTAGCTAGCGGAACGAACCTCATCATAGTTCTATCTCTCTTAACATTTGCGCATTTTAAAATGTAAAAAACAATTCATCAGTTAGCATGAGCATGAGATTGACAGTAACCTTAGTTTTATAGTTACTCTGTGCACATGTCATTGCCAATGACTTGTGTCACGTACGTATGTGGGTTGGTGAGGGGGGGGGGGAGGGCAAGAAGAGGGGCATGAATTCACCACTGCCCCGAATCCCCACTGGCTGCCCCCTCCCCTGGGCCCCCAGCTTTTAATTTAAACTTGACCGCAGTGCAGGCCCAAAGAAATTTTTTTTTTTAGCAGCAGTGATAGCAATGCACCAAATCATAGTTGCAGTTATGGGCTTGAAATCTTTCATCTAAAATCTGTGGACAAATTGAGAATTGAGTTGTTTTGGTCGACAGGTATAGAGAACCTACCCTTTGAGCTGCAAAGAAACTTCACTTTGATGCGAGATCTGGACCAGCGTGCGCAAGGTTGGTGTTTAAAATACTACTCAAATTTTAGTCTGAAAAGTTTCAAAGTAGGCTACTACTTTGGTAATTACTCCAAATAGAAATGAACATAAAATTATCCTGGGAATAATTTTTTATACCCCTTGGGAGTCCCTGGGAGTTTATACCCCACAATTACCAGTGCCTTAGAACAATAGGATTTGAGGCATTGCATGGTGAGGTATAAATATATATTTGGTTTGCGGTAACACCATGTGTGTATCTACTTGCCAGGTAGAGTTTGTTCTTAGAGAACTGTCTTGCTTAATTTTACTGCCGCAAACTAAGAGTAAAAATAAATATAATTATGAATAGTAGCCGTGTGGGTACAACCATGTGTAAATCTCTTTTATTGGGGGGGGGGGGGGCTCTGAAAAGAGCCGGTTGGGTCACCTCGTTTTTTGAACAAACTGTTCATTCTATATATTTATTTTTCTCATTTTCTTCCATAAGATTTATCTCAAGATATTGATAAAGAGACGGGTTTGTACATTGGCAATGTCAAGACGTGGACACCAGACGAACGGGTGGATGCTCTCAAGAAGATCGAGAAGGCGTTCGCTAAGAGCAGGGAGTTCAACGACGACAAAGTGCAGCTTGCCATGCAGACCTATGAAATGGTATAGCTTCTGCTTCCCCTTCAACCCTTAACCAACCCAAACCCATCAAAATTAGGGCTTGGACCTTAAAGGCAGTGGACACTATTGGTAATTGTCAAACACTCTCCTTCACAGTTGGTGTATCTCAACATATGCATAAAACAACGAACCTGTGAAAATTTGAGCTCAATCGGTCATCGAACTTCGGTCAATCAAAAACACCCTTGTCACACGAAGTTGTGTGCGTTTAGATGGTTGATTTCGAGACCTCAAGTTCCAAATCTGAGGTCTCAAAATCAAATTCATGGAAAATTACTTCTTTCTCGTAAACTATGGCGCTTCAGAGGAAGCCGTTTCTCACAATGTTTTATACCATCAACCTCTCCCCATTACTCCTCACCAGGAAAGGTTTTATGCTAATAATTATTTTGAGTAATTACCAATAGTGTCCACTGCCTTTATCAATGGCTATTGGTTAACTGTGTAACATGTTAATTGTAACCGTAATTCTGTTGGACTAATGACTGCACTAGCTGACTGATTATGCTAGTCTTAGGATCAAGTAAACATGAGTCCAATGCCAGTCTTGAACTTCGCTCTTGTAGGGGCACAGCAAATTTCCTCTGGTTAGGGGCACACATGGGGAAATGTAAGTTTGTATTGGAAACTTACCGAGAGCTCCACAGCAAAAGCATGGGGCACCAAGGCAGTTACTTTGGGTGCCGTGGGTTCATTCGAGGCCTGCCAATAGTTTGGATGTTAATAGCTAAGTTTGAAGCGCAAGTTGCCGTCGATTTCACAAAACTCTTCCCAACTTAAGACTAATCTTAGGACATAGGACGAGTCCCAAGCCTGCACTGTAGCATGCAGACTTTAAGATTAATCCTAAGTTAGGAAGTGTTACTCGTCCTAACTCAAGATAAGACGAGTCCTAATTCTTTGTGAAATTGACCCCAGGACATCTTTTCAGAGTTCAGAAATCTCAGCACTTGGCCAGTATCTTAAGCCCTGGAAATGAGTGTTGTTCCAAGCACACACTCCGTGAAGATTTACTAGTGTAGTCTTAAGCTTTTCAAATCAAGTCATGACGATCTGATGTTTTGAATTTGTATTCCTTATGTAATCCCATCAGGTCGATAAGCACATACGAAGGCTCGATGCGGACCTCGCTCGATTTGAGCAGGAGCTGAAGGAGCGGAACATCGAGCAGACCACAGACTATGACAGCTCCTCTGGGCGGGACAACAAGAAGAAAGGACGAGGACGAACCGCCGAGAAATCTGTCAAGAAGAGTCTGAAGAAAGGCCGAGTGTCTGACGATGAGACGCCGAAGCAATCCAGGAAGAAGTTGAAGACGTCAACGGCAGGCCAGTAAGTAGAATTTAGACGACAAAATATATTTCTTGGGTTTTTGGAAAAGTTTTAATCCTGTACAAATGTAGATGTAGGCAATAAAACTATCTTGTGGAACTTTTATTTAAAAAACTGGGCGTGTTTTCAAGATATTCTTCCAAATGCCTGAGGTCATGGCCACTGTTGTCTTGGTTTTGGCCTTGGTGCCCCTTCAAATACAAATTTCTTATGTGGAAGTGCCCTCCGCAAAGCTCCCAACTGATATTCCCAGGTTATCTAGGGAGAGACATTGTCTAGTTGGTAAGACACTGCTCTAGAATTTCAAAGGTAGTGGGTTTGAATTTCAACCAAATTTTATGTTTGTGATTTTGTTTTCTCAAGGAATTCAGGCAAGTTCTGCGCTAACACCTTTGGTGTAAGGGTAAAAACAAATTAATAAAGTGTACTTATTTTTTTTCCTGAAGGGTCGTAGCTCCGATTTTAACCCTTCCAACTGTGATGAATTCACCGTCCGATGTACTAGACATGCCAGTGGATCCGAATGAGCCGACGTATTGTCTGTGCCACCAAGTTTCCTATGGAGAGATGATTGGATGCGATAACCAAGACGTAAGTGTTGAATTTGTATTTTGGTGATAAGCAGCAGGCCAGAGAGGCAACGAAGGCGACTGCCTCCATGCCCCGTGGTCACTGTCTTGGTTCCCTTGAAATGCTCCAGTAGGAAATTTACCATTTCCTCATAGGACGCCCTTTACTAACAAGAAAATGCCTAAGTGCCCTTGCCCTTTCAAAAACGAAGCATACAGGCTCGAGCAAGAAACAGGATTCAAGTGTTGACAGGGTGTTTTCTAGATGTAACTGTTGAATTGGGTGTTTAACGTAATAAGCAAAAACAAGTCGTAAGTGTTGAAACTGTGACCACCGTAGTTAACAATAAACAAGACTCAAGTGTTGACAGGGTGTTTACTGTAATAAGCAATGATCAAGATTTAAATGGTTGTTGTTTTATTAGTTTTTTTTTGTGGGGGGGGGGGCTATGTAGTATTACGTCCAGTACAAATTAAAAATACCTACTGTTAAAATCTTCTACTGACTTCAAAGATTTGAAGGGCGAGTCTATTCAATACAACATATGAACAACTTGTCAAATATATTTGAACTAAATTGATATCATTTTGTTTAATCAACAGTGCCCGATTGAGTGGTTCCACTTTGCCTGCGTCGGGCTGACCACAAAACCAAAAGGAAAATGGTGAGTAATCTGTTCTCATTTCTCAGTCAGATTAAGGCTATATCTAAAATTATCATCTACAGCTACGGCTTCGGCTGTTGCCAAGTGTGTTGCTTAGGATGGCCTATACAATTACTTCAACGAATGATGACACCGCCATCTAGCCATAGATCGTGATGTGTAGTGACCTATTCCGAAACAGCCTAGTTTAGCCAAAATTGTAACCGGGGCAAACAGCTAGCATAGACCAAGGTGCTAAGCCTAGTTCATATGTCTTGATGCAAAATTAATTTTGATGTCATATTCTCTTTGCATTCCTATAGTGTTCCATAGTCTCAGGTTTTCAAGACGCTACAAATTTTATTGAATTTCTCATCATTTCCTTGCAGGTTTTGCCCGAGGTGTACCCCGGATAAGAAGAAGAAATGACCAACAAGAGAGAGGGTCTGGCAGACAACAGTTTGAAAGTCTTTCCATTTCACGAGCCTTCAATGGCCAACAAATAATCATCATCACCGTGGCTGACGAATACCTGGGTCACTCAAGTAAACACAAGGATCAATGGTTAACGAGTGTTTGTTCAATGACGTACAGTGGTCTCTTTGAGAGAAATGTAAATTTCTACCGGAACAATTTAAGGGGCACCAAGGCATTGACCAGGGGCAAGCAGTCTCTATTCATTGTATCGGACATTACTCTTAAAATCTAAATTGCAGATGGCTTCATATTCAAACTGGCCCTGCCCATTGTATATGTTTATTAGCGTGTTTTTTTTTTCTCTCTTTTTTAAAAAACATTATTCGGTTATTTAAAATTCATTGAAATTGTCTTCTCACGAATTTGAGTTTTATTGTTAACTGTAAATATATCATTGACAAAAACTTATTTTTTTAAATAATGCCAGATGAACAAATGGTGTGCCACTTGTTCCGATTCAAAATGAATATTTCATACTGTTGTAAATAATGTAAGAAACAAGATTATTTTTTAGTTATCACAAGTGTAACAATTTAAGTCAATTTGTCAAGAGTTTGTTTTCATATACTAAGGGGAGGTACAGTATCAGTTGGTCAATAAACTATAGCACCTCGGCAAGTTATATTTGTAGGGAAGCTTTCTACTATCATCTTCAAACGGTGTAAAAAGCTTAATGTAAATCTGTGGACATTGTGTTTTAAGTAAAACAAAAAGTACCCAAACCCTTTAGGAAATTGCCACTCAGATCAACAAAACATTTGATTGTACCTTCCCTTCATGAAAAGTTTGAAGTTCTGTATTTTGTAGTTCGTAAATTTGATAGGTTGATGTATTCTTGAAATTTTGAACTGGATCAAAAACGTCATTTTTTTAGAAATGTTTTTTTTTGTTCAGTTTTGTTAGTTAGGAATCAAAAGCTTGCAATGTGGGGGGGGGGGGGGGGACACTCGCACAAACTCCTCACAAAATACTCTTGTTGAAGCATGGAATTCCCTGCTTCTTAAGCGATAAACCTTTGCTTATGGTAAGCAGAGCCGGGGAACAGACTTTTCTATTACACCGGCTTCCTTGTCAATCTAAATTTGAGACAATGCAAGAATGAAAAAAAAAGCAATTCCACAATTTGCATTTAGAAATATTAGAATGAAATTGGCATGAGTTTATATGCCCTTAAAATAAAATCTATTTTTGTTTCATGGTTCTTATTACCGCGGAATACTTCGCATGGATAAGCACAGAGTGTCTGAGGTAGCTGTTTAACGGCCCGGTCACACAGGCCCCGATAACAAAAATGAAAACGAGAACGATAAAAATGCACACCCTCGATTAGTTGAATAAGCGTGGGCGTATTCTGCGTGGAGCAATTCAACCAATAGAATGCGTTTGCTTTGCGTCGTGATTGTTATCATTTTTGTTATCACTGCAGTGTGACTCAGCATTTAGCCAAGTTATTGCACACAAGCAAAATGTCCTTGCTAACTTGTGAAATATGCTTAGCTTAAGCAGAATTTTGTAAAACGTTCCCAGATCAACTATATTCAATATGGAAAGGTTTGCGGTTACACCATGTAATGAATATCTCTAATGAGGTGGTTCTTAAAAGAACCGTTAGTTTCAAATCAGCGTTTCGATCAGTATGCTCTGAGCGTCTTCTGGAGAATGCTCCAGTTCTTTTCAGAACCACCCCAACTCATTAGAGATAGTCATTACATGGTGTTACCGCAAACCTTTCTACATCATATTTCCACCATGCAAAGTTTCAAATCCTACTTAACTATAATGATGTTTTCAAGTGTCAGTTTATGTTTTATTATAATTTTTTGTATAAACAAATTGTGTTTCTTTGAATGAGTGATTGTCCAGCAGTTTTTTGCAACAGAGATGAGAATGAACTTGGAATGGGTGCAATAAAAAAAAGAATAATTTGTTTTTATAATTTTGACTGTTTGACTTATTATTCTTTTGTCTGTCTGTAGTAATTTATAAGTAATTTAATAAAATATTGAAAATATTCCACCATACTGCCGGAAACAACTTGTGAACCTGCCAGTAAAACTCTTAAAGGAATGCACATATAAGGCCAATAATTTTACAAAAGAACTTCGAAAAAGGAATATTAATTGAAGCATTAGCAAATTGTCGAAAATACATTTATAAAAAATAAAAAAATTAGTCGGGCCTGTCCGGGAATTGAACCCGGGACCTCTCGCACCCAAAGCGAGAATCATGCCGCTAGACCAACAGGCCGATGTAGGAAAGCAGGAAATAGGTAAATATAATTTGTTTACAAAATACGCACAGAGCCATTTGGACTCATCCACTTCTTAAAAAGGTGTGGCAGTTTTCAAGAAGATAAGGGTTCGATTGTTACACAAGTTCTGGCTTACTAAAGTCCAAGTTGTGTTGAAGAATTAATCACTTTTATTAAGTTAATTTGTTTTAAAGTGTTTTTTAAGTGAACACAGTTCCATAACAATTATTATGTCTAGGCAAGTTTCACGTTGAACAATAATCAACTAGTCCAAAAGGTTAACCAATCAATTATGTGGATTTGTACTGGGGACAAACTTCCATATTCATGTTTTACAAACCTTACTTTTCATTGGTCCGACTGTACATATGCAAATCAATAAAGAAAATGGCGACTTGTCAGATAACATGGCGACAACAGTAAGGCGAAGATTTCACAGCCGACACGGAAATCTTGTTTTACTGACCAACAACAGCAGGACGGCAAGTAGAAATGAGCCGAGACAGGAATTCAATAATGGTCTTGTGATAAGTAAAACTGTTTTGAAAGATAACGAGATATTTGAAGTCAGTATCGATAAAAAGGTAGGCGAACGAGACGAGAGTGTTTTGTTTTGTTGGGTCTGGTTTTTGCATTGAGCCGTACGTAGAATTACATTGAATTTGTCTCCTCTGTCAGCTGATGCAGATGGTCAAAATTTGACAAGTAGTAAACCCAACTGTTCATTCAGAACAAAGTCAAACATTGGGCCAGGTACTTCACAATTTAGGAAGTCCTGACCTGAGTCTTGTTTGGTTTGCAGCAAGCACAACCACAGTCACAGAAAGAAATAGCTGGCAAACAATTTTGCTAAATTAAAAATATATATATATATTTTGTGTGTAATTTTTTGTAAGTAATTTGATTAGGCCCTAGGCCTAGGCTATTATTAATAATACTTGGCCTTTTTTTTGATAATTATATTTAATTATAAATCTCAAACTATACCAAATTCAAACAAGTGAAAACTAGCAGTATCATGGTAAAGATTAAAAGAAATAACTAACACATTTTAATTTGTTTTTGGGTACTGGCAGCGTACTCCTAGAACTATTTTGGTTTCGTCCGGCTATCGTCTCCCACATCCATTGGCCATCACTGGCTTTCGTTAAGAACCGAAGCCAGAATAGCATTTGCCATTAGTACTTTTCCTAAAATTACAAATAACTATGGAGGTTTTTCCCCTAATAATGTGCTACCGTCATCACGATGTGTGTAAGCCAAACAAACCTCACCCTCAACTCAACAGTAGGAGTAAGCACTGACCATACGCAGTGACGTTTTTGGGAGGACTTTATGACAAAGTCAGTTTGTTTACAATTTCTGAAGTCATTTTGATTGTCCTCTGTGTCTCTGATCCTTCCTCAATGGCCATGCTCTGATCACCCTCTGGTAATAAAAACTCTATTTATTTTAAACTAAGAAACATATCAATCAAGCAAATAATACATTTGTATTTATTATTTGTTAAAATAATTAAAGGTTGAAACATGGAGTGGATCAATTGAAGTCGGCGTTACATCACTGGATCCAGGAAATCTTGAGTTTCCAACCAGCGCCACTGGACTCAGTGAGGGAGCTTGGATCTTGTCTGGCTCTACGGTACTTCACAATGGTACAATGAGAAATTTAGAATTGAAAGGAACACGTTGCCTTGGATCGGTCGAGTTGGTCTTTGAAAAGCGTTTGTAACCGTTTTTTTATAAAATGCATATGGGTAGAAAGATGTTGTAAAAGTAGAATACAATGATCCACACAAACATGCCTCGAAATTGCGTGGTTTTCCTTTTACCTCGTCGACTAACACGTCGGCCATTTATGGGGGTCAAAATTTTGACTCCCATAAATGGCCGACCATGTTAGTTCGCACAGTAGAAGGAAAACCACGCAATTTCGAGGCAAACTTGTGTGGATCATTGTATTCTACTTTTAAAACATCTTTCCAACCATATGCATTTTATAAAAAACGGTTACAAACGTTTTTGTTTTGACCAACTCGTCCGATCCAAGGCAACGTGTTCCTTCAATCAAATTGTCTCTTATCTAGTAATTCTTGTAGATACTCCCTGTACTGTTTATCATTGCCTTGGTGCCCCTTGAAATGTTCCAATAAGAGAATTTCCTCACAGAGGTGCCCTAGCTAAACAGAAAATGCCTAGGTGCTCTTACCCTTTAAATAACGAAGAATCAGGCTTGGGAGTGTTGGACCTGAGAAGAGCCGTAGGCTTGTTCTCTGCATTTCTCTTTCTTCCATTCCCCTGCAGAGCACACTGTTTCAAATGTCGCGATTAAACCAACGGCTCTCAACAATTCATTCTTGTTTTTGTTTTATGTCCAGGTGAAGCTATTCTTGACGAGTATGCCTGTGATCTGGACTCGTGTTGCATCGGAGATCGCATCGGTATTCAAAGGACGCAGAACGGAGAGCTTCATATTTTCCACAATGGCGTCGACAAGGGCGTAGCTGCATCTGACCTGCCAGCCAGGGTGTATGCTGTGGTGGACCTGTACGGCAAATGCACACAAGTGACACTGATTCACACTGCAAGTATGTTTAGATTTTTTACGGTAGCAGCTTTTTTCCTCAGCGGTCTGCTGACCAAATGCTAGTTTAAAACACCTTGAGGACCAGATGGCTAGTTCAGTGTAAAAGCATCCCTATTTAGTATGAATTACGGACAAGTGCAAAATCTGGCAGACTATTGAAATGATGAGCTGATTGACCCTGCGGGCTAATCACTATAAAAGTTAAGGGTAAACTAAACTGTACTTTGATGATTTAAGTTCGGAGTTGGTGTGTGGTGACTTGTTATTGGTCTAGGGTTTGCCTGTCACCCATACGGTAGGGTCATAGATTGTCTTTTTTGTCAACGTAATGCTGATTGTATATAGGCAATATTATCAAGAAAGATACAATGCTCAAGGCATAATGAACAGGGGTATATTAATTGTGTGAGCGCTTTGATAAATCATTTAATAATAGTAATATTATTATGATAAATTGCACTTTGAACACCCAGCAGGGTGGTTAGAAGTCTTTATTACGCTTATTACTATTATTAAATGCTTACTTTGATGTAATTTTCTTCTAGATATGGTCCCCAACAACAACGAGGATTCGTCATCGAGCGAGGCAGAAAGCGATGATAACCATGGCAACAGAGAGGAGGATGAGGACACAGAGGTTGAAGAAGTTGAGGATGTAGTTGTTGCCGTTGACAACGCATCAGTGTCGTTGCCCTCCAACGATGCACTCCTGTTCCACAGGCGTCATGGTACACTCATCTCGATCATAAACAATGGAAGGACGGCGGAGCGAGGCAACGCTAGGGACGAGTTCAACAATGGCGTCGTCATGACAAATAGACTCTTGAGGAGTAATGAGTTATTCGAGGTGAGTAACGGCAATACTGGTCCAAAGTGAGCTTAGAGCCGTCTTGGTGTCTTTTTGACAACTTGTTTAAAATTTGTACACCCTGTTTTATCTGTCATTTTTGCTAATGTTTTGTAAGTGATTAATTTGGACACTAAGCTTTTAAATTTCCCGCAAATTTTGACACTATTTTTAGGCCTGGAATTTCATCTTGTAAAGGGCAAGTTCATTTTCATTTTGCAAAGGGCACTTTCATTGGAAAATCTCAAAGTCAATGGGAAACTTTTGAAGGAGCACCAAGGCCAAGAAGGGGCAACGGAGGCCATGTCCCTCGTAGCCTGTGTGAAATTCCAGGCCTGCGTCATTTACTAAATCCTGGCTTAAACCTTGCTTGGAGCGATATTTTTGCTCTTTTCAGCTCACTTTTTTTATATGATTGTTTGATTTCCAGATCAGAATAGACAAACTGATCGATAAGTGGTCGGGATCAATTGAAATCGGCGTCACGACTCATAACCCGGACACGTTAGACTTCCCGTCCACTATGACGAATCTCAGATCAGGTGGGTTCAGAAGATATTTGTAGGTATAAAAGTTCTAGAGCAGTTAGCGTTTTGAAGCTCTCTTAAAAGGTATGGTTCTTTTACCTGCATTACACAACACACTGGACCAACGCTTTTATGTCCCATCCGAAGGACAAAGCAATAATGGTTGAGTGTATCACTTTAAAACAAGTGTCAAGACTAGGACTCCAACCCGCACTCTGCTAATCAGAAGTACAAGAGCTTGGCTCCAGTGTGCTTGATCACGTGGCCACGACGCGCCACATCTTGGCGATTTTGCTTATGAATTGCGTTTTATTCCTTCCAGGTACTATAATGATGAGTGGTTGTGGCATTCTCACCAATGGTAAAGGCACCACCAGGGAGTATGGAGAATTTGACCTCGATGACCTTGCAGTAAGTCAGAAACTACATGCAGTGACTTTTTAAATAATACTTACTTAGCTGATTAGGGTGTCCCTTTTGCCTCCTTGGATAACCGTCCCCATTTCAGTTTGTTTGACGCTAGTTGCTCTGCTTCAGGAAGTTGCATTAAGACATCGTATTTGACTTGATCCTTCCAGCTAGTGGTGGGCGTCCTTGTTGGCGTGGTGTGATGAAGTCATTGTAATAGACGTGGTTGGGTAGTCTATACGCGTCTCTTAATACATAATTCTTACCCAAAATGAGGCTATGGGGGCACGTTCACCGTCACTTGCAGTGGCTGCGCCCATCGCCTCGTTTTGAGTTAACATTGTGACGTACCTCATGCATAAATATTAAGAGAGGCGTATAGGTTGGCATTCTGATGACATTGATATTGAGAGATGAGGCTCTTCGTGGTAGTATTGTAATAATGAGCAGGAGTTTAAAGGCAGTGGACACTATTGGTAATTGTCAAAGACTAGCCTTCACAGTTGGTGTATCTCAACATATGCGTAAAATAACTAACCTGTAAAAATTTGAGCTCAATCGGTCGTCGAACTTGCGAGATAATAATGAAAGAAAAAACACCCTTGTCACACGAAATTGTGTGCGTTTAGATGGTTGATTTCGAGACCTCAAGTTCTAAACTTGAGGTCTTGAAATCAAATTCGTGGAAAATTACTTCTTTCTCGAAAACTATGGCACTTCAGAGGGAGCTGTTTCTCACAATGTTTTATACCATCAACCTCTCCCCATTACTCGTTACCAAGGAAGGTTTTGTGCTATTAATTATTGTGGGTAATTACCAATAGTGTCCACTGCCTTTAATAATCCTTAGTTAAAAGATGCAATGAGTAGTAGTGATTTTAAGGCATATAACTTAGAATTATGGATTATGTTATGCAATTATCTTGCCTGTCTCCAATCTTCCAGGAAGGGGATCGTATCGGGGTCATGCGCAAAGCCAACGGTGATCTTCACTTCTTCATCAATGGGCGGGACCAGGGACGAGCTGCCTCCAACGCCCCGCATATTATATTCGGTGTCGTTGACCTTTACGGAATGGCTGTTAAGGTGACCATACTGGAGTGGATCCCGCCAGCTGCCCACGCCATGGCAAGCTTTATTGATCACAGAGTCCCTCGTCTCAGCTACCTCAGATCGTTAGCTCAACAGGAACTGCCAAATGTCTTTGAAGGTAAAGAGGACAGTTCTTCTATTGTGTGCATAAAATTTTCCCAATTTTAAAGAGGTGTTTAAGCAGGAAATAATGCATGGCACTTTTGTGCTAAGCAGAAATGAGCAGGATACCAGTCACAATTTGCACATGTGATGTGGTAGTTTGGCCGGTAACCTTAATCTGGTAAGCAAAAGTTTTATGTGCTTAGCAAGTTTTTGTGTTAAAGCAGCTATTACGAAATTGGGCCCTGGAAGTTGCCTCGAGTGTTAAAAAGTATCCACCGTAAGTCTGTCCAGAAGAAATTTGCAGATAAAGACGTCATCCGTGGAGTGGTTAAATTGCTTCAAACAGTTGGTCGGGTTGGCCTAGTGGTATCTTTTCTGGCCTTCAAGCCTCTTAGTACCCTCAATCAAATTACGCGTGGGCACTATGTGGATTGGGTTTTCAATCCCTACCTGACTGTGTGGGTTTTCCCTGGAATAATTTTGGTTTTTTTCTCCCACATCTAAAACTAAAACCTCCTTCCCTGTCATTCGTTCATTAGAACAGTGATTAAGTTGGCTTTTCTGAGAGTCCTTGGCTTCACAACCAGAATGAACAAAACAAAAGCCATCTTGCTTGATAATGGATTAAAGAGTAGGAGGGTTATCTATGTAAAGGTGTGGTGTCTATTTTGTTGACAGCTGGTGCGTGGGAATGGACAGATAAACCTCACTTCCATGATATGTGTGGTATCCATGCCCAGGTGATCAATAATGGACTGACAGCCCATCGACCAAAGTAAGTTCAGTTAATCTTGAGAAGAAAAATAGGGAGAATAACCAGTTCTTATACTCGGGCACATTGTGGACAGTTGGTCTTATAGGGTTACGAAACTCAAATGTCCACAGATTTTCATCAAACTTACTCTGTTTGAAGATAATGATGGTAGAAAACTTCCTTTTTAAATATTACTTGCTGAGGTGTCAAGTTTTTGAGAAATGAGTAAAACAATGTCAATAGGAGACAACAGCACGTACAAGGTATTTACCAGTACTGGTATTATGCAACTCTCCTGAAAACATCTCTCTGTGATTGTCCCTTTTTTTGCTCCTCATAAATTTAATGACTAATGAAGCTAGACTTCTACAGGTAAATTATATTACATTCATCTTCATTCACAGTGAGTAGGGATTTGTGTCATGTAAGCTTGGGCGATATCACGATATTATCGAATATCGCGATATTAATTTGGAAACGATTTCGATATCGGATGGATTTGGTTTTAATCGAAATATCGATATATCGCGATATCGGTTAAATATCGCGATGTATTTGCTAGCTGAGACATCTTGCACCCCATAGGTTTGGAGTAAAACCAGAAGAATAGGTCATTAGAACACCTCTCTTATGCTTTGACTGTCTCTTCTACAACTTTCACTTGGAGTTTGAAGACTGATAAATCCAGATGTCAAATTTAATTAATCGCGATTGAATCGAATATCGCGATATATTGTCGGCGAGATATCGTGAATAAAATAAATTGATATCGCCCAAGCTTTGTGTCATGGCCAAAAAACCTGATCTGCAAAAGGTATCAAACAGACTATATATCAAACTAACGCAGCTATTTTGTTTAGTATTAACAACAATCTGAAACTGGTGTCTGGTCTTCTGTATCCCCCAGTGCAATGGATGACTTCAACAATGCAGTGGTGCTGACAAACCGTCCCATACAGACAGACGAGATGTTTGAGATACGTATTGATAGAATAGTAGATAAGTGGGCTGGCTCTATTGAGATCGGACTCACAAAACATGCACCACAAGAACTAGGTTGGTTAAGTTTGAAAAAATGTCTTAACAAATTTTAGATGAACACCTACTTCCCAAAATCTGTTTTTCCTTTCTTTCTTTTTTATACACAACCCCTTTGCACCAGCTACGTTAAAAGCTGACAAAAAGTTTAATGAAGTCTTTAACCATTTGCTAAGCACAGAAAAGTATCGCTTAATAGAAACAAGTTTCCAGCCAAAATTACGTTCAGTTTGCATTGTTGTGGCTGGTGCCGCACTCTTTTTGTCGCTTAGCAAAGAACTTTTTCTGCTAAACAGCAATGAAATAGGGCCCTGGTGGTCCTGTTTCAGATCTTTGCAGATAGTTGTAGAAAAAGAAAAACCTGGAGGGAAAGTTTTTCTGAGGTCCCTCTCAAGACATTAATAGTGCATTACATTACAACTTATCAAGTTAATTTCCTTTGACATAACTGGTTTGCTTGGCTTTGGGTTTGATTCAGATTTTCCGTCCACAATGACCAACATCCGTAGTGGGACGTGGATGATGACTGGGAATGGTATCATGCATAACGGTAGTCCAATCATAGATGAGTATGGCCTCAACCTGGACAGACTCAGGGTAAGAGAAGCAAGCCTTGTGCGCGACCACAAGGGGGTGCTGTTTTGGGTGTGCTTTGGGTGTTACTGAAGTACTAAGGCCTAGATTAACAGAAGTGAGCGTTGTGCTCAATCACAAGGGAGCGTTGGTTGGGGCTAGCTTTGGGTGTTACAGAAGTACTAAGGCCTAGGTTAACAGAAGTGAGCGTTGTGCTGAATCACAAGGGGGCGTTGTGTGGGGTTAGCTTTGGGTGATACAGAAGTACTAAGGCCTAGGTTTGGGTTAGCTTTGGGGTGTAACACAAGACTATTTCTATGATGATTCTCATCAATGGCTAAGCATCTCAATGAGGCATAAGTGCATTGATTTGAGGTGAACCCCTTCTCAATAGCGATGAGTGTGTTCTTAGATAGTCTTTAATACAACACACAGGACCTACAGCTTTAAGTCCCATCTGAAGTATGAATCAATAATGGTTAGGTGTCTTGCTCAAGGACACAAATGTCAAGACCCACATTCTTCTGATCAGAGCTTAGACCTTAGGTTTGGCCCGAGCTTTGGTGCTCTTAGTCGCTCGGCCTCGACACGCCCAGCATAAAATAAGTGAGCCATGTCCTCAACTACAAGAGTGCGCTATTTTGGGACTAGCTTTGGGTGTAACTAAAGTAATTAGGCAGATGATGACAACGTATTCTTAATTTAGTTTGTTGCATAAATTGTTTTAAAAATTATATTCAGGAGAGGGATAGAATTGGCGTCATGAGGAAACGTAACGGTGACCTCCACTTCTACATTAACGGGGTGGATCAAGGCATAGCTGCAACCCATGTCCCATCAAATCTCTTTGCTGTGGTGGACCTTTATGGGCAGGCAACACAAGCAACTATTGTGCAGCCTGGTGGTAAGTGGGAATTCAGTAAACCATACCAGACTGGACTGGTTTAAACTGGATGAGCTGTGGTCCGTCTGGATCAAACCAGTTCTAACCAGACATGAAGCAGCTTTAACAAGACTGAAGTGGTGTGAAATGTGTTCACTATGCCTGACAAGACTGGACTGGTTTAAACAGGATGAACTGTGATCCAACTAGCTTAAACTGGTCCTAACTAGATACAAGGAAGCCTAGACAAGACTGGACTGGTTTGAACAGGATGAACTGTGATCCATCTTGACTATTAAAGGAACACGTTGCCTTGGATCGGTCGAGTTGGTCTTTGAAAGCCTTTGTAACCGTTTTTTATAAAATGCATATGGGTAGAAAGCTGTTGTAAAAGTAGAATACAATAATCCACACAAACATGCCTCGAAATTGCGTGGTTTTCCTTTTACCTCGTCGACTAAACACGTCGGCCATTTATGGGGGTCAAAATTTTGACTCCCATAAATGGCCGACCATGTTAGTTCGCACAGTAGAAGGAAAACCACGCAATTTCGAGGCAAACTTGTGTGGATCATTGTATTCTACTTTTAAAACATCTTTCCAACCATATGCATTTTATAAAAAACGGTTACAAACGCTTTTGTTTTGACCAACTCGTCCGATCCAAGGCAACGTGTTCCTTTAACCGGTTCAAACCAGATACATGTCAGCCTGGACAAGACTGGACTGGTTTAAACTAGATGAACTGCCGTCCATCTAGATCAATCTGGTAACCAGATTCAAAGCACAGTAGAGGCAAGTTTGAAATGTGTTTCATTTGAAACATCATTATTTGTAAAAATTTGGTTTGAGAAAAACATTCTTCAAACCATTTTTACACGGTGAAAAATCATGCCATGCAACTTTCATGAAGTACTTGGATACTTAATTTTATTTTCTTAATGTACCAACTTTGAAAGTGAAATCTCTACGTCTGAATGAATCTTCTTTCAGACTACCAAGTGGAATCTCCTGGCATACGCATCCCGACGGACGACGGCACCCTGCGCTTCTACCACCTACATGGCCGCAACGTCAAGATCAGTAATAACGGTGTGAGGGCCCTTCGGCCGAGCGCCACCGGGGAGTTCAACGACGCAATCATCATGAGTAACAGAGCACTGAGGGACGGAGAGAGATTCGAGATTGTTATCGAGAAGATGGTGGACAGATGGTCCGGCTCCATCGAAGCAGGTCAGTGTTAGATCATATCTGACTTTGGTTAGAACCCTCACTCTATCCGAGACACATTCAAGATGGTAGAGTGCTGGCATGTTAATCCGGAGGACACTGCTCTAGTATTGCAAGGGTCGTGGGTTCGAATCCCACCCGAGTAATATGCCTGTGATATTTTTTCACAGGAAACAAGAAAGTACTGAGTATACAGTGCTAACACACATCTGTGTTTGGGTAAAACCGAAACTAATATTCTTTATCCCCGATGCAAATTTAACATCTATTATGTTCTGGGTTAATTTTGACAAGACCCTTTAGCAGCAGCTGCGGCTGGTAACTCGGACATGTCCTGACTCACCATTATTTGACTTTCCTCAGTAGGAGTTACAACCATCTCACCTGAGGAGCTCGACTTCCCAAGTACAATGACTGACTTGGACCACGATACCTGGATGCTCAGGTAAGAACCGCTTAGCACAATCAAACTATGCTTACTAGAATAAGTACAATGACTGACCTGGATCATGATACCTGGATGCTAGGGTGAGAACACATGCTTACCGGAATAAGGTTACCAACCAAATGACTATGTCTCATGTACAATTTGTTACTGGTTTCCTGCTCATTTCTGCTTAGCAGTAATTTGTTAAGCATTATTTTCTGCTTTAAGAAGCTTAATGAATTTGGGCCCAGGGTCCATTTTCATAGAGCTGCTTAGCACAACAAGGAACGTACCTCTGCACAATTACGCGTCTACTATTTCCAAATTTGAGGGTCACTAACTTTGTGTACATTTTGACTCTCATAATGGCAGACAGAGTAGCTGCATGTACATGTAAGTACACTGTGCATTGTGCAATAGATTAATACAAAAGTTTATGGGAATTTGGATTCTCAGCAGTAGGACTGGAGGGGAACTTCTGAGGGGAGGTTGTATGAGACTAAACTGCCATGACCCCCCTATTTTTGCAGTGGAGCGGGCGTAATGAAAGATGGTCTAATGTTGAACAATTCCTACGGGTTGGACCTGGACACTCTACACGAGGGGAGCAGAATCGGTATTGTCCGTCTGGACGATAACACACTTCACTTCTTTCTGAATGGACAGGACATGGGAATCGCATGTACAGATGTACCATCCGGTAAGCTAGAGGAAAGCCGACATTTAGAAAAAAAAATCTGAGAATAGATCATTGCTATCCAATTTGAGTTTGCCGGAATTGTCCCGATGCTTTGTTTTGTTAGGGCAATGGCACTCTCCTTGGTAAAGGGCAGGTTTTTAAAGAAAGAGGAAATTGAAAATATCTAATGGAATATTTTAAAGGAAACCAAGGCAATGACACGGGTAAAGGTGGCTGAGCATGCTTGTTTATGTGGGTTTTGATTTATTTGTTTTTCTTTATGAATTATGTTTTTATCAATTATTGTGTAATCGTCATTTTCAACTTAAATATATTTATAAATAGTTTTATCTGTTATTTTTTTAATGATACCTGTAGGTATCGGTTATCCGCTGTTGAAAATCGAATAAATAAATAAAATTTAATAATAATAATAATAAACAAAGGAGGTGATTTTTATTTAACTTCCTTAGCAAAGCTGATCCTTAAATCTTTGTTTGATTTTGTCGTCATTTTGTTTCATAGATGTGTACGCAGTGATTGACTTGTATGGTCAATGTGCCCAAGTATCGTTGGTCCCTCCGACTGAGCTTGATAACCATTTACAGCATATGAACTCCAGGACAGATTCGCATGGCTCTGTCATAGCAGGTGAGTCAAGGAGTGGTAGAATCTGCTTAGGAAAAAATAACTGGTCAATCTGGTTTGCCATGTGTGTTGAAAACATATTCATAAATACCCCAGACAGTTTCGCTATTCCTATAGTAATAACCGTATTTATAACGCGCCTTTTGCCAAAGGATACAAAGCGCCAGATATTATAACTGGAAGTAGTGGGGCGAATTTTTGAGATATAAGACCTAATCCTTAAGCACCATGTAATGGTTTACAAGGTGCTGCGGCGCAATATGCTGCCAATATAGCCAGGAACACCGGGGCGAACCCCTTCTCATTTGGTAAGTGCACTGGGTTCTTTTACATGCGTTTACACAACACATGGGACCAACGGCTCTACGTCCCATCCGATGGAGGAAGCAATGGTTATGTGTCTTGCTTAAGGACACAAGTGTCACAGCTGGGGATGCGAACCCACACTCTGCTGATCAGAAACACCAGAGTTTGAATTCGGTGCTCTTAACCGCTCAGCCACGACACTTTCTATAGGTGGAGAGCAAGTCACGTGAGGGTGTTTACACAGGTGATATACCCATGGCTAGAAGTGTTTAAACATAGGCTTGGTGTACATAACCCTGTGATCTGACCGACCCCCCCCCCCTCTTGGATGTCCGTCCAGTCTATGATATCAAGGATTTCGGAATTGCAATTGGGAGAAAACAGCGCATAAATCAAATGTGCCATGACACCAGCGCTGGCTTGAAAGGGTTTTTAAAGCCTTACCTATTGATGTTTTCAGTGCCAGGTCTTCTCCATAAGTTCCATACAGTATGTGGATCCAACATACATCTCTCTGAAGACCTTGCCGTCGCTAGCCGGGTGAGAACCTTCGATCATGCTGTCACCTTCAGCAGTAAACCACTACGATCTGAAGAACTCTTTGAGGTAAAGTCATATATGATAATGTAATATCTGCACAAGTTTGATGCTTAAAGGCACTGGACACTATTGATAATTACTCAAAATAATTATTATCATAAAACCTTTCTTGGTGACGAGTAATGGGGAGAGGTTGATAGTATAAAACATTGTGAGAAACGGCTCCCTCTGAAGTGACATAGTTTTTGAGAAAGAAGTGTTTTTCTTCGAATTTGATTTCGAGACCTCAAACGAGGTCTTCTCGTTACTGGTATTCAGCTGTTGTTTGCTTATCCTGAAAATCACGTGGAAATTTGGTTGGTAATCCTGTTTTTATCAAGGAAGAAATTTCATGCTAAGCAAATTTTTGTGCTTAGCAGCTCTATGAAATAGGGCCCAGGCCAGTTTCACAAAGAGCTACGATTGATCTGAACTGCAATAGTAAAGTGTGATGTCACAATACAAATCACTGTGGCGATACGGACAACTCTCCTTACGATGAATCTTAATTCTCTGTGAAATCGAACCCTGGGCAACCGAGACCGTGTTCCCTGTGACCTTGTGTAGTTGCAGGCCTCAATATATTTGTCACAATGTTTTTGTTGCACATTACGTTTGGACAGTACAGCTCAACTTCTCTGGTTTATAAAACAGAGAAATAGTTTTAAACAAAGAGTAAGTTTGAATGATTGACTTAATATTTCTGTATATATTGACCTCAGGTCAAAGTTGAAAAGGTTGCCAGTCAATGGTCAGGTACCCTTCACATAGGGTTAACGACCCTCAACCCTGACGACATCTCCGAGGGTCAGATGTCATTGCCGGTCACTGCAAACTCCTTGAGGTCAAAGGACACGTGGATTGTCCAGGGGTCACAGGTCAAACACAACGGGCAGATCGTTAAGGACAACTATTCGTCGGCACTGGAGAGATTAGAGGTGAGGTTAACCGCTTTCTAGTTGAATAGATTGAGTGCAGAATCGAAGTGTTAATCGTGTTGGTGAAGGGGTGGGATCGATGTTACAACCTCTTTCCCAATCGTAGGTCTGTAGCCAGTCAATCAGTCAATGTGTCCGACCAGGGTGTCATGGCCGAGTGGTTAGAGCATCAAATTTAAGTTCTGGCGGTTTTGTCATTGGGTTGGGGGTTCGAATCCCGGCCATGACACTCAAGCAAGACACTTCACCTACTTGGTCCTCTTCTCCCAGAGGTATAAATGGTTACCCGCAAGGATAGGGTTTTGTTGTATTATCCCAAAGCCTCGGGTACGCCATGTGACCCTTAATAGCAAAACAACCTTACTTGAAAATGTTGGTTTCCAATATAAGATCATTTCTGGGTAAATTGAGTTTTTTTTTTACATCTCAAAAGCATATTATGTATTGACGTGTCCTTTATCTGCCTCTTTTTACACTTCATCCCCTTTTTAAGGCAAAATGGCTTATCTCTGTATTGGCTTTTCTCAAAATGTAATTTATTTTAGTTGAGGCTGTTTTGCCATTGAATGGCCCGACTTGCGGCATGAGCTTGTTGACAATAATCATAAATGGTTTGTCTTCTCATTATCAGGTTGGAGACACTGTAGGAGTGAAGCGATATCCAGACGGCTCAATGCATGTCTTTCTAAATGGAGAGAATCTGGGTGTGGCTGCGCTTGATATACCAAAGGTACAGTACAGTGTCTTCCTTATCATTTTCATTTCATTTTGTAACTAAAATGCCTAACTTTTTTATGTAAAAAAAATTTTTTTTAAGGATTTTTCATCAAGTAAACTGTATCTTGCTGATATGTGTTACATTGGTGCATCCCAAATTTAATGGCATTTTCTTGAGTGATAATGCCCCTCTCGTTTGGAATTCTCGTGGCAATCTGTGGTACCAGTGCGAGCTGGAAAAACCCATGCACCCAATGCTTGGCAGATTTCATGGGAAAGGCTAATCACAAAGTCTACTATATTAAGAAAGCTTGTTTTGTCTTTGTTTTCGGACGATACACGCTATTGTAAACGTTTACGGCATAGTAGAAGCTGTTTTTCGAAGCAGATTTCATAGAAAAAAGCTAATCCTAAAGTAGCATCCGATATTGTTCTACTATTTATGAAGTTTGTGTTGTGTTTGTTTTCAGACGATACACGCTATTGTGGACATTTACGGCATAGTAGAAGCTGTGGGGATAACCAGCTCCGCAGTCATGTCATTGGAGAGCATTAAACCACCGTCCATTTCATCAAGCAGTGAAGAAGAATCAGACAAAGAGGTCAGTTTTGCTTTTTTTTTTTTTTTTTCTCGCTGAAAGGCAATGGACACTTTTGGAAATTATGGTGGTGAGTAATGGGGTGAGATTGATAGTATAAAACATTGTGAGAAACGGCTCCCTCTGAAGTGTTGTAGTTTTCGAGAAAATTTTCCATGAATTTGATTTTGAGACCTCAGATTTAGAATTTGAGGTCTCAAAATCAAGTATCTGAAAGCACACAACATCGTGTGACAAGGGTTGATTTTTCTTTCATTATTGTCTCGCAACTTCGATGACCGATTGAGCTCAAACTTTCACAGGTTTGTTATTTTATGCATATGTTGAGATACACCAAGTGAGAAGACTGGTCTTTGACAATTACCAATAGTGTCCAGTGTCTTTAAGGGGTTTGGGTACTTTTCCTACGACACAAAACACAAATGTCCACAGATTTAAACTAAACTTACACAAGATAATGATGGTAGAAAGTTTTCCTCAAAATAAAACTTGCTGTATTACTTGCTTGAGCGTGTACAATGGATTTACGCGACTCTCCTAAAAAACATTTTTCTGTGTTTTTCTCAAAAACTTGACGAATAATGAAGCTGAAAACTTCTACTTTAACTATTTTTTGAGAATCAGTGTTTTTTGCATTCTCTTGCAAAATACAACGTTTTCACAATAGTGAGCTTCTATGTTTTGCCCTGACGATACCAACGTATAATCACCAAACTTTTGACTCTGTTGCATCCTGTTTTCTTGATGTACAGGGAGAATCCACGTGTTCCATTCCCGTTCATCCGATCCACTTCCATAATAACCACGGGAAGAACATCGGTCTGTGCAATGAGAACATGACGGCCAGTCGAACAGCGAGCTACAATCAGGCGGTCGTCATCAGCGACTGCCCCTTACCAAGAAGGCAGCTGTTTGAGGTAAGACAAACTTACAGGGATGTGATTTCTCCGTTTTTAATTGGAAATCTTTTTGTTTTATTCTTCCCCCCCCCCCCCAAAAAAAAAAAAAAATAATTAAAAAATAGTGAAAATTATAATGTTTTCTAACTTCCGCCCAGAGAGTAGTTAAAAAGCTGGACAGTTCTTTTTCAAATTGAAAAGTCTCCCGAATTCCGAAAATCTACTCTTCGGTAGTAAAATATAAAGCAATACAGTTCTCTAAAGATCAAAATCCACTCGGCAAGTAGAAACACACATGGTGTTAACGCAATCCAAATATATATTGATACCTCACTACCTCACTATGCAGTGCCCCAAGTACGATACGTACAAACATGTCTTTCATATTGTATGCTTTATAAGAAAGAGCAATGACATCACATTAATTACATAATTCATTATTCTATATTTCCTCACTGGTTTCAGTGGAATTAGAGAGTGAATATCTTACAAAATGTGTTAATTAATCAGGCGCTCAATGGCTTTGCCCCTGGCTACATTTCTTGCACCGTTCATTCACTTTTCTTGTATGTAACTAGTTGTCCCTGTGCTCTTTAGGTGAAGCTTGAGAAGGTTACAGACGAGTGGACGTCCTCTGTTAAGATCGGCGTGACCAGTCATTCCCCAGATAGGTTGGGCTTTCCAGCATCGGCGTCAAATATCAAACGAGGGACGTGGATCGTTCAAGGGGATGCAGTGTTCCAAAATGGCCACAAGGTACATGCTCATCAAAGTGTTAAAGGCAGTGGACACTATTGGTAATTACTCAAAATAATTATTGGCATAAAACCTTACTTGGTAAAGAGTAATGGGGTGAGGTTTTATAGTATCAACCCCTCCCCATTACTCGTTACCAAGTGAGGTTTTATGCTGATAATTATTTTGAGTAGTTACCAATAGTGTCCATTCCCTTTAATGTAAATCTATGGACATTGTGTGTTGGGTCATGCAAAAAGTGCCCAAACCCTTAATCTGTTTCCCTGTAGGTGGGAACGTTCAACGGACCCAACCTAGACCAAGTAAAGGAAGGAGATACTGTAGGTATCATGGTGGATGGCCAGAGTAATCTACATCTCTATGTATATGGTAGAGACTGTGGCATCATCGCTGATCATATACCTAACCACTGCTATGCGCTAAACCTGACCCCCTTAATCTGTTTCCCTGTAAACTGTAGGTGAGAACGTTCAACGGACCCAACCTAGACCAACTAAAGGAAGGAGATACTGTAGGTATCATGGTGGATGGCCAGAGTAATCTACATCTCTATGTATATGGTAGAGACTGTGGCATCATCGCTGATCATATACCCAACCCCTGCTATGCGCTGGTGGACCTCTACGGGCAGTGTGTTGAGGTAAGTCACACCAAGAACACAGGGATGTGATTTCTCCGTTTTTTAAATCGGACAAAAAATGAATTAAAAAAAAAAAGTTTAATTTCTTTTTTACTTGGTTCAAACTCATAAGAACACATATAAAAATAAAAAAATAAAAAAAAAATTGTTTTTAAATTTGAGATCAATTGCATAAGAACATGGTAAAACTAAATGGAACACCCCCCCCCAGTAGGGCTTTTAAACCAAAGATAAAGGAATGTAAACAGGCTTCCTGCTTGCAAGCTTGTACACTTTGCACTCATGGTTCAGGTTATTGTTCAACAGCCTATCATATCCCTGAGAACCAGCCTTGAACTTTGCTCTTGAAGGGGGCGCAGCAATTTCCCTCTGGTAAGTGGCGTGTCATGGCCGAGCCGGTTAGGGCACTGGACTCGAGCTCTGGTGTTTCTGATCACCAGAGTGTGGGTTCGAGTCCCAGTCGTGACACCTGTGGGATCTTAATGGAATAGAACCTATACATTTTAACTAACCATTTAGAATAGATCTAACCATTCAGCTTCTAGATTTGGTGTAATTCAGAACTATCTGTTGATGCAGGTTTCCATAGTAACGGAAGAACTTGGGGCAGCTGGTGTGCCAGAAGAGAAAGAGAAGGCATCCTTTGAAAATGGTAAGATCTTCCAGACCCTGAAGTTTTATCTTAGAGAGGGCAAGGCCATCTTCATTTTTTTTTTTAACGGACACTTGCAATTGGAAATTTCGTAAAGGCACTGGACACCTTTGGTAAATGTCAAAGAACAGTATGCTGACTTGGTGTATCTCAAGCTGTGCAACATATTGAACTTGATTGGACTTCAAAGTTCTTAGAAAATAATGGAAGAAAAAAACACCCTTGTCGCACAAGTTGTGTGATTTCAGATGCTTGAATTCGAGACCTCAGCTGAGGTCTCGAAATCGATTGCAATATTTTAGTGAGAAATCACTTCTTTCTCAAAAACTACGTTACTTCAGAAGGAGCCGTTTCTCACAATGTTTTATACTATCAACAGCTCCCCATTGCTCGTAACCAAGTGAGTTTTGAACAGACTGATGCTTTGGAGTGGGTAATAAATTCTCAACGAATTGAGTTGTATGATTATCTTTGTGAATAGGTTTGAAGGAGAACACTCCTCGGTCACTGTTCCCCATTGGAGGAAACGGACGGGTGTGTGAATACAAGAATCTCTGTATCCGTTTCAAAGCCACTCTAGGCTTACCCGGTGAGTGAATTAATATCAGATGTAATCTTAACAGCAATGATGTAAGCTGACTTAAACCTCTTGTGGATAGGGATTGAATGCCCCATCTCTAATCTGTGCATTTTGGTCCAATTTAGTCAAGTTTACCCTTGGCCCTATGTCATAGAGCTGCTTAGGCACAAAGTGTTGCTGAACAAATTTATGCTTAGCAGATATGAGCAGGAAACCAGCTTAACAGTTATCTACCTACCTTTCACCTCCTGTGGACCTCATTTTGAATTCTCGGTCAGAGCCTAGCATGGAGATTGGTTTTTAAGTTTTCAGTATTCGACGATTTCCCATCCTACCTGATCTGAAACTCTGATTTCTTAATCACTTTCTCTTACTGTAATTTGGGCTGGTAATTTATTTCTGCTAAGCAATACTATTTGGTACTCAGCAAGTTTTTGTGCTGACAGGCTTTATGAAGTTTTGCCCTTTTGTAGTGTGTGTTAAACTTAAGTTTTGATCAATGTTCTTTTTTAACACCTTTTTGTACAGATGCGTACTTTGAAACCAATCCAAAGTTCAACAAGTGCTACTGTGATCCTTGTCGGAAGTACCAGGGCACCAGTGAGTATGGGGACCAGGGAGATCCACTGCAGCGGTACACCCGCCCGTTTGGATGGTGCAAATTTGCAATCAAGTAAGATGTGTTTTATGCTTATGTTCATTGTTCATAGTTAAATTTTATATAGAAAAACTCATGTTCAAGATAATTTGAAATGTGCAGGGATGTGATTTCTCCATTTGTTGCCACCCCCCCCCCCAATTTATTATATTTTATTTTTTTTTAATTTTTGACTTTAGATCAAATACCTAAGAACATGGAGATAAAGCCACACAGAATGCCCCAGATTGCAAATTAGGGCTTTTAAAACCAAAGATAAATGTATGTCAGCAGGCTTGATGGTTACTAGCTTTCGCGCTCTCTCAAGCTTTCATGCTTTGTATTAATAATACAGCATTTTTAAAGCGCACTTAATCTGTAAAACATTCAAAGGCCTGGTCAAAGAACAAGAAGAAAATTTCACTCTATATCTGCATAGGCTAATCTAAAGAGATGGGTTTTAAGAGAGTGTTGGAATCGTGAGATGTCATGTGTGTCCTTGAGATGTTGAGGCAGAGTGTTCCAGAGGCGTGGTGAGGATGTTACTGAATGCCCTGTCCCCATAGCTGGATAAACGGATCAGAGGAACATGCTGCCCGATGACCTCAGACCCGGCCTGACACTACGGGGCTGAAGCATGCTCTGTATGTAGGTAGGGGATAGTCCATGGAGAGCCTTGAATGAGTCTTGAGCTCACATTTCAAACTAGCCTATCACATCCCTGAATACATTTTCACTTTTGTTTCAGACTACACTGTAGAGCGGAGACTTTGAATGTGTTTGATATGTGGCATATGGCATACCATGGAACGGTGCTTGGAGCCGTCAGAAAAATTCTCGACAGTGGAATGCTACTTCTACCTGGTAAGATAATTAAAGTTGTTTTAATTCCTTGATGCACGGATACATTTTTATAAAAGCAAAAAAAGAAAACGTGTTCAACCGTGTTTTTCTCAAAATTTTTCAATAGCACCCCCAGTTGAGCTTCACACCAACTGAAAGCTCAACAATTACTCTAAACAACCGGATGAGGGCGTTTTATATGGGAGTTTTTAAGTTATGACTGGTTATGAAAGTCCAATTTGACGTGTTTTTGTTGGTCACTAATGACCGCCTTGTGCACGAAAGCGTTTATGTAGCGCATTTAACAATAATCATATCAATGCGATTTTCATAAGTACCCTGGTCATTGGTCAGTAACATCTTTCTCAGCTCCCTGGGGAGTAGACATCCCCAGGTTACTGTGGTGCTCCAAAGGCTTTTTCATACACAATATCAACCTCTACCCTCACAGGTACCACATCATTTTGGCTGGTAACCCTTCATGTTAAGCAAGATGTGTCTATGCTGAGTAGATATCTTTATAATCGACTCAATTAGCATAAGTGCGAGTTTTAGGACGAAGTAATATTCAAATAGTTTTTGTGGTTATTTGTGTCTTTGTTTTACTGAGTTTTTTTTTCTTCTTTCCAATTTAGGTGATATTACGCTCGGTGGAGGGTCACCGACGGAACAATCCAACCATTTGAACGAAGACGACACCCACAAACCCAAAGACTTTGACACCAAACAGATCTTTGTTTCTCCATCCATGAAATACGCTGGCTGTAACGTCTACTCAAGACAACAACAGTAAGACGGATAATTCCTTTGTTTGTAAGGTTTAGGAATGGATTGTAGTTTTGGTCGCTCTCAAAACAGTTTGGCTAGGCGCTCTTTGTTTTCATTTAACATCTTTTTCTCCGATGGGATTTAAGCCAGTTGCTAATAAACTGGTCGACCTATGAAAGAGTGATGGATTGGCGATCAACTATTAAGTGTCGTGGCCGAGCGGTTAAGAGCACCTAATTCAAACTCTGGTGTTTCTGATCACCAGAGTGTGAATGGGAATAAAAGAGTAGTGACTCGTTCTTAAACTGCTGTTTAAAACCGTGCAGGGTCGTTGCCTTGCGATATTACAACATTTCAAAAGAGGAAATCAGCTGGTCTGAGGAAAAGTTGCACGCCTATATATAGGGTTAAAACAATCAAACGGTTCCCAAAAAACATGGTTATACTTTGCCTCAAAATTAATTCCAGATAATTTCTAAGACAATGTTTTTCACCCATCCTCAGGTTCACTGACCCGAAGACGAAGCGTGTGTGTACGGTCAGCGTGGCCTTCCAGGTGCGAGCTCGGCCCAACAGTTACACCATGGGCCCCCAGACGATAGGGGTCAACCACAGCATCGACCCCTACATCGAAAACAGCAAAATAGAATGGTTTACAAAGGAAAGATCGGCCATCGTGCCGTGTGCATTGCTTATTAGAGTAGAATAACACATAGCCGTATTATTATGGTGCTATTTATTTGTTCATATATATGTATATATATATATTGTACATTTGCTCTTTTTGTTTTTTTTTAAATTGGGCTTGTTTTCTGCTTTAGGGTACTAGAGAATGGAATGAGGTTATGGCAATATGTTTGGAAAGTAAATAATGATCATGTGCGTCAGAGTCAACAAAAATACCTAGATTTTCTATTTCTCGTCCAGAATGTCAACTAATTTTCAAGCAAAATTCATCTCTCTGGACACTGGACACTATTGGTGATTGTCAAAGACCAGTCTTCTCAGTTGGTGTATCTAAACATATGCATAAAATAACAAACCTGTGAAAATTAGAGCTCAATCGGTCGTCGAAGTTGCGAGATATTAATTAAATTAAAAACACCATAGTCACATGAAGTTGTGTGCTTTCAGATGCTTGATTTCGAGACCTCAAATTCTAAACTTGAGGTCTCGAAATCAAATTCGTGGAAAATTACTTCTTTCTCGAAAAGTACGTCACTTCAGAGGGAGCCATTTCTCACAATGTTTTATACTATCAACCTCTCTCTATTACTCGTTACCAAGTGAGGTTTTATGCCAATAATTATTTTGAGAATTTACCAATAGTGTCCACTGCCTTTAAAGTAAAGGTTGAGAAAATAGAATTAGCTGTTGCAAACAACTTACCAACCAAAGGACTGAGGTTATTTTTGCATTTAATGTCAGGCCATTAACTTAAGTAAAGGTTAACGTACTATCATTTTGAAGTCCAGTTGAACCACTTGGACAGTGGGAGACTTCTGGGACTCTAGGTGGCAGCAGACTATACCATTCAAACCATTGCTCTCGGTGATGTGCGCATTCTCTGAACTACAATGTTAACTTACTAGGGCCTAATTTTATGGCTCTGCTTATGGTAAGCAAAGAATCGCTGCTTACAGAAGCAGAGAATTCCATGCTTGCTTCAAGCAGATTTCTCGGGTTATCAGGGAATTTGTGCGTCTGCGTAATCCACGCTGCTAGTCATTCTTCCCTTACACTGCTAGTTCGTAAATTGGGCGCTTGCACAGTTAGCGGAGAATGGTGATCATTAGCGCAGAGTTCGATGGTATGCAGAGACGAAAAATTTGGTCTTGGTATTAAGTCTGCTGCCACCTAGTGTTCTAAAGTCTCCCAGTTTCTTTACAGGCATTAAAGGAAGTGTAATATGTAAATAATTGGTGTAGAATTTTATTACAAAAATAATCTATTCCCCTCCATTGACCAAAGTATGGGAGTGCAGCTATAGTTATTCAATAGTGAGCTAAGCAGTGAATACTCTGAGGAATTTTAGGGCAAACTAAGCGCATTTTCAGTACAAAATTTGCTTAGCACAGAAAATCCATGCTTAGCAGATACAGGCTTCAAGCCAACTAGATACTCAGAGGTAACTTGGGCACATAAAGAAGTTCTTACATTGCAGAGCCGAGTTTCATGAAGCCATATAAGCACATAAACTTGCTAAGCACAGAGAAACCCTGCTTAGCAGAAACAGGCTTCAAGCCAACTAGATACTCGGAGGTTACTTGGGGCACGTAAAGAAGTGTTTACATTGCCCAGAGCCGAGTTTCATGAAGCCATATAGCACATAAACTTGCTAAGCACAGAGAAACCCTGCTTAGCAGAAACAGGTTACCAGCTAACATTTCATGAAGTTAACACTGTTGTAACTGGTGCCACACTAATGTTTTGCTAAGCCTAGAAAAATTATGCTTGGCAGAAACAAGTTAACAGCTAACATTTATAAAGTTATTGTTGTAACTGGTGCCACACTAATATTTTGCTAAGCAAAGATATTTGCTGAGCAGTATTTTCTGCTATAAAACATTTCATGGAATTGGGGCCTTTGCTTGGTTTTTGCAAAGCGCTAAGATTGTTCTCAAGTGCGAATCAATCATAACTGCTAAGCAAAGTGTAATATCACTATACAAATCACTATGGTGGTGATATATACATATATATACATAAAATAACAAACCTGTGAAAATTTGAGCTCAATTGGTCGTCAAAGTTGGGAGATAATAATGAAAGAAACAACACCCTTGTCACACGAAGTTGTGCGCTTTCAGATGCTTGATTTCGAGACCTCATATTCTAAATCTGAGGTCCTGAAATCAAATTTGATGAAAATTACTTCTTTCTCGAAAACTACGTCACTTCAGAGGGAGCCGTTTCTCTCAATGTTTTATACTACCAACCTCTCCCCATTACTCATAATCAAGAAAGGTTTTATGCTAAGAATTATTTTGAGTAATTACCATTAGTGTCCACTGCCTTTAAGTCTAGGATGCAGTTCCACAGAGCTGTTAAGGCACAAAAAGTAGCTAAGCACAGAATATTTTGTGCTTCCCAAAATAAAAGATAAGCAGTGAAAGTACTTTGTCACATTTGACTGGCTTCCTGTTTTCGTTTTATTCAGAATTAAAGGCACTGTACACGTTCGGTAGTTGTCAAAGACCAGTCTTCTCACTTGGTGTATCCCAACATGAGCGTAAAATAACAAGCCTGTGAAAATGTGGGCTCAATTGGTCATCTAAGTTGCGCAAAAATGATGAAAGAAAAAACACCCTTGGACAAATTTGTGCGCTTTCAGATAGGAATAAAAGACTTCTAGCTAGAAGTCTTTAACTATTTCTCAAAAACTACGTTACTTCAGAGGGAGTCGTTTCACACAATGTTTTATACTATCAACAGCTCTCCAATGCTCGTTGTCAAGTCAGTTTTTTTTTAGTAATTACCGAACGTGTACCTTCCCTTTAAGCTACTCTTTTTGCTCAAGCAGCTGAGAGCAATTGGGCCTTGCAAGGTAAAGCTAAAGATTTAAAAATGGGATTTCCAAAATGCTGTAACTAGTAATAAAAGGCAGCAACGTTTGCTTACCTACACCACTTTTATATTATGTTAAGATATATGGTGTAAAAGTGCATTCAAAACAGCATGTTTGAAATAAACCCAGGTACTATGCTTAGCACCTATCCACTAGTAATTGTGACTCCAATTACATGGTCATTTATATGAAGTACCAAGCCACTGTCCCTGGGAGATGTCCCCCATAATTGGAAATCAACATGGGGCCAAGGGAGGTCGATTCGAATGAGGGCGCTGTCAGAAGTGGTTTGAACACAGTTCCCCCTTTGGGGGCGGGCGGGGGAGGGGGGCGCAGAAACTCCAGCCACACCTGCGACTTGGATTTTGTATGGAGGGACCTTGCATCCTGACAATCTGACGTCACACTTCGAGGCTAGTAAAGAGAGCTATAAATGCCAGACAGCTGCTGTTGACAATTTATTTTTGTCATCCTCAAAATGTTTTCCTGATTTTTGTTTAGTTCCTTGAATCAATAGACTCGAACGCATTCCCCCCTTTGATAAGCACTACGACGGTGGGAATTTTGTACTTTAATAAATGGCCCGCCGTTGAGCTCACATACATTATCACCACGCATTGTTTCACCATGGCCTGCAGCACGGTTCTGGAGATTCGCAATCAAATCCGACGTACATGTACATAATGTGTATACATAAACAAGTACCTGTCATTATCCGTGCGGTAAAAGGACAGGGGGCCAGTCTACCCTGCTACTTTTACAGTAGTCTGGTTCCCAGACCTAACAATCTCCGACTAGGCTCTGTCGATTAACAAGAGACGTCAAGGAATCTTTGGTCAGGGACTCCGACTACTTTTAAAGCTCAATTAGCGCCTATCTTATCACTGTGTGGCGCCCTGCTCATCCAGCCGTGCACTGATCTGAGCAGTAAAAAATATCATGTCGTCCTAAACACCGACAACGGACCATCAAAAATTCAACAATAATTTTGGGGTTTACCTTTATCGTTGAGGAAGAAGCCTTTATGAAGACGAACAAATTCTGGTATGTCTGTTGGATGTTTGTTTTCATTGGACTTGCTAAAGCTGTACGACTCATCATCGCGAATCACGCAGTAAGGAGGGCTTCACTGTTTGAATCTGCCGCCGTCATAAAGCGCTGGTAGGCGGGGGAGTCATCCTGTGCTAGCCGTCATGGTCACGGTGACCGCGAGTGACTTTGGACGTCTGGTCATCTTACTACTCGTCACTGTTGCTTTATACAAGGACAAAGTATCGGTTACCAAGACCAATTTCTCTGATGGCTACCTCATGCATTGTTAACACCTGGTTGTTGACAGCGAGTGTCTAGTGTCGTCTTCGTGCACGGAATCGGAACTCAACATTGCTCTACTGTGGGTGCATACTCCGGTTAAACAGCTCATGGATCAGGACCAAATGACAAAATGCCTACGGATGAACTGGAACCTTTCAGGACATTTGCTGGTTTTCCCAGGTAAGACAAAATTAAAAGCATGTTTGGGACAAGGTATCCTACCACCACTTGTTCATTTTGTTATAAAATAAAAACAGCATCTCTTAAATGAAATATTTCTTTTTGTAAAAGTGTGAAAAGGTGGTGCTGGCAGGGTACGGAAAGTTTGTCCATGTTTGCACCATTGAGTAGGCCTATATAAATTATTATAGACCTATTTATGAGTAGACCCTAACTACTCTTTATAATGCCCGACTATCTATTTCCGACAATGAACAAAATGCCGAAGTTCAAAGCTCTGCACGTAATCAAACATTGTATTGTGCAGGTTGACCAAGCACATTACGCCTTTGTTCCGCGGCGTGTGATTCGCAAACAAACAAGCAAACAACCGTTTCCCAGTTGTCGGCCATCTTTTTTTCTCTTTTTTTTTTCAAACATGGTAGTACAGATGCTTAGGTGGAATGAACAGACAAACCAAAATGTGTTATGACACGAATAATAAATTATGCCAAATTTGAATACCCCCTCCGCCTTTTCTGTCAAAGAAACACACACACAATCTTACCCAAATTAGATATTAAAAAAAATAGTTTCTGTTTGATCAGCTCTATAGAATTATTCCCGGGAACAATGTCGAGTGGTTGAATTCAGTAGCTTCCCCGCATTTTTCAGTTTTCTGTGATCCTTGTGTATGTCTAGAGGTTCCCAATAGAATACGAAACCCTTACAGGCATTGGGCTACTATTTATTTACTCTCTCATTTTGCTGTAGTTGTTGCTGCTGTTGTTTGTTGTTGTGGGCACTGTCAGTTTCCATTAAAGGCAGTGGACACTATTGGTAATTGTCAAAGACTAGCCTTCACAGTTGGTGTATCATAACATAATTTATGCATTTAATAACAAACCTGTGACAATTTGAGCTCAATCGGTCATCGAACTTGCGAGATAATAATGAAAGAAAAAATAACCCTTGTCACACAAAGTTGTGTGCGTTTAGATGGTTGATTTCGAGACCTCAAGTTCTAAAAGTGAGGTCCCGAAATCAAATTCGTGGAAAATTACTTCTTTCTCGAAAACTATGGCACTTCAGAGGGCGGTGTTTCTCACAATGTTTTATACCATCAACCTCTCCCCTCGTCACCAAAAAAGGTTTTATGCAAATAAATATTTTGAGTAATTACCAACAATGTTTTCATGTTTTCTCCTCGCTTTACAATAACCCTTTTAAAAGTATTATACTAATGGTTAGTAGGTGTTGGCCCAATATATCAGAAGCGACTCTATACCAATAGAGAAAGCACCAAACCATCTCACTTTCGTCAAACCTGTTTCCTTGCGTTAAAGCGCGTGTTGCCTATTTAACTCGTGTTGCCTATTTATTACAATGAAAAGTGCAATGTCTCCGATAGAGGGCACTATAACAAATCGGATTCCAGACAGCCACGACACGATAAATAGGTCATGACTTCTGAATATGTTGTTTTGCCTCGTCATTTTATCCCGTCCCCCTAAGGAAATTGATACTATTAAGTTTTGCAATAATTTCAGGCTTGATTTACGATGATGTAGTTGGCTATGATATTACATTTTGTCACCATTGGGCTTTTCCAGATTACATCTGTGAAAACTCTTCTAATTATACAAACAGTAATCTATACCCGGACCGTTTATAAGATTTAGGCCAACAGTAGCATCATATACGAGTTATGAAAACATCCACCTTTTAAAAGGTACTTTCGGCCTTTGGTTTTCTTTGTGTTCCTGGGTATTATTCGTTTGAGAACCGTTCTTGCTTTATATTCTACACCGGCAGAATTCGGGAGACATAAAGGTATAGGCAAACAGTAGCAAATACGAGTTATGCAATTACAGTTTTAAAAGGAAGTTTCGGTATTTGGTTTTCTCTGTGTTGTGTAGGTAGATTATGTTCTTTTGAGAACTGGTCTTGCATTTAATTTTTTACCACCGCGGAGTAGATTTTCGGAATTTGGGAGACTCATTTGCCCAGGGTTTCATGAGTAAAGCAATGCGACTCAATTATTAGCAGATACCTGGATCTTTTGGGAATAATTTACTATTTCCAGGGTAAGGGTATAATTATACGAAGAGCCACAAAACATCACACGATGGACTTTGTGTTCACCACATTCACTTAAAAGTTGTTTTAATCTTTATGACATTAATTTACAATCGACAATTTTTTTGTATTCTTTAAAAATAAATATTCTTTAGAGGTAAATTAATTACTGTGATACCTTATTTTAATATAATGTAATGTTCAATCATAAATTGTACATGTTTTACAACACATAGCAGGGCTAGCTTAATTGATGGTCTAGTGGTAAGACATCTGCTCTAGCAATGCAAAGGTTAGAGTTTGAATCCCACCCGAGTGATTCGCCTGTGGATTTTTTTTCAGGAAAGTACTGAGTACATGTATACCGTATTTAATGCACATCGTAGCAAAGCAAATTATATTACAACGCTGACAACATACTTTAGCCCGTACTCTTGTTTAGACTTGATTCAAGTCCCAATCCCGTGCCGGCCATGGCCAGAAAACGGCGCGGCGCTTCTGGGGACCTTTCGCACGCAGAACGGGACTTGAATCAAGTCTACTCTTGTTGGACTTAAGGTATAAACTGAAATACTTTGTTTCGCTAATAAAAAGCAACAATAGTTTTCCATTGTGTACTCGCTAACTGATCTAGATTGTATTGCCACACTGTTCAAATTAACTCTACTTTGCTTTAGCGTCGCTTGTTGCAGGTATTAGAAACTGACCGCACAAAAATTCCTCTTTCACTCACTCACTGCCTCAACACTTCCTCATTTTGCACTTGTGCAAAGTGCCCCATTCTGAAAACCGGGTATTGATTAGACTTGTCCCAGTCTCCAAATCCCGTGAGAGTCCTTTTTATTTTCACTTTCATCGCCTAACGTCAGAAAGCGTTTGCGCGGCCGGTGTCAGATGCAATTGTGGCCGCCATGCAATACTGTCCGCTTCAGAAACTTCTGCATATGCAATCGTGTCCGGGGCTATGCAAAAACCGTCCGGCGGACATGTACATGTATGTGCGCGCGTAAGCGAGCGTGCATGCGCTGAACCCAATATTAATAATATGCAGCATGAATATTCACGTTATTTATGATTGCAGCGAATACCCATCGGCCGAACATTTTCCGTGTCATTCATGCTCTTAGCTTGCAAAAAAAAAATTAAAAAAAAAAATGGCGAGCGTGTTTCGTCGACCAATGGCGTTTAATTTACTGCAAGGACGGTTTTGCACAGGGGCGGACACAACTGCATATGCAAATGTGTCCGGGCGGACTCAATTGGAATTGCTATAATTATGCTATGCTCAATCAGGGTACGGTCCTGCGTGATAAACCAACCGGCAAATCCCAAAAGGCAAACACATTAAACTCAATCTCACTCGCTTTCTCACTTTTACACAATCTCACAAAGCTAGTAGCTGGCGGATACTAAACATGCCAACTCGTAAGACCTGTTTCCATAAGCGAGAAACCCACTGTAAACCATTTTGTGACATGTAGTGTACATCTCTATCCCCAAACAGCTAAGCTATAACGCATGTACAGAAATCTGCTACCGCAAGATGCATCGTACATGTATTATAGTGTTGCATTATCGTGTGCAAGTGATGAACATTATTGAACATTTTGAGACATTAGTTGTAGCTTACTATTATTATCTTTTCTGAAAAGAATCACCTTAATGATTTAGCAGTAGCAGGACAATCTTATCACATTGAATTATAACAAACTAGCAATTTAGATTTTATGTAGGTTGGTGAGTAGACTTGACTCAAGTCCCTATCCCGTGCCAGCGCCACAGAAAATAACTGTTTTCCGGGCCCCAACCTGTTCTGCTTGGCTGCATTAACTACATTTTGACGATGGGGGCGCACTTGTCTTATACTCAGAGCCGTATATTGGTACTTGACTGCTGGCGCGTTGTGTTTGGGACCTCACACGATCAAGGGACTTGAATCAAGTCTAGTTGGTGAGTAACGAGTAACTGGATTGGGCGGATTGTTTAGAGTCAAAGTTGATATCGTTGGTGTCTATTGGTATCCTACAATAATTTCCATAACGTGTGGCTCCCAACGCTGTTCCTCAGTTTCAGGTGTGGATTCTATAAAAAGTTAAGACTAGTCTTATCTCGAGTTAGGACGAGTTAACTCGGCCTTACTTAAGACTAGCCTTTATGTTTTTAATATATCCTATGACTATTCCTAAGTTAGGACTAGTCCTTTATCATTGTGAAATCAACCCAATGATCCTTATTTCGGAATAAGCGAGAGGTGAACTTCACTTAGTCCTGGAAAAAGTAGTTTTTACTCATCTTTTTTACTGTACACAACTGCGACCCTGTCCCAAGCATGGCCAATCCCAGATTCTTATCGATAACGTCGTAACGTAACTTAAAGCAACGTAACGTAAAAAAAAGTTACATCATAATGCTGTTTTAGTGACTGTGAGGTATTTATTAGCGACATACCGTCACGTAGCGTGACGTAGCATTACGTAAAATAACTTAACGTAGCGGAACGTAACGTAACAGTACATAAAATAACTTAATCCAGTGTAATGTATATATTTACAGTTTAAGTGCTGTATGAAAGCAATCGTGACACGGTTTCAGGGAAAGACATTGCGTGAAATTCGTAACAAAATAATCATCTTTTTAAAGACACTGGACACTATTGTTAATTGTCAAAGACCAGTCTTCTCATTTGGTGTATCTCAACATATGCACAAAATAACAAACTTGAATTACACCCTTGTCACGCGAAGTTGTGTGCTTTGCAGATGCTTGATTTTTAAACTATCAACAGCTCTCCATTCCTCGTAATCAAGTAAGTTTTTATGCTAACGATTATTTTGAGTAAATACCAGTAGTGACCAGTGCCTTTAAGCGGAATCAGATTATTAAGCATAAAGCTGATAGCCAAAGAAGCATTTCTTATTACTTTTATGATCGAGAGAAAGACATCTGTAACGAGGTTGATGGCCAAGTTAACTATTTAGCTGAACAAATTGATAATGTCCATAGGTTGCCAAAAGGTAATTGCTCAACAAAAAATCAACTAAAGTAGTTCATGTTCGCCCATTACCAGATAAATAAAGAATATACAATGTTATAACATAATGAATTCCTCTTATAATAACACGTATTAATGCTTTACCTATTTTTGTCATTCATTTACATGAGGTGAATATTTATCTTGCATCTTTACGTGGTTGGTTCCGGTATTTAATATAGAATTAAACAGAGCACTTGGCCAGAACAATTTAAAGTAATTAATTTACGCAAACTTTCAAAGGTGAAATTGATTTGATTAACTTCAGCAGTCCGCTCAAAACTGAACATTGTGCCATGCTCGAAAGCAAAACCATGTTTAAAGTTGTAGTTTTTCATTTAAAATCACATTCTAATAGGAGGCCAAACTAAATGCGATTACATGGTTTTGACATTTGAATGCCTACAAAACCACTAATGACTCTGGTTGGCTTTTCAGCTGCCACGCAGCACGCAAAAAGCAGACAAAACAGGTTTTTTGGGTCGTGCTTTGACGACAACGACAGCTCTCTGTCAGTGTGCCTAAAGTGTTAGGGTTTATAAATCTGGATAAGGTATAAGTAAACCAACCCAATCGTAAAGTTATTATCTGTTGTGGATAACCAATTCCGTGTTGGCGTCACCCATCACTCTGCCATAGTCCACGCGAACTACACGTGCTACTGTATTGAACCATGGCCAATGACGTCATCAAGTTATGCGAGTTGATCTGTTAATCACCAGTTCCTCATATGCCCGGCCTAAGAATCGTCGCCTTCAGTCGTTTCGCGTTTCTCTTCAAATCCACTGTAACTTGGATCGCTCTTTTTGTTGAACCCGCTGTTGAGGTTGGTGAGCCGGCTTGATCCGGTAAAGAGAGAGCGCCCTCGCTTGTCCTCCAATCCTTCCCAGGCATCTTGGTCGCTCCTTTTGTGGAACCCGCTCCCTAAATGGGTCAACCCACTTGAACCCGAAAGAGAAGTGCGCCCTCTCTTTTCTTCATTTTCTTGCCATGCGCCTGCACCATCTTCGCTTCGTTTATGGAACCCGCTTGCTAAATTGGTTAACCCATTTGATCCTGAAAACGAAGAGCGCCCTCTCTTTTCTTCGTTCTCTTGCCATGCGTCTGCAACATCGTCGCTCCTCTTGTGGAACCCGCTGCTTAAATGGGTCAACCCACTTGAACCCGAAAGCGAAGTGCGCCCTCTCTTTTCTTCATTCTCTTGCCATGCGTCTGCATCATCGTCGCTCTTCTTGTGGAACCCGCTACTTAAATGGGTCAACCCACTTGAACCCGAAAGCGAAGTGCGCCCTCTCTTTTCTTCATTCTCTTGCCATGCGTCTGCATCATCGTCGCTCCTCTTGTGGAACCCGCTGCTTAAATGGGTCAACCCACTTGAACCCGAAAGCGAAGTGCGCCCTCTCTTTTCTTCATTCTCTTGCCATGCGTCTGCATCATCGTCGCTCCTCTTGTGGAACCCGCTACTTAAATGGGTCAACCCACTTGAACCTGAAAGCGAAGTGCGCCCTCTCTTTTCTTCATTCTCTTGCCATGCGTCCGCACCATCTTCGCTTCTTTTATGGAACCCGCTCCCTAAATGGGTCAATCCACTTGAACCCGAAAGCGAAGTGCGCCCTCTCTTTTCAACGTTCCCTTCCCATGCGTCTGCACCATCATCACTCCTCTTGTGGAACCCGCTACTTAAATGGGTCAACCCACCCGACCCTGACAGCGAAGTGCGCCCTCTCTTGACTACATTCCATGCGTCTGCGCCATCGTCGCTTCGCTTGTTGAACCCGCTCCCTAAATTGGTCAACCCACCAGACCCTGACAGCGAAGTGCGCCCTCTCTTGACATCGTTCTCCTCCCATAGGCTCAGGTCTCCATCGCTTCTCTTATTGAAGCCACTGGCCAGGTTTGTCAGCCCCTTCGACCCTGAAAAAGCGGAGCGCCCTCTCTTATCTTCATTTGCATACACATCTTCTAAGAAATCGCCTCTCTTATTGAAGCCACTTCCAAGGTGCGTCAGCCCGCTCATACCGGCAAAGGAGGAGCGCCCCCTTTTGACAGCTTCTTCTCTCTTATTGAAGCCACTTGCTAAATTGGTCAAACCTCTTGAGCCGCTGAATGCCGAGCGACCCCTTTTACTTAAGAAGTCATCCAGTAGGTACGCGTCTCCGTCTCTCTTGTTAAAACCACTTGCTAGATTAGTAAGTCGGCTCGAACCCGAGAATGAAGAGCGCCCTCTTTTGTCCTCACTGTCCAACCATACTCCAGGATCACTCTTCTTGGTGAACCCACTTCCCAGATTAGTTAGTCGGCTAGAGCCTGCAAACGAAGAACGTCCGCGTTTGACCTCTGCATCATCCAATAAATCTTCAAGCGCGCTCTCATCGTCAGTCAGAGTCCGCTTGTTGAATCCACTGCTTAGTCTTGATAGTTGAGACGACCCATACATGTTGGTGCGCCCTCTCTTAGCACGCCACTCAGAGTTGAGACTTGTCAACCTCTTGTGAAACAGATCGCGTCCTTCGGGGGTAAGGCCCTTTGCAACCTCGTCCTCAAGCTCCTGAAGGAGTTCGTTGAAAAGTTCAGCCCTCAATTCTTCAAGCAGTATCTCATTTGCTTTCGTCTCTTCAGTTTCCGGAACGAGTTCCTGTAACACACAAAGGAGAGAAAAGAACAGAAATCAAGATGAGTGTGGGGATATTCCTCGATTCTGCCATCTTGTTTCCTCCTTATAAAGACTTAAAGTTGTAGGTCAGGAGAAAATGCATATCGATATTGTATTGGATAACTTCTCCACCGAGCAGTTAAGAGTACCGGACTCAAGCTCTGGTGTTTCTGATCAGCAGAGTGTGGGCTCGAGTCCCAGTCATGACACCTGTGTCCTTGAACAGTACACTTTACCATAATTGCTTCACCTTCGGATGGGACATTGAAGCGTAGGTCCCGTGTGCTATGATTGGTAGTGCTTGTAAAAGAACCACGAACACTTATCATAGAACCTGTGTTTCTGGTTCACAATCCCTAGGCTTGCGAGCTGAAGCTCACTTATGAGACACCCTTGGTTTCATTACCAAAAACAATAAAAGAGATAGATCTGCAATCGACGAATAAAATAATTATTGATTTTTAGAAAATCATGAATATATTAAAGATACTCAAGTATAAACCTGAGATATAAATAAAGGTGACGTTGAGTCTATGTCGTCAAAGACATAAATTGTATATTACAAGTGCCTCTGCTTTTCCAGAGACTGACAGGTGGAGGATGGACTATAATCTTTTCAACAATTATGATGAGCTCATTTCTGTACAAATATAGTAGTTGCAAGACCACTCATTTTTCAATATTTTATGCGTGCGATTGTTTGCGTAGCTGACTAATGTGAGTGGAAACACACTACACCATAAGCCCGGTGCTTATCAAAATGTCTGTCGGTGCTTTAAAGTGTCATGAAGAGTTTGGTGTTTTGCTCTTATGGGAACGTCAAGTGTTTTGAAGGGTTTGCAGATTAGGCGAAACGACCATATGGCTGATTATGTGAGTTCCGGCCTAAACACAACCGCACGCGGTAATCAAATAATGATAGGGAATTTTCTATCTTTGAACTCAATAAATACGATGAATATTTCCTTCAAAAGGGAAAGAGAATTATAAGGAATTGAGAAGAAAAAACCCATTCAGTCATAACAGTGTCTTTGACTTTCATACACTAAAACCGTGTGACAATGCTTGTGACGTCATAGGCATATGATAGGGTTTCTATGAAAGCAGCGAGTTGAATAGCAAAAGCAGCGAACAGTTTCGACTCCGAAAAGAAATGTTGGTACGTTGGCACCACTTATCACGTAAAAAGAACCGAGGCAATAACAATTATTTTGAAAGCTAACTGGGCCCAATTTCATGGTTCTGCTTACTGTCGAATTCTGCGCTTACGATCAATTTCTGTGCTAGCCTTGTAAGCGTAGAATGACTAGTAACCTGGAGAACGCAACGCAGAAGACAAAATTTGCTGCTAACCCGTGAAATATGCTTGCCGTAAGTACACAATTCCCTGCTTCCGTAAGCGCCGATTCTGTGCTTACGGTCTGAGCCATGAAATTGGGCCCTGATGATTTAAGCTAAATTGATGGGAAGACTAAGAAAAAAATGCGTGGACAAGTTTACGATTCATAACACAAGCGTAGGTGGCTGGGGACATCCATTTGCTTCCCCTATTTCAGCCTTCACTCTTGAAAAAAACTGATAATCCAACATGTTAGCTGAGTTTACATTATAAACACTCAACCAGTGAAATCGTGGCATTCTGTGGAGTTGTATTTGCGCAAATTTTGTTTTTTGATAACGTTCACTTCACTCTCTGTTAGCAGACAACACGTATTTCTGCTGCAACGGGAAGCGCTTTCAGTGTGTGCGCTCCGTGGACCCTCATGCCCGCCGTACATCGACCCATATGCACTCACGAAGTGGAGAGAGGAGGCTTCGATCGTTTTTAGTCGGCCGGACTGAATCATGGACTACGAAAGTACATCCCTTTTTTACGTGTTTTGCAAACCATTGGCTGACCATTCCACAAGAGGATGGTCGGTCTCATTAAGGACTGGTCGGTGATCCCCGTGGAAATCAACCGAATGGTCAACTAGTAAGTAACGATGTGGGTATGTTAAATTGAATGCACCCAGGAGAATGCGAAATGGTGCTTCATTTCCTCGTAAACAAAACAAAACTCTACACTACCGAATATGACAAAAGTGGGTATTGACACATTGGGAGCAAACCAGTGGGCGATATATACCTAAACGGCTCGAAGGGAGTCTAAAGCTGTGGTTGCGAGGCATTCTTCAAAAAGGTGTTAAAAGCCAGTCGCGCACTGTCTTTTCACCCTCGAAACCATTTGTTTACTTAAGGTGTTTTTATGTTGTTTATTTTATTTCATTTTTTTCGGACAGTACAATAATTACAACAAAGTTCCCTTTTTGGTTGTCCTCCAGCGGTGCAAAGATCAAGAGAAACTAAACAAAATCCAGTTACTATTTTTAAAGAATGTTACTGAATATAGTGTGAAAAAGACGAGTCTTCACGGTTGTTTTGAAAGTGTTTTGTATACATTCAAATATAAAGATAGAATAATACTAGTATAAGCTGGAGAGTCCACACACATCGGGTGCCTATTTATGATGTCTCAATAAATAATAAACTTGCAAAATAGCGCGTTGGAAATAATAACAGAGACAAATACAGTGGTGTTTTATCACGTACACTTAAATAGCTATTTTCAATAGCGAAAGTGTAATGAATATTGACATCGTCTCGCAAAGGCGCCACGATACCAAGGCAAACCAAAGAAACCCTTTTGTCAATAACCCCCACAACTTCCTGGTGTTCTCATCTTTAACTCGCCACTTTAATATGACAAGCATTATGCTCTCACAGTCGATATTAAAATCGCAGGTAGCCTTGGCAACTATTCCACACAAAAAACACATTGTTGAGGTTTATTTGTTTCTGGCTGAAATTAGTCAGTAGAAGGTGCTGCTTGGTCATAACGTTTTACCAAATATATTGCTGTCTTTGTTTTCTGTCGAGCTTTGTGGTGGTTTACACTTTTCAATTAAATTAAATTGAGTTCACATTTATTTCCACAACACATTTCCATCTTGCTGTTTTTAAAAATGTTGTTTGGTTGTTTTGTAGTCTTTAGAAATGTTGTTTTGTTGTTTGTTTGTTTTCGGAAAGTGTTTGTCCTTTCTTTTTCTGTCGAGCTTTGTGATGGTTTACACTTTTCAATTCAATTGAATTAAGTTCATATTTATTTCCACAAACACATTTCCATCTTGGTGTCTTTGAAGATGTTGTTTGGTTGTTTTGTAATCTTTGTAATTGTTGTTGTTGTTTGGTTTTTCGGAAAGTATTTGTCCTTTGTTTTCTGTCGAGCTTTGTTGTGTTTTATTACCAGAAACACATTACCGCAATTTCAATGCCAGAAACACATTACCGCAAATTACAGAACTACGTACTGAATGAACTTCAATCATTCAATACACGTTTATTTCGTACTCTTGTTGAGAAAACAAAACAATTGTGAGAATTAGACAGTACATAGAAATTTAACAGATCTAAAGTGTATTAAATTATACAGAAAAACAATATAAACTAAAAGCAAATAATAAATTAATAACTAGGAATTAACTATGTACAATACAGGAGCGAGAGCATGAGGCTGTTAGTTAAGCCGTGGCTTATAGACAACAGCCTTTATACAGACAAGAAAACAAACAAACAAACAAACAAACAAACAAACAAACAAACAAACAAATAAACATCGAAGAAGAAACAAGGGCAAGACAATTACACACTGACAACACAAAATGCTGACGACAAAAACACAAAGAGTGTTAAACCAGGCTAACTGAAGACGACAAAAGAAAATAAATAAGTGGAGAGAAAAGCTATGTTACATAGTGGGAGAGGAGGAATCTTTTGTAAAAGATCTTAAATCGACCCACGAACGGCATTGATCTTAAATTGCTAGAGATAGCATTCCAAAGACGTGGACCAGTGAATCGAAGGGTGTTGCTAGAGTACAGGGTGCGCGTGAAAGGAAGAAACAGGTTGAGTAGTCATGGACTTCATGAACCGATTTGAAGAAAGTGGAAAATGATCGAGGAAGGAGATTATTAGTATATTTTAACATAAAAATGCCAGTTTGAAGTTTATTGATGTCAGTAATAGTAAGGGTGCATAGACGCGCGAAAAGGGGTGCAGAGTGGTCCCGGAAATGAGAAAAAGTGCATATGCGAATGGCCCTTTTTTGGATAACAGACAAGGCGTTCAATTTACTATTGCTGGTATTGCGCCCAGACAATGTTACAATAATTCAAATACGGTAGAATAAGAGAGTTGTACAGTAAGCGCATAGAGGTAGCTGGAAGAAAGAAGCGGAGTTTAGATAGAACGCCTGTGTTTTGGGAAACGGTTTTAGAAATAGAAGAAATGTGTTCAGTCCAGGAAAGGCTTTGATCAATGGTAACGCCCAGAAATTTTGCAGAAGATACCCTGTTGATGGGAATATTGTCAATAACCAATTGAGGCAAGAAAATCTCTAGTGGACGAGCTGACTTGGTAAAGAGAATAAAGTTAGTTTTGTTGTGATTTAAAGAAAGTTTGTTTGCTTTAAACCACGAAGAAATAGAGCAGAGTTCAGAGTTGAGAGTGTCTATCAAGGAAGTAACGTCCTGGCTAGAGTAAAAGATGGTTGTATCGTCGGCGAAAAGAGTGAAGTTCAGAAGCGAAGAAGAGTTGTGAAGATCATTGATGTAAATCAGAAAAAGCAGTGGCCCAAGGATAGAGCCTTGAGGCACCCCATGCCGGATGTTCTGACGATTAGAGTCACAGCTCATCACTGTAGTGTACTGGTAACTTCATGTATAATAATAATTAATTGGTAAGAAATGTACTACAATATGTCGAACTGCTACGTAAGTGCCCAAAGAAATTAGCTTGCGCGTTTATCACAAAGTGCAGAACGCACCGGTCAATAGTAAAAATCTCCCTCCAAAAAGAAATGAGCCTTAGTCAGTGACGTCATCACGCTGACGTCACTTTGTAGTTTCAACCCGTTTATATCTATTATGTGTGCGTTCGTTTAGCTTCCCTGGGTCTACCCCGCGGTGCTCACTCGGGTGAGCCCCTGACATGACAAGAGCTCTCGTAGTGACGTCGTTTACCTGGGGCCAGCCCCCAAGTGACCCACTCCACAAGCAGGGCACTGGGGGCTGACCCGGGTGAGACCCGTCAAAGCTATTCGAACGTACCGGGGCAGACCGGGGTCGACCCAGGGAAGCTAAACGAACGCACCAATAGAGATCAATGGTAAAACCACAATACAACTCTGACAGCGCATATCTTGTACGCACGGCGCACATGATAGGGTCAAATAGCAACGTAGACTGGTCCCACGTCTTTATTCGTAACATTCGGAAGTGTGACGTCAGATGTTCGGGCCGTGAGCATCTTCTTTTGACCTCTAATCGAGGGCGCCCTTCTCAAATAACTTCATTACGTCATGGCATTAGGCATTATAAGCGATGCTATTAAAGTGCTGGAATGTGTTCGATAATTATGCCATACTCAGTATGGAAAGTTCATTAACCGGTTCCCCTCAATCATATTGCCGTGAGAACTAGCTGGTTACCCTCTAAGAAAGACCTCAGTACTGTAATTAATATGACCAATTCGCCCTCGAACCATTTTGACTCTAACTCTTCATCATGCTCGATCCCCTTAATATTTTAAGGTTATAGCTGTTTGAATTTTATATTGTCAAGATCCAAAGATTTTGTCAGAAAATGTAAAACATGTTCTTGACAAACACAAATATTAAAGCTCCTGTTGTACCTAGAGGGGTAGCCGTAGGGTGTATATTACGAAAGGTAAAAAACTTCATTCATATTCACTGACCATGACTAAAGAAATGCAAATTGTGCGTTCATTTGAGCACATCATCTACCGTAGGAACCCACTGCTATTATTCATACTGCTAGAGTGCACCGGGCGTACTTAAGACTAGCACTCGTTAGCGACTCCCTCCGGCTGGGAGGGAGGGAGAGATGGCGGCAAAGGTATATAGAGTGAATAAGAGACTCAGAATTTAAGATAAACTTATTCCCGTAAGGAATGGTTTTTACTTTATTCCAATGGGAGCTACTTCACTTCTTAAGTGACCCATGCCCTTGATACGAGGTGTAAATATTTAGTTTCTAAGATGGCGGGTGTGAGCTGCAAAAAAAACCCGCTCAATTAGCCAGGGCTGCGTCTTGCGATTTGAACTTAACATTTCATGAATACGAGCGGGGTCTACTCTAAACGTCAGTACAATAAAGGATCTTACTTTAAATCTTCCGACATAATTATTCTTTGTTGGCAGGGGCCGTCCAGGGTAAGGCAAAAGTTTTAAAAACTGTCATCAAAGCGATGTGCCCTCCCAGACCCCTCCAACAAATAGCATACATGTTTATCAAAATACAGATAATAAAAGCATTTTCAGAGCAAACACTCTTTCTTTCCATGAGAGATGACAACATGCTTTATGCTTTATACCCAAACGGTTACTCATGTAGTTACTTCTAACCAATGTAAACTTCGTAGGGTTAGACTTATAAACCTAAACAACTGAGAAGAGCTAAAACTCCTTAAAGGTGCACGGTATCTTGGAAAGAGAGACAAGAAACCTGTAGATGCTTAGCATACTGACCATTTCCCCTCCTAACTAAAACCGTCTACACAAATTGCTACCCTAAAATGCAGATGTGTATAGGTACAGCTCTGTACGAACTAACGGTAAGCAACACATTTCCAATTGCAAATTCTACGTGGCTCAACCGCAGATGTAGAAAGTGTTGCAGGTGGCGTAGAGATAGCATTTTCAACTGATACACAGCGACTTAAAACCTAATAAAACACAGACGTCAATTTGAGCGTGGTTGGATCTCGTCCCACACACACCAACCACCGTGCAATCCCCGCCCCCACTCCCCCCTACGAAACGTCAATAACAACTCCCGAGGCAATTAGACCAAGGGTGATGTTTCCGAGTAAAGACAGGTGCCAAAAACCAATCAATACCAACGTATTGATGTAACTAAGGTTTGGAAGTCATCTCACTCAATTGAATCACACCAGCCTTTTTGAAACGCCCGTCCACGTTTCTCCCCCAAATTGCCCCCACGAATGAATTATACTTGAAGACGAGAAACACTTTCATCGACAATAGTTTGTAAATGAGAAGATGTTGTTTTCTTCTGCTAAATGCTTGTAGTTGAAATCTAATTGTAGACGTGTCTAGACTGTGTTTTATAAGATGGGGGCAAATTGAGCGTGCCGTGATGGCACTTTCAATGAAGTGTCCGAGTGGCCACGTCTAGTTTTTTTCCCGTCATGATACAACTTTAGAAACATGGCAGTTTAACGAGGAATAATTTGCAAATAATTCTGTTTCGAAGCATAGAGGGCCCGGTCGTGGCACTTGATGTCCTTAAAAGTATTTGTTCTAATCATACCATTATAAGCAACTGTCTTAAACCATTATTGCCGAGTCCTTCGGGTGGGACATATGAGCCGATGGTACCGTGTGTTGTGGAACGTAAAGCCGATGGTTCCGTGTGTTGTGCAAGGCATGTAAAATAACCCAGTGCACTTGTCGTATAAAGAGGCGGGATTCGCCCCGGTTTTCCTGGTTTGATCGACAGCATATTTCGCAAAAGCATCTTGTAAACCATCGCCATGGTGATATAAAGAAATAGGTATAATACTTCACAAATGCAGCTCCTATTTCAGGACAAAATACTGAGCGCTTTAACACCATAGGATGCGATAGTGCGGTATATAAGAACCTACTATTCGTATTCTTATTATAAAGTAGATTGACTATTGAAATATCTTGAACAAGTTTCAATATTTTAAATGACGACGTCATTAGTTTACAACGTCATTATGACGTTGATCGTACATCTGCTTATACGTCCATTCCACACAAGCCATTAAGGTCGCCCCTGAAGTGTTTTGAAAGTCACGGCTGTAGTAATTTACGTTTAAATACTTGAAAAAGGTCACCAGTCACATTGAAAGGGTATACCAGTTACATTCTGTGAGAATGTTGCAACTGGAACATCATTAACGTCACTCACAGATTGGTGCCAACGAGTTGTCGTAAACTAAGCTATAAGATTTACATTTTTGTTTCTCTATAATTCACGATAACCATCCCCCTAAAACCCCAAGAGAACATTAGTACTGTCTGCCATGAATACTGTATGAACTGATTAGACTTAATATATCATTAACAATTCATGTTACCGTGACTATTAATTGTAAATGATGACACCAGGGAACTATTAGGCAGTGTGAAAGGCTTGCACGGGGAACCGCGATGCGTGCTAGCAGACGACGCAAGCTCTTTGTTGTTTAATGTCCAGAACGTGGAACCGATGCTTTGCGTGTGTTGTAATAATTTGTAGTCAGCACACGAACAAGCGATTAAGACAACTTGATATCTTTATTATGCTGACAGAGTGAAAAAAAAGACAGGGCCCTATACGCATATGCGTCACCGCACCACAGCTTTGACTCACTGATAACGACACGATTTAATGGACCGTGTATACACCCATAATCCCATGACGTTATACCAACGGTTCCAGTTTAATACTAACTCTTGACTTTAGAATTTCTCGACCTATGGTTAAAGACGATCGAAAGAAACTTACTGGGATCGAAGGCTGGCTCTTTAGAAACTGAAAGAGGCATTTGCATCGAAATCTTGACTCAGTTTCAAAAGCTGAAAGTTGCTACTTCACTTTCGGTACGGGGAGCTTGGGCAAAAACGAGGTCGACAGATGGACCGGGGAAGAGAAATCTACGTAGTATAAAAAAGACATGAAGCCATAGCTACAATAAGCATGCCCGCGGCCAGGAGCGAAGAGTACGAATGATGGGTTAATGGAATCGGACTTTTCGCTAATGGGAAACGAAATGAAGGGATCGCTGTTAAAAATGCAAGGAAGTATTGGCGTTTAACGAGTAAAAGAAGCTTTTATACTTTCCCCATCCTTGTCTGGTTTCTGCTATGGGGTGTATACAGTTTGATGCATCAGAATAGCTTAAAAGTACCCTGGCGTTTAACACTTAAGGAATCTTGTTCTCGCCTCTGGACCGGGAAGCGCAATTGCTTTTTGGAGCAATTTATACTGAAAGACTTTTTATTTTTAGGAGCATTTTTACTGATAGACCAACGACACTTTACTACACAACGTTCTGCGTCTGTTAAGTACCGCTTAGGTGGTAACATTTTCGATTCGTTGTTTCTATTAAACTTGTTTTTGTTGCTGTTCCTTTGGGTCTAGAGAGAGTTGTGCTCTGTGAGGTCTGGAGTGGAGTTCATTGAATGTGAAAATGATGTAGTTTATTTATTTATTTGTTTATTTGTTTGAATGTATTTTGGTGGGTGGGATAGGGTATGGAGTACAGTGTTGATTAGAGAAAACATATATAAAAATATATATATATATCAAATAATAAACCACAAGGGAAACTGACTGGGTACATTTTTAAATGATTTTTTAGGATTGAACAAAGAAAAATTGACTATATATATATAATTATAGGACTAGATCTAGGTGATATTAAAAGCTTAAAGACACTGGACACCTTTGGTAATTGTCAAAGACCAATCTTCTCACTTGGTGTATCTCAACATATGCACAACACAACAACAGGTAAACATTTGAACTCAATTGGTTGTCGAAGTTGCGAGATAATAATTGAAGGAAAAACATCCTTGTCACACAAAGTTGTGTGCAATCAGATGCTTGATTTCGGGACCTCAAAATCTAATTCCGAGATCTCGAAATCAAATTCAAATTATAGAGGAAAATTACTTCTTTCTCGAGAAGTACGTTACTATGTAAGGTTTGATGCTAACAACTAGTTTAGGTAATTACAAATAACGTCCAGTGCCTTTAAAGGCAGTGGACACTATTGGTAATTGTCAAAGACTAGCCTTCACAGTTAGTGTATCTCAACATGTGCATAAAAATAACAAACCTGTGAAAATTTGAGCTAAATCGGTCATCGAACTTGCGAGATAATAATGAAAGAAAAAAACACCCTTGTCACACGAAGTTGTGTGCGTTTAGATGGTTGATTTCGAGACCTCAAGTTCTAAACCTGAGGTCTCGAAATCAAATTCGTGGAAAATTACTTCTTTCTCGAAAACTATGGCACTTCAGAGGGAGCCGTTTCTCACATTGTTTTATACTATCAACCTCTCCCCATTACTCGTCACCAAGAAAGGTTTTATGCTAATAAATATTTTGAGTAACCACCAATAGTGTCCACTGCCTTTAATGGTAGTCCTAAAGCTAATTAGGACGAGAAACTCTTCCCTAAATCGAGATAAGACTAGTCTCATCTCTTTGTGAAATCCACCCCAGGTCAATATACTTTTGAGAAATGGCTTAATTACAAAACTTCTTAATTCGTCAAAGGCTTAATTTGTCATTATTGTCTTTTTAGTCATTTGCTTAATTAGTCTTTGTACGAGTGATTAATTTGGTACTATAGCCCTGGCGGCCTTTACACTTTCGTATTATCTGTATACAGAGGAAGATTCCTTTATATGGCTAATGGTACTCCATAACACCAAGGTTACAAATTTGATGACCATTATTAGGCTTATAATGATAAACATCTACTAATCATAATATTTTCTTGACCAATTATAATTTGCCTTGGACTTTATATTCAGAGCGACTTGGTCAATTACGGCAGAGTGCAGTATAGCATGGCCTGGACATTTATTATTTAGAATCGAGTTTGCAAGAAAGTCCCCATAAACACATTAAGCATATAATTTTCAATTTACCGATAGTAATAAACGGCTATAGCTGTGGACATTTCATGCAATATTCAAGAAACGTATTCGCCACAAACAGCATTATTAGCCATTGGCGATGTTAATACTGGAAACGATGGGCAAACTTGTTCCTGTATACAACTAAACAAGGAAACACCAATTTCGAAAATTTAATTATTTATAAAACAATATTAACCTAAATATGTAGATGGTTATCTGAGGTATCGAAATCAAATCCGTGAAAAATTACTTCTTTCTCGAAAAGTACGTCACTTCTGAGGGAGCTGTTTCTCGCAATGTTTTATATCATCAACCTCTCCTCATTACTCTCCCCATGACTCGTTATAAAGTGAGGTTTTATGCTAATCATTATTTGGAGTAATCACCAATAGTGTCCACTGCCTTTAAGAATGATTACCAAACGGAACTTTATATATAATTTAAAGTGACTCAAGAAGAAGTGTTGGGCGGCATGGTCAGTGGAAATCAGTCACAGATAACAAAAAATCTCGTTGTTCACGCCCAGAGGTCTCTGCGAGCAGTCGTAGCAGTTAACAGGAGGCATAAACATAAATAATATATTTGGCTAAAATATTAAATTTCTCTGTGTGTCACGTCAGTCGAATGATTTGTTACGGAAGCGTAATGACCATCCACGTTACTGGTAATTTATCATGGAAACACGGGGAACACGATACAAGCATTGAAAAAAGGGTACGAACTTGCCAAAACTCGTATCACAAAGATACTCTATCACGAAAACACGGAATGCTTAAAGGCAGTGGACACTATTGATAATTACTCAAAATAATTATTATCATAAAACCTTACTTGGTAACGAGTAATGAGGAGAGGTTGATAGTATAAAACGTTGTGAGAAACAGCTCCTCTGAAGTAAACGTAGTTTTCGAGAAAGAAGTAATTTTCCACGAATTTGATTTCGAGACCTCAAGTTTAGAATTTGAGGTCTCGAAATCAACCATCTAAACGCACACAACTTCGTGTGACAAGGTGTTTTTTATTTCATTATTATCTCGCAACTTCGACGACCAATTGAGCTCAAATTTTCACAGGTTTGTTTTTGTATGCATAGTTTAGATACACAGAGTGAGAAGACTGGTCTTTGGAAATTACCAATAGTGTCCAGGGTCTTAAAGTACAGCAACTCGGAAGTACGGAACTCAAAAATGTAACATCTCTGAAAGACGGGAGTCCGAGTTATCACATCTCGGATTATTTCAAAGACACTCTTTCATTGAATGCAAAGATAGTGAAACTCAGAAATACGGAATTCAAAGACAATGATGAACGAAGCCCAAATGTACGGTGACTGCTATAAACACATATCCAACTGTTATTTTTCGTCAACGTGTTTTTTTTTTGTTAAGCCATGGCATACAGTGTTGGATTACGGACTATACTTGCAATAGGAGACTTTTGGGACGCTTGGTGGCAGCAGACTTACCAGGTAAAATCCATTGTTCTTGGTAAAGTGCGCATACTCAGAACAACGTAAACAATGGTAATTTACCCGGTAAGTCTGCTGCCACCTAGCGTTCCAAAGTCTCCCATTAACTACGCATATAAATCATAGCCATTGTGTTCATATTGCCAAGAAAACTTCAAATGGAAAATTTAAAGTTTGTGTGGAACTTTTAAAGGCCAACGGGCAACAGAGGGCGTGGCCCCCATATGGCCACCATAGACCTTATCGCAAATACCAATGCGCAAGCGCAGACTGTTGAATGAGGTGCATTGTGGGATATATATGAATCACATTTTGCTACCAGCTAGACCACAATGCATCTAATTCCAAGCTTTACGCGCGCGCCCCAGTATTTGCGAAAAGGTCTATGTAATTTCAGGTATGTGCTACTGGTGCCACACTCGTGTTTTGCTTATAGCAAAAAAAAAAAAGTTGCTAAGCAGAATGTATAATCTGCTTAACAGCTTTGTGAAATTGGGCCATAGTCTTGAGGCCCAAACACCCACTATGGCGTCGGTGTGTTTATTAATGTTCTCTCGGGACTCGAGCAGTACAAAGTGTCATTTGGTCAGACACTGATCAAGCACTTGAGGTGTCACCATTTTTTTTAATCCCCAGTGCAGTTATTATCAAAATTATTAATACAATATTAATTGTAAACGATGGTTTAGCAGTCGCTAGGGAAACTAAAAGAGGAGGCTAATCAGAAAACATGCCCGCCCTTTCCAGATTGATTGTCCGAGAAGCACCCAATCCGGATGTTCACTCTCCCATACCGATAAGACCGGAAAGCATCGGGTAACTATTATTAATTTTACAGGACGAAGATAAATATTACAAGACTGTATCAATAACATCATAATCAGTTTCCTGAAGATGGCTAGAGCAAGCTACTCGAAACATTGAGACTACTCCGCAAGAGTGAAATTAACAACGAGAAGTCTTCTCGATGCACTAAAGCAAAATAAGTAGTCTCGGTCAACTTACTATCTTCCAAGTTCTCAAAAAACACAACCTACACGGCAAGTAGATACACACATGGTGTTACCGCAAACCGATTTATGCAACCTCAAAATAGCTCAGCAGTGGGAGTTAAAAATACCTCTTCAAGAAAAGCAGAAACTAATTTTTCCAGGTTTGTCATTTACTTTACTGCCGTCGATTTCACAGAACTCTTCCTAACTTAAGACTAATCTTAGGACTTAGGACGAGTCCCAACCCTGCACTGTAGCATGCTAACCTTAAGATTAATCCTAAGTTAGGACGAGTAACTCGTCCTAACTCGAGATAAGACGAGTCCTAACTCTTTGTGAAACCGACCCCTGGTGCAGTAAGGAATACTTTGTGTACAGATCTGGGTCAGTTTAACCCGGATCCTTTTTTGGGTCAGGCTAACCCGTAAACTGGTTTGAAATGGGGTTATAACTTTCTGTGTCATTTTGACCCATTTCTGGTTAGTTGACACCTTGCCCATACGAGATAAGAGTTGAGTCAAATGGGACTCGGAATCCGGGTCAACTCCGACCCGTGTGTTTCTATAGGGTGTTCTCCTTAAGCTTCATTATGAAATTGTGCACTTCTCAATGCGGAGCTTGTGGAGGAAATGCCGGTGTTTCGCAAAGGCTGATAAAGGGGCCGCCACTCTATAGTGTTATTGCGTGTCCTTGAATCAACATTATTAATAAGAATGCTTCCTCAATAAATTGATGTTTTAACCTTTTGAGGTTGACACGTACAAGGAGCGAAATGTCCACACTACATTGTCAGGGATTCCGTCTCAGTTTATCTTTCAATATAAAGATGAACTTATTGCACACGAACGTGCTTGAATTGTCACTACATTGTCAGCCGTGGAAGACTCAAGGAATGGAGGTCAACATTACGCCTGGATTCACACACACACACTGTCTCTCTCGTGGATTGAGAGGTCTTGACCGAGACCGAGACCGACACGAGAGAGTGAGGTAGACTCTTATTGAGGTGATCCAATCCAACAAAACACTGTTTTGATTACCTGTGCTGAGGATCTCATGGCCTCCTCCATCCACGCGATTGAGCAAATCGTGGCGTCAGTGAGATCGGCGTCTGAATAATGACCATCGGAAGTAGGACGACTGTGCAAGTCTAGCGATAGTGCTATACATTTTGTACACGGGGTGTTGTCGGTATCGGGACCAAGAACAACACCCTGTGGTGCCCCTCAAGGAACCTTGTGTACATATATAGATGGATATATTTACGTTCTTTTAAGAAACTACATTCTACTAACGCGGAGCAAATATTTTTTGTTATCGACTTATTTTGTGTAAGATAACCTTTTGAGATTTACTGTACTAAGCGAGTTTTAACTGGAGGACCGGACAGAATGCATGTTTTCAAGTACCATTATTTTGCTGTTTACCCCCTCTTGTTTGGATATAACCTACATTATGATGACTTATTACTCTCCATTGTACCCGCTTGTTTCGTCTCATGACTCTAGTACCCTTTCTGTCTTCGTACAATGACCTCGGAGTTTATTTTATCCCACGTCTCCCTACCCACTTACTACCGTTTCAATGAGCCAAGACGTTTAAATCTTGCTCTTCAAGATCCTGCCACTCATAGGTATACGCTGTAGTGGTTTGTACCGTGGAGGGGCAGCTCAATAAAAGAATGATCTCAAGCAGATGCATAAAGAACGTGATTGGATTGCGTGCGAGGAATCGTGTTTTGTTTTACGTACGGCAGACATACGCGCATTTCTATGCTTAGACTTGATTCTAGTCTTGAAATCAAGTCGGTAATTGTTAAGTGTGGTGTAGTGACGGGGACGGTACACAAATCCTCGATCCCAGTATGTGTGTGAGTCAGTCCTTATAGGGCTGACGGACCTTACCACGCGCTACCTACGACCGTTGCATGACTGTTAATCGCATTGTGACCGTTGCATGAACAGCATTATGTGTGTTTGTAACAGGCAGCTCTATAACGACTTGTCATCAAGTCTAACTTGATTCAAGTCCCATTCTCGTGCGAAAGGCCCCCTAAGCATATCGAGCTGACTTGCAAACAAAATGTAGCTAATGTGGTCCATGCACATAATTGTTCTGATGTTTAGGAGATTGGAGTGTAAATGAAAGGACTCTGACGGGAATGGGACTCGAGTCAAGTCTATTCAACGCTGCACGCTCCATTTTTGGACAAATTGAAATCAGCACAACTAGGTCTAGATGTTAATTTGTGGTTTTTACCCATATACACCGATGTGTGTTAGCACTGTACACCCAGTACTTTCCCGAGTCCTGTGAAAAATATCATAGCCATGTTACTCGGGTGGGATTCGAACCCACGACCCTTGCAGTTCTAGAGCAATGTCTTACCAACTAGACTACCGAGGTCTAGATGTATAGTTCATCAACCTCGGTCTCAGGTGTTCGTAACTCTAATAGACTTCCTTAGAGCATAATAATTGCAATCAGGTTATCCGGGGAAACCATTCGGGTTTTTGTCTTCTCCAGTGAATATGGGCTCAGTACAATCATGGTGCGATGTATCTTTCTACAACCTTCGTACGAGGGGAGTTATACGTTTGGTTAAAGGCAGTGGACACTATTGGTAACTACTCAAAATAATTATCATCATAAAACCTTTCTTGATTACGAGTAATTGGGAGAGGTTGACAGTATAAAACATTGTGAGAAACAGCTCCCTCTGAAGTGACGTAGTTTTCGAGAAAGAAGTAATTTGATTTCGAGACCTCAAGTTTAGAATTTGAGGTCTCGAAATCAAGCATTAGAAAGCACACAACTTCGTGTGACAAGGGTGTTTTTTCTTTCATTAATATCTCGCCACTTCGACGACCGATTGAGCTCAAATTTTTCACAGGTTTGTTATTTTATGTATATGTTGAGATACACCAACTGTGAAGACTAGTCTTGGATAATTTACCACTAGTGTCCACTGTCTTTAGTCACTCCTGCTAATAAAAACTTACTTGGTTAAAAGTAAAGTAGCTTTCGACAGTAAAGCGTTTTGGAGAATCATTTATCTTCGAAGTAATGTCGATGTAAAAATATATCTGCTTTTATCCCCCACAAATTTGAATCTGAGAAACGTTACTGTCACAAACATTTCTCATTATATGTATTCCATTACGGATTATTTCTTCCTGCGTGGACATAATCACTCCGGATGTTCGGCATTGTCTCAGAAACCACTACACAATTTTTTGAAATGAAATCTACACGGGTTAGTGAAGCACTCAGACGGTCCAAAAACCAAAGGTATATTTTCCCGTTAAGTCACGGCTTTGAATTGCCATCATCGGTTCCCTAATGAAACAAAAATCAGTGTTTTGTCTGAATTAATGACTTTTGCAGATGTTGACGTCATCATGCTAAAAACCGTCATTTTGGACCGGTAGTGCAACGAGCCGTGTCTTAATTACAGTGTAATGTATTTGTCATGTGCCGACCCAAAGACCGAGCGTTTTAGTCAAAAAGGTTCAGATGAAGAAATGGATCGGCAAACGGGCAAATGTGAAGGGTCATACATCGGCCAGTATGTCCAACGCAGTGGTATAATGTCACGTTGCGACCATCTTGGTCCCCTGTATCCAATTACAGTAACAAATTCTAATAATCAGTGTACAAAAAGAAACAAGACTATTTCTCCTTCCAATGCCGTGGTGTCCTTGAAATACTCCACTGTAGAAGTTTACAATTTCCCCATATTGGGTGCATCTTACCAAGGAGAAAATGCCTTGGTGCCCTCGCCCTTTAAAAAACTAAGCACAAAACAGGCCTGGTGTGGAGAAATTGTACACCTTTAAGAATGTTCTTCTGTGGGAACACCTGGTGTCCTGCACACTTCACTGGTGAAATTACACTTTCCGTGTGCATGTGAGAGTTCTTACAAATGTTCACCCAGCCACCTGAAATTGTCAACATCCCACCTTCATCTATAACTCACATAAGCTCGATCAAAGTCCAGACTCTTCTCTCTTTCACACCCTCGCTAAGGAATCAAAAGCAAAATTTCCCAACTCCTAATAATGCGACATCTTTTTTTCTTTGGCTAAGGTACCTGAGCTCCTCATAGCAATCAACACCGTATTATTGTGTTTCAGCGCCGATGTCCCCAGCCATGGAAAGAAATACTGGCCAACGATCGCAGGGAGAAAAAGGGAACAAAGATTATGACAAGTGTGTCTCCCTGGACGAAAACGGTGTCACAATTATTTGATGTAGAGAGGAACCTTGTGGGAAATAAGCTTGTAATCTATACTGTCTTGCCCGCCAATAGCAGTCGAAATCAGGGATTTGGGTGTTATGATTCGAGTGGGCACGATAGGGTGTTGGTTTGATTTTACCATATTCTTCATCTTCTGTTTGGCTCATATAAAAATATATCTCACCAACAGGTAGACAATATTAACCCTCAAAGACACTGGACACTATTGGTAATTGTCAAAGACCAGTCTTCTCACTTGGTGTATCTCAACATGTATGCATAAAATAACAAACCTGTGAAAATTTGAGCTTAATCGGTCGTCGAAGTTGTGAGATAATAATGGAAGAAAAATCACCCTTGTCATACGAAGTTGTGTGCTTTCAGAGATGCTTGATTTAGATAACCCAAATTCTAAACTTGAGGTCTCGAAATCAGATTACGTCTTCCTCGAAAACTTCACTTCAGAGGGACCCGTTTCACACAGCGTTTTATACTATCAACCTCTCCCCATTACTCGTAATCAAGAAAAGTTTTATGCTAATAATTATTTTGAGTAATTACCAATCTGCCTTCGAGTCTCATAACTCCTGGGGTGACAGGTCTTTTTCTTCAGCTGTTCCCATGTAGAACTCTCTACCACTACCACTTAATCTTAGATGTTGTCTTTAAACCACGAAGTTCAAATCCCTTCTCAAAATCGTATGTCACAGGTTTTTCAAGGACTATAGTTGCGTCCGTTTTATTTCGTCTGATGTTTGTTTTACTGCGCCTTAAACACCAAGCAGGGTGGATTTGTGCCCAAGCGCAATACAAGTCTTGCTTCTTCATCTTCTATTTTTTTCTTCTTCTTCTTCGATTTTTTTTTAAATTATTATCACTGACACGGATACATTTGGCGGAATTTTGTGATTATGTTTAGTGCTCTCGATGCCCACATGCAAAAACAAATTTCCGGTGGTTAAGTCTGAGTCCGTTCTCGCACTGTTTGATCGCGAGAGATGTGGTGTACCGTATCGGTGATGTTTAATTTAACATTTTGAAGGCAGCCGTTTTAACATCAACGGCTGTACGTTTGGTCCATGATTTCATAACAATTAATAATAATTTTTGGAGGATAATATTATCCTTACTCGTAGCCGAGAATGAATTGCGAAATACGTATGGCTGAAATGTGGTTGCACGAGGGCACCTTGGCGGCCAAACCAATGCAGAACCACGGAGTGATTGATCAAGTGATTGGTCGTAAGCCAGCAATTGGGCAGTGTCCCCAGTATAGTTGTAAATAAATGTAAAAAAAACTGTAAATACAATATTTCTGTCGAAGAGACCATCATTCATGTGCAGCAAATGTCTATTAAAGAGAATGGACGATAAAGTGTAGATTCGAGAATGTACGAGCCGATATATTCAGCTAGCCGATGTTTTGTTGCACTTAATCCTATCTTTCAGTTTGGAAAGGCAGTAATTTTCAAGTTGAACTATTGTAACAAAAATACACTCAACTGCAGATTATGTTACGAACACTTAAGTGTAGACTGTTAACGAATCTCACAGTTAAGTGTAGATGCGTAAAAATAGTCTACACTTTCAACAACAGAGTGACGTCACAGAACTAGTTTAGTTTACATTAGTCGTCCCTGGTTGGCTGTGACACACACAGCCAGTCATAAAAAGTGTTTTATTGTTTTCCCCCGAAGGGAGGAAAACATGACGACCCAGAGACAACCCCAAATAGCATGTGAACAAACGCACAACTCTACTCGCATAAACACTAGCAGGGAATCGAACCAATGCCACATTGGCGAAAGCTGTACGCGCTTTACGCATTAACTCAACCGTGCCAGTCAAAAGTTCTCCCAAATAGTTACTTCTTTGAAATCGTTTTTTTTTTTTTCTCTCCTTTTTTTGTACAAATAACAGATAATCTGTCTTAATTCGGATAGTCGCTGGCCAAATCGAACCCCTTGGGGCCTCAAGGGGATCATCGGTTTTTTTAAATTTTGCTTGTGTATGTTGGTTTATTTATATGTTTGTTTGTTTGTTTGCAAACTCCCACCAGGGGATATAACCATCAAGCTGACCGCAGCCAATCTCTTTTCAACACAAACATTCGGTGGAGAACTTTGATTTTAAGTTGATAAATCAAGAAATCGTGATTCAGTGAAAGAAGACGACAATGCTTATTATAGTCAATGTGGAATCGGGTTTTCTTATCGCTCAGCAATGCTCTAAATGGATTCGATCGATCCGGTTACTAAAGAATTAAGTTTCAGTAATCTTATAGGCAGTTATTCATGCATCTTCGCTTTAAATCTTCAGCCATACTACAGGTTGTCTTGCGAGGTGTATACAGTGCTTGTGCAATGATTCTTCGCAATGTTCCATCTAATCTAAGACTATTGAGTTGTCAACTCTAAATACTATAGAAAATAGACCAAACAAAAATGCAAATTCACCAAGGGTCCGCCTAAACAAACACAGCCTTAAAGGATTCGGGTACTTTTTCAAAATGGCCACAGATTTACATTAAGCTTTCAGGGTTTGAAGATAATGATAGTGGAAAGCTTCCCTTCAAATATAACTAACTAAGGTTGTGTAGTTTTTGTGAAATGAGTAAAACAAGTCACAAAATAATTTTGGTCAAAATTATTTTAGCATGTAAAATCCCCTTAACCAGTTATGATGGTAGACCAAAACCATAGCATAACTGGTTAATATGTTTTTACATGCTAAAACTGAGACGAAAATTATTACTTTTACTCATTTCTCAAAAACTACAGCACCTCAGTAAGTAAAACTTCAAGGGAAGCTTTCTACTATCATAATCTTCAAACTGTGTAAGAGTAATGTAAATCTGTGGACATTGTGTTTTTGTTAAGAAAAAGTACATAATACCCTTTAACACCACCGGGTTATTTGCGAGGAATAAAGTGATTGGAACGGTGAAAAGGAATGAAGGGAAAACTACGGCTATAGGCTACTGACACCGTATCAAAAACAAACTGATAAAGTGGATTCGACCAGGCCAGTGAGGCAAAATAAACTCCTGTATGCTGTAGGGTTAAATACATTGACCGCCAAGCGAGAGAACTTCAAACAAAAAGATCTGTACTGCCCTTTAAATCCTTCTTGTTGAAGCGTACCCCACGGAGGAATTAGCCAGAAACGAGTGAAATACTTCCCGCACAAAAATGCAACGAAGCTTGTGTATACACTACAGCCTAGAGAGAAGTAGCCAAGCCCGCTGGCTATCACGCGAGAAGTAACTTTGAATTTAACGCGCAAAGAGTTGTTCGCGGTGGTACTGAACAGCGATACGTAGCACCACTACAGAATCACTAGCAAAACAACGGCAGATTTTCTGATAGATGTCATTAAATGACTGGACATTTTGTATCCGCTGAAATGGCACAAATTTACGTTTTCATTTTGTCCTGGCCTGTGAGGCCAGTCGGGTTTAGAACCCCCTTTGAGGGGGGGGGGGGGTGATAGCAAGCCCCTCCCTTGCTCCCGGGCTGCTGAGCCAGTGTGACTAGTCCCAGTATCGTAATTTTTTAGAATAGAAGGCAAAAATAAAGCAAACATTAATTTGTAATTGAGTGCTGATTTAGTCGTAATTTTGTTAAGTGTATTTTCTCTAAAGAGTGTTTCGCATTTACCTTTTCCAGGGATTGTAAATAATGTGTAGTTTGATCAAGTGAAAATATAAGTTAAATATAATTAGTTCTTTACTGTGTGTGTCGGAAAAGCAAAGCTTTTAGCATTTATTAACCATTTGTGAAATCTGTTTGCAGAAGCAACTCTTTTCGATGAGTTACTGTTGCTTTAAAATCATGCAAACTTCGTAAACTAACACTAACGTACAAGTGAACTTCTGTCACACTTATCCTCATCTTCCTTTAAGTGTATTTTGTTATCAATATTTGTGTAGGCGTCCCCAGTCGGCGCCTTTAACGCAGTATTCTTCTCATTATTTATATATACACACACGTAGTACAGGTTGTGATAATTACAGCTTGGGCAAACAAAACCGCCATGCGAAAATGTTGTCACAAAATTATGGTCCCACCGACTCGTGGAAGCGTTATATAGAGTGCAGTGGATACTTACTCCATTTAAAATGTCATTGCTCGGCTATGCGTTTTTTTAAAAACACACTGGCCGTTTGGCCTACTTCGTGCGTGCATCGCTGAGCGATATATGTAAACCCATTGATTCTTGCTAGATCGTACTTTTTGACGCGACGGCGGTGAAACAAATGTTTATTTATTCACGGGAGTTCTAAAGTAACGTCTGAGAAGAAACACAGTAATTTAAAGCTAATAAAAAAAGTCTTAGGAAACCAAAATGTAAAATAACACCTGCTAGCCAGGCTGGGCACCTGTCGTTCCTCCATGGTTAAAACAAAACCACTGAGTCGTGGATTATAGCCGGTACTTTACGCGCACATGTAAACCAACTCATGGTTTTGCTAGATAGGCTTATCAAATCCTTCTGAATTGTCAAAGAGAAAATGTTTACGTTGCCCTTTTTTTGCAGAGACCGATTATTGAGAAATGGAAAATTTAACAAGCTACGATCTTTGTAAGGAAAAGTCACGTAGCTGCTTATATTAATGTTATAAATTGTGTTTCAAACTTGCATTTTGAAGAACGTAACTTCTGTCAAATTGAGATTCTGGAGAAATGATAAATTTAGTAAGCTACAAATCTTTGTAAAGTAAAAGTCACTTAGCTGCTTATTTCTTTATTAACTTGCAATTTAAAGAACGTAACTTCTGTCGTTTGAAAAATTGAACAGTTCCTGTCCAGCGCTGCATCCCGCTACAGTCATGGCTTCGTTTTTGAAAGGGCAAGGGCACCAAATGCATTTTCTCCTTGGTGAAGGGCACCCTTTGAGGAAATTGTTAATTTCTACTGGATTATTTCAAGGGCACCAAGGCAATGACGCCCGTCGGTGGCAATCGCTCTTGCTTCGGGTTTGGATTTTTCATATATGACGTCGTGACACTCAGGATTTTAACAGTAAACCATTGGACTGAAAATGATGAAGTTATCCAAGTCAGTAAGGCTATTGACGTGGAACCTTCTTGGTATGGTCGTGACTTGTAAATTGATGTACGTTTTGTTAATCCTAATTAAAGGCACGGGACAATATTGGTAATTACTCAAAATAATTATTAGCATAAAACCTTAATTGGTAACGAGTAATGGGGAGCTGTTGATAATAGTATAAAATATTGTGAGAAACGGCTCCCTCTGAAGTAACGTAGTTTTCGAGAAAGAAGTAATTTTCCATCAACGTATTTGAATTTGATTTCGAGGCATCAGAATTTGATGTTGAGGTCTCGAAATCAAGCATCTGAAAGCACACAACTTCGCGTGACAAGGGTGTTTATTGTCTCGCAACCTTGACGACCATTTGAATCCAAATTTTCACAGTTTGTTATTTTATGCATATGTTGAAATACACCAAGTGAGAAGACTGGTCTTTGACAATTACATAAGGTGTCCATCAGTGTCTTCAGGTTTGTTATTTTATGCATATGTTGAGATACACCAAGTGAGAAGACTGGTCTTTGACAATTACATAAGGTGTCCATCAGTGTCTTTAAGGTTATAAAAACGGTACACGTACACGCACCGTTCACTATAATTAGTAACACGCTGATTGGTCCAACAGTGACAGCCCATTTGTTTGTACACTGTGATTTCTTATGATTGGGCGTTATGTTGGAGCAGGATGAACAAGGTTTTTCTCGTGCAATCAATTAATACTTAATCAGAGTGGAGCAAACTGCGGTGCATTGGTGGTTATTCCCGCTCGCTGACGCGATGCCCAGTGATTGTGTGGGGGTTTGGTCATCCCCAACTTATCCCCAACTCGACTTGTCCGTTTTTATTTGTAAACTAATGTATTTAATTATTGGGCACGTCAATCTCCTTAAAACCTCAGATCTGATTTTTGTGAGTCAAACATCACAGGGTATTAAAAACCCTCGTTGGTGGTGTTTACACACGAGGCTATCCAGTTTCAGTGGGGAAACAAGCCTAAAGTAAATAAGATTTACCGCTGAACGAATGACTAACTCGATTGCGGTTAGTCTTGGTTCAACACGTTCTTATCGTTGTTTGTCGTTTGAGTACTTGGCTCTCCAATAATTGTCTTTTAAAATGAATTACCGAATAGAGTTGGGTTGAAGTTATTCATTATCCTGAAGACGATGGGAGTATACTGTGTGAAACGTCGACTGGTTAAAGCACCCTTTATTTGTTGAACAAACTCGAGACATTATTCACATAGGGTCTCATCAAACCGCAATCTAACCTTTCGAAATAAACGTTCACCTTTACAACTTCTGTAAAAAGATAAAACGCAACTCTTCCACCTTATAACAACTACAACAACTTATCTTACTTTGGTGTTTAAAGACAGTGTACACTAGTGGTAATTGTCAAAGACTAGTCTTCACAGTTGGTGTATCTCAACATATGCATAAAATAACAAACCTGTGAAAATTTGAGCTCAATCGGTCGTCGAAGTTGCGAGATAATAATGAAAGATAAAAAACACCCTTGTCATACGAAGTTCTGTGCTTTCTGATGCTTGATTTCGAGACCTCCAATTCTAAACTTGAGGTCTCGAAATCAAATTCGTGGGAAATTACTTCTTTCTCGAAAACTACGCCACTTCAGAGGGAGTTGTTTCTCACAATGTTTTATATTATCAACCTCTCCCCATTACTCGTAATCAAGAAAGGTTTTATGAGGATAATTATTTTGAGTAATTACCAATAGTGTCCACTGCCTTTAATGTTATTAACCCCAAAGAAAGCAGTGTGCCAGTGATATTCATCCTTTTATTACTTTGTTGCTGTAAGATATTATTTAGAGGAAGTATCGTTTTCTTTTGGGACCCTTCGTTGAAAATACAGGAAATTACAAAATATTTCCAAAGGTGTCTGACAAAGGCAGTGGGTTCACTTTAAAACGCGGCGGGCCGAGTGCGAAGCGGTGGTCGTTCAAAGACAGTCGAGCGCACTGCCGCATCGACAACAAGCAATTATTTAAACCTTTACACGAAACCTGTGTGTGAGACACAATTAATAAAGACCCGTTTTAATTAAACTATAGTGTTATTGCGCCTCTAACGAACGGTTCAAATTGTGTAATGCGTGGTACGTTCATAATCGGGACACAACCAATTTAAAATTTGTGTATAGTTGTATCGTTTGTGTGGCTTGTTTGCTCTTTTATTTTGATTAAACTGATTTATGTTTATGAACATCATGTCACTTTCAATCAATTCAATTTTGAATGTCAGTTCAGCTACTGCATTTAATTTCGTGCAACTCGGGAGGGACACCAGTATAGACTGACACCATAATTCACAATAAAAGTGGTATGAATTAAAGACACTGAACACTATTGGTAATTGTCAAATACCAGTCTTCTCACTTGGTGTATCTCAACATAAGCATACAATAACAAACCTGTGAAAATTTGAGCTCAATCGGTCGTCGAAGTTGCGAGATAATAATGAAAGAAAAAAACCTGTGTGCTTTCAGATGCTTGATTTTGAGACCTCCTCAAATTCTAAACCTGAGGTCTCGAAATCAAAATTCGTTGAAATTTAGTTCTTTCTCGAAAACTACGTTACTTTAGAGGGAGCTATTTCTCACAATGTTTTATACCATCAACATCTCCCCAGTACTCGTAATCAAGAAAGGTTTTATGATAATTATTATTTTGAGTAATTACCAATAGTATCTACTGTCTTTAATACCAAACAGGTTTTTGAGGTGTGCAAGGACTACTCAATGCCGGGATTTTGTGCAAGTTCGTTTCGTCTGGTTTCCCTTCAACAAAACAACAGGGACAATGATGCCGCTCACTGTTTAAGTAGTATTGTTCATGTAAAATGCGAGCACTTTGAGATTCTCCTAAAATATAAGATTCGGCCCAGGCTAGCTTGGCCCGCGGTTGTTTGACAATGTGCGTGCTTTGCGTCAAGCTCGTGGCTTCAGACGAGAGGACGGAGCCTGAAGCCGAATCCAAAGCCGTGGTTTCGAAAAGGGACTTTGTGTCCATACTGCAGTCTGGCATTTCAAAGCCACCATTGGTTCTGTATGAAGTTTGTGTTGAAGTAAGAGTTCCGATTGGAAATCGCTTGTAACCTTTTCTGAGTGTTTGCAAGCACCACCCTTAAACCCCACTCCTCTACTACTGGGGCCACTTTGATTGAAATATCTTCTTTTAATCCAGTCTGAGTGATGCTTCATAAGTTTTTTAATAGAGTTAGTTTGTTTTCAGTGTTTTAATCTGGCCAAATTGCACAAACAGTTAGGCTATCTTTCCACACAAAACGGATATGTGCAGTTCATTGAATTAAGGTGACATGCTGTTATTTTAGGGAGGGCCTGCCCCCAAAGAATTGATTTGAGATTTGAATGTCTCTAAAGTACATTCAAGCAGGCAATGACATTCATAACGTAAACCCACCTGCTCAAGAGGGTCCTCAGTTGTAATTTCAATATTATTGCATCCTTTATTAAAGAATACTACTCTACAAAAGGAAAGGTGAAGGGGGACGAGAAGTGAAGGCAAAAGACAAGTGGTTTATCCTTTCTAAAATATGTATTTATAAAAAAAATGTCTTTTTCCCCTCTTGGCCACCCACTGTTTATAGATTCTTTTATTGACAGAAATATTATCAAAACAGGTTCGCGATCGTATTAGATTGAGAAAGCAATGCCTTGAAAGGACCTTAACATATAGACAAAGACCTTGGTGTGGCTTCAAGCGTATGAACAAACATGACATATCTTGTTAAATCAATTTTGATCGCGGGCATAACCTCCGAGCTACGCTTCGCATGGAAGTGCCGACTTTCATTGCTCTGCTTACCGCCGATTTCTGCGCCCACGGTCACCAATCTTTGCTTACTGTACAAGCGCCGAATTCTTGCACTTACTGTGTTCAGCGAAAAATGCCTATCAATGAGGAGTACGTATGATTGTTCTGCTCGCCCGTGACATACGCATGACGTGTAGTAAGCGCTGAACTCCCTGCTGAACTCCCTGCTTCCGTAAGCGCCGATGCTTTGCTTACGGTAAGCAGAGCCATGAAAATGGGCTCAGTTCATAAAAATGACTTGGGCGGTGTCATTGCAAAACATAACAGCAACCCGCCTTTAGCACACACAACTTTGTGTTAGGGGAGGGAGGGGGAGGGGCACAGCTGTGTTATATTAGCTATCAAGTAATTAATTGCTAAATTTGGTGTACGTACACTATTCACACTATCCTGACTTAGAAATGCGAAACACCTAAAATTTGTTTTTTACACTACTAGTACTATAAGCAGCATGCAGCATCAGAGTCCAGCATTCTCCAGAAGACGATCAGAGCATACTGATTGAAACAGAGGGTTATTACATGGTGTTACCGCAAACTCTTCTATATTTTACCCTACTGTTTTTGTGTGCCTTAATCTCTTTGAATCAAGATAAAGTACGTCAGGAAATATTTTGCGCGATGCACGCCCGAGCAACCCCACCAAACGTGTATAACCGTCTACGATATTGTTTCGTAAAGAGCCTAGTATAATTACAATTCTGCAACCATAATGATGCCTTCCCACTGCGGCTATAGCATGAGCCCTGAATTACCTGACAAGAGTTTGCATATCTTTAAACTGCTCACCATTCTAATTCGATACATTCCGTCGATCTTATAAATGGTGATTTTTTCGTAATCCATTTCCACGGGTTAAACAATTGGATTTCAATCATTTTTTTTTTTGCGTTCAGTGCGGTACACTGTACGATGATAATGATGCATTATATAGTACCTTATCGTTATGCTATATTAACTCCCCGCTAGCTCCCCTATCATGTATGAAAAATACCTTAAACTGTGTGCCAAATTATTCATTGAAGTACATCAGAACGATTAGCCGGAGCTATGGGTTTCCAGTGGGAAACCTTGGGGTTTGTAATGAAGAGTTTGGTTTAAAATAAAATGATTGGACCACCGGGTGTGTTAGTGTTCCATCGCGTTGACATCAGCTCCGTGGTGTGACGTCGCATGGGGGCAAGGTTATATTAGAGCGTCACTGTACATGTAGCCTGCCCACTGCTTCTACTTAGTTTAATTGACCAACGCCTAATTAAACTGTCCTTAGACGGGGCTTATATTATGTATTCGTAATCATCATTAGTCATGGTAGATATTGTCTCCCTTCTGAAGTATAATTACCTTTTTGAAAAAAATATTGTTTTTGAAGGCCATTTTTACCTCGTTTTGCTTTTGCAATTTTGAAGTATAAGACAAAATACAATTTGCAGTGACAACATTGTGTTCTATTAGAAAGCACCATTGCGTATTGACTGTTAATGCCCCCAATTGACACTCTTTATTGCGTAACGCAGGACACATTTTTTGTTAACACTTTAGGTGAGGTTTTTTAACTGTAACACTGCCAACTTCTGTATTGAGCTGAGACTACGTTATTAGTAACCCCGTTATGCACACCTCCCCTATTTGATGATTATTATTTCAAAAGGTGCTGCGTTGTAGTCTCCTTCTTAAAGCCATTGGACCCTTTCGGTAAACAGTATTGTCCAAGGCCCACACTTCGTGTATCACAACTTCTATATCAAATAACAAACCTGTGAAAATTTGGGCTTAATCGGTCATCGGAGTCGGGAGAAAATAACGGGAAAACCCACCCTTGTATCCGCGCGTTTCGCCGTGTCTGACATTGTGTTTAAAATAAATCTGTAATTCTCGTTAACGAGAATTTATATTGTTTTGCTGTTTTCTCAAAAAGTAAAGCATTTCATGGAATAATATTTTCAAGAGAAGTCTTTCACCATTACCTTCTGTAAACCCTGTAAGTTATTTGTAAATCTGTGAACTTTTTCTTTTTTTCCTGTACCGAAAGGGTCCAATGGCTTTAAGACAGGAATTTGCAGTTTACAGTCAAAACCCCTCAGTGTCAACAACAAAAATACACATCTAGTACATAGCTCTTGACCAACCGGGCAATGGCGGCCATTGGCCCCGTCTTCGCGTCGGTACGCCGCCCCCGATGAAAGAGAACGGCACCCCTAGCAATTCTCAAGTGTTCATTAACAGTACCCTTTCCCCCCTCTCTTCGTGAAAGTGGACCCTTTCCTTCAGGAATGAGAAACACAGTGCCACAATAGGCGTCTTTGAAATTTTAGCATAGCTAGAATCTATCTCGTTCAAACAAACAATGAAGGACCTTTTTGCGGCACTGCAAGATGCCCTTTATTTAGCACTGCACAAAGAATGCCACTCAGTAAGGTTTGGTGTTGAAAAATATACGGCACGAAATATAACACAGAATATTACACGGCAAGATGTCCTTTGTTTAGCACCACACCGAACAAACCAAGGTTTTCCTGAAGACGAGCAGAGTATACTGTTCGAAACGTCGAGACCAAACCGGCTCTTCTCAGAGCCAACACTCACACAAAAGAGATTTACACATGTTTGTACCCGCGAGTTTCATATACCTTATAGTTTCCATAGTGGTTTCTATAGGTTCTATATTAAAGTAGTTGGTTTTACCAGTAGTTTGTGTAGCTTTGTAAATTGAAGAAACTTTAATAAAATTCCCCCTCCAGGAAAAAAAATAGAAATGAACAAACAAAAATAAATTATAGTTTATTCCTGTTTCTGCACACAATACCAAGCTTCAAACAATATTTAAGCCGAGGTTTGGTGTTGATAAAGTTTAGGCCACAAAACACAATAAAGATTAGTGGCTTTCTGGTCAGAATCTGAATATTATCTGAATTATATAGTCGGCAAAGCATCCATTTAGTTTTGTCTTTTTGGCTCGCCATAGGTGCTCCCTAATTGCATTTTACACTTTCCTTGTAACCCTATACCATTGTGTTTGATAGTCTTATTCGTTTGTGATCCCACCATTACCCCATACTGTAAATAAATAATGTGAGTCTTATTCATCGGCCTCCTTTTTCTAACTTTTTTTCATCCGCATGAGCAAGGCGAAGTAGCATGAAATAATGGAAACATCGGACCAACTTTTTGTTTCGAAGACATTGAAGTCATTTCAGTTATTAATAGACGTGGGAAGGAAAACCTCTAACGGGCAACCCACGCAGTCAGGTGGGGAACGAAACACACAATCAACATGCAAGGTTCGAACCGGGGTCAACAGAGGAGGGCAGGTACCAACACCACAGCGCTAAACCTGACTGCCATCATTGTCATTCAATTGTCAATTTTAATGCCTTTGTCATTAAATTACAGTACGGTCTATAAAAAAAGCCATGTTTTGAACAACTTGAAAACATCCGTGCATCATATGTGATTCAATTGCACCGAAGCCCCCTCACATATAGTCACATTATCTGAGCTAAGTCATTCGCTATAAATGAGTGGGAAGGAATTTAATTCTGGTATAGATCCAGAATTGGGTTCAACCATGGAGGGTAGAATTAGTTCACCCACCATCGAATTCTATTTGACAGATTACGTGGGGCCTCGTCAAAATAGCGTTCCAGTTCATGGATTAGCACTACCTTTGTACTCGTGTAAAACTTAACAAAATTATTGGTGCGTATAAAAACTCAAAAATAGTGTTTTTTGTAGTTGAATGCATTACTAAATAAAGCAACAGTTACAAGTCTTGTTGGGTTCATTTCCAGTCAGACGTCCTTAGAAAGTATGCCTTGATTAAGTGGGTGTATTCATGGCAGCTAATTCTATAATTGCTTTACTATATAACATTTCTCAAATTCCAATGGGGGATATGTTGACATGGTTTATTTTGTTCTGCAAGAAAACAACAACAATGGGTACAGTTTGAGGGATCTATGGCAGCTAATTCTATAATTGCTTTGCTATACATTATAACATTTCTCAAATTCCAATGGGGGATATGTTGACATGGTTTATTTTGTTCTGCAAGAAAACAACAACAATGGGTACAGTTTGAGGGATCTATGGCAGCTAATTCTATAATTGCTTTGCTATATAACATTTCTTAAATTCCAATGGGGACATGTTGCCATGGTTTATTTTGTTCTGCAAGAAACAACAACAATGTTTATAGTTTGAGTGATCTAGCTTTTGCGTTTTTACGAACAGCCAAAAAGAACGTACAAACGGCAACCTGCACGCAGAAGACGTTTGTACGAAGGGGCGCTCTTGTAAACTAAATAATTAATAGTTATTCAAACACACTACGAACAGATTTGGGCTTATTTTTTCAAATAGGTAACATTTTCAAAGAATAAAAAGTGTACGAACCAGTTTAAATTAGCTCAACTTGAAACTTTTGGCAAAATCTCAACATGAAAACATCCACCAAAATAAGATAACATGCACGCGTAAGAAAGACGAATCTGGTCTTGCCGTATATTGACGGGTGTCTTAAGGGCACATTCTGACGAGTCGTACTATACCGTAAATCAGCCATCGTCATTTCGAAGTGATGAGATTTGTTCCTTCTCACCCCCCCCCAAAAAAAAAGAAACACGTCTCGACATTTTAATTTTGCAATTTCAAAGAAGCATCGTTGTCTAAAGAAACCATCTGTTGGACTCAATGACTCCAACGTGCAAGCCCAGTGGGAAGACATTCACGTCGAGTTATGTCACTTGGAAAACCAAAATTGCTTCACCTTTTTGACAACAGTTCGTTTCGTCAGTGAGGACGGGGGCAATTATTGTTTTCGTACCCCACGCTGACCATCGCATGCACGCATAAGGTGTGGGTGCTTTCCCGGATCCCTTCACTATTGACCCCGCGGCCAGCTTATGGTATGAAAAAAAAAAAAATTGCAGACGGGGAGAAAATGATAGCGGAGTGCAGTTATACACCCAAGGGTATGTTTAATTATCAAATACAAAGTTTGATCTTTATCTAAAACCGTCCCCACGTATGCATCTTTGCTCGCCATTATTACTAGTCACGTCTCTACGTGCCTTAGACGTAGGATTCAATTAAACGTAATACATCCACGACAAATATGATGTGAAATTAAGTACGTGGCCAAACAGTAAAATTTGCATTCAGTCCACTCTCATGTGGACGCCTAGAACGCAAACGGGCCATCGAAATTAACTGAAAATGAGATCCTTTGATATTAATTACTGTTGAATTGAATTGGATTGAGTTGAAGTTCAGTTTGTCTTGACGTTAACGGTTCTTCCGTCAAAATAGCCTGAATACATTTTCAACCGTGTGTCATTCTTTAAAGGCGTTGGTAATTGCCAAAGAGCAGTCTTCTCACACTTGGTGTATCTCAACATATGCATAAAATACACACAGCCTGTGGAAGTTTGAACCCAGTTGATCGTCTTTTAGTTGCGAGATTATAATGGAAGAAAACCACCCTATTGTCGCACAAGTTATTATAATAATAATAATTATTATTATTATTATGGAAATAAAATGCGAGTTTGACTTGAATTGAAAGTAGGATGTTGTATACTCCGGAGAGATACTGTTGTCGTCTTTCAGTCCTGCCGTAGAAAAGAGCGATTGCACGGTACATCAATCGATTCTACCGCCCTAAAGAACATCGATTGTGCTCAATTTGAACCGATACCATTTCGCGAGCGAAGTGATCACCGTATGAATGTCATAATGACATATTTTATGACACTTTTGTTTCTCTCTTTTTTTTTTTGCACGGACATTACAGTCGCACACAATGTGCATGCTACATTCTGTTTACAGTTAGTGTACATGTAGTATGCTGTTAAAATGACAAGGGCACCAAGGCATTTTCTCCTTGGTAAAGGGCACCCTATGATGAAATTGTAAATTTCTACTTGAGCAAACAAATGGCACCAAGGCAATCGCCTTCGTTGCTTCTTGTTTGGATGACCATCTTTATGAACAATAAATGAGTGCGTTCGTTTAGCTTCCCCGGGTCGACCCCGGTATGAAGCGTTTTTTCTTTCCAGGACGAACGTGTGCAGATAATTACCCACGTTCGTCCTGGAAAAAAAATACCGCCACACACCGGGGTCGACCCAAGGTCGACGCAAGGAAGCGTTTTTCTTTCCAGGACGAACGTGTGCAGATAATTACCCACGTTCGGCCTGGAAAAAATAATACCGCCACACACCGGGGTCGACCCAAGGTCGACGCAAGGAAGCGTTTTTCTTTCCAGGACGAACGTGTGCAGATAATTACCCACGTTCGTCGTGGGAAAAAAAATTGGCACACACCGGGGTCGACCTAAGGAAGCAAAACGAACGCACCCACTGTGACTGGAATAATATATGGTTACCCTGTGGCCGTAGTTGTGTCTTAACTCCCGGTTCGAATCCCACCGGGGGCATTTTATATTGATTGGGTTTTCAATTCCTTCCTGATTGCGTAGTGTTTTCCTATATTAATTAATTAATTTATTTTCACTCCCACATCTTGTACTAACACTCCCTTCATTGTCTTCTGCCCATTGGGTGTTCATTGTGATTAAATTCACTTTTTCACCTTTCTCTGAGGTTTTTCCTCCCACATCTAAAACTGAAACTTCCTTTCTTGTCTTCTCTCCGTTTTGTTATTGGAAAGTCAGTGATTAAGTTGGCTTTTCTGAGAGTTCTTGGCTTCATAACCAGAATGAATAGACTTTAAACAATATAAAAAACTCTAAATTATATCGTGATCGCGCCAGAGCACCTGAGAACAATACGATAGCTAACAATTGGTTTGTTTGCAGGAAAATCACAAAAGACCTAATCATAAATTATTGTAAATTAATTGTATTAATAATATATTATTCAATTCAATTTGCTATTCATTCGTCATGCGAGCATGAAAATCATTACCTCTGTTTGTACGCATACACGCTTGTACTTCAAAATATTCAAATTACGGAAATATACTGGCAGAATTGCACAAAATATATATAATATTAAGATAACGTTTTGCTCCCTCTTTCCCCGCACTGAACACTATTGGTAATTACTCAAAATAGTTGTTAGCATAAGAACTCACTTGGTAACGGGCAACGGAGAGCTGTTAAACAACATTAAATTTTGAGAAAGGAGTAATTTTCTCACTAAAATACTGGATTTGATTTCGAGACCTCAGCTGAGGTCTCGAACTCAAGCATCTGAGAGCACACAACTTGTGCGACAATATGGTGATTTTTCTTCCATTATTATCTCGCAACTTCGACGACCAACTGAGTTCAAACTTTCACAGGTTTGTTATTTTATGCATATGTTGAGATACATCAAGTGAGAATATTGGTCTTTTACAATCATCAAAATGTGTCTAGTGCCTTTAATTTGTCATCTCTTCTTATTTCAAGGTTGGTTGTGTGACGGAGACACCTTGAGGACACTAACACAGTCTGCCAGGTGGAAAATTAACCAATGAGTAGAGAGAGATGAGACAATAAGCAACGGGAAGGAATGGGTATGTTCTTGAATTATTTCCCCATGTGATTTCAGTGCAATGGGTTAAAGGGAAGGTACACGTTTGGTAATTACTCAAAACAAGTATTAACTTACAAACTGACTTGGTAACGAGCATTGGAGAGCTGTTGATAGTATAAAACATTGTGAGAAACAATTCCTCTGAAGTAACGTAGTTTTTGAGTAAGAGGCAATTTCTCACTACAATAAAAAATATCTGAAAGCACACAAATTCGTCCAACAAGGGTGTTTTTTCTTTCATCATTTTCTCGCAACTTCGATGACCGATTGAGCCAACATTTTCACAGGCTTGTTATTTTATGCTGATGATGGGATACACCAAGTGAGAAGACTGGTCTTTGACATAACCAAACGTGTACCTTCCTTTTAAAGGCACTGAACACCAGTGGTAAAATCACAAATCTGTGATTTTCTTTTACTCAATTGGTCATTGAAGATGCAAGAGAATCATGAAAGAAAACACACCCTTACTGTACAAATTTGTGTGCTTGTAGATGCCAAATAAAAGGCTTCAGGATTTAAGTCTGTTACTATTTTTGAGTGAGAAATTACTTCAAAAACTACGTTAATACTTCAGAGGAAAGCCGTTTCTCACAATGTTGAGGTCTCGAAATCAACCATCTAAACGTATATCTAAAATTCGTGTGACAAGGGTTATTTTTCTTTCATTATTATCTCGCAACTTTGATGACCGATTGAGCTCAAATTTTCACAGGTTTGTTATTTTATGGATATGTTGAGATACACCAACTGTGAAGGCTAGTCTTGGACATTTATCAATAGTGTCCACTGCCGTTTGGGATATACATTCAGAAATATTAATAGGCAAAGCATCAAAACATGTAAATTAATATTATATTCATGAGTTTATGTGAAAAACCTTTCTCATGTAGAAAAGTGTGGACGACTGCGCTGGTATCAAGCAATTCAGACCAAACCGTGTCATGGAATGATTAATAAAAACGCTGGACACTATTGGTAATTACTTAAAATATACAGTTGGCATAAAAAGTACTTGGTATTGAGCAGCGGAGAGCTGTTGATAGTATAAAACATTGTGAGAAACGGCTCCCTCTGAAGTAACGTAGTTTTTGAGAGAAAACAAGTAATTTCTCACTAAAATAATAGAAGACTTCTTGCCAGATTCGTATCTATAACACACAAAGTAACGCAACATGTATTTTTTCTTTCATAATTTTCTTGAAACTTCAATGACCAATTGAGTCCAAATTTTCACCGGTTTGTTATTTTATGCATTTGTTCAGAAACACACTCTATGGATATCACATAGTGAGAGTACTGGTCTTTGACGAATCAAACGTGATCAATGCCTTTCAGTTTTCCCATGGTTTTCCCCACCAATGATCGTGAAAACAGGTTCACATCACATGCGTTTCCTATGGATCACTCCGCAACCATTTTAGATTGGTCTTTTTTTCATCAAACGCCATTAACAGGGCACGGCTCGCAGAACACCAACCATTGTTAAACATCTTCAAACGCGAAATCGTTATCGGCTTTCAAGCCCCCAGTATAGTCTTCTTTTCAGGGGGTGGCAATGACTAGCTGGACACAACACAATAACCCCAGCAATTAAGTAACCACAAAGTTCTGTGCACAACCCCTCATTATACACCTAAAACCTGTGTCAAATCAAGCGTAGAATGGCTGGTATTAGCAACCAGCTCGACAGGTTGGAATGAAGGACAATTTTTGTTTGACCATGGAGGTACGGTTTGACTGTATGGTATCTATCGATTTTTTGTGTATAGAGAAACGCCTTTCTTGCGGTTTGTAGCAAATTGTGCTGCAGTCTTTACGCCACTTTTGCATCAAGGTTACCGTTGTCTACACTAATTCACCAGGTAGAACAATGGTTAAAGACTACATAAAATTACCGACCGTGGTCGAACCAGTCACTTCAACACGCTACAAATAGCGCAGTTCACTCTGGTAAGGCAGAACGAATAATCAGACAGAACACAATTTAAGTTACTGATGAATGCTCTCAAGTAAAAACAAAAGACAATCAAAAAAGAGTGCTTGTTTTCGAGTTGACTATATAGCCAGTCAGAAAATCCTCTGTTTTTTTAAAGGTTTTTGATACCTTTTGTAGATCAAGATGATACCTTTTGTAGATCAAGATTCTGGACATGACATGAATCCCCACTCACTGTGAATGAAAATGTATGTAATATAATCTACCTGTAGAAGTTTCACCGTCTGTAGTCGACAAGTTTTTTTAAAATCAAAGAGCAATTTTTTTATGAGAGTCGCGTAAATTCGTTGTATACTAAACTCGTCTCACTGTGAGACGACAATTATTTTTTTGGGAAACTGTGATACTCATTTCTAAAAGAAATAAATACAGCACCTCAGCATGTTACAATTTAAGGGTTTCTACCATCAGTATCTTTAAACAGTGTAAGTTTGATATCAATCTGTGGACACTTTTGTTTGTGACCTACAAATTATTGTACTCAACCCCTTTAACACTTTTTGTTAAGTTCCTGGTCAGGCTGGAAAAAAGCACCACACATGCAGTGAAACCGTTCAACACGTGTTCGTAACCTGTCGTTTTCCCCTCACTCGATTTCAATTAAATTGGAACATGTTTGATTGTGTGTGCCAAAAACCTACGTTGTATAATGCTGCTTTGTCAGAGGTAAATTGCTTTCCGTTGGAGCACTTTCAATGCTTTTCAATTCCAATCGTTACTTTCTTTGTGGCATTTTACTTTTGTATCCGTAAATAGACCCCAAATAAAAAATGTACATGTATAGAGAAGTCATGATACTAACATCTGTTATGATTCTTATAAGTAGGATTTTAAACTTTGCAAGGTGGAAATACGATATGAAAAGGTTTGCGGTAACACCATGTAATGACTATCTCTAAATAAGTTTGGGTGGTTCTGAAAAGAACCGTTGGTTTCAACTCGACGTTTCGATCAGTATGCTTTGATCGTCTTCTGGAGAAAGTGATTCTGGATGATTCATATAATTATTTAATGTACTGTTTTTTTTGTCCACTTGTTGCTGTTTGAAGAATTCCGTAATGATTGTCTAATAAAAGCAAACCAACAGAAATGTTTTCCTGTACAGAATGTCGGTAACTTCGTTCCCACGCCACTTCGTACCCAAGCCACTTCGTACCCAAAGTACCAATACACGTAACGTCTCGACAGGAAACTCTCTCGACAAGCTAGTTATACATTTGTAAGTGAATTAATCTATAAAATTCTACTCTTGAACGGTCAACCGAATCTCCATCTCGCCATGTTTTATGCAACACTACAACTTAAGTTTCAAAGAGTGGATTTGGTGTCAATCAGACACCAAACACCGATGTGTTTGGAACATCGCGAAATTATTCACCTTTGTGCAGTTTAAACAATGTTTAATCTATAAAACTCCAGTGAACGATTTCGTCCAGAAATGTTCAGTAGTTTAAATGCACTGGACACTATTGATAATTACTCTAAACAATTGTTAGCATAAAAACTTACTTGGTAATCAGTAATGGGGAGCTGATGACGATAGTATAAAACATTGTGAAAAACGGTTCCCTCTGAATTCACGTATCGTTTTTTTTATAAAGGAGTAATTTCTCAGTAAAATATTTGAATTGATTTCGAGACCTCACCTCGCAGTTTCGACATACAATGTGCGTTATACGGTACGAGTTGACTTGGGTACGAGTTGACCTGGATACAAGTTGACTTGGGAATGAGTTGACTTGGGTACAATATTTTGGGTACGAGTTGACTTGGTAACGAGTTGACTTGAGTATAAGTTGACCCGTTTCGGGAATCAAGCAAATGAAAGCACACAACTTCGTGTGACAAGGGTGATTTTTTTCATCCATTATTACCTTGCAATTTCGACAATCAATTGAGTTAAAATTTCCACACGATTGTTATAATGTGATTATGTTGAGATACACCAAGTAAGACGACTGGTCTTTGGCAGCTACCAAAGGTGTCCAGTGCCTTTTAAACAAAAAAGGCTGAACTTTTTGTGCAGACTAAATGGCATAATTGAGCAGCAAATTGTGATGTTTTGGAAGCAGCTTATACATTTTGTGTAACAATTTGCTCTGCTATATACAAGAGCAAACGTGAGAGCGTTTATGGCGAGAACATTTTGGGCATGAGCAAATAATGTGAGCGAGGACCACCGACCAAGACAAGTTTCTGATTTAAATTGGTTTGAAAACAAATAAGAAAACATTTGTTTTACCTGAAACCCTTTTTTCATCCATTATGAAATAAATTATATGTATCTAATTTACTCAAATTATATACTATTTAGTTTGGTAACACAGAAAAAAGTGGCGGCAGAATACGGAAATCTTTCCCATACTTTATCCCGCTTACTGAACCAATTTTGTAGACACAGAATTCTAAACATTGAGTAGCAATTTATGACTTTTGATTATCAACTGACGCAATTTGTGCATAGCATTTTGCTCTGCTCTACGAGGGTAATTGGAAAGGTTTGCGGCAACACCATGTAATGACTATCTCTAAATGAAATGGGGTGGTTCTGAAAAGAACCGTTGGTTTCAACTCGACGTTTCGACCAGTATGCTCTGATCCTCTTCTGTAGAAAGTTGAAACCAACGGTTCTCTTCAGTCATAACCGACCCAACTAATTTAGAGATTAGTGGTGATACCGCAAACCTTTCTCCACATCGTATCTCCACCATGCAAAGTTTCAAATCCTACGAGGGAAATTGTTCACTGGTTAAGGGTATTTTAAACTTACCACATCGTTGGCTTCAATCTCCGCTTGGCAGACGAGCGAAAGAGCCAGACAGAATAGGCCTACCAGCCACCACGTGCGAAGAGCCCGTGGAGTTTCCCCTCCACACCTCGCCATCATTTCAATCGCAATCCTTCACCAACCAAATAGAAACCAACAAAACCACCCTCGATGTCTCGCTGGCAAAATTAAACTGTTATCCCTTATCGAAGACGTTGTGTTTCACTGAAAAAACCTCCAGAGTTGTCTACAACTCGCAAGAAAGTAAGTACGTGTCCGTGTCGCTTGACAGTCAGTAGTAGAATGCCGAGCTCTGCGCACTGCGCTCTTATTTTTATGAAACCCCTTTTCGTTGTAGATGTTGTCTGGTGCTTATCCGCGCCAATGGTTACACGGCCCAGTCGATCTTACGCGAGCAATAACGTAGCGACCACTTGCAACACCCACTCGGCCTTTAAAACACGCACTGTATACAGTGCTTTGAGTAAATGTATTCAAATGATGTGTGTGGGATGGGAAGTATACGCAAGCTTGGGTATCATCTGCACTTAATGTAAGACGCCACCACGTGGTGGCGTAGACCTTTTTGCATTGCGCAAGCGCTGACTGTTAAATGAGGTGCATGCTGGTCTAGCTAGCTATCAACTTTGATCGCTAGCTAGACCAGCATGCACCTTGTTCCTACGCCTACAGCGCACGTACAGAGTATTTGCGATAAGGTGGTCAGGGCAGTCTTTTGTGAGTACGGAGTCACCGTCGTTGTGTAATTATCTTCATTAGCGGTTTAAGGAGTTAATGTCATGTCTGGTGTTGGGCTGGAGAAACACTGAATGATCTCAAAGCACGTAGGCTGTTGTGTGGAGTGTTCATGTGTGCTACTCAGATGCAAATAATGCTGGGGGATTGCTGCCAAATGGCGGCAGAATGCCGGGGTGGCCAGTTCTGCTGTGATGACGGAACCCAGGTTTATGAAAGAGGAGCAAGAGGCGGATATAATGGATGTTTTAAATCGGTGAGCAGGGGAACAATACCCTATTCACATGACACTATACAACAAAGCAAACATTCTTTGGGAATTGTCCCCGTGGTTCACATTCTAAACCGACTTACGGTAATAGCGCTTACCGCGAAGAATGCTTACCGCCCGGTTGCAATGTGATTTATTTAAAGTATTCAGTGTGACGCGCAATTATGTATTGGGACAAATAAATTGACCCTTTAAACCTTATTTATAAAACTTCTGTTGGTTTACTACTTCTGAGAATGGTGCCAATACGAGGGTACGATTTGTTTTTTGGGGGTGGAAGGTTGAATTATTTTCTATTTTAAAATTGAAATCAGGTCGGTTTTAAAAGCAGTGGTAATTGGTAATTGCTCAAAATAATTATTAGTAATGGGGAGAGGTTGATGGTAAAAAACATTGTGAGAAACGTCTCCCTCTGAAGTGCCATAGTTTTCGAGAAAGAAATAATTTTCCACGAATTTGATTTCGAGACCTCAAGTTTAGAATTTGAGGTCTCGAAATCAAGCATAAGAAAGCACACAACTTCGCGTGACAAGGGTTTTTTTTTTCTTTCATTATTATCTCGCAACTTTGACGACCGATTGAGCTCAAATTTTCACAGGTTTGTTATTTTATGCATATGTTGAGATACACAAGGTTTAGAAGACGGGTCTTTGACAATTACCAATAGTGTCCACTGTATTTAACTGATCAAACGATGAGTGCTCAACGTTTCAACTAGCTTGCTCCAGTCATCGTCTTAGAAAGTACACAAGAGGAGCATATGTAATTTTAGATTTCTAGGAAATATTTACTGTTTTGTCCAATTCAAGAAGACGAAATATATATAACAGCTTAAGGTGTGTATTACCTTATAAGTCTTTCCCTAACCATACGAAATAGGCTCGTTCAGTTATTGTTATTTTTGATGCGTGTGTGGAGCACAATGTCCACACCCCCACCATAAACAGTCATTACTTAAGTGACTGCTTTTGTATAGGCTACAGTGCAGCTGTAATTAAAAAGCACTGGCTCACGTTTCAAAAGAAATGTTACTCTCTTTGTTTCGTTATTGATGCTGAGCGAGGGGAAATTTCAAATAGATTTGTGAAGAGTATTGGTGTTGTTAACCGCGAGCCGTATATACGAAAACATTAACGCATTTTGAATGGGATCGAGCCAAACTTAAGTCCCGATGGACGAGTTGTCTTCGGGTTGCGTGGGACAGGCCTCCGGCTGTCTAACCACAGACGAATCTAGCTTGCCACTCGAACAAAAACACAAATGTCCTCCTGAACAATACGCCATAATTATTCCCCTTTCTATAATAGAGGTTTTCTCTCTAACCACAGTATCAGGGCGGTGGTAAATTGGAAAAGCCTCCGTTTAAAAGGGTGTGTATAAGCAATGACAGGGCGTTTATTCTACAATTTTAGAAGAGCGAATTCCTGAGAAAGGAATTTATAGAAGTATAATCTTTGTGTCTTTCAAAGGCGACCAATCAAACAAAAGTGAATCACTGTTTTTAGAGGAGGAGTGTTTTTAAAGTTCAACAAACAATTACAAATAGCAAGTGACATTTTCATCCTATTTGTGTAGTCACGATTACAGGGGAAAACAACGAAACTTGTGTAATGTTCTTTAAGGATTTTGAGTATCTTTAAGGCTTATTTTCGAAATAAGTGCCAATCCACAAATGCCACCGTTTTATTTTTCTTCTTCGTGTTCTTCAAACGTTATTGTTTCTCTAACATGATCAATCAAATCGTGTGTACATTGATCTCCATTGTAATATCAACTGGCCTCATCTGAGGTCTCGAAATCAACTCAACTATTTTCGTGAAAAATAACTTCTTTTTAAAAAAACTACATTATTTCAGAGCGAGTCGTTTCTCACAATGTTTTATATACCATCAACAGCTCTCCTTCCATTACTCTTTACCAAGAAAGGTTTTATGCTAATAATTATTAAGAGTATTTACCAATAGTGTCCAGTGCCGAATCAGTGACCGTTTTATCCTCACAAATCCTATAACAATACATTTAAAAGGCAGTGGACACTATTGGTAATTGTCAACGACTAGCCGTCACAGTTGGTGTATCTCAGCATATGCATAACATAACAAACCTGTGAAAATTTGAGCTCAATCGGTCATCGAACTTGCGAGATAATAATGAAAGAAAAAACACCCTTGTCACACGAAGTTGTGTGCGTTAAGATGGTTGATTTCTAGACCTCAAGTTCTGAGTTTGAGGTCTCGAAATCAAAATTGTAGAAAATTACGTTATTCTCGAAAACTATGGCACATCAGAGGTAGCCGTTACTCACTATGTTGAATTAAACCATCAACCTCTCCCCATTACTCATCACCAAGAAAAGTTTTATGCTAACAATTATTTTGGGTATAAATTACCAATAGTGTCCACTGCCTTTAACAATATTTCTTTGAAGAGGACGTAAGAGTGAGACACTCCGTGTGCTTCAATAATACTGGATTAATAAACCAGCAAGGCCGATTGCACAAAGAGCACCCGTCCCATGCTGCAACAATTTATCACTTTGCACTTCATTAAACCGTTCATGAACTGACGGTAAACTGTTATGATTCCCTCTGTACAGATTGCCATATCTATTACGACTTAACCATTGGACTGATAAAAGTCACAAGCTTAATCTAATTGAGCAACAATCAATTGTATCGATTTGTTGACGAGCGAAATGACGGCGACAACGCTTAAAGGTAATGGACACGATTGGAGTGTCAAAGACCAGTCTTCTCACGAGGTGTATCTCAACGTATGCATAACAAAAAAACTGTGAACATTTTGAGCTCAATGTCATCGAAGTTGTTCACTGTCTTTCAGTACATTTTAGTAATACGGGCAGTCATGCAGCATCAGAGTCCAACATTCTCCAGAAGACGATCAGAGCATATACTGATCGAAACGTCAAGTTAAACCAACGGTTCTTTTCAGAACCACCTCAACTCATTTAGAGATCATTACATGGTGTTTTCGCAAACTCTTCTATACCTTATCTCCACCATGCAAAGTTTCAAATCCTACTTACGGGCAGTCATGTTGGTTCAGTATAGTTTCTGTCCCTGCCTTCTTTTATTATCTCTGTGGACCCCGGTGTTTGATTCCCGGACAGGAGCCAGGCACTGTGGATTGGGGCTTTCAGTCCCTACCTTACTGCGTGGGTTTTCCCTCTGTGAGGTTTGACTCCCACGTCTAAAACTGAAATTTCTTCATCATTACTAATTGTGTGATATTTCCATTGGGATGTCTATTTGATTTGCAATATAATAGAAAACAGTTTTGCTTTAACACCTCCGCACTATCACGTCCGCAACAACAAATATTGTCATATCCTTGACGAGTTGCGAGTCTGTAAATAATTACTATACGACAAAAGCATTAAGTCACTGTACGCAGAGTGTTTGCTTGTAAACAAGTCCTTAAATTAATCGTGGAGATTTTTTAATCATGGGATTAGAAACTATGAAAGGAGGTTACATTTCCTGGAAATGGGAGTGAGCCGATTTGTGATCGGATGCCTTCAAGGCAACATCCATTGTTACTTTATCAAACCCTGTTACACATGTTATCCAGCGGCATCACCTTTTATATTTAACATTCTGACACATGTCGCATGTGCAATTATGTCCTCTGTGCAATACAATCCGGCGAACATTATTGCATATGCAATAATGTCCGCCGGACAGGCATGTACATGTCCACCGGACGGTTCTTGCATCGCCCGGACCCGATTGCATATTTAAAAGTGTCCGGAGCGGACAGTATTGCATGGCGGACACAATTGCGTCTGACACCGGTCTATGGTGAAGCTACCATGGTCCCAAGTAAAGCCGCACCTCGCCATCTCCCACACACATCACATTGCGGAGATCGAACGCAGAATAAAGTGAGATAGAGGTTGGCCCACATCTATATTTTGAGTAGGTCGGTTTCTTATGTACCACAACAAGAAGTGACACTTAATAAATAGTTGGGTACTGTTCCCTGACGTAAATTATGAAACGCTGTAAATCTAATTAATGAGGCAATTAGATTATCTGATGTCTGATATTGTCGGCTGTTTAGCTCGCCAGACTCTATCATATAGCTGTGTAATTGTTTTGCCGATGTCATTTCGAGTTTTCATTTTGGGTTTTAATAGCTCATTCCACCCGAGGGGTTTTGCAACATTTGAATGTGCCTTTTATACACTGGGCACGTTTGCTATATTGGGCTAAATCGATTCCGAAAATATTCTATAGAATTCCTAAGATTCCCAGAACACAATGAAAGCAAAGATGGTGTGGGTGGGAAGGGGTTGGGGGTACATCATGCCATACATCGAGCGCCAGTGTGGTCAGCTTTTACTTGAATTTCAAGTGAAAGAAAGCTATTGTTTCAGTTTGAGAATGTCTATGGGCTTTGGTTTGCGGGTATGTGGTGAGCCGATTTAGACTGAGTCTTAAGCCTAGACTTATAAGAGGAATGGGTTGAGTACAATGATGTCATGGTACACAGGTATATCATTTAGAGCATGACTAGACTGGTACCCAACCTTCTAGACGCCTTTTAAGTAAACCTACGTTTTCATTGTACTCTTCTTACACTTGCAGGCTAAAACCGCGAGTACATCTCCAGCATTGGGAAAGAAACAAGAATGTATCCTTGTTGTAAACTGGCTGCACGAGTATAACACAACAAACATGGACCATAAAGAGTGAAGCAAGAGGAAAATACAGCTACCCAAGAACCGATGTGCAAACACCATAGTGTGGATGGCAGTGCCCGCTATTGTCATTGCATCAGTTTCGTGAGAAAACAAATTTACACCAAAGGTCAAACGTGGTATGTTTAAACTTGCTGTAAACGTGTTCCAATTTTTCAAAGTGCGACCCAGTGCAAATTGTTCATTCTATAGCGTGATTCGTGGAGACAAAACTCCCCAATAAACTCCCCTCTCTCTCTCTACAAACACTGTTTGCATGCAGTAAGAAGCCTATATGTAATGGCAATCCAACTCGTGCGAAATACCGTGTAACTAACTGTGGATGTAATGTTTGAGTCGTCGGTGTAAATAGCCGCTCCCATTTCATCTCACTGTTTTGCTCATTTCTCAGGGGCTGCAGTTCCTCGGTGTATGGTATTCCGGGGGAGGCTTTCTACTGTCATTGTCTTCGGGCCCTGTAGGTTTGTTGTGAATCTGCGGACATTTTGAAAAAGTACCTTGTGTATATCGTTTGTGTTATTGCTTTTTACTTGCCATATTTTGTTTAAACTTTTACTGCAATTTTAGAATGTTTAATGTATAGTATATAATGTGTATTTTTTATGAGCTAGGTCTGGGAGAGCACATTTTTTTTTGATGACAGTTTTTTTACTTTTGCCCGAAGAATTAAAATAAAATAAAATATTAAATAATAAATTGTATCAGTTAGACGCAAGCGCTATTTAAGGTCGCTTGTTAAAGGCAATGGAAACCTTAAGTAATTGTCGAAGACCTTGTTTTCTTCTTTACTTTTTGTATTTCAAATATGAAGAGACAATAAATGTGAAAATTTGATCTCATTTGGTCATCGAAGTTGTAAAAGAATACTGAAAGAATAAACATCCATGTGCAACAATTTGTGTGCGTTAGATGCATAATTAGGGCTAAAGTCTTTTATTATTTGATTGAGAAATCACATCTTCCTCAAAACTACGTCACTTCAGTGGGAGCCGTTTCTGACAATTTTTGTTAGCTATCAAACTCTCCCCATTACTCGTTATCAAGTAAGGTTTTATGCTAATAATTATTTTGAGTAATTACCATTAGTGTCAGCTGCCTTTAATATGCTTATAATATGCTTGGTTTCCCTATATTTGCTCCTTACACACAAGTGATTAATCTTACTTCACAATGTTGTCATCCCTCGCAAAATAGATCATCTCAGGATGACGCCATCTTACTTTTATGACGTCATCATTCAGCAGTATGAATTATTTCACAATCTCAACATATCGGCTTGCACTTCCAAACTTCCGTATAACAGAGCAATATAAATTTCTTGAGGCATTTTGCTGTTATGGTGTTTCACCTGATAGTTTCAATAATGCAGTATAATGTTTCAGAGGTCCTTTTCTGTAATGTGATATTTGTATGCACGCTTTACGTTGGACACTTGTTTTGCTTTTCTGTTTTTCATATCATCCGTGTACTTTGACATACATCTATCATTTCTGATTTCGTTTTCTTGAAATTTGACCTCGACTTCTCTTCTTATGACTCCGATCGCTTACCTCAAGGCAGTTTCCCTAATTTACTTAGCAAACTAAATCCATTAGTCTACCCACATATTACTTCACTCGGGCTAAAGGCATTGGGGTCAGTGAGCTCATCTTAAAGGTTTGAGTTTCTTCCATCTTATTGGTAGAGCTGGCAAAATAGTCGCAGACAGACTCAATGTTAAAGGCACTGGACACTATTGGTAATGACTCAAAATAATTGTTAGCATAAAAACTTACTTCGTAACGAGCAATGGAGAGCTGTTGATAGTATAACACATTGTGAGAAACGGCTCCCTCTGAAGTAACGTAGTTTTTGAGAAAGAAGTAATTTCTCACTAAAATATTTTAATATTGAGTTCGAAACCTCAGGTGAGGTCTCGAATTCAAAGCATCTGAAAGCACATAACGTGTGACAAGGTTTTTTCTTCCATTCTTATCTTGCAACATCGACGACCAATTGAGTTCAATGTTCACAGGTTTGTTATTGTGTGCATATGTTGAGATACACCAAGTAAGGAGACTGGTCTTTGACAATTGCCAAACGTGTCCAGTGTCTTTAATCAGTTGTTTGAGACAGGAGAAAGTATTATAGTGAAATGTTTGATTTGTGTCATCTTTTGAATGGCACGCTAAAAAATCGCATGGCCTAGTATGGCAAACTCGTAAATTAGTTGAGATCCATTTTGTTTTAATCTGTATTGCTCGTGCATACTATTTCAACTCCTGTGTGCAGAGAAGCAATTATGAAAAAGGGTCAATTGTGGGCTATTTTAATAACCGCTGTGCAGATCTGTGTTAGCTAATAGCACAAGGCCACCAACATTCTATTTTCATTTACTTTTATTTCCCACAGGACTTGACGAAGAAGCCAGCGGGAAGCAAACGTTTTACGCACAAGACGTCCAAAGAAACTCTAGCGAGTGAACCTGTCATTGTGAAGCAACACTTTCCTCGAGGTATTGGTAAAAAAGATTTTTCAGGTAAACACTACTCCTTAAAGGGTCTATGTAACTTTTGTAGGACAAAAAAACACAATGTCCACAGATTTACACTTAACTTACACAGTTTGAAGATAATGATAGTAGAAAGCTTCCCTGAAAATATTACGAGCTGAGGTGCTGTAGTTTTTGGGAAATGAGTGAAACAATGTCATGAAAATAATTTTCGTCTCATGCGACGAAAATTATTTTAATCATTTACAAACGTATTTTCATGACATTGTTTTTACTCATTTCTCAAAAACTACAGCACCTCAGTAAGTAATATTTGAAGGGAAGCTTTCCACTATCATTATCTTCAAACCCTATAAGTTTAATGTAAATCTGTGGACATTTTGAAAAGGTACCCAAATCCTTTAAAGGAACATTACAAAATTGGTAAGAAAAAACCTCGTCTGAGACCACATTCACATAAAACTGAGACTGCTGGGTCAAATGATGAGGATTGTAGAAAAAAAACAATTTCTGTCTGAAATATCATAATTTGATGAGAAATAAATAAAACCAATTTCCCGTTTGGAGTTTATCGCTCGGTAGGCATTTTATTCATTTGTTTTTCAATCGATTTCATGCAAAATGTGTAGTCGGTTTTCACCATTTTCTCGTGACCAGATGGCCGACATGAAACTTCTACATGTTTGTCAGTTTATGTATATGGTGGATTACATGAAGTGCTCACACTGTCAGCAACTTTTATGTAAGCCAAAACCAATTTTGTAATTATTCCTTTAAGGTCCGGCGATTACTCCTAAAGTAAACAATAAGGAACCATCCCACTTCAATCCTGAATATACTAGGAACACGGACAAAAATGTGCGCAATTAAAAACGATGTGTACGGATGTCTACTTCGTAGAAACACTGCATGGTCCTCATTGGTTGTTGTAGTAAATGTCGAGTACCAATGGTGTCAATCTCTATGGTATTACGTAACGCTTATGATTTCAAATTCGCAACACTACGGACAAAATGGCTTCCTAATGACAACTGTTCAAATTGGTTAGTGGCGTGTTCTATAGAGGTGTTGCCGATAACCGCATATTATATAAACTGACACATTATATAATAATATTGTAGATGCCTTTATAGCTTTTGACCTAAACCGGACCTTCTTATAAGAGGCATAAACAAGTGCACACCAACACAAATCATTTCAGAGCAAAATGATGAGCAACGGAACAAGGGAATTTGAGTAACCCTTTTCAGTAGCATTAAATTTCGCGCGAAATTGAACAGCATAAAGTTGTTAAATTGGCTGCTCATTTGCCGAAATTGACCGAGAAAACCTATACTGTCAACAGCTCTCCGTGGCTCGTTACCAAGTACGTTTTGACGCTATTAAATATATAAATTATAAATAATTACCAAACATGTCATATGCCTTTAAAGCCCACTAGCAATTGTAGTTTATTGAACCATAAGTCTCGCGTGATTTGGCGGGAACTTTGGGGAGGGATTTTGCGATTTGGTTCCGTAGTTCTATGGCTCTCCCTTGAGGAGGACAGTTCGTTAAATCAAAAGAACATCAAAACATAATATAACGATAATCCACACTTAATGCCAATGGTTTATTAAGCAGAATTACCTAACGGGAAATGTACACTTTAACTTTGAAGAGAAACTACGATTGCGAGGGAGGTTTTTGGGGAATTATTTTTTAATAATTAATACTCTTGGGATATGGATGGCTGATCTGCATGCATTCGAAATAAACGCAAGTTGTCATTCGATTTTATTCGAGTCACGATCGGCAATAAGTAAATGAGCAGGGGTGGATTTCAGAAAGGTAGTCCTAACGTATGACTAGTCCTAGGCAATGCTAAGAGATAGGACCAGTCCTAAGTTAGGATGAGTTACTGGTCCTAACTTAGGACTAGTCCTATCTCTTAGCATTGCCTAGGACTAGTCCTAAGTTAGGACTACCTTTCTGAAATCCACCCCTGATATAATAAGTAGCCGATTTGTGATGATAAATTACTTGTACAAGGGTCGTTTAGGTTGGAGTTGTCTTTCTAGTATACACAACATGATATTTTAGAGATCACAGGATAAGTGCGGTAACCTTGCAGTGGAATTGAGTTTAAAAGCAGTGGACACTATTGCTAATTACTCAAAATAATTTTGATCATAAAACTTTGTTTGATTTCGAGTAATGGGGAGAGGTTGACAGTATGCTCCCTCTATAGTGCCATAGTTTTTGAGAGAGAAGTAATTTTCTACGAATTTGATTTCGAGATCTCAGATTTAGAACTTGAGGTCTCAAGTTCGTGTGACAAGGGTGTTTTTTCTTTCATTATTATCTCGCAACTTCGATGACCGATTGAGCTTAAATTTTCACAGGTTAGTTATTTAATGCATATGTCACCAACTGTGAAGGCTAGTCTTTGACAATTACCAAAAGTGTGCGTACCGAGTGTTTTGAGAAAAAGGTCTAAGCATGGAGGGTCTAAGCAACTGAACTAATTTCTGCTGTATGTAAATGACCGGGAAAACCTCTACTTACACAAACAAATCCCTTTGAGACACAGTTTCTTGCCTCAATTACTCCAGAAAACCCCACAGAATGGTGTCAAAAGAAAACGAAACCAAAAGACGTACAAACCAGAGTTCGGTACACACGCCGTGAGCAGCGACCGTTTTACCCGTGGCACGTTCGCGTGAGACCGGACACCCGTGTTGCTTTAGAGTCAGATTCTCGTAACCAGATACATTTGAGGTTTCTTAGAAAAACAACATTGGGGTATAAGGGGGTCGAACCTAAAGCAAAGAAAGCACCACGCCGCCTTTACGATGGACACACATAGAGACACTTATTTTAAAGGCAGTGGACACTATTGGTAATTACTCAAAACAATTATTAGCATAAAACCTTACTTGGTAACGAGTAATAGGGAGATGTTGATAGTATAAAACATTGTGAGAAACGGCTCCCTTTGAAGTGACGTAGTTTTCGAGAAAGAAGTAGTTTTCCACGAATTTGATTTCGAGACCTCAGAATTAGATTTTGAGGTCTCGAAATCAAACATCTGAAAGCACACCTCGTGTGACAAGAGTGTTTTTTTCTTTCATTATTATCTCCCAACTTCGACGACCAATTGAGCTCAAATTTCCACAGGTTTTTTATTTTATGTATAAGTTAAGATACACCAAGTGGAAAGACTGGTCTTTGACAATTACCAATAGTGTCCAGTGTCTTTAAGACCGTGTTCACTGTTCGTAGGTTTGTGTTCATGGTCTTTTCATTGCGGAGTGCAACAATGGGGGCAACAACTGAACGCCTCTCACAAAATTCTCATCTTTGTTTTGTAAGGAGCGAACAAACGATTGCTCGTGGGCCTTCTGTATTTTTACCAATGGAACCCTTTCCCCGTGTGGCTGTAATATCAACAGTGTGGGCCTATTTTACCGTTAAAAGCTGCTCCAAGTTTGACACGTTGTATATGTCCCCGCGGTCTCGATTGTCCCAATATTCTGTCCCCATAGAATTTGACGAGTAACGAGTACTTAACTTTTTGTTGTTCTTAAATTAGAACTTATTTGTTATTACTGTCTATATGTAATTTTGTAAATATAGATATAAGTCTGAATGTATGAATATACATGTTTATGTATCTTGAGCTTTGCAACAAACCATGCCTTTTTAAATCATGATAGAGCCCCGCCCGCCCCCCCCCCCCCAAGTGCGTAAACACCTGCAATTGGGAACCCTCCTTTGTTCAACTCTTTGTGATAGCAACCGGGGACCACAATGATTTCCTCTATGAAAGCAACCGTGAACTTTTTGTCCCTTTTGTTATAGGTCCCCGATTTGAATGTGGATACCTACCCACGCACACACAAATTTCCCCATTGTATCTTTTGATAATATTGTCAAATACCAGTATTCTCACTTGGTGTATCCTAACGTAATTGTATATGCACAAAATAACAAATCTGTGGAAAATTCTGCTCAATTGGTCATCCAATTGGCGAAAAACACCCTCGTTGCATTTCAAATGCAAAATAAAAGGCGTCAGCTGAGAATTTGAGTGGGAAATTACTTCTTTCTCAAAAACTACGGTGTTCCAGTAGAGGGAACCGTTTCTCACAATGTTTTATACAGCTCTCCATTGCTCGTTACCAAGTAAGTTGCTTGCTACGCTAACAATTATTTTGAGTAATTACCAATAGTGTCCTGTGCCTTTGGTACTCTTTTCCGCTTGTGCAGAAGCAGGCTTACCCCCTAAAACACTCTAAAGAATTCATGTGATTCCCAGAACACGTTGAAGATACAATAGAAGAGTACACCATGCCACATATCGAACACCAAAAGTTGCTACAGATACTATTTAAAAAGATCCCCGGGTGGTTTTACTCATTCAAGGCTATCGCAGCTACAAGTATATCGTACAAGGAAATAACAAACGTAAAGCGGCTTAATAAAGGCCTACTTGACACTCTGGGACGCATCTGCCCTTTTTCATTTCTTATTTTAGTTTCGAAATTGCTATAAAAAGTGGTCCCTTTCATCTGCTACTTCTGATACCACGAACCAATGTCTACAAAAAAAGCAAACAGATGTCTTTGTTAATTACTAGTAACTCCATAGGGAACATTGGCAAATTCCTGCTTCCAAAACACTGAGAAAAGGTGCTATTATTCGTTAATCTTCCAAGTGGGTTTGAGCAATCGCTACTACGCTGCAAATTTATAATTAGTAAGCCCTTTGCAGTCGTGTCACGTTGTTTAGCCAAGGGAATATAATTGTGCAATGTGTTTTGGCTTCGCACCAAAAATCTAAATGGCTGCGCCGTAATGAAGATGCGTCACATTGGTGATGAAACAAATCATAGGCCGTGCCGGCTATTAAAGCGCCTACGGCTAGATTTCCGCGTCGTTATGCGTTGAGGTATAGGACTTTTACAGCCTCACCCTTATAACCATAGCCGAAGCTGTAGCCGCCAATTCGAAAGCGCCTTAAGCTTATTTATTTATTTATTTATTTATTTTAAATCGTTAGACATACCATGGAGGAAGAATGACATACACAATAGTTGCAAGTTGTACAGGGGCTGTCAAGGTTATAACAAAAGTGTATAAAAACTGTCATCAAAAGATGTGTAAAACCAGACCCCTGCCAACGATAAAAATATCATTATACAATATAAAAAGGTGATTGCACTGAAACAATTAAAAATCACACAAAAGAAAACATTAAAACACAAACAAAACCATTACCAAAGGTGTCCAGTTCCTTTAAGGTAATTTGAGCTGCGGATGTTATTTCCTTATTCACTATTCAAAGACTTGGATGAAATTGACATTCAACTTTAATTGCAATATCATTATCACCAGTGGTTACTTTTTGTTTAATATCTCAGAGTTAGTCGTGCAAGTGAAGTTGACAATTAACTCTTCAAGTCGTTGTAATCCGAGATGCGAGAGCATATAATGACTTTCTGATAATGATCAAAAAGACTAAAGAATTGCCGTTTTTCAGCATGTCTGATAGTGATGTCTCTTCTGTGAAAGCCTGTGGCGGCATTAAAATAAAGGTTTCACCTTTTGAAGGACACAAAACACAATGTCCACAAATATACATTAAAGGAACACGTTGCCTTGGATCGGACGAGTTGGTCTTATAAAAGTGTTTGAAACCGTTTGTTGTGAAATGCATATGATTAGAAAGATATTTTAAAAGTAGAATATAATGACCCACACAAGTATCACTCGAAATTGCGTGGTTTTCCTTTTACATCATCGACTAACACGGTGGACATTTAAGGGAGTCAAATTTTTGTCTCCCATAAATGGCCGACCGTGTTAGTTCGCACAGTAAAAGGAAAACCACGCAATTTCGAAGCAAGTTTGTGTGAATCATTGTATTCTACTTTTAAATCATCTTCCTAACAATTTCTGCATTTTATAACAAACGGTTACAAACGCTTTTTAAAGACCAACTCGACCGATCCAAGGCAACGTGTTCCTTTAAACTTATACCGTTTGAAGATAATGATAGTAGAAAGCGTACCTTAAAATATTAGTTGCTGATGTGGTGCAGTTTTTGAGAAAGGAGTAAAACAATGTCATGAAAATACGTTTTTACATGCTGAAATAATTTTCGTCCCATGATCACTGAGACGAAAAGTATTTGAATTTGATTTCGAGGTCTCGAAAAACACAATAGGAAACATATTGTCTTTATTGGAAGTTCAATTTTGTGTTTTTAATCAGATACAAATGAGTTACGAAATGCTACATAGCAGTGGCAATGAAGTAACCTTCAGATTGTTCAAACAAAATTGACTTGATACCTTCGGACGACTCAATTTATGAAAAGATGGTTTATTAACAATAACAAATACACAATAACACAATTCTGCTCAGAGAGTTTAATGTTGTACAGATAAAAACTATATAGTGTTGTTTTCCTGCATCAAATCAATGGATTTTAAAAAGTTCAGCATTCAAAAGTGATATTGAATGTTTCCATGAAGCTTTTCCCTATTTTCTTAATTTTGTTTGTAAATTCTCAAATAACCATGAAATTACATTAGCTATGAGGGGTGCCAATTGACACCCTCCATGAAGAGTCTATAACTCTTAATGTACAGAAAATGAAATCAATTAAAACATGATAACCATAAAGTTGCTTTGGCTGTGAGCGGTGCCAATTGGCACCCTTCATGAAGAGTCTATACTCCTATCCACAGAGAGTAAAATGAATACAAAAAGGCATACCATAAAGTCAGTTTGGCTAAGAGGGGTGCCAATTGTCACCCTTCATGAAAAGTCTATACTCCTATGTACAGAGCATAACATTAATACAAAAAGGCATACAATAAAGTCACTTTGGCTATGAGGGGTGCCAATTGGCACCCTTCATGAAGATTCTATACTCCTATGTACAGAGAGTAAAATGAATACAAAAAGACAAACAATAAAGTAACTTGGCTATGAGGGGTGCCAAATGGCACCCTCCATGAAGAGTCTATACTCCTATGTACAGAGAGTAAAATGAATACAAAAAGACAAACAATAAAGTCAGTTTGGCTATGAGGGGTGCCGATTGGCACCCTTCATGAAGAGTCTATACTCCTATCCACAGAGAGTAAAATGAATACAAAAAGACAAACAATAAAGTCAGTTTGGCTATGAGGGGTGCCGATTGGCACCCTTCATGAAGAGTCTATACTCCTATGTACAGAGAGTAAAATGAATACAAAAAGACAAACAATAAAGTCAGTTTGGCTATGAGGGGTGCCGATTGGCACCCTTCATGAAGAGTCTATACTCCTATGTACAGAGAGTAAAATGAATACAAAAAGACAAACAATAAAGTCAGTTTGGCTATGAGGGGTGCCGATTGGCACCCTTCATGAAGAGTCTATACTCCTATCCACAGAGAGTAAAATGAATACAAAAAGACAAACAATAAAGTCAGTTTGGCTATGAGGGGTGCCGATTGGCACCCTTCATGAAGAGTCTATACTCCTATCCACAGAGAGTAAAATGAATACAAAAAGGCATACAGTAAAGTCAGTTTGGCTATGAGGGGTGCCAATCGGCACCCTTCATGAAGAGTCTATACTCCTATCCACAGAGAGTAAAATGAATACAAAAAGGCAAACCATAAAGTAACTTGGCTATGAGGGGTGCCGATTGGCACCCTTCATGAAGAGTCTACTTCTATACAGAGAGTAAAATTAATACAAAAACATATCTTTACAAGCCCCGAGTGACAGCTTTTACTTTGCATTTCTTTTGATTTGCGGGGTTTCTTTTCAAACAGTTTTTTTCTTCTTCTGTTTTTGTTAATTACATGTAAACTCTTTGTGTCTGTTTATGAAATGGGGGACGTCAGTCTTATCCTGGTCCATACCATCGATGATTATCGTTGTCAGATCTCTTGGCTGGTGTCTTGCTCGCTCTCTAGCGTTTTGGTACTCCTTGCTCTCCATTAATTCTGCATCATACAAATAGAAACGGGTGGATAATTTTTGTGCAGCAGTACGTAACGACTTCCGTGTTGTTTTGCTGCAAATACTGTTATTTTAATAATAATGTGGTGCATTCAAGTTGCTTTCAAGTTGCATTATTACTGTAAACTACACCTAAAGAAACTTGTGAGCATTGGGCACCGAGGTTGCTTCAACAAGTTCAAGTAGGCTACTGAATCTGCGCCCTAAAGTCAGATTACTCTCGGATGGGTCACTATAGTTTGGTCACTAGTTGCACTGTCTCAAGGCATTGTGTACAAATGGACACTCTTTTGATAAACAAACATATCCCCATACTTTCTAAAGAAACAGTCCATGCTATAAGTACAGCTCATGTACTCAAGTTGTACCATAGAGCATGGTTGTACTAATTAAAACCGAGCCTTTTTGATGTTTTGCGGGTGTAAAATGAAATCCCTTTTATGGTGTGAATCCTGATCTCTACACACGAACTAAAAATATCAAACAGTGTAAGTCGCAAATTAAATGTCATCATATAAACTTGATTTTACTGGACCTCCTTTCGTGGGTGCTCTTCCATACATGATAGAATCCCCATACCCTTGCTCTACTATGCCAAAACCAACCTTGTGAATTTTGTGTAGGTTGCAGAGCTTCTTATACAATAATTCTGTCACGTCATTGTAGTAACTCGGAAACGCTTTTTGTACTAAATCCGATAATTTATAGCTAAATCCAAATAAAAATTAACTTACATAAGTAAACCATAACATGTCAATCCAAACATAATGTCACAATATCAGTCCCTGTCCTGACTGCATGCCATGGATCAATCCATGCTCCAAGTCCAACAGAACACAAGCCGCTCATGTAAACAAACAATGGAAGTGTTATGTTGACATAAACAGTTAGACTGGTGTGATCATTCTTGTATTTTTTATTCGTCCAGTTTTACCAATGTTAAGGCATTTATTTTTAAAGAGAGCCAGACAAGTCTTTACCATGGCAATGATAAATTGCTGCAGATGGTCGGCCAAAACAGATGTGAAGTGCTCGTAAGAAATCGTAGTCAGTTGAGAAAGAGGAGTTCGATTCTCTTCCACCAGCCTCGTTGCATGTGGTCATCTTACCGGACCTGTTTTAAAGATTGACAATGATAGCTTATTAATATACATGTTTACCTTACTATTTCGTTTACAAACTTGCAGTAATAACTGTTAGACCTACAGCAGGGCCTACATGGTACATAACAAGTTTCAAATGTGCTATTGTTTAATACAGCCTAACGTTATAGGCCTATCCTAGTACGCCATTTCTCATTTCCTTTATTCTTTAAAACAAGGACGTCCATGCTTTCTGGCTCGAGCATCTACATGGCGCTCGACTTGATGTTTCATTTTAGCCGCGCTCTTTAAAACTGTTTTTAAATTATGCTGGGCACTGTGAACTTAATCTAGGTAGTTTACAAAAAGAGAATCCTATTTCGAAGCATTGTAGGGCCTATTGTAGGGATATATTGTTAAAAGATGTCACTGTGTTTTCAGCAGAGTCAATGATTACCATCAACAATACAATCTTTGTACTTTGAATTTCTCGACAGTGCGCCGAAAAAAATCTTATAACGAAAGTTATTTAAACCCTCCATGGTTAAACATATAAACGCTATTAACTAAACTAGGCCCCTACATTAATTATAAACAAGTTGAAATTTTGAAGAAAGCTTACCTTAATTTGCTCTTCTGTCTGTCCTCATCAGCTACTTAAACTTTTAAAGAACTTATTAGGTCTTGTTTTTTTGTTTTAGAGTATACGACTTACAACCCTTTTCTCGAGAATCTTTTTGCCACAAAGAACTGAGTTGTTCCTTAATACATCCGTGCTGTGTTTATCCAGTATGGGCAGTTGTGTTACCTGTGTGACCATAGCTCCATGTAGCCCAGGTTTGGACTAACGTCTAACTACTAGGACTACAAGCTCCATGGTGTGACATGACCTTGGTGTGATGTGTGACCATGGCTAAATCCAAACACTTCGTGCATGGACGTCCTTAATCCGTCGCAGACACGCACAGCTAGGTTTGGGGCCGTGTCCAAATTAGCGGCTACAGCTAGGGCTATGGCTAGATTTCCGTGTCATCATGCGTTGAGGTATAGGACGCCCTTAGCAACACACTTGGCAACAGCCGTAGCCGTAGCTGTAGCCGCCAGTTCGGATTCGGCCTGAGGATGGGTAAACGAACAAATGAGAAGCGCCTGACTTAGCCACACTCAGCCCTCCGCGCTGATAGCGATGATGTTACTATGAATTAAGTCAGGGAACTATGCAATTACTCAAATGGGAGCGCCCTCTATCTATTTATCTATCTATCCATTTATCTGCCCACCTCCTAGGAGACTGAGCCATTTCAATAAACCTTAAAGCATAGTCCTTATTAATCTTACATTTTTGTTTGCTTACACGTATCCTACTACAATACCAATAAAACATTATTCAGACTAATTTGCCGCAGATGATGCTTGATCAAATAAAATATACAACATCAAGAAACAAAACGTTATTATTTTGAAGATTTTTACGAAATAAGAAAACCATGGAGGTAAACAAACCAGTTGCAACGATGTTTCAAAACAACAATCGAGCAAAGAAACAAACAAGGGGTGAAACAAACCAAAAACAACCAAACAAACCAACAAACACCAAAACAAACATATAAAGATTACAACAATAAATACGTTTGTTAAAACACATAATTTAAAGAACCAGATTGTCGGGTCACGATCACATCTGACATGATTGTGTTTTCACGAAAAAATTGTTTAAATAATCTTTGGCGTTTTGTTTTCTGTCTGTGTTCAAAGTAAACATAATATTACTACACAACAAAAACTGTTACTTATGTTAAGTATTTTTATTTGTTAAAAAGTGTTAAAAACATCAGAAAGAAAGTTAGGCGCAGCTATTATCACTCAAACGACAAACAAACAAACAAACAAACAAACACGAAGATGTCTCAGACAGAAAATTAACCGGCACGGGGTCAGCATTTCATCATAGTTCATCCATGAGGAAGGAATTCACAAACAGTGCCTCGTAACATCTTAAAGACCTTTTCCGTGCACCTGTTCTCTGTAAGACAGTAACACAAATTATTGTCATTGATATTTGTTGGTAATTATTTCTTCCACTATTTCGTAACACACACACACAAAAGGGGGGAATTATTGGAAAATCAGTTGGTTTGAAAAACACAGAGCGTAGGTTGTATTTAAGCAGTTTGTCCATAAAACGTTATTGTGGAATTGTATCCAATTAACTTCCTTATGTTATCCCCATTTGATTATACGTACTAATTTTTCAACAATGATATATATCGCGCCAGTTACAAATATTTCGCGTAATGCATATGCAAGGGTATCAACTTCAATTTGAAGCATTATTTCACAGTTTGTCGCAAGGAAAAAATATTGTTTTTTAGTATTTATTTGTGTTGCCATTTTGGAATTTGCTGCCGATTTTCTTGGTGCAGTGATCATAGGACATGATTCACGTACAACAGGTTCACGTACATTTATTTGCATCTTTAAATATTTTGCTATTTTTTAAAATTTACAGGGAAAATCGTCATTATGGTCTGAAAATTGCTCTCGAATCCAGATTTTAAACCGACAAATTTTTGTTTTACTATTTTCTCCACAAAATCGTGAAAATACGCTAGAGATTTAACGAATCAATCTAATGTTTCTATGCTAACATTTAAAACATTGATTAATTCCACTTATTTGTTGCATTATATCGCACATGTTGTCGTGCTTGAGTTTCAATGGATAAACAAATCACCTTTCCTCTTTTTCTTTTGGTTTTTGAGCAGCAAGGGATAATAAATCTATCTATTCCTCTTTCTGGTTTAGTTTGTGCACCCGACATTTATTTTGTTCTCCCAAAATAATGTTAATATCTTCTAGAAAAGTTGCTATACTTAACCAAAAAAAGGTAAACAAAATTTTGAACCTGTAATTGATAAAATTGTTGCCCTGAACCTATTTCAAACTTGAATTTACCTTAACAAGAAAAACACACACTTGAACAGGTTGTATGCTTAAGTTGAACGAAATTGTCAAATTTAAGAAACCCATTAAAATATATTATCTTACACAACTTTCTTTTCTATACACAAAATCTGCTTACCTCTGGTGATTCGTATTGTTTCTGGACCGTTTTTTTTCCATTATTGTGATTTCAATTAAAAAAACAAACATTAAATCCAAATTAAAACGCCCTCTTGGGGTAGAGAAGTTCCAGGCCGCTCTTATCCGTACGCAATAAGATCAAACAAGCATGACCTTGTTGATGGTGATACCACGGAGCAACAAAGTGTGCAAGGGAAATTAAAAGTAAAGTCTGACAAAAAGAAAGAAAGTATTTTCCAATAAACAAAGTATTTCAAATGATGTTATTGGCAGACTGAATCTTATGGTTAAAGTTTGTTTTATATCGTTTTCATCCTTACAGTTAATTAGATTCTCGTCATCTATACGATTTTGTCCTAATTCTTTGGAAAACTTCTATGACGTGCAATTTATTGATATTATGGAATACAATACTGATCGCTTGGACAGAGGCCTTGCTCAACTATACGCACCTTCTGGCCCAGATACTTAAGTCAAGAAAATCAAATCATTCAATTAATACGCTCTCCAAAATGGTTTGAAGAAAAATGTAATGAATGTACTCTTTCTAACTCTGTAGGGAATGATTATATAGAAGTAGTTTTTCACAATGCAAATCAGTCGTTTGGAAAACTTCTTCAACAACGAAACACTTAAAAGTTACTCCGTCCGGTATTATTTTTACCATAGCCAATGCAGTTAAGCTAAATTATTTTTAAATCTTGGTATTGTCCCCGTGACCTGCATGCTGTTTTTTTTTTTATACCTATACTTCAGTGCATAACACAGAAAGTATGCTCAGCTCCGGTCAAGCATTGATAATAACCGGCTATGTACAGAGTCAGCCTGTGTATATGTGCGTTTCTAGATGCCACCTCAGCAGGATGTTTATTTGCAACTCGGTTTCAACCTGTCATTAAATGGGGAATTTCTTTGTTGTTTAATTCATAAAGAAAAGACATGGATATACAGCTAGTTGTTACACCACATGTATGCTGCTCTGTTAGCTCATATACTACTTCATCACAACATGTTTTTGTTTGTGTTTTGTTTTAGTATAATAATACATCATTAGCATTCAGTTGAGAAAATCCGTTTTTTATTTTTTATTTAGTCAAGTCCATGGAAACGCTTGATCACGGTATGAGTGTTACATTATGCATTATCACGTTTTTTAGTTTATACATCGATTGGCATAACATCTCATAATTTGATATTATAAAAAAAACCTCCCCCCCCCCTTTGTGCAACACAATTATGCACTAAACGTTATTGCCATCGGGAAAACACAATTTTGAATCTTTGCTGCATGGTGAAGACACCTGTGCTTACTGAATAAGGCCTACAGTTTGTGATGTCACAACAGCGTTTTAGAGTCGGCGCTAAAATAAAATAAAATTACATGTTCATATTATTAAAAATGGCTTGTTAAAAAAAAATTTCGATGTTAGTTTTACTAATTTCAATTCCTCAATCATGGTTTTACAAATCCAAGACGTCATGAATTAGACATTTGCCGTAACATTTGTTTGTATTTTTTTTCTAACATCCAAACTTTGAATTACTCCGTCCGTTATTCCTTTTCCCATAGCCAATGCAGTTAAGCTAAATTATTTTACATCTTGGTTTCCTTGCTCTATGGTTTGTGTGGCATGCATGCTGTGTTGTTTTTGATACCTATACTTCAGCGCATGACACAGGAAATGGTTCATTAGTTAACACCATTGGCCAAAGATAAACAATGCCCAGCTCCGGTCAAGCATGTCTTCCTCCATGGGTCAAGCATTGATAAAACCTCCTTGCTCTATGGCCTGTGTAAGGCGTTTCTAGATGCCACCTCAGCAGGATAGTTATTTACAACTCGGTTTCAAGCTGTCATTAAATGGGGAAACGAATTTATAAAAAATCATAAAGAAAAGACATGGATATGACAGCTAGTTTTTACACCACATGTATGCGACGTATAAAGTGATCGTTCGGCACTTAGAAAAAATGCTGCTCTGTTAGCTCCTATACTACTTCATAACAACATATTTTTTTATGTTTTTTTTAGTATATGCTTCATTTGCATTCAGTTGAGAAAAACCTTTTTTAACATAAAATAGTCAAGTTCATGAAAACGCTGGATCACGAATGTATACATTACATTATCACATTATCGAGTTTATGCATCGATTGGCATAACATCCCCTAATTTGAATTATAAAAAACACAAAAAACTAAAAACAACAACACACAACAAACACACACGCACTTTTGTGCAACACAATTAAGCACAAAACGTTATTGCCATCCGGTTTTGCAGTTATCGGCGGGAAAACACAATTTTGAATCTTTGCTGCATGGTCAAGACACCTGATGTGCTTTTTGAATAAGGCCTACTTCAGTTTGTGATGTCACAACAGCGTTTTGGAGTAGGCCCTAACATTACACCAAATTACGGTTTCATATTATACTAGTGGCTCCTAATTTCTTCCTCCATCATGGTTTGACAAATCCAAGATGTCATGAATTAGACATTTGCCGTAACAGTTTCTTGTATTTTTTTTTTCTAGAATTGCTAAACACCCGAACTTTGAATTAGTCCGTCCGTTATTCCTTTTCCTTTAGCTAATGCTGTTAAGTTAAATTATTGTACAACTTGGTATACTCTGTACTGTTTTTGATGCCTATACTTTAGTGTACAGCACAGAAAATGGTCAAGTAGGCAGTAATGTCCAAGATAAACAGTGCTGTTCTGCGGTCAGCGCCTGCGGTCACATTACTCTGTGCCATTTGTTTCTACATGGAGTAATAAACTATGTACATGTACATTTTGGTTGCACAACAGTTGCCTCATGCGAATGCTTTCAATACAAATTATTTTTACTCTTGTTCAAAATCACTTGTTCAAAAACATGCATCATGTTTCCACCTGTCTCCCTCCGTCCATTATGGACCGGGTGTGCACATTTTTCAAAAGAGGTAGTGCACCTTAAGCGACAACCGGACGACCTTGACACTGCCTTTAGGAGGTGTGAATGAATTCCCTCTTTCTCATTGTTCTACTCGTACAGTACCAACATCCCCCAACTTTTTGTTCGACTTAAGAACCAGTGCTTATTATCGGGACTGTATTGCAAAAAGTGATGCACCGTTAAGACCATTGATAAGGCAAAGCGGTTACACAGTTACGTCATATTTGTAAACATTGGCATTTCCGGAGCATTGGCGCAAGAACTATAGCATTAGGTTATTTTCCCTCCTTTCAACCGCGTTCAATCGACACATGTTCCCTTGGCAGAGAAGATGACGAATCTCAGGTGTAGTGGCTCGAAAAAATAAGATAAGTGTTTGGTTCTGTTCAAATTCGAGTTCGGCATCTGGTGATAGCGTTTGCTAAAACAATGGCAAGGTGTGCAACGCAGTGAAGAAGTTGTCCGTTTAATAGCATGTTTATTCGCACGATCAGCCGTCCACGAGTACCGACATTGAGAGACACCATTAAGGTAAAACGCAAACAACTTTATCGAAGTTAGTTATAACATGATATCAGCCATACTTGTTCATTTACTACACTTTGACCATTCTTGTGAGTTGAATGGCATAAAATTAAGACTCATCGAAGTGCATATGAAATGAACTTATTGATAGTTTAACCATGGTTTACAAACACCCACGACCAAGGGTGGTTCACCACCATGCACCAACTACGGAGGTAATCCATATAGGGCTAGGGGGGAGTAATTAACCTTATTGTCAACACCATTGACAGCCGGCCAGGGACAATCGGACATCTGAATCTATGTTTTCATGCATACATGTAATTCTATTTTACAAAATGCGTTGGGTTAAATCATCGTTGGGTAGAAGTTTACTTAAATTTTGTTTACTTAATCTTTGGGTGGGCCTAACCATGGAGGTAATGTAAACAATTATTTAGTTACCTACATTTTATGGTGTAGAAATCCAGTGGTATAAAAAGTTTCAGAACATGTGGCGGCCATCTTGAAATTCGAAATGGCCTCCACTGCCAGATTATTTTGCTTCATATCTCAGTAGTTTTACATTAATAGTTTGGTAACTTATACCGCTCACATGTTAACCTTTTCATTTACTTTAGTAAAATTTACATAATAAATTGAAACTAGTTTCCGTTAATGAACTTTTCACAACTAATGTAAAATGCCCGTTTTACTCATTAAACGTGTTTGTCGTAAACATATTTTTTTTACATCACTTTTTTAACATTCTTTTTTTGAGTGCAGGTTGTGTCATGGGATTGTCAACAGATAAGACCCGTCAAGGAGGAGTTTGGGCTGCATCTTCAGGAGCAGATGGGGACATTTTTCAAACACGGTTTATCAACCACTCACTGTAGCGACGACAACGTTAACATCACTGGAAAGCTTCTCAGAAAAAGTGTAAGTACTGTATGATTAAATATGTACATATGGGATTGATAAGATGAAAACATAGCTTTAGGGTTGTTGGAGTAGCCTGCGGTTTTTCCATATGATGGTTCTTCGAAAAGTACAGTTCTACATCTATGAAAACGAAACCGCCGAAATCGTCACACATTTGAAAAGCATGATAATTTTAATATGGATATACAAAACTACTCACACCATATGAACACAAGGAGTGCGTTCCTTGCCCCCTTGATGCATACAATAATTCTTTATGCCATCAAACTGTGTTTTTTTTTCCGGCATCATTCCTCTCACATTGGTTTTCCTACAGCCACATGCATGATAACTCTTCCCTTGATGAACATGCACCGACAAATGCACCATAGAATGTAAAAATGTAAATCGCCATGCAGTGTGTGGTGGGGATTGCTTGTTACTAAATAAATAAAACCAAACAAAATTAGAGTGATGGGTTGATCAAAACACGTTGCATTGTTTACATCTGTATTTGAAGCCCCCCCCCCTCCATACCATTTTTTTTTAAAGCAACGTAACCTAAACAAGACTTAAAAATAAACATTTTCAACAGGAGTAGGAAGAGACTCGTTTGTGGCAAACTTCACGTCGACGAATGTATCTGCCAAGCTCACCGGACACACGCTTTACAAGTACCCCAGCAACTACAAGTCCACCGCATCTTGACAGACTGCCAGCAATTGACTTTCATTACAAAGGTCATCAAAGGTATAAAATCCGGTAAGTAACAAATTTATTTTTCAAATATAAACTGTTTATTTACGAAAGGGGTAATTTCTCAATCAAATGTTAAAAAGACTTTCATCATACTCTTGCAACTTTATGACCAAACGAGTCAAAATTTTCACATTATTTTATGCATATTACACCTTGTGGTCTTTGACAACTATACCGAAAGGTGCCCACAACCGTTGACTTCACCAAACTCTCCTAAACTTTGGACTAATCTTAGAACTTAATACGAGTTAAGTTCCGTATCCATAGGATGCATTGTACCGAGAAGATCGGCTGCAGTGTCATTTAAACCTTTATGGTGGATTGTAAAAGAAATAAAAAGGGGCTGAGAATATTCAATAGTGCCATGTTCTTGAATTTTGTTGTCAATGTTCAACAACCATTTTAGATAATATTCATGACGACCTGTGCTACAACGACCAACTTCTGCTTCAATATCTGCATCATGTTTGCAGGTCGGGCTTGTTACGGTGAACGGCCGCGTTTTGAAAAAGCGAGAAACGTCTGTTTTAAATTAAAAAAAACTGAATAAAATGTTTCGAACATAACTGACTGGTCCATTTTTGTTCTTGCGTTCTTTGCTTTATACCTTTGGATTGTTAATGTTTATGTTCCATTTGTGCTCGATTGAATGCATTCTTTCTATTGATGAGTTTCTTCATAATAGGCTATAAGAATAAAACATTGAAAGTGAGCAAATATTTTTATTCTTTATTTTTTTTTAATAAACTAAAACACAGGTACATGACTGGTAGCACGAAACTGTGTGGCAATGGAAGATGACTCTGCAAACTGTTTCACTTCTCTGCAAGATTTATCCAGCTTGTGCCATCCTGCTGTAAACATTGAAAGCAGTCCAGCACCTGGGCCTAACGATGTGTATGATTACGAATCAGACAGAAACTAAATAATTCAGTCAGAAACCTTAGTTTTACATGTAAATTGGTTCCTGCTAATATTATTACCTAATCTTTATTCCTGTGTTGGGTTCAAAGTTGAACAAAGAAATCATTTGTGGGGCTAGGGTGCATTTTTTTCAGTTATAAAAATGGGCTTTTTAGTTAGCCCGTTTTGGCACCCCTCATGTAGCCACTGTGATTTAATAGAGTGTATTTTTGTATTCATTTTACTCTCTGTACATGAGTATAGACTCTTCATAAAGGGTGCCAATTGGCACCCCTCATAGCCAAAGCAACTTTATGGTTTGCCTGTTTGTATTCATTTTACTCTCCGATAGACTTCTCATGAAGGGTGCCAATTGGCACCCCTCATAGCCAAAACAACTGTATGGTTTGCCTTTTTGTATTAATTTTACTCTCGGTACATAGTAGTATAGAATCTTTATGAAAGGTGCCAATCGGCACCCCTCATAGCCAAGTTACTTTATTGTTTGTCTTTTTGTATTCATTTTACTCTCTGTACATAAGAGTATAGACTACTCATGAAGGGTGCCAATTGGCACCCCTCATAGCCAAGTTACTTTATTGTTTGTCTTTTTGTATTCATTTTACTCTCTGTACATAAGAGTATAGACTACTCATGAAGGGTGCCAATCGGCACCCCTCATAGCCAAACTGACTTTATTGTTTGTCTTTTTGTATTCATTTTACTCTCTGTACATAGGAGTATAGACTCTTCATGAAGGGTGCCAATCGGCATAGCCAAACTGACTTTATTGTTTGTCTTTTTGTATTCATTTTACTCTCTGTACATAGGAGTATAGACTCTTCATGAAGGGTGCCAATTGGCACCCCTCATAGCCAAACTGACTTTACTGTATGCCTTTTTGTATTCATTTTACTCTCTGTACATAGGAGTATAGACTCTTCATGAAGGGTGCCAATCGGCACCCCTCATAGCCAAGTTACTTTATTGTTTGTCTTTTTGTATTCATTTTACTCTCTGTACATAGGAGTATAGACTCTTCATGAAGGGTGCCAATCGGCACCCCTCATAGCCAAACTGACTTTACTGTATGCCTTTTTGTATTCATTTTACTCTCTGTACATAGGAGTATAGACTCTTCATGAAGGGTGCCAATCGGCACCCCTCATAGCCAAGTTACTTTATTGTTTGTCTTTTTGTATTCATTTTACTCTCTGTACATAGGAGTATAGACTCTTCATGAAGGGTGCCAATCGGCACCCCTCATAGCCAAACTGACTTTACTGTATGCCTTTTTGTATTCATTTTACTCTCTGTACATAGGAGTATAGACTCTTCATGAAGGGTGCCAATCGGCACCCCTCATAGCCAAGTTACTTTATTGTTTGTCTTTTTGTATTCATTTTACTCTCTGTACATAGGAGTATAGACTCTTCATGAAGGGTGCCAATTGGCACCGCTCATAGCCAAAGCATTTTTATGGTTTGCCTTTTTGTATTCATTTCAGTCTCTGATAGACTCCTCATGAAGGGTGCCAATCGGCACCCCTCATAGCCAAGTTACTTTATTGTTTGTCTTTTTGTACTCAATTTACTCTCTGTACATAGGAGTATAGACTCTTCATGAAGGGTGCCAATTGGTACCCCTCATAGCCAAACTGACTTTATGGTATGCCTTTTGTATTCATTTTACTCTTTGTACATAGGAGTATAGACTCTTCATGAAGGGTGCCAATTGGCACCGCTCATAGTCAAAGTGACTTTTTCATATTCCGTTTATTATTTGTACATTAACGACAAAATTTATTTTTCAAGGAAATCACTGTTTAAATTTTTTTGAAACATTTTGTACTTTGTGTCTTTAAATTATTGAAGATCGTTCAAGTGACAGTTTGGTGGAGAATAAAGTGCCATCTGAAACAATATTAATGCTTTTGCCAATATGTCTGTTATTATTTCACAAATGTGGAGTTTTATGTAGTAAATCCATCGCAAAGCTAATTTTGAAGCTAAAAGAATGAGTTTCATGAAATGAACAACTTAAATGTTGCTTTGTTGAATTGTAACTTAGTAAAAATAACTGAGATAGAGAAACACATACTTTAGTTGCATATTTCCATGTTTCGATTTTGAAGGAAAAGTGGAAGTTTTCGACAAAGGTTCCTTTTGGTAATGCAAAAACTGTGCTCGTAAAGCTACATCGAGTTTTTGATTGATTAAAAATAAGAATCATTAAAACAATTGTACAAAGTGAACAATTTGTCTGTGAAAATGTAAAAAATTAATGATTTTGGTGACAAAAGAGTAAATTGTTCATACAAAAATCAAACAACTGCAAATCCAATAAAGACAAAATGTTTCCTATTGTGTTGAAATCAACTTCGTGTGACAAGGGTGTTTTTCTTCCCATTATTATCTTGCAACTTCGACGACCCGTTGAGCTCAAATTTTCACAGGTTTTTTATTTTGTGCATAATTGTTGAGATACACCCAGTGAGAAGACTGGTCTTTGACAATTACCAATAGTGTCCACTGTCTGTAACGTAAAAGACGCACAGAGGGTGATGACGTCACAGCCACTATAAGTGACCCGTAACAATTCGACCAACGTGACGAAATGAGGATTAGGTGACAAAATAATTTAGAAATAAAACGAGTAATTATGTCGCCAAAGCGAAAGTAATGATCTATGACAAATTAGGTTAAGGTGTGATGATAGGAGGGGAAGCTTCTGAAAAAAGGAGTGTCGGTTAGAAATAAAAATACAATTATGTGGACACTTATTTTAGATTACTTATCTAGCAGCTGAGACAAAAAGCCGTCTTTTCTAAATCTCTCCACCTGATTTTATCGAAATTGAATTTAGTTTGATCATAAACTGTTGAACACCTCACAAGTGTTCGACTGTGGGGACAATTTTGACCAAATTCCCGTAAGGTGTCGTTTTTCAGCGTTCAAACTCTGGCGAGAGAGACAATTGCGTTGTTTGGTATTCGTGAGCATTGGGGAAAAAATTCCATACTTTGAGAAAATATTGCGGTTTTGTTTTTCAACCTCTAAATTTTCAGCATAATAAATTTATTGTTGGCCTTAAAAAATAAAACTCTAGAAATATTGCACTTTACTTTTACTGCACACACCCCCACAAACTACCCAAGGCTCCACAGCTCCACAGCAGGTTTCACCACGCATCATAGAGTTCAACTTCCCGCCTTCGTGCATCACCAAGCTAATCCGCCGCCCTAGTACTTAAGCAGCATGCAGCATCAGAGTCCAGCATTCTCCAGAAGACGATCAGAGCATACTGATCGAAACGTCGAGTTAAACCAACGGTTCTTTTCAGAACCACCCCAACTCATTTAGAGGTTATTACATGGTGTTACCGCAAACTCTTCTATATAATTTACTTTGCGTTGTTACATATTGTTTGCAATGTCTTTGCTTATTCAACGTGATTTCTTGCTGCCCTTCTTTTGAGATGCACATGAATTCCTTTCCGGGATTCCGAGGATTCATTGATTCAGTGGTGATGAGCTCCGGATCTTCGGGGAGTGGAATCACGCTCCAAGTACAACACATACCAACATTACTCCTCCGGCTTGCGTAAAACACTTAGGACTATCACCGACCCCCCCCCCCCCCATTCTCTCTCTTCCTTGCCAAGGGCTAAACGTTCCGAACCCCCGGGCTGCCCTGCCCCATGATGCACGCACGTCCCGTAATGGGATTCACCCTAACACCCCCCCCCCCTCTCCTCACTGGCCTTAACCCCAACGTTGCACTAAGCCACCTGCTACCTTGTCTTTACTCGACAGTGATCGATCTGTCGCCGTGAGACCGCCTTGTTGACTTACCCCCACAGCCCAGGCGCGTTTGTGACGACACCCGGGCTCACACTGGGCAAAAAAGATAAAGGTTGCTTTCGGTCCAAAGAATAGGTCAAAGCTTTGATATGTTTACGTGGTACAAATGTAATCTCGAAATCAAATTAAATTGTTTTTATTTGAAATACTGTCATCTTAGATAATTTTACAACATAAAGATCAATCTATTTGCTTTACCCGTGTTTTAAAGCCATTGGACACTTTTGGTAAACAGTATTATGTAAGTATTATGTGTCACAACTTATATATAAAATAACAAACCTGTGAAAATTTAGGCTCAATTGGTCATCAGAGTCGGGAGAAAATAACGGGAAAACCAACCCTTGTTTCCGCACGTTTCGCCGTGTCATGACATGTGTTTACTATAAATCAGTAATTCTCGTTGTCGAGAATTGATAAATGTTTTCTCAAAAAGTAAAGCATTTCATGGAATAATATTTCAAGAGAAGTATTTCACCATTACCTTCTGTAAACCCTGCAAGTTATTTGTAAATCTGTGAACCTTTATTATTTTTTTTCGGGTCTGAAAGTGTATAATGGCTTTAAGAACTGTATGCTCAGTGCGTTTCCAAATTCTGTGAACAAAACTCCGCATGCAAATCACTTGGGTGTGATAAGAAGAGGATGACACAATCCTATGTCACTATAAGGTATGGGTAAATTTCACAAAGAGTTAGGACTCGTCTTATCTCGAGTTAGGATTAATCTTAAGGTCTGCATGCTACAGTGCAGGGTTGGGACTCGTCCTAACTCCTAAGATTAGTCTTAAGTTTAGGAAGAGTTTTGTGAAATCGACGGTTGCCAAACAGTGTACTCCTTACAGTGTCCACCAAGCATGCAAATACCCTTTAAACGATCACTGTTTGCATCGAAGACAATCAAAACTCAGCAATCATTCATTTGTGGATATTAAAACCACTAAAATTAATGTAACTTGAGCGATTATTACATTTGAAGTATCCACTTCACTATACGTTGACGAACATGAGGTAATTATATCATGTTCTGCTCACGTACCATGCAGATCACTGACTTTATCGATCGCGGGGGAAATGTTGCCCAGCGCCCGGGTGTCATAGCCTCTCAAACACCGCTCAGAGCGCTCGTCTGGAGGTGATACTCGTTTGCAGGAGACACTTCTAGTCGAAATCCATCCAGCGTGGTTTTAGCAAATACTAGAGTGGGTATATGAGTAGATAGAAAGTGGATTGAGGCGGCAAAGAAAAAACGCTGACACGCCAGGACATGCAACAGCCGTAGGGCTTTTTTCGTTTAGCCTTTACGTGTTTTAACCGCCGTCACACTTTGCCGCGAGCCATACTTTTGGGCTGGAAGAACGTTTTGTGGTAACACATTTTTAATGCTGAGTATAAATTTCATTCCGTGGCATAAGGTACAAATTCAAACCCTCTTTTTGCGTATTAAGCTTTTTTTTCCATGTTATAAGAGGACTATATATTTTTTTGTTAAAGTACCTTTTTAGTTCCGTACAGAGATCGAAAATGGCAAAATAGTCTGGCTCCTTGCTTGTACTTAAAATATCAGTGCTAGGATCTTAGAGGGAACTAGACTGCATATAGGCTTGCAGCAGCTTCAACAACAGTCCGCGTTTCATGCTTACTATTATGTTCCATGACTATATATTAAAAAAAACCAAAGTACACACAAAACACGAGATTCATATTTACAAGGCGCCTATTTTTTCAAATTTTTACCGAGAGTTTCTATATTTTGCTCTCAGGATCTTGTTACAGATGGATGCCTTAGTCCTCTCTCATATCTCATCTGGTACACCAATTATTTCCCAAAGGAGAAAACACAGTTTTCCCCTCCCCTCCAAAATTAGCGAGACGCCATATTTACAAGTGCAGAATACAGGATTGAAGAATTCTTAGGATTGATTTCTCAGTGCAAATACATTAACTAGAGGCAGACTACAATGATAGTGGTGCCTACAAGGTTTAAGGTTTCCCTTTCACTCTGGTGCGTGTGACGGCATGTGCGGGCTTCGCTGCCAGGGTGTCGACAAAGGGGGTGTGGGGCCACTATTTAAGAACGGTCAATGTACCACACTCTGCCGACACTGCGTAAGAATTTATTACAAAGTGTAATTAAATGATAAGAAATGTCACCAAATAATAGAGTAATTCGGACTTTGCGTCTGAGAGTTAAAGGTTGCGGCATTTATGCGTGGGACTCACAGCAGACAAATCAACGGTCGGTTACCGTGCGTGTTTTCCGGCGTAATCAGTCTGCGAAATTGAGGACATTGTCGTAAAACATAATTTGCTGGGGCTCGTTATCCCCAACCCAGCGGTGCTGTGACGGGCTGCATCGTTTTACACCGCAGCGAGGGGTTTTGTACTCTGTTACTGCCAAGTCTTGTCTTGAGACGAGGCTACGTTTATAAAACGCCGTTGTGCACATGTTTCACATGGGAGGAGTAATTCAAAAGAGGGACAGAAAGCCCATCAGTCCATCCCAACAGTATTGCTTGATACCGGTAGGGCTGAGCGAAGGAACACACCAGGGCCCAATTTCATAGCGCTGCTGAGCGGCCGATTTTGTGCTTACGGTGTGATTTCCATTTTATAGCGCTGCTAACCGTAAGCACACAAAAAGGCATGCTAACCTTATACGGTGCTTACCGCATGAAAATAAATGACGTACCACAATGCAAATCCACGGAAAACACGCAGTATGGCCGCCCAATTTTTCTGCTAACCTGTGAAATACGCTAAGGCTTTAGCAAATTGTTCTGCTACAGTAAGCACGCAAGTTTGCTTACCGTTAAGCAGCGCTCTGAAATTAGGCCCAGCTGGCCATCCCATCGGCATTGGTTGAGACCGATGGGAGCCGAGTGGCGTCAACTGGAGATACCACAAACTTCCCCCTGTTCAATACATCTGTAACAATGTATCTGTAATACCAGGTCTTATCATCCAAATAAATACTAGATCATCTAAGGTAGGATACAACTATCCTCGAACTCATTCTCCCCAAGAGAACCGTAGTCTGGTGGAACTCGCTGTCCGGCAACATCAATGCCCCCCCCCTTCAGTTGAGGTATTCAGGGGAGTGGTGGCTGCACACATACAAGCAGTTATGAGTCTTTTTTACCTGCACTTTGTACAAAATAATGCACCCCTGCACCGCTCATGGACAAGTAGTCACTCAGCTTCACGTCCAGTTTAATGGACCCTACCGAATATCCAAGTAGAAGTAGAAGAAGTACGTTTTCATCGCGTAGCAGAGCACATTACAACCACTGCCCAGGGGCCAATTTCATAGAGCTGCTAAGAACAAGTATTTGCTTAAGCACAAATATTTGCTTCTTCCTCGATAAAAACATGATTACCGACCACATTTTCATTTGTTGTATATTGCTTGTTACTGGTATTCAGCTGTTGTTTGCTTATCCTGAAAACCACCTGGACATTTAGTTGGTAATCCTGCTCTTATCCCGGAAGAAATTTCATGCTAAGCAAATTTTTGTGCTTAGCAGCTCTATGAAATTTGGACCAGATGTTTCTTTTCCCCTCGGTATATGCAGGTGTGTATCGACTTCACATCAGCTTGAGGGCATTTTGGATCAGACATAATTAGTTAGAAAAGCACTTTCCACTGAAATACCGAAAAAGCTATCCCCAGAGGTTTAGCGTTAATTCTAAGAAAAGAGTTCGTTGTTTCTTTGTTTGTTGGGGCGGTGTTTTTTTTTTTTTTTTTTTTGGCTGTTTGTTTGTTTGTTTGTTTGTTTTTGAGCCAGCAAATGGGTGGGATCAAAGGTTAACTCTATTTATTTATTTAGGTTAACAAGCTTGGTACCAGACTAGTGGTTAAGTTAGCTACTCAAGAACGCGAAAGGTCGTGGGTTCGATCCCACCAGAGGCGCAGGATTTGCAGACTGCGTTTCTACACGATTTTACGACTTCTTATAATATACAAAGCTTATCAGGCAGGAATAAAAACTACCTCACATGGACAGCAATTGTAAAGAGTTAATAAAATAAACGGCTTGAGGCATAATTGAAATCATATTGTATATATTCTCTGCATTGTTAATTTCACCCGTTCAAAAACATTGTCACTCATTTAGCAGCGTTTTTGTTCCTAATTGAGGTGTTTTTCACTGTTAAAATAAGATGCCCTTCGTCAGTGCTCCTTTGAGCCGCTCATCAATGCCATTCTGACCATTTACATGTACTTTTAAAAAGTGGTGCCACATTGCCTTTCCTAACACACAGACATATCCCCCGACCACGGGCTCAGGCCCCAGGCCGGATATTGCCGAAGATTTTTTAATTAATTTTCGTCAAAATTGATTTCCAAAACAGCCTAGTCATTTACATTCATGTCACATTATTAAGCTCATGCATTTTCTTCCATATCGGGTGTGACAAAACAAGTAAGAAAAAACCGACCCATAATTATTTTTCAAACCCGAGCCCCGCGGTTGCGTTTTAATGACTTGTTCGGCGTTACACCTACATGTAAAAAGCTCGATATGTACTGTGCAAGCTGTTATAGCTGTTTGAGCTGGGCGGTACAATTAAAGACAAGGTGTAGGTTGAGGATTTTTTTTCCTCTCAAAAAAGTGGCAGTACTTTAGGCTTAATATTTGGTGAACAAATTAGTGCTTTGTTAGATCCTAGTATCCGTAAAAAAATAGTTTATATTATACCTCGTTGAGGTAATACACGCCCCCATGATTACCTCTATTTAAAGCCATTGGGCACTTTCGGTAAACAGTATTGTCCAAGGTCCATACTTCGTGTATCACAACTTATATTGTAACTTATATCATAACATATTTGTATATTTATACAATTTTAAAATTTTAATGTGTATGTAGTTGCTGGGCACCTCTGAAAAACAGTGTTTCACTGAGAGGTTTCCCCAGGGTAAAGAAGAAATAAATAAAAAATATAAAAAATAACAGACCTGTGGAAATTTAGGCACAATCAGTCATCGGAGTCGGGAGAAAATAACGGGAAAACCAACCCTTGTTTCGCCAAGTCATGACATGTGTTTTAAAATAAATCCGTAAATCTCGATATCGGGAATTGACATTGTTTTATTGTTTTCTCAAAAAGTACAGTGTTTCATGGAATAATATTTCAAGAGAAGTCTTTCACCATATCCCTCTGTAAACCCTGTAAGTTATTTGTAAATCTGTGAACTTTTGTTTCTTTGTCAGTTCTGAAAGTGTCCAATGACTTTAAGTTACACCTCTTTATACTTCGTTTACACAAAGGTTGCGCCCTTGGAAATATATACAGCAGCAGCGACTAGATAATAACTACCACACATCGATCAAGATTAAAGGATGGGGTGTGTCCACTGTCCTTTCGGGCTATAAAGTACACGGTAATTATAAAACATGTTTAATTGGGAGTTATGTCAGTGACGTGTTTCCGGCTGGTTCCTCTTCCGTAATTGACGTGGAAAGGGTTCCACTCCTACAGGTCCCAGACTCATTTTTGTTTCGTCTAAAAGCACTGGACACTTACTAACGGAATAATTACTCAAAATAGCTTTTAGCTTAAAAACTTACTTGGTAACGAGCAGCAATGGAGAGCTGTTAAGTGGAATAATTATTGTGAGAAACGGCTCTTCTGAAAATAGTTTTTGAGAAAGAAGTAATTTCTCACTAAAATATTTGAATTGAATCCTCATCAGCTGAGGTCTTGAATTCAACGATCTAAAAGTACACAACTTCGTGCGAAAGGGTGTTTTTCCTTCCATTATTATCTCGCAACTTCGACGACCAATTGAATTCAAATTTTCACAGGTTTGTAATTTTATGCATATGTTAAGATACACCAAGTTATAAGACTGGTCTTTGACAATTTACCAAAGGTGTCCAATGTCTTTCAAGAGTGCAGCAGCCGATTTCACGAAACTTTACGCAACTGCGTAAGTCCTTTTGCGCAACGTTTATGGAGCAACTTGCGCCATAAACGTTCCGCAAGTGGACTTACGCAGTTTCGTGAAATCGGCCCCAGGAGTAGTTTGAAAACACTCTTTAGTCGTGGATCGAATCCAGGCCAACCAAGTAATTATACATTTCAACAGTAGCACATGCACAAACAGACAGGCTCCAAACCATCACCCATCTCTGATTGTATCACACGCCAACATGGTTCTCTACATTACGGTAGACTTAATGCACACAGACAGGGGGTGTCGCTTACATTAAAATGATTCCCGATTGAGGCATTGATACCCCGATCAGCCGAGGAGGGGTACACAGTATACCCCGTTGGGGATAGTTTGGATGAGTGCTTCCCCATCTGAGCCATAGTGGCTTATAGGTTGAATGTAGTCACCGATCGGGGAAACTCATGAATTGCCTGGACACGAAGTCTACGGTGAAAGAGTATATACTACCCTAATGGGAGTAGTTTTTATGACTGAGTGTATCACAGCCTATCGTCCAATCATTTGCCTGCTTTGACCCCAATGAGGGCAATTGTTGACCCCAGTGAGCGCAATTGTTGACCCCCAATGAGGGCACTCTTTAAACGTGTGACGTCACATGCATAGGTCTTTTCTCACTGAAGGGGGGGGGGGACCTGTCTGAAACTTGTTAGTGTAGAACTATACCCCAATGAAGAGAGTATAAATGTGACTTTATAGCAATACAAAGTTGGTCATTCGTATAACCATAGTCGATACAAGTCAAACTGGATGACAAATCAACACCTTTTGAGGACATGTGGTTATTTCAGCTGCGTCACTGTCTAGTACGCTTTCCTTGTAACTCAACATTATAAGCATCGGCACCAGTCGTTATACAAAACGGACCTCTGGTCATAAAGACTGAAGTAGAGGGAGGTTGAATAATTTTTGGGGCATCTAGTGGTTTCAACCTTTCAGCTTTTTTTTTTTTTACTCTGCGATTAGAGTAATCGAGGTTCCATAAATAATCATTGCCGCCCCAACTTTAGAGGTCTTCAGGGGAGGAGTTGCTTCAAGTTTATAAGCAGTAGCCCAATTTTTACTTGCACTTTGTCTAGCACCAGTTGAGTTCCAGTTGTCTTGTCTTCATCACCTTCAGTTTCTTCAGTTGTTTTTTTCTGTTAGCACTTTTGTGTCCGATCTGTGCTGCATCAACAATCAAGCACCCTTGGCCTTAATACGTCCTCACTTAAGGATTCTGCCGAGTAACAAACGTAAACGTAAACGTAAACGTAAACGTAAACGTAAACGTAAACGTAAAACGTAAACGTAAACGTAAAGGGCTGTGATACCTTATGTATGTCAAGTCTTTGGCCATGACACGACTCTCTGCTCACTTTGAAAGACTCGTAAACGTTTCAGCTTCATAATGGTCTTCAAGTTTTTAGGACAAAAACTTAAATTATTTTCGTGAAATTGTGATACTCATTTCTCAAAATCTATAGCATCTCAGCGGGTGATTTAAAACAAAAAAAAAGCTTTCTACCATCATTATCTTCAAACTGTGTAAGGTTAATGTAAATCTGTGTACATTAGTTATAGTTGCAGAGCTTTCAACCCAGCTCGCATGGCTTGCTTTTTAGTGGGCGGGGCTTCCATTTCACAGGATGCATTACAACTTACAGCATATCAAATGCTGGAACGGATGCACCGGAACACATGTCGTAATTCCGGAACGAAACCTGCCGTGTATGGAGATCCGGGCCCGGCAGTAAAGGCCCATCAGCGGAATGGTTTTTGAACAACTCGAATAGTTTTAAACATCTCGCAAGGAAAATCTTACCACATTATTATTTATGTATCATCCCCTGAGGTGTGTGTGTAGGACGATAAGCACTCAGCCATTCCCTGTAAGGGTGGTATTAGGTATCATATTTCTTTGGAGGTATTTTCGATATCAATTTGTAGGAAGTTGTTGACTTTGATAATGACCTAGGAGCGTATCCTCCTACAGAACATGTTTGACCTTCAGGTGGAGGACCCCTACATCATCATAGTTGGATAGTGATTTAACTTGAAGACACTGGACACTAGTGGTAATTGTCAAAGACTAGCCTTCTCAGTTTGTGTATCTCAACATATGCATAAAATAACACACCTGTGAAAATTTGAGCTCAATCGGTCATCGAACTTGCAAGATTATAATGAAAGAAAAAATCACCCTTGTCACACGAAGTTGTGTGCGTTTAGATGGTTGATTTCGAGACCTCAAGTTCATAATGTTTTATACTATCAACCTCTCCCCATTACTCGTTACCGAGAAAGGTTTTATGCCAACTTCAGAAAACTTTTGCGCGGCCGGCATCCGGGACCACATTAGCTACACTTTGTTTGCTACGGCACGATGCTTAGGGATCTCTCACACGAAAACGGGACTTGAATTAATTGTAAGTTGGTGGCTGATTTGCAGCCACTTATTATACTTTAGATTTAAATAAATTATCATATAGATATTTCTGGTAATGATACCAAGAATCCCTCCTAAGTGAACTTAATCGCTGTAGCTCGCAAGCCTGAGAAAACCTGTAACAAAGGGTACTTGCTATTTACATCAGAAACATTAACCCGTTACATACGAGGCTCTATACCAATCCTAGTACACGGAACCTACGGCTTAATGTCCCATCCGAAGGACAAAGCAATTATGGTCAAAGTGTCTCTTGCTCAGTGACACAAGTCACCGTGACCATGACCTGATTACTCTGCGGATGAGAAACACAACAGCCAGAGTCAATCGGCAACGAAACGCGACATAGATGAAAGACCATGACATTTCAAATAGTCAGAAGGCAAACGTATAATCCTAACGGCCTTCTTCGTTTCCCGTTACTATGCTAGGAATAGAAAGGGGGAAAACTAGTATGTCTGTTGTTCTGAACCACGAAAGAACGATTGGGAAGTATTGATCAAAAGTATAGTCACATATTTCCCTTTAACCGCAACCTACATTAATTTTGTTTGTATATTTTTTATAATGTCAGCAGAACACAATCACTGAAACGTTCATACAAGAAACATCAGGAGAGGAGACCGGGATGGATCGAAATCCTTGCCCTTACCTCTGCAGGACTGAAAGAGCAGGACAACAGAGAGGACTAAACAGGTTATACACAAATTCATTCAATTGACAAATATATTGATCGCATCAACTTGGGAATACAAAACGAAGCTTCAAATCTTAAAGCCCTTTTTACACGAAAGCAATTTAGCATGGGGTCCCATGCTTAGTTTTTGCAAGGTTATGCAATGTTTACAAATTGAACTTCGTGTGAAACAAGCTCAATATTTGGACTGTCAAAGATCCCCAGTGGAATCGTTTCAAATGTATCCTCCTTTATGGACAGTGTTAATAATAATATTGTTTCCCTTTCACATACGAGGTGCATTGTGTAATAGACCCTTCCCATGAAATATGTAAATTGCACATAGCGCGTGCGCACTAACGTTTTGGTTGGCAAAATGAGGGAACATCGCGCTGTTTTGTACACGGCTAATGGGTGCGTGACGCAGACGCGATTGCGCGTCTGCTTAGTGCACAACTCTATGGCGTTTGCCAACCAACAGGGTCTGTACGCATGCGTGAATGTGATGAGCATATTTCATGGGAAGGGTCCATTAGCAGCCGTGCTAAAATAATGCAAGGGAGCCTTGCTAAATTGCTGTCGTCTGAAAAGGGCTAAAGACGGCGCAGTGACTGGGGGATATCACAAGCGGAGCTCCTACTTATACAACATGAGTGATGACCCTGTGTGTCTACTTGCCATGTAGAGTTTGTTCTTTAGAGAACCGTCTTGCTATAGCCTTCTACCGTGGAGTAGACTTTTTCTCCTGACGATGACTAGAGCAAGCTAGTAACGATCCTATATACGCTAAAATAGTAGTCCCGGCCGATTGTGTACCTTCCGGTAGTTAAAAGGCAGGAACATTCTACTCCGCGGTATTGTAGAAAATAGCAAGACAGTTCTTTAAGAAAACGAACTCTACCTATAGCAAAGTTAGATATATACAACACAGTATTTTAGAGTGTGTATTGTCAAATAATATGAGCTTTGACCCTTTTAGGAGCAATGTCTGGGAGGACCATTTTTTTTTATGTCAGTTTTTTTTTTTCTTTTTCTTTTTTATGCTTTTGCCCCACCCTGGACGGCCTCGGATTGTTATAATATTGTTTTGTCAGAAGAAATAAAATAAAATAATAAATAAATACATATACACATGGTGTTACCGCAAACCAAATATATATCAAGTAGGATTTTAAACTTTGCATGGTGGAAATACGATATAGAAAGGTTTGCGGTAACACCATGTAATGACTATCTCTAAATGAGTTGGGGGTGGTTCTGAAAAGAACCGTTAGTTTCAACTCGACGTTTCGATCAGTATGCTCTGATCATCTTCTGGAGAATGTTACCGCAAACCTTTCTATATCAAATATATATTGATACCTCTCCATTCAATGCCTCAAATACCATATGAGTGATGACGTGACAGGACTTCTCGCAAATCTTTCTGAAAAGCACAAGAGAAGTGTATTATTCAAAACGCTTGTTTTTGTACACAATTTAAATCTGTTTAATCTCATGATGAGCTCAATTTCCTTATTGATTGGAAACGATCTTAAGGAAGTTCAAGCAAGGATCACTTGTTGCCGTTTTCGTTTCGATTTTATGATGTGTTTGTTAAAAAAACGCTAAAAAATAAACCAATATGTAACAGTCGACTGTTATGAATAATGTATATCACTTAAGGTTGGGCGCTCTTTGGAAAGGCTAATGATTGAGTTCAATCAATCTGTTTGACTTCAAGATTTCTTGGAAAGCAAAACAAATCTCATGTTGAATGCATCACTTTCCTACAAATGAGCCAGTGCTATTTATGCCCCTCGGTTTTGACCTAGGGAGAGGGAAAAGGGAGGCCCGTGAGATATTCAACAAAATCACGAGAAAGTGTCGAGGGACCGGGAGTCGGAGAATAGCTTCGGCCGTTGTTTTTGACTTACACTCCCCAAGCGCGCCAGCCTGAATGCACGCTAATCAGACCATGTTCGGTTTGTCTCCAATCAATGCTAGGATTCGTGATTATTATTATTATAATTATTATTATTATTTTTGTTCAGTTCAATTCAGTTCAATTCAAAACCAAATTTATTTCCATATTGAATATTAATTAAATCTTAATTTAAAAGTACAATAATTTAAGTGAAAGACAGTCAATAAGTAGTCGAGAAAAAGAAAAACTGAAAACAAACAAATTGTAATGAAATTAAAACAATATGGCGTATTGGTAATGGGATAGGGAGTAAACTTATATGGGGGCATTTACAGATTCCAAAAATGGCTTCTTTTGAAATGCCCAACGAAAAATAAAATACAAACAAAAAGAAGCGAAATTAATAATAACGATAGTAAAAAATAAAATGAATAAAGGTTCTGTATGACATCTATGTTTGATTCTGCATTTGTCCAAACATCCATCTCACGAATTAACTTGGTGTCAATGAGACAGTTGCCATGGTGACCATCCCCAATGATAGGAGATCTCACAGGAAAACCGTATTTTTAGAAAAATCAAGATAAAAAAAACGACTGCCCCAAACTCCCAAAGTGCTCTGAAAACGAAACAAAGATTTCTACGATTGTACAGTAGTTCAAAATACACCCCGTATTCAGCTAGCTGCATACTTAATGAAACAAAATTTCCCTAGGTATTTTGTCTATTTCCTGCAGTCGCAATGTCAAGAAAGTTTCGTGTAGCCTCTTCCTAAATTACACTAATTGTTAGCTTCCGGAAACCATGTTTCTAAAACCATAAATACATTTTCCACATTTGCTGTATTATTAGGGGATAAAGTTATAACCAAATAACAATAGTAGATAACAACAGAAGAGAGCCGTGCGTTAAAAAAAAAGGAACACAAGTTGATCAGAAGTCACACTCATGTTGAAATGTGTACGCAAACAAAATTAGAAGCTCTCTCAAAGAAAGTAGCTTAACATATCTTCCTTTGATCTTAAAACCACTGGACACTATTGGTAATTACTCAAAATAATTGTTAGCATAAACACCTACTTGGTAAACAAGCAATGGAGAGCTGTTGATAGTATAAAACATTGTGAGAAACGGCTCCCTCTGAAGTAACGTAGTTTTTGAGAAAGAAGTTATTACTAACACAAATATTTGAATTGATTTCAAGACCTCAGCTGAATCACGCATCTGAAAGCACGCAACTTGTGCGTCAATGGTATTTTTCTTTCATTCTTCTCCCGCAACTTCGACGACCAATTGAGTTCAATTTTTTGATAGGTTTGTTAGTATATGCACATATTGTGATACACCAATTGCGAAGACTGGTCTTTGACAATATTACCAACATTTTCCAGTGTCTTTAATTCATGAAATAACATCTCTTTCCCATAAAATATTCATCAAAATTTTATAACACGTTCCTAAACTCGTGACATAAAAATGTTTTAAATAATAAATAATGTTGAGTGATTTATATATCATTGATTTTCCAATCAGTAAATGATAAATGCTTGGGGGAGGAGGCTCCCAAAATGAATAGTTGAATAGTGTATCGGGCCCCCCTCCATATGGCGCCTTGGCACACGCCCCTTTTTATATCCCAAGTATCGAAACGTCATCATCTATCGTGCGTGTTTAAACACACAGAAATATACACCGTATAAATATACACCATTGAAGCATGGAGGAAGAAGGTACTTACACTCTTTCTCAACAAGCATCTACACAATCTCCATGGTCGTTGATTGATTCAAATTAATGATTCGATTTGGCCGAGCACACAATAAAAACTAATCAAGTTATGATTCCAAAATGCATTTTATCCAGCAGTGCTTAATTCACTTTCACATTGTCCAAGGTGCAAAGGGTTTTTCTGTCCAGAGTGTTTTACGGAGTACAAGCTCATGTTGACGTCGATGGTGGTACTTTTGTACTATCGGATTCAGCTGTCGAAATCTGACCTGACATGTATGAGCAAAAACAATGAATGTTTCCCGTCGCAAAAGGTTTTTATGATGCAGCTCTTCTCTTTCCCTTTTGTTTATGTTTTCTTGTTGATAACTTTTACATACTACAATAGTGAATTTGCATCGGGGATTAAGAATATTAATTCTTGGTCTTGCCCTTGCACTTGGCATACTCAGTACTTTCCCGAGTGTGAACAAAATCACAGGCATTTTCCTCGGAGGGATTCGAACCCACGACCTTTGCAATTCTAGAGCAGCGTCTAAGTATACAATACTCTAGAATTTCTTCTATTTAGAAAGAAAGAAAGAAAAAAAAAAGAAGGAAATAAAGAAGAAAAAGAAACCAATGACATAACCTTTATAACATTCTGCATGTCGCGTTCCCTTTGTTGAAAACGGTTTCTTATTTATGTTCCTCAAAAGCACCAGACTACTTTTAGCCCTCTTAGCCTTAGCCTGAACATCTGACGTCACACTTCGAGACTCGTGAATAACGCCAGAGACGGGTGTCGCACGTAACTATGTCCTCTATGCAATACTATCCGGTGGAAATTATTGCATGTGTAATAATGTCCTCTGCCCGGACGCTGCTGCAGAATGCAATTGTGTCCGCCCGGACACATTTGCATATGCAGTTGTGTCCGCCCCCGTGCATAACCGTCCTTGCAGTAAACTAAACGCCCTTGGTCGACGGAACACGTTCGCCATTTTTTACAAGCGAAGTACATGTCATGAATGACATGGGAAATGTTCGGCCGTTGGGTATTCGCTGCAATCATAAAATACGTGAATATTCATGCTGCATATATATACGTAGGTTCAGTGCATGCACGCTCGCTTACGCGCGCACATACATGTACAGTCATGTACATGTCCGACGACGGTTTTTTGCATAGCCCCGGACACGATTGCATATGCAAAAGTGTCCGGAGCGGACAGTATTGCATGGCGACAAAATTGCAAAATCGGCGTGTAGTTTGACCTCTGACCTCGGTCATTTCACATAGAGATGCATGGCAAATTTAATGCGGACGTGACAGCAGTGACTATTTGGGTACCCATGTCACTGCACGTTAATCAAACGATGATTGTATCCAATGGAATCACTGGATCTAACTGCGGGGACCTGTCTTTATCCGAAAAGCAAGGAAAGAAACAACATTGCAATAATTTTAAAAGCAGGAAAGATTATAGTAGATGGGTGTCCGGCAAAAAAAACACCAACAGCGGGTAAATAACATATATGCATCCCAGGGACACGACTGAAATAATAGTGAACTTTTCCCCAATAAAACAGAGAAGAATTCACGGTGTTTTGCGTTGCAGCGTTTGCGATTTGGGCCAAATTGCACGTGAGCACAAACAAATTGCTAAGCACAGAAAAGTATTGCTTAACAGAAACAGGTTACCAACCAAAATAACATGAAGTTGACATTGTTTTGACTGATGCCCCACTCAATTGTTGCTTAGCAAAGAAATTTGTCAAGCAGTATTTTCTGCTTAACAGCTTTTATGAAAGTGGGCCCTGAACGCTGTACATTAGTAGCTGTCCCCGAGAGGAAATTTTGGAAATTCAACTGTTCTTGTCCCCTGGAGGTTTCACGGTTTCCTGAGCGCGAGAGAAATACAGAAGCATCAAAAGTATCCTCTATTATTGTCAAGCAATGGAGTACTCTGCAAAAAGGGAACGGCCAATTACACCGCCAGCAAATCACATACAAAACCTATTACGGAACTAGTTATGCGATGTGTGTTGATGTCCTTGGAGGGGGAAAGACGAAACAGGAACAAAATGTGTGATTATGACGGTATTGAATGGTTTGTGAAGTTAACATGATTTGGTTTGGTCATATGGGTATAATATTTGGTGAAATGGAGCAATGAAGCGAGTGGGAATGTTTTGGAATGACGGGCGGGATACAGGCTAATGGTGCCCTTGGTAAAATGACATTATGTCCCATTAGTTATATGACTTTCATTTTTGTAATCATATTAATTTTACTTAATGTAATGTATCTATTTTTTATTATCCGGCTGGTCTCATCTGTCAGTCTGCCCTTGTCAAGTCCAAGTCTTGTCTGTCTCAGACGCTCACTCGAACCAACTACACTAAAGAATTTGTCTGCCCATCATTGTTTGAAATAATTGTTGCTTGTATTTAAAGGCAGTGGACACTATTGGTAATTATTCAAAATAATAATTAGCATAAAACCTTACTTGGTAACGAGTTATGGGGAGAGGGTGATAGTATAAAACATTGTGAGAAACGGCTCCCTCTGAAGTAACGTAGTTTTCGAGAAAAAGTAGTTTTCTGCGAATTTGATTTTGAGACCTCAGATTTAGAGTTTGAGGTCTCGAAATCAAGCATCTGAAAGCACACAACTTCGGGTGACAAGTTTTTTTTTCTTTCATTATTTTCTCGCACTTTTGACGACCAATTGAGCTCAATATTTCACAGGTTTGTTTCACATTCATATGTTGAGATACACCGAGTGAGAAGACTGGTCTTTGACAATTACCAATAGTGTCCAGGGTCTTTAATAAAATACAGCTTTTTCTTTCGTACCCCAACATTAACCCCGCAAGACTTGGAGACTCGGAAAGCCCTTGCACTTACGTGTAAACAATGAATACATGGGAATCAAAAAGTATAGCATTACAGTGAACTCGTAATGCAGAGGGTGAACTGGGAACCAGGAACTGGCAAACTAACCATTCGTGCGAAACAACAATAAGGAACTAGCTATATCAATCGGGAAATAAGGAGTGACACTTCATCATCGGAATGGGATTTACTCCACACATCCACGTGATCACCCAAATTGTCCCAATCTGTCACAATCAATAAAAACGGACGTCAGAGGCGTGTTGTTTCAACCGACTTGAGTGTTTCAAATACGGGTAACTCTTATGGGCCGCGATAGCCAACAATCTCCCACAAACAACCTCCCCAAAACAACCGTCTTTAAACAAGACTGGCAAAACATTTAGTGCACCTGAAATAATCAAAATGCTTTCTGATGAAAATAGACTGCCGGAAGTAGAGGTAATAGGAATGATGCGTATACGAGACAGCCTTTCAGACGCTCCTCGAACACGCAGAGTCAAAACTGGTTATAATCCAAGATTGCTGTGGCACTTTGTTTCCCTCTGAGACGAACTATAAGAAGTACATCTTCAAACATATCGGAAATATGTATTTGTAAGCCTTTACTTTAAAGGTATGATCCTAGATAGTTAAATTCTTAAATACAAAAATAAATAGCCATAACAATTTACTTAGTGAGAAGCACAGCAGCTTAAAGTTAGCATAAATTTATCAAGTTAGCGTAAATAGAAGAGAAGAAAACACACAAACTAAACTTCTGACCACACAGACAAGTCTGGTAGTCTTGTGTTTATATAACGACCACGACCCTGGACCCTTTTCAAGACACTGGACACCTTTGGTAATTGGCAAAGACGGGTCTTCTCACTTGGTGTTTCGCAACATATGCACACAATAACAAACCTGTGAACATTTGAACTCAATTGTCATCGAAAATGAAATAAAAAACACCCTTGTCGCACAACTTGTGTTCTTTCAGATGAGTATGATTTGAAACTTTGCGTGCTGGTGGAAATACGATATAGAAAAGTTTGCGGTAACACCATGTAATGACTATCTCTAAATGAGTTGGGGTGGTTCTGAAAAGAACCGTTTGTTTCAACTCGACGTTTCGATCAGTATGCTCTGATCGTCTTTCAGATGCCTTAAAATCGAGACCTTAAAATCGAGACCTCAGCTTAGGTTTCTGTAGATCAATTCATATATTTTATAGTGAGCCTTAAAGCATCCCACCCTACGGTCTCCAAAGACCGCTGCTGGCTATGGAGACGAGTGCCCACCGTGACAACAGGTTTTTCACAGCTCTTCCTTTTTTTTTTCTCAGATCACACTAATTGGGAAATTATTTCTTCTGGGAAAACACTTGTTTACCCAAAAAACGGACTCAAAAAAGTATCATCGAAAATAGAAAATAATACATAAAAAGGTTTACAGTTGAGCCTAAACCCTCTCTAAATCTAAAGATGCTTAATTTTTGTATTAGGCTTCGGGTTCAGCCTGTATAGTAAAGGGTGAATTTTCTTGGATTTCTGTGACGTATTAGAGATATGAAGAAATGCCGTAAAAATTGGAAATGTTTAAAGTATAGTATGACAAATGAATTGCGGATATAACAAATAGTATTTTATATAACAAAAAATCACAATTTTGTATCGTCCATCCGAGGACGAGCTACACGTACCTCGACTTAAACACGTACAGCATACATGTCCAACATGTATATACACAATATTAAGTTTCAGTGCGCTGGAATTTTCCTGTTTGTTTGTTGTAATTAGACGGTGTCGATGCACTTACTCGCTAGAGTCTACCATTGAGCTCAGTAAACTGTAATGAAACGCTCTCCTGACGTATTGCTACGTAACACAAGACTGGCTTATGCACATAACATCCGGCGTCATAGGGTTTTGGGTATACACACACCGAGGGAAGAATCGCTGAAATAGACGTGTCACTACTTTGGGGAAGAGTTGTCTTTTCTTAGCACTGTGGTTAAAGGCACAGGGGTGGATTTCACAAAGAGTTAGGACTAGTCTTATCTCGAGTTAGGACCAGTTACTCGTCCTAACTTAGGACTATCCATGCAATTTGTATATCTCCTAGGACTAGTCCTAAGTTAGGACTGGTCCTAACTTTTTGTGAAATCGACCCCTGGAAACCTTTGATAATTGTCAAAGACCAGTATTTTCACTTGGTGTTATGCATAAAATAACAAATCTGGGCTCCCTAAATGGTGACAGTTTTATGGCAGACAGTAGCCCCGTTTGACGTTCGTGTAAAAGGCACTGGGCACTATTATTGGGAATTACTCAAAATAGTTGTCAGCATAAAAACTTATCCTGAAGACGAGCAGAGTATACTGTTCGAAACGTCGAGACCAAACCGGCTCTTTTCAGAGCCACCACTCCTTCTAAAGAGTATTTTACCCATGGTTGTACCCGCAAGTTTACTATCAATATTTATATTTATATAGTTGCTCTATAACTATACTTATACTTGGTAACGAGCAATGGGGAGCTGCTGATAGTATAAAACATTGTGAGAAACAGCTTCCTCTGAAGAAAGTTTTTAGGAAAGAGGTAATTTAACACTCAAATAATTCAAAGACTTCAGGACTGAAGCCTTTTATTACCGAGAGCACATAATTTTATGCAATAAGAGTTTTTTCTTCTTTCAATTTCAACTTCGATGACGAGTTGAGTCAAACTTTTCGCAGATTTGTTATTTTAAGCATTATAATGTAATACACCACAATTCAAATGTGTCCAGTGCCCTTTAAAGGGAACGGTATACGTTTGGTAATTAAACTCTGAAACAGATTAGTTACGTTTGGATACACGCAGTGAGAATACTGGTCTTTATTATTTCAAAAGGAATCTAGTACCTTTAAGGAGAGAGATCATGCAGTAGATGTCATTCAGACGACAGCTTTGTTGCCGCTAATACATCTTTAGATGATATCATAATTAGCGAGAGATTAAGTTGAGATGGCGTCAGTTGATGTTTTACCCATCTATCAGAGAGTGTTTTCACTCTCAATAAAACTTCTCTTTTTTGTGTGGATATTGACAGCGAAACGTGCTCAAGAGCGGGTTTTCTTTAAACGTATAAAACCATAGGGTGCATGCTGCCAACTTATTTATTCAACTAAATGCATCCATATGAAAGTTGAATTGGGAAATGGTCATCAACCTTTTGTCTAACGCATGCTGCCACCTTCTTCATTCAACTCGATGCACCCATCAGATGAAAGCTGAATAGGGAAAAGAGTCCGCACCCTTTTGTCTATAATACATGCTGCCACCTTCTTCATTCAACTCGATGCACCCATCAGACGAAAGCTGAATAGGGAAATAGTCTGCACCATGTTTCTGATGCAATCCTGCCACCTTCTTCATTCAACTCAATGCATCGAGACGAAAGCTGAATAGGGAACTAGTCTGTATACCCTTTTGTCTAATCCGTTGCTGCCATCTTCTTCATTCAACTCAATGCATTGATGAAAGTTGAATAGGGAAGTTAACAGCGCTTTCTTAACACTGTTTGCTTAGCATAAATGAACAGCTACCAGCCACAAATTGTAAACTTGACATGTTTTTGTTGTTGCTGGTAACTCTTTTCTGGTAATCATACTTTTGTTGTGCTACCTTTTGTGCTTAAACAGCTCTATAAAATTGAGCCCATGTAATAACTCATTTTAAATTCTCGGTTTGGGTTCCACCTAGTTACATTCTGATCGTTGACTTCTAATTTAGTACTCCATTACTCATTGATGTTATCACGGTTTCTAATATGTCATTCCTCGCAACTGCCTACTCTGTGTTTATCACAGGTCCCCCGTAGCGCTATATTGTGATCAGAAAACCCTCCAAATTATATTAAACGATACCCCCTACTCGGTCAATCCCACCAAATTACCATGTGCAATGAGAGTTACTCTGGGTTTCCTTCACCACTTTAAATAGCGAAATGTATTGCCTATTAACAGAACCCAACACTCTATCCCCCAAGGTTGTAATAATGCTGCTAGTTATACAGAGAAGCTCTTGCATGAACAGACCGAATGAAAAAAAAAATGAGGAGAAAAAATCCCTTTAATGGAAAAATTGCCCGCGGCAAAATATCGTCACTTTGTATTCCATTTTAATCATTTTTAGGTTTTAGAAAACGTACTTTTTGTAATAGCCTTGCGTTATCGGGTGAGATATTGCTCCATGCTTGTGCCTCCGGCCACCTTGCAACCGCCCCTGGCCTACCGATTTAAAAGTGACACCTGCTCTATTTGTGTCACTTTTACTTGGACATAAATCCCACTGGCGCGGACATAAAGGATCTACTGTACATATTTCTTTCTCACGATTTAGTCACCTTTACTGCTGGGTCCCTTCTTTAGTTTAATGACAAGGGGCCTTTCTCAAACCACAGCTTGGGCTCCGGCTCAGGCTCCGCGTGCTGATATCCGTGCAATACGCGCTGCTCCAAAATGCAGGTTACAATGCAAGCTGCGTACACAGCACGCGGAGCCTAAGCCTGAGCCGGAGCCTAAGCCTGAGCCTGAGCCCAAGCCGTGGTTTGAGAAAGGCCAAAGGACAGTTCAAAGACTCTTTTTGATAAAACGGCACCTGACTATTTGTGTTCTGAGCCTAGGTTTGGTTTAAAGCCATTGGACACTTACGGTAAACAGCATTGTCCAAGTCCCACACTTCGTGTATCACAACGTATATATAAAATTTAGGCTCAATCGGTCATCGGAGTCAGTAGAAAATAACGGGAAAACCCACCCTTGTTTCTGCAGGTTTCGCCGTGTCATGACATGTGTTTACTATAAATCCGTAATTCTCGCTGTCGATAATTGATAATTGTTTCAATGTTTTCTCAAAAAGTAAAGCATTTCATGGAATAATATTTCAAGAGAAGTCTTTTACCACTACCTTCTGTAAACCCTGTAAGTTATTTATAAATCTGTGAACTTTTTTTTGTTCTGTTCCGAAAATGTATAATGGCTTTAATATCAATATTGGTCATCGAAGTTAACACCCTTGCTCAAGTTTTTATGCTAATAATATTTTGAGTTATTACGCAACGTGTCCAGTAACGAAGAAACGAAGAAACGATCTCTTCCTTTAAAAAACAATTTTTTTCGAAGGAAACCAATTTCACGGGTATATCTTCAGCAGCATCCAGCATAAAACCCATCAAGGTTTAACCCGCCGGTTTGTTGCCAATTCATTATTACGGAACATTAGAAAACTATAAGAAACGCATTACGAAGCAATTTGTGTCTACAAGGTTATTGTTCTCGGTGGTCTAGTTGGTGAGACACTTCTTTACATGCAAAGGTCGTGGGTTCAAAACCAAACCGAGTAATAGTATGAGTGTGACCTTGTTTCACAGAGCTCGGGAAATGTTTTGAGTATACAGTGCTAACACACATCGGTGTAAAAACACTCTCAATTTGTGCTTAGCTAAGAATGTTGTCAAGCATTATTTTCTGTAAACAGCTTTATGAAGTCGGGCCCTGGTCGATATAACAATACTATTAATAATAATATCGAAGTCTTATAATATAGCGCACGTATCTACCAAACAAGGTACTCAAGGCGCTGAGTATATACAAACTTTCAGAAAGATAGGTTATTACAGTGATGAATTCTGAGACCCAATTATTTAGCACTTATAAGGGTTTACAAGGTGCCACGGCGCATATAGCAGCCACAGCCAGGAACACCGGAGCGAACCTCTTCTCTTTTCGATAAGTGTACTGGGTTATTTTACAAGCGTTATACACAACACATGGGACCAACGGCTTTACGTCCCATCCGAAGGACGAAGCAATGGTTAAGTGTCTTGCTTAAGGACACAAGTGTCACGGCTAGGGGTTTGTCATTAGCCATAAACATCGCCCAGATATTTTGTAAACTTATTGATTGAGCTTCCTAAAGAGTCTTGAGCATTTTTAAAGCTATTTTATTTTTGCTTACATCCCCGGAAATAATGTCATACAACCCAATTTCATGACTCTGCTAACTGCCGGTGTTGCATGCAATTATGTCCTCTTTGCAATACTATCCGGAGAACATTATTGCACATGCAATAATGTCCACCGGACGGTTTTGCATATCCAATCGTGTTCGCCCGGACGCTGCTGCATAATGCAATTGTGTCCGCCCCGTGCAAAACCGTCCTTGCCGTAACCTAAACGCCCTTAGTCGACGGAACACGTTCGCCATTTTTTTTACAAGCTAAGTGCATGTCATGAATGACATGGAAAATGTTCGGCCGTTGGGTATTCGCTGCAATCATAAAATACGTATTCATGCTGCATATGCATTACGTAAGTTCAGTGCATGCACGCTCGCTTACGAGCGCACATACATGTACAGGCATGTACATGTCCACCGGACGGTTTTTGCATAGCCCGGACATGACTGCATATGCAAAAGTGTCCGGAGCGGACAGTATTGCATGGCGGACACAATTGCATCTGACACCGGTTTACTGTGCAAGTTGTGGTCTAGCTGTGTAAGCAAAGAATAGCCTATGAAGTAAGCACGTCAATAACCCAAGAAATACGCTTGACGTAAGCACTGAGTCGCCTGCTTCCGTAAGCGCCGATTTTTTGCTTAAGCAGAGCCATGGAAATTGGGTCATGTTTAGTTCCAACCCAAATTCATGTAATATGGAAAGCGGTCCCGTCCTACAGCCATCATATCGTCTCGACACTACTCGACTCACAATCCAAACATCTCAAAGTGGTATGGATAAACGAACATTCGATCGTTGCTTGAAACTTTACTCACTATAGAGCCATGTTGTGTGTGTGCGGTTTAGACTCGTGTACAAGTCGTTAAATGTCGGTTTTGGCTGTAGCGTTCCGCGATTCCGACGACACATGGTGATAGTCTCGCGAGACTGCTGTCCCCGCGAGACTATCGCTCTGACATGTGCATTGTCGTGTAGTAGTCGGCAGCCAGCAGCTTCGCGCGAGAGCAGTGACTCGCTACGCCTGAATCAAGACTTCACCTCCACGACTCGACTATCACCGCGACAGACCATTAACGACTTGTCCACAAGTCTATTATGCGATGGGAAACATATCGCGGCTGTAGATCGAACAACATCCGCCCAGGGCCAGCAAAATGATCTAGAGTAAATATACTCGCTCGGTGCTCCACTTAATACTGGAATTGGAGGAAACTTTTAAAGAAAGTTTACAAAACGCAAAATGCTCTCAGTGGTTTCGGAAATTACTGAATATCGCCATCGCTCGGTGCTCCACTTAATACTGGAATTTGAAGGAAACTTTTAAAGAAAGTTTACAAAACGCAAAATGCTCTCAGTGGTTTCGGAAATTACTGAATATCGCCACTTACTGGTTGTTGAAAACTGTGATGTGTGTTTCAGATACTTTCAACATTGTGTATGTTTTATGTATGATAATGCTTAAAGTGGTCCTGTTAGATTTGTTAAATGGCAATTTTAAAAAGCATATGCTTTTGAAATATGTTGACTATGACAGCTTTATTTTGGCTGGAATTCAGGTGCTTGGCTTGCCTTTTCATGAAGTGAGCTTTTATATACTTGGCCTAGTTGATATTGTTCTGAAATAAAATAGGTCACTCGCTCGGCTCTCTCATCATAGACAACCTTGTAACAAGCTTTCATACAGGAACCTATTTTTTTGTAAAGCAACTTTAGAAAAAAGGCTTTTATTGCAAAATATATTTTGCTTTCTATCAGACGAAAACAAAATCAACCCAAATTACAATAAACCCATTTCAGATATGGTGGTCACAATACCATGACACTTTTAAAGGCTTGGGTAATTTGTATGTATTTGCATCATAACTAAAGTGTGTTTTGGCATATACCTGGATTTTTTTTTTTTTGAAATTTACAATATGGAACAAAGGTACACACAACGTTTTTCTTTGTTAAACTGAGTCCCCACAAGGGAGTTCTTTAGAAAAGGTAATAATAGAACAACAAAAGAAGGACCCCACAACGCCGTGTGCATATGTGTGTCCATTCCCATTATAGTGTACACCATAAAAACAGCTTCGGTCAATATTGATGAAACCAACAAATTGGGCCAAGCTCTGTTTATGCTCTTGTTTGTTCTTCACCATGCAGTCGTAGCCATGAAGCATGGCTAAGATGCTTTAAAACAACAACCAATTTGGAGAAAGTATGGACACAAAATATATATTGGGGATTGGTTTATATGAATGTTTAATTTGACACCTACAGCGTCGTGTTACGTCGGCGAAGGAGAACACTAGATATAATAACCTCGCAATTTGTACAAACGTTCAATAAATTTATTGCATGTTTGTTCAACTAACGTCCTGAGGTGCTTTTAATGCCCGGGGTCAAACAATCTCAACCTTTATGAATCTAATCGATGATTTAAGCCCGCATATCTTTGGGAAAATCGATTAATTTCCACTTTCAGTGATAGGCCAGGAAGATCCTCACTTGTTTTGAAACTAAACATTTTTAGTGGGACTTATTAAAATACATTTTTGCGGTTTTGCCTGAAGGTGCTCACAATTTTTGTTATTAGAACCTGCATTTATATACGACGTTTCGATTTACTAAGTACACATTGTAAGAGAGCGGTTTTTTTTAAATCAGAAACTACAGATTTCTGTCATGTGAATATGGGTTTTTGTATACAAATATGAAATTTATTCAAACTCATTTATTGAAACTGAGTCAAGTCCAAAGTAGATTATGTTATTTTTGGAAACTGCTTTAATTACCGCGGAGTAGATTTTCGGAAATCGGGAGACTTCTCAGTTCTAAAAGGAACTGTCCTGCTTTTTAACTCTACTGCCTGGGTGGAAGGTAGAAAAACCAGACGGGACTATGCTTTAGTTGATCAAGTGGACTTCTCCCTATAAACTTCACTACCGCTGAATGAGTTCTTTATTGGTCTCAACGTTTAGACTAGCCTCCCTAGTCTCTTGACAATGACTAGAGCAGGCTATAGTCGAAATGTTGAGACCAATGGGAGACTTTGAGGCGCTGTGGCAGCAGACTTACCGGGTAAATTTCCAGTGTTTACGTAGTTCATGCGCACATTACCGAGAACAATGGATTTTACCTGGTAGGTCTGCTGCCACGTTCCTATACGTTCCGCCCATTGAAAAGCAGGACAGTTATTTCAGAACTGAGAAGTCTATATACCGAATTCCGAAAACCTACGTCGCGGTAGTTGAATACACTAGCCAGAAAGTTCTCTAAAGAACAAACTCTACCTCTCAAGTAGATACACACATGGTGTTACCGCAAACCCAAAATATTTATCGGGACAAAAAATTACGATAAATAATAGTAAACTTGCGGGTAAACCATGTACTAATTCTCTTTTAAGGAGTGTTGGCTCTGGAAAGCGCCGGTTTTTCGTCTTGATGTTTCGAACAGTGTACTCTTACTCGTCTTCTGTTCTCCTTCTTACAATTCACATAATGCAAAGCTATAAACATAACTTACAAACTGATACTTCACCATACGATGCCTCAAATCTCATATACATTTAGACTCGAAGAATTGACTCGAACCTTAAAGGAACACTTTGCATTGGATCGGTCGAGTTTGTCTTTGAAAAGCGTTTGTAACAGTTTGTTATAAAATGCATTATGAATAGAAAGATGATTTAAAAGTAGAATACAATGATCCACACAAATTTGTCTCGAAATTGCGTGGGTTTTCTTTTACTTTGCGAACTAACACGGTCGGCCATTTATGGGAGTCAACAATTTGACTCCCATAAATGGCCGACCGTGTTAGTCGACGAGGTAAAAGGAAAACCACTCAATTTCTAGTGATACTTGTGTGGATCATTATATTCTACTTTTAAAATATCTTTCTAATTATATGCATTTTATAACAAACAGTTACAACGCTTTTCAAAGACCAACTCGACCGATTCAAGGCAACATGTTCCTTTAATTTCGATGCTTAAGTACCACCCTTCTGTGCCGGATATTGACATGGTGTTTTCGGATTACCTTACCCTTTCCCCCATCGTCAGACCAGACAATTAATGCCACACGGTCAAGGTTGCTCGAAAATGGGTCTGGCGTCCTGAATCCGTAAAAATGGATTGTGAATCTGTATTAACAGATTGTGAATAAGTAATTACCAATGTGAATTGGTGTGTACGGACTTTCGTACTTGTACGAATGTGTTCAAAGAATGCATAAAATTGCTCCTTGTGAATCTGTAAAAATGGATTGTGAATCTGTATTAACAGATTGTGAATAAGTAATTGGCAATGTGAATTGATGTGTACGCACTTTCGTACGATGTACGAATGTAGTCAGGGAATGAACATTGTCTCTTGTGAATCTGTAAAAATGGGTTGTGAATCTGTATATAAGATTGTGAATAAGTAATTAACAGTGTGAATTGGTGTGTACGGACTTTCGTACTACGAAGTAGTCAGAGAATGTACATTGCGCCTCTTGTGAATCCGTAAAAATAGATGTAATTTCGTAATAACTTATAACTTATTCGTACGATGTACAAACGTAGTCAGGGAATGATGAATCCGTAAAAATGGATTGTGAATCTGTATTAAGAGATTGTGAATAAGTAATTAGCAATGTGAATTGGTGTGTTCGGACTTTCGTACTACGAAGTACTCAGGGAATGTACATTGCGCCTCTTGTGAATCCGTAAAAATAGATGTGATTTCGTAATAACTTATTTTGAAAAAGTAAAACAGATTTTTATTTGGCGTGTATATTGGCCTTCGTATACAACATGTTATCATGTAATAAACGTTGCGAATAGCTAACCATGAATTAAAAATCGCGACAAGGCCATAGGTGTGACTGAGGACAATTAAATAAGAAACACAGGCCAAACACTCCATCAAGCTGGGGGCAATATGACTGAATATTGAATTCAATTTCTATAGAACTCCGTCTATCGATTGCTTTTAATAAAATTGTATATTGTCAATTAGCCTATATAGACTTACATCACTTAAAATGAGAGCCCTTAATTTGTGAAACTGACTTTGATTGCATTGAATGATCCAATACACGCACTATAGTAGGACAGGGGACTGCATTTAAAAAAAACATAGTCCACGCACTTGTTATTACATTTTGAAGAGGCATTATTTTGTTTGGGGGGAATAAATTAATTTATGGTTTGCAATGAATGCAACACAAAACTGTGAAAAAAATGTCATTCCATTATAGCTGGTAAATCATAGGGCAAAATCTGAAAACAGATATTTTATGCTTTGTCCAAAATTATGTGCAGGTTCAAGACGTGGTTATGAATGCTGCCTTATTGCAATGTTTGTTTATATTATTTGTTTATCTTTTAACCCATAATAATTAAATCCACGAATAGTTTTTATAATATATCTTTTTATATATTTTTCCCCCTTTTTTTTTAAATTGATATTATTTTTATTATTTTATTTAATTTAATAGTATCATTTTATTAGATAGAGGGTGAACAAATGATAATTTTCTTGACTTTCATTATTTCAGTATAGGAAATACTTATCTCGTGTATTGGAAAATAAATCTGCTGTTTTTTCCAATCCCATAATATAACAAGTGTGAGCGCCCAACTAGCAATGGGACACTCTCTACAACAATCGTTTTCCTTTCAGACGCTAAAGTTGAAATAATGAAATGAAAAGATTAAAATTACATTTCAGAGCAGACAGACGCCGAATTGAGACCGACAAATCTACCATTTTAATTGCATCAAACAATTTTCTAAATCTGGGCGAACTAATTTCTCATGGCACTAAATCCATTTCTGTCAAGCGATATAATTTAGTCAGTGGGTCGAGTCTTACGCGGGATTTGTTTACACATTATCTAATACATACAAATACCAAATCAAAGCACTATGGGCGTGGCATCGCTGTGTCTTTGCAAACGTCTTGTGCATTGAACGCACTGTTCCTAAATTACACCCCAAAAATTCAATGCTGTCTCTCAGAGTTCTAAGTACTTCCGTTCAGAATCTCTTGAGAATAATTGGTTGTTTTGTTCCAAAACCCTGTATCATTTTTGGTATCAACAATGCTGCGTTAGTTTCTATAATCACGATCCTCTGAAGCTGCACAATTCCCTAATGAAATATAATACCATAGAGAAGTCAAATACCGTTGGGGCTATACTAATCCTTCAATGGAAAGACACAACCTTAAAACAAATTTGAAATCAAGATCTCTAAGAAACTACTGCTCTAATGTAATTCCGATAGCTCTGCCTTTTCTACGAGACTTCAATTCCCAAGTTGCATCCATAGAGCTGATCTGATTATTGAGTATTCATGTCGACTTATTCTCCGCTTGTTGATGTGCACAAATCTTTAATTCATCAAACCAACCACTTCAGGAATAAAGGGGTAACAAAAATTCCAGTAGTTTACATCCTTAGTGGAGAGGGACACTTCCGTTTTTCGAAAAACTGCCACCCCCAAAAAATGCACACCTTGAGAAAGTGGTGTATTATACATAAATAATTCTGACTTGTGTGCTTCTTTGTTTTGACAAACATGGGTAGCCTTGCACATTATAGGAAGGGTATCGCATACGAAATGGTGAAACTTAATACCATTTTGTACAACATAAAAATAGAAAAAAAGCTTCAGACGCACCGGCATTTTTCTTCTTCGTCTTCTTTCTTTGATGGCACTTGAGCTTGTAAAAGACCGGGGGAAAATCAACACCAGACTGTGTCGGGAGCCGAGGCGGTCTGAAGTGGTAGCCGGTGGGCTTAGGGGCGCACCCGAGGGGACGGGGCAAGGAGTGAGGGTACGGGGTACTAGGACATGCATGAATCTAAGAAAACAAAACCCTATCTACTGGTTGGTTGCAGCTTCAGTAAGACTAGACGAGGTTGCTATAAATGATTTATGTGTCCCTCTTTTGGTATAGATTTTCAACATGATCTATCTTACAATGATAGCAGTGTGGTCATGATTGCATTCGCTGGAGTCGGGGGTGTGGCTTTCCAATGGGGAAGCATGATTTCCTCTTTCAATTTAGGGCGCTGCATTTTAAGCGTTCCAACTTGGACCAATAAAAATTGTGTCAGAAGTGGGAGTGACTCCCAAACACCTGGAATTTGTTTGTGGGGGCACCTGGACAGGTGAACTTGGAAGTTGTGGTCGGGCAAGGGGATTATCCAACTGCGATGTCCAAGAACGGCTCTGACCTATTAGCTTACAAACAGCCATCCTAACAGCTGGGCTTGCAGCCTCATCCACAAAGCGATCGGGCACTGTACACCTCCAATTGTCAGTATTCTCACTTGGTGTATATCCCATACAACAAATGCATAAAACTACATATATGTGAACTTTTTTACTCAAAATGGTCATCGAAGTTGCAAGTTAAAGAGAATATAAAACGAAAATCACACTTGTTGAACAATTAATGTGTGTACTTTCAGATGCCTATAATAAAATGGGTTTCAAGTCACCATGTACTATCAACAGCTCTCCATTGCTCATTACCAAGTAATTTTTTATGCTAACAATTATTTTTAGTAAAATATTAAGAGTAGCGTCCAGTTCTTTTAAAGAGAGAGAAAGAGAGGAGGAAGATGGGCTACTTGTTTGAGGAAAAGAAGTAAAAGAAGAAGAAGGGGACGAAGATCCACTGAACAAACCCCAAGACGAACAAAGTTTGTTCCTGTACTTTACTCAAATGAAGTGTTTTTCCTTTCGGTGTGGTTGTAACTACGGTATAAATCAAACGAGTAATCTACCAATCATGGGGGACAAGTGGGAATCTTCGTCCGACTTTAAAAAGTACACATTCTAGAATTATCTTAAAAAGGAAATTTTTTGAAGTCAAAACACACGGGATTTGTAAAACACACGGGATTTGTAAAACACACGGGATTTGTAATTACGAGGGTGGGATGGGGAGCAAGAAGCAAAGGCAAATATAATTGTATTTGTTTATTTATAGTTTTACTTATTTTATTACATATCTAATCTTGTTTCTTTTATATTAAAGTTTTAATTTTACTTCTTTTTGTAATTCCTTTCAAAAAATCATTATTCTGTACTCTTTTTACTTTCCATACTTTGTTTTAGGACCGGTGTCGCATGTAATTATGTCCTCTATGCAATACCATCCGGAGGACATTATTGCACATGCAGTAATGTCCGCCGGACACATTTGCACACTGCTGCCTAATGCAATTGTGTCCGCCCGGACACATTTGCTTATGCAGTTGTGTTCGCCCCGTGCAAAACCGTCCTTGCAGCAAATTAAACGCTCTTGGTCGACGGAACACGTCCGCCATTTGTTTACACAAAAAAGTGCATGTCATGAATGACATGGAAAATGTTCACCTGACGGTTTTTGCGTAGCCCCGGACACGATTGCATATGCAAAAGTGTCCGGAGCGGACAGTATTGCATGGCGGACACAATTGCATCTGACAGGCCGGCTTTTATAATTTCGTAAATATTTCTGTTACTTTTGTATTTTGTTTATACTTTTTTGTTTATCTGACCATTCTTATGTTTGACATTAATTTAGAGGAGGTCAGGAGGGCCGATGAGATAAGGCTCTTTTGGGGCCAGATTTCAAAATCTGTTAAGCAGAAAATTGTTCTGCTAAGAAAAAAATAGCAAGGAACCAGTCTCAAATCTTGCATATAGTAAGGTATGTTGGCAGTAGTCAACCTGTTTCTGCTTAACACAAAGGTTTCTGTTCCAAACAGCTTGATGAAATCATGCTGGGTGTTATCAGAAAACTCCCTGACTGCTCGTCGGTGCGGAGATGGCACTCAATGATTAATATTAGTCAAGTGACTTTTGACCAAAACAACATAAATTCAGCTCAAACCGGTCGCCTTTGCGTATAATTGCACAATATTATAAAGTTTGACTTGAAAAAAAAAAAAACACTTTGGGATTATTCTCGAGTTGCTATTTAAAGAAGATTCGGCTCACCTGCCCCTTGGGGCAAGTGTGATATGATCGTGGCGTGTAATAACACACTCCATCCGAGGAGTGATGTTACTACTTATAGATAACACCATTGGGCCAGGAGGGCACAGATCCCTGCCGTGAATCGCTCCGCAGAGACGGCAGGCCAGGGCTTGAAGTTCAACGCGGAGACGATAACGATCAATAAGGGTTATAGATTGAAAAAAACTACGAAATGGCTTGGGGATTCCGTCAAAACATGCATGTCACAGTGGATATGTGGATGACGTGACCAGTCTCAGGAAAGTTTGCTTTTCGGGGGATAAGGACATTTTCGTTTCTGAATGGAGAAGTAAAAAATCTTCAAAATGCACACACCGTTTGATAAAACCAAATTGGCAATCTGAAATGTTAAAATAAAATTTTAATTAAAGGAACGTTACAGAATTGTTAAGAAACAAACATCGTGAAGACCACAGATTTACATAAAACAAAACATCCCTTGAAATAGTTTTGTCTGAAATTTCATATTTGATGAGAAATAAATAATCTAATTTCGTGTTTGGAGTTTATCGTTCAGTGAGAGTTTTATTCATTTTTGTTTTTGGCATCGATGCAATGGAAAATTTGTCAGTTTATGTATATGATGGATTACAGATTACATAAAGTGCTTAACACTGCCAGCAACTTATTTTCTAGCAAAACCAATTCTGTAATGCTCCTTTAAACAAAACTTCCCTGTAAATTAAAATCAAAACTAAAAACAAACCGCACAGAAACCCCCAAAATCAAATGTTGCGGAGCCCTTTATGTAGCTTGGGAAACCCACTACAATCTCATTGTTTAGCCCCCCCCCCCCCGCCCATCCCCATATAAAACACCATGTGCCCATTGAACTGGCGCAGATGACTTCAGGGCGTTGGTCGTACCACATGTATTTATTTATTATCAAGGCCGCTACATGTACATTGGTTTACCGAGGTAAGAAACTTACCAAAACGAGTTGAAACTGTGATTTAGTTTCCCAACATGAGTTTCATTTCAATTTCCCATTAGTTTAGTTTTATTTTAAGTGAAACATAACAAACTGTGGAGAATCGGGGTGTTGCGCTGCAAACATTTTGTGTTTGTACACAACATTCCCGGGACGGCCAACGCCCTACGGCCAGCTGCAGTCCGTGTTTCGGTAAGTTTCTAATTATTTCTACATAACACAAATATAATAATTATTAAGGCCACCCCATAGAGCAAGGAAGAATGGTCACCCATATTCCCGACAGTGTTTTCAATAAGAAAAATACTCAAATTTACCGATGGTTACAAACCAAATCAAACTATTTTATCGGAAGTCATAATGCTCTTTACTTTTACACGGGGGTGAGGGGTAGCTTTTAGAAATGGGTCCTTGTTTTGTTTGCTTTCAACAAGACTGAGAAAAACCGCTTAGTTTAACCAACAATGACTATTGTTAGAGCTAGAAGGTAGAAATTCCTCGTCCATGTTAGAGTAAACAACCCGTTTACGAACCACCTGTCAAAAGAAGTTAACAATAAACAACCACGCCCACCATCTACAGCCCCCATAAAGAACGCATGCGCAAAGCGGATAATTCGAAAGCAAAATGGCGACTGTCACAATGTCAAAAGGTGAGTGTCGCGAATTTGTTCGTAACTTTCGTGATTTTGACAGCTGTTTGTGTTACATTATGGTTTGAAGTGAGTGCTGAACATGTGAATGTAGCTCTGACGACCCAATACATTTCATCTGTAGAACTAAAACGATCCTTAAGTGTTAAAAAGTTAACATTTTGTTGAGTGTAAACATCGCAGATCAGATCGTGACGTGACTCGGTCGGTGAGAATTTTTGTGTTGAGGAGGTACACCATCGACGTTCAACATGTTCTAACATACAATGTCCAACTAATTGTCGTACATACTGCAGTACACACAGAGCCCCCAAGTCTCTTACTTACTTGAATGAGTGACTGTGTATGCTAAGCGCAGTGTTTATACTTTCTACACTAGTTTTGTAAGTACGTTAGCATGGTGTAACATTGAGGGAAAACTGGCCGTACTCCGTATCCTGCCACACCACTTTTTTAAAGAAAATTTTGGTCGATCTATCTCATTGTTCACTCAAATTTTAATTGAGTGACCAACACTCAGCATTTTATAGGCCTACTATTTTGTATGTTTATTGATAAGCCTGATGAATGAACAAGTGGTGGCAGGGTACAAACATTTGTAAAGTTAATTGTACGCATTAAGTTTGAATTTGACTAGACCCACTGTGTCAGTGTGTGGCCCCAAGGCTACATGTAGCTGCCCCACTTGGTTGTGTGGCCAAGGCTAGCTGAGTTGGCCACACAAATGGGGCTAGAATTTGACACTCTCTACACTAGAATCCCCTAGATAGATAGGTAATTATTACTTCTAACTAGACCTTTGAGTATGAATGATAGTATACTAGTATGAGGTTCATTCCGCTATCGCCTCACGTAAGATGGTCCAACTCTGTATGTATATAGCACTTTTTTGTTCGCCTGGAGTCATTTGTATTCCTACTGCTGGCACCAATCAACCACCCTTGGCTTTACGTCCAAACTTGTGTATTCTGCTGAGTAAACCAACGAAAAAGTAAACGTAAATTAGCATGATAAAGGTAGCTTCCCCCATCCTTTGGTTGCTTGGGACTCCAATCCTGACTTTGTTTCCCATCATTTTACAGTATATCAGTTTAACTTTAAGAGGAATGTGAACAAATAGGGCCCAGACTCTGCCCTCTCTTTCTTCACTATGTTGTTATTTTTTCTTGGCATGTCTTCGCTTTCGAAATTGTTCATCAAATAGATGAAACAAACAAAGTAAAAGTTAAAAAAAAGTGCACTCAGGTTTGTTTTGATCATAAAAGATTTAGGGAAAGATTTCAAAACCATCCCTTTTTATCTAAATTATCGCAGTTTTGCCTTAATTGCTGATCATTATTTCAACGGCTTCCACCCAACGACTTCTACCTTTTGTTTACATGGCTTCTTTTGCTAATCCATGCTTTATTTGACAATATTTTATTGCAGGTAAAACTCACGTTCCATATAATCAAAACCAACTCTGAATGAGAGATTGAAGGATTCAGTCCAACATGCGAGCTCCAAAGATCTTATTCAGCAGGTAAAACATTTGCAAACGGTTATGGCGCACAAAGTAATTCCACCCTCAAGACCCCAAGTTCCCGTCGGTAAATCACCAACGACGCAAGCATTCACCCTCTTGCAGAAAAAGCTCAACACTGCAGAGGCTGAAACCGTAAGTCTCGTCCGTCAGTTAGCTGATCTCGGTTTCCAAACCTCCAACAGTTCTCCCGAAAGCAACTCAGTGCAGCCAGTTGTGCCATTCCTCCCAGCGACAGCTGAGGTCGACGTTCTCCGAAAGCACTACGAGGCCCTCGTTGCGAGGCTGTGTCGCACCGAGAGCCAGATTCAAACTCTGAAACTGAATCTGTGCGCTCTGCAGGCTGAGAGAGATTTGTCTGCGCGAGAACGCTTGGTGACTCAAGATGGAGACCAGAGGTTGGCCGAGCTGAGAGAAGCGCATGAAGATGAGCTAAGGAGGTTAAATAAGGAGCTGGCCAGGACACGAAAGGAATGGAAGGACGCCCTCGAGGTTCGGAACGAGGTTGAAGATGAGGCAAGGAGGCTCAGCTCTGCACTGGAGGCTGCAACTAATGCTAAGGTACAAATTTAAAACTGTTTACAAGTTCAGTTAAGCCTGGTTCATACTTCCTGGAAGGAAGTTCCTGCGAATGTGAAAGCGAAACAAATTATTAAGTCAGTTGACTTGTGCTCAACTCCTGCGAATCATTCACTGCAAAAACATCCCTGTGATGTCAAAATTCATATGGAATTCGCAATGGTATGAAGTACGTATGGGCTTTTGTAAGACATGTATTGTAGCTTTCGGTCCACAGGAAGAATTATATGTCAGAATCTTACAATGTGTGTAGGCACTGGATACTATAGTGTAGCCCTTTAAAATGTAGTTTTTGCTTAGTACATGTATGTGTCTGGTTTTTGTGTACTATAATAATTAATAGGCCTGTCATCATCATCGTAAGTTACATGTTGCATCATGCATTTCATTGGGAGCCCTTAACCAGAGCAGAGCAAAATTCAGGCCTGATACTTCACGAAGGCAACAAAGGCGATTGCCTCCATGTCCCCTGGTCATTGCCTTGGTGCCCTTGAAATGCTCAATTTCCTCATAGCCTGCCCTTTACCAAAGAGAACATTGCTTGGTGCCCTTGACCATTCAGAAACGAAGCATACAGGCCTGATAATTGCTGTGCCACTTCCAAGAGCAAGACTCAATGCCTGATACGTGCACACAGAGACTGCAGGGCAATTCCACATAACGGAAGGACGTTTTGACTCATTAAACAGTTACGGAAGGACACCATTGGTGTCCTTCCGTTACCGACCTTATTAATATTCATATTTTATATGGAATTGCCCTGCATATATAACTAAATAAAAAATGAATGAATAAATGGAAATAACACTCAACTGCCTAATGTCAAGGCTATGTATGTACAATCATTTCCCCTGCTTGCTACAGTAAAAATAATGGTAGTAGTGGCTTCTTAAATAGTGCGGATGTCCGTCACTCAGTGACGCTCCTGGCGCTGTAACATATAGTATGCCTGCAAGATGTGGGACAACGTTTGAATTATGAGACTAGCATCCTTTTATAGCTCCATGTAAAGGCCGGTTTATAGTTGGTCGCGCGATGGTCGCGCGACGAAAATCTTGCGCGCAATCCTAAGACTGAGGCCTAAAAACCATGTCTTTTTATGATCGCGCGTCAAGATTTCCGACGCCCGACCATCGCGCGACCGACTATAACTCGGCCTTAATGTTTTACAAGGTGATGCGGCGCAAGTTGCTGCCGATGACATCATGTAAAGTATACTAGTGTATACAATTCTTTGTTGCCAAACTTGTCATATTTCCGCCCCCCCCCCTCCCCTCCCCATTGTCAACAGCAAGCACTCTTTGCTTGTTAATGATTTATCTGATATAAAATAAACGTAGAGATCCTGTCTGCCACGGTCGTGTAGCATCTTCCCTGTTGGCTGGTAAGATTCACATTCATAATGTAAATATTTTCATCTATTGTAAACGATACGTTCTTACCATAATAGAAGATTAAACAAACACATGTCATTATCTTTCCCCACTCAAAAAGTCCTGGTGAAACTTCACGTCTCCAGAAATCCGGAACGATTGTACTGTCAGATGCATTGACAGAACAAAATCTCTGATCATTTTTATGAAAACCCCTTTTAAATCACCAGAGTACATACAAACGTAAATCCTCTAAGTGCCCATCGATGACAGAGATCCTCGTTAAGAAAGCGTGGACTCACGGAGGATTTTAGATTTGATGTCTCGTCGGAACGGATTAAGTAGTTGACAGATATGATTGTCACTTTGTCTGCTTTGGGCAATGTGTGATGGAGCCATCTATGTGCTTGAAATGAATTTCTGACAGCGTTGATCTTATGTACGGTGGTTTGACAAAGTGAAATGACGTCTGCTGTCAAACTAGTAGTGATTTATTAACAAAAAAGACGAAGCACCGAAGTTATGTTATTTTGAAACTACATGTACATGTAGAAACACAGCAAATCTTTTGCAAAGTTGTAAATTTCCGGTCTGGAGTTTCATCTTTAAAAGGGAAAGGAAAACTTCATTTTGCAAAGGCAGTTTAATTGGAAAATCTTTTACAAGTCATTGGGAAACTTTTGAAGGGGCACAAAGGCTAAGACCAGGGGCACCAAGGCTAAGACCAGGGGCAACGGAGGCCAGCCTGCATGTAATTCCGGGTCTGAAATATACATGTCAGGCCTGTAATCTTTGTTTTTGAAAGGGCAAGGGCACCATGGCATTTTTCCTTGGTAAAGGACACCCAATGAGGAAATTGTAAATTTCTACTGGAGCATTTCAAGGGCACCAAGGCAATAACCAGGGGGCATGTACATGTAAGCAATCGCCTTTGTTGCCTCTGTTAAGTATCAGGGGTTGACTTCCCAAAGAGATACAATGTAGGACTCGTCTTATCTTGAGTAACTCGTCCAAACTTAAGATTAATCTTAAGGTCTGCATGCTACAGTGCAGTGTTGGGACTCGTCCTAAGTCCTAAGATTAGTCTTTTAAAAGTTGGGAAGAGTTTTGTGAAATTGACGGCAGGTCTGACATGAACAGTTCAGTGTTTGTTTCTTACCTATCTTTTGAAGAAGTCTGCTGGGAGATCTTGTTTTACATGTTAGTAAAGATATGAAGAAAAAAAACCATTTCATTAAGCTCTACTGTGCGTGCATGGCATATCTATAGGCCTACAGTGGTGCATTTAAATCTGTGTTTGCAGGAATGGTCCAAATTTAAAATAGGGCTTTTTTTTAAATTGAATATCAAATAGCTATTATCTGGGTCTCAAATTTCGTTATGCCTCGAGAGTTAGAGGTTATCCCCCTCCTGCGTTATTGTTCTGGACCCAATTTGATGGCTCTGTAAGTAAATTAATTTTTACGGAAGGGCTAAATCCTCTCTTAATTTACACTACGCAGAATGCACTAACCACAATCATACACTTTTTGGTTACAAAGACACCAAATGAACTACAGATAAATATTCAGTAACTCTTTGTGGATCTTGTTATCGACATCACTTTATATTCATCATTGAGAGCTAGTAAACTGCATATTACTTTCCCACAGGAAGTTTTAGTAGCCAAGATTTTAACCATGAATTTATGTATTCTTCTGATTTTTGTAGCCATCACAACAAGGTTTAGTAGTCAAATGAAATGACATTATTACACACTCAAATATTGCTTAGCAAATCTTTTTGCTTACAGGCTTTATGAAGTTGGGCCCGTAATTGTGTGATAAAGTACAGTGTACAGGGCCCATTCCTACATGTACTTGCACAAAAACTCACTTAGCGTGTTAGCACAGATTAGTATTGCTTAGCAGATACACATCATTACCAGCCCAAGTTACATACAAGTTTGCATTGTTGTGGCTGGTGCCTGACTCAATTTTTGCTTAGCAAAGAAACTTGTCAAGCAGTAAATTCTGCTTTAAACAGCTTTATAAAATTGGACCCTGTACTTTTGTAATAAGCAAAAGAGATCCAAACAACCCCCTGGCATCATATGAAATTAATTAATCAACACTGATGATCAGGATTTTTTTTTTTTTCATAGAATTTGTTATAACTGTGGAGAGTTTGAAGAAAAGTGCAGATTCCCCCATAACAGTATACAAAAGGGTAACTTTGCTAGTTTCGGAAGATAAGAAGTACACTGTTCATGTATTTTGTATCTTTTTACTTCAGTCAGAGTTGGCCATGGCGTATGAAGAACTGCTGTCGAGTAAGCAGAAGCTAAACAAGAGAATAATGGAGGTATGTACCACTTATTTATGACTAGTTTGTTTCAAAGAGTGGGTTCAAAGGGCCTTGTCACAAGACTACAGGAGGCAACTTTTACAGGCAGCTTGGAGGCAACCATTGCAGTGAAGGCTGCCGTGACTACTTTGGTAGAAGAAAATAGTTGGATTGATCTTGATGTTTGTTTCATTTGATCTGAAGTTAAATTGAGAGAATAGATACAGTAGGGCTTCTATGATGCTCAAAACAAATATTAACTTAAAAACTGACTTGGTAACAAGCATTTGAGAGCTGTTGATACATAGTACATGTATAACACATTGTGGGGAACGTAACGTCCGTCGATGTCGGTTTTTTCCCATTACCGATATATCGAAAATTTAATATCGAGTATACTCGATATATCGAGTGTTTCCCGCGCGCAAGATGGAAGCCTAAAAACAGCACTTGGTATACTCATGGAGGTAGAAATATATATACCGTAGACTGACACAGTTTAATAGGGTTACATTTCAACCTGTTTTTGTCTGATCCCCCGAACTTGTTTGTAGTTCAAACAATTTCAAATTGCGTAGTCCCGCCCCGATTATTTCTGGTTTTACAACAAAGTATGGTCGCCGCTACCGCTGGCTTGGCCATTTGGTTAACGCTCACCACAATTCTCGATTCGTGATTGGCCATGGTTGGCCGTCTCAAAATGACACAGAGCCTTTGTGAGTTGCGTGACTCGCCGACATTAAGGTGTCAGTTGCCGATGCATTGACGTAGAAGTGTCAATCAAGTTGTCCGACGGGCGCCCGGACTACCTTTACGGTTGAAAATGGTTGAGATAATCATCGAAAAAAAATCACTAGAAAGTCCCGCAAAACACAGACTTTCCACTCCGCGATCACAATATACAACGCACGCAGCATGCAGTCACATAGTCTCCAATAAAGGCTCGTAGTCTTTTTACTTTGCATTCTATAACAAAGGCAAGAAACATTGAATGCTAGAACGCCCTCTATTGTCGAAATAACGCAGTGCATCACGCGTTACCGCCTTGACCAAAGACTGCACGTGTCTATGCATGCTTGGGCAAACGGGTTTTCCCCCCGAATTGCAATAACCATACACGCTGGTGTGCACGCTTAAACCGTACAAAAGCATAGTCTTCGCTGGTACACACGCAATAGCCGCCGACAGTGTGGTTTGTGCTGCGAAGCATAAAGTTCCTCGGAAATGTTAGCTTGTTTACCGAAAACAACACAACGTGTAGGCTTTATTTGACCAAAATGACGCCATTACGAAACCTTGGATTGTTAGAAAGATTATTTTACTGTATAACGTAAGATTGTTTTCTTCCTTGTTTTGTTTTGTCTTGTTGATTCGGGGAAGTTTTTGCGGGGTGAAGACGCATTGATTTTTATCACATGCGCAATGGGAAGTTGGATCTTAAACAGCCGATGGGGCAGCAGCGGCGGTTTCTTTTGAGGTTTTACCGAGCGCTCGCCGCGGGGTCGTGAACTTCTGCGGCGGGCCGGCGGCTGATGGCGAAAACACAAAGAACAAGCAGACATACTTGGTTGTAAAACGTATTTTATTTAATAGGGCAACTCAAAATGATGAAACTACATAACGACGACGGCTTTTCTAATACTCAAACACAGATTTCTTTTAAATAATCGGACACTCTTTTGGTATTGCCGATATCATTTAGGAACATCGAAATTTTCAAAACATCGAAATTATTTTCGATATATCGAAAATCCGATATTACGATATGATTATAAAAGTGACATCGGCGATTTCGATGTCAAAAAAATATCGAGTTTTTGAGTATTTTCGATATATCGACGGACGTTAGGGGAACGACTTCCTCTGAAGGAACGTAGTTTTTGAGAGAGAGGTTATTTTTCACTAAAAGATAGCTAGAAGTCTTTTATTCCTTTCTGAAAGCACACAACTTCGTGTTACAAGGGTGTTTTTTCTTTCATCATTTTCTCGTAACTTCGATGACCAATTGATCTCAAATTTTCACAGGCTTGTTATTTTATGGTTATGATGGGATACACAGAGTGAGAACACTGGTCTTTGACATGGTTTGACTTTGCACATCGGCTTGATTGATACGCACGCTTATACATTTGTAAATGTGCATGTATGAGAAGAAACTAAAAATACAGTAAAATGTTAATTCCGTGACTCCCCCAAAAGAAGATTTTCAGAAAAGGTCTTCAAATGTTAATATTTCACCCTTCGACCATAAGGTAAAAATAGCTGAAGGACAAATTACTCGTAATGATTATAAATGTTTACATCAGGGAGCTTTCCAGTAGTAATGTGTTTTCCCCCGAAGACTACTAAGAATACTAATCTAGTACTTAGTCTTAAAGAAGACTTGAATAATTGTAGTCCTTGGGAATTGATATCAATATCAAAAAAATAAATTCAGGAGCTTCTTCATCGACATTACATGTATGTACATCGAGGGATTCGAGGCCTATTATTGTGGGTTATAAAAGCAAACCTGGCAGTTTTTTTGTTTTTTTTAATTGAGTAGGCCTATTGATGATGAATATTACCTCACTGTGAAATGTCTCGAGAAAAAAAACAAGTAAAAATTAACGACCACGACCCTGGTGCTTTAAAACGAGCTTTCATGACCCTGTCCCAATCTTTTGATTCCCTTTTAATACGTACACAGATGGCGTTGTTATTTTTAAAGCCAAGGTCTTCTAATCCTCACAAAGCAAACGCCAACTGGCCGAATTCTAAGAATGATCCCATTTGCAGCATACACCCTTCAGAGGCTACAGTTTCCGGGTGTGGATTCTAGAGCCGTTATATGCAGTGTCTTTAGCTAATTATACCTTGAGTAACGAGGCTTTGTTCCAACATGTCTGAGCCAATTAAAACCATCTGTTGTCCATTGATCAGTTAATCTCCGAACATATCACGTTCTTACTCCAGCTTGTGTTAGATTTCTAAGCCCCTGTAGATTGACTTTCTAGAGCTATTATCGAGGTTCTGTCAAGTCGCCGAAATTAACTGGAATGTGATATTAAGTCAAAATATCCGTTGAGTGATGAACAAGAAAGGGTTTAGTTTTTAATCAGGAAAATTTGAACGGATTTCATTATTCTTTCTTCTGCAGCCGCTAACGCTTTCGGTGGGTTTGATAATAATTGGGAAATAATTGGAGTAGCTGCGTTGCCTCTCACAACTGGGCTCCTTTTTAATTAGTGATGACTGTGGCAATTCATGGTTCTGCTTAACACAAGAATTTGCTTAGCTTGATAATCAGTGCTCCACAGAAACAGGTTTACCAGCCAAGTTGTGTTGTAGTGCACTTGGTTTGTGAGTGGTACCCTGCTATGTTTTAGCAGCAGCTTAGAAACCCGCTAAGCAGCTTTGTGGATTAAGACTCTTTTTTATCTCCAATAAGACTGGGTTGTTGAGGGAATGGCCTTGAATTTGGCACCCGAAGCGCTAAGGTAATTATAGATTGGGAAAGGTCGCTTTCATTTGAGAAAAACCACAGATAGACTTTGATGTTTCTATTATTATTTGTATCAAAGGCAGTCGACACCTTTGGTAATTGTCAAAGGCCAGTCTTCTCACTTGGTGCATCTCAACAAACAGTAATGCATAAAATTACAAACCTGTGAAAATTTGAACTCCATTGGTCGTCAAAGTTGCGGGAGAATAATGGGAAAAAAAACACCCTTGTCGCACAAGATGTGTGCTTTCAGGTACTTGAATTCAACACCTCAGCTATGGTCTCAAATTCAAGTCAAATATTTTAATAAGAAACAACTTCTTTCTCAAAACTACATGTACGTTACTTCAGAGGGAGCCAATTCTCACAATGTTTTATACTATCAACAGCTCTCCAATGCTCGTTACCAAGTAAGTTTTTTTGCTTACAGTTATTTTGAGTAATTACCAATAGTGTTCAGTGCCTTTAAGTAAGATATCCCCTAACATCACAAGCCCAGATGGCCACTTCAAGGTGAGGGCTGGGACTCGTATCATGTCACGTTGAGCAAGGAGCCGCCTACTCCTAGGATGGTACATGTACAAGTACATGTTAAAGTACACATAACACTTACCGTTGAAGGGTAAACATGGTAAACCCCAGTGTTTCTGGTTCACATAGCAAGCTATGTCTACAGGTTTTCTCAGGCATACGAGCTACAGCGATTAAGCTCACTAATGAGGCATACATGTCCCAGAATAAAAAATAATAGTACCAATAATAATAAACAATAATAAAAAAATACATCCCGAAGTGGTTTGGGTTTCAAGGATCGTTGCCGATGGATAATTGTCTCACAATCTTAATTGGTCCGTAGTTAAGAGAGGAAATCACCAGAGAGACTAGTCTCCGCTCAAGCCTTGAAGACTCCCATGCGACGCTACTGGAGAGGGTACAACAGATGGAAGGAGTCGTGCAAAGTGAGAGACAAGAGGTATTGGATTTGGTGGTGTTTGACCTAGTCAAACATTTTGTCAAAAGAGCTAAACGTGTATAGATGAAATGGGAGCAGTGTACATACAAAGATTCTGGGGGATTTGTCCACTTTTTTTTTTTTTTTTTTTTTTTTCGTCAAGAACCAAGGCCCAAGCCTGTAATATTACTTAACAATTGCTGCTAAGCAGAACTGAGAAGGATACCAGTCACAAATTGTACATGCGACAAGGTATTTTGGTGGGTAACCTTACCCTGGTAAGCATACTTTTGTTAGGCTTTAAGCTACCTTTTGTGCCTTAGAGCAGCTCTGTGAAATTTGGACCATGTTTTTATCTAACATGTCTAAAGGAAAAAAAAAACAGAAAAAAAACAAATAACATTTTAGATTTATAACTGTACCATCAACTTGTGTATACGATCACCATGTGCCAAGACAAGGCTTACACTGTTTTGTTTTTTCCAAAACTTTATACAGAAAAATAATCCAAAACAAATTGGGTTCGGTTAGTGTACAAATGTAGATTCTATGCTAACTTGGCAAAATGTCAACTCAGAACATTACCTATACTTTTGCTGATCAGAACTAGGTCAAATATTGCAGCCGTTTGCGGTCGCTGTGGGCATTATGCTACAAGCCGTTTGATGCCGCTGTAGTCTGCTATGGGTGAATGACATTCCCCCACTCTATCATCAAAATGTGTTGAGTAGTCTCTTTCTTGAACAATTGAATTAATAACAATTAAGGTGATCCCCTGGCTGTCGCTTCTTGGGTTGTATCGTAAACTTGGGTGTGATCCCTGGCTACTCGGGAGCTAATGGTTGTATGGGTTCTGACTGGCACCCCTGAACAAAGATACATGTACTGATAAAATAGTGAGATTTCAACTTAAGGGCTACGTAGATAGCTCAGTTGGTAGGGCACCGGTACTTTAATTCAGAGGTCAATTGTTCAAGTCCCACTCTAGTCAAGTTTTATTTGTTCAACCCTAAATAAGTACATTCTGTAACAATAATAATAGTGCCCCACACAGACTTTCTAAATAATAGGCCTATACAGCATTTATAGAGCACAAGACTGACGAAGAAAAATGCCATTCAAGGGCGCTGGTTCCCAAAGTCAAGAGTCCAGGATTTAAGAGATTTATTTGAAGAGGTGTGTTTTTGAGCTGCCCTTTGAAGAGTGAGGGATTACTTTGTGTTCTGAGGTCAAGCGGCAGTGAGTTCCAAAGACGAGGTGCAATGCTGGAGAATGCTCTGTCTCCATAGCTAGCGAGGCGGGATATGGGTTCGTGGAGTGTGAGAGCCGATGACCGTAGACCAGACCTGACATTACGAAGATGTAGCATGTCCCGGATGTAGATTGGGGCGAGTTGATAAAGAGCCTTAAACGTGAGAAGGAAAGAACTTTACAAAAGAAATTAGAAATAAATTATTTAAAGAGGTATGTTTTTAAAGTAGATTTGAAAAATGTCTTTAATATTATTATTATTTTTCATTAATAAAAACAAAATTGATTTATGTTAATCTCTCCAGGTTCAGATTCTAGCAAGTGATTGTTCGGAACTGCGGCAGGAAGGGGCGCGCATCCAAGAGGAAAAGATTCATCACATGACGCAACAAACCCAACTCAGTCACACAGTCAAGACACTACGAGCGCAGCTAGGTAAGAAATGGGTTGAGGTTTCGAATCCCGCACGTAATATGGCTGTGAAATTGTTTTCAACAGGATTAGGGAAAGTTCTGAGTATACAGTGCTAACACACATCGGTGTGAGGGTAAAAACCAAAATTAATATTATTCTTCATCTCCGATGCAAATTTAACATCTTGGTAGGACAACTCGGCATAGAGTGTTTTTGTCAATATGGTAGACATGATAAAAAAAAATAATATAATAGTTGCTTTTCCTGCAAGGTAATGTGGGACTACGCTTGGAATTATTAGACCTAATCCTTAGCACCATGTAATGGTTTACAAGGTGCTGTGGCGCAATATGCTGCCAATCAAACCAGGAACGTCGGGATGAACCCCTTCTCTTTTTTGTTCACTGGGTTCTTTTACGTGAGATACACAACAACGGCTTTACGTCCCATCCGTGTGTCTCTGATTCGTGTAGAAAATCTCACTGTTTGCAAATATTATTGTTATCTCCTGTACTTACATCAATCTAGTTGAAATTCCTTTTTTGTTCTACTTTTCCCAGGTGCTAAAGAAATTGAGTTGGTTGACCTTTTGGAAGAGAATAAGGTATAACTTTAATAAACTTTGTCCATTGGCCATTTCTGAATTAGTGGATGTGCCTTGATCATGATATAAACATTTATTAAAGGCAGTGGACACTATTGGTAATTACTCAAAATAATTGTTAGCATAAAAGCTAACTTGGTAACAAGCAATGGAGAGCTGTTGATAGTATAAAACATTGTGAGAAACGGCTCCCTCTGAAGTAATGTAGTATTTGAGAAGGAAGTAATTTTCCACTAAAATATTTGAATTTGATTTCGAGATCTCAGAATTAGATTTTGAGGTCCTAAAATCAAGCATCGGAAAGCACACAACTCCATGTGACAAAGGTGTTTTATCTTCCATTACTATCTCGCAACTTCGACGACCAATTGATTTCTAATTTTCACATGTTTATTATTTTGTGCATATGTTGAGATACACTAAGTGAGGAGACACAAAGTGAGAAGACTAGTCTTTGACAGTTACCAATAGTGTCCAGTGTCTAGGGGCACTGGACGCCTTTGATACTATTTTCAACCTTGAGAAAGGTAGTTAACTGTAATTGCTTCGTAAAGAAATAGAAAGGTGACCGAGTGCACTCTGTTCTACCAACCTGGCTCTTTAGTGGATGATACCCATGCCTATGGAATTTTTGCTTCTTCATGTTTCCGTCACAACAATAAAAATGGGCAAGGGGGAAAGACAATTTTGTATTTGATATTCGATCTGGATATTCATCCCATGCGTGAACTTACACAATTTTCAATGTCCAGGGCCGTTTGAATGCCAGGCCTGAACAACAACCTCAGGTATTCACACTTTTAACTCCTTTAAGGGCATATAAATATGCAAATTTCTTAATGAGTATTCGCGCAGCATTTGACCTTTGTGTCTATAACACCTTTCAGGTGCTACTAGCCAATCTCAACGGGATACAGCGTGAGAATGTAGCCCATCAAAGACTAACAGAGGACACAGAGGTAAGTCATCCTAATTAGCATCTCATGAATATTCATGTCTGGCGAGTCTTAGCCGGGCCCAATTTCATAGAGCTGCTTTATATAAGCACAAAATTTGCTTTGCAGCTTAAAAAAAAAACCTTGCTTAGTAAAATCAGATTACTGGCAAAGATTCCATTCAAACTGAGAAGGAAAAAGCCTCACACCTCATGTTCGAACGAGCAGCTGAATTTCCATGCCGAGCATATCGCCCCTACGACTAGTCCATTGTAAACATCACGCTTGGCGTATGCTTGCTCCCATTGTGCAGCTCGGATTACACGTCGACGCCGCGAGAAAATCTTCACTTTGAAACCGAGGGGAGTGTCCTATCAGTGTTTACTCTGTCGACCCCGGGTAGAAACAACACCGTTCTTATCACCTTGACTTTGTAATCAAAACACCTCACTCGTCCCTACCTCTCGTAGTTGCAGAGTGATAGAGTCGTGAAGGAGGCTCGGCTGCGAGGAAAAATCTATTAATATCAACTTGATCGAGGCTGGAAAACAATTTTCATTGTGCATGTGTGATCTGCAAGGTTGCTTGTTGTCACTGTTATGAGATGGCGTTGATGTTGCTCATTCGAGACAGCAGTGATTGAATCATGGTTGATTGAGAGGCTTTGAATTATAAACGAGGTTATGGAAGGCATCGTGACGTGATTTTTTTTCCTAAGAAACCCAGGCATGATATTCTTTCTACTTTGGTCTGATTTCTGATTTTCTTTTATTTGCCCTTGGAAAATATTGAAAAAAAATTATGATAAAATAGCCTGAACAGTCTTCTAAAGCCTGTTTTGTGTGTTTGTAGGTCGGTACTAACCCTCTATACCACTTCCTTACTTTTTGTTCCGAGGGTCCAATATCATGCCTGGAAACCATGCCAAGCCTTGAGCTAAGTTCATGGCGTGTCTCTTAGCTTTATAATAGGGATTGTGAGATTCATTGTTTTACTTGTTCATGAGGAGCAGTTGCTCTCCAGTCATGCCAGTGCTGTAGCTACAATGTATGTAAGCCAGCTCTAGTGGTGGGCTCTAAATCCAATTTAGTCCGCCAAGGGCGAGGGGTTCAACAAAATTATCCATGTTCAGAAACGGGGCCATCATTGCTGAAGTGCAATCTGGGGGAAATCTTTGCTGGTGTAGCAAAGTGTATTTCGCTCAGATAAGCTGGGCTGATATTAGTTCTGGGTAGGCCCGCCCGCTACCGCCCACCCAATTTTTTTCCTGAAGGGGCACAGCTATTTTCTTCCAGTAAGGGGCACATTTAATGAGGTGTTTGTTTTCGTATTTGTAATGGAGTTTTGCAAAGGGCACAAGAGCAAAAGCACAGGGCACCATGGTAATTTATTTGAGTGCCACAGGTGTATTTCCCTTTAAATTCTCAGTTTGAATGATTCCTCTGGAGGACTGATATTTCGTTTTTAATAATTGCTTTAGTGTTTCAAAACTTCACAATACTGACGTACATGTAAAGAAGCTGACAGTCGCTGTAATGTTTCACCAAAGTCAGATCAGCCACTCAGTATATTTGGTTTGACGTTGCAATGTCGCACTGTACTTGGCGTCCTCTTACGCTAACCAACGACTTTACGTTAATTAAGCAAACATGACAGAACGACGTTTTGAAATCATTCATTCCCAAGCCTCGTTGGATCAACATTGAGCAAACAGCTTCGTTGAGTATGGACCCCCTTATCATATCATTTCATCCAGTACCAAGGGAGTAGAGCGCGTTGAGATGGAGTCAGGGGACATGACCTTGGGGTGTCTGGCTTGGACAAAGGAAAACACACCAATCCCTTGGGTCGTACTTTTAGCGGAAAATGTCCATCAAGAATGAAATGCAATAAAGGCATTTCAGTCGCATTGTCGTTATTTTCTCCCGACTCCGATGACCGATTGAGCCTAAATTTTCACTGGTTTGTTATTTTCTATATAAGTTGTGATACACGAAGTGTGGGCCTTGGACAATACTGTTTACCGAAAGTGTCCAATGGCTTTAAACAGTGCACCATTACTTTTCAAAGTTTATTTTATTCCCCACCTGCAAGTCGGGTGCTAAGAATACACATTGTCCATTGTTAAATTAGTATCGAGAGCTCACACTCTCCCCTTTGCCAAGGATACATTAATTCTGGAGAGTGGTTGTTATATTCTCCATTTAGTCTAAAAGCCACGCCGTGAGAATACAAGTAGCCCGTTAGCGTATTCACCGTGGGGCCCTGGCCACTGTATATCTATTGGAGACAGAGATAGACTGTCAGTTATGCCAGTTTTTATGTATTCATTATTTTTATATCGTCTTTAAGGTTGGACTGGTTTGGCGAACACATAATTAGTGGTTGCCAATTGATTTGTAATACACCAGGGGGTAAGGGGGGAGGTGGAGGGGAGAAGATGAAGGGAAATATAGTCGCAGGACGTTCACCTCTATGCAGGGGTTGACTTGTTTTTGCTGTACGATATGACTAGTTTACCTACATATTGTGTTGCAAATGCATCTTTTCTTGGGTCTTTCATTGCTTACTTAGGCTCAGGGGAAGATCAAATTCTACATATATCACACCCAGTACATATTCGCAATCAAGGGTACACTTTTTTTGTGTGTCCATTCTACGTATAAACAAAAGTTTGAAAACCACTGATTTGAAAACCACTAATGTAGCAGTTTATCTCTACCTTATTTATATATTATCAATTAAAGATGCCATGTCAGATTTTTTCGCTGACTTGACCCAAAAACTTTGATTTAAAATTCAATAGGTATTTTGATGGGGGGTCGAGAAAGTTACAAGCTTTCATCAATGCTCCCGAAATGGCATAAATGTTTTGATGTAACTGGATCAGAAAGGGGGAAGCGTGCATTGACTGCTATAGGAAGTTTCCCATTCAGTCGGGAGCAATCAGAATCCAAAACACCGGAGATATCGGAGATGCTTGCCCTAATCAAGGTTTTTTTTTCTTTTTTCGATGTCACGTAAAGGCTGAGGGATTCCACCTGTTCTTTTGTGAAGAACCCCTCTCCTTTAAAATACTTTTCTGTAATTTTTTCTTCTTCATAATATTAAAGGCAGTGAATACTGTTGGCCATACTCAAAACAATTATCAGCATAAAACCTTACTTGGTGACAAGTAATGGGGAGAGGTTAACGGGGAAACATTGTGAGAAACGGCTCCTTATACGCCTCTCTTAATATTTATGCATGAGGTACGTCACAATGCTAATCCAAAACGAGGCGATGGGCGCAGCCACTGATGGGAGATGTGCGCCCATAGCTTCATTTTGGGTTAGAATTATGACGTCATGCATTATGAAGTGACATAGTTTTCAAGAAAGAAGTAATTTTCAACGTGCATTGTGCATTATGCGTATGTTAAGATACACCAAGTGAGAAGACTGGTCCTTGACAATTACCAATAGTGTCCAGTGTCTTTAAAGGGAAGGTACACGTTTGGGAATCACTCTTGAAATTAAAATGGCAATAAAAACTTGCCTGGTTAGAAAATACTACTAAGCTTTGGAGAGTATAAAGCATTATTGAGAAATAATGCACTTGGAAGTAACATGGTTATTGGAAAAAGATGACCCAAATTTGAATATGAGAGATGATACTGCCAGTGATGTTTCTCAGATTGTGTGTTTCCTATTAGTGATTTTTTCTTAAATGGACCACTCTGGATTTTAGGCAAAAACCCAACCATCTTTTGAAATGAAATATTCACATAAGTTTGATTGTACTGTACGCCTACATACATGTGTATACTCTAAAAAATGAAAGGTATACTTTGGCTCTGAACAGGTACCTGCAACGGTAGACGTTGATATTGAATATCAGCCTCTACCATGTATACCATTGCAGGCCTTCAGAGCTCCAGGCTGAGCAAGATTACAGAATGTTGTTGGCCTAAGGACCAGGGAACTGTACTAGAAGCACATTGATAGTAATACTGTAAAACGGACTTCATAAAATCTAGTTAATATTAGTATTATTGATGATTGATTGTTTGATTGATGATTCAGCAATGAACAATTTCCCTACACAAACTCTGTCAGTTGCTGCTTAAAAATCATTTGCTACTAAAAGCATTCAGAAAAAGTGCAGTCTAAATGTTTCGCTATGAAAATTTGCTGGCGAAATCATAAATTCATTCATTTTTTGCTTGATTGTTTGATTTGAATTCATTTGTTTAGATATTGACTGAACTTCAAGAGAAAATAATGTGGATCGATTGATTAATTGAATGATTGATTGATTGGTTTCTTTATGTGCTTGTTTATTTGTTAACCGATGAGTTTATTTATTGATTGAGTGGTTAAATGTTTGACTAATTTTAAAAGTTCCATCAACACAAATTGGAGATAATGTTCAGTTTTTGATGTCAGGGACAACCCAAATAAGGGAAAGCCAAAAATGCAATCGGGCTGAAAACGCTCTCCATGTATTCAAGGCTCTGATCAGATGTAGGATTAATTCAAACCAGCATGACCAGGGACCACAGAGATGAACGGCACGGTAAGAAACCTGACTCCCCCAAATACTTGGTAAAGTAACTCTACAAGCAGTATTTTCTGCTTAGCAGGTTTATGAAACCAGGCCCTGGTCAGTCCAGGCACACATTTCTTGGCTAAGCAGACTTTACAATACAATAGGTTATTATGTAGCGCCATTTCATTTAGACCACAGCGCTTTAAACGAACAATACATTGTAGCAATGCAGATAATACAGACTTTGAACTTTTACATAATGTGACAAGGAAGCTGAGATGCTTTAAGGAAAACAAAAATGCCAAGTGATCAGTGACGCAACTGAGCGCTTTTTTTAAGAAGGCGTTATTTTTAGCTTTCAATGGATGTGCCCTTTACAAACAAGTGAAAATGTCCCGTCCCCTCCCCCCCCCACCCACACCGCTACAATTTGTGACCGATCTTGGGGCGATCGTTTGGTGAGTAACTCAAGTAGGAGGCAGTGGGAAGTGTTAGAGTTGGAGTAGATTCTGAAAAATTCATAAATTTATAAAGCTGTTTGTGTCATTGCAATTGATCTCACCAGAAGGTCAAGAACATTCAAAGCATGGATTTGGATTAATATTTCAAATGCAGCGTATAAATTTGAAACCATATTTGTTCTTGATCTTTTTTTTCTTTTTTTTTGACTTTTTTTTTTCACTCAGTGTGCCACCAGAACTAGACGCATGTCACGACCCCCTGGAAAATGGTTTTGTGACAACAAAACACACTTTCCTAGAAGAAAACATCATAATAAACGAATAAACATAGTTAAAAGAACCATAAAATCTGCGAAAGAGAGTTTTTTGAAGCTACTGAGTCCTGTGACTTATGAATTTTTACCTCAAATTTGAGACCTGAATGTCAAAGTGGGGGTGCGATATCAAACAAACCGCCATGCTCGAGGCTTTTACTTTAACTCGGCCATAAATATAACATCATCTTAGTTATTTACAGAAAGTTTAAAAATAGCCTGCTTACATGTAGAAGAAATCTGGGTGATTTATGAAGGGCATTTTTTGTGTTGTTTCAAACCACTCAGAGCAATAAACTGTTTTATTATTATTTGTAAAAATAAAGTCACACAAACTGGGTGTATGAGTGAAGCAAACTAAAATGACCAAATAAAACGGGCCCCAATTTCATAAAGCCTGTAAGCACAAACAAATTTGCTTAGCACAGAATGGTATTGTTTTAAAACAGAAACGGGTTACCAGCCCAACTTACTCAAGTTTGAATGGCTGGTGCTTGAGACTAAGACACTGGACACTATTGGCCAGTCTTCTCACTTGGTGCATCTCAACATTACGTTTTTAATAATGAAGTTTCTGAAGAAACGTAATTATCAAGGAAGAGGTAATTTCTCACTCAAATAATTTGAAGACTTCATTTCTGAAGCCTTTAATTGGCATATAGCGTGTTTTTTTTTCTTTCTTTCATTATTCTCTTGCAATTTCGATAACCAATTAAGTCAAGATTTTCACTGATTTGTTGTTTTTATGTTGGGATACACCAAGTGAGAATACTGGTCTGTGACAATTAGGCTAACAAAGGTGTCCAGTGCCTTTAAAATGTGATTTTTATGTCCCGCCGGATATATATCTGTATTTGGTCGCACGTTTAGATTCACACCTGTACATGTGTTGCTCAAATTTACTGTGAACGAGAAACGCTGCGAGCGCAGGAGGAAGCACGTACACAGCATAGGCAAGCTGGCTATCCCATCCTCGGGGGATTTCCCCTCACCACTAATTGTTAGCTCTTTCAGATGATTACAGCAATAATATATGGCTCTTTGAATAAACCGGATTTGGGAGCGGTGTTACTCCTGTTCCAGAGTTTTGCACCCGGGGAGTCCGGCAATATCTTGCAATCAGATTGGAAGCCGATACTTCAGCTCTGACGCCCACTGAAACACAAACTCCAAACTCCTCCGAGGTTCGTTTCTTCCTCTTCTTCTTATTCACATGATGGCGATTTTACACGGATCGCTAGCTGACAATTGAATTGGGAGTTCTTCAGTTTCATCAAATTTTGCGGAGAGAGTTTTTTGTTTATTGAGTGGCACTTGACGTGTATAGCCTCAAAGAAAACTAACGGAAAGCAGAGAGGGAGAGGGGAGTTGTTTCCAGGTGTCGATGTTTGTCCGTGAGAATATGTAATAACGACTTGTTTGTCTGTGGGAAATATAACAACAAGTTGTGAAAAAGTTTGAGGTGTAGATAGCGGGGCGACTGTGTAAAAGTCCGCTAAACCTAGATATTGGATCGACCTATAAATTGACCTGGTTTACACTGCTATGTCAAGTTCGCTGTGCCTGCTCGTGTTGTACTAGACGCATTGCCCGGTTGACAAACTTGCATCACTATTTGTATAACTTGGGATTTGGATTTCCTATCGATACCACAAGTACACTTTTGATAGAACCTGGCTGGCTGTTATACTGGACCTTGCCAAAGGGCTACGGCCATTTGAAGTGCTTATGCCTGGAGACAGCCAGTCAATATAAATCTTGACCTGGTCAATAGAAAGACCCGCTCAATAAAGACCTGGAGGATAAAGGCCTACTCGAGGCGACACTTAAAAAGAAGAAATGCAGTCTGTAAGTTCAGTCGCTAGCAAGTAACAAAATTTTGACACTGATGACGCATGAACGAACATTATTACTCTGTGACCGGGCCATTAATTTCATTCCCTAAACCATCTCAGCTCCCTGGGGCCTAAAAAAGCCTGAGCTGCCTTGTGAACCGAGCTAAATCAATCACATGAACCACACCTCTGCCCTCACAGGTACCCATTTATTCAAGGGTGAAGAGGAGCAATTAGAGTGAAGTGTCTTGCTCAAGGACACCATGGCTGTGATTCGAAACCACACCCTAATGGCATAGTCAGCCAATAATAATAATAAGACAATAACCATCTCAATGCTCTGCGACCGATTTCAGGAAACGCTAGGATTATTCCTATCTCGAGTTAGGACGAGTAACCCATCCTAACTTAAGAATGGGTTCAATGCGTCCCACGTCTTCAGCTAGGGAACTTAACTCGTCCCAAGTCCTAAGATTAATCCCAAGTTAGGATGAGTTTGGTGAATTCGACGGCTGATCAATGGGCCAATGAAATTTCTTAAACCTCTCTCAGCTCCCTAGGGAGTACAACCTGGGCAACCTTAGCGCCACAGAGGCCTTTTCATACACAATATCAACCTCTACCCTCGCTGCGGTACCCATTTATACCCCTGTGTGAAGAGAAGCAAATAAAGTAAAGTAACTTGCTCAATGGTACAACCGGGATTTGAACCCACACTCTAATGGCTTAACCACCAGAACTTGAATTTGATGCTCTTAACCACTCAACCATGACACGCTAGTAAGGTCTGCCGTTGACCTCAGCTGTTTTTGGCAGAATTAATCAAAATATTGTAGTTCAATGACTGGCTTATCGTTAGATCCCTTTCGCAAAAACACAACAGTTCTTAAAATACAATTTGTTGACCTTTTCCCCTAAATAAAGATAGGTGTGCGTTATAAGTGAAAATTGATTAGATTTTCAATAAAAGGTCAGCGCTACACAACGGGCTGTAGGGTTACGAATGATTCTCAGACTGATCTGAGTTTTAAAGAGATATGAATTGAGGCTTGTGGTTTATCATGGCAGAGTCTGTGTGGGTGAACCTACCCCCATATCCGCTCATCTACAGTGTGTCTTTTAGTAAGCGTAGTCGACATTTTTAACAACACCCTTACCTCCGTCTTAAAGGCACTGTACACCTTTGGTAAGAACGGGTATTCTTACTTGGCTATGCACAAGTCGGCCGGCTGTTAATCAACTTAACAAACTGACAAACAGGTGCTCTCGGACTTGCCAACACAAAGGATGATCCGTTATACCCATATGCAGCAAGTTATTTCTCCTTGGTAAAGCGCAGCCTATGTGGAAATTGTAAATTTGTTACTGGAGCGTATCAAGGGCACCAAGGCAATGATCACGGGGCATGGAGGCAATCGTCTTCATTTCCTCTGTGAAGTTTCAGGCCTGGCATGCCTGGTATGTTTGGTATGTTCACACAATTTCAAGAAGAAAAAAATGTATTTAAAAAAAGAGTATGCTTTTTTTTCAACAACTGCGAGACTGCAGTGTTTCTCAACAAAGTTTTATAATCATTAATTTGTTGAGTACTTACCAAAATAAGACTCTACCTTTAACGGCCTGGTGGCTGATTGCTAGAAATACCTGTTCAGATTGTTGCTGTCTGATGGGAACCCTTTGTGCTCTGCGCAAGTCGGCCGGCCATTAATCAACTTAACAAACTGACAAACAGGTGCTCTCGGACTTGCCAACACGAAGGATGATCCGTTATACCCAACTTGAAAATTGGGTCCCGCTGCTTGCGTGTTGCTCGAAGAGATTCAGAAAGAAATTAGGTTTTCAAAGACGTGCTGAGTGCCTTGATCGCGGTTAAAGGGACACAGTTCCTTGGATCGGACGAGTTGGTTTATTACTGCATTTGAAACCGTTTGTTTTAAAAGGCATTGGTTAGAAAGAGGTTTTACAAGTACAAAATAATGATCTAACATTATGCCTTGAAGTTGCATAGTTTTCCTTATACATCGTGAACTAACACGGCACTATATTATTGTGGAGTCAAATTTGAGGTTCCATAAAATGGCCGCAAAGTAAGTTCGCAAAGTAAAGGAAAACCAAGCAAATTTGAGGCATAATTGTGTGGATCATTCTATTCTACTTTTACAACCAACTTTTTTTCTAACCAATGCATGTTATAACTGACGGTTACAAACGCTTTTCATAGACTAACTTGCTCGATCAAAGGTAACATAAGACATAAGACATAAGAAAACTTTATTGATCTTCAAAAGAAGAAATTGCACTGCTCACACAAGTTTTTTAAAAACACACCAAATGTAAAAATGAAACAACAGGGATACAAAAATAGCACAAGATACACGCACAAGGATTTAAGAATAAAAAACATATATACGCCGACAGGCCATAGTCTATACAACAATATAAAAATATATAGAATAATTTATGTTAAAAATATGCAAAAATTGTGATCTTTTATACAAAGCGTTAAAAAACGTAATACCCATGGGGACAAAAGAGGGAAGATGACGGTTGGTGCGAGCAGCCGGCAGTCTCATCCTACCACTTCTAGGAACATGTCCCTTTAAGTAAGAGGTGCTCTTGTGGTTTCATTCACATCTTGTCCGATAATGAATGAGTTTGCAATCTATTCAGGGGCTTGCTTCGCACGATGTGGACATCTTTGCTTAAGGCTTTTTTAAACTGATGTTGTGTCTGTAAGTGTTTAACGTGGTTGACAGCGTGTACTGATTGCCAGCCTAGTGGAATGACATATCTTAGACAGAAGTGGGGTACCTTGAATAGAAACAAAATTAAGTGGCGTTAAATAAAAAGGCAAATGGGTCAAAAATGGGAAGGCTGTGTAAAAAAGACCATGATCTCTGCAGGCTACAGTTTAATTCAAATTGAAAGAAATGTTTAATTCAACATAACATCTTTTAAAGAGAAAAAAAATGAAACATACCGAATAACAAATGTGGAAGCACGTTCCAAAAAGTGGGGCTTGTCAAGGATAAAAACAACACAACTGCTTTACAGAAGACAAATTAACAAAATAACGCCTACAACAAGTAACAATAACAGTATGTGTTTACGTGTATATGATGACTAGTGACTTACAGAAGTAAAATGAGATATAATTCAATTGGGGAAAAGACCTTGAGTAAAGTAGGTTAAAAAGAGTTTACTGAAACGGCTGGTGGATTAGAGAAAATGTTAGTATGTGTTTAAAGGCACTGGACACTATTGGTAATTACTCAGAATAATTGTTAGCATAAAAACTTACTTGGTAACAAGTGATGGGGAGAGGTTGATAGTATAAAACAGTGTGAGAAACGGCTCCCTCTGAAGTGACGTAGTTTCCGAGAAAGAAGTAATTTTCAACGAATTTGATTTTGAGACCTCACAAAGCGATTTTTAAAGAGGCATCATAGAATACTTTCTACCTTGATAATAGTATTGGGCTGTACAGTGTAGCTACTTTTTTGTAGTTTGACTTCCTAAAAAAAAACAAGTCAACCGATACCCCAATCTCTTAAAGCCATTGGACACTTTCGGTAAACAGTATTGTCCAAAGACCCACACTTTGTGTATCACAACTTATAAAATAACAAACCTGTGAAAATTTAGGCTCAATCACTCATCGGACTCGGGAGAAAATAATTGGAAAACCCACCTTTGTTTCTGCACGTTTCGCCGTGTCATGACATGTGTTTACTATAATTCGTAAATCTCATTGTCGAGAATTGATAATTGTTTTAATGTTTTTCAAAAAGTAAAGCATTTCATGGAATAATATTTCAAGAGAAGTCTTTTACCATAACCTTCTGTAAACCCTGTAAGTTATTTGTAAATCTGTGGACTTTAAAAAATAATTCTGTTCCGAAAAGGTATAATGGCTTTAAAAGGTTTGCATTTCACAGAGCTTCGCCATACGCTGTACTGTTTTCCATTTTTAAGAGTTGGAATAAAAGGGCAAGAGTTCAAACAAATTGTAATGGATTAAAGAGAAGGACGTAGGAAAAACCGGTTCTCAACCTTTTAAATTCAGCGGTAGTTTCTTCAAAAGGGACAGGTGGGAATCTCTCGGTTAGGATGATCAATACCCTAGCCTAGCGAATTTACCCCTTGAAGCGTGGATGATAAGATAACTTGAGCACTTCGTTCCTCTTGAACAGATCGATACACCCATCGATTGCGAAAACAACGTCCAGGAAAACGGGTATGCATGTTCTTGCCGTGCTTAAAGGCACTGGATACTATTGGTAATTACTCAAAATAATAACAAGTAATTGTTAGCATAAAATCTTTCTTGGTAACGAGTAATGGGGAGAGGATGATAGTATAAAACATTGTGAGAAACGGCTCCCTCTGAAGTGACATAGTTTTCAAGAAAGAAGTAATTTTCCACAAATTTGATTTTGAGACCCCAGAATTAGATTTTGAGGTCTCGAAATCAAGCATCTGAAAGCACCAACTTCCTGTGACAAGAGTGTTTTTTCCTTTATATTATTATCATGCAACTTTGACGACACATTGAGCTCAAATTTTCCCAGGTTTGTTATTTTATGCATATGTTGAGATACACCAAGTGAGAAGACTGGTCTTTGACAATTACCAATAGTGTACAGTGTCTTTAAGCGTTGGGAAATAGTACTGCGTTACACTTGGAAGCATGAGTGGTGTGTACGCGGGTTTGTTGCCTCTCCCCTCTCATGTCTCTCTCTAAGAACTGGTTCATTTCAGTTTTGTTTATTTTTCTTTGAAACCAATCACAAGTTTTCGCCTGAGGGTGATATGCATCTGCGCTTTTGTTGCCAAAGGGGGCATCTGGTTCGGTATTGTTATTTTTGGTGTTGTTTTGACAGCTCGTTTCTTGTTATGTGTTAGACACCCAACTAAATGTTCCATGTACATCTGTCTTGAAAAAAGTGTTTAAAGCGAAAACATTCAACGGCCAGTTTTCTTAATTTTTAAGCCAAGTCACACACCTTATCGCCTGATCAGAACGACTTTGAGTAAATTAAAAATGAATGTTTTATTTTGAAATTTAAAGTCATTCTGTCTCAGTACTGTTTCTTTTGAAGCACCCTGGAACAGAAAAAGGAAAGGTTGCTGGTTTTTCAGAACCACTCACTTATTCAAACAATTATTTTTTTTTTTTCATTTACACCGTGTATAATAATAATTAAAAAGAAATAAGAACATTCTTTATCTCCGATGCAAATTTAACATCTACATGTATTATATCGTTGCGGTACCCGCTGCCAAAACATAGCATTCGCTGCTCTTGAATTGCAAGGGTCGTTGGTTCGAATCCCACCTGAGTAACATGCCTGTGATATTTTTTTTTACAGGACTCGGGATAGCACTGAGTATACAGTGCTAACACACATCGGAATACAACAATTATTTTAAGCAGTTACCACTAGTGTCCAGTGCCTTAATATTGATCGAACAAATTTCCTCTAGCGCTACTACGAGCTATGTACCCACCCCAATGATTACATGGATGTAAGACCCTGCCTTCCAATACCAAGAAATTTAATACTGCAATCTTGAGAGAGTTTCTTTTATAACCGGAAGGGTGTTGTGACACCATCTGTCTATGTTATAATACAATGATTACTAGTAATAAACAACTATGAGAAAGCGCCGCCTCCCCAAGGATTTTTACACCTCGAGAAAATTTATTCATTTTTTTTCGATATTGTTTCTTCCCCTTGGGGTCCATCTTTGATAACCCTTGGTGGAGTGAAGCAATTATGTAATTCTTAAAGGCCGTGGACACTATTGGTAATTGTCAAAGACTAGCCTCCACAGTTGGTGTATCTCAACATATGCATAAAATAATGAACCTGTGAAAATTTAAGCTCAATCGGTCATCGAACTTGCGAGGTATGAATGAAAGAAAAAAACACCCTTGTCACACGAAGGTGTGTGCGTTTAGATGGTTGATTTCGAGACCTCAAAGTCTAAATCTGAGGTCTTAAAATCAAATTTGTGGAAAATTACTTCTTTCTCGAAAACTATGGCACTTCAGAGGGTGCCGTTTCTCACAATGTTTTATACCATCCACCTCTCCCTATTATTCGTCACCAAGAAAGGTTTCATGCTAATAATTATTTTGAGTACTTACCAATATTGTCCACTGCCTTTAAAGGGGTGTTGTTACAGAATTGTTATATAACACATAATAATCAAGCAATAAACCACAAGGGAAACTCAGACTGGGTCATGGTGAATATTTATATAAAATGATTTGGGGGTCAAACAGACAAAAAGTAACGAGAGCAGGATTTTAACCAACGTTAAACTCGGTATTGTTGGTTCAAATCCAGCGATAGTCACTTTTTCTGTTTTCACCGGTCCACCTTTTTTCTTTTCCAGTTTATAATAATTATCAGCATAAAACCTTACTTGGTGACGAGTAATGGGGGAGGTTGGTGGTATAAAACATTGTTGAAGTGACACAGTTTTCGAGAAAGAAGTAATTTTCCACGACCTCGGATTTAGAACTTGAGGTCTCGAAATCAACCATCTAAACGCACACATCTTCGTGTGACAAGGGCGTTTTTTCTTTCATTATTATTTCGCAACTTCGATGACCGATTGAGCTCAAATTTTCACAGGTTTGTTATTTGATGCATATGTTGAGATAAACCAAGTGAGGAGACTGGTCTTTGACAATTACCGATAGTGTCCACTATCTTTAAGCAGCGCTTCTGCCCCAGAGCATACTTTCTTTCTGACAAATTTGTTTTTCACTGGTGATCGTCTGTCATGCAATCACTCAAGCAATCAAACAATCCCTCGAACAACAGTCTGTCACTCATACAGCAACAGACTCTCCGGGTAAAAAATTACATCGAACAAAAAAACAAAACACGGCTAGTATTAATCAGAGTAACTAAAAATAAAAACAGACAGAGGGGAAGAAAAAATAGAATCAGATACTCGCAAATTGCGATCGGAGAATGCTTGAACCTCTCTCTCCACGCTTTTTAAAATCAGCTTGGGGTTTCCTCAAGGTCTGTAAGCGATAATTTCCCCCGTCGTTCTGGCTGGCTGGAATAAACCATTAGCGCAAGCATAATCATCCCTTAAAATCACTCTACACGTCCGGGAGACGGCGGGGGTGTGAGGACGGTGCGGGTTTCGATTCAATGTACGAGGCTTGATTGGAAGTGAAGGGGAAGGGGGGCCCTCGGTGGTCGGGTCGTCTCAATTTTGTGTTGTCAGTTGTAGCGTATACTTTGGACTATCGATTTGAGGAATCAGGATTGGACAGAGTGGCAGCATTTTTTTTCTTTCCGCGATCCCATTGAAAACAATTTTTTTTAAAGCGAAGTTGCAACAGCTGGATTTAAAGGCACACATTTGGATCCAGACCTGTATGCTTCGTTTCTGAAAGGGCAATGGCGCCAAGTTGTGTTCTCCATGGTAAAGGGCACCCTGTGAGGCAATTTCTAATGGATTATTTCAAGGGCACCAAGGCAATGACCAGGGGTATGGAGGCAATCGCCTTCTTTGCCTCTGTGAAGTTTTGTACATATATTTATTTTATTATTCGTTTTATTACTTGTAATGTTTTACAACCAGATGTTGGGAGGCAGGTCTGCGGACCATAGTAATTACTTTGCTTTTGTTTCTCCTAGCCCATCTGGAAATATTTTTGAATAAATAATAATTCTAATAATAATAGTACATGTAGTAAGAAAGTTGCTGATGAAAAGATCTTATGGTGTGTTTTGTAGAAAAAGCGGAAGCTGTTTGATGAAGAGAGAAACAACCTATACAATGCATTGGAGCAAGTAAAGACAGCAAACAGCAGTAGGGTATCGTTCAGACAGCAATTGATATCACAGGTATGAAATGTACGCTATGTTTGTTTGTTTGTTTGTCTGCTTCTTGGTTTGTTTGTGTGTTGTTTGTGGTTTTGTGAAGTGTTTAATGAGCCATGCAGGCATGTGAGACTTCTTCTTTTCAGCTGATTTCCTCTTTTGGGGTTTTGATTTTCCTCTTTTTTTCCTTAACTTACTGTGTAAAAAAGTTTAGGAAAATTGTCTTTTCCTCTTTTTTGCTTGCCTGGTTTTCTCTTTTCCTCTTTTTTTTTCATGGCTAGTTACTCACATGACTATAGCCATGAAATCGGGCTGTGGTTGCATTCCTGCTAGAATGCATCTAACCTATGATGAAATCGGTGATACTCAACCTCGGAGCGATCTGAAAATAATACCTGAATTATCGGTAAAGCGAGCCTCGGCCAGAGTTAAGCTGTGCATCACAACATAACGCTTTTAATTGAGGAATATTAAGTTGCTGGTGGCTCTTTGAGATCACGGACAATTAATAGTTGTCCTCCTTCGGGCGAGGACGCCATCTGGGAAACAAAACATGTCGTGCATCCTTCGTACTTTGTATGGCGTAGTCGCCCACTTTCAGAACTCACCTGTGAATTGGTTTACTCCAAAGGTTACTTAGTGTTATAAGCGTCCATTTGTTAAAGGCGCTGGACACGTTTAGTAAATACTCAAACGAATATTTAGCATTTAACAGCCGACTCGGTAACGAGCAACAGAGAGCTTTTGATAAAACATTGTGAGAAACGGCTCCCTCTGAAGCAACGTAGTTGTTGAGAAAGAAGTCATTTCTCACTCAACGCCTTTTATTAAACATTTAAAAGAGATTTTTGCTTAGGCATTGGACACCTTTGGTTATTATCAAACACCAAGTGAGGACACTGGTCTTTGACAGTTACCAAACGTGTACCCTCCCTTTAAAGGTAACTTATAAAAGGATCTGTGTTGTGGTGAAAGTGTGTACGGTTAACCCACTCTCAATCATTTAAGATGTAAGTAACAAATAAAAATCCCTGAGGCAAGGAAGCTACACTGGGGAAGCAAGTTCTAACGTCACCAACGTAGATCTGTACAAAGTGATCTGTTCTACATCCGTTTTCAAACAAGTAGTGGGACCAAACTTGTAGATTTGATGAGCAGGTAGTCAACTTGTTGTACAATTTCTTTAACTTTATTTTTTTTTACTTTGAATGTTTTTCTTCTGTGTTTTTTGTGTGTGTTTATTGTCTGCTATTATAGATAATCATTTTTTTTCTGAGATTTTAAAGAAATTAATTCTTTACTGTCCAGGCCCATTTGGCAATATTGATTTTTTTTTTCAGAAAAAAAAAAGAAAAAAGGTTGAGATGTGTCTTTTGGGTTTAAGTTGGTTTAACCTCAACTTCTTTGACCAAGACATTTGACATTTGGTAACAAGTTAACTTAGCACCCAAATTCTTTGACTCTGATTATTATGGTTGTTTGCCTGATATCAGTTTACTAGTGCAGAATTCAGTCCAACACCATTAATAATAATAATGAAAACTTATAAAGCGCACAAATCCACAGAAGCGCTCATGGCGCTAAAATACAAACAATAGCATTAATTAATATACAATAACAACAACAAAAATTAAAATGTAAACCTAAGTTGAGAGAAATCTAGAACATGTGGTATAGAAAACAATAATACCAATGCAATATTTAAGAAAAAAAAACATCCTAAAAGGTAACAAAAATAACAATAATTAAACCATTGAAACAAATGCCTGTTTCAAGAGATGTGTTTTCAGTTGTTTTTGAAATTGGGTCAAAGAAACGGATGATTTTACTAGTGCAGGCAGTTTGTTCCATAGACGTGGTGCAGCATGTGAAAAAGATCGGTCTCCCCATGAATGTTTGGAAATGGGCTCAATGAGGAGGCTAGAATTATAAGACCGAAGTTTTCGAGGAGGATTGTATGAGCTGAGAAGATCATCAATATATGCAGGGGCATTCAGTAACGCAACACCCAAACTGTTGGACTCTGATTATGGTGGTATGCCTGATCCCATGTGAAACATTTACTAGTACAGTCCCCAGTCCAACAAAATCAAACAAAACATACAGTTGAATTTCAAACGATTTCTTTGGAATCATTAGAGTTTAACTTGCACTAGTAGTGCTACTACATTAGTTACTAAAACTACTTTTCAGTTTTGAAATGGCAACTGAGTTTCCATAATTCCTCTTGCAGACGGAGACAAAATCACTGGTTGTCATGGTAACAGAGAGTCTTCAACTACTCGGAGATGAGAGGGCAAGACTGGAGTCCGAGTTAATGGAAGAGCGGGATAAGAGGACATGTTTGGATAAATTAAGGTACTTAAAATTTCAGAGAGAAAATAGATATGTGTATTTATCGGATTGGCATTTGCTCCTTAGGAAAATAAACTCCAAATCCTTGAATCAAACATAGGAACGTGAGATTTTTGAAAGCGGGTAAAATTACAAACAAACAGTCTTATATTGTGACATTTTCCTGGTCAAACAAAAAGCAGTAAGGTTAATTTGATTAAACCTATTCTTTATCCCTGATGCAAATGTTACTTCTTTTGAAGTCGTTGCAGTACCCGCTGCTAAAATATTGGATTTGAACTGCCCATAGCTACCGGGCAAGCCTGATGATCTAGTTGGGCGGCTCTAGAAGGGCAAAGGTTGTGGGTTCGAATCCCAGGGAAGTACGAATTGTGAAGGGGGTAACCCTGTTTCAGGTCCATGAGTAGGTGACAACGTGCCCCTGGTGACAGGTGATTGGTGATTTGGGTTGATAGCCCAAATCAGTTAAGTGTTGCCCTCACCGTGGTGTGGCCGGCCAGACTTATGATGCTAGGCAAAATCTAAGAGAAATCTGCACCAATGCTAAACTTGTACCCAACTTGTCTCCCCATCTGGACGAACTCCAGTATTTTGACCCCCTTCTATTTGAAAATTTATATTGAAGTTGTGATGTTGGGTGATTTCATTCATTTCATTCATTCATTTGACTTATTAATCTCCATCATGATATAAAAACATGAAATTCCAAATCTCGTTACAAGACATTTCTCATTAAAAAAGCAAAATAAACGGACCACTCTTTTTGTAAACAGAGTTTCAATCTACAGTGTATACAAATTGTTTTTAAAAAGCATTAAAAGCATTTGACTGGAAAGTGTTCCAATAGTTGACGTGTTTATTTACATTCAGCGTTCTGCTTTTAAGATTCTATACACATCAAGAAGGCGCCAGACCTAATGTTTTTTCCCTAATTGTTTTTTTTTTTTTTTGTGATATCAGTTCAGAATTGCAGAGGAATATTCAGGATGTCAAAGAGCAACTGCAATTGGAAAAGGAACAAAGTTTGAGGCAGAAAAAATCCCTGGTAAGACCAAACTTGTTGTACATAAAACATTGCTTGTCATTGTTCGCTTGATTTTTGTTGTGGTTGCTGATTTTAAACTTATTTTTATATCTTGTTATTTTTGCTGATTATCTATATTTTAAATGTTTCTCTGTATTAGCGCCATGGAGCATTGTTTTCGATGGAGATGGCGCTATATAAATTTTTACTACTATTATTATTATTATTATTATTATTATATAATAGTAATAATAATAGTAGTGGCTTCTTAAAGTGCACATATCCGTCACTCAGTGACGCTCAAGACGCTTTAACATACAGTATGTTCTGCAAAGTATGAGGGACTACGTTTGACTTATGAGACCTGTAATCCTTAGCACCATGTCATGGTTTACAAGGTACTGTGGCGCAATATGCTGCCAATCAAGCCAGGAACACGGTGGCGAACCTCTTCTATTTTTGATAAGTGCACTGGGTTCTTTTACACGCATTATACAACACACAGGACCGACAACTTTACATCCCATTCGAAGGACGAAGCAATGGTTAGGTTTTTTTGTGGCTAGTAAGTAGTTTGCATCAGCTACTTTTATTTTCTCATCATTTCTTATCATGACATTCAAAACTTTGCTCAGGGCCCACTCCTGGTCTTGAGAAATATTCAGTTCCACTATGGTTTATCTGTCTCTAAAGTCGGTTAGTAAACTCTGACGTTGTTTTGGTTTTAGACTAATATCCCACTCTCGAGGGCATGATCCCAAATCACAAGATAGCCCTTGAGAAGTGTGTCTATTCCCATACAATGGTTAAATTATTTATCAGTGGACACTTTGCAGCCGAGATTTGTCTCTTAGCAGACCCCTCACCAGACACCTTCCAAACGACGGGTATTTGTGTGACGATGGAATACCAATTGATCCATCCCCTATTTCATCATGACACAGTGACAGGTTTAGGATGAGGCAACATTGTGTGCATTCTGTGCATGGTGTCTGTTCAACTACTGTTTCATGAAGCAATTATTTCTTGTTCTATAAAAGCCAACAATTCTTTTTCCATTTTTATACACTACAAATTCTTTTGGAAAATTTTCAATTTTGCTTGCTTTGATTTGAAAGCATTTGCGATTTTGAGAAGGCACATTAAAATAATAATTATAGTATTATTAAAAGCTTGTATAAAGCGCCGTAGGCCTATATAAAAAAAACAATAACAATTGCTAACAAAAATAAAAGCCAAAAACATGGTATTCTATTTTTTTACAAAACAAGCAAAACTTTTTTAAGTTATTATCTTTGTGGTGAATGGACACATTACTACAAACCGTGCAAGGTTGGGTCCTGAACAGATTTTCTCAGTTTAATTATGATATTTGAGTTTAAGTGTACGTGTGAACATCTTGTGTGCGCAGGATTTCAGAGAGTGCCAATTTTTTAAGCTCACAAGATAATCCTAATGGCATACAAGGCGCTAGATAGCTCATTCACGCCTTGTCATATTATTCTGATAATCATAACAGTCGATAGCGTCAGTATCAGCCACTTTTTGATGCTCATGACGCATGAAGATATAAGCCCTGGTCACTGGGTGGTTTATTTCCTTCCTTGAACCATCTCAGCTCCGTAGGCAGTTTATTAAAAATTGGTTCAAATGCGAATCACACCTTTAAAGGCATAGGACACCTTTGGTAATTGTCAAAGATCAGTATTCTCACTTGGTGTATCCCAACATATGCATAACATCTTTTAACAAACCTGTGAAAATTTGAACTCAATTGGTCGTCAAAGTTGCAAGAGAAAAATGAACGAAAAATCACCCTTGTTGCACAAATTTGTGTGATTTCAGATGCTCAATAAAATTCCCCTGGGGCCCTAAAGCAGACCCTGTACCCCACGCCCTAAATGGTATGACTACCCCCCCTCCCCCCATTTTAAGACCGATCGACGCCCATGCTATTCTATCTATGAACAGAATTTTGGAAGTAACTTTAACTAGTGAAGTTGCGGTGACCTCCGAATGCCTGTTTGTGTCTTCGTTATTTGACCTCTTCTGTTTCACACCATACATTACCAACAGTCGAAGATAACCTTATATACAGTGTCTAGTCTATAGGCATGCTTATAAGACGAGCAGAGTCTGTTCGAAATTTCAAGTTACACCACACCGGCTCTTTTCAGAGCTTAAAACTCACTCAAAAGACGTTTTCTTCATGGTTGTACGTGTGAGTTCACTATTACCATGATTACCAGTTAATTCTTATCTTGTTTCCACACCGTGGAAAGCTTCAAACACCACTTTTAAACAGCTAACCTGAGCGGAATGTTTTCAACACAAATGGTATTTTTACTTGTTTATAATGCACTTGTTCACCATTTTAATGTAATTTTGATATGTGTATACACTTCTGATCTTTTCGTAATTATCGCTTAAAAAATCAGGCCCCTACCTAAAGGTTTTTTGAAAAACTAAAAACACTTCTGCCGTTGAGAGCGGGCGTCAAAGGACAATGCCGCTGACGTCATTTGTGGGAGTTTGCTTTGTTATACATCCACGCTGCAACAAAGCGGCTTTATCTACTTATGGCGTTTTGAGAGTGATTACATAACGAGGCTTTTCGCAAATCTCACAGAAAAGCTCTGGACAAGGGCATACAAAGTGATTGTTTTTTTACACAATTGAAACCTATTTATAATCATATGACTCGATTTCCTTATTCATTGAAAACATTTTAAGTGGAATTCAGCAAAGTTCACTACCTGACATTTTCGTTAAAGCAGGTCTTTAAGTACAAGGATACTTCATATTAAAGTAGGCTGCAACAATGTAGACTTTTTGGCTCACAAGAGGGCGGGCTTCATATTGAACAATGCATCTGTCAACCAGTACAAACTCTGCCGATCAAAAGTTTGCTGAGCCATGTGTATTCAGCTAGTCACACCTCTGTATACAAAATGTGGGATGTAAAATTTTATGCCAAAATCTTTCCTACAATTGTCTAAGAATTCAGCTATCAGTTTGGAGGTTGTTTTTAAACCTCATGTGACAAAAATCATTCAAAATAAATACAAAAGCCCAAGAATTCAGCCATAATGTTGGAGAGTTTTTTAAAAATCCTTTTGCGTTATGAATAATGGTCATATGAAGGCAACAAAAATAACCCAGTTTTTAACAGCAAACAAAAACTACGCAAACCAGAATATAGTCACCAGCCAAATGCCATTTCTCAAATACAATTTTTGACCCGTATCCTGCTGATTTTTCCTTAGTGGGCAATTTGTAAGCATTATTTTCTAAACCCCTACACCCCTCCCTCATCAAAAATTAACGACCCCACAGAAATCAACTCCTCAGAGTCGGACACTTTCCTTCCGCTAAAAACACAGCTGTGATGAATACCATGTCTCTCCAGTCCCTTACAAGTGAACTTCATTAAAGTTTCAGTAAGCATGAATAGCAAAGCGCGATGCAGGCAGGTTTTACTTAGTCACCCTTGCACCAGTCCCTATGACTTATTAAACAAACGCCTAGCTTCATGCCTAGCGTTACGATTTCCTGTCATAAGATTGTTGATTTGTTTTATTGCGGTGGTGGCTGGAACATTTGATTCAACACCCTGACAACAAAAGCAGCTGGTGATTTGTTGATGCACAGGGGGAAAAAAAATAAATAAATAAATAAAATAAAATAGCTCCCCTCCCTTACAGGGTAAGTGGCATTGGAACTCTGGAAAATACTTGCTTAGAAGAAGAAACAAATTGTTAGCTTCGAGAGAGACTCCTTTGATAAGTGGTAGTTCTGAGGAAAACCGGTGGTTGACAACTCAACGTTTCGATCTGTATGCTCTGATGGTCTTTGATGGATACTGACTGCAGTGTATAAACAGCCAATAAAGGATGCTCTCAAATATATAGATATAACAGTTTTCTAACAGCTGCAGTCCATCCAGGAAACATAAAAAATATGACGAGTCTCTTACTCCAAGGTATAACATGGTAAAAATGGGTTTTCTCCAGAACGCTCAAAGCCAAATTTTTGAAAAATGTGGGGTCAAACAAACCTGTGCGACAAAGTGGCGGCTATTCGGTGTGGAAATGCCAAAGCTGGAGAACTGTGTTAATCAAGGGATTTTCGGGATTTTCGTCACTGGCGTCCAGGGTCATTATAATAGATAAGCCGTTTTTGACTCTCGGCTGGGTGCATTTTTGACTTATTTATTACTAAATGCAAATTTTGAGAGTAAAATGGTTATAAACCGGTATCTGCGATGTCTATTTGGTCACAAAAAGGTAACAGTTGACATATTGTGATCATCCTTTATTGGCTCTCTTTAACCACTGGTTCTTCTCAGAAACGGCACTACTCAAAAGATATTTACACTTAGACGGCGTTCCCACTGGATCCACAATTGCGAGATCGGGATCCCGCAACAAGATTAGTTGCAGGCGTGAAATCACGGTCGCGTTCCCACTCAAGAGTGATCGTGCATTGATCCCCCTTTTGGGGAATGGAAGTGGGTTCAAAAGAACACCGTTTCGCAAGTGATTTGCGGGGTCTGATCGCCCTTTGTGTTCCCGCCAGACTTTTCATCGCCCATTAATCCACAAGGTCGATTAGATCCCGCTTTAATCCTACTCCCGAGGAGGATCAAAATTGCACGGTCAGATTCTGGTTGCCCTTGCGTTCCCACTGGAGCTTATTTCTCTTTGATCGCCCTTTGATCGCCCCAGATCAATGCGGGGTCCAGTGGGAACGAGGTCATAGTATATACTCCAACCATGCAAAGTTTCAAATCCAATTATTATGTATTTTGCTCTTAAATAAAAACTGATAGTGGAGTTGGTAATTGGCCTTTGGGCACCGTAAACATTCTGTTGTTTGAGCATGTGTGATTTACACTTTAGCAGTCAAATTGATGCCGACACCAGACATTGAGTACCAGTTCCAAAATAATTAGCTACGAACGGGGGTTGAACTGTAATTTTGATTTGACAGCTTTGTGAGATTGGTTTGTGATTCCCATAATGACTGTATACCAAGTAAATACATGTAGAAGGCGCTCCCCAATGTGCTCAAACTAGTGTTGAGTTTGGCAGGTTTATCAGAATGTTTCAAGTGTAGCTAGGGGGGCTTTTGATGATGCTGGTTTTAAAGATACAAGTAGAGTGATAGATTGGGTTTTTTTGTCAACGTAACAATGATAGCCTTTGAGAAAGACTCCTTGGGTCATATACCCTCAGTTCTCTTGGTTGGTAAGTTGTTTACAACAGCTATTCTACACCGACCCTTACAAATCTGAGAAATTGTACATGAATTGTTTCTCAGATTCAAAGTGAAACTTTTCTCAAAAATGCTATACTATTGGACGCTGCTGTAGGCTTCGAACCAATAGTTTTTATTGCCATCAATTCTAAGAGCGATTACCAAACGATGTTCCCTCCCTTTAAAGGCAGTGGACACTATTGGTAATTGTCAAAGACTAGCCGTCACAGTTGGTGTATCTCAACATATGCATTAAATAACTAACCTGTGAAAATTTGAGCTCAATCGGTCATCAAAGTTGCGAGATAATAATGAAAGAAGAAAACACCTTAGTCACACGAAGTTGTGTGCATTTAGATGGTTGATTTCGAGACCTCAAGTTCTAAATCTGAGGTCTCGAAATCAAGTTCGTGGAAAATTACTTCTTTCTCGAAAACTATGGCACTTCAGAGGGAGCCGTTTCTCACAATGTTTTATACCATCAACCTCTCCCCATTACTCATTACCAAGTGAGGTTTCATGCTGATAATTATTTTGAGTAATGTCCACTCCCTTTAAGCTAGACTCTATTTTTTTTTTTTTTTTTACCCAATGATTTGGAATAATGAGTAAAGCTAAGATGCTTGGGCTATACTTCCCCCTTGGGAGTGTTCATTTTCCTCAGAGATACGGCAAGATTTCCTTGCTTGTCTCATAAACTGTATCTCATTAGAGTTATACAGTAAATGACACCTTCATTCTTGGTCTTTGTCGAGGTCTTGGACTTCAGGCTTGTAGGTCAACAAATAAAATAAAAATTGTCATCTATTGAAACCAACAGTTTTCTTAAAGTGACTTTGAATCGTAAAGCCCAACCTTTGAATAACCCTTTCCTCTGACAGGACTTGAGTTTAATCAAGTCATAAAACTCATCCAATTTGGGGGTTTGTAAAAAAGATAAACAAATAAAAAAATGTTCATCTATTGAAACCAATATTTCTCCAAAAGTAGACCTTTGAAGGACCTTGTCAAACAGACAGGGTCTGAAACGGTCAAGTCATAAATCCCTCTATCAAATGTGTGGGTTTGTTATTTAGTTCATCTTATGAGACTTGACGGATGGGGTGTTAATTCTCATTTTCATACTTTAAGCATTTATGTACACCACCATCCCTATTATGTATTGCCAAAGACTGCATTCAGTGACAGTCTCATTAGGGTATTGTCTTGAATTTTTAATGAGTAAACGACAGTTAACTTATTGTAATTTGGTGCAGTTCCTTAATATTTGATTTCAAATTGATGTAATTATTCCTTTATTTGTCAGCGGACCAGACCTTCGTTAATGAGTCAGACTTGAAACTTTTCGTAGAAAGAGTCATTTGTGAGAGTTGATGAAGTGGCAAGGCTGAACTGTTTTTGATTCCCTTGCTGTAAAATTACATTCCTTTAAAGGGAGGTGGGGCTAATGGCAGGCCCGGTGTGGCGGTTTCAGTCTTCCGCCATGTTCAGTTTTCCGTGTGACGTTGCCGGACATTTCACCACGTTGTTGGAACGGTTTAAGCTTTCCGGCGTGTTCAGTTTTCCGGGTGACGTTTCCAGACAAAAATACAGCCGCGAGTACCCTGGCGAGTACTGTAGTTCTCTCAGTGACGCCAAATTGTTTATTATTTTCTGTTATTTAGTCACATTCTCTTGCCCCATCTTTACACGTATTCATGCGTACAACTGTAAGCAGGTCACACTGCTTGTGCCACACCAAATTCTCTCATACGATCCACGCGTTCGCCGCTCGTTGTACTCGTGGACACCGCCATGACAGCTACCGGAGAGTAACACGGATGACTCAATACGGCACTAAAAATTGACTACTTTTGCTTGCTGTGCGCAGGCATCACATGACGTAATGTTACCGTATTTGGTCATTCGGAAAACTGAACACGGCGGAAATTGAAACCGCCACACTGATACCTCAAAATGTTACACCTTATTAACAGGTGCAGTGCTTCTTACCGAGTAGGTTTGTAGGGTCATTAAATGGGTGGAATAATTACCAGAGGTACACCCTTTAAAGGCAGTGGACACTATTAGTAATTACTCAAAATAATTATTAGCATCAAACCTTTCTCTGTAAATGAGTAATGGGGAGAGGTTGATAGTATAAAACATTGTGGGAAACGGCTCCCTCTGAAGTAATGTAGTTTTCGAGAAAGAAGTAATTTTCCACGAATTTGATTTTGAGACCTCAGAATTAGAATTTTGAGGTCTCGAAATCAAGCATCTGAAAGTGCACAACTCCGTGTGACAAGGGTGTCTTTTCTTTCATTATTATCTCACAACTTAGACGACCGATTGAGCTCAAATTTTCACAGGTTTGTTATTTTGTGCATATAAATGTTGAGATACACCAACTGTGAAGACTAGTCTTTGACAATTATCAATAGTGTCTAGTGTCTTTAAAGAATGAGCGTTGGGCACAGTGTTCATGGTGTATGGACCAGTACCAACCCAGTAACGATAGACCACAATTCAGGCATAATATGCTTCCTTGCACCTAGTCCGGTTTGCCCTTGGAAAAATCAGATAAATTGTTATAAGGTCTCGGCCTTCACTGTGTGTAGATGTAGGCCAACCCTTGCAATGAAAATGTTCCTACTTTTGTTTTCCCATACCCAAATATTGTGTTTGATAATTGTCACTTTGATCCGTCTCTAGCACCATCCGTTAATAAATATCTAATCTATAGCACAATTTCTTAGTGACAAATCAAACAATGAATCTGTCAATGATCTGTGTACAAAATGTCAAAAAGTCGACAGGGATGTTTCCTTTAACTAACAATAGATTTTATTTGTGTGTGTATTTCATTTCATATACAGGGAGACAACTCAACGGTGGTTTTGCATTTAACTAACCATTTATTTTGTGTTTGTGCGTTTTACAGGAAGACACCGTCAGTCAATTAAGGAGTGAGTTGTCCTCGTTACACGCCGACAAAGATACAGCGATAAAAGTGAAACAACGCCTACTTGAAGAGGTTCGTAGATAAGAGCCCTTTCAATACGCTCAACTTACTCAAAAGTGCCTATCCTGGGTGTCATTTTGGATGTCAAAATCGTATACAAACATGCACCAAAGACTTAGAGAGTTGACGCCCAAAATTACGCGCATTGCTCTGCCTGAGTTGAGGCCCACGTTTTGACACACAGAGAACAGCTATTGTCCAAGGATCTGCCTCCTTTTGGGAGTGTGATGTCATATGCAAATTTGCCCCTATCCATGTTCTGCAGTTTTACTAAGAAGCCATTGCAAGTCAACTATTTGCTATGTCAAATGGTTCGGGGCAAGCCTGTCCATACATGTGTAGCAACCTCCAGATGAGCAAACCCTGGTACCATTGTGCCAAAAGCCCTTTTCACACGGCCAAAATGTAGCCAGGGTCTCCCTTGCTACAAAATTAGCAATGTTGGACAAGATTTGACAAGGGACCCTGGACACTCCACAAATTATTGTCCTTTCACACAAGGTGCATTTGGTAAAATCTTACAACCATGCTACAATTTAGCAAGGGACCCTTGCTAAATTGCTCTCGTGTGAAAGGGGCTAAACATATTCATTCAGAATTGTTTATGGGTGTTCACTACTCCTAGAACTATGAGGTTTGTCCCGCTATCATCTTCACGATAGGTTTGTTAGTTAATGCATGTTGGGATACAGCAAGTGAGAAGACTGGGCCCAATTTCATAGAGCTGCTTACGCACAAAATTCTGCTTATAAAAGCAAAATAATCAATGCTAAGTAAAATCAGAATACCGGCCAAGACTCCACTCAATTGTTATGCTAAGTAAACAACAGCTAAATACCAGTCACAAGCAATGTATATGGCATGAAATTTTTGCCAGTATTATGTGTAAAAAAGGCGAGCTATTTTCGTGCTTAACCAAATTTTTTGCTTAAGCAGCTCTATGAAATTGGCCCCTGGTCTTTGTCAATAACCGAAAGTGTCCACTGCCTTTAACATAATAATTACACAATTTCATAAATCACTTGAGCTTCGTTAGGTTCATTTGAGGACACTGCTATAAAAAAGATCTTACAAACAGTGTCTACATACACTTTAATGTCACTAAGCAATAATGAAATACGGCAAATAAAGTAAAAACACCCTATCCAAGACACAAATGCGTTCATATCCCCATTGCATACTTTGTGTGGACACCAAACAATGGTGTTTTGCAGTCCTGACTGCTTTCGTCATACGCTTAATTACAAACTGCACATCAGGGAATCGTAGATAGATCCTTTCTTCTACAGCTTTGTTAAAGGTACTCAACATGTTTGGTAATTACTCAAAATATATTGCTTACTCGGTAACGTGCAATGGAGAGCTGTTGATAGTATAAAACATTGTGAGAACTGACTCCCTCTGAAGTACCGTAGTTTTTGAGAAAGAGGTGATTTCTCACTCAAATATTTGAATCTTAAAAAGACTTCAGGCCTGCAGCCTTTCTCAAGCATCTGAGAGCACACACATAAATTGTGCAACAAGGGTGTTTTGTCTTTCATTATTCTCTTGCAACTTGGATGACCGATTGACCAATTTTCACAAATTGTTTATTTAGTGTAAAAACTTACTTTTTAGGCCCTAACGTGCAATGGAGAGCTGTTGATAGTATAAAACGATGTGAGCAATGGCTCCCTCTGAAGTAACACAGTTTTTGAGACTTCAGACCTGAAGCCTTTTTTGGGCTTCTAAAACCATATAAATATGTAAGACAAGTTTTTTTAAAATGTATTATTCTCTTGAAACTTTGACGACCAATTCAGTCCAAATTTTCACTTTGTTATTTTATGCATACATGTATGTTGGGATACACAAAGTGAGAAGACTAGTTTTTGACGATTACCAAAGGTGTCCAGTGACTTTAAAGGAACACGTTGCCTTGGATCGGACGAGTTGGTCAAAACAAAAGCGTTTGTAACCGTTTTTTATAAAATGCATATGGGTGGAAAGATGTTTTAAAAGTAGAATACAATGATCCACACAAGTTTGCCTCCAAATTGCATGGTTTTCCTTCTACTGTGCGAACTAACATGGTCGGCCATTTATGGGAGTCAAAATTTTGACCCCCATAAATGGCCGACGTATTAGTCGACGAGGTAAAAGGAAAACCACGCAATTTCGAGGTATGTTTGTGTGGATCATTGTATTCTACTTTTACAACATCTTTCTACCCATATGCATTTTATAATTAACGGTTACAAACGCTTTTCAAAGACCAACTCGACCGATCCAAGGCAACGTGTTCCTTTAACGAACGAAATTAAATCAGAATCACAGCTCTGTCACTCGAGACTTAACGCAGACTTGAGTTATTGCCCAACTCCCAATCCTGCCGGCCATCCTTCTCACTCACTCCGTGACCTTATCACATCATCTCATTTTCAAATTCTCGCTTCGGTTTCATTCCTCCCTCATGGTTTCACTCTTATCTATTTTTCTTTACGCTTCTATTTTCGGCCACCAGTCTCCCTTATAAGTAAGAAAGATAAGTCAACCTCGTTTGAGAATCTATTTTGACATGTTTAGTGGATGGGGAGACTTCGTCTATTTTTAAAAGTTTTAGTGCAACTGTTGCCGAAAATTGATTCAGCGGTTGAATATTACGGAGTTCTTATACAGCATTTTATCATACCCATTTTTCAACACCCATTTTTCAACAGGGCTAGGCAGAGCCATGTTTTGAATTAAAAAAACACATTAATGTAGCACATTCACAAGCCATTGCCAGAAACCGGAAAAACATTGGGGCAAAACCCTTCTCTTTGCGATAAGTGTAACTGGTTGCTTATTAAGTGCATTACACAAGACACAGGACCAACGGCTTTATGTCCCATTTGAAGGACGGAGCAATAATGGTGAAGTGTCTTGCTTTAAGGACACAAGTGTCAAAACCGGGAGTCAAACCCACACTCTGCTGATCGGAAACACCAGAGCTCGAGTCCGATGCTCATACAGTTATAATAATAGTAATAACCCGTTGTTATATAGCGCTTTTCACACCTGGAGGGTGTCCCAAAGCGCTGGTCACTGGGCCTTAATTCACTCCTTAAACCATCTCAGCTCCCTGATAGGGAGTATGCAGCCTGTGCAACATTAATATGCGCTACTCGGCTAAATCAACCACAAGAACCATCTCTGCCCTCACAGGTACCCATTTACCCCTGGGTGGAGAGAAGCAATTATAGTTAAGTGTCTTGCTCAGAGACACAAGTGTCACGACCGGGATTCGAACCCACACTCTGCTGAACAGAAGCATCAGAGCTTGAATTCGGTGCTCTTATCCGCTCGGCCACGACACCCCAGTTATACAGATTTACTATCAATACACTAGTTGTTGATCTTTTTGACAACTGATTTTTTAAAGCTGCCAACCAAACATGCCAATGTTTCAAAATATGTGATGAAGAGGTGAAACAAGAAAGATAGGCCTATTATTAATAATAGAATAATTTATTTGTTGATGGTAAATATTAATTTTTTCTTTGGCTGGTTAGGTGAACCTTGCGGTCGACGGTATGTCAGAAGAAAGAGGAAAACTGCACCAGGAACTTACACAGGCAAAGGTGAGTTTGAATCATTTGAATCGCCCTAATAGACAAAATATATCACTTTTGCTTTCCCCTGTTTTATTTCTGTTTCGGGAATCTAGAATGGATAGATGTATAAAACAGAGCCAACTTTCACAGAGATTATTGAGCAGACAATACTGCTTAACAATTTTCTGCTTAGCACAAATAAGCAGGACACCAGTCAGAAATGGTACAAGTGATATGGTGTTTTGACTGGTAACCTTATTCTGGTAAGCATAATTTTGTTGTGCTTTAGCAGCTTTGTGAAATTGGGCCCCATCTAGCTAAGTGTACATGCACTCAAAACACAGGCAATGCAAAGTCAAACAAGTGTGTACATATGTACTTATCACGTAAGTTTTTATTAATTTTGCAATTTTCAAAGTCATTACCAAGCGTAAACAGACCTTTGAAAGCGCACCTAAGAAATACTTTTAAAGAAGTTTGCTACTGTAGTTAATGCGGTGTTTTATGAAGTCTGGACCCCTTTTCCCTTTCCCAGTTGGAGGTGACCAGTCTCGGGCAAGATAAACAGTACTTAGAGGAGGAGAATAGTCGGTTAATGGAGAGGGTCTCGGCTATGGAACAGCAACAGGTAGGTTGTACGTACGTAGGTGTCGGTAAAAATCAGACTTGAGACACTCACTGAAATTCTGGGATCCACTCAGAAGCTTCATGACTGGGTATCTTCACTCTACCAGGGGCATGTTGCGGAATTTCGAAATACCGCTTTACCATAATTGCTTTGTAAAAGAGTTCAGTACATTCTGCCCTAACAGCCAGGCTCCTGGTGGATGATACCCACGCCTATATACTAACGGTCTGTGAAGGCCCAGGAGTAGGTGGCAACATGATCCTGGTAGAGTGTTTTATGGGTCGATAGCCCAAATGTAGCCGTCCAGCCTTGTGATGTAACAGTGATCTCTCTTAAAAATTAAAAATAAAAAAATAAAAAGGCAATTTGGAGAGGGATTCAAGGGGCTTGATGAGTAAAGTTTTGAAAAAAGTAAAAATTTGTGACGTTAGACGAATAGAGCGATCCACTAAGCTCCGCCCCATTGCATAATCACAACGCAACGAAGGTCCGACAAATAAGGTCCGACATGCATGCGCGTATCTAGGCGCACGCGACAGAGTTGTGCAGAAAGTCATTAGAGAGCCCCACGGGTTCTTGCTCACACGTGTGTCGTGGGCGGAGCCTATTGGATGATGGGTCTATTTACAGCCTATTGTTGATGAAGGAATACAAAAATTAATTCTCTCTGGTAATTTGCGAAGCGAAAATCACAACATTTTTATTTTGCTAGGACTCACAACAGAAGGTTCAGTCGACGATTGCGGAGTTGTTAGAGAGCAAGAATCGTCTGGCCTACGATAAAGGGCGTCTCCAGAACCGCGTGGATCAACTGCAAGGAGAGATGGCATCCTTGGCCGGTGCACAAGCTGATGTTCATCAACTGAAGAAAGTTAATGACATCATGCAGGCAAAGTTATCAAAGGTACAGATAACAGTGATCAAAACGATCAACGGTTAAAATGACTTTTTTAAATTTTCAGTAAGGTGTTTTTTTTTGTACACTTGATGTTCAAAAACAACTCCCAGTTTTATGTCAATTTTGTTTTCCACTTCAAAGCTTTTTGAAGATGACTGTCTTCTAGTGTACGTAACTGTGAACAAAAATGAAGTGAGTTTGTTTTCTTTTCATGACACTACTAGTGTGCCGATAAACAGAAATGTTTATTTATAACTATGAATAATATCCTAGTTTTTATACCAATTTTGCTACATTAGTAGTCCCAGCCGGTTTCTATACCTTCCGCCCAGGTAGTAGATACTAAGCAAGACAGTTCTTTTCAGAACTGAGAAGTCTCCCGAAAAATCTGATAATCTACTCCGCAGTAGTTTAATATAAAGCAAGAAAGTTCTCAAAGAACAAACTCTACCTGGTAAGTAGATACACACATGGTGTTACCTCAAACCAAATATCCATCGGTACCTCACCATGCAATGTCTCATTTCCCCCCAAAAAAACTGCTCAATTATATATTTACTTGTAATCAAATATCAAATTGGAAGATATTGATGTAATTCTCTACGTAAACAAACATTTTCTGTTTTTGCCGACAGACATCGGGGGAACTGAGTTCAGCCAGAATGGATGTCCAGAGGCTGGAGGGCAAGCTGCGACAGGTGAATAAACCTCCTACTGCTGATGCTGTGTCAACAGCAAACGGCAATCAGCCGTGGCATTTGGGAAATGGGGAATCTGTGTCTCTAGTGGGGTTTTTTGTGTCGGAAAGTTCATACATGTGTACTTTTGTTTTGCTATTTGGACCCAACTTTGAAGTGATGGGTTTTCAGTTTTGTGTGTACACTAATCAATTAAAGGGATAGACAGTTGAATTGAAATCTTCAGAAGTCCTAGACTGTATGAATTAGTTTTAGGTATGGAATTTTTTAACTGCAATCTGCAGGCATGTAACTCTTCCGCGTTTCCGCAGAATTCCACGTTTTTGTTTTTTTGTAAACCTGAAGAAAAAAAAAGTTAGCCCAGTGGCTAGAGGCAGTTCGAATCCTAACTCTGAATATCAACAATTATGAATATGACTTTGTTTACATTTTTTTTTTCTTACTTTCATTCACCTACAGGAGCGTGACTTGTCTGACAGAAAGGAGAAAGATTTCACCCTAGCCATCCAGGCAAGGGACGAGGCTTTCAATGAGTGCCAAAAGGTCAAAGGTCAAATTCAGGTCATGGAGGAGCGAGAAAAACAAAAGGTATAAAAGAAACTAAGGCCGTGTCTAAATTAACGGCTACGGCTGCGGCTAGATTTCCGCATCACTGTGCATTGAGGTGTAGGACGTCCTTAGCAACACCCTTTAGCAACAGCCGTAGCCGTACGTAGCTGTAGCCGCCAGTTCGGACCTGGGCTAATCCTAATTTTGTTTTCCCCTTAAAGACACTGGACACTATTGGTAATTGTCAAAGACCAGTGTTCTCACTTGGTGTATCTCAACATATGCAAAAAATAACAAACCTGTGAAAATTTGAGCTCAATTGGTCGTCGAAGTTGCAAGTTAATTATGAAAGAAAAAAGACCCTTGTCACACGAAGTTGTGTGCTTTCAGATGCTTGATTTCGAGATCTGAGGTCTCGAAATCAAATTCATGGAAAATTACTGCTTTCTCGGAATCTGCGTCACTTCAGAGGGAGCCATTTCTTACAATGTTTTATTCTATCAACAGCTCCCCGTGACCAAGTAAGGTTTTATGCTAATAATTATTTTGAGTAATTACCACTAGTGTCCGTTGCTTTAAGTACAGTACCGACTGAAAGTAAGTGATCCCACATAGGGGATCCCTCGGTGGAGGGGAGCCACTCCAATGACTTATACCCACATAATTGTTTCCTCTCCCAGGCCGCTAGCTTTCAGAGGAGCCTCACTGATGCCAAGGACGATCAGACCAAGATAGCGTCTACCTTGGAGGGGGTGATGGTATCGCACAAACAGCTGCAGACAGCGGTGGAGAACTTACAGACTGAGCTGGGCCGTAAAGACAGTGAGCTGGTCACACTCAGGAAGGAGAGGTTGGTATTTGCCACCCCCCAAAAAATAGTTCCACTTCCCCCCCCCCCCAAAAAAAAACCTTGTCCCACAAGTTTCAGATGCTTGAATTCGAGACCTCTTGTTTTATGTTGTTGTTATTGTTTACAGGGATAGCAGACAGAAGTCCATGGCAACACTACAGAGAGAGGTAGAGAAACTTCAAACTAATCTCGTAACCATGGAGACGCAAGAAGGTGGTCAGGTAAACAAATTATAAAAACCCAGTGCCCTGACATAATGTGCGGACCCATTCAAAGTCATTTCCCTTTAAAGACAGTGGAAACTTGGTAATTACTCAAAATAATTATTATCATAAAACCTTTCTTAATTATGAGTAATGGGTAATTGTGAGAAATGGCTCCCTCTGAAGTGACGAAGTTTTTGAGAAAGAAGTAATTTTCCGCAAATTTGATTTCGAGACCTCAGATTTAGAATTTGAGGTCTCGAAATCGAGCATCTGAAAGCACACAACTTCGTGTGACAAGGTGTTTTTTCTTTCATTTTAATCTCGCAACTTCGACGACCAATTGAGCTCAAATTTCCACAGGTTTGTTATTTTGTGCATATGTTGGGATACACCAAGTGAGAAGACTGGTCTTTGACAATTACCAATAGTGTCCAGGGTCTTTGAACCCGTTTTCATTTAACTGCAATTAGCCATAGAGCTACAGTCGAACCACTTGACCATATCACAATCCCATGTATGCTCTGATTGTTTGTTTTTTTGTAGTTGGACAATGTTCGCAGTGAGCTGAGCAGAGTGAGCAGCGACAAGCTGAAACTAAGTCGCACTGTGGATGACCTGCTTCAAACCAACGGTCAACTTCAGTCAACGGCTGAGAGACTGCAGAGTCAACTTGAGAAACGGAATCACAAGTACAAGCTCTTACAAGAAGCCAGGTATAAGATCCTTTAATGTACCTCCAATCACTTTGAACAGTTATAAGATTTGTTTTAATTTAATCTTTACCATGTTTACCGACTATTATTTTGGTTTTACCGTAACACTGATGTGTGTTAGCACTGAATACTCAGTCTTTTTCCCAACATCCCAACATCCCACATCCCAAGGCATATTCGCATGTGTACAGTGTATTGTTAATGGTGTTGGTTTCATGTCATCACTGCGCAGTGTGCTCAAATGTTATGGATGTTAAATTTGCATCGGGGATAAAGAATATCAAATTTGGTTTTTACCCATACACCGATGTGTGTTAGCACTGTATGCCTGTGATATTTTTTCACAGGACTCGGGAAAGTACTGAGTATACAGTGCTAACACACATCGGTGAATGGGTAAAAAACAAAATTGACATGTTAATAACTCATTAATGGATTAATAAAAATATTAAAAAATCATATGGCTTAAAGGTACCCAATTTAATTCGAAAAGCTAAACAAGTTCTAGAGCACTCAGAAAATAAATTACGCATGAGAGAGATTTATAATAACAATAAAACCAAAACTTTCATATAGCGCCCTAATCATGTAGCATGGCACTAAGAACATATTAAAAAATAAGAAGCAGAATAATATCATGAGGAGTAAAACAAGTAAAAAAAAAACAGTTCTAAAAATTCTTTAAACAAATCTAGTTTATCTGCTGCCACCAAGCATATCTCACCCAACCCCTCAATTTATATTTTAGGAGTAGAGAACAGTCGAGTCTTCAGGAGCAGCTCCACTCCACCGAAGACCGTCTCCACTCCCTCCAGCAGCAGCTAGCTAGCAAGAGAGACTCCTCCATCAAGAATGCGACCAAGGAGCTCGCCCACATCCAGCAAACCAATACAGACCTCATGACTAGGGTCAAGGAGCTCTCACGGACCAACGCAGATATTCTGAAGAAGGTCGCCAGCCTGGAAGAGACTTGTGGAAAGCAGCGGGATAGGATTCATAGTCTGAAGTCGCAGCTAGAGGGAAGTCACAGGCTAAGGAAAACCAACACTGAGATGACTGAGAAGGTACATGTTTGTATTTGTAAATCAACTCCAGTGCCCACTTTCATATAGCTGTTAAGCAGAAAATTTTGCTTAGCAAATTTCTTGGCTGAACAAAAAATAACCAGGGTACCAGTCTTAGCAATGGTGTCTGTATGATATTCTCACTGGTAACCAATATTGGAAAACCTAAAAAAAAAATGGTGCTTAGCAAGTTACTTGCAGGTATTATCAAATAAGGCCATTGGCACTTGTACTAATGCTTGATATAACCGAGTTTATTGATGCTTTTCTGGTGTCCATTGGTGTAGGGTTTGTTTTGATTCTCTTTTGGTGCAGAAAACGGGTGAACCAAACGTTCACCAGAACTGCACCAAACCATGCAAACAGGTTGGGTTGGACTGAGGGCACAGAGTTGCCAACTTTCTCTGATTCTGCGAAAAAGTGCCTTGAAAATAAACCCGTCTTTCACTGGTTCACTACAGATCAAAGACATCAACCGTCAGCTGTCCGAGATGGAAGCGGCCAAACGAGAGTACGCCAGGAAGAACAACGAGCAGGCTAAGACCATCTCTAGCTTTGTCAATCAGGTGTCGGAGTTACAGGCTGATCTGCTGGCCATATCTGGGGTACAGGAAAGCATGTCAGAAGCCTCCAGGTAAGGGTCAACCAGCCCCATCCCCCCAGTCCCTGCCCCACAAAAAGAATTATTTTGTTCCAAATCATATTACAAAAACCATATCAACTCGCTTTTCATTAGTACCCTGGTAAATTTGCCAATAACATTGCTTAAATCTTTCTCAGCCCCTGAGGGGTACACAGCACTGAGCTGCCATGGGCCTCCAAAGTCTTTTCCAAAGACAATGTGAACCTCGACCCTCGCAGGTACCCGTTTAGTATACCCCTGGGTCAAGAGAAGCAATTATAGTACAGCATCTTGTTCAAGGGTACAAGTGTCATGACCGGGATTCAAATCCATTCTCTGTTGAATTAACCACCAGAACTTGAATTCCATGCTCTAAACCACTCGACCATGACATCCTATTACTTGGTGGAAGAGTTCTGACGGATAATTGCTTGGTTCATACTAAGTTTAGAGCTGCATTGAGCTACTGATGAACCCCTTTGTGTATTTTATTCTCGTGTAGGAAGAAAGACGAGCAAGTTGAGAAAGAGCGATCGCGGCGTGAGGAGATTCAACTGAAGGCCAAGGAGCTCCAGAAGAAGTTGATTCAGCTACAAGAAGAGAAATCCCAGGCAGAGGTGAAGCTTCTGGAAGCCAGCAGCGAGTCCTTCCAGGTAAGCCCCAGGCCAAATTAATAACAGTGGCTTCTTATATAGCGCCTATTTTCGTCACTCGGTGACGGTCAAGGCGCTTCAACACTCAGCATTCTCCTGCAAGGTATTGTATGTGGGACTACTTTTAAATTATGAGACCTGCTCTTTTAACGTAGCACCATGCAATGGTTTACCAGGTGGCGCAATATGCTGCCAATCAAACCAGGAACACCAGGGCAAAAACCCTTCTCTGTTTTTATAAGTGCACAACACAATAGACCAACAGCTGTACGTCGCATCCGAAGGACGAAGCATCTTGCTTAAGGACACAGGTGTCATGACTCGGACTTGAACCCACCTTAACAGAAACACCAGAGCTTGAGTACGATGCTCTTAATCGGCAGTAACTTTGATACAGTAGCATCGGAAGGTTAGCATGCCTGTTGCTTTGCTTACGGTTAGCACCGCTATGAAATGAACACTCGCACAGTAAGCACAAATCGATTGTTAAGCAGCTCTATGAAATTGGCCCCGAGTTATTTTTGACTTTCCTGCCACTTTTCTGAATCAGTTTTTTCTTGTTGTCTCAATAAGCAACTACCTAAGACCTTTATTTTAACCACGCTTCATCTCTTTGGAAACACGCTTTTGTTATTCCCCGGGAGCTGAGATAATAAGGAATTAAGTAAATGGCCAAGTGACCATAGTTGAAAGTGCTCTGAGACGCACTTTGGGTGTGAAAGGCCCTATAGATACAGAAACTGGTTGTAATTATTATTATATAGCTACCAGGCAATCTCGGTGGTCTAGTTGGTATGACACTGCTCTAGAATTGCAAAGGTCGTGGGTTCGAATCCCACCCGAGTAAAATGCCTGTGATTTTTTTCCCAGGACTCGGTAAAGTACTGAGTATACAGTGCTACACACATCGGTGTATATGGGTAAAAACCAAAAATTAATAATCTTTATCTCCGATGCACATTTAACATCTAATAAATTATTATTCCCCTTCTACCAGATTTCAGCCAATCTTCACGAGGCCCAGTCGTGGTTTAAGACTCGATACGAGACCCTCCAGAAGGAGTTGGTGGAGGCTCGACAGCGTCAGTCCCAGCTGGAGAAGAACAACACGGAGCAGCAACAGAAGCTTCTAGAGGAGAGAATGAAAGCCGCTGAGCAGGCTCAGAAAGCTAGAAATATGATGAGAGTAAGTGCTTTTGGTATCACCATGTATCTACTTAGAACAACTGGACGCGCTAGAAGTCTAAAGATCGACTGGTGCAGTCGTTCGGAACAACTTCCAGGCACCTCGGTTTCAGATGTTGATCTTTTCATGAGCCGAACCCTAATGTAAAACTTATGTTAAGTTCGCCTCTCTGAAACTGAAATTTAATTGGGTCAACCCAGGGTCGCTTCTAATCAATTTGTGTCGCTTCTAATCAATGTGTGTATCTACTTGCTAGGTAGATTATGTTCTTTTGAGAACTTCTATTCTATACCGCGAAGTAGATTTTTGTGATTCCGACGACTACTCAGCTCTGAAAAGAACTGTTCCGTTTATAAACTACTACCTGGAGCGAAGGTAGAAAATCGGCCGGGACTACTACTTTTGCTTTAGTGGATTGGGGGGGAATTCTCGTTATTAATTAGTTCCTTGCTTTCACAAGTAGAATTAATAGATTTAATTAAATTTCCTTCTCATTAATACTTTTTTTTTTCTTTTCTTCAGGCTAGCAGACACGCTCTCAACCAGTTGTCCAGACAGGCAGAATCCGACGCTCAAAAAACTAAATCCCAGATGACAACGATGGTCCAACGATTGCAAGCAGAGAAAGATCACGCGGCGTACACAGACGGAAAACTCAAGAAATTCATGGTGGGTTGTCTTCGTCAATACAGTTCAATCAGAAATTAGTTTTGTTGGGTTGTAGAAGGTGGTTGTGAAAAGTAAACTGTTTTGACAGTGAAGAAAAACCGTCTTAAGACTCAAAAGTCTATCTCAAATCTTCTGATGCCGAAGCCGTCATCTATCTTTAACTGAGGATGGTAGTGGGTCTCTTCTTGTTTCATTTAACTTGTGTTTTTTTGTTTGCATTGATCAAAACAAAAATTTGTGGGACTTGAACCAACGACCCCCAGATTAATGTGGCGGTGCTCTCCCAACCAAGCTATCTAGCCTGTTGGCAGTCGCCCTATTTTGTCCCTATATCTTTATTTGAGTGTGTTTTCAAATAATAAACCACAAGGGAAACTGACTGGGTAGACTTTTAATATGATTTGGGGTTGAACAAAGAAAAACTGACTTGAGCAGGATTTGAACCAACAACCTCCATATTAATGTCGATGCTCTTCCAACTCTAGCCCCCTGTTAGCAGTCTTTCTATGTTGCTACTTTTGTTAGGGGTGTGAGTAAAACCTGCGACCTGTGGCTTGTGCCGGCACTCGTACCAACTGAGCTATCTAACCCTTTGTAGGCGGTCTCCCTATTTGTCAGTATTCCTGTATTTTGTTACTCTTAATTTGTCCAATGCTTTCATATAATTTCCCTTGTTGGCTTATCATAAACTCAGTACTGTCTTCTCTTGTTTTGTTGTTCTTGTAGGACGCTAGTGGACAGTACATCGAGGAGCTGGCATTCGAGTTGGATCATTACCGTAGTCATGGAGATACACTCTGACCTATAGACTGTTAAGCCCGGTTCATACTTACTGCGAATGCGAATGGGAAGCGAGTTTTGGTGACGCAATATCGGCACGCACCCCTTTCCCCAAGTGTCTGACGCAATAATATTCGCTTCCCACGAGGCATTCGCAGGAAGTATGAACCGGACTTTAGGCCGTGTCCGAATTGGTGCCTACAGCTAGGGCTACAGCTAGATTTTATACCAAGACCTTCGTTTGTTGTCGTTAAAGGGTGTATGTAACTTTTGTAGGACAAAAAACACAATGTCCACAGATTTACACTAAACTTACACAGTTTGAAGATAGCAGTAGAAAGCTTCCCTGAAAAATATTACGTGCTGAGGTACTGTAGTTTTGGGGAAATGAGTAAAACAATAATTTTAATCATTTACAAACCAATTTTCATTTCATTTTTTTACTAATTTCTCAAAAACTACAGCACCTCAGTAAGTAATATTTGAAGGGAAGCTTTCCACTATCATTATCTTCAAGCCCTGTAAGTTTAATGTAAATCTATGGACATTTTGAAAAAGTACCTAAATCTTTTAACAGAGCCCATCAGGCTGATGTATCATTTGATGTACATATGAGAGTTTTGTAATATACAGCTATGCTGCAAAATTAACTTATACATTGCATAATTATTTAAGTTTTTTTGTGAACAGAAGAGTAGACTACATTTTTGTTGAGAAAGTCTTAAATTCTTTTAATTTTTTCTTTACATTTGATATGTTTGTAAAGATATTACCGATACTTTACTTTATATGTAAATTGGCTAATACCTTCCAAAAATTTCCAAAATACCGTTCAGATACAAAATACAGCAGTGGGGCTGTATTTTGTTTTAAGATATATTTATTTGAGAAGTATTTGTTTTGAGATGAACTGAGTTTGAGATAGATTAGAGTCGCACCTCAACCAATTATTCCCCTAAAAATACGCATAAACTTCTACCAGTGGGACTGTATTTTGTTTTAAGATATGTTTATTGGAGAAGTATTTGTTTTAAGATGAACTGAGTTTGAGATAGATTAGAGTCGCACCTCAACCAATTATTCTCCTAAAAATACGCATAAACTTCTACCAGTTTTTGTTGTATAAAACCATGCAAATTTCCAAATCTTGTTTATTTAGTTTTTGCGAAATTCTGTGCAAGTTCTGTTTAAAGGGACAATAAATTTCAGAGACTTTCGTGTGATTTAGGAGTTTTTAAAAGACTGCCTGGTATACAAAGCAGTGCTGTTTTAAAAAATAAAATGACTCTAATTTCTATACCATCCGCCCTGGTAATAGTTAAAAAGCAGGACAGTTCTTTCCAGAACTGAGAAGTCTCCCGAACCTCCGATTATCTTCTCCGCGGCAGTAGAATAAAGCAAGACAGTTCCCTAAGAACAACGCTACCTGACAAGTAGATACACACATGATGTTACCGCAAACCAAATATACAAAATGACTCGTGCTCAAGTGGATCTGCATCCCTGTATGTTGGTCCCAAAAGCTCCTTTGAGTCTATAAAAGTCCATGGGCGTTATCACAAAGCAGAAATACCATCATTTAACTGTTAAGTTTAGGATCCGAGTTTCAGACTATTTTGTCAGTAATGACTCTCACCCCTGATTATTATATAAGATTAAAAGGGCTCAAAATTTCATTCATTTTAGATTCAAACAGATAGATTGTATATCTTATTTATCTATGTCTTTACAGAGAGAATTTGCTTTTTTAATAAAAAAGGTTAGCATCTATCCAATTTAAAAGTGTCTCTGGATTCAAAATTATTATAATTATTGGTACAGATAAACAATAAAACCGTCCAATGACGATTGTCCAATGAGGAGAGCTTTGTTTTGTTATGCTAATTTTCTCTAAAAGGTTGGGGCTCTTGGTCTGGGACCTTGTCTTGGTCTCCGGTGTACCAGGCTCAATTTCATAAAACTGCTGAAAAAGCAGGATATTGCTTCACAATTTCCTGTTAAGCAGAAATGTGCGAGATCATAGGCACAAATTGGACATAGACTGGTAGGTTGGCCGGGTAAAGCTTATTCTGGTAAGCAAAATGGCATTGTGCAGTGGTACTTTGGTGCTTAAGCCGTCTGGGCCCTAGTCTTGTTCCAAGACCATTGGTGTTGCGCGGTCACACACGATTAACGTTCCGATCTCTGCACGGCAAAAACTGTACACGTTTTGTAATAACCGAACGCTAGCGGGCGCTCTGTTTCTCTGATTATGATCTCACCATGGTGAGATCATGGTGAGAGAGATCCGAAAAATCAGAGAAACAGAGCGCCCGCTAGCGTTCGGTCATTACAAAGCGTGTACAGGTTTTGCCGTGCATAGATCGGAACGTTGATTGTGTGTGACCGCGCAACACCAATGGTCTTGGAACCAAGACTATCTGGGCCCTAGTCTTGAAAACAACAATGGCACCAAACAAACATTTTGGTAAGCTGGGACCAATTTTCGTGAAGAAGTGTAAAGCTCCAAAACATCTTATATTGAACACAAACAGACCCAAACTTCGTAAGCATCACCAGGATCACAACAATAAAATTACCATCTTTACCTATGACTATCCCGTTTTATTTTTGTTGGCAGAAAAGAATGTTTGTAATATTTTCCGCTAGAGAAAGTAGTTCTATGAAAATGGGAGGGGGAGAGAGGGGGGGGGGAGAGAGAGGCGATTGCTAAAAACATCACCAAGATAATGGATTGGCATCAGTTTAGTTTCACTCAGTCAGCAAATTATCAAGGTATGTTTTTATTATAAAATTATAGTACGTTTCCAACTCAAATTAACTACACAACCATACGCAACTCAATGGGAAACAACACAACCATACACATGTTAATGGGAAACTACACAACCATACACAAGTCAAAGGGAAACTACGCAACCGTACACAAGTCAATGGGAAACTACACAACCGTACACAACTCAATGGGAAACTACACATCCATACACAATACAGTAGGACACTTTACAACCATACACAACTCAATGGAAAACTACACAACCATACACCAGTCAATGGGAAACTACACAACCATACACAAGTCATTGGGAAACTACACAACCATACACAAGTCAATGAGAAACTACACAACCATACACAAGTCAATGGGAAACTACACAACCATACACAAGTCAATGGGAAACTACACAACCATACAAAAGTCAATGGGAAACTACACAACCATACACAAGTCAATGGGAAACTACACAACCGTACACAAGTCAATGGGAAACTACACAACCGTACACAACTCAATGGGAAACTACACAACCATACACAAGTCAGTAGGACACTTAACAACCATACACAAGTCATTCGGAAACTACACAACCATACACAAGTCAATGGGAAACTACACAACCATACGCAATGCAATGGGAAACTACACAACCATACACAAGTCAATGGGAAACTAAACAACCATACACAAGTCAACGGGAAACTACACAACCATACACAAGTCAATGGGACACTTCACAACCATACACAAGTCAATGGGAAACTACACAACCATACACAAGTCAATGGGAAACTAAATAACCATACACAAGTCAATGGGAAACTACACAACCATACACCAGTCAATGGGACACTTCACAACCATACACATGTCAATGGGAAAGTACACAACCATACACAAGTCAATAGGAAAGTACACAACCATACACAATGCAATGGGAAACTACACAACCATACACAAGTCAATGGGAAACTACACAACCATACACAAGTCAATGGAAAACTACACAACCATGCACAAGTCAATGGGACACTTCACAACCATACACAAGTCAATGGGAAACTACACAACCATACACAAGTCAATGGGAAACTACACAACCATACACAAGTCAATGGGAAACTACACAACCATACACAATGCAATGGGAAACTACACAACCATACACAAGTCAATGGGAAACTACACAACCATACACAAGTCAATGGGAAACTACACAACCATACACAAGTCAATAGGAAACTACACAACCATACACAAGTCAATGGGACACTTCACAACCATACACAAGTCAATGGGAAACTACACAACCATACACAAGTCAATGGGAAACTACACAACCATACACATGTCAATGGGAAACTACACAACCATACACAAGTCAATGGGAAACTACACAACCATACACAAGTCAATGTAACACTTCACAACCATACACATGTCAATGGGAAACTACACAACCATACACAAGTCAATGGGAAACTACACAACCATACACAAGTCAATGGGAAACTACACAACCATACACAATGCAATGGGAAACTACACAACCATACACAAGTCAATGGGAAACTACACAACCATACACAAGTCAATGGGAAACTACACAACCATACACAAGTCAATAGGAAACTACACAACCATACACAAGTCAATGGGACACTTCACAACCATACACAAGTCAATGGGAAACTACACAACCATACACAAGTCAATGGGAAACTACACAACCATACACATGTCAATGGGAAACTACACAACCATACACAAGTCAATGGGAAACTACACAACCATACACAAGTCAATGTAACACTTCACAACCATACACATGTCAATGGGAAACTACACAACCATACACAAGTCAATAGGAAACTACACAACCATACACAACGCAATGGGAAACTACACAACCATACACATGTCAATGGGAAACTACACAACCGTACACAAGTCAATGGGAAACTACACAACCATACACAAGTCAATGGGAAACTACACAACCGTACACAAGTCAATGGGAAACTACACAACCATGGGAAACTACACGGAATTTTTGCTAATTAAACCATACCCCGGAAAAAACACAGACAAATAATGTGTTTTTTCCTAAACCGCTGCAAGTATGATCACTTTTTCACTTCCCAAGCCAAATAGGACCAACCTCAAAGCCTACATTAATAACGTCTCCTCAAAAGCTGAAGCACATAGCATCCAGGTTGTGATAAATTGTTATAGGCCCCTAGCGACACAATTAATTGCATGACCCCAAAACAATATTATTAAACAGAATTTGAGGGCATGGAATGATAACCCTGTTTTGCGCATGACTTTTGGCCAATAGTGGCACCCTGACAACTAATGGGGCTTATTCGTCTCTCGTCACCCCTCGTCAACGCCCTTCTAATTGTGTTCTTTGTAGATCTAAATAATTTGTTTTAGTGTTCGGGCGCGAGCAGTTTCAAAATATACCAATACTTTTAAGCACTGACAATTAATTACGTAGGGGCTTTGAAAAGACAGGAGAATACGGGAACACAAAGTTATAATAATTACCATACCAGGAATATCACTACCGAGTAAGCATTAATCGTAATAATTATTACGAACCGGTATATCTCATTTACGAAAAACTGCTATGATAGATAATAAGTCATGATAGTTGTATTAGGGGGGCTATAGTTCAAATGAAATGTAAGTCATTATTGTGACTTTTACTTGAATATTTATAAGATGTAGGCTTTGGTAGTAATTATTGTTACGTTGAATTACAGTTTCTTTCTTTCCTGATAATTAAAAACCGTTTGTACAGTGTTTAACCTCTAGCAAAGTGTTGTCATGTCAAGCAATAACTCAATTGCGACTTTTAGCAGGGCTTCGGTGTAATAGATGAAGGGAAATAGATAAGACTTACCTGTTTTTAGGAATTACACGGAAACTACACAACCGTACACAAGTCAATGGGAAACTACACAACCGTACACAAGTCAATGGGAAACTACACAACCGTACACAAGTCAATGGGAAACTACACAACCATACACAAGTCAATGGGAAACTACACAACCGTACACAACTCAATGGGAAACTACACAACCATACACAAGTCAGTAGGACACTTAACAACCATACACAAGTCATTCGGAAACTAGACAACCATACACAAGTCAATGGGACACTTCACAACCATACACAAGTCAATGGGAAACTACACAACCATACACAAGTCAATAGGAAACTACACAACCATACACAAGTCAATGGGAAACTACACAACCGTACACAAGTCAATGGGAAACTACACAACCGTACACAACTCAATGGGAAACTACACAACCATACACAATACAGTAGGACACTTTACAACCATACACAACTCAATGGAAAACTACACAACCATACACCAGTCAATGGGAAACTACACAACCATACACAAGTCAATGGGAAACTACACAACCATACACAAGTCAATGGGAAACTACACAAACATACACAAGTCAATGGGACACTTCACAACCATACACATGTCAATGGGAAACTACACAACCATACACAAGTCAATAGGAAAGTACACAACCATACACAAGTCAATGGGAAACTACACAACCATACACAAGTCAATGGGAAACTACACAACCATACACAAGTCAATGGGAAACTACACAACCGTACACAAGTCAATGGGAAACTACACAACCATACACAAGTAAATGGGAAACTAAACAACCATACACAAGTCAATGGGAAACTACACAACCATACACAAGTCAATGGGACACTTCACAACCATACACGTCAATGGGAAACTACACAACCATACACAAGTCAATAGGAAACTACACAACCATACACAATGCAATGGGAAACTACACAACCATACACAAGTCAATGGGAAACTACACAACCATACACAAGTCAATGGGAAACTACACAACCATGCACAAGTCAATGGGACACTTCACAACCATACACAAGTCAATGGGAAACTACACAACCATACACAAGTCATAGGGAAACTACACAACCATACACAAGTCATAGGGAAACTACACAACCATACACAAGTCAATAGGAAACTACACAATCATACACAAGTCAATGGAACACTTCACAACCATACACAAGTCAATGGGAAATTACACAACCATACACAAGTCAATGGGAAACTACACAACCATACACAAGTCAATGGGAAACTACACAACCATACACAAGTCAATAGGAAACTACACAACCATACACAATGCAATGGGAAACTACACAACCATACACAAGTCAATGGGAAACTACACAACCATACACAAGTCAATGGGACACTTCACAACCATACACAAGTCAATGGGAAACTACACAACCATACACAAGTCAGTGGGAAACTACGCAACCATACACAAGTCAATGGGAAACTACACAACCATACACAAGTCAATGGGATACTACACAACCATACACAAGTCAATGGGAAACTACACAACCATACACAAGTCAATGGGAAACTACACAACCATACACAATGCAATGGGAACTACACAATTCAATTTAAAAACCTGAATACATACATTCATATAAAAAATAGGTTTGTATCATAAAATAGCTTAAAAAGAGAATTACAACTATAAACTTTGAGGCAAGTTTACAGACAATGTAAGTCAAAGGAAAATGGGAAAGGGCCTATAGGAGAATCTAATACAAGTAGAGGCATAAAAAAAATAGACAACAAGAATAAATTTATAAAATTAAAGTAATAGAAAGGGGGATAATACAGATCATAAAATATACAATAATCAACAAATTTTAAAAATGCTCCACGTTATCTCGACCAACTATTGTTAAAAAGGTTAATATTGCGCTAGGTAGAAAACAAGTTCTTAAAACTGTTGGTCTTGAGACATAGTTGTCGGACCCTGCCTGAGTGGTTCTGAAAAAATTGATGGTTAAAACTTATTAAACTGAGTCATAATGTAATCTTCCATGATTTCTTGCATGCTCTTTTAGTGTCTGCTCCAATGATCCTGCTGGCCTTTTTGGGATGCGCTGGAATTTCTTACAATTTGCCTTGGAGAGTGAATTATACCAACAAATACAACAGAAACTTAAGATAGATTGAAGATATTCAACATACACGATACATTCCTTACTGTCGAGATTATTATGGATCGGTAAGAATGTCAATGTCACGGTAAATAGTTGCGTGGTTTCAATGAAATTGCTTCACTGACAACTTTTCAAAAGTGTCCACTAGTCACAAACTTTCAAACCAATATTGATATAATCTCAATTTATTTATGGATTTAAGTTAGCCAGTAACGTAAAGTTTAATTCATGCCGTGTCATTTTTAATTTGTATACATTTACCTAAGACAACTCTTCTAACTGAAAAGCGCGTCGAGTTGAAAATGCTTTTAAAACATTATCCAGTGTGGTGATTTAAAAGTTGAGTTGATTTGTATTATAAAAAAACAGGTAAGTCCTATCTATTTCCCTTCATCTATTACACCGAAGCCCTGCTTAAAGTCGCAATTGAGTTATTGCTTGACATGACAACACTTTGCTAGAGGTTAAACACTGTACAAACGGTTTTTAATTATCAGGAAAGAAAGAAACTGTAATTCAACGTAACAATAATTACTACCAAAGCCTACATCTTATAAATATTCAAGTAAAAGTCACAATAATGACTTACATTTCATTTGAACTATAGCCCCCCTAATACAACTATCATGACTTATTATCTATCATAGCAGTTTTTCGTAAATGAGATATACCGGTTCGTAATAATTATTACGATTAATGCTTACTCGGTAGTGATATTCCTGGTAATTATTTTTACTTTGTGTTCCCGTATTCTCCTGTCTTTTCAAAGCCCCTACGTAATTAATTGTCAGTGCTAAAAAGTATTGGTATATTTTGAAATTGCTCGCGCCCGAACACTAAAACAAATTATTTAGATCTAAAAAGAACACAATTAGAAGGGCGTGGCCGGAACGGACCAAATGTTAATAAATGACTTTGTGTCTCGGTTTCTGTTCACAGTATTTGGGCTTATTATTGTTGCTTTCTTCTGAAAAGAAAAAGGTTTTTAAAAAGGGGGAATTTATATTATTGTGTATGCTTGTTCGTGTTCTGTTTTAGCTCAATTATCTTTGATGTAATATATTTTTACAATAGCCAAGAGGTGACGAGAGACGAATAAGCCCCATTAGTTGTCAGGGTGCCACTATTGGCCAAAAGTCATGCGCAAAACAGGGTTATCATTCCATGCCCTCAAATTCTGTTTAATAATATTGTTTTGGGGTCATGCAATTAATTGTGTCGCTAGGGGCCTATAACAATTTATCACAACCTGGATGCTATGTGCTTCAGCTTTTGAGGAGACGTTATAAATGTAGGCTTTGAGGTTGGTCCTATTTGGCTTGGGAAGTGAAAAAGTGATCATACTTGCAGCGGTTTAGGAAAAAACACTTTATTTGTCTGTGTTTTTTCCGAGGTATGCCCTAATTAGCAAAAATTCCGAAAAGCTGACCTGCCAAAAATTGAGAAGAAATCAGATGTTTTATTAGTTGTACGAAAATATATTTGATTGGTTTGCAAGAGGTTCAGATACTTAAAATAGTTTTTAAAATAACTTTTGAATATTAATTAGCACAAGCATTGGTTGCTGCTATGAATCTATGAGCACCTTTTAGAGCTTTTTGGCGCCCTCCCGTGTTAACAAACTGAGATGCAAAACACTGGGTTGAACTTCTGCCTAAATGCATATTCATGAATATGCAAATCACACTGTTTATTTGGGAAATAGTGCGAACACTGGGTAAGAAAACCTTCATTCATGATCCAACCATTAAAAGGTGTCAGTAGACAGTTTACCCAAAGCAGTTACGTTACAAAATATGACGGGGTTGAACTTTATATGGTTTAATACAGAAAATAGTATTGGCTCGAAAACAAACACAACATTACGACTGCAAGAGACTAATCACAACCATCCGCGGTTTAGCTTCATACGTCGTGTTGGTTATATGCCTCCTAGGGAGGGCGCACTCCACAAACAGCCCGAAGAATCCTACATTTTTACGTTTATCACATTGATTATTTTTCGTCTGATAACTTCAGGCAAAATGTCTCCTTCAAGACCATCCATAGGATTTATGTAATTGTGGCTGTTCATCAGAGGCTGACCAGAGCTATCAAGGTATGTTTTAGAGTGATATATTGAGAAATACGCATTTCCTGATACTTTTATGTTTGCATGTTTGCATTATTTTGATTTTAACCTGTACACGGCCCTTTACCTATGATCACCGTACATCCCTGACCGGTGGTACCCGACCATAGTACGGCGCGGCTCTTCTGGCCTGTGGTGGGTGATTGTACGTAGTTGCGTGTACACACGTGTCATGACTGAAAACTCAGCTGTTGGCTGGCTTTACTTTAAACATTACAGTACATTTTCCACATGTTGGTTGGTCTGTTTTCAGTGTATACAAATTTTTGTGTGAGAAATTGTGGGAAAGTTCTCTCTTCTCTATCCAAGACTCTAAAAAAAAAAAAGATATAGGCTTGGAGTCTAGGACGCTTTTTTGTGGTACTATTTTGAAGAAAACAATTGTCGGGGTATTTGATGATGAATGGCTGGTCCCTGCCCATGATCCTGCCTCAAATAAAGGTCTAATGTGTTTTTTGTTTTCTCAAGAGATTTCACATAGTGATTTCCCTTACGGAGATTTTGCCTCTTTCGCTCTTCATAGATTAACCCGTTTGCTTTGGCGGCAGTTGGTATCCCATAATCCTTTGCTTCAAACACGCTACAGTCACACATGTTTTGCCGAGTTTCAATTTCATGTCGATTTTGATCAATCTTTTGGCTGGAAATTCACTTTTTTTGGCAGGCTATTTTCAGAGGAAGAGGTGAAAAATAACGTCGTGCGCCCACTGCACACAGGTTTGAACTGTTTTAACGTGAGTTTATGCCATTTTGACACAGAAAATTGTCTATAGAAAACGTTACGTGGTTGACTGTTGTAGTTGTACAGGTGTACATGTATGTAAAATGGTACATTATTTGTGTATCATTGGTATATTAGATATGATGTACATCATTATGTATCATTCGTTCAGGTTATAGTATATTAATTTTTTTATTTATTTTTTGCAAATTTTCTCTTAACAAGTTTGTAAATAACTTAGTAATTTTTTTCACGTTTTCCCTTTTTTCTCAGGTTTTTAAATAACGTTTTCCATGTTTTCTTTTTCTCTGCCAGGTTTGTGAATAACTTATTATTTTTCGTTTTCTCTACAGGTTTGTAACTAACTTATTGATTTTTGTTTTCTCTACAGGTTTGTAAATAACTTATTAATTTTTGTTTCCTCTGCAGGTTTGTAAATAACTTATTGACTTTTATTTTCTCTACAGGTTTGTTAATAACTTATTATTTTTCGTTTTCTCCACAGATTTGTAAATAACTTATTGATTTTTGTTTTATCTACAGGTATGTAAATAACTTATTATTTTTTGTTTTCTCTACAGGTTTGTAAATAACTTATTGTTTTTTGTTTTATCTACAGGTTTGTGAATAACTTATGAATTTTTGTTTTCTCTACAGGTTTGAAAATAACTTGTTAATTTTTTTTCTCTGCAGGTTTGTAACTAACTTATTGATTTTTATCTTCTCTACAGGTTTGTAAATAACTTATTGATTTTTATTTTCTCTACAGGTTTGTAAATAACTTATTGATTTTTGTTTTCTCTACAGGTTTGTAAATAACTTATTGATTTTTATCTTCTCTACAGGTTTGTAAATAACTTTTTAATTTTGTTTTCTCTACAGGTTTGTAAGCAACTTATCGATTTTTGTTTTCTCTACAGGTTTGTAACTAACTTTTTAATTTTTGTTTTTTCTACAGGTTTGGTAACTAACTTATTGATTTTTATCTTCTCTACAGGTTTGTAAATAACTTTTTAATTTTGTTTTCTCTACAGGTTTGTATCTAACTTATTGGTTTTTATCTTCTCTACAGGTTTGTGAATAACTTATTGATTTTTATTTTTTCTACAGGTTTGTAACTAACTTATAGATTTTTATCTTCTCCACAGGTTTGTAAATAACTTACTGATTTTTATCTTCTCTACAGGTTTGTAAATAACTTATTGATTTTTATTTTCTCTACAGGTTTGTAAATAACTTATTGATTTTTATTTTCTCTACAGGTTTGTAAATAACTTTTTATTTTTTATTTTCTCTACAGGTTTGGTAACTAACTTATTGATTTTTATCTTCTCTACAGGTTTGTAAATAACTTATTGATTTTTATCTTCTCTACAGGTTTGTAAATAACGTACTACTTTTTGTTTTATCTATAGGTTTGTAAATAACTTATTGATTTTTGTTTTCTCTACAGGTTTGTAAATAACTTATTGATTTTTATCTTCTCTACAGGTTTGTAAATAACTTTTTAATTTTGTTTTCTCTACAGGTTTGTAACTAACTTATTGATTTTTATCTTCTCTACAGGTTTGTAAATAACTTATTGATTTTGATTTTCTCTACAGGTTTGTAAATAACTTTTTATTTTTTATTTTCTCTACAGGTTTGGTAACTAACTTATTGATTTTTATCTTCTCTACAGGTTTGTAAATAACTTATTGATTTTTATCTTCTCTACAGGTTTGTAAATAACTTACTACTTTTTGTTTTATCTATAGGTTTGTAAATAACTTATTGATTTTTGTTTTCTCTACAGGTTTGTAAATAACTTATTGATTTTTATCTTCTCTACAGGTTTGTAAATAACTTTTTAATTTTGTTTTCTCTACAGGTTTGTAACTAACTTATTGATTTTTATTTTCTCTACAGGTTTGTAAATAACTTTTTAATTTTGTTTTCTCTACAGGTTTGTATCTAACTTTTTGATTTTTATCTTCTCTACAGGTTTGTAAATAACTTATTGATTTTTATTTTCTCTACAGGTTTGTAAATAACTTATTGATTTTTATCTTCTCTACAGGTTTGTAAATAACTTTTATTGATTTTTATCTTCTCTACAGGTTTGTAAATAACTTATTGATTTTTATTTTCTCTACAGGTTTGTAAATAACGTATTGATTTTTATTTTCTCTACAGGTTTGTAAATAACTTATTGATTTTTATTTTCTCTACAGGTTTGTAAATAACTTACTAATTTTTGTTTTATCTACAGGTTTGTAAATAACTTTTTATTTTTTATTTTCTCTACAGGTTTGGTAACTAACTTATTGATTTTTATCTTCTCTACAGGTTTGTTAATAACTTATTGAGTTTTATCTTCTCTACAGGTTTGTAAATAACTTACTAATTTTTGTTTTATCTACAGGTTTGTAACTAACTTTTTGATTTTTATCTTCTCTACAGGTTTGTAAATAACTTATTGATTTTTATTTTCTCTACAGGTTTGTAAATAACTTATTGATTTTTATCTTCTCTACAGGTTTGTAACTAACTTATTGATTTTTATCTTCTCTACAGGTTTGTAAATAACTTATTGATTTTTTTCTCTCTACAGGTTTGTAAATAACTTTTTGATTTTTATTTTCTCTTCAGGTTTGTAAATAACTTATTGATTTTTATCTTCTCTACAGGTTTGTAAATAACTTATTGATTTTTGTATTCTCTACAGGTTTGTAACTAACTTATTGATTTTTATCTTCTCTACAGGTTTGTAAATAACTTTTTAATTTTGTTTTCTCTACAGGTTTGTAACTAATTTATTGATTTTTATCTTTACAGGTTTGTAAATAACTTATTAATTTTTGTTTTATCTACAGGTTTGTAAATAACTTTTTATTTTTTATTTTCTCTACAGGTGTGGTAACTAACTTATTGATTTTTATCTTCTCTACAGGTTTGTAAATAACTTATTGAGTTTTATCTTCTCTACAGGTTTGTAAATAACTTACTAATTTTTGTTTTATCTACAGGTTTGTAAATAACTTTTTGATTTTTATCTTCTCTACAGGTTTGTAAATAACTTATTGATTTTTATTTTCTCTACAGGTTTGTAAATAACTTATTGATTTTTATCTTCTCTACAGGTTTGTAAATAACTTATTGATTTTTATTTTCTCTACAGGTTTGTAAATAACTTATTGATTTTTGTTTTCTCTACAGGTTTGTAACTAACTTATTGATTTGTTTCTTCTCTACAGGTTTGTAACTAACTTTTTGATTTTTATCTTCTCTACAGGTTTTTAAATAACTTATTGATTTTTATTTTATCTACAGGTTTGTAACTAACTTATTGATTTTTATCTTCTCTACAGGTTTGTAACTAACTTATTGATTTTTATCTTCTCTACAGGTTTGTAAATAACTTATTGATTTTTTTTTCTCTACAGGTTTGTAAATAACTTATTGATTTTTATTTTCTCTACAGGTTTGTAAATAACTTATTAATTTTTGTGTTATCTATAGGTTTGTAAATAATTTATTAATTTTTGTTTTATCTATAGGTTTGTAAACTAAATAACTTTTAAATTTTTGTTGTTTCTACAGGTTTGGTAACTAACTTATTGATTTTTATCTTCTCTACAGGTTTGTAAATAACTTATTAGTTTTTGTTTTCTCTATAGGTTTGTAAATAACTTATTACTTATTTTTCCCTACAGGTTTGCAAATAACTTATTGATTTTTATCTTCTCTACTGGTTTGTTAATAACTTATTACTTTTTGTTTTCTCTATAGGTTTGTAAATAACTTATTACTTATTTTTCCCTACAGGTTTGTAAATAACTTATTGATTTGGTTTGTAATATTATGTGTCCCTGGGCAAATAACTTTTTATCATGCAAATTTCCTAAATTAGTTTGGTCCTACCGGAAACTCAAACTTTATCGTTCTGGGTCATGAGGTTTTTGAGTAACACAAACAGATCCTTGAACTTTTGACCTTGCATCTTTTCAGCTCTGAATACCGGACAAAGATTTTTTTTGAGCCCTTGATGTAAGAAATTAACTAAATAATAAGTTGTCAAATATTTTGTTTAAAAACAATTATTTTGAGAATTTGACCTGATAGTTTGACCCCCCCCCACCCCCAGTGGTGCAATTTTGTGTTATTCAAACACTTGGCCAAAAGAGGGCTTTAGGTGTTAACCACACCAACTATACAAATGGGACCTCGTTTAGGCGGGACATTAGTTTGAATTATTTGGGTAGTAGGCCTGCAATATTGATTGGGTTTTCAGTTTGTTAGTAAATAAACTCAGTGCTGTCTTCTCTCGATTTTTTTCCTAGGTTGTTGAGGGACAGATCGCGGAACTGGTATTCAAGTTGGATCATTACCGTAGTCATGGAGACTTACTCTGACCCAAGTGGCATACTCAGTATTGACCTATGGACCTTTTATTGCGATGTCAAAGCAATAGTTTTTGCCAAACAAGTTTGAATAACTATGGAAAGCCATAAATTCATAGCAAAAGCAGATAGTAATCGTTTGTACAAATGTTACAAAAATATTCAAAAATAATGTTCAATTCTTTGGAAACAAACTCAACAAGAGATGTTTGAGCGCATGAATCTTTACAGAAAATGTTGAATTTGGTCACAACTATTTCAAACACGATTGATTGTGTAGTTTCCATATTAATAGTTGGTCATGCCAGCGCCAAGTGGTGGCGCACTTTGATCAACAATAGTAAGGTATATAGCTCCATTGAATATGACGTCACACTCTTAAGAAGAGCCATCCCTGAGGCCAAAAGGAGGCAGATGATTGAACTAGCTGTTCTTTGTGCGTTAAAACAATGTAAAAAGAATTTGTGTACATGACACTATTGTAATAAACAGCTGTGCTGCAAAGTTAACTTATACATTTTGCATAATAATATTAAACGAAAAATATAAACAGAAGAGTAGACTACATTTTTTAAATTTCTTTTTAAGTCTTACAATATTCTCTTAAATTTTTATTATAAAGATATTACTGATACCTTGTATTATGTAAACTGGCTATCATACCTTAAAAATACCATTCCGATAATATACACAATAAAAGCAGATGGGATCTTTGCTGGAGAAGTGTTGGTGTTTGGAATAAAGTTTGAGATAGATTAGAGTCTCTACTCAACCAACATAATTATTCTTAAAAGTGACCCTTGGCTCAGACATTTGAAGCCAAGCAAAGTTTCAAATTATCTTTCCCCTTTTTAGGGGGGGGGGGGTGCACAAAGGGGATCGTAATTTAATTAAAGTTTTTAGACTCGGATAGATTGTATGTGTTTACATGCTTTTTAAATAAAAGGTTGGCGTCTTTTCTATTAAAATGTGCTTCTGGATTGAATTTTATTATTGGGGTCCTGTCAGATTATGAACAATAAAACCGTCTAATGTCGATTGTCAGTTATGAAGAGAGCTTTGGTTTGTTATTTATTATAAGTAGTCTCCTGTGCCCACTTTCATAGAGCTGCTTAAGCACAAACAAAGTAATTTTAGCACAACATAATATTACCAGAATGGGGTTACCATCCAAAATGGCGTTCCACATGTTTAATTTATGACTGGTATCCATTTTGCTTAGCTGAAAATATTGTTAAGCCAAATTTCCTGCTTCAGCAGCTGTAAACAATTGGTCCCTAGGGCTGGCATGAACACATGGAAAGACACAAGTTGCTTCGGCTGGGCCAAACGAATTTGAAATAAATCTTTGGTTCTAAAGAGGGGATAATACACTTCACTTGTTTGATTTATTTTTCACCCAGATGTCGTCATTTTGAACATCATTCTCTAAGATCTCTAAATTATCTTGAATAATAACACTTGTACCTAGGCCTACCAGTGTTCTCGGGTATTGAACCTTTCTTGGTCTCAGTTGTATCGGACTGTTTGCTTAATGAAGGATATTGCTTAAAGATGCTATGTCAGATTTTGACCCCCAAATGTTGATTTAAAATCAACAGGTATTGTGAGCGGGGTCGAGAAAGTTACAAGCTTTCATTTGGGCCATTGCTCGAAAAAGTCCGCCAATTATTAGTAGCAGTGAAATAAAGTGCTCAAATTTAGTTTTTGTCGGAATCCCAACAATAATTATATCACGTGACCAATTCTTATGTGTTTTACAAAAAACGTTTTAAATTTGTGTCATTGTTCCTAACCATTAAAAGTAAAAGTTAAACCATAGAGCGGGTGACACTCTGAAACATTATTCACAAAAAAAAAATCTTGTTTTTAATGTTTGGGGCCAAAAATCTGCCATAGCATCTTTAACAGTGCTCAGCAAAAAAACTAGTCACAAATTAGTTTTACTTAAATTAATAGTGTGTCGCTGAAACATTATTCTGGTAAGCAATAATGTTATTGTGCTAAGCTACTTTTTGCGTTTAAGCAGCTGCATGAATCTGCTTAAGCAGGAAATTAGCAGGAATGCTCGGGATTCTTGTTAAAATTAGTTGTACATAATATTATGGTAGTTTGGCGTGTAAAGATTATTCGGGTAGGAAAGTCAATGTTATGCTAGCTATTTTTTTAAGCAGCTCTGAATCTCTACAACACTGACCCCAAACAATAATTAGTTTTTGGTAAGCTTGGAGGGAGTTTCATGAAGCATTTAAACACATCAAATCCTACTGAGCACAAACAGGACCAAACTTATATGCATACCAGAATATTTAATACCAGCAAAAATGACATTAATTGTTGTTAGCAGAAGAATAATATTTGTTATGTATATTTTTTCGCTAAAGAGATCAGTTCTATGAAATTCGGCCAGGGTAACCCAACCAAAGTTCCATAAAGTTTACAGGCCTAGTGGTGCAACTCACGTTTTGCTCATTAAATTTGTTAAGCAGATTTTTGTTTTGCTTAACAGCTTTTATAGAAACGAAGAAAAAAGGTTCTAGCTAGTTGAATATTATTATTATAATTAAAAAAAATTAGCCGCACAGTCTGTTTGTTACTTCAAAGTAAACCATCAATATTTTCCATCATTGTTTTCGTTTCTGAAACTGCCCATAAATATTATTTACAAAAGGCTGAAAAATATGGAGTTGGCCCTTTTCGAATCCGCTAGCTTGCCCCCACCCCCAGAAAACCAATTTTAATGTGCTTAGTGTGAAATTTCTTCTTGGATAAAAACACTGTAGGCCTACCAACCAGATTTCCATATTTTGTTTCATATTGCGTGTTACTGATAGTCAGCTGTTGTTTGCTTATCCTGAAAATCACGTGGACATTTATTTTAAGCAAGGCTAAGCAAACTAATTGTGTGCTGAGCAGCTAAAACCCTATGACTGATTGCCTAGCACCCTAGCCCTTCTTATTGTTTACGGAGTGCGCCCTCTGTAGCTCAGCTTTAAGCAGGTAGCAACGAGGGAATTTTTGACGTTGATCGTGTTGTTATTTTTGTCATCTAAAAACTCAGGCAAAATGTCTCCTTCAAGACCGTCCATTGGATTCATGTAAATGTGGCTGTTCATCAGAGGCTGACCGGACCTATCAAGGTATGTTTTAGAGTGATATATTGAGAAACACGCATTTCACGATTCTTTTAAACTTGTAGTTTGCTTGTTTTGATTTTAACGAGAACACGGCCCTTCTCACCGTACACACCGGACCGGTGGTACCTGACCATTGTACGGCGCAACCCTCTGGTCTGTGGTGGGTGATTGTACGTAGTTGTACGTGTGGTTGTACAGCTAGATACAGATACATACATATGAATTGACAGAAAACTTGAACTGATCAGTTGGCTCTGCTTACACTTTACAGTAGATTTTCAACGTATTGATCGTTTATTATTTCAGCCAAAGATTCCAACTAACCATAGACCAAACAGTTTTGTTTTTTTAAGGAGGTCCCACAAGTATTGTTATTTTTTTGTTGTGGGAAATTTTAAAAACTTTGAATTAAATTTTTCGAGTTTTTCTATCATTTTTATGCCAACTTAATTAAATTGCCGCTGGTCAAGATTGGGACATAATAAATAATTTGACATTGTTGTTTTGGTTTACTTTTGATAATAATTCTGTTTTTGCAATTGGTCTACAATTTTAGCATTTTAGTTTTGAGAAACACAATTTTATTTTAGGCCATTTTGATGCCAAGTAAAATTATACATTTTTGGATGTGACTTAATAGTATTTCATTGTGATCTGTTTATGAGTACATGTTTCACACCATTAATTACAAGGTTGGTTTTACAGTTTGCATAAACAAAACAAAAATCCGAAATTTTAAAAAGTTCTCTTTTTAATTTTGTGTTGTGACAGACAGAACTTTAGTGGGGGCATTGATGCCAAATTGTTGGTCTTACCTCCATGAAGGTCTAATGTGTTTTAAAGTTTTCTCTTGGGTTTAAATTATTTAAATGTTAACGAGAAACACAATTTTTTGCCTCAAACCTTTAAATTTGTGAGAATTGTGTTTTTGCAAATTTCTCATGTTTAAATTTGTTGACAGTTTTAAGAAACACAATTTTCAGGGCCCAATTTCATAGAGCTGCTTAAGCAAAAAATTTTGCTTAAGCAAAAAATTCATTGCTTAGTAAAATCAGATTACCGGCCAAGACTCCACTCAATTGTTATGCTAAGTAAACAACAGCTAAATACTAGTCATAAGCAATGTATATGGCATGAAATTTTGGCCAGTAACATGTGTAAAATAAGCGAGCTATTTTCGTGCTTAAGCACATTTGTTGCTTAAGCAGCTCTATGAAATTGGCCCCAGGTCATTTGATACCAAGTTAGAAAAATTGTTGGTCCTGCCACAGACATTAGACCTTTAAATTTATGAGAATTTATTTAAAAGTTTCTCTCTTAGGTTCAAATTTTGGAACACAATTTATGAGAAATGCAATTATTTTTCCAAGGTTATAAATTTTGTACCTGGAGTAGATCTCATAATTCAAACCTCAAATACAGTCCCACTTACCTTGCAGGAAAAACTTAATGTTGACGGGGTGACGGATATGCACTTTTTAAGAAGCCAATAATAATTGTAATAATAATTATTTATTATTATACCAACCTGGAAAGTCGCTGTTCTTGCCTAAAACATAAAGACGCTTAAATTTGTGAGAAATTTTCAAAAGTTCTCTCTCAGGTTTAAATTTTATGAGAAACACAATTTTTTTTTCCGGTCATTTTTTTGTTTAAAAAAGTTCTTGCCATGCCCAATCAAACATTTTGTTGGGACTGAATGTTGTTTTGACATTACATTGTTATATTATTTTTTTCTTTTTTAATTGCAGATCTCATGTGGATTTTTGGAACCCAAATGCAGCATTGATTTCACACTTGTCAAGCGACAAATCTATCCAGGCCGGAAGAATATACACTGTGGAAGGGACATCTGATTCATACATGGACAGCAATTTCTGATTCCTACATGGACAGCAACATCAAATTCCTCAGTATGGACAGTTATTAACAGCAACATTTATGCATCAATGTTTATTCTTAAATGGACAGGAACATCTGAGTCATGAATGAACAGGAATATCTGATACGTGAGGTTAATGGTTACATCAAGAATGATCATCACAAAATCTGTAATTCAGGATTTTTGCAGACAGTACACAGTTGAAGGACACACTAAAAAGTTTCTTTTATCATGTTTATTAAATCCTTAAAAAGTCCCAAATATTAAATAACTCAGTGTTTAATTATCCGTTTCAAACTTGCATCATCGTAATTACACTGTGAAAAATTATGAGGTTTAAAACTTAACAAACTGTACGGTTATTCATGATCCATGAAATCAGTTTAGGCATCCACATCAAAAGGTAAATTAATTAAAATGCGCAACAATGAAGTGTCAATGACTTTCCAAATACTTGGGGCCTACTGATAAAAAAGGCAATTTTTTATTCTAGATTTAGTTTATTACTGATCTTTGAAGTAATTGATGTTTTTTTTGTTTTAAAAATTCTTAATAAAAAAATGATAACCTTTAAGAATGTAATTTTTAGTTTAAGTGTAGGTCTACTTATTCATGATCCATGTCATTAATGTTGCCACATCAGAGTGTTAGTAAATTATTTTATCTCAATAATTTATTGGTAAAAAGCTGATTATATATATTCTAGATTTAATTAAGAATGAACGATTAACTTAAACTCGTGTTATAGCATTGACATTTCATTGTAATTCGGCGCTATATTAAAATTGTTCATTATTATTACCGTAATAAATAAAAATGTTACTCTATTAATCTAAACCTGTTTTTGTCTGATTGTCATTATTTTGTTGCCGAACCTGTAGTTATTTGGTTAAAAAGATTTATTTGACTTCATAAAACGAAACAAACATGTGCAAACCGTGCAATCTTAGCGTATTCACATTTTATTAAATTTTATAAAATAAAAATAAATCAATTAAATTTTATATTACAATAAAACAGACAAACAAGTATATGTTTCCTTGTGGCTGAGTAGGTTTTGATTGGTAGTCTTGATTCAAGAATTTTATTCTTGAGAGAGCGCCCTCTTGTGGCATTATTAATTACTTGTGGCAATATAACTACATATTAATTAATTTTGCCACAAGAGGGCGCTCTCTTCACGACTGATCCAGAGACTAATCGCAACTTGGTAGTACACGCGTATACACACGTGTACGTCAAACTTCGTTCTAATGTTTACCACCTTAAAAATTTTTTTTCAAACCCGGAAGACGCCATAGCCTAGCGGATAAGGAGACGGCTTCGGAGGACTACACTGGAGACATCTGTGCGGGTTCGAGCCCCGGCCAGGACACCACCATCATGGAGACACCAGAGGAACGCCTACGGACCCCGGACCACGACGAGGAGGCAACATGGCGGAGATACACCAGAGGGAGGCGTGGACCCGGAGAGAGAGAGAGGGGGGAGTGGTGGACCGGGCAGAAGGGGAAGTGGAGACGAGATTTTTTTTTTAATTAAATTTTATTTAATTTTAATAAAAAAAAAAAAAAAGTCAAAATTAACGGTAAATGGTTTTCTTAAAATCGCCTGAAACGTACGCTCGTTAATTTTTTTTTTTTTCCATAAAGGAAAATCCAAAATTGTAAAAACGCAAAAATCACCACTAATTTTTCGTTTTTTTAAATTCATTTTCTTAAAATCGCCTGAAACGCATGCTCGTTAATTTTTTTTTAAATCAAATTTTTTTTTGGAAAAAAAACTTGAAAATCACTGAAAATAACCAAAATTGAGAGTAAAAACATTTAAAACACCCTTAAAACAGTGCGTGATACACTCCAGGGTATCCCTGTTGACATTCTACATGTAATAGACACTCTGGTGACAAACAAACTTACAGGAAAGTGTCATTTTAATAAATATTGCTTAAAATTACTCTAAGTTGGCACTTAGCGTAAGTTGTAGGTGCTTTATAGCTTTATAACTCTCTTTTTACAACAATTTAATTGTACAGAACACACGTTCGTGACTTCAAACCTTCAAACTTCTTATTTTAAGTATTATAAAGTAATGTATGTGCAGCTTAACTGTGAATAACGAAGCTGGCATATTAAAACCTGTTGTTTAAAAGGGGCATTTACACACATAACCTTGATAACTTATCAGCTAAGTGTATACACATAATACATGTATAGGAGAAATCAAACAAGTGTGTGAAGAAATTAGTCTGGCACCAATATTAAGAACTTGTGTTGTATAAGCACTAAGAGACTTGGAGCAAGACTTCAAAAGATGGTGCAAATATTGTATGGAAGCTTACAAGGACCATCTGCATTGCCAAGTTTCCACATTAAATACACCAGAAAATCATTAAAAAAATACTATAACTATTTATTTTGGGGTTCTTCTCATGGATTGGCGAAATCTAGCTTTCAAGATAAAATGGTAAAAGATGCGGTACTGTACTTTCAATGCTAAGGATAAAACTTTATGGAAATGCAGATGTCCACTCCAAGTTTCCATATATTTGAAATCCATTAAAACTGAAGGCCCTGCTCGGCTCGTACAATGTTTTGCAGATAAATGTAATCACGTGTGATACAAATACATCACATTTACCATGTATAAATATCAAACTTAGTATTTAAAACATGTTTCAAACTCTGACATCTGTGTAAAATTATGTTTTAAAACTGTACATGTTAGCCTATATGTTGCATGATTGTTCACTACACTGCTTTGATATTCAGTAACAAATGTTAGTCGTAGCTTTGTTTTCTGCATTTCATTACCCATTCTTCAGGCCTGATGCTTCATTCTCGTAAGGGCAAGGCAACTTTTTCTCAGTAAAATGCCAGAGTCTGAGGGAAATTTGAATTAGTACCAGAACATTTCAATGGGCACCAAGGCAATGACCAAGGCCGTGAGCATGGAGGCAATTGCTGCGTAACTTGTCTCTGCAAAGTATCAGGCCTGATGATTCAATAGATCTACAAAATGTACACAACAATATTAAGCTAAGTTTTCGCTTCATCACAAAAACAGCCACATAGGGCTGTACATGGTAAAGATCTGTTTACGAAGTTCACCTTTGCTTTGAATTAAATTAATAGCTTTTGAAATAAATATCAGCTTTGTTTATCAGGTTGTAAACAGTACAGATTAATGTCTGAGTGGTTTTATAAGAGTCCATGTAAACAGATCTTTTTACAATAGTTAAAACTCACTACGTGAGACGTACCTTTAACATCTTAGTATTGAATGAATCACAAAGTTGAACTGAACTAGCTTGAGACGCTGAGAAGATGACGTATTTGAAATCATGATTAGGCAGCACCTCACAGGCTCTCGTCAGTCAAGCTGGCGCATCTCATACCAAGGCTTTTTCATCATCTTGAGTGTTCTATAAAAAAAAATCAACGGACAAAAACTTAGACATGAATTACATGTCAAGGTAAAACAAGTGCATATTGTTATATGAAATTCAGTTTGCCGCATGGGCTGATGATTGGTGGTGGATCCAGATTGGCAAAAAGCTGTTATATCCAAAAAGGTAATAATATTGGGGTTGGGTCTTTAATACCCGACACTTGGTGTGCCAGCTCTTCTTGCAGGCACTCTCTAGTGTAGTCTCACCCCCATCCATCACCCCAGGGATGCCATTTGGTGGTTTGAACAGGGGGCAGGTTGTAATGATATGATCTGCCGTTTGCTCTGCTGCACCATAATTGCAATGGTACAGAGATTTGAAGTACAAGGGGGTAAAAGTATTGGCTATGGGTCTAGAAAAAAGTTAGTGTTTATCACTTTTGTCAGTGATACAGATTTGTGTACAAGAGGTAATAATATTGGGGATGGGTCAAGAACAGAAGACAGGAGGATACAGACTTGAAGTTCAATGAGATGATTATAGTGTATCACTTTTGGCATTGATACAGATTTGTGTACAAGAGGTAATAATAATGGGGACGGGTCAAGAACAGAAGACAGGAGGGTACAGACTTGAAGTTCAATGAGATGATAGTGTATCACTTTTGGCAGTGAAAGAGATTTGTGTACAAGAGGTTAAAGTATTGGGGATGGGTCAAGAACAGAAGACAGGAGGGTACAGACTTGAAGTTCAATGAGATGATTATAGTGTATCACTTTTGGCATTGATACAGGTTTGTGTACAAGAGGTTAAAGTACTGGGGGCGGGTCAAGAACAGAAGACAGGAGGATACAGACTTGAAGTTCAATGAGATGATTATAGTGTATCACTTTTGTCAGTGATACAGATTTGTGTACAAGAGGTAATAATATTGGGGACGGGTCAAGAACAGAAGACAGGAGGATACAGACTTGAAGTTCAATGAGATGATAGTGTATCACTTTTGGCAGTGAAAGAGATTTGTGTACAAGAGGTTAAAGTATTGGGGATGGGTCAAGAACAGAAGACAGGAGGGTACAGACTTGAAGTTCAATGAGATGATTATAGTGTATCACTTTTGGCATTGATACAGGTTTGTGTACAAGAGGTTAAAGTACTGGGGGCGGGTCAAGAACAGAAGACAGGAGGATACAGACTTGAAGTTCAACCACACCCCCCCCCCTTTACCCAAGTTTATGAGATGATAGGGTATCATGGTACCCTAATATCTAGTAATGAGGCGATATTGAGAAAGTAAGGGGGAAAAAATGTTCCATTTGATGTACAGTATCACTTTCATTATTTTCACTGAAAGAGTATCAAAAGCCCCCATTCACCGTCAAGGGTAAACATTTGGTGTTGGGTCCTGAATGGCAGCGGAGGAGTTGCATCCAGGCTGATACAGACTTGTAGTAGAAGGGAAAACGTTTGGGGTTGACCCTGAGATGGCAGACAAGGGGGGAGGGTTTCCATGTTTTGGGTTGAAACTGGTTCAAAGTAAAATGAGTAAAAATGTTGGGAGTTGGTTCTGAGTGACAGACAACAAATTGCATACATAAACTTTGGGTTGATAAAAGTAGAAGGGGTTACATATCAGTGGGTGGGTCCTGAAGAGCAAAAAAGGGGTGTGTATGTTTTGCTTTTGGCCTGAAACAGATTTACAGCAGACGGGGTAACATGTTGGGGGTTGGGCCTAACTGGCAGACAAGGGGTAGGCTTACATGTCTTGGTTGATACAGATTTAAAGTTTAATGCTAGGGGTGGGGGTCCTGAATGGTAGAAGAGTGGGGTGCATGATTCACATTGGTGCAGATTTGAAGTATTATTTATTTATTTATTTATGTTTACTCTTACTTAAAGAAATGTTTTGCTTTACTCCGTAATATATGTAACTGTTGTTATTCTTTCATGAGAGTATGGAAATAAATGTATTCTTGAATTGAATTGAATAGTAAAAGGGGTAAAATGTATAGGGTGGGTCCTGAAAGGCAGACAAGGGGGGTGCATATTGAATTGATACAGATTTGAAGTAAGCGGGGTAACATGTTGGAGGCGAATCCTAAATGGCAGAGGAGTGGGGACAATGGCGATTGATACCTTAGATCACCTAACTTAACTGCTGCTTCAATAATGTTTTAATATTGTTGTGAATTATTTTTTATCAGAAGAGATTTTTTTTTTTTTTTTTACATTCTAATATTTTAGCAGTTTTAAATGAGTGGGAATTATGGACATGGGAGTTAGATGCCACTTGGGTGAGGAAAAAATTATATTTGTGGTTAAAAAGGTGGCCTTATTCTTTCTTGTACAAAGCCAAAACGAGAAACTATTTTTGTTTGTTAAAGGTACACGTTGCCCTGGATCGGACGAGTTGGTCTTTAACAAGCGTTTGTAACCAGTTGTTATAAAATGCTTATGATTGGAAAGATGTTTTAAAAGTTAGAATACAATGATCCACACACATTTGCCTCGAAATTGCGTGGTTTCCCTTTTACTGTGCGAACTAACACGGCCGGCCATTTATGGGAGTCAAAAATTTGACTCCCATAAATAGCCATAAATGTTTGTGTGGACCATTGTATTGTACTTTGAAAACATGTTTCTAACCATGCATTTTATAACAAAGTGATGTAAATGTATGTGGGCTTCAGATTGAAGTACAAGGGGTTACATGTTAGGGGCGGATCCCGGGAGGTAGAAAAGTGGGGTGCATATTTTGGATAAACTTTATATTGCCGTAAAAACTATAACACTTTTTTTCACTGCTGCTTCAATACTGCTTTTTATGTTGTTTAATGTTTGAAATAAATTCCCATCAGAAAACAAATATTTTTTAACATTTTCATTTTTTAGCAGTTTTGCTGGTTGGGTGAAAAAAAGCTATCATGGATTTAGTGTGAAAAGCCAAAACGAGAAACTGTTTTTTTGTTTAAGTATGTGGGCCTAAGATACATTTTGAAGTAGAAGGGGTATCATGTCGGGGCGGATCCAGCAAGGTAGAAAGTGGGGTGTATATTTTGGATTTTTCACTGCTGCTTCCATTATGTTTTGAATGCTGTTGTTAATAAACTTTTATCAGAAAAACATCTATTTGTTAACATTCTCATTTTTTAGCAGTTTTCAATTAGTGTGAATTATAGACATAGGGAGATGACCTAGGTGAAAAAAATTCTATTTTGGAATAAAAAAGTGGCCTCCTTTCTTGTAAAAAGCCAAATTGAGAAACTGTTTTTTTTTACTAGTAATGTGACTCTCAGATATACCTTGTAAATGAAGGGTATTATGTTCGGGGCGGATCCTGAGAGGTAGAAAAGTGGGGTACATATTTTGGTTAGATTGCCATAAAAAAACTTGACCACTTTTTGTTTCACTGCTGCTTCAATATTGTTTTTAAAGATGCTATGTCAGACTTTTTGCCCAAAACATTAAAAAATAGTTTTCATAAATTTTCATCAGAAAACATCAATTATTTAACATTTTCATTTTGGAGCAAGTTTTTTTAAGTGGGAGACATAGGGGGTTGATCTAGATGCTAGTTGGGTGAAAAAAAGCTATCATGGATTTACAAAGTGTAAAAAGTCAAAACGAGAAACTGTTTTTTTTAAGTATGTGGGCCTAAGATACATTTTGAAGTAGAAGGGGTATCATGTTGGGGCGGATCCAGCAAGGTAGAAAGTGGGGTGCATATTTTGGATTTTTCACTGCTGCTTCCATTATGTTTTTAATGCTGTTGTTAATAAACTTTTATCAGAAAAACATCTATTTGTTAACATTCTCATTTTTTAGCAGTTTTCAATGAGTGTGAATTATAGACATAGGGAGATGACCTAGGTGAAAAAAATTCTATTTTGGAATAAAAAAGTGGCCTCCTTTCTTGTAAAAAGCCAAATTGAGAAACCGTTTTTTTTATTAGTAATGTGACTCTCAGATATACCTTGTAATGAAGGGTATTATGTTGGGGGCGGATCCTGAGAGGTAGAAAAGTGGGGTACATATTTTGGTAAGATTGCCATAAAAAAACTTTAACACTTTTTTGTTTCACTGCTGCTTCAATATTGTTTTTAAAGATGCTATGTCAGACTTTTTGCCCAAAACATTAAAAAATAGTTTTCATAAATTTTCATCAGAAAACATCAATTATTTAACATTTTCATTTTGGAGCAAGTTTTTTTAAGTGGGAATTAAAGACATAGGGGGTTGACCCTGATGCTAGTTGGGTGAAAAAAACAATATCATGGATTTACAAAGTGTAAAAAGTCAAAACGAGAAACTGTTTTTTTTAAGTATGTGGGCCTAAGATACATTTTGAAGTAGAAGGGTATCATGTTGGGGCGGATCCAGCAAGGTAGAAAGTGGGGTGCATATTTTGGGTTTTTCACTGCTGCTTCCATTATGTTTTTAATGCTGTTGTTAATAAACTATTATCAGAAAAACATCTATTTGTTAACATTCTCATTTTTTAAGCAGTTTTCAATGAGTGTGAATTATAGACATAGGGAGATGACCTAGATGCCATTTGGGTGCAAAAATGCTAATTTGGAATAAAAAAGTGGCCTCCTTTCTTGTAAAAAGCCAAATTGAGAAACCGTTTTTTTTTTTACTAGTAACGTGACTCTCAGATATACCTTGTAATGAAGGGTATCATGTTGGGGGCGGATCCTGAGAGGTAGAAAAGTGGGGTGCATATTTTGGTTAGATTGCCGTAAAAAACTTTAACACTTTCGTGTTTCACTGCTGCTTCAATATTGTTTTTAATGTTGTTTTCATAAATTTTCATCAAAAAACATCATTTTTTTTACATTTTCATTTTTTAGCAGTTTTTTTTAAGTGGGAATTAAAGACATAGGGGGTTGACCCTGATGCTAGTTGGGTAAAAAAAAACAATATCATGGATTTACAAAGTGTAAAAAGCCAAAACGAAAAACTTTTTTTTTTTAAGTATGTGGGCCTAAGATACATTTTGAAGTAGAAGGGGTATCATGTTGGGGCGGATCCAGCAAGGTAGAAAGTGGGGTGTATATTTTGGATTGATATTTTAGATCGTCCAAATTAACAACTTTTTTTTTTCACTGCTGCTTCCACTATGTTTTTAATGCTGTTGTTAATAAACTATTATCAGAAAAACATCTATTTGTTAACATTCTTATTTTTTAGCAGTTTTCAATGAGTGTGAATTATAGACATAGGGAGCTGACCTAGATGCCAGTTGGTTGAAAAAATGCTATTTTGGAATAAAAAAGTGGCCTCCTTTCTTGTAAAAAGCCAAATTGAGAAACCGTTTTTTTTTTACTAGTAATGTGACTCTCAGATATACCTTGTAATGAAGGGTATTATGTTGGGGGCGGATCCTGAGAGGTAGAAAAGTGGGGTACATATTTTGGTTAGAATACCGTAAAAAACTAAAGCACTTTTTGTTTCACTGCTGCTTTAATATTGTTTTGAATGTTGTTTTAAATTAAATTTTCATCAGAAAACATCAATTTTTTAACATTTTCATATTATAGCAGTTTTTATTGGGTGGGAACTAAAGACATAGGGGTTGACCTAGATGCTAATTGGGTAAAAGAAAAACTATCTTGAATTTACAAAGTGGCTTCCCTCTTTCTTGTAATAAGCCAAAACGAGAAACTGCTTGTTTTTATTTTTAAGTATGTGGGCCTAAGATGGAGTAGAAGGGGTATCATATTGGGGGCGGATCCTGAAGGGTAGAAAAGTGGGGTGCATATTTCGCTTTGATACTTTAGATCCCCTAAAATACCTAACACTTTATTTTTTTACTGCTGCCTCAATATTGTTTTAAAGATTTATTTTATTAAGTTTCATCAGAAAACATTGACATTTCCAAAGGCTTAAAGTTCAAGCCATCTCTTGTTTGATTATTTTTACCTTAAAAAAATAATAGTCTTTCTTTGCAAATTTTAATGAGTGACATTGCAGACATGGGTGTTGACATATTCCAGTTAAGTAAACAAGATACTAAAACTTTGATCTAAAAAGGGGCATCCTCCTTCTTTATTGTAAAAAGCCCAGACAAGAAAGAGAAACTGTTTTTTGTGTTTGAAGGCCTGAAGAAGAGAATGGGTAAGGTATTTGGGGTGGGGCCACAATGGCAGACAAGTGGGGGGTTTGGGATTGGTGCTTTTAAAGTAGAAGGGGTAACGTGTTTGGAACAGGTTGAGATGGCAAATAAAAAAAGGGTGCATTATGGGATAAAATTACAGATTTGACTTGATAGGGTACCATATTGGGGGGGGGGGGAGGGGTACAAAATAGCAATCAATTATTGGGGATCTTGGGATGGTTGCATACTGTACACTAGGAGGGTAATGAAATGGAGAAGGGTCAACAGAATGGCAGAAAAGTGGAAGGTTTGGGGGTACTAGAAGAGGTAAACAAATTGGGGAAGGGTCCAAAAGGACAAGAGGGGATTGCTATGTCAGGGGCGTGGCTTGAGATTGGCAGAATAGAGGGGCCAGGGCATGTTGGGAATAGGGGGTGGTTGACAAATTAGATGGTCGATTTCTAAACTCAGACAATTGGTGATGAGAGTATAAGATTTGAGAACTCACCATTAGAATTTGAAGCGGTGAAGTTCAAATCTGATGAATGGTGAGACTGCTAGTCCTTGAATTTGATAAATTCATATTCACCGTGAATTGAAAAGTCCAGGGCAATGCCATCCATCTGGAGTAAAACAAGGAAGCAACACAATAAAATACCCTTCAATACAGAGTTTGCCTGTGTTTACTTTCCCAAGAAGTAATTTTGGTTTTTTTTAGGGGTGGGGGGAAGAGGATAACCAAAAACAGAAAGTTGAAATTTAAATACCGCTTAAAGGGGCAAGGTTATTTTAAATGGTACTTCCATTATAGAAAATCTTAAAGTTCATAACAAACTTTGAAAGTGGCACCATTATTATTATTATTATTAATGAAACGATGTTAATAATGCACGCCCTTCATTGGTTGAATAAGCATTCTGCGCAGAGCAATTCAACCAATGGAATGCATTCTCTTTGCCTCATGTTCGTTATCGATTTCTTTATCGCTCAATGTGACTGGCTCTTTATTTCTCCATGGTCAAACCAAAATGTTTTAGCTCTCTGTTCAAACACTAAAACAGGGTCATCTCCCTAGCTAGGAATCAAACATGGGCCACAGCAACAGTGATGGGGTGAGATCAAGAGACGTTGGAGGTGGGTTCTGAATGTCAGACAAATGGGGTGCATAGGTTTGGTACCGATTTGAAGTAGAAGGGGTAAAATGTTGGAAGTGGGTCCTGAATGGCAGACAAGGGAGGTGACTGTTTTGGGTTGATACAGATTTGAAGTAGAAGGGGTAAAATGTTGGGGGTACATGGCAGACAAGTGGGGTGCATAGGTTTGGTACAGATTGGAAGTAGAAGGGGTAAAATGTTGGGGGATGGGTCCTGAATGGTAGGGGGTGCCTGTTTTAGGTTGATACAGATTTGAAATAGAAGGGGTAGAATGTTGTGGGGTGGGTTCTGAATGGCAGACAAGGGGGTGCCTTATTCATTGTGATTTATACAGATTTATTAAGTAAATGGGGTGAAATATTGGAGGTTGGTCCAGATTGGTACAAAGTTAAGTTGGGTGCACTTCGGACTCAACAGTAAGTATAAGTGAAAGGGGTAAAACGTTGGGGGTTGGTCCTGAATGGCAGACAAATGGGTGCACTTTTAGATCTTTTTTAGGTATGGTCCATGTAGCAGAAAGACCATCAAGTGATGAGGTTTCGTTTCTTGATTGAAAAGGTTTCTAAAAAGAATGGGTAACATGTTTGGGGCTGGAGTGGAAACGGTTTCTAAAAAGAATGGGTAAAAATAATGTTTGGGGCCGGAGTGGCAGGACAGTGTGGGGTTGATTGGACTGAAAGAAAATAGTTCAACAAAGTTTTGGCAGGTCCAAAATGAAGGGAGAACATAGACAGAGAAAGCAAAACAAAACTGTTACTATAGAGTGGTACTTGTGTTCTTTTTGTTATGTGTAACACATTTCGGGCAAGTCACCACCCCCCCCCCCCCCCACCCCCCACCCCACCAACCCAGGAGTGTCCATACGTCCATGCATACAAGTTGGTGCATATTACATGTATTTATGGATGAAAAAACACCATCAGACGTACCTTAAAGTCCTGAGAGTGAACTAAATAGCCAAGCTGAACTGAAGTTATTTGAGCCAGTGTGGAGATGACGTACTAAATGCTTGATGATGCTGCATCTTTTTTAGGCTCTTTCCAGGCATGAAGTGAGGCTTGCCATCATCATCTTGAGTGTTCTGTAAGCAGAAAGTCAAAGGACAAGATTATGAATGAAGTGATGTCTTGTGTTGGGGTTTATTATGTATTCGAGTAGGGGTGATAATTTGCAAGCCTGTATTCTTTATTTTATTTTGAAAGGGAAAGGGCACCAAGGCATTTTCTCCTTGTTAGGGTGGACTAAGATTGGTAAAAGTGGTGAACATTAAAAGGACAAATTTGAAATATTAGGAGGAATATTATTGGGTAGGTCCACAAGTGGGGTATGTTGAAGATTTCAAGCACAACCGGTCAAACATTTTGGGATTGATCCAAATTGGCAGAAAAGTTGGGTGCATAATTAAAAATTAAGTAGGATTTGAAATTTGCAAGGTGAAAAAACAATATGGAAAGGTTTGCGGTAACACCACGACTATCTCTAAAAATAATGAGTTGGGGTGGTTCTTCTTGACAATCAGAGCATACTGATCGAACACCGAGTTGAAACCAACATTACTTTTCAGAACCACCCCAATTAGAGATAGTCATTTATTACTGCAAACCTTTCCATATGATTAAAACAAATTCAACATCAATTGTACCTTATCCTACTATACTGTTGAATAATTAGCCAAGTTGAGTTGAAGTAGCTTTAGGCAGTGAGGAGATAGCGTTTTTGAATTCATGACGATGCTGCATCTCATTGGCTGTCTCATTCAAGATGTTCAAACCAAGGCTTGTCATCATCCTGAGTGTTCTGTAAACAAAAATTCAAAGAACAGAAAATAATTGCATGAATAACGTTTTAATCAAGCAGGAAAACAAATCAAATATTTGGGGCAATCACATTTTGATTAAAGGTCAATAACAGGGAGAATAGGAATCTGGGTGGTTCCCTTAAAGCCTTATAGACACTTTCGGTAAACAGTATTGTTCAAGGCCCACACTTTGTGTATCACAACTTCTATATAAAATAACAAACCTGTGAAGATTTAGGCTCAATCGGTCATCGGAGTCAGGAAAAAATTACGGGAAAACCCATTCTTGTTCAGTAAATCTGTAAACTTTTATTTTTTTTCTGTACCGAAAGTGTCCAATAGCTTTAAACGATGTTGGGATGATCCTGAATGGCAGCATCTGGGGGTGCACCATTTCAATCATTCAGGAAAAGCAGGTTGAGAATTCTTAAATTATGTTATCCTCTCGTTGGCTCCATCATAAAGTTAAGTTAAGTATCAGCTGATCAGCCTTGGCCCAAACATCATTTCATCAATTATCCCAAAAACTTTAGGGATGATTGATGAAATCTCACTATTATTCAGATTTAATGTTTACTGTGAGTCCAACAACTTACAATACAATACAATACAATACAATATAATACAATACAATACAAGGAACACATAGCCCATTTTTGGTGAGATCCAGTTTCAAAAAAGAAATGGAGAGTACTATAGAACTACGTATACCGCAGTGTAGTAGGCGCATAAAAAATGCACAACGCTTCGAATTTTGCACAAAAGTTATACATAATGAGTTTCGTGGAGATCGACAATATCAGACATTGATGATCGGATGGACCATCAGCCCATCAGTGATCAAACACCTCCCCGAGTCCATAGATCAATTGATTGACAATACATGACACTGACAGCAAAACTGAGAAAGGGATGCTTCCTGTAAAAATGTAAACAACAACTTACAAAGAAGGAAAAGTAGCTTATAATTCAACAATAATATAACTAACTTACCCTGAGGGTGTAGGTTGACACTCCGGGTTTGATGACAGCCTCATTTGACGAGAAATCTTTTCGTCTTGTAAGAAACATTGTCTGAAGTTTACAAAGTTGAACAGTTTTTGCTTGCCCACGTGCGTAAACGCCATGTTGACTGTTGATATTCGCTCGTCCCCAGCGCCTTGCTATAACCAAATGCGCTGGGATGGGCAAACGTAACATGCAGTGTCATTGGCTTAATAATGCGCAGTCCCATCATGCATCACACTCACACTGCGCCATATTGCTATGCACTGTACGCGTGACGTACTTCCTAAACAAGAATCTGTGCAAGCGATTAGCCCATCCCAGACTGGCCGCTGGGGACGAGCGAACTGGTGATACTACTGACTAAAACAAACTAGGGAGGGCGCACTCCACAAACGGCCTCGTGAAAATCATTCATTGTGTCACTGCTCATGTTGATATAATTTTATTGTCATCTAAAAAGTAAGGCAAAGTGTCTTCTTCGAGACCATCCATAGGATTTTATGTAAATGTGGCTGTTCATCAGAGGCTGGCCGGAGCTATTAAGGTATGTTTTAGAGCGATATATTGAGAAATACGCATTTCCTGATACTTTCATGTTTGCATATATTTTGAGTTTAACGAAACGAAAATACACGGCCCTTACCGCATGATCACCGTACATCCCTGACCGGTGGTACCCGACCATAGTACGGCGCGGCTCTTCTGGCCTGTGGTGGGCGATTGTACGTAGATGTTCGTGTACGTTACATGTCATGACTGCAAACTCAGCTGTTGGCTCAGTATTTCCACATGTTGGTTGGTCCGCTATGTAATCAAAGATTCCAACCAACCAAAGACCAAACAGAGTGTTTAATTATTAAATGGAGTTCCCATGTATTGTGTTTATTTATTTTTAGTTTATTTATATTTTTCGTGGGAACATTTTTTCAAACTTTTTGTTGTTTTGTTATTTATGCCAACTTTATAATGAACTTGCGGCTTGGCCGCGACTCAGGATTGGGATATCAAACATGTTTTGACATTTATTGTTTTGGTTTACTTTTCAAACTTTTACAGTGATTTTTTTCTTTCCTGAATTGATTAACAAAATTTAAATTTTTGAAAGTTCCTTATTTGATTAAAATTGTTCCTTTTAAAAAGAAGACACAAATTGAGAGACACACAAATTTCAAAGCCATTTGATACCTAGTAAAATCATACATTTTTGGCTGTGACATTGTATGTATTGCGATCTGTTTATCGATGCATGTTTCAACACCAACTGTTTTCAATTTCAGTCTATACAAACTGTTTTTGTGAGAATTTTTTAGAAAGTGACACTATTTTAACAAAAATTGTCGGGTCATTTGATGCGAAATTGTTGGTCCTGCCTCAATTAAAGGTCTAGTATTATGTGTTTTTTTGTTTTCTCAAGAGATTTCCCATAGGGATTTCCCGTATAGGGTGTTTATGCCTCTTTCGCTCTTCATTAATGAACTTTGGCCGGCCGTGTATCCCACAATCCTTTGCTTCAAATACGCTACAGTCACACATGTTTCGCTGAGTTTCATGTCGATTTTGATCAATGTTTTGGATGGAAATTCACCTTTTTGGCAGTCTAAATTTTCAGAGGAAGGGGTAAAAAATATCGTGCGTTCACAGCACACAGGTTTGAACTATTTTTACGTGAGTTTAATGCCGTTTTGACTTTTGAGACAAGAAATTATCTGGAAAACGTTGATGTAATGTGATTGACTAATGTACATGTGGACACGTATGTAATTTGTACATAAGATATGATGTACATGAGAGATGTATCATAATTCGGTTTTTTTTCGCTACAGGTTTGTAAATTATAACTAACTTATTAATTTTTGTTTTCTCTACAGGTTTGTAAATAACTTTTAATTTTTGTTATCTCTACAGGTTTGTAAATAACTTAATAATTTTTGTTTCTCTACAGGTTTGTAATTAACTTATTATTTTTTATTTTCTCTACAGGTTTGTAAATAACTTATTGATTTTTGTCTTCTCTACAGATTTGTAAATAACTTACTGATTTTCGTTTTCTCTTCAGGTTTGTAACTAACTTATTAATTTTTGTTTTCTCTACAGGTTTGTAAATAACTCATTGCTTTTTGTTTTCTCTACAGGTTTGTAAATAACTTATTGACTTTTGTTTTCTCTACAGATTTGTAAATAACTTATTGATTTTTGTTTTCTCTACAGGTTTGTAAATAACTTATTGACTTTTGTTTTCTCTACAGATTTGTAAATAACTTATTGACTTTTGTTTTCTCTACAGATTTGTAAATAACTAATTAATTTTTGTTTTCTCTACAGGTTTGTAAATTACTTACTGATTTTCGTTTTCTCTTCAGGTTTGTAACTAACGTATTAATTTTTGTTTTCTCTACAGGTTTGTAAATAACTAATTCCTTTTGTTTTCTCTACAGGTTTGTAATTAACTTATTATTTTTTATTTTCTCTACAGGTTTGTAAATAACTTATTGATTTTTGTTTTCTATACAGATTTGTAACTAACTTATTGACTTTTGTTTTCTCTACAGATTTGTAAATAACTTATTGATTTTTGTTTTCTCTACAGGTTTGTAAATAACTAATTAATTTTTGTTTTCTCTACAGGTTTGTAAATAACTTATTACTTTTTGTCTTCTCTACAGGTTTGTAAATAACTATTTGACTTTTGTTTTCTCTACAGGTTTGTAAAGAACTTATTGACTTTTGTTTTCTCTACAGGTTTGTAAATAACTTATTACTTTTTGTCTTAGCTACAGGTTTGTAAATAACTTATTACTTTTTGTCTTCGCTACAGGTTTGTAAATAACTTGCTGATTTTCGTTTTCTCTACAGGTTTGTAATAACTAATAAATTTTTATTTTCTCTACAGGTTTGTAAATAACTAATTCCTTTTGTTTTCTCTACAGGTTTGTAATTAACTTATTATTTTTTATTTTCTCTACAGGTTTGTAAATAACTTATTGATTTTTGTTTTCTATACAGATTTGTAACTAACTTATTGACTTTTGTTTTCTCTACAGATTTGTAAATAACTTATTGATTTTTGTTTTCTCTACAGGTTTGTAAATAACTAATTAATTTTTGTTTTCTCTACAGGTTTGTAAATAACTTATTACTTTTTGTCTTCTCTACAGGTTTGTAAATAACTATTTGACTTTTGTTTTCTCTACAGATTTGTAAATAACTAATTAATTTTTGTTTTCTCTACAGATTTGTAAATAACTTATTGATTTTTATCTTCTCTACAGGTTTGTAAATAACTTATTGACTTTTGTTTTCTCTACAGATTTGTAAATAACTTATTGATTTTTGTTTTCTCTACAGGTTTGTAAATAACTAGTTAATTTTTGTCTTCTCTACAGGTTTGTAAATAACTTATTACTTTTTGTCTTCTCTACAGGTTTGTAAATAACTATTTGACTTTTGTTTTCTCTACAGATTTGTAAATAACTAATTAATTTTTGTTTTCTCTACAGATTTGTAAATAACTTATTGATTTTTATCTTCTCTACAGGTTTGTAAATAACTTATTACTTTTTGTCTTCTCTACAGGTTTGTAAATAACTTATTGATTTTTGTCTTCTCTACAGATTTGTAAATAACTTACTGATTTTCGTTTTCTCTACAGGTTTGTAACTAACTTATTAATTTTTGTTTTCTCTACAGGTTTGTAAATAACTCATTGCCTTTTGTTGTATCTATAGGTTTGTAATTAACTTATTACTTTTTGTTTTCTCTACAGGTTTGTAACTAACTAATTAATTTTTGTTGTCTCTATTGGTTTGTAAATAACTTATTACTTTTTGTTTTCTCTACAGGTTTGTAAATAACTTATTGACTTTTGTTTTCTCTACAGATTTGTAAATAACTAATTAATTTTTATTTTCTCTACAGGTTTGTAAATAACTTATTTATTTTTGTCTTCTCTACAGGTTTGTAAATAACTTACTGATTTTCGTTTTCTCTACAGGTTTGTAACTAACTTATTAACTTTTGTTTTCTCTACAGGTTTGTAAATAACTTTTAATTTTTGTTTTCTCTACAGATTTGTAAATAACTAATTCCTTTTGTTTTCTCTACAGGTTTGTAATTAACTTATTATTTTTTATTTTCTCTACAGGTTTGTAAATAACTTATTGATTTTTTTTTCTATACAGATTTGTAACTAACTTAATGATTTTTGTCTGCTCTACAGATTTGTAACTAACTTAATGATTTTTGTCTGCTCTACAGATTTGTAACTAACTTATTGACTTTTGTTTTCTCTACAGATTTGTAAATAACTTATTGATTTTTGTTTTCTCTACAGGTTTGTAAATAACTAATAAATTTTTGTTTTCTCTACAGGTTTGTAAATAACTTATTACTTTTTGTCTTCTCTACAGGTTTGTAAGTAACTTTTTGACTTTTGTTTTCTCTACAGATTTGTAAATAACTAATTAATTTTTGTTTTCTCTACAGGTTTGTAAATAACTTATTACTTTTTGTCTTCTCTACAGGTTTGTAAATAACTATTTGACTTTTGTTTTCTCTACAGATTTGTAAATAACTAATTAATTTTAGTTTTCTCTATAGGTTTGTAAATAACTTACTGATTTTCGTTTTCTCTACAGGTTTGTAAATAACTTATTAATTTTTGTTTTCTCTACAGGTTTGTAAATAACTAATTAATTTTTGTTTTCTCTACAGGTTTGTAAATAATGTATTGATTTTTATCTTCTCTACAGGTTTGTAAATAACTTATTACTTTTTGTCTTCTCTACAGGTTTGTAAATAACTTATTACTTTTTGTTTTCTCTACAGGTTTGTAAATAACTAATTAATTTTTGTTTTCTCTACAGGTTTGTAAATAACTTATTAATTTTTAACTTCTCTACAGGTTTGTAAATAACTTATTGATTTTTGTCTTCTCTTCAGGTTTGTAAATAACTTATTACTTTTTGTTTTCTCTACAGGTTTGTAAATAACTTATTGATTTTTATCTTCTCTACAGGTTTGTAAATAACTTATTGATTTTTGTCTTCTCTTCAGGTTTGTAAATAACTTATTACTTTTTGTTTTCTCTACAGGTTTGTAAATAACTAATTCCTTTTTGTTTTCTCTACAGATTTGTAAATAACTTATTGATTTTTGTCTTCTCTACAGGTTTGTAAATAACTTATTACTTTTTGTTTTCTCTATAGGTTTGTTAATAAGTTATTGATTCTTGTTTTCTCATCAGGTTTGTCAATAACTTATTACTTTTTTTCTCTACAGGTTTGTAAATAACTTTTTTTTTTTTTTTGTCTTGTCCACAGGTTTGTAAATAACTTATTACTTTTTGTTTTCTCTACAGGTTTGTAAATAACTTATTGATTTTGATCTTCTCTACAGGTTTGTAAATAACTTATTACTTTTTGTCTTGTCTACAGGTTTGTAAATAACTTATTACTTATTTTTCCCTACAGGTTTGTAAATAACTTACTGATTTGGTTAACTTACTGTCCCTGGGCAGATAACTTTTCATCGTGCAAATACGGTGCAATCTGGGGTCAATGCCACAGAATTTCTTTAAATTTGCTCATAATTAGTTTGGTCCTATAGGAAACTCGAATTTTATCGTTCTGGGTCATGAGGTTTTTGAGTAACACAAACAGGTCCTTGAACTCTTGACCTTGTATTTTTTCAGCTCTGAATATCGGACAAAGATGATTTTTTTAGAGCCAGTGATGTAAGAAATTAACTTATTAATGTCAAATATTTTGTTGAAAAAAACAATTTTTTTGAGAATTTGACCTGATAGTTTGACCCCCCCCCCCCTCCCAGTGGTGCAATTTTGTGTTATTCAAACACTTGGCCAAAAGAGGGCTTTAGGTGTTAACCACACCAATTATAAAAATGGGACCTCGTTTAGGCGGGACATTAGTTTTTGTTAAGTGGGTAGTAGGCCTGCAATGTTGATTGGGTTTTCAGTTTGTTAGTAAATAAACTCAGTGCTGTCTTTTCTCGTTTTGTTTCCTAGGATGTTGAGGGGCAGATCGAGGAACTGGTATTCAAGTTGGATCATTACCGTAGTCATGGAGACTTACTCTGACCCAAGTGGCATACTCAGTATTGACCTATGGACCTTTTATTGCGATGTCAAAGCAAGAGTTTTTGCCGAACAAGCTTGAAAAACTATGGAAAGCCATAAATTCATAGCAAAAGCAGATAGTCATCGTTTGTACAAATGTTACAAAAATATTCATTTTATTGAATTTGAGTATTGAATTTGAGTATTGAATTTAAACATGATTGATTGTGTAGTTAACATATTAATAGCTGGCCATGCCAGCGCCAACTGGTGGCGCTCTTTGATCAACAATAGTAAGGTATATAGCTCCATTGAATATGACGTCACACTCTTAAAAAGAGCCATCCCTGAGGCCAAAAGGAGGCAGATGATTGAACGATAGCTGTTCTTTGTGCGTTAAAACTGTAAAATTAATTGGTGTACATAATATGAGACTATTGTAATAAACAGCTATGTGCTGCAAAGTTAACTTATACATTGCATATTAAATGAAAAATATGAACAGAAGAGTAGACTACATTTTTGTTTTAGAAAGTCTTAATTATTCTTTAGAATTTTTATATTAAAGATATTACTGACAATTTATATTACGTAAGCTGGCTATCATACCTTTTAAACATTTCGTGAAATACCGTTCAGAAAAGCAGATAGTTATCTTTGTTGGAGAAGTGTTGTTTTTTAGAATAACCAAGTTTGAGATACATTAGAGCTCTACTCAACCAATCTTGTTATTCTTTAAAGTTATCCTTGGTTCAGACATTTGAAGCCAGTTTCAAATATCTTGCAAAAAGGGGCTCAAAATTTAATGAAAGTTTTTTTAGATTCAAATAGATAGATTGTATATTTATTTTATTTATCTTTGTGTTTTACATGGAGAACATGCTTTTTCAATAAAAGGTTAGCGTCTTTCTATTAAAAAGTGCCTCTGGATTCAAATTTATTATTGGTGTCCTGTCAGATAATGAACAATAAAACCGCCGTCCAATGACGATTGGCAGTTATGAAGAGAGCTTTGTTTTGTTATGCTTCTTAGTTTCTTGTAGCCTGGGCCCACTTTCATAGAGCTTAAAGGGGAGGTACTCAAACAAATATTAACTTAAAAACTGACTTGGGAACGAGCATTTGAGAACTGTTGATAGTGTTACGTGGGAAACGACTCCCTCTGAAGTAATGTAGGTTTTGATAAAGAGGTTCTCTCAGTAAATTAATAATAAAAGACTTCGAGCTATAAGTCTCTTATTCCTATCTCTAAAAGCACAAAAATTCGTGTTTTTTCTTTCATCTTTTTCTTGCAACTTCGATGACCAATTGAACCCAAATTTTCAGAGATTTGTTATTTTGTGTATAAAAATACGGATACACCCAGTGAGAACACTGTTTTTTGACATCACCAAACGTGTACAGTGCCTTTAAAAGCACGAAAAAGTAAATTTTATCACAATTATAATTATTATGATTACCAGAGTGGGGTTACCATCCAAAATGGCATTCCACATGTAGAATTTAGGACTGGTATCCTTTTCGCTTAGCGGAAAATATCTTTAAGCCAAATTTACTGCTTCAGCAGCTTTATAAAATTGGGCCCTGGGGTTGGCATGAACACATGGAAAGACACAAGTTGCTTCGGCCGGGTGGGCCAAACGCATTCTGAATTAAACCTTGGGTTCTAGGGAGGGGATAATACACTTCACTTGTTTGATTTATTTTTCACCCAGATGTTGCCATTTTGAGCATCATTCTCTAAGGTCCTTGTTATTTTGTTATTTCAATTTTTTCATTTTTTTTTTCAAGATGGCCACCATGTCTAAGATGGCCGCCATATCGTATTTGAAGATGGTTTTATGGTGTTATGAGTATGCTCTGTATTTCCTCAAATTCTGTGTGTGTTTCTGTGTCCATTTTGACACATTGTAATTATTTCTAAAGAGTCATTCTTGCTTCTGCTCAAAAGTTGTTCTGTGTGCGTGGCATCGCGTCCTTGTGCAAAGAACTATGGCATGCAAACCTGAAGGGCAAAACGTTTCAAAGTAAAGAGTTTCTCATTATGCGTTGCAATAGCTATTCTTGTAGGCCTACATGTGACAGAGATGATGAAACTGCTCAATAAAGATAAAGGGTACATTTGAAATAGCTATACATATGTAAATTCATTTTTTTATTTTTTATTTTTTTATAACAAATAAAAAAAACCTAATCGGTGCGGCCGCCAAAACCGAGGCGGGCGGGGACGAGCAACATGTTATTTATTTTACTTGGCCTAAGATCTCTAAACTATCTTGAATAATATACTTGTACCTACCAGTGTTCTTGGTCTTGGACCTTTCTTGGGCTCAGGCGTATAATCAGGCTCAATTTCGAGGGTTGCTTAAGAAGGATATTACTTTAAAACAATGCTCAGCAAAAAAGGTCAGCAGAAATACGAGTCACAAAAAAATGTTTACTAACATCTGAAAAAATATATAGACTTGAGCCCTTTTTGAACCCATGGCTTCGGCTAAAGATTCGGCACTGATGGCTAGCTTGCCCCCACCCCCAGTTGCTCGTGCTTTGCATACGCGCTCAGGGATAAATGCGAGGACATAGCCTGAAGTCGGATCCAAATCTAAAGCCACGTATTCGCAAAGGGCATATAAGTGACTCATTTGCCACCTGGGCCCAATTTTAAGAAGCTGCAAAAGAAGTACAAAATTGAATGTTCTTAGCATGAAACTTCTTCCTTGATAAAAAACACTGTCCTAAAACCAACCAATTAATTTCCATTATTTTGTTTCATATTTCTTGTTACTGGTATTCAGCTGTTAATTGCTTATCCTGAAAAATCACGTGGAAATTTGTTTTTTCAAGGAAGAAGTTATATGCTAAGCAAATTAATGTGTGTGCTTAGCAGCTTGAGCCCAATGACCAGACTGTGCCTAGCACCCTAGCCCTTCTTACTTTGTTTACGGAGTGCGCCCTCTGTAGCCCAGTTTTAGTCTGATAGCAACGAGGGACTTTTTGACGTTGATCATGTTGTTATTTTGTCATCTAAAAACTCAGGCAAAATGTCTCCTTCAAGACCGTCCATTGGATTCATGTAAAAGTGGCTGTTCATCAGAGGCTGACTGGACCTATCAAGGTATGTTTTAGAGTGATATATTGAGAAACGCGCATTTCCTGATACTTTTATGTGTGCATGTTATTGTTTTGATTTTAACGAGAACACGACTCTTACCGCACACCCGCCGTACACCCTGACCGGTGGTACCTGACCATTGTACGGCGGCAACCCCCTTGCCTGTGATGGGTGATTGTACGTAGGGCACGTACTGATAGATCAAGATACAGATACAGACATACGGATATATCATTGACTAAACACTTGAACTGAGTTGGCTCTGCTTAAACTTTACAGTAGATTTTCCACATAAAATTATTGGTTCTTTATATCAACCAAAGATTCCAACTAACCATTGACCTACTAAGAGCTGACACTGTCACTGTCAGTTTGTCATGTGTTGTGTTGTTATTATTTTGTTGATTTTTTTTTTCTGGGAAAATTAAACAAAAGATGGTGTTCAAATATTATTAGTTTTTCAGACATTTTTCAACTAACATTAAGTTGAAACGACCCAAGCTTTTTATTTAAATATTATTTTTTGCAATTGATCAAAAATAAAAAAAAAAATAAGTCGAAACTTCCCTCCTTGGTTCAACATTTCCATAATTTGGAGAAACATAATTTTTAATGCCATTTTGATGCCAAGTAAACTTGGCTGTGACAATGGAGCATAGTTTATTGCTCCATGCTGTGTCTAAATAATAGTATTGTGATCTGTATATCAATACATGTCAACTAACATTAACTTAACACGACTCAAGCTTTTTATTTAAAAATTATTTTTTTTGCAATTGATCAAAAAACAAACCTCCGTCTTTGGAGAAACATAATTTTTAATGCCATTTTGATGCCAAGTATTAAAGTTGGCTGTGGCCATGGAGCATTGTTTATTGCTCTATGCTGTGACTAAATAATAGTCTATTGTGATCTCTATATATATCAATACATGTTTAAAATCAACAATTTGGTTGGTTTTTCTGTTTGTATAAAATGTTGTCGGGTCATTGATGCCAAATAATCGTTGTCCTGCTTCCACAAAAGGTCTGAAGTGTTTTAAATTTTCTCTTAAATTAAATTATTTACTTTTTTTACGAAAATCAAACATTAGACCTTCAGATGTTTTGAATATTTTGTTTAAAAGTTCTCTCTTTGATTTAAATTTGTGGACATAATTGTATGTGAGAAACATAATTTTTTTTCCAGGTTTTTGGTATCTGGAGTAGATCTCACAAAGGGGCTTAAATTTGTGAGAATCTTTACCAAAGTTCTTTCTTAGGTTTAAATTTTATGAGAAACACATTTTGTTCTCTTCAGGTCATTTGATGCCAAATTAGAAAAATTGTTGGTAGCGCCTCAAACATGGGATTGAATGATGTTGTGACATTGTTATATTATTTTCTTTGTTTTTATTGCAGATCTCATGTGGATTTGGGGAGTCAAAATGATCGACAAAACTACCCGGATTGGAAGAATATCAAAGGGACATCTGATTCCTACATGGACAGCAACATCTGATTCCTACATGGACAGCAACATCTGATTCCTACATGATCAGCAACATCTGATTCCTACATGGACAGCAACATCTGATTCCTACATGAGCAGCAACATCTGATTCCTACAGGACCTAAACATCTGATTCCTACATGGACATCAATATTCGATACCTACAGCGGACATCAACATTGTTCCCTACATGGACAGCAACATCACTAAATTACTACATGGAGAACAATGTTTTTATTCTTACATGGACAGCAACATCTGATTCCTACATGGACATCAACATTGTTCCCTACATGGACAGCAACATCACTAAATTACTACATGGAGAACAATGTTTTTATTCTTTAATGGACAGCAACATCTGATTCATACATGGACAGCAACATCTGATATGTGAGGATAATGGTTACACATCGAGAACGATCATCACAAACTTTCGTCATTCAGAATTTTTGTTAACGGCAGACAGTACACAGTTGGAGGATACGCTTAAAAGTTTCTTTAATCATGTTTATTAAGTCCTGATCTTTGAAGTAATATATACTATATATATATTTTTTTAAAGATTTAAAATTTAGTTTCAGTGAAGGCCTACTTATTCATGACCCGTGTCATTAATGTTGCCACAATTATTTCCATGTCAGAGCGAGTAATTATTTGATGTCAATAATTTACTGGTAAAAAGCCTATTATAGATATTCTTGATTTAATTAAGAATGAACGATTAACGTTAATTTGTGTTATAGCATTGAGACTTCATTGAAATTATTGCTATATTTAAAATTGTGTATTATTATTACCGAAATAAATAAAAATGGTACAATGTTAATCTCAATCTGTTTTTGTCCGACTGTCATTATTTTTTTGTAAAACCTGTATTTATTTGTTTAAAAAGATTTATTCAACTTCATAAAACGAAAAGCAGTCTTAGCGTATTCACACTTGATTCAATTTTATTTAAAAAAAAACTAAATTTTATATTAAAATAAAAAAGACAAACAAGTTTATGTTTCCTTGTGGCCGAGTAGGCTTTCACGGGTAGTCTTGATTCAAGAATGTTATCCTTGAGAGAGCGCCCTCTTGTGGCAATATTAATTACTTACGGCATTATTATCACATATTAATTAAAATCGCCACAAGAGGGCGCTCTCTCGACGACTGATCCAGAGACTGATCGCTACTGTGTAGTATACGTGTATGTGCAGTGTGTACGTCAAACTTCGTTCTAATGTTTACCACCTCGAAAATTTTTTTTCAAACCCGGAAGACGCCATGGCCTAGCGGATAAGGAGACGGCTTCGGAGGACTACACTGGAGACATCTGTGCGGGTTCGAGCCCCGGCCAGGACACCACCATCATGGAGACACCAGAGGAACGCCCACGGACCCCGGACCACGACGAGGAGGCAACATGGCGGAGATACACAAGAGGGAGGCGTGGACCCGGAGAGAGGAGAGAGGGGGGAGTGGTGGACCGGGCAGAAGGGGAAGTGGAGACAAGATTTTTTTTTTTATTAAATTTTATTTAATTTTAATAAAAAAAAAAAAAAAAAAAAAAAAAAAAAAAAAAAAGTCAAAATTAACGGTAAATGGTTTTCTTAAAATCGCCTGAAACGTACGCTCGTTAATTTTATTTTTTTTCCATAAAGGAAAATCCAAAATTGTAAAAACTTGCAAAAATCACCACTAATTTTTCGTTTTTTTAATTTCATTTTCTTAAAATCGCCTGAAACGCATGCTCGTTAATTTTTTTTGAAATCAAATTTTTTTGGGGGAAAAAAACTTGAAAATCACTGAAAATTACAAAAATTGAGAGTAAAAACATTTAAAACACCCTTAAAACAGTGCGTGATACACTCCAGGGTATCCCTGTTGACATTCTACATGTAATAGACATTCTGGTGACAAACAAACTTACAGGAAAGTGTCGTTTTAATAAATATTGCTTAAAATTACTCTAAGTTGGCACTTAGCGTAAGTTGTAGGTGCTATATAACTCTTTAATTTAACAGTTCAATTGCACAGAACACATCGTCAGTGACTTCTAACCTTCAAACTTCTTATTTTAAGTATTACACTCAGCTTAACTGTGAATAACGAAGCTGGCGTATTAAAAGTTGTTGTTTAAAAGGGGCATTTACACACATAACCTTGATAACTTATCAGCTAAGTGTATACACATAATACATGTATAGGAGAAATCAAACAAGTGTGTGAAGAAATTAGTCTGGCACCTACATTAAGAACTAGTGTTGTATTACCACTAAGAGACTTGGAACCACACTTCAAAAGATAGAGCAAAAATTGTATGGAAGCTTAGAAGGGCCATCTGCATTGCCAACTTTCCATGTAATATACATCAAAAAATCATTTAAAAAATACTGTAACTATTTATTTTGGGGTTCTCATGGATTTGCGAAATCTAATTTTCAAGATAAAATGGTAAAAAGGTACAGTACTGTACTTTCACTACTAAGAATAAAACTTTATGGAAATGCAGATGTTCACTCAAAGTTTCCATATATTTGAATTCCATTAAAACTGAAGGCCCTACTCGGTTCGTACAATGTTTTGCAGATAAATATAATCACGTGTGATAAAAATACATCAAATTTACCACATATAAATATCAAACTAAGTATTTAAAACATGTTTCAAACTCTGACATCTGTGTAAAGTTATGTTTTAAAACTGTACATGTTAGCCTATATGTTGCATGATTGTTCACTACACTGCTTTGGTATTCAGTACAAAATGTTAGTCGTAGCTAATAGCCCTTTGTTTTCTGCATTTCATTACCCATTCTTAAGGCCTGATGCTTCATTCTTGTAAGGGCAATGCAGCTTTTTCTCAGTAAAATGCCAGAGTCTGAGGGAAATTTGAATTAGTACCAGAACATTTCAATGGGCACCAATGCAATGACCAAAGCCGTGTGCATGGAGGCAATTGCTGCGTAACTTGTCTCTGCAAAGTATCAGGCCTGATGATTCAATGGAGCTACAAAATGTACACAACAATATTCAGCAAAGTATTCACTTCATAACAAAAACAGCCACATAGGGCTGTACATGGTAAAGATCTGTTTGCGAAGTTCACCTTTGCTTTGAATTAAACTAATAGCTTTTCAAATAAATAACAACTTTGTTTCAGTTGTAAAAGAGTAAAGACTGATTGTCCGAGTGGTTTTATAAGAGTCCATGTAAACAGATCTTTGTACATTAAATAAAACTCACTACGAGAGACGTACCTTAACATCTTAGTATTGAATGAAACACAAAGTTGAACTGAATTAGCTTGAGACGCTGAGAAGATGACGTATTTGAAATTATGATGAGGCAGCATCTCACAGGCTCTCGTCAGTCAAGCTGGCGCATCTTTCATACCAAGGCTTGTCATCATCTTGAGTGTTCTATAAACAAAACATTCAAAGGACAAAATTAATGCATGGAATATTATGTCAAGAGGAAAACAGTTGCATATTGTATGCATATTGTAATACAGTTTGTAGAAGGTGCTGTTGATTGGTGGTGGATACAGATTGGTCAACAAGTGTTGAACATCCCAAGGGGTGATCATATTGGGGACAGTTCAAGAACCGCAGACAAGTTTTGTGCATCTTTGGCTTTGATACATATTGAAGTCGAAAGGGTAATAGTATTGGAGATGGGTCTAGATTAACAGACAAGTTGTGTGTAAATCTGTCATTGATAGAAGTACAAGGGGCAATAGTATTGGGGGCGGGCCTACAATCCCAGCCAAAATGCTTGGGCCACCCATTCCTATATTGTTACATTAAACCATTCCCTGTACACTTCCCACTGACAATCATTCACTCCCCCGTCCCCCGTTCAATGTTGACTGTAACGTAGAAGACAGCGCAATCAGAACAAACATTGAAAGGGGGCAGGGGGGCCCAACGAGATATGGCCGGGATTGTAGAATAGGGTTTGCAAACGGATATTGTACATATTTGGCTTTGATGCAGATTTGAAGCACAATAGGTCAACAAATATTCTTGATGGGTCCAGATTGGTAGTAAAGCTGATTTGTTATTGAAAAATTCATCATTGTACCTTAATATCCAAGTATTGAATAACTAGCCAAGTTGAACTGATGTAGCTTGAGGCATGCAGTGAGGAGATGATGTACTTGAATTCATTATGATGCCGCATCTCATGGGCTCTCTTCAGTCAAGCCGACTTATCTTTCATATCAAGGCTCCTCATCACCTCAGGAGTGTTCTAGAAACAGAAAATAAAAGAACAAATAATTGATATTCTTTATTCCTGGTGCAAATTTAACAAACAAATAATTGCATGACTTACATTTTAATCAAGAATGAAAACAAATCACATGTTTAAAGGTCAATAACCGTTAGGAGAGGAATCTGGGTGGTCCCCCCCCCCCCCATAGAAACTTTGCCCACTCCCAATCCCTCCCCCTTTCCCCCATTGATGAAATCATGAGGCAAATCCCTAGATGCATATAGTTAGTATTTAAAGGTGGGTTCTTGGTATAAAGTATATGAAGACAGGGGGTAGGGGAGGGGGTTAAGAACAGCAACAGTGGGGTGATGTTTGGAGACACATTGTTGGTTTGGAGCAAGTCCCAAAGAGGGAGACAAGTGGGTCTATTTTGGGGAGAGATTTGAGGTGAAGAAAAGGTAATTAGGTCCTGAGCCAGAAAAGTGGGTTGCGTATGATACCTATTTGAAGAAGAAGGGGGTACACATCTGTGGGCGGGTCTAATGGCAGAAAAGTGGGGTGCAATTGGGATTGATTTGTATTTGAAGTAAAAGAGGTAAAATGTTGAGGGCGGGAAAAGTGGGGTCCATACATGGTACTATATAGTGAAATGGAAGTGATCAACATTTGTGGGTGGGTCTAGAATGGCAGAAAAGTGGGACGCATTATGGATTGATTTTAAGTTAAAGCATAAGGGGTAAAATGTTTGGCGCGGGTCTAGAATAGCAGAAGAGTGGGGTCATTTGGGATTGATACAGATTTAAAATAAAAGGGGTAAAATGTTGGTGGTGGGTCCTGAATGGCAGGAAAGTGTGAACATTTGGGATTGATTTATATTTGAATTAAAAGGGTTAAATTGTTTGGGTGGGTCCTGAATGGCAGAAAAGTGGGATGCATTTGGGATTGATACAGATTTGAAGTAAAAGGGACAAAGTGTTGGGGCGGCTCCTGAATGGCAGAAAAGTGGGATGCTTTTGGGGTTGACTTATAATTGAAGTAAAAGGGGTAAAATTTTGGGGGTGGGTCCTGAATGGCAGAAAAGTGGGGTGCATTCGGGATTGATTATTTGAAGTAAAAATGAGTAATCCTTGGGGGCGTATCCTGAAAGGCAAAAAAGTGGGGTGTAAGTTGGATTTGTTTATGTTTGAAGTAGAAGGGGTAAAATGTTTGAGGCGGGTCCCTCAATATCAGAAAAGTTGGGTGCATTATTGGATTTATACTGATCTGAAGTAGAAGGGAAAAAATGTTGGGGGTGGGTCTAAAATGGCAGAAAAGTGGGATGCATTTGGGATTGAATTTTTGAAGTCAAAGGGAAACATTTTTGGGGATGGGTCCTGAATGGCAGAAAAGTGGGGTGCATTTGGGATTGAATTTTTGAAGTCAAAGGGAAACATTTTTGGGGATGGGTCCTGAATGGCAGAAAAGTGGGGTGCATCATGGATTTATTCGGATTTGATGTAAAATGGGTAAAATGTTGGGGGTGGGTCTGGAATGGCAGAAAAGTGGGGGTACATTTTGGGATTTATTTATATTTGAAGTGAAAATAGGTAATTCCTGGGGGCAAATCCTGAATGGCCAAAAAGTGGGGTTTCTATGGGATTGATACAGATTTGAAGTAGAAGGGGTTAAAATTTATGGGGCGGGTCTAGAATGGCAGAAAAGTGGGGTGCATTTGGAATTGATTTATATTTTGAAGTAAAAGCAAAAAATGTTTGGGCGGGTCCTCAATGGCAGAAAAGTGGAGTGCATATTGGATTTATACTTATATCTGAAGTAGATGGGGAAAAATGTTGATGGTGGGTTTAAAATGGCCGAAAACTAGGGTGCATTTTGGATTGATTTATATTTTGAAGTAAAAATGGGTTATTCTTTGGGGTGGATCCTGAATGGCCAAAATGTGGGGTGTATATTGGATTGATACAGATTTGAAGTAGAAGGGGTAAAAAATTGTGGGGTGGATCTAAAAAGGCAGAAAAGTGAGGGTGTATTTTGGAATTCCGATTTGAAGTAAAAGGGGTTAAATGTTGGGGGTGGGTCCTGAATGGCAGAAAAGTGGGGTGCATTTGGATTGATTTATATTTGAAGAAAAAGGGGTAAAATGTTGGGGGCAGGTCTATATGGGCGGAAAAGTGGGGTTGCATTTGGGATTGATTTATATTTTTAAGTAAAAATGGGTAATTCTTGGTGGCGGATCCTGAATGGCCAAAAACTGGGGTGTATATTGGATTGATACAGATTTGAAGTAGAAGGGGTAAAAATTTGTAGGGTGGGTTTAAAATGGCAGAAAAGTGGGGTGCATTTGGAATTGATTTATATTTTGAAGTAAAATGGGTAAAATGTTTGGGGCGGGTCCTGAATGGCAGAAATGTGGGGGTGCATTTTGAATTTATTCCGATTGGAAGTAAAAGGGGTAAAATGTTGGGGGCTGGTCTATAATGGCAGAAAAGTGGGGTGCATTTGGGATTGAATTATATTTGAAGTAAAAGGGGGAAAATGTTGGGGGTTGGTCCTGTGGCTGGCAAAAGTGGGGTGCATTTTGGGATTGAAGTAAGGGGTAAAATTTTTGGGGTTGGTCCTGACTTAAAAACAGTGGGGTGCATTTTGGGATTAAAGTAAAAGAGGTAAAATGTCTTGTTTGGGGTTTGTCTATGGTCATGACTAGCAAGAAGTTGTGTGCAATTAGGGATTAAAGTAAAAGGGGTAAAATGTAAAAAAGGTGAAATGTCCGGGTTGGTCCTGACTGGCAGAAAAGTGGGTTGGTGTTTGGGTTTGATATCATACAGATTTTAATTAAAAGGTTGACCGATCAAACAGTAGATTGCAATAGTTCTGTTTGTGAGTTATACAGATTTGAAGTAATTTGGGTATACCGAAATGTAATATTTATTTATTACATTTTTTTTTCGGGGGGGGGGGGGGGGTGAGGGGGTGGGCAACAAGTGTGATTGACTCAGATTTGAAGTGAAGAGAGAGTAAAATATTGGGGGCGGTCCTGATTGCGGAAAAGTGGGGTGAATTGAAGAAGGGGCAAATTATTGGAGGTTGGTCCTGTTGGCTGTTAATTAAGTCGGATGCATTTAGAAGTTGTTACATTTGATTAATGAGGGACAAAATTTAAGTAATTGAAACACCCTATTATATAGAACAATTCACGTACATCTTGGCTGGTACTCAGCAAAATCCACTTCTGTATAATATATTCTTCAGTAATTACATACATTGTCACAAAGTGGTAGTGAGTGTCAGTGACACTGACAGCAAGTGAACTTGAAGTTCATTTAATTGTGTATAGTCTACGTATGTTTCTGTCTGTAGCGATTGAACAACATCTTTTCGTCTTCTAAGCGTTTGATAATGGCAACATAACCCCTCCACTCGCTCTACTCTAGCGATAACGTTCGGATTCAGACGCTGACAATGACACCACTTACTCATCGGTGACTGAGTAAGTGATGGTCAGTGGTGGTGGTGTGTGTGACGACGTGACTTCAGTTTAGTTTTTAGCAGATTTTGATAAACAAACATATTAAAAACAAGTATAATTCTTGCAGTTAGTCTAACAACTTACCTTGAGGGTATGGGTTGATACTCCGGGTTTGACAACCGTATATTTGATGAGAAATCCTGGTCTTAACATACGTTTTGTTTGTTGCTTTAAGTGACATATCCACGTGTGTTTCCAACGCCATCTTGATTATTGTTGACACTATCTTAAATTTTACTAGGGAGGGCGCACTCCATAACGACTTTTGTTTGACACTGTGTGGGCGGGGCTTAAGGTAACCCTAAGGAAAATGATTTGACTGAATTAATAAACATAGAATCGTATATTTTTGTAGATTGTCAGCAAATTAAGAAAGTATATCCTTATTATAAGCTTTTTGGACATTTATAGAGATCCATAAGTTCTTGGGGATTTGAATTTTGCCCGCAGACTGCCAGAAAGAAACTTTAGAAAGCTTATAATTATACTATAGAGGGTGGGAATTTTTATTTTGGTAAAAGTGAGATGTCACACCATATTTCCTCCAATTCCCGATCTTCATTATCCAATCTCCCACAAATCTTCTTCAGAGATGCCAAGTCCAGAGGCCAGCTATGCGTGACATTTTTCAAAGCTCAACCCCCCCCCCCAGTTTTAGAAGGCCTTTCGAAATCGCCGCCCAACTTTTGTTTTGTTTTTATTATAAAACAAAAATCAGAAAGTTAATTGTGGACAAAAAAGTGTGCCAAAATGCATCAAAAACCTCTTCAGAGTGATTAAAACTAACATGAGGTACACAGAATATGTTTATGGTTAATGACTACACACAACCATACACAAGTCAATTGGAAACTACACAACCATACACAAGTCATTAGGAAACTACACAACCATACACAAGTCAATGGGAAACTACACAACCATACACCAGTCAATGGGAAACTACACAACCATACACCAGTCAATGGGAAACTACACAACCATACACAAGTCATTGGGAAACTACACAACCATACACAAGTCAATGGGAAACTACACAACCATACACAAGTCATTGGGAAACTACACAACCATACACAAGTCAATGGGAAACTACACAACCATACACAAGTCAATGGGAAACTACACAACCATACACCAGTCAATGGGAAACTACACAACCATACACAAGTCATTGGGAAACTACACAACCATACACAAGTCAATGAGAAACTACACAACCATACACAAGTCAATGGGAAACTACACAACCATACACATGTCAATGGGAAACTACACAACCATACACAAGTCAATGGGACACTTCACAACCATACACAAGTCAACGGGAAACTACACAACCATACACAAGTCAATGGGAAACTACACAACCATACACAAGTCAATGAGAAACTACACAACCATACACAAGTCAATGGGAAACTACACAACCATACACCAGTCAATGGGAAACTACACAACCATACACAAGTCATTGGGAAACTACACAACCATACACAAGTCAATGAGAAACTACACAACCATACACAAGTCAATAGGAAACTACACAACCATACACATGTCAATGGGAAACTACACAACCATACACAAGTCAATGGGACACTTCACAACCATACACAAGTCAACGGGAAACTACACAACCATACACAAGTCAATGGGAAACTACACAACCATACACAAGTCAATGAGAAACTACACAACCATACACAAGTCAATGGGAAACTACACAACCATACACAAGTCAATGGGAAACTACACAACCAAGTCAATGCGAAACTACACAGAACCATACACAAGTCAATGGGAATACACAACCATACACTATTTATAAAAACATTGACATGATTATGTGATCTTCAGTCGATTGGTGGATTGGGGGCGGGGGGGGGGGGGGTCCTTCTTCAGTGACAGGAATAATGCGAAAGAAGAAAGAGGTCGCCCTTTCATTTTTTGTTTGAAGAAGTGCACATGCGCATTGAGTATACTCCATCACAACATGCAAAATGTCGTCTGCTCACGTCGTCACACACAGCGTCTTCAAAATCAGATGTTTTTACCACAAAACATTTAATGTAAGTGCATATTTTTTTATCCAGAATTGAAGGTACATAGCATACCACATAATCTGACGTTATTTGAACATTATTATTGTTTAAAAAGGACGATTTTCTGGTCGTTTGAATTTGGCGACAAGCGGAAACTTTCAGACAACTCCTGTCGTCTGTCTAGTCGGCAGTGCACAAACACAAGTCACAATCAACATTACATGATCAATGATGAACAACGTGCGTTGTTTGCATTAAAATTCCCATTACTTCCATTCTATCAGTGGCCTAGCCAGACACCTCCTATTGGGGAGGAGGCAAACGCAATGACAAAGACATTGCAGGGGGCTGTAGTTGGTCAACCATAATTAAATTAATTTGGAGTCCGGGTCGGGGGTTGGGACTGTTGCAACTGCCTCTGGATTCCATTCTGGCCAAGAAGCTTCTACTTGTACTTGTACTTGTATACTCGTTAGGGTTAATAACTTATAAGACAGGACGTAAAGCTGAGGGACTACTTGTCCATGAGCGGTGCAGGGGTGTATTTGAGTTAGCAATAGAAGGGAAGTCTCAGTCAGTGAGCTCGATGGATTGCTTTGAATATCTTACTAAACATTGATGGTACCCTGTTAAATAAAACAAACCAACTCGTACAAAAATGCACCAAGTACACAAACCAACTCGTACAAAAACCTCATACTTATAGCTTGTACCCCCAGATGAACTTTGTATAGGTTTCAGTTGCTTATTTTATTCTATTCTTTCTGTGTTTCTAGATGTGAGTTTTTGGTTCTGGTATTGAACTCAACTGTGGAATGAATCTTCTTTCACCATTCATTCAAGGATACACATGGATGAAGAATCATCAGTTTGGACCGCACCGTACCTCCTGAAATAGGATGGTGAGTTTTAAAAAAGTCGTTGTTAGTTTTGTTCATAAATGTACTGCCAAAATTTGTTGTATTCCTGTTCTCCTCTTCCTATCAGAGCCTCACCTAATTGATTGACCCATTGGGCCTCCCTGAGCATTCATCTGTGCTGTACCTGCAGCCAAAACCATCTCCTGATAATCTGCTATTATCAAAGACTCTAAAAGTGCATCCCTCTTTTCTGCTAGTGTTGTCCCACCACAGGCCAATTGTATCCAATACAACTTGTATAATATCAGTCAAAAGCAAGCATCCCTCCTCTCTACTCTGTCTCTGCATACTTAGATCCGCCCCAATGTTGACCTATAATACAACCTACATCAATCCCAAATATGCATCCTCTTTTCTGCTCGCTTTGAGACCCGCCCACAATGCGGACCCAGCCAATTCTCAAATGCATCCATCCTCTCTGGTAAGTGCCTTCCAAAATGATGTACCTCCTTTCTGGGCACACTCAAAGGGTTCGCCTCCAATAGAACTCATCTACAAGCAAACCGATGCAAAAAATGCACCGTTCTTTTATGCTAACTGGAACCACCACTCTCAAACATGCCTCCATCCTTTATGCTAACATTGAGCTGCCCACAATCTGAACCCAAGTTTATATGGCTAATTTGAAAAGCAGGCCATTTTTGTTTACTATAAGTTTGTTGCTGTAAAATTTTTGCTGTAGAATATCTGTCAGTCACAGATCCACCCCATTGATTACCCCATCTTCAAAACGTACACCAATAGTAATTGCTTTACCATAGAACAAGAACCGGTTACAAGCAATTTATCCCTGGTTTCATTTGTCATTAAATTGTTTTTTATTCTGTTTTTAATTTTATTTATAGAACAGTCTAAAAAGGATGGCAAGCCTTGGTACAAGTGATATGGCATCTTAATTGAAGAGAGCCCTGAGATGCAGCATCATCATGAAATCAAATCGTCTTCCCATTGCCTCAAGCTATTTCAGTTCAACTTGTTTGTTTATTCAAAACCATGATGAGAAGGTATGTACCTCTACATTGAGTTTTACTTTTTAATTTAAAGTATGCACCAAACTTCTTAGCCATTATGGACCTGCCAAAACCCTTTCACCCTTTTTCTTCAGTTCAATCACCCCACTGTCCTGCCACGCCCTCCCAAAACATTTACCTGGCTTTGTTTCAATCCCGAAATCTAGCACAACCCACTTGGTGTTTTTTTTGTTATGGACCAGCATTCCCAATAGTGTTCCCAATCCAATACGCACCCCACTTGTCTGTCATTCAGGACCCACCCTCAACATTTGACCTCTTCTACTTCAAATCTTTAATCATCCAAAATCAAACACCTCTTGTCTGTCATTCAGGACCATTGGACCAACACCCAAACAATATTAACCCCTTCTACTTCAAGTTTGTATCAACCCATAACATACACCCCCTTTTCTGTCACTCAGGACCAACCCCCAACATTTTACCCCTTTTACTTCAAATCTGTATCAACCCAAGACACGCACCCCTCTTGTCTGCCATTCAGGTCCAACCCCCAACATTTTACCCCTTTTACTTCAAATCTGTATCAACCCAAGACACGCACCCCTCTTGTCTGCCATTCAGGTCCAACCCCCAACATTTTACCCCTTTTACTTCAAATCTGTATCAACCCAAGACACGCACCCCTCTTGTCTGCCATTCAGGTCCAACCCCCAACATTTTACCCCTTTTACTTCAAATCTGTATCAACCCAAGACACGCACCCCTCTTGTCTGCCATTCAGGTCCAACCCCCAACATTTTACCCCTTTTACTTCAAATCTGTATCAACCCAAGACACGCACCCCTCTTGTCTGCCATTCAGGTCCAACCCCCAACATTTTACCCCTTTTACTTCAAATCTGTATCAACCCAAGACACGCACCCCTCTTGTCTGCCATTCAGGTCCAACCCCCAACATTTCAACCCTTTTACTTAGACATGCACCACTCTTGTCTGTCATTTAGGACCAACCCCTTTTACTTTTTATTGTATCAATCACATTCAGGCACCCCACTTGTCTGCTACCCTAGACCCCTCCCAGATATTATTACCTCTTCTCCCTGCAAACTGTATTAAACCCAAACCTGTGGTATGTTTTCCAAAAGACATGTCTTGGTCCATTGTGAATGATGTAATTAATAATTTTTTCCTTTTGATGTTTGCTCAATAGAACACTCAAGATGATAAGCCTTGATATGCAAGATGCATCAGCTTGACTGAAGAGAGCCCATAAGATGCAGCATCATCATGAATTCCAAGACGTCATCTTCTCAGCGTCTCAAGCTTCCTCAGTTCAACTTTGTTATTAACTCACAGAAAACACTATAGTGGATATTAAGGTACGTCTCAAGTATTTAATTTTACCTATTGTAAAAAGATCTGTTTACATGGACTCTTAGACACCACTTGGAAATGAGTCCTTGTTGTTTAACACTTTGTAAACAAAACTTACAAAGCTGTAGCGTTAAAAATTGAAAGTCCTTTATTTCGTAAACAGATCTTTGTGGTCTTATACACTCATACATGGACAGCATGTAGAGAGGTTTATTTATTGTAAAAAGGTCTGTTTACATGGACTCTTATAAAACCACTCGGACATCAGTCTTTTCTGTTTACAACTGAAACAAAGTTGTTATTTATTTCAAAAGCTATGAACTTAATTCAAAGCACAGTGTACTGCGTAAACAGATCTTTACCATGTACAGCCCTATGTGACTGTTTTTGTTATGCAGTAAAAACTTTGCTGAACATTGTTCTGTACATTTTGTAGCTCCGTTGAGTCATCAGGCCTGATACTTTGCAGAGACAAGTTACGCAGCAATTGCCTCCATGCACACGGCCTTGGTCACTGCCTTGGTGCCCATTGAAATGTTCTGGTACTAATTCAAATTTCCCTCAGACTCTGGCATTTTACTGAGAAAAACCTGCAGTGCCTTTACATGAATGAAGCATCAGGCCTGAAGAAAAAGCTGCCTTGCCCTTACAAGAATGAAGCATTAGGTCTGAAGAATAGGTAAAGAAATGCAGAAAACAAAAGGCTACTAGCTATGGCTAACATTTTTTACTGAATACCAAAGCAGTGTAGTGAACAGTCATGCAGCATATAGGCTAACATGTACAGTTTTAAAACATAACTTTACACAGATGTCAGAGTTTGAAACATGTTTTAAATACTTAGTTTGATATTTATATGTGGTAAATTTGATGTATTTGTATCACACGTGATTATATTTATCTGCAAAACATTGTACACACCGAGCAGGGCTTTTGGTTTTAACGGAATCAAAATATATGGAAACTTGGAGTGAACATCTGCATTTCCATAAAGTTTAAGGCTTACTTTTGAAAGTACAGTACCGTATCTTTTAACCATTTTATCTTGAAAATTAGATTTCACAAATCCATGAGAACCCAAAATTAATAATTATACATTTTTTAAATGATTTTCTGATGTAATTAACATGGAAACATGGCAATGCAGATGGCCTTTCTAAGCTTCCATACAATTTTTGCTCTATCTTTTGAAGTCTGGTTCCAAATCTCTTAGTGGTTATACAACACTTATTCTTAATGTAGGTGCCAGACTAATTTCTTCACACACGTTTGGATTTCTATTATATGTATACACTTAGCTGATAAGTTATCAAGATTATGTGTGTAAATACTCCTTTTAAACAACAGCTTTTAATATGCGAGCTTCGTAATTCACAGTTAAGCTGAGCATAGTTACTTTATAATACTTAAAATAGGAAGTTTGAAGGTTAGAAGTCGCGAAATTGTGTTCTGTGCATTTAAATTGTTATAAAAAGAAAGCACCTACAACTTATGCCAAGTGCCAATTTAGAGTAATTTTAAGCAATATTTATTAAAACGACACTTTCCTATTAGTTTGTTTGTCACCAGAATGCCTATTACATGTAGAATGTCAACAGGGATACCCTGGAGTGTATTACGCACTGTTTTAAGGGTGTTTTAAATGTTTTTCCTCTCAATTTTTGTAATTTTCAGTGATTTTCAAGTTTTTTTCCCCCAAAAAAATTTGATTTCAAAAAAAAATTAACGAGCATGCGTTTCAGGCGATTTTAAGAAAATAAAATTAAAAAAACGAAAAATTAGTGGTGATTTTTGCAATTTTGCAAGTTTTTACAATTTTGAATTTTCCTTTATGGAAAAAAAAAAAAATTAACGAGCGTACGTTTCAGGCGATTTTAAAAAAACCATTCACCGTTAATTTTTTTTTTTTTTTTTTTTTTTTTTATTAATTAAAATTAAATAAAATTTAATTAAAAAAAAATCTTGTCCCCACTTCCCCTTCTGCCCGGTCCACCGCTCCCCCTCTCTCTCTCTCTCCGGGTCCACGCCTCCCCTCTGATGTATCTCCGCCATGTTGCCTCCTCGTCGTGGTCCGGGGTCCGTGGGCGTTCCTCTGGTGTCTCCATGGTGGTGGTGTCCTGGCCGGGGCTCGAACCCGCACAGATGTCTCTAAGATGTCTTCAAAGCCGTCTCCTTATCCGCTAGGCTATGGCGTCTTCCGGGTTTGAAAAAAAATTTTTAAGGTGGTAAACATAAGGACGAAGTTTGACGTACACACTGTATATACGCGTATACTACACATTAGCGATCAGTCTCTGGATCAGTCGTCGAGAGAGCGCCCTCTTGTGGTGATATTAATTAATATGTGATTATATTGCCGTAAGTAATTAATATTGCCACAAGAGGGCGCTCTCTCAAGGATAAAAATCTTGAATCAAGACTACCAGTCAAAGTCTACACGGCCACATGGAAACATAAACTTGTTATTCTGTTTTATTTTTATTTTAATACAAAGTTTAATTAATTTTTCATTTAAATTGTTTTATTTTATAAAATGTGAATACAGGGGTTGCACGGTTTGCACGTTTTTGTTTCGTTTCATGAAGTCAAATAAATCTTTTTAAACAAATAAATACAGGTTTGGCAACAAAATAATGACAATCAGACAAAAACAGGTTTAGATTAATAGTATATCATTTTTATTTATTACGGTAATAATAATGAACATATTTATTTAATATAGCGCAGAATTACAATGAAGTCTCAACATAACATAAGTTTATGTTAATCGTTCATTCTTAAATAAATCTAGAATATCTACAATCAGCTTTTTACCGGTGAATTATTGACATCGATTAACTACTAACACTCAAACGTGGAAAAATGTTAACCTAGTAGGTATTCTGAATAAATATATAACTCTTAAATTTGAAACATTATCATTTAAAACTTGAGCTCAATCGGTCATCAAACTTGCGAGATAATAATGAAAGAAAAAACACCCTTGTAACACGAAGTTGTGTGCGTTTAGATGGTTGATTTCGAGACCTCAAGTTCTGAATCTGAGGTCTCTAAATCAAATTCATGGAAAATTACTTCTTTCTCGAAAACTATGGCACTTCAGAGAGAGCAGTTTCTCACAATGTTTTATACTATCAACCTCTCCTCATTACTTGTTACCAATTAAGGTTTTATTCTAATAATTATTTTGAGTAATTACCAATAGTGTCACTGCCTTTAAAAGGGAAGGTACACGTTTGGTAATTACTCAAAACAAACATTATCATAAAAACTTACTTGGCAATGAGTAGTGGAGAGCCGTTGATAGTGTAAAACATTGTGAGAAATGGCTCACTCTGAAGTAGCGCAGATTTTGAGAAAGAGGTAATTTCTTACTCAAATAATAGAAGACTTCTAGCTAGAAGTCTTGTATTCCTACCTGAGGCACACACATTCGTTCAACAAGGGTGGTTTTTTTTCATTATTTTCTCGCAACTTCGATGACCAATTGAGCCCAAATCTTCACAGGGTTGTTATTTTATGCTTATGATGGGATACACCAAGTGAGAAGACTGGTCTTTGACAATTACCAAACATGTACCTTACCTTTAATTAGCAACTTTTGTAAATTTTGTAGAAAGCAGCATTTTGAGAAATATTTTTTTTCATTTTTTTCCCCCCAAATTTGAATCTGAGAAGCGTTACTGCAGTAATGCTTCCGAGATTGTGTATTTTATTAGGGATTATTCTCCCTGCATATTACGACACATTTGCTTGGGATTTCCAGGGACATTTAAAAAAAGCGAACATCTTTTAATTGAACCTTTCACAGTTAATTTATTGTATAACTTGTATATATAAAGTAAAAAAAAAAAATACTTGGTAAAAAAAACCCAAAGGAACACTTTGCCATTGAAAGATTAACAAATCATGTTGTGAAAAAACACATTATTATCCATCACAAACTTGAGGACATGTTGTGGACCTTCAAGCTGGGGGGGGGGGTTTGTCTGGTCTTCAACACAAAATTCCTGGATCAGAGAAATTTGTGGTTATTATTCTTGAGGACAACCAAAGTCTCTTTTCTTTGACTAAAAGATTCTCTTTACAACACAATCCACACAAATCAGATGTTGTACAGTGATCAAAATTGTCTATGCAGGAATCACACACGAATGGGAAGTTGATGTCCATGTAAAAGTCAGTTGTTGCTGTCCATGTAGGAATCAGATGTCTATGTAGGAATGAGACATTGCTTTATAGGATCATATGTGGCTGCCTGTGTAGGAATCTGAAGTGGATGTCCATGTAGGAATCAGATGTTGCTGTCTTTGTAGGAGTCTGAAGTTGATGCCCATGTAGGAATCAGATGTCGCTGTGGGTGCATGAATCAGATGTGGCTGTCCAAGTAGGAAATCAGACTAATTGTTCATGTGGGAAACAGCCATTGATGCACATGTAGGAATCAGACGTTACTGTCCATTTAGGAATCAGATGTTACTTTAATATTCTTCCGATCCAGGTTCATTTGTTTCTCAACTTCTCTGAATTACATTCTGCATTCGGTTTCCAAAGATCCACGCACTCAGGTTTTATAGATCCACATGAGATCTGCAAACAAAAAAGAAATAATAATATCAAACAACATCCAATTCCAAGAAAGTGTTGAGGGGGAGGCCCAAATAATCATATTTGACTTGGAGTCAAACTGAAAGAATGTATACATGAAATAAAATTTGTTTCTAAAAAACAATAAACCACACAAAAAAGGTGTTGCCCAAATAGGGAGATCGCAAATATGTAGGGCAAAATAGCTCAGTTGAGTGCCAGGTTTTTTATTCGGAGGCAGTTGGTTCGAGCCCTGTTAGTAAATTTTTCTTTGTTCAAACCCTGCATCAAAAATATAGTTTGAAACTTAAACCAACTGAGATTAATTTGTTATTCCTCACACTGAAAAAAAAGTTTTAGTCTCAAAGCAAAAAACAACAACATCTTTCTCAACATTCAGGTCACAGCCAAATAATCTGTTGTCACTTTGTATTAAACTGAAAATACCTCTTGCAGTATAATTTGTGTGTCTCAAAAATATTATTTGAAATTTAAACCAAGTGAGATTTTCTTTTTTTTTTCTCAGATTAACATTTTTTATTTTTTTCTCAGATTAACAAAAATGTGGTAGTCAACACAAAAATTCAACATTTAAATAAAAGACAAATAATTTTTTATTTTTTAATTTTTTTTATGCAAGTCGCCAGACACACATGGCCTGAAGGGCACCCTAAGGTGTGGGCTATAATTATTTTTGCCACCTATTCCTAGGCTGAAACAGGGTTACCCCTTTTACAGTCCATACAGATGTAGGCTTGGTATCATCAGTCCGAAGATTGGCCGGTAGAGCAGAAAGTACTACCTCCCCAATTTTATGTAGCAAGTGTCACAACCGGGATTCGAACCCACACTCTGCTGATCAAACAACAGAGCTTGAATCTGTTGCTCTTAACCATTTGGCCATGACACGCCACAAATGTTTTTACTTTCCATTAAAAAGGACATTTTCCTGGAAGCATCTGTTACTCAAAAGTATTATAGCTTAGAATTTAAACCAATTGTTTTTTTTTTCAATCCTCCAAAAAACAAAAATTAGTCTCTAGGCAAAATTGTTTCTTTCGACTTTCAATCTCAATGAAATGACAGTTATGGACAGGCAAGACCAAATTATTTATTGGGAACTTGGCATCAAACATAAAGCTGTCTGAAATTTTGTAAACTGAGTTTTATTTTTTATTCCTCAAACTGATAAAAGCAGTCTCAAAGCAAAACTAAAATATGTTTCTCAACGTATAATCCCAATAAAATGTTTGGTCATGGCGAAATAATCTTATTTTTTCAATTTGCACGAAACTGAACACACCCTGAAAAAAGTTGCGTTTCTCATATATGTATTTTCTTTTGAAATATAAACCGAAGTGAGATTTCTTCTGAATTCCTCAAACTAAAAAAGTGATGTCTCAAAGCAAAATAAAAATAAAAATACGTGCTAAAAAATGTTTAACCAAGTGAGATTTCTTTTTTTATTCCTCATACTTAAAAAATGTGGTAGTCTGAAAAAAATCGTTTCTCAACATTCAAATCAATGCCAAATAATCAAAAACAATCATCTGTTTTCACTTGCCATTAAAAGGAAAATTTCCTGAAAGAATCCGTTTCTCAAAAGTATTATAGCTTGAAATTTAAACCAATTGAGATTTCTTTTATTTCCTCAAACTAAAGAAAAAGTATAGGTCTAGTCTCAAGGCAAAATTAGTTTCCTCTCAACATTCAACCCCAATGAAATGTTTGATCCGTATAGGCACGGCCAAAAATCATCGAATTTTTCACTTGACATCAGACTGAAAACCGTCCTGAAATTGTGTACACTGAAGTAAGATATTTCCTCAAACAGAAAAAAGTTGAAGTGTTGAGGCAAAACAAAAATATGTTTCTCAATATTTAATCCCATTAAAATATTGGTCGTGGCAATTTTATTTTTTTTATTTGCACCAAACTGAACATACCCTCAAAAAAATGCGTTTCTCAGAAGTTTTTTTTTTTTTTTTTTTAAATATACACTGAAGTGAGATTTCTTCTTAAAGGGAAGTTACACATTTGGTAATTTTGCCAAAGACTAGTCTTCTCACTTGGTGTGCTTTTAGATAGGAATAAAAGACTTCTAGCTAGAAGTCTTTTATTATTTTAGTGAGAAATTACCTCTTTCTCAAAGACTACATTTCTTCAGAGGGAGTCGTTGTCCATAATGTTTTTTACTATCAACTGCTTTCAAATGGTCGTTCAAACCAAGTAAAGTCAGTTTTTGAGTTAAAATGTCTTTTTAGTAATAACCAAATGTGTACCTTCCCTTTAATTCCTCAAACCAAAAAAAAGTGATGTCTGAAAGCAAAAAAAACCAATATGCTTACTCTAAATTGAAATTAAGCAAAACAATAGAAGAGAGATAAATTAATCTGGTGGACTTAGCATTAATTAGTTTCAACATTTTGTTCAGGCTTTGAAATACACAATATACAATAAACTAACTAAAAAGGGAAACATTACCTCTTTAATTGTTCATGTAGCTGCACACGGATATCTGAGTTTATATGAAGCTAAGCATCACTGGTAGGCAGTTCTCCCAGCCTCCATGTCACAACTCGGAGATGAAACTAAGCATCCATGTTGGGGAGGTGCTGGTTGACTGGTAGGCAGTTCTCCCAGCCTCCATATCACAACTCAGAGATGAAACTAAACCTCCATGTTGGAGAGGTGCTGGTTGACTGGTAGGCAGTTCTCCCAGCCTCCATGTCACAATTCAGAAATGAAACTAAGCATCCATGTTGGAGAGGTGCTGGTTGACTGGTAGGCAGTTCTCCCAGCCTCCATGTCACAATTCAGAAATGAAACTAAGCATCCATGTTGGAGAGGTGCTGGTTGACTGGTAGGCAGTTCTCCCAGCCTCCATGTCACAACTCAGAGATGAAACTAAGCATCCATCTTGGAGAGGTGCTGGTTGACTGGTAGCGAAGTGATCACAGCCTTTAAGAAAAATGAAAAATATTATTTGCTATCCTTTTTAAAGGAATAGCAAATTCAACAGTCAAAGCAGTCCAGGGACTAAGGTAAGAGGTTAGCACGGATCATGGCCCAATTTAATTAAGCCTGTAAGCACAAAATTTTGTTACCAGCCAGTAAACTATACAGTTACCATTGCTGTGGCTGGTAACCTGGTCATTTCTTGCTAAGCCTAGAAGTTTGCTAAGCAGAATGTTTTGCTAACAACTGCTAACATTGGCCAGATAACTCAGTTGGTAGAGTAGAGTGCCAGGATGTTAACCCATAGGCAGTTGCTTCAAGTTCCATTTTGTAAATTTTTCTATGTTCAACCCACGCATCAAAAATAAAGTTTGAAACTTAAACCAGGTGAGATTTCTTTGTTATTCCTCACACTGAAAAAAGTTGTAGTCTCAAAGCAAAACAACACAAAAGAACATCTTTTTCAACATTTAGGTCAAAGCCAATTAATTTATTGTCCCTTTGAAAATACCAATAACTTGTGTTTCTCAAAAATATTCTTTTGAAATTTAAATCCAGTGAGATTTTCTATTTTATTCCCCACACTAAGAAAAAGTTATAGTCTAAAAAAATATGTTTCTCAACATTCCAATCTCAGGCAAATAATCATTTATTTTCACTTATTTTCGAACTGAAATTGCCTGAAAGAAATTACGTTTCTCAAAAGTATTATCCCTTGAAACATAAACCAAGAGTAATCTCTTTTGAATTCCTCAAAAAAGAAAAAAATTGTAGTCTCAAGGCAAAACTTTTCAAAATTAAACTCAAATTCAACATTTTGGTCAGGCTTTGAAAAACACTTTGTCAATGTGCATTTAACTAACTAAATATAGAGGGAAACCTTACCTCTTTACTTTCCATGCCACACTTGTGTCTGAGTTTCTGTGATAGATGGTAGGGAAGAGTTCTCACAGCCTGAGCAATTTAAAAAATATTTTTGCAATAACTTTTAAAAGAAAACGTAACATCAACAGTCAAAGCAGTCCAGGGACTAAGTTGAAATAGGTAAGTAAAAGTTCAATTTCATAAAGCCTGTAAGCACAAAAACGTGCAAACAAATTTGGCTCATTAAAAATGTGTTACCAGCCAGTAAACCATACAGTTACTATTGCTGTGGCTGGTAGCCTGGTCATTTCTTGCTCAGCCAAAAACTGTTGCTAAGCCGAGTTGTTTGCTTATAACTGCCAACATTGGCCAGATCACTCAGTTGGTAGAGTAGAGTGCCAGGATGCTAATCCAGAGGCAGCTGGTTCGAGTCCCGCTTTAAATTTAAACCAAGTGAGATTTCTTTGTTTTTCCTCAACCTGAAAAAAAGTTAGTCTCAAAGCAAAACATATGTTTATCAAAATACAATCCCAATATAATGTTTGGTCACAGCCAAATAATAATATACTTTTCATATTTCAATCTGTCTCAAACTGAACATCCTGAAAATAAAATGCGTTTCTTGGAAGCATTATCTCTTGGAAAAGAAACCGGAGTGAGATTTCTTCTTCATTCCTCAAACTAAAAACAAAATGTGTCTCAGAGCAAAACAAACACACCTTTCTCAAAATGGAAATTGAGCAAGAAAAATTAAAAACATTTACATTTCTCTTGTGGACTTGTAAAAGGTCAATCATTTTATTCAGGCTTTGAAGTTGCCTATTACAATGTCAATGTACATTACAATTAACTAAATTAAAAGGAAAACATTACCTCTTTAATGTTCATGTACGCTACACAAAAGTCTGAGTTTCTGTGAAGCTATGCATCCTTGTTTGATAGGTGTTGGTTGACTGGTAGGCAGTTCTCCCAGCAGACTCAATGTTACAACTCAGAGATGAAACTATGCATCCATGTTGGAGAGGTGCTGGTTGACTGGTAGGCAGTTCTCCCAGCCTCCATGTCACAACTTGGAGATGAAACTAAGCATCCATGTTGGAGAGGTGCTGGTTGACTGGTAGTCAGTTCTCCTAGCCTCAAAGTCACAACTCAGAGATGAAACTAAGCATCCATGTTGGAGAGGTGCTGGTTGACTGGTAGGCAGTTCTCCCAGCCTCCATCTCACAACTCAGAGATGAAACTAAGCATCCATGTTGAAGAGGTGCTGGTTGACTGGTAGGCAGTTCTCACAGCCTTTAAGCAAATTGAAAAAAAAATTAAATTTGCACTAAATTTTTAGAGGAATAGTTATTTCAACAGTCATAGCAGTCCATTGATTAAGTTAAAAGAGGTGTTAGCAGAATTCAGGGCTCACATCATAAAGCCAGAAAGCTCAAAAACCTGCTTAGCAAGTTCGGCTTATTAACAATATTTTACCAGCCAGTAAACCATAAATTTAGAATAGCTTTAGCTGGTATGCTGGTCATGTCTTGCTTAGCCAAGAAACTTGCTTAGCAGAATTTTCTGCTTATAAAAAAAAACAGCTTTTGAAATTGGCCAAAATAACAGGTGAGGGGGCTCAATTACTGAAAAATGTGAATGGTTTCGATGAATCCACCGCCTCATTATATAAATGACAGGTGAACCGTTTTAAAGGCAGTGGACACTATTGGTAATTACTCAAAATAATTATTCCAGCATAAAACCTTACTTGGTAAATAGTAATCTGGAGAGGTTGATGGTATAAAACATTGTAAGATTTGGCTCCCTCCGAAGTGGAGAAAAAAGTAGTTTTCCACGAATTTGGTTTCGAGACCTTAGATTTAGAATTTGAAGTCGCGAAGTCAAGCATCTGAAAGCACACAACTTCGTGTGACAAGGGTATTTTTTCTTTCATAATTATCTTGCAACTTCGATGACCAATTGAGCTCAAATTTTCACAGGTTTGTTATTTTATGCATACATGTACATGTTGACATACACAAAGTGAGAAGTTGGTCTTTGACAATTAACAATAGTGCCCAGTAAAAAGTGTTGAAACATGGGCGTGACACGGGAGCTTGCACAGGCTGCTTATAAGACAGTTTCTTCATTCCTATTGGTCGAGAGCAACTACCGGAGCAGTTGTGCCAAATCATGCGATACACGCGATGCGCACAGCAAACTCCTAAATAAGGAGTTGTTTACCCGAGGGTCTTACCATTTCGTAGCTTGAGGGGTGTTGTGTTGAAAGAAATCATAAAACAATTATAATGTTTGTATTAATTTTACTTTTTGACAAAAAGTGTATGGTTTTTGACCGAAAAGTTATGAATGGGAATCAAAGTGTGTTGAATCAATTTTCAACTAGTGGTTTAAACCCGCCGAGGCCTGATAATTTACCTTGACTTTGTCTCGGTAAAATTATCAAGAACCAGGCCTCGTTGGGATTAAACCACTAGTCCAAAACCACATCACCACACATTGATTCCCTTAGTTTAGCCGATTTAATACACACCAAGAAGCAATTTCTGATAATAAGGTGTATTGCTCTTGAAGGACGCGTCGTGGAGTGCCGTCTGCATGGCCCAATTTCACAAAGCTGCTAAGCACACAAATTTGCTAAGCATGAAAATTCTTCCTTGATTAAAACAGGATTACCAACCAAGTTTCCATGTGTTAAATTTTAGGATATAAGCTGATAAGCAAACAACAGCTCTGAATACACCAGTAACAAGCAATATATGCAACAAATAGAAAATTTGTCGTAATATTTTTTGTGTCGTTATCAAGGAAAACATTTCATGCTTTAGAGCAATTTTGTATGCTTAGTTGTAGCAGCGATATGAAATTGGGCCTGGGCCTAATTTTATCTGAGCTGCTAACTAAAAAAATAAGGAGGAAATTTCCTTCCCGTTAAAAACAGGATTACCAACCAATTTTCACGAGAATTTCAATATAAAATAAGCAAATAACAGCTGAATACCAGTTACTTACATTTTTTACAAGCAATTCGCAACACAAAATAAATTTTGTTTGTAATCCAGGAAAAAAGGCATGCTAAGCAATTTTTTTTGCTTAGCAGCTCTATGAAATCGGGCCTAGATGTCACACCGATAACCTTAATATTTGTTAATAAATACCTTGGACGGTTTCAAGTCTCTTATTGGTCAAAACCCAGTCACGTGTGGGAGTGTTAACGGTGGTATAAAGACCGGCTTTGGAAAATAGCGAATAAGTGGCCACTAAATCAGCATACATTGTATTAAACCTTGCGCGTTGCATTGTGATGCACGCTTATTTATATCCCTGTAAATTTCATTGCAACTTTGCGCACTTACACGTACACGCGCTGAAAATGTATAAATTTTGAGTGCGCACGTGTAACATGTGCGCGCGTATAAACTGACGCCAAGTTTACGAGCGCGTTTTAATGCACAAGGAACACCTATCGTCCAATCATTTGCCTCCTTTGACCCCAGTGAAGGCGCTGAACAGATCCCTATTATTATATGAGTCACGGGTCTCAAAGATCAGTAATGTGATTAACTCACGAAAGAGATGGGAACCATCAAAAGCTCGAATATGGCACCTGAACATGTCTGGAAACACCGCCGAGAGAAAAGTCACAATGTTTGGAAAATTTCAGGCGTTTAATTGCGCTAAAAAAGGTATTTATTAATGGGAATAACAGTGCAAGTACCCGGTCTTCACTGCGTGGTAATGACTATGACCTTGGTTGGTGGCTGGCGCTGTTAACGGACCTCAAGCGCCAGCCACCAACCCGGTCATTACCAAGCAGTGAAGACCGGGTACTTGCACTGTTATTCCCTAATTATAAAAATAAGTGTACAAACATACATGACACCACTGCAGTACATTACTACTTTACTGTAACTAGCTGTCACTACTGCGTAACTAATCGCAATACATTGAATGTACACACGCGCGTTGACATGAGAAAGATACCGAGTACACTGTGCAATAGCAACGCACAAAACCACAGAAATCGTCCATTAATAACAATGAAATACTCCCCAACATACCTTTAGAATATGGAGCAACTTATCCACTAATGATGAACGAAATGTGAAGCATTATGGATGGTCTTGGAAGAGACAAACTAGTCAAAAGTAGCTGGTAGAGATCGACGTCGTCATGTCAAACTTCCCTCCATTGTTAGGAAACTGTCATTAGATTGAACTATGGATGGCGCACTTCATAAACAAACGCACGTGCTTATCATAAACATAGGCCCAAATTAAAAAAAGCTGCTGACAAGTTTCTTTTCCAAGCAAGAGTTGAGTGGGGCACCACCGGTCGTAGCAATGTAAACTTAAGTGCATTTTTGCAGGAAACCTGTTTCTGCTTAGCAATACTTTTTTATGCTTAGCGGGCTTTATGAAATTCAGGCCCTGGGATGGGCTGAGTCGACCTCAAGATTGGCAAAAAATAATAATTTGAGGCACATTTTTTTATTGATGATAGATGCTTTGCGTGATGAGTATACTAGAAAGCTTACTTGTCTAAGGTGTGGTAAAGGCTTGTGTTGTGCGGTCTTGAAGGAGCAGTATTTTACAAGGTGCGAGTAAAAACATAATAATCATACTTGTTGATTGCCTATTGTGTGTGACGAATAATGTCTGTAACCGCCGGAGTTATGTCCTCTATGCAATCAGGAGAACATTATTTCATATGCAATAATGTCCGCCGGACGGTTTTGCATGTGCAATCGTGTCCGCCTGGACGCTGCTGCATAATGCAATTGTGTCCGCCCGGACACATTTGCTATGCAGTTGTGTCCGCCCCCGTGCAAAACCGTCCGGGAAGTAAATTAAACGCCCTTGGTCGACGGAACACTCGCCATTTTTTTTTACAAGCTAAGTGCAAGTCATGAATGACATGGAAAATGTTCGGCCGTTGGGTATTGGCTGCAATCATAAAAAACGTGAATATTCATCCTGTATACATAAGTAGAATCAGGGCATGCACGCTCGCTTACGCGCGCACGTACATGTACAGTCATGACATGTCCAACGGACGGTATTTTTGCATAGCCCCGGACACGATTGCATATGCAAAAGTGTCCAGAGCAGACAGTATTGCACGGCGGACACAATTGCATCTGACACAGAAGGGTCTGAAAAACCTCGACTGAATTTTTTAATTTTAGAGTCTTATGATGGCTGGATTGGTAGATAATGAAGTTGGTGTTGAGTCCTGCGTACGGCTGGGTGAAGTTGAACAGAAAAGGCGGAAAACTAATGATGGTGAATCTTGTAAAACAAACTGCTGCAGAAGTCTTAGTGTGTTTAATTGATCCAAATCAAGTGGATAGTAGAGGTGTAAGTGCTGGGAGTGCATAGAGCGCGGATGTACATGGTCCAATTTAATACGGCTCTCTGCTTACCGCAAAATGTTGTGCTAACCGAGCCCTGCAAATCACATAACTCTACGAGATGACGAATGCAAGACGCATGTAATCACACAATTTCGCGGTAAGATCCAAAATGTAATGTGGTGCCCTAAGCATTGACAATCTTGATCGGCGGAGGGGTGGGGGCATTTCAGGGGAAGTTAAAATGGGTGCTTGATGAGGCAGCATTGTGCAGCAACACGGACCGCCATGGCAGTCAATGTGCCGTAGGGGGTTCGCTCGTCCCCAGCGCCTTGCTTTAACCAAAGGCGCTGGGATGGGCAAACGTATCAGGCACTGTCATTGAGTTCATAATGCGCAGTCCCATCATGCATCACACTCACAATGCGCCATATTTCTATGCACTGCATGTGACGTACTTCCTGAACAAGAATCTGTGCAAGCGATTAGCCCATCCCAGCGGTTCTGGATAGATAGACTGGCCGCTGGGGCCGAGCGAACGTAGGGGGTGGCCGCCCTCTACGGCACATTGACACGCCTGTCTGGTTCTCTAATTTGCATAACGAAGCAAAAACCGAGAGCTTTGCTGTTTGGCTAGGTTTTCAACTAGACCTTTATTTGGGTATAGTGACCGGATAAAATGGTTTTCGGGAGACTTATAACGACATCCCAGGTTTAGAATTGACAAGGATTCCGGGTCCCAGCTGGGGCCTGGGTCTAATTTCATAGAGCTTCTTAAGACACTGGACACTATTGATAATTGTCAAAGACCTGTCTTTACACTTGGAGTATCTCAATATTAATATTATGCATAAAATAACAAACCTGTGAAAAATTTAAACTCAATTGGTCGTTGCAGTTGCGAGATAATGAAAGAAAAAACATTTTCACACAAGTGGTGTGCTTTCAGATGCCTTGAATTTGAGACCTAAGCTGAGATCCCGAATTCAACTCAAATATTTTAGTGAGAAACTAATTCTTCCTCAGATTCTACAGAGGGAGCTGTTTCTCACAATGTTTAAAACTACCAAAAGGTCTCCATTACTCGTTACCAAGTAAGTTTTTATGCTTACAATATTTTGAGTAATTATCAATAAAGTGCCCATGCCTTTAACATCCTACAATCTTTACATTGTTCAATTTATTCAAAGTAGGATTTATTCACAAAAGGGAATAATAACGTTGTGGGGGGGGGGGGGAGAGAGAAAATTGCAACAATTATGACAAATTTTGGTAATTTTTAGCTGATTTCTTTCTTTTTTATTTCTACAATTATGCCATGGACAAATATTATTGTTTAAAAGTCAGAATTAATTTGGCAAGCTCTTTTACAACAACAAAGTTGTATGCTTTGCCAGACAACTTATAAATAATACATAATAGAAACCGGCTTTTCTCTTGACTTTTATAAACTAACATACAAAATAATCAACACAATTTAAAGGAAAACAGATATACTGGATTTCCAAAAAAAGTCAACAGATCCTGGAACGCCTTTACATAAAATGCTACACAAAACCACCGCATTTTAATAAAACTATAATAGTATGACTTTACCCTAGACTTATGGACAAGTCGTTATGGTCCCACGCGGTGAGATAGTCGAGTTGTGGCGGTGCTCCCCCCGAGATCACTGCTCTCGCGCGAACTGCTGGTTGCCCGACTTCTACTCCCCATTATTGGGACCGTAGTCGTGAGAGCATAGTCTCAAGGGGCCAGCAGTCTTGCGAGAATACCGCGGGAATCGCGGGGAGAGTCGGAACGCTATCACCGCGACAGACATTTAACGACTTGTCCACAAGTCTAACTTTACCCACACCATTGTTTTACTCTTTATTACCATCTGTATTGACTTTGGTGTGTAGATTTTTTTCTTTGAGAACTTATGTTTGCTAGGAGTGTGTTGCCGTGGAAGAGATTTGAGAATTCGGGAGACTTTTTTACGTTCTGAAAACAAACTGTCCTCTGGGCCCTTGGAAAAGCTGCTTAAGCCGAAAATACTGCTTAAATTGTGCTGCTTAGCAATAGTGAGCAGGTTACCAGTAACAAACTGTGCCCATGGTGTTTAGGCTGGTAATCTTATTCTGAAAAGCATAATAATCGATTTGCTTAGCTTATTTTTGTTTAAAGGTACGCGTTGCCTTGGATCGGACGAGTTGGTCTATAAAAAGCTTGTGTACCTGTTTTTTTATAAAATGCGTATGGTTGGAAAGATGTTTTAAAAGTAGAATACAATGATCCACACAAGTTTGCCTCGAAATTGCGTGGTTTTCCTTTTACTGTGCGAACTAACACGGTCGGCCATTTAATGGGAGTCAACAATTTCACTCCCATAAATGGCCGACCGTGTTAGACGAGGTAAAAGGAAAACCGTGCAATTTCGAGGCACGTTTGTGTGGATCATTGTATTCTACTTTTACAACATCTTTCTACCCATATGCATTTTATAACAAACGGTTTCAAAGACCAACTCGACCGATCCAAGGCAACGTGTTCCTTTAAGCAGCTCTATGAAATTGGGCCCTGCTTATTAAGTACATGATCTGTGTCTGAGGTAGAAAATCGGCTGGGATTGCTTTCGCTTAAAGACATTGGACACTATTGGTAATGGTCAAAGAAAAGTCTTCTCACTTGGTGCATCTTAAACAAATTTGTATGCAGAAAATAACAAACCTATGGAAATTTGAGCTCAATCGGTCGTCCAAGTTGCGAGATGATAATGAAAGAAAAATCACCCTTGTCACACGAAGTTGTGTGCTTTCCAGATGCTTGATTTCGAGACTTCAAAATTAATTCTAAATCCGATGTCTCAAAATCAAATTTGTGGAAAATTACTTTTTTTCTCAAAAACTACGTCACTTCAGAGGGAGCCGTTTCTCACAATGTTTTATACCATCAACCTCTTCCCATTACTCGTTACCAAGTTAGGTTTGATGATACTAATTATTTTGAGTAGTTACCAATAGTGTCCAGTGCCTTTATAGTGGATCAATAGGACTTCGTGTTATCAACTTTGAGCAATTTCTTTTAAAGGAACATTACAGAATTGGTTTTCCTAGCAAATAAGTTGCTGGCAGTGTACGCACTTTATGTAATCTCGAGATCGATGGGCCTTCTGGATCACGAGAAAGTAGTGAAAAACCTATTACCGATTGCATTGCAACGATGCCAAAACAAAAATGAATAAAATGCTCACTGAGCGATAAACTCCACACGCGAAATTATACTATTTATTTCTCATCAAATATGATATTTCAGACAGAAATATTTCAAGGAATGTTTTCAACTATCATTATCATTAAACCATGTACGTTTTATAAGATTCTGTGGGTATCATGATTTTTGTTTCATACCAATTCTGTAACGTTCCTTTAACAGTCACCTTTCTAAAACAGAATAACTGTTAAATGCTACATCAACATTTTGTCACAAAACAAATCAGTGTAAAGGTAAAACCAAAACAGTATTAATATTGAAATAAATGTCATCACTTGCTGAATGTTGATTATAAACAGCTTTTAAAACCACTGGACGCTGTCAGAATTGTCCAAGTCCCACACTTCGTGTATCACAACTTCTATATACAATAACAAACCTGTGAAAATTTAGGTTCAATCAGTCATCGGAGTCGGGAGAAAAAAACGGGAAAACCCACTCTTGTTTTCGTACGTTTCGCCGTGTCATGACTTGTGTTAAAACAAAAAACCGTAGTTCTCGCTATCGAGAATTGATATTGTTTCAATGTTTTTGCAAAAAGTAAAGCATTTCATGGAATAATATTTCAAGAGAAGTCTTTCACCACTACCTTCTGTAAACCCCGTAAATTATTTGTAAATCTGTGAACGTTTTTTTTTTTTGCTCCGAAAGTGTCCAATGGCTTTAGAAAGGTAGCGTGCAAATTTTTTAAAAACTTAATTTCATGACATGCTTGTACCCCTTAAAACCTTATGGTCAGCCAATAGGCAGTGATTAAACTTGGTTTCAAGTCTATGATAGCGGTTTTTAGTAGTTTCAGAGTAGCCGACACATAATTGGCTGAAACAGCGCCCCTTGTGGATAAACCTGAAGGCACTAAACACCTTCTAGCAAAAAGTTACACCAAACACTAAAGTTGTTTCTATATTATTTTAAAGGCAGTGGACACTATTGGTAATTGTCAAAGACTAGCCTTCACAGTGGGTATATCTTAACATATGCATAAATAACAAACCTGTGCAAATTTGAGCTCAATCAGTCATCGAACCTGAGAGATAATTATAAAAGAAAAAAACACCCTTGTCACACGAAGTTGTGTGCGTTTAGATGGTTGATTTCGAGACCTCAAGTTCTAAATCTGAGGTCCTCGAAATCAAATTCGTGGAAAATTACTTCTTTCTCGAATACTATGGCACTTCAGAGGGAGCCGTTTGTCGCAATGTTTTATACCATTATCCTCTCCCCATTACTCGTTACCAAGTAAGGTTAGATGCTAATAATTATTTTGAGTAATTACCAATAGTGTCCACTGCCTTTAAAGGAACACGTTGCCTTGAATCGGTCGAGTTGGTCTTTGAAAAGCGTTTGTAACCGTCCGTTATAAAAATAATGCATATGAGTAGAAAGATGTTGTAAAAGTAGAATACATGGATCCACACAAACATGCCTCGAAATTGCGTGGTTTTCCTTTTACCTCGTCAACTAACACGGTCGGCAATTTATGGGAGTCAAATTTTTGACTCCCATAAATTGCCGACCGTGTTAGTTCGCAAAGTAAAGGGAAAACCACGCAATTTCAAGGCAAATTTTTGTGGATCATTGTTTTCTACTTTTAAAACATCTTTCCAACCATATGCATTTAATAAAAACCGTTACAAACGCTTTTCATAGACCAACTCGTCCGATCCAAGGCAACGTGTTCCTTTAATGCTCCTTAGTAGCAAACATTTAAACAACAACATAAACAGTACATAACTGTTGGTGTTCTGGGAACACTCTTAAGCAATTTAGGTATTAACCAACATTTCCTGGCTCTTCTGTGTAGCCAACAATGAAATACAACAAGTTTACAAAACCACAATCAAAAATAAATTTGAAAAAATAAACAACCTTTTTCACTGACAGGCTGTTGCAAACTCACAATTTATTTGTTGCACCTTATGTGTTTAATCTGACTTCTTCAATCATAAGAGTAATGTCCCTGCATCCAATATTCAAAGTTTCAGGACGGCGTCCAGACTTCTTGATACAGAAAATGATAAGTGGGCGGCAGTGCTCCAGACGATCCCATCAGGCCGCTCTATGGGATTTTTGTGCACAGAGCTGTCGGAGAGAAAATCAAAAGTTAACATGAGTCGAATCAAGCCCAAATCATTGCTCAATCTAAACAGGTTTGGCACCATTACAATGCCATTTTTAAAGGATTTCCTCTCGTACAAAACTTAGTTCTTTGACGATTTTCAAGGCGAGGCCAGCGGCCAGGAAGTGGACCCGCTATCCCAAAAAATTTAATTGGGCATTAAATGCACGTACTTGGACCCTTTACACACGGCGCCTGGTGTTGAATGGATAACAAAAATATATTCATTTAAAAAAAAAAGGCCCGGACTTATAAAAACTTTCAGCTATACTCTTGATTCATTCTGGAACTAAAAATGCTAGAGAGACAAAATTTGTACCTGAATAATCCTGCCAAGTCCGTGCATACGAATCTTAAAGTTTTAGGGCGGCTTCCAGAGTGTTTGATACCGAAAATGACAAGTAGCCGATTGTGCTCCGGAATGAACTCAACAAGCCTCACTACGGGATTTTTGTGCATAAAGAAAATCAAAAGTTCGACGGATAAGTTTGACACCAAATCATTGCTCAATCTAAACAAGTTTAGCACCAATGGAAGGACATTTTCAAGGGCTTTTCTCTCGTACTACACTTAGTGCTATGGTGATTTTCAAAGCGAGGCTAGAGGTCACGGAGTGGGACCGACACACCCCCAAGATTAAGGGCATTTACGCATGATACACACGGCACGTGGTGAACATTGGAGAAAACAAATATATGCGTTGAAAAAAGCCCGGACTTATACAAACATTCAGCTATACTTTTGAATTATTCTGGAACTAAAAACGATAGAGAGACGCAGTTTGTACCTGCGTCACTCTGGCATGTCCCCAAATTCAGATTTTAAAGTTTGAGAGCGGCTTCCAGACTTCTTGATACCGAAAATTAAAAGTAGGCGGCTGTGCTCCGAAACGAACTCAACAAGCCTCCCTACGGAATTTTTGTGCACAGAGAAAATCAAAAGTACAACGGGTCAATTTGACCCAAAATCATTGCTCAATCTAAACAAGTTTAGCACCATTGGATGGACAATTTTAAGGGCTTTCCACTCGTACAAAAATTACTGCTATGGGGATTTTCAAAGTGAAGCTAGAGGCCAGGGAGTAGACCCGACACACACCATAAATTGTGGATATTTAGTGCATGATACACACGGCATGTGGTGATTATTGGAGAAAACAAATATATGCGTTGAAAAAAAGCCCGGACTTATAATAACTTTCAACTATACTTTTAAATTATTCTGGAACTAAAAACAATAGAGAGACGCAGTTTGTACCTGCGTCACTCTGGCATGTCCCCAAATTCAGATTTTAAAGTTTTAGAGCGGCTTCCAGACTTCTTGATAGAGAAAATTAAAAGTAGGCGGCTGTGCTCCGAAACGAACTCAACAAGCCTCCCTACGGAATTTTTGTGCACAGAGAAAATCAAAAGTACAACGGGTCATTTGACCCAAAATCATTGCTCAATCTAAACAAGTTCAGCACCATTGGATGGACAATTTCAAGGGCTTTCCTCTCGTACAAAAATTACTGCTATGGGGATTTTCAAGGTGAAGCTAGAGGCCAGGGAGTAGACCCGACACACACCATAAATTGTGGATATTTAGTGCATGATACACACGGCATGTGGTGATTATTGGAGAAAACAAATATATGCGTTGAAAAAAAGCCCGGACTTATAAAAACTTTCAGCTATACTTTTGAATTATTCTGGAACTAAAAACGATAGAGAGACGCAGTTTGTACCTGCGTCATTCTGGCATGTCCCCCAATTCAGATTTCAAAGTTTTAGAGCGGCTTCCAGACTTCTTGATACCGAAAATTAAAAGTAGGCGGCTGTGCTCCGAAACGAACTCAACAAGCCTCCCTACGGAATTTTTGTGCACAGAGAAAATCAAAAGTACAACGGGTCAATTTGACCCAAAATCATTGCTCAATCTACACAAGTTTAGCACCATTGGTGGACAATTTCAAGGGCTTTCCTCTCGTACAAAAATTACTGCTATGGGGATTTTCAAAGTGAAGCTAGAGGCCAGGGAGTAGACCCGACACACACCATAAATTGTGGATATTTAATGCATGATACACACGGTATGTGGTGATTATTGGAGAAAACAAATATATGCGTTGAAAAAACGCCCGGACTTATACAAACTTTCAGCTATACTTTTGAATTATTCTGGAACTAAAAACGATAGAGAGACGCAGTTTTCACCTGCGTCATTCTGGCATGTCCCCCAATTCAGATTTCAATGTTTTAGAGCGGCTTCTAGACTTCTTGATACCGAAAATTAAAAGTAGGCGGCTGTGCTCCGAAACGAACTCAACAAGCCTCCCTACGGAATTTTTGTGCACAGAGAAAATCAAAAGTACAACGGGTCAATTTGACCCAAAATCATTGCTCATTCTAAACAAGTTTAGCACCATTGGATGGACATTTTCAAGGGCTTTCCACTCGTACAAAAATTACTGCTATGGGGATTTTCAAAGTGAAGCTAGAGGCCAGGGAGTAGACCCGACACACACCATAAATTGTGGATATTTAATGCATGATACACACGGCATGTGGTGATTATTGGAGAAAACAAATATATGCGTTGAAAAAACGCCCGGACTTATAAAAACTTTCAGCTATACTTTTGAATTATTCTGGAACTAAAAACGATAGAGAGACGCGGTTTGTACCTGCGTCATTCTGGCATCACCCCCAAATCAGATATCAAAGTTTTAGAGCGGCTTACAGACTTCTTGATAGAGAAAATTAAAAGTAGGCGGATGTGCTCCGAAACGAACTCAACAAGCCTCCCTACGGAATTTTTGTGCACATAGAAAATCAAAAGTACAACGGGTCAATTTGACCCAAAATCATTGCTCAATCTAAACAAGTTTAGCACCATTGGATGGACAATTTCAAGGGCTTTCCACTCGTACAAAAATTACTGCTATGGGGATTTTCAAAGTGAAGCTAGAGGCCAGGGAGTAGACCCGACACACACCATAAATTGTGGATATTTAATGCATGATACACACGGCATGTGGTGATTATTGGAGAAAACAAATATATGCGTTGAAAAAAAGCCCGGACTTATAAAAACTTTCACCTATACTTTTGAATTATTCTGGAACTAAAAACGATAGAGAGACGCAGTTTGTACCTGCGTCACTCTGGCATGTCCCCCAATTCAGATTTCAAAGTTTTCGAGCGGCTTCCAGACTTCTTGATACCGAAAATTAAAAGTAGGCGGATGTGCTCCGAAACGAACTCAACAAGCCTTCCTACGGACTTTTTGTGCACAGAGAAAATCAAAAGTACAACGGGTCAATTTGACCCAAAATCATTGCTCAATCTAAACAAGTTTAGCACCATTGGATGGACAATTTCAAGGGCTTTCCACTCGTACAAAAATTACTGCTATGGGGATTTTCAAAGTGAAGCTAGAGGCCAGGGAGTAGACCCGACACACACCATAAATTGTGGATATTTAATGCATGATACACACGGCATGTGGTGATTATTGGAGAAAACAAATATATGCGTTGAAAAAAAGCCCGGACATATAAAAACTTTCAGCTATACTTTTGAATTATTCTGGAACTAAAAACGATAGAGAGACGCGGTTTGTACCTGCGTCATTCTGGCATGTCCCCCAATTCAGATTTCAAAGTTTTAGAGCGGCTTACAGACTTCTTGATAGAGAAAATTAAAAGTAGGCGGATGTGCTCCGAAACGAACTCAACAAGCCTCCCTACGGAATTTTTGTGCACATAGAAAATCAAAAGTACAACGCGTCAATTTGACCCAAAATCATTGCTCAATCTAAACAAGTTTAGCACCATTGGATGGACAATTTCAAGGGCTTTCCACTCGTACAAAAATTACTGCTATGGGGATTTTCAAAGTGAAGCTAGAGGCCAGGGAGTAGACCCGACACACACCATAAATTGTGGATATTTAATGCATGATACACACGGCATGTGGTGATTATTGGAGAAAACAAATATATGCGTTGAAAAAAAGCCCGGACTTATAAAAACTTTCAGCTATACTTTTGAATTATTCTGGAACTAAAAACGATAGAGAGACGCAGTTTTCACCAGCGTCATTCTGGCATGTCCCCCAATTCAGATTTCAAAGTTTTCGAGCGGCTTCCAGACTTCTTGATACCGAAAATTAAAAGTAGGCGGCTGTGCTCCGAAACGAACTCAACAAGCCTCCCTACGGACTTTTTGTGCACATAGAAAATCAAAAGTACAACGCGTCAATTTGACCCAAAATCATTGCTCAATCTAAACAAGTTTAGCACCATTGGATGGACAATTTCAAGGGCTTTCCTCTCGTACAAACATTACTGCTATGGGGATTTTCAAAGTGAAGCTAGAGGCCAGGGAGTAGACTCGACACACACCATAAATTGTGGATATTTAATGCATGATACACACGGCATGTCTTGATTATTGGAGAAAACAAATATATGCGTTGAAAAAAAGCCCGGACTTATAAAAACTTTCAGCTATACTTTTGAATTATTCTGGAACTAAAAACGATAGAGAGACGCAGTTTGTACCTGCGTCATTCTGGCATGTCCCCCAATTCAGATTTCAATGTTTTAGAGCGGCTTCCAGACTTCTTGATACCGAAAATTAAAAGTAGGCGGCTGTGCTCCGAAACGAACTCAACAAGCCTCCCTACGGAATTTTTGTGCACAGAGAAAATCAAAAGTACAACGGGTCAATTTGACCCAAAATCATTGCTCAATCTAAACAAGTTTAGCACCATTGGATGGACAATTTCAAGGGCTTTCCACTCGTACAAAAATTATTGCTATGGGGATTTTCAAAGTGAAGCTAGAGGCCAGGGAGTAGACCCGACACACACCATAAATTGTGGATATTTAATGCATGATACACACGGCATGTGGTGATTATTGGAGAAAACAAATATATGCGTTGAAAAAACGCCCGGACTTATAAAAACTTTCAGCTATACTTTTGAATTATTCTGGAACTAAAAACGATAGAGAGACGCGGTTTGTACCTGCGTCATTCTGGCATCACCCCCAAATCAGATTTCAAAGTTTTAGAGCGGCTTACAGACTTCTTGATAGAGAAAATTAAAAGTAGGCGGATGTGCTCCGAAACGAACTCAACAAGCCTCCCTACGGAATTTTTGTGCACATAGAAAATCAAAAGTACAACGGGTCAATTTGACCCAAAATCATTGCTCAATCTAAACAAGTTTAGCACCATTGGATGGACAATTTCAAGGGCTTTCCACTCGTACAAAAATTACTGCTATGGGGATTTTCAAAGTGAAGCTAGAGGCCAGGGAGTAGACCCGACACACACCATAAATTGTGGATATTTAATGCATGATACACACGGCATGTGGTGATTATTGGAGAAAACAAATATATGCGTTGAAAAAAAGCCCGGACTTATAAAAACTTTCAGCTATACTTTTGAATTATTCTGGAACTAAAAACGATAGAGAGACGCAGTTTTCACCTGCGTCATTCTGGCATGTCCCCCAATTCAGATTTCAAAGTTTTCGAGCGGCTTCCAGACTTCTTGATACCGAAAATTAAAAGTAGGCGGATGTGCTCCGAAACGAACTCAACAAGCCTCCCTACGGACTTTTTGTGCACAGAGAAAATCAAAAGTACAACGGGTCAATTTGACCCAAAATCATTGCTCAATCTAAACAAGTTTAGCACCATTGGATGGACAATTTCAAGGGCTTTCCACTCGTACAAAAATTACTGCTATGGGGATTTTCAAAGTGAAGCTAGAGGCCAGGGAGTAGACCCGACACACACCATAAATTGTGGATATTTAATGCATGATACACACGGCATGTGGTGATTATTGGAGAAAACAAATATATGCGTTGAAAAAAAGCCCGGACTTATAAAAACTTTCAGCTATACTTTTGAATTATTCTGGAACTAAAAACGATAGAGAGACGCGGTTTGTACCTGCGTCATTCTGGCATGTCCCCCAATTCAGATTTCAAAGTTTTAGAGCGGCTTACAGACTTCTTGATAGAGAAAATTAAAAGTAGGCGGATGTGCTCCGAAACGAACTCAACAAGCCTCCCAACGGAATTTTTGTGCACATAGAAAATCAAAAGTACAACGCGTCAATTTGACCCAAAATCATTGCTCAATCTAAACAAGTTTAGCACCATTGGATGGACAATTTCAAGGGCTTTCCACTCGTACAAACATTACTGCTATGGGGATTTTCAAAGTGAAGCTAGAGGCCAGGGAGTAGACTCGACACACACCATAAATTGTGGATATTTAATGCATGATACACACGGCATGTGGTGATTATTGGAGAAAACAAATATATGCGTTGAAAAAAAGCCCGGACTTATAAAAACTTTCAGCTATACTTTTGAATTATTCTGGAACTAAAAACGATAGAGAGACGCAGTTTGTACCTGCGTCATTCTGGCATGTCCCCCAATTCAGATTTCAATGTTTTAGAGCGGCTTCCAGACTTCTTGATACCGAAAATTAAAAGTAGGCGGCTGTGCTCCGAAACGAACTCAACAAGCCTCCCTACGGAATTTTTGTGCACAGAGAAAATCAAAAGTACAACGGGTCAATTTGACCCAAAATCATTGCTCAATCTAAACAAGTTTAGCACCATTGGATGGACAATTTCAAGGGCTTTCCACTCGTACAAAAATTACTGCTATGGGGATTTTCAAAGTGAAGCTAGAGGCCAGGGAGTAGACCCGACACACACCATAAATTGTGGATATTTAATGCATGATACACACGGCATGTGGTGATTATTGGAGAAAACAAATATATGCGTTGAAAAAAAGCCCGGACTTATAAAAACTTTCAGCTATACTTTTGAATTATTCTGGAACTAAAAACGATAGAGAGACGCGGTTTGTACCTGCGTCATTCTGGCATGTCCCCCAATTCAGATTTCAAAGTTTTAGAGCGGCTTACAGACTTCTTGATAGAGAAAATTAAAAGTAGGCGGATGTGCTCCGAAACGAACTCAACAAGCCTCCCAACGGAATTTTTGTGCACATAGAAAATCAAAAGTACAACGCGTCAATTTGACCCAAAATCATTGCTCAATCTAAACAAGTTTAGCACCATTGGATGGACAATTTCAAGGGCTTTCCTCTCGTACAAACATTACTGCTATGGGGATTTTCAAAGTGAAGCTAGAGGCCAGGGAGTAGACTCGACACACACCATAAATTGTGGATATTTAATGCATGATACACACGGCATGTGGTGATTATTGGAGAAAACAAATATATGCGTTGAAAAAAAGCCCGGACTTATAAAAACTTTCACCTATACTTTTGAATTATTCTGGAACTAAAAACGATAGAGAGACGCAGTTTTCACCTGCGTCATTCTGGCATGTCCCCCAATTCAGATTTCAAAGTTTTCGAGCGGCTTCCAGACTTCTTGATACCGAAAATTAAAAGTAGGCGGATGTGCTCCGAAACGAACTCAACAAGCCTCCCTACGGACTTTTTGTGCACAGAGAAAATCAAAAGTACAACGGGTCAATTTGACCCAAAATCATTGCTCAATCTAAACAAGTTTAGCACCATTGGCTGGACAATTTCAAGGGCTTTCCACTCGTACAAAAATTACTGCTATGGGGATTTTCAAAGTGAAGCTAGAGGCCAGGGAGTAGACCCGACACACACCATAAATTGTGGATATTTAATGCATGATACACACGGCATGTGGTGATTATTGGAGAAAACAAATATATGCGTTGAAAAAAAGCCCGGACTTATAAAAACTTTCAGCTATACTTTTGAATTATTCTGGAACTAAAAACGATAGAGAGACGCGGTTTGTACCTGCGTCATTCTGGCATGTCCCCCAATTCAGATTTCAAAGTTTTAGAGCGGCTTACAGACTTCTTGATAGAGAAAATTAAAAGTAGGCGGATGTGCTCCGAAACGAACTCAACAAGCCTCCCTACGGACTTTTTGTGCACATAGAAAATCAAAAGTACAACGCGTCAATTTGACCCAAAATCATTGCTCAATCTAAACAAGTTTAGCACCATTGGATGGACAATTTCAAGGGCTTTCCTCTCGTACAAACATTACTGCTATGGGGATTTTCAAAGTGAAGCTAGAGGCCAGGGAGTAGACTCGACACACACCATAAATTGTGGATATTTAATGCATGATACACACGGCATGTGGTGATTATTGGAGAAAACAAATATATGCGTTGAAAAAAAGCCCGGACTTATAAAAACTTTCAGCTATACTTTTGAATTATTCTGGAACTAAAAACGATAGAGAGACGCAGTTTGTACCTGCGTCATTCTGGCATGTCCCCCAATTCAGATTTCAATGTTTTAGAGCGGCTTCCAGACTTCTTGATACCGAAAATTAAAAGTAGGCGGCTGTGCTCCGAAACGAACTCAACAAGCCTCCCTACGGAATTTTTGTGCACAGAGAAAATCAAAAGTACAACGGGTCAATTTGACCCAAAATCATTGCTCAATCTAAACAAGTTTAGCACCATTGGATGGACAATTTCAAGGGCTTTCCACTCGTACAAAAATTACTGCTATGGGGATTTTCAAAGTGAAGCTAGAGGCCAGGGAGTAGACCCGACACACACCATAAATTGTGGATATTTAATGCATGATACACACGGCATGTGGTGATTATTGGAGAAAACAAATATATGCGTTGAAAAAAAGCCCGGACTTATAAAAACTTTCAGCTATACTTTTGAATTATTCTGGAACTAAAAACGATAGAGAGACGCGGTTTGTACCTGCGTCATTCTGGCATGTCCCCCAATTCAGATTTCAAAGTTTTAGAGCGGCTTACAGACTTCTTGATAGAGAAAATTAAAAGTAGGCGGATGTGCTCCGAAACGAACTCAACAAGCCTCCCAACGGAATTTTTGTGCACATAGAAAATCAAAAGTACAACGCGTCAATTTGACCCAAAATCATTGCTCAATCTAAACAAGTTTAGCACCATTGGATGGAAAATTTCAAGGGCTTTCCTCTCGTACAAACATTACTGCTATGGGGATTTTCAAAGTGAAGCTAGAGGCCAGGGAGTAGACTCGACACACACCATAAATTGTGGATATTTAATGCATGATACACACGGCATGTGGTGATTATTGGAGAAAACAAATATATGCGTTGAAAAAAAGCCCGGACTTATAAAAACTTTCACCTATACTTTTGAATTATTCTGGAACTAAAAACGATAGAGAGACGCAGTTTTCACCTGCGTCATTCTGGCATGTCCCCCAATTCAGATTTCAAAGTTTTCGAGCGGCTTACAGACTTCTTGATAGAGAAAATTAAAAGTAGGCGGATGTGCTCCGAAACGAACTCAACAAGCCTCCCTACGGACTTTTTGTGCACATAGAAAATCAAAAGTACAACGCGTCAATTTGACCCAAAATCATTGCTCAATCTAAACAAGTTTAGCACCATTGGATGGACAATTTCAAGGGCTTTCCTCTCGTACAAACATTACTGCTATGGGGATTTTCAAAGTGAAGCTAGAGGCCAGGGAGTAGACTCGACACACACCATAAATTGTGGATATTTAATGCATGATACACACGGCATGTGGTGATTATTGGAGAAAACAAATATATGCGTTGAAAAAAAGCCCGGACTTATAAAAACTTTCAGCTATACTTTTGAATTATTCTGGAACTAAAAACGATAGAGAGACGCAGTTTGTACCTGCGTCATTCTGGCATGTCCCCCAATTCAGATTTCAATGTTTTAGAGCGGCTTCCAGACTTCTTGATACCGAAAATTAAAAGTAGGCGGCTGTGCTCCGAAACGAACTCAACAAGCCTCCCTACGGAATTTTTGTGCACAGAGAAAATCAAAAGTACAACGGGTCAATTTGACCCAAAATCATTGCTCAATCTAAACAAGTTTAGCACCATTGGATGGACAATTTCAAGGGCTTTCCACTCGTACAAAAATTACTGCTATGGGGATTTTCAAAGTGAAGCTAGAGGCCAGGGAGTAGACCCGACACACACCATAAATTGTGGATATTTAATGCATGATACACACGGCATGTGGTGATTATTGGAGAAACAAATATATGCGTTGAAAAAACGCCCGGACTTATAAAAACTTTCAGCTATACTTTTGAATTATTCTGGAACTAAAAACGATAGAGAGACGCGGTTTGTACCTGCGTCATTCTGGCATCACCCCCAAATCAGATTTCAAAGTTTTAGAGCGGCTTACAGACTTCTTGATAGAGAAAATTAAAAGTAGGCGGATGTGCTCCGAAACGAACTCAACAAGCCTCCCAACGGAATTTTTGTGCACATAGAAAATCAAAAGTACAACGCGTCAATTTGACCCAAAATCATTGCTCAATCTAAACAAGTTTAGCACCATTGGATGGACAATTTCAAGGGCTTTCCTCTCGTACAAACATTATTGCTATGGGGATTTTCAAAGTGAAGCTAGAGGCCAGGGAGTAGACTCGACACACACCATAAATTGTGGATATTTAATGCATGATACACACGGCATGTGGTGATTATTGGAGAAAACAAATATATGCGTTGAAAAAAAGCCCGGACTTATAAAAACTTTCAGCTATACTTTTGAATTATTCTGGAACTAAAAACGATAGAGAGACGCAGTTTGTACCTGCGTCATTCTGGCATGTCCCCCAATTCAGATTTCAATGTTTTAGAGCGGCTTCCAGACTTCTTGATACCGAAAATTAAAAGTAGGCGGCTGTGCTCCGAAACGAACTCAACAAGCCTCCCTACGGAATTTTTGTGCACAGAGAAAATCAAAAGTACAACGGGTCAATTTGACCCAAAATCATTGCTCAATCTAAACAAGTTTAGCACCATTGGATGGACAATTTCAAGGGCTTTCCACTCGTACAAAAATTACTGCTATGGGGATTTTCAAAGTGAAGCTAGAGGCCAGGGAGTAGACCCGACACACACCATAAATTGTGGATATTTAATGCATGATACACACGGCATGTGGTGATTATTGGAGAAAACAAATATATGCGTTGAAAAAACGCCCGGACTTATAAAAACTTTCAGCTATACTTTTGAATTATTCTGGAACTAAAAACGATAGAGAGACGCGGTTTGTACCTGCGTCATTCTGGCATCACCCCCAAATCAGATTTCAAAGTTTTAGAGCGGCTTACAGACTTCTTGATAGAGAAAATTAAAAGTAGGCGGATGTGCTCCGAAACGAACTCAACAAGCCTCCCAACGGAATTTTTGTGCACATAGAAAATCAAAAGTACAACGGGTCACTTTGACCCAAAATCATTGCTCAATCTAAACAAGTTTAGCACCATTGGATGGACAATTTCAAGGGCTTTCCACTCGTACAAAAATTACTGCTATGGGGATTTTCAAAGTGAAGCTAGAGGCCAGGGAGTAGACCCGACACACACCATAAATTGTGGATATTTAATGCATGATACACACGGCATGTGGTGATTATTGGAGAAAACAAATATATGCGTTGAAAAAAAGCCCGGACTTATAAAAACTTTCAGCTATACTTTTGAATTATTCTGGAACTAAAAACGATAGAGAGACGCAGTTTTCACCTGCGTCATTCTGGCATGTCCCCCAATTCAGATTTCAAAGTTTTCGAGCGGCTTCCAGACTTCTTGATACCGAAAATTAAAAGTAGGCGGATGTGCTCCGAAACGAACTCAACAAGCCTCCCTACGGACTTTTTGTGCACAGAGAAAATCAAAAGTACAACGGGTCAATTTGACCCAAAATCATTGCTCAATCTAAACAAGTTTAGCACCATTGGATGGACAATTTCAAGGGCTTTCCACTCGTACAAAAATTACTGCTATGGGGATTTTCAAAGTGAAGCTAGAGGCCAGGGAGTAGACTCGACACACACCATAAATTGTGGATATTTAATGCATGATACACACGGCATGTGGTGATTATTGGAGAAAACAAATATATGCGTTGAAAAAAAGCCCGGACTTATAAAAACTTTCAGCTATACTTTTGAATTATTCTGGAACTAAAAACGATAGAGAGACGCAGTTTTCACCTGCGTCATTCTGGCATGTCCCCCAATTCAGATTTCAAAGTTTTCGAGCGGCTTCCAGACTTCTTGATACCGAAAATTAAAAGTAGGCGGATGTGCTCCGAAACGAACTCAACAAGCCTCCCTACGGACTTTTTGTGCACAGAGAAAATCAAAAGTACAACGCGTCAATTTGACCCAAAATCATTGCTCAATCTAAACAAGTTTAGCACCATTGGATGGACAATTTCAAGGGCTTTCCTCTCGTACAAACATTACTGCTATGGGGATTTTCAAAGTGAAGCTAGAGGCCAGGGAGTAGACTCGACACACACCATAAATTGTGGATATTTAATGCATGATACACACGGCATGTCTTGATTATTGGAGAAAACAAATATATGCGTTGAAAAAAAGCCCGGACTTATAAAAACTTTCAGCTATACTTTTGAATTATTCTGGAACTAAAAACGATAGAGAGACGCAGTTTGTACATGCGTCATTCTGGCATGTCCCCCAATTCAGATTTCAATGTTTTAGAGCGGCTTCCAGACTTCTTGATACCGAAAATTAAAAGTAGGCGGCTGTGCTCCGAAACGAACTCAACAAGCCTCCCTACGGAATTTTTGTGCACAGAGAAAATCAAAAGTACAACGGGTCAATTTGACCCAAAATCATTGCTCAATCTAAACAAGTTTAGCACCATTGGATGGACAATTTCAAGGGCTTTCCACTCGTACAAAAATTACTGCTATGGGGATTTTCAAAGTGAAGCTAGAGGCCAGGGAGTAGACCCGACACACACCATAAATTGTGGATATTTAATGCATGATACACACGGCATGTGGTGATTATTGGAGAAAACAAATATATGCGTTGAAAAAAAGCCCGGACTTATAAAAACTTTCAGCTATACTTTTGAATTATTCTGGAACTAAAAACGATAGAGAGACGCGGTTTGTACCTGCGTCATTCTGGCATGTCCCCCAATTCAGATTTCAAAGTTTTAGAGCGGCTTACAGACTTCTTGATAGAGAAAATTAAAAGTAGGCGGATGTGCTCCGAAACGAACTCAACAAGCCTCCCAACGGAATTTTTGTGCACATAGAAAATCAAAAGTACAACGCGTCAATTTGACCCAAAATCATTGCTCAATCTAAACAAGTTTAGCACCATTGGATGGACAATTTCAAGGGCTTTCCTCTCGTACAAACATTACTGCTATGGGGATTTTCAAAGTGAAGCTAGAGGCCAGGGAGTAGACTCGACACACACCATAAATTGTGGATATTTAATGCATGATACACACGGCATGTGGTGATTATTGGAGAAAACAAATATATGCGTTGAAAAAAAGCCCGGACTTATAAAAACTTTCACCTATACTTTTGAATTATTCTGGAACTAAAAACGATAGAGAGACGCAGTTTTCACCTGCGTCATTCTGGCATGTCCCCCAATTCAGATTTCAAAGTTTTCGAGCGGCTTCCAGACTTCTTGATACCGAAAATTAAAAGTAGGCGGATGTGCTCCGAAACGAACTCAACAAGCCTCCCTACGGAATTTTTGTGCACAGAGAAAATCAAAAGTACAACGGGTCAATTTGACCCAAAATCATTGCTCAATCTAAACAAGTTTAGCACCATTGGATGGACAATTTCAAGGGCTTTCCACTCGTACAAAAATTACTGCTATGGGGATTTTCAAAGTGAAGCTAGAGGCCAGGGAGTAGACCCGACACACACCATAAATTGTGGATATTTAATGCATGATACACACGGCATGTGGTGATTATTGGAGAAAACAAATATATGCGTTGAAAAAAAGCCCGGACTTATAAAAACTTTCAGCTATACTTTTGAATTATTCTGGAACTAAAAACGATAGAGAGACGCGGTTTGTACCTGCGTCATTCTGGCATGTCCCCCAATTCAGATTTCAAAGTTTTAGAGCGGCTTACAGACTTCTTGATAGAGAAAATTAAAAGTAGGCGGATGTGCTCCGAAACGAACTCAACAAGCCTCCCAACGGAATTTTTGTGCACATAGAAAATCAAAAGTACAACGCGTCAATTTGACCCAAAATCATTGCTCAATCTAAACAAGTTTAGCACCATTGGATGGACAATTTCAAGGGCTTTCCTCTCGTACAAACATTACTGCTATGGGGATTTTCAAAGTGAAGCTAGAGGCCAGGGAGTAGACTCGACACACACCATAAATTGTGGATATTTAATGCATGATACACACGGCATGTGGTGATTATTGGAGAAAACAAATATATGCGTTGAAAAAAAGCCCGGACTTATAAAAACTTTCACCTATACTTTTGAATTATTCTGGAACTAAAAACGATAGAGAGACGCAGTTTTCACCTGCGTCATTCTGGCATGTCCCCCAATTCAGATTTCAAAGTTTTCGAGCGGCTTCCAGACTTCTTGATACCGAAAATTAAAAGTAGGCGGATGTGCTCCGAAACGAACTCAACAAGCCTCCCTACGGACTTTTTGTGCACAGAGAAAATCAAAAGTACAACGGGTCAATTTGACCCAAAATCATTGCTCAATCTAAACAAGTTTAGCACCATTGGATGGACAATTTCAAGGGCTTTCCACTCGTACAAAAATTACTGCTATGGGGATTTTCAAAGTGAAGCTAGAGGCCAGGGAGTAGACCCGACACACACCATAAATTGTGGATATTTAATGCATGATACACACGGCATGTGGTGATTATTGGAGAAAACAAATATATGCGTTGAAAAAAAGCCCGGACTTATAAAAACTTTCAGCTATACTTTTGAATTATTCTGGAACTAAAAACGATAGAGAGACGCGGTTTGTACCTGCGTCATTCTGGCATGTCCCCCAATTCAGATTTCAAAGTTTTAGAGCGGCTTACAGACTTCTTGATAGAGAAAATTAAAAGTAGGCGGATGTGCTCCGAAACGAACTCAACAAGCCTCCCTACGGAATTTTTGTGCACATAGAAAATCAAAAGTACAACGCGTCAATTTGACCCAAAATCATTGCTCAATCTAAACAAGTTTAGCACCATTGGATGGACAATTTCAAGGGCTTTCCTCTCGTACAAACATTACTGCTATGGGGATTTTCAAAGTGAAGCTAGAGGCCAGGGAGTAGACTCGACACACACCATAAATTGTGGATATTTAATGCATGATACACACGGCATGTGGTGATTATTGGAGAAAACAAATATATGCGTTGAAAAAAAGCCCGGACTTATAAAAACTTTCACCTATACTTTTGAATTATTCTGGAACTAAAAACGATAGAGAGACGCAGTTTTCACCTGCGTCATTCTGGCATGTCCCCCAATTCAGATTTCAAAGTTTTCGAGCGGCTTCCAGACTTCTTGATAGAGAAAATTAAAAGTAGGCGGCTGTGCTCCGAAACGAACTCAACAAGCCTCCCTACGGACTTTTTGTGCACATAGAAAATCAAAAGTACAACGCGTCAATTTGACCCAAAATCATTGCTCAATCTAAACAAGTTTAGCACCATTGGATGGACAATTTCAAGGGCTTTCCTCTCGTACAAACATTACTGCTATGGGGATTTTCAAAGTGAAGCTAGAGGCCAGGGAGTAGACTCGACACACACCATAAATTGTGGATATTTAATGCATGATACACACGGCATGTCTTGATTATTGGAGAAAACAAATATATGCGTTGAAAAAAAGCCCGGACTTATAAAAACTTTCAGCTATACTTTTGAATTATTCTGGAACTAAAAACGATAGAGAGACGCAGTTTGTACCTGCGTCATTCTGGCATGTCCCCCAATTCAGATTTCAATGTTTTAGAGCGGCTTACAGACTTCTTGATAGAGAAAATTAAAAGTAGGCGGATGTGCTCCGAAACGAACTCAACAAGCCTCCCTACGGAATTTTTGTGCACATAGAAAATCAAAAGTACAACGCGTCAATTTGACCCAAAATCATTGCTCAATCTAAACAAGTTTAGCACCATTGGATGGACAATTTCAAGGGCTTTCCACTCGTACAAAAATTACTGCTATGGGGATTTTCAAAGTGAAGCTAGAGGCCAGGGAGTAGACCCGACACACACCATAAATTGTGGATATTTAATGCATGATACACACGGCATGTGGTGATTATTGGAGAAAACAAATATATGCGTTGAAAAAAAGCCCGGACTTATAAAAACTTTCAGCTATACCTTTGAATTATTCTGGAACTAAAAACGATAGAGAGACGCAGTTTTCACCTGCGTCATTCTGGCATGTCCCCCAATTCAGATTTCAAAGTTTTAGAGCGGCTTCCAGACTTCTTGATACCGAAAATTAAAAGTAGGCGGCTGTGCTCCGAAACGAACTCAACAAGCCTCCCTACGGACTTTTTGTGCACATAGAAAATCAAAAGTACAACGCGTCAATTTGACCCAAAATCATTGCTCAATCTAAACAAGTTTAGCACCATTGGATGGACAATTTCAAGGGCTTTCCACTCGTACAAACATTACTGCTATGGGGATTTTCAAAGTGAAGCTAGAGGCCAGGGAGTAGACTCGACACACACCATAAATTGTGGATATTTAATGCATGATACACACGGCATGTCTTGATTATTGGAGAAAACAAATATATGCGTTGAAAAAAAGCCCGGACTTATAAAAACTTTCAGCTATACTTTTGAATTATTCTGGAACTAAAAACGATAGAGAGACGCAGTTTGTACCTGCGTCATTCTGGCATGTCCCCCAATTCAGATTTCAATGTTTTAGAGCGGCTTCCAGACTTCTTGATACCGAAAATTAAAAGTAGGCGGCTGTGCTCCGAAACGAACTCAACAAGCCTCCCTACGGAATTTTTGTGCACAGAGAAAATCAAAAGTACAACGGGTCAATTTGACCCAAAATCATTGCTCAATCTAAACAAGTTTAGCACCATTGGATGGACAATTTCAAGGGCTTTCCACTCGTACAAAAATTACTGCTATGGGGATTTTCAAAGTGAAGCTAGAGGCCAGGGAGTAGACCCGACACACACCATAAATTGTGGATATTTAATGCATGATACACACGGCATGTGGTGATTATTGGAGAAAACAAATATATGCGTTGAAAAAACGCCCGGACTTATAAAAACTTTCAGCTATACTTTTGAATTATTCTGTACCTAAAAACGATAGAGAGACGCGGTTTGTACCTGCGTCTTTCTGGCATGTCCCCCAATTCAGATTTCAAAGTTTTAGAGCGGCTTACAGACTTCTTGATAGAGAAAATTAAAAGTAGGCGGATGTGCTCCGAAACGAACTCAACAAGCCTCCCTACGGACTTTTTGTGCACAGAGAAAATCAAAAGTACAACGGGTCAATTTGACCCAAAATCATTGCTCAATCTAAACAAGTTTAGCACCATTGGATGGACAATTTCAAGGGCTTTCCACTCGTACAACAATTACTGCTATGGGGATTTTCAAAGTGAAGCTAGAGGCCAGGGAGTAGACCCGACACACACCATAAATTGTGGATATTTAATGCATGATACACACGGCATGTGGTGATTATTGGAGAAAACAAATATATGCGTTGAAAAAACGCCCGGACTTATAAAAACTTTCAGCTATACTTTTGAATTATTCTGTACCTAAAAACGATAGAGAGACGCGGTTTGTACCTGCGTCATTCTGGCATGTCCCCCAATTCAGATTTCAAAGTTTTAGAGCGGCTTACAGACTTCTTGATAGAGAAAATTAAAAGTAGGCGGATGTGCTCCGAAACGAACTCAACAAGCCTCCCTACGGACTTTTTGTGCACAGAGAAAATCAAAAGTACAACGGGTCAATTTGACCCAAAATCATTGCTCAATCTAAACAAGTTTAGCACCATTGGATGGACAATTTCAAGGGCTTTCCACTCGTACAAAAATTACTGCTATGGGGATTTTCAAAGTGAAGCTAGAGGCCAGGGAGTAGACCCGACACACACCATAAATTGTGGATATTTAATGCATGATACACACGGCATGTGGTGATTATTGGAGAAAACAAATATATGCGTTGAAAAAAAGCCCGGACTTATAAAAACTTTCAGCTATACTTTTGAATTATTCTGGAACTAAAAACGATAGAGAGACGCGGTTTGTACCTGCGTCATTCTGGCATGTCCCCCAATTCAGATTTCAAAGTTTTAGAGCGGCTTACAGACTTCTTGATAGAGAAAATTAAAAGTAGGCGGATGTGCTCCGAAACGAACTCAACAAGCCTCCCTACGGAATTTTTGTGCACATAGAAAATCAAAAGTACAACGCGTCAATTTGACCCAAAATCATTGCTCAATCTAAACAAGTTTAGCACCATTGGATGGACAATTTCAAGGGCTTTCCACTCGTACAAAAATTACTGCTATGGGGATTTTCAAAGTGAAGCTAGAGGCCAGGGAGTAGACCCGACACACACCATAAATTGTGGATATTTAATGCATGATACACACGGCATGTGGTGATTATTGGAGAAAACAAATATATGCGTTGAAAAAAAGCCCGGACTTATAAAAACTTTCAGCTATACTTTTGAATTATTCTGGAACTAAAAACGATAGAGAGACGCAGTTTTCACCTGCGTCATTCTGGCATGTCCCCCAATTCAGATTTCAAAGTTTTCGAGCGGCTTCCAGACTTCTTGATACCGAAAATTAAAAGTAGGCGGCTGTGCTCCGAAACGAACTCAACAAGCCTCCTACGGACTTTTTGTGCACATAGAAAATCAAAAGTACAACGCGTCAATTTGACCCAAAATCATTGCTCAATCTAAACAAGTTTAGCACCATTGGATGGACAATTTCAAGGGCTTTCCTCTCGTACAAACATTACTGCTATGGGGATTTTCAAAGTGAAGCTAGAGGCCAGGGAGTAGACTCGACACACACCATAAATTGTGGATATTTAATGCATGATACACACGGCATGTCTTGATTATTGGAGAAAACAAATATATGCGTTGAAAAAAAGCCCGGACTTATAAAAACTTTCAGCTATACTTTTGAATTATTCTGGAACTAAAAACGATAGAGAGACGCAGTTTGTACCTGCGTCATTCTGGCATGTCCCCCAATTCAGATTTCAATGTTTTAGAGCGGCTTCCAGACTTCTTGATACCGAAAATTAAAAGTAGGCGGCTGTGCTCCGAAACGAACTCAACAAGCCTCCCTACGGAATTTTTGTGCACAGAGAAAATCAAAAGTACAACGGGTCAATTTGACCCAAAATCATTGCTCAATCTAAACAAGTTTAGCACCATTGGATGGACAATTTCAAGGGCTTTCCACTCGTACAAAAATTACTGCTATGGGGATTTTCAAAGTGAAGCTAGAGGCCAGGGAGTAGACCCGACACACACCATAAATTGTGGATATTTAATGCATGATACACACGGCATGTGGTGATTATTGGAGAAAACAAATATATGCGTTGAAAAAACGCCCGGACTTATAAAAACTTTCAGCTATACTTTTGAATTATTCTGGAACTAAAAACGATAGAGAGACGCGGTTTGTACCTGCGTCATTCTGGCATCACCCCCAAATCAGATTTCAAAGTTTTAGAGCGGCTTACAGACTTCTTGATACCGAAAATTAAAAGTAGGCGGATGTGCTCCGAAACGAACTCAACAAGCCTCCCTACGGAATTTTTGTGCACATAGAAAATCAAAAGTACAACGGGTCAATTTGACCCAAAATCATTGCTCAATCTAAACAAGTTTAGCACCATTGGATGGACAATTTCAAGGGCTTTCCACTCGTACAAAAATTACTGCTATGGGGATTTTCAAAGTGAAGCTAGAGGCCAGGGAGTAGACCCGACACACACCATAAATTGTGGATATTTAATGCATGATACACACGGCATGTGGTGATTATTGGAGAAAACAAATATATGCGTTGAAAAAAAGCCCGGACTTATAAAAACGTTCAGCTATACTTTTGAATTATTCTGGAACTAAAAACGATAGAGAGACGCGGTTTGTACCTGCGTCATTCTGGCATGTCCCCCAATTCAGATTTCAAAGTTTTAGAGCGGCTTACAGACTTCTTGATACCGAAAATTAAAAGTAGGCGGATGTGCTCCGAAACGAACTCAACAAGCCTCCCTACGGAATTTTTGTGCACAGAGAAAATCAAAAGTACAACGGGTCAATTTGACCCAAAATCATTGCTCAATCTAAACAAGTTTAGCACCATTGGATGGACAATTTCAAGGGCTTTCCACTCGTACAAAAATTACTGCTATGGGGATTTTCAAAGTGAAGCTAGAGGCCAGGGAGTAGACCCGACACACACCATAAATTGTGGATATTTAATGCTTGATACACACGGCATGTGGTGATTATTGGAGAAAACAAATATATGCGTTGAAAAAAAGCCCGGACTTATAAAAACTTTCAGCTATACTTTTGAATTATTCTGGAACTAAAAACGATAGAGAGACGCGGTTTGTACCTGCGTCATTCTGGCATGTCCCCCAATTCAGATTTCAAAGTTTTAGAGCGGCTTACAGACTTCTTGATACCGAAAATTAAAAGTAGGCGGCTGTGCTCCGAAACGAACTCAACAAGCCTCCCTACGGAATTTTTGTGCACATAGAAAATCAAAAGTACAACGCGTCAATTTGACCCAAAATCATTGCTCAATCTAAACAAGTTTAGCACCATTGGATGGACAATTTCAAGGGCTTTCCACTCGTACAAAAATTACTGCTATGGGGATTTTCAAAGTGAAGCTAGAGGCCAGGGAGTAGACCCGACACACACCATAAATTGTGGATATTTAATGCATGATACACACGGCATGTGGTGATTATTGGAGAAAACAAATATATGCGTTGAAAAAAAGCCCGGACTTATAAAAACTTTCAGCTATACTTTTGAATTATTCTGGAACTAAAAACGATAGAGAGACGCGGTTTGTACCTGCGTCATTCTGGCATGTCCCCCAATTCAGATTTCAAAGTTTTAGAGCGGCTTACAGACTTCTTGATAGAGAAAATTAAAAGTAGGCGGATGTGCTCCGAAACGAACTCAACAAGCCTCCCTACGGAATTTTTGTGCACATAGAAAATCAAAAGTACAACGCGTCAATTTGACCCAAAATCATTGCTCAATCTAAACAAGTTTAGCACCATTGGATGGACAATTTCAAGGGCTTTCCACTCGTACAAAAATTACTGCTATGGGGATTTTCAAAGTGAAGCTAGAGGCCAGGGAGTAGACCCGACACACACCATAAATTGTGGATATTTAATGCATGATACACACGGCATGTGGTGATTATTGGAGAAAACAAATATATGCGTTGAAAAAACGCCCGGACTTATAAAAACTTTCAGCTATACTTTTGAATTATTCTGGAACTAAAAACGATAGAGAGACGCGGTTTGTACCTGCGTCATTCTGGCATCACCCCCAAATCAGATTTCAAAGTTTTAGAGCGGCTTACAGACTTCTTGATACCGAAAATTAAAAGTAGGCGGATGTGCTCCGAAACGAACTCAACAAGCCTCCCTACGGAATTTTTGTGCACATAGAAAATCAAAAGTACAACGGGTCAATTTGACCCAAAATCATTGCTCAATCTAAACAAGTTTAGCACCATTGGATGGACAATTTCAAGGGCTTTCCACTCGTACAAAAATTACTGCTATGGGGATTTTCAAAGTGAAGCTAGAGGCCAGGGAGTAGACCCGACACACACCATAAATTGTGGATATTTAATGCATGATACACACGGCATGTGGTGATTATTGGAGAAAACAAATATATGCGTTGAAAAAAAGCCCGGACTTATAAAAACGTTCAGCTATACTTTTGAATTATTCTGGAACTAAAAACGATAGAGAGACGCGGTTTGTACCTGCGTCATTCTGGCATGTCCCCCAATTCAGATTTCAAAGTTTTAGAGCGGCTTACAGACTTCTTGATACCGAAAATTAAAAGTAGGCGGATGTGCTCCGAAACGAACTCAACAAGCCTCCCTACGGAATTTTTGTGCACAGAGAAAATCAAAAGTACAACGGGTCAATTTGACCCAAAATCATTGCTCAATCTAAACAAGTTTAGCACCATTGGATGGACAATTTCAAGGGCTTTCCACTCGTACAAAAATTACTGCTATGGGGATTTTCAAAGTGAAGCTAGAGGCCAGGGAGTAGACCCGACACACACCATAAATTGTGGATATTTAATGCTTGATACACACGGCATGTGGTGATTATTGGAGAAAACAAATATATGCGTTGAAAAAAAGCCCGGACTTATAAAAACTTTCAGCTATACTTTTGAATTATTCTGGAACTAAAAACGATAGAGAGACGCGGTTTGTACCTGCGTCATTCTGGCATGTCCCCCAATTCAGATTTCAAAGTTTTAGAGCGGCTTACAGACTTCTTGATACCGAAAATTAAAAGTAGGCGGCTGTGCTCCGAAACGAACTCAACAAGCCTCCCTACGGAATTTTTGTGCACATAGAAAATCAAAAGTACAACGCGTCAATTTGACCCAAAATCATTGCTCAATCTAAACAAGTTTAGCACCATTGGATGGACAATTTCAAGGGCTTTCCACTCGTACAAAAATTACTGCTATGGGGATTTTCAAAGTGAAGCTAGAGGCCAGGGAGTAGACCCGACACACACCATAAATTGTGGATATTTAATGCATGATACACACGGCATGTGGTGATTATTGGAGAAAACAAATATATGCGTTGAAAAAAAGCCCGGACTTATAAAAACTTTCAGCTATACTTTTGAATTATTCTGGAACTAAAAACGATAGAGAGACGCGGTTTGTACCTGCGTCATTCTGGCATGTCCCCCAATTCAGATTTCAAAGTTTTAGAGCGGCTTACAGACTTCTTGATAGAGAAAATTAAAAGTAGGCGGATGTGCTCCGAAACGAACTCAACAAGCCTCCCTACGGAATTTTTGTGCACAGAGAAAATCAAAAGTACAACGGGTCAATTTGACCCAAAATCATTGCTCAATCTAAACAAGTTTAGCACCATTGGATGGACAATTTCAAGGGCTTTCCACTCGTACAAAAATTACTGCTATGGGGATTTTCAAAGTGAAGCTAGAGGCCAGGGAGTAGACCCGACACACACCATAAATTGTGGATATTTAATGCTTGATACACACGGCATGTGGTGATTATTGGAGAAAACAAATATATGCGTTGAAAAAAAGCCCGGACTTATAAAAACTTTCAGCTATACTTTTGAATTATTCTGGAACTAAAAACGATAGAGAGACGCGGTTTGTACCTGCGTCATTCTGGCATGTCCCCCAATTCAGATTTCAAAGTTTTAGAGCGGCTTACAGACTTCTTGATACCGAAAATTAAAAGTAGGCGGCTGTGCTCCGAAACGAACTCAACAAGCCTCCCTACGGAATTTTTGTGCACATAGAAAATCAAAAGTACAACGGGTCAATTTGACCCAAAATCATTGCTTAATCTAAACAAGTTTAGCACCATTGGATGGACAATTTCAAGGGCTTTCCACTCGTACAAAAATTACTGCTATGGGGATTTTCAAAGTGAAGCTAGAGGCCAAGGAGTAGACCCGACACACACCATAAATTGTGGATATTTAATGCATGATACACACGGCATGTGGTGATTATTGGAGAAAACAAATATATGCGTTGAAAAAAAGCCCGGACTTATAAAAACTTTCAGCTATACTTTTGAATTATTCTGGAACTAAAAACGATAGAGAGACGCGGTTTGTACCTGCGTCATTCTGGCATGTCCCCCAATTCAGATTTCAAAGTTTTAGAGCGGCTTACAGACTTCTTGATACCGAAAATTAAAAGTAGGCGGATGTGCTCCGAAACGAACTCAACAAGCCTCCCTACGGAATTTTTGTGCACATAGAAAATCAAAAGTACAACGCGTCAATTTGACCCAAAATCATTGCTCAATCTAAACAAGTTTAGCACCATTGGATGGACAATTTCAAGGGCTTTCCACTCGTACAAAAATTACTGCTATGGGGATTTTCAAAGTGAAGCTAGAGGCCAGGGAGTAGACCCGACACACACCATAAATTGTGGATATTTAATGCATGATACACACGGCATGTGGTGATTATTGGAGAAAACAAATATATGCGTTGAAAAAAAGCCCGGACTTATAAAAACTTTCAGCTATACTTTTGAATTATTCTGGAACTAAAAACGATAGAGAGACGCGGTTTGTACCTGCGTCATTCTGGCATGTCCCCCAATTCAGATTTCAAAGTTTTAGAGCGGCTTACAGACTTCTTGATACCGAAAATTAAAAGTAGGCGGATGTGCTCCGAAACGAACTCAACAAGCCTCCCTACGGAATTTTTGTGCACATAGAAAATCAAAAGTACAACGCGTCAATTTGACCCAAAATCATTGCTTAATCTAAACAAGTTTAGCACCATTGGATGGACAATTTCAAGGGCTTTCCACTCGTACAAAAATTACTGCTATGGGGATTTTCAAAGTGAAGCTAGAGGCCAGGGAGTAGACCCGACACACACCATAAATTGTGGATATTTAATGCATGATACACACGGCATGTGGTGATTATTGGAGAAAACAAATATATGCGTTGAAAAAAAGCCCGGACTTATAAAAACTTTCAGCTATACTTTTGAATTATTCTGGAACTAAAAACGATAGAGAGACGCGGTTTGTACCTGCGTCATTCTGGCATGTCCCCCAATTCAGATTTCAAAGTTTTAGAGCGGCTTACAGACTTCTTGATACCGAAAATTAAAAGTAGGCGGATGTGCTCCGAAACGAACTCAACAAGCCTCCCTACGGAATTTTTGTGCACATAGAAAATCAAAAGTACAACGCGTCAATTTGACCCAAAATCATTGCTCAATCTAAACAAGTTTAGCACCATTGGATGGACAATTTCAAGGGCTTTCCACTCGTACAAAAATTACTGCTATGGGGATTTTCAAAGTGAAGCTAGAGGCCAGGGAGTAGACCCGACACACACCATAAATTGTGGATATTTAATGCTTGATACACACGGCATGTGGTGATTATTGGAGAAAACAAATATATGCGTTGAAAAAAAGCCCGGACTTATAAAAACTTTCAGCTATACTTTTGAATTATTCTGGAACTAAAAACGATAGAGAGACGCGGTTTGTACCTGCGTCATTCTGGCATGTCCCCCAATTCAGATTTCAAAGTTTTAGAGCGGCTTACAGACTTCTTGATACCGAAAATTAAAAGTAGGCGGCTGTGCTCCGAAACGAACTCAACAAGCCTCCCTACGGAATTTTTGTGCACATAGAAAATCAAAAGTACAACGGGTCAATTTGACCCAAAATCATTGCTCAATCTAAACAAGTTCAGCACCATTGGATGGACAATTTCAAGGGCTTTCCACTCGTACAAAAATTACTGCTATGGGGATTTTCAAAGTGAAGCTAGAGGCCAGGGAGTAGACCCGACACACACCATAAATTGTGGATATTTAATGCATGATACACACGGCATGTGGTGATTATTCGAGAAAACAAATATATGCGTTGAAAAAAAGCCCGGACTTATAAAAACTTTCAGCTATACTTTTGAATTATTCTGTAACTAAAAACGATAGAGAGACGCGGTTTGTACCTGCGTCATTCTGGCATGTCCCCCAATTCAGATTTCAAAGTTTTAGAGCGGCTTACAGACTTCTTGATACCGAAAATTAAAAGTAGGCGGATGTGCTCCGAAACGAACTCAACAAGCCTCCCTACGGAATTTTTGTGCACATAGAAAATCAAAAGTACAACGCGTCAATTTGACCCAAAATCATTGCTCAATCTAAACAAGTTTAGCACCATTGGATGGACAATTTCAAGGGCTTTCCACTCGTACAAAAATTACTGCTATGGGGATTTTCAAAGTGAAGCTAGAGGCCAGGGAGTAGACCCGACACACACCATAAATTGTGGATATTTAATGCATGATACACACGGCATGTGGTGATTATTGGAGAAAACAAATATATGCGTTGAAAAAAAGCCCGGACTTATAAAAACTTTCACCTATACTTTTGAATTATTCTGGAACTAAAAACGATAGAGAGACGCAGTTTTCACCTGCGTCATTCTGGCATGTCCCCCAATTCAGATTTCAAAGTTTTCGAGCGGCTTCCAGACTTCTTGATACCGAAAATTAAAAGTAGGCGGCTGTGCTCCGAAACGAACTCAACAAGCCTCCCTACGGACTTTTTGTGCACAGAGAAAATCAAAAGTACAACGGGTCAATTTGACCCAAAATCATTGCTCAATCTAAACAAGTTTAGCATCATTGGATGGACAATTTCAAGGGCTTTCCACTCGTACAAAAATTACTGCTATGGGGATTTTCAAAGTGAAGCTAGAGGCCAGGGAGTAGACCCGACAAACACCATAAATTGTGGGTATTTAATGCATGATACACACGGCATGTGGTGATTATTGGAGAAAACAAATATATGCGTTGAAAAAAAGCCCGGACTTATAAAAACTTTCAGCTATACTTTTGAATTATTCTGGAACTAAAAACGATAGAGAGACGCGGTTTGTACCTGCGTCATTCTGGCATGTCCCCCAATTCAGATTTCAAAGTTTTAGAGCGGCTTACAGACTTCTTGATACCGAAAATTAAAAGTAGGCGGCTGTGCTCCGAAACGAACTCAATAAGCCTCCCTACGGAATGTTTGTGCACATAGAAAATCAAAAGTACAACGGGTCAATTTGACCCAAAATCATTGCTCAATCTAAACAAGTTTAGCACCATTGGATGGACAATTTCAAGGGCTTTCCACTCGTACAAAAATTACTGCTATGGGGATTTTCAAAGTGAAGCTAGAGGCCAGGGAGTAGACCCGACACACACCATAAATTGTGGATATTTAATGCATGATACACACGGCATGTGGTGATTATTGGAGAAAACAAATATATGCGTTGAAAAAAAGCCCGGACTTATAAAAACTTTCAGCTATACTTTTGAATTATTCTGGAACTAAAAACGATAGAGAGACGCGGTTTGTACCTGCGTCATTCTGGCATGTCCCCCAATTCAGATTTCAAAGTTTTAGAGCGGCTTACAGACTTCTTGATAGAGAAAATTAAAAGTAGGCGGATGTGCTCCGAAACGAACTCAACAAGCCTCCCTACGGAATTTTTGTGCACAGAGAAAATCAAAAGTACAACGGGTCAATTTGACCCAAAATCATTGCTCAATCTAAACAAGTTTAGCACCATTGGATGGACAATTTCAAGGGCTTTACACTCGTACAAAAATTACTGCTATGGGGATTTTCAAAGTGAAGCTAGAGGCCAGGGAGTAGACCCGACACACACCATAAATTGTGGATATTTAATGCTTGATACACACGGCATGTGGTGATTATTGGAGAAAACAAATATATGCGTTGAAAAAAAGCCCGGACTTATAAAAACTTTCAGCTATACTTTTGAATTATTCTGGAACTAAAAACGATAGAGAGACGCGGTTTGTACCTGCGTCATTCTGGCATGTCCCCCAATTCAGATTTCAAAGTTTTAGAGCGGCTTACAGACTTCTTGATACCGAAAATTAAAAGTAGGCGGCTGTGCTCCGAAACGAACTCAACAAGCCTCCCTACGGAATTTTTGTGCACATAGAAAATCAAAAGTACAACGGGTCAATTTGACCCAAAATCATTGCTCAATCTAAACAAGTTTAGCACCATTGGATGGACAATTTCAAGGGCTTTCCACTCGTACAAAAATTACTGCTATGGGGATTTTCAAAGTGAAGCTAGAGGCCAGGGAGTAGACCCGACACACACCATAAATTGTGGATATTTAATGCATGATACACACGGCATGTGGTGATTATTGGAGAAAACAAATATATGCGTTGAAAAAAAGCCCGGACTTATAAAAACTTTCAGCTATACTTTTGAATTATTCTGGAACTAAAAACGATAGAGAGACGCGGTTTGTACCTGCGTCATTCTGGCATGTCCCCCAATTCAGATTTCAAAGTTTTAGAGCGGCTTACAGACTTCTTGATACCGAAAATTAAAAGTAGGCGGATGTGCTCCGAAACGAACTCAACAAGCCTCCCTACGGAATTTTTGTGCACATAGAAAATCAAAAGTACAACGCGTCAATTTGACCCAAAATCATTGCTCAATCTAAACAAGTTTAGCACCATTGGATGGACAATTTCAAGGGCTTTCCACTCGTACAAAAATTACTGCTATGGGGATTTTCAAAGTGAAGCTAGAGGCCAGGGAGTAGACCCGACACACACCATAAATTGTGGATATTTAATGCATGATACACACGGCATGTGGTAATCATTGGAGAAAACAAATATATGCGTTGAAAAAAAGCCCGGACTTATAAAAACTTTCAGCTATACTTTTGAATTATTCTGGAACTAAAAACGATAGAGAGACGCGGTTTGTACCTGCGTCATTCTGGCATGTCCCCCAATTCAGATTTCAAAGTTTTAGAGCGGCTTACAGACTTCTTGATACCGAAAATTAAAAGTAGGCGGATGTGCTCCGAAACGAACTCAACAAGCCTCCCTACGGAATTTTTGTGCACATAGAAAATCAAAAGTACAACGCGTCAATTTGACCCAAAATCATTGCTCAATCTAAACAAGTTTAGCACCATTGGATGGACAATTTCAAGGGCTTTCCACTCGTACAAAAATTACTGCTATGGGGATTTTCAAAGTGAAGCTAGAGGCCAGGGAGTAGACCCGACACACACCATAAATTGTGGATATTTAATGCATGATACACACGGCATGTGGTGATTATTGGAGAAAACAAATATATGCGTTGAAAAAAAGCCCGGACTTATAAAAACTTTCAGCTATACTTTTGAATTATTCTGGAACTAAAAACGATAGAGAGACGCGGTTTGTACCTGCGTCATTCTGGCATGTCCCCCAATTCAGATTTCAAAGTTTTAGAGCGGCTTACAGACTTCTTGATACCGAAAATTAAAAGTAGGCGGATGTGCTCCGAAACGAACTCAACAAGCCTCCCTACGGAATTTTTGTGCACATAGAAAATCAAAAGTACAACGCGTCAATTTGACCCAAAATCATTGCTTAATCTAAACAAGTTTAGCACCATTGGATGGACAATTTCAAGGGCTTTCCACTCGTACAAAAATTACTGCTATGGGGATTTTCAAAGTGAAGCTAGAGGCCAGGGAGTAGACCCGACACACACCATAAATTGTGGATATTTAATGCTTGATACACACGGCATGTGGTGATTATTGGAGAAAACAAATATATGCGTTGAAAAAAAGCCCGGACTTATAAAAACTTTCAGCTATACTTTTGAATTATTCTGGAACTAAAAACGATAGAGAGACGCGGTTTGTACCTGCGTCATTCTGGCATGTCCCCCAATTCAGATTTCAAAGTTTTAGAGCGGCTTACAGACTTCTTGATACCGAAAATTAAAAGTAGGCGGCTGTGCTCCGAAACGAACTCAACAAGCCTCCCTACGGAATTTTTGTGCACGTAGAAAATCAAAAGTACAACGGGTCAATTTGACCCGAAATCATTGCTCAATCTAAACAAGTTTAGCACCATTGGATGGACAATTTCAAGGGCTTTCCACTCGTACAAAAATTACTGCTATGGGGATTTTCAAAGTGAAGCTAGAGGCCAGGGAGTAGACCCGACACACACCATAAATTGTGGATATTTAATGCATGATACACACGGCATGTGGTGATTATTGGAGAAAACAAATATATGCGTTGAAAAAAAGCCCGGACTTATAAAAACTTTCAGCTATACTTTTGAATTATTCTGGAACTAAAAACGATAGAGAGACGCGGTTTGTACCTGCGTCATTCTGGCATGTCCCCCAATTCAGATTTCAAAGTTTTAGAGCGGCTTACAGACTTCTTGATACCGAAAATTAAAAGTAGGCGGATGTGCTCCGAAACGAACTCAACAAGCCTCCCTACGGAATTTTTGTGCACATAGAAAATCAAAAGTACAACGCGTCAATTTGACCCAAAATCATTGCTCAATCTAAACAAGTTTAGCACCATTGGATGGACAATTTCAAGGGCTTTCCACTCGTACAAAAATTACTGCTATGGGGATTTTCAAAGTGAAGCTAGAGGCCAGGGAGTAGACCCGACACACACCATAAATTGTGGATATTTAATGCATGATACACACGGCATGTGGTGATTATTGGAGAAAACAAATATATGCGTTGAAAAAAAGCCCGGACTTATGAAAACTTTCACCTATACTTTTGAATTATTCTGGAACTAAAAACGATAGAGAGACGCAGTTTTCACCTGCGTCATTCTGGCATGTTATCCAATTCAGATTTCAAAGTTTTCGAGCGGCTTCCAGACTTCTTGATACCGAAAATTAAAAGTAGGCGGCTGTGCTCCGAAACGAACTCAACAAGCCTCCCTACGGACTTTTTGTGCACAGAGAAAATCAAAAGTACAACGGGTCAATTTGACCCAAAATCATTGCTCAATCTAAACAAGTTTAGCATCATTGGATGGACAATTTCAAGGGCTTTCCACTCGTACAAAAATTACTGCTATGGGGATTTTCAAAGTGAAGCTAGAGGCCAGGGAGTAGACCCGACAAACACCATAAATTGTGGATATTTAATGCATGATACACACGGCATGTGGTGATTATTGGAGAAAACAAATATATGCGTTGAAAAAAAGCCCGGACTTATAAAAACTTTCAGCTATACTTTTGAATTATTCTGGAACTAAAAACGATAGAGAGACGCGGTTTGTACCTGCGTCATTCTGGCATGTCCCCCAATTCAGATTTCAAAGTTTTAGAGCGGCTTACAGACTTCTTGATACCGAAAATTAAAAGTAGGCGGCTGTGCTCCGAAACGAACTCAACAAGCCTCCCTACGGAATGTTTGTGCACATAGAAAATCAAAAGTACAACGGGTCAATTTGACCCAAAATCATTGCTCAATCTAAACAAGTTTAGCACCATTGGATGGACAATTTCAAGGGCTTTCCACTCGTACAAAAATTACTGCTATGGGGATTTTCAAAGTGAAGCTAGAGGCCAGGGAGTAGACCCGACACACACCATAAATTGTGGATATTTAATGCATGATACACACGGCATGTGGTGATTATTGGAGAAAACAAATATATGCGTTGAAAAAAAGCCCGGACTTATAAAAACTTTCAGCTATACTTTTGAATTATTCTGGAACTAAAAACGATAGAGAGACGCGGTTTGTACCTGCGTCATTCTGGCATGTCCCCCAATTCAGATTTCAAAGTTTTAGAGCGGCTTACAGACTTCTTGATAGAGAAAATTAAAAGTAGGCGGATGTGCTCCGAAACGAACTCAACAAGCCTCCCTACGGAATTTTTGTGCACAGAGAAAATCAAAAGTACAACGGGTCAATTTGACCCAAAATCATTGCTCAATCTAAACAAGTTTAGCACCATTGGATGGACAATTTCAAGGGCTTTCCACTCGTACAAAAATTACTGCTATGGGGATTTTCAAAGTGAAGCTAGAGGCCAGGGAGTAGACCCGACACACACCATAAATTGTGGGTATTTAATGCATGATACACACGGCATGTGGTGATTATTGGAGAAAACAAATATATGCGTTGAAAAAAAGCCCGGACTTATAAAAACTTTCAGCTATACTTTTGAATTATTCTGGAACTAAAAACGATAGAGAGACGCGGTTTGTACCTGCGTCATTCTGGCATGTCCCCCAATTCAGATTTCAAAGTTTTAGAGCGGCTTACAGACTTCTTGATACCGAAAATTAAAAGTAGGCGGCTGTGCTCCGAAACGAACTCAACAAGCCTCCCTACGGAATGTTTGTGCACATAGAAAATCAAAAGTACAACGGGTCAATTTGACCCAAAATCATTGCTCAATCTAAACAAGTTTAGCACCATTGGATGGACAATTTCAAGGGCTTTCCACTCGTACAAAAATTACTGCTATGGGGATTTTCAAAGTGAAGCTAGAGGCCAGGGAGTAGACCCGACACACACCATAAATTGTGGATATTTAATGCATGATACACACGGCATGTGGTGATTATTGGAGAAAACAAATATATGCGTTGAAAAAAAGCCCGGACTTATAAAAACTTTCAGCTATACTTTTGAATTATTCTGGAACTAAAAACGATAGAGAGACGCGGTTTGTACCTGCGTCATTCTGGCATGTCCCCCAATTCAGATTTCAAAGTTTTAGAGCGGCTTACAGACTTCTTGATAGAGAAAATTAAAAGTAGGCGGATGTGCTCCGAAACGAACTCAACAAGCCTCCCTACGGAATTTTTGTGCACAGAGAAAATCAAAAGTACAACGGGTCAATTTGACCCAAAATCATTGCTCAATCTAAACAAGTTTAGCACCATTGGATGGACAATTTCAAGGGCTTTCCACTCGTACAAAAATTACTGCTATGGGGATTTTCAAAGTGAAGCTAGAGGCCAGGGAGTAGACCCGACACACACCATAAATTGTGGATATTTAATGCTTGATACACACGGCATGTGGTGATTATTGGAGAAAACAAATATATGCGTTGAAAAAAAGCCCGGACTTATAAAAACTTTCAGCTATACTTTTGAATTATTCTGGAACTAAAAACGATAGAGAGACGCGGTTTGTACCTGCGTCATTCTGGCATGTCCCCCAATTCAGATTTCAAAGTTTTAGAGCGGCTTACAGACTTCTTGATACCGAAAATTAAAAGTAGGCGGCTGTGCTCCGAAACGAACTCAACAAGCCTCCCTACGGAATTTTTGTGCACATAGAAAAACAAAAGTACAACGGGTCAATTTGACCCAAAATCATTGCTCAATCTAAACAAGTTTAGCACCATTGGATGGACAATTTCAAGGGCTTTCCACTCGTACAAAAATTACTGCTATGGGGATTTTCAAAGTGAAGCTAGAGGCCAGGGAGTAGACCCGACACACACCATAAATTGTGGATATTTAATGCATGATACACACGGCATGTGGTGATTATTGGAGAAAACAAATATATGCGTTGAAAAAAAGCCCGGACTTATAAAAACTTTCAGCTATACTTTTGAATTATTCTGGAACTAAAAACGATAGAGAGACGCGGTTTGTACCTGCGTCATTCTGGCATGTCCCCCAATTCAGATTTCAAAGTTTTAGAGCGGCTTACAGACTTCTTGATACCGAAAATTAAAAGTAGGCGGATGTGCTCCGAAACGAACTCAACAAGCCTCCCTACGGAATTTTTGTGCACATAGAAAATCAAAAGTACAACGCGTCAATTTGACCCAAAATCATTGCTCAATCTAAACAAGTTTAGCACCATTGGATGGACAATTTCAAGGGCTTTCCACTCGTACAAAAATTACTGCTATGGGGATTTTCAAAGTGAAGCTAGAGGCCAGGGAGTAGACCCGACACACACCATAAATTGTGGATATTTAATGCATGATACACACGGCATGTGGTGATTATTGGAGAAAACAAATATATGCGTTGAAAAAAAGCCCGGACTTATAAAAACTTTCAGCTATACTTTTGAATTATTCTGGAACTAAAAACGATAGAGAGACGCGGTTTGTACCTGCGTCATTCTGGCATGTCCCCCAATTCAGATTTCAAAGTTTTAGAGCGGCTTACAGACTTCTTGATACCGAAAATTAAAAGTAGGCGGCTGTGCTCCGAAACGAACTCAACAAGCCTCCCTACGGAATGTTTGTGCACATAGAAAATCAAAAGTACAACGGGTCAATTTGACCCAAAATCATTGCTCAATCTAAACAAGTTTAGCACCATTGGATGGACAATTTCAAGGGCTTTCCACTCGTACAAAAATTACTGCTATGGGGATTTTCAAAGTGAAGCTAGAGGCCAGGGAGTAGACCCGACACACACCATAAATTGTGGATATTTAATGCATGATACACACGGCATGTGGTGATTATTGGAGAAAACAAATATATGCGTTGAAAAAAAGCCCGGACTTATAAAAACTTTCAGCTATACTTTTGAATTATTCTGGAACTAAAAACGATAGAGAGACGCAGTTTTCACCTGCGTCATTCTGGCATGTCCCCCAATTCAGATTTCAAAGTTTTAGAGCGGCTTCCAGACTTCTTGATACCGAAAATTAAAAGTAGGCGGCTGTGCTCCGAAACGAACTCAACAAGCCTCCCTACGGAATTTTTGTGCACAGAGAAAATCAAAAGTACAACGGGTCAATTTGACCCAAAATCATTGCTCAATCTAAACAAGTTTAGCATCATTGGATGGACAATTTCAAGGGCTTTCCACTCGTACAAAAATTACTGCTATGGGGATTTTCAAAGTGAAGCTAGAGGCCAGGGAGTAGACCCGACACACACCATAAATTGTGGGTATTTAATGCATGATACACACGGCATGTGGTGATTATTGGAGAAAACAAATATATGCGTTGAAAAAAAGCCCGGACTTATAAAAACTTTCAGCTATACTTTTGAATTATTCTGGAACTAAAAACGATAGAGAGACGCGGTTTGTACCTGCGTCATTCTGGCATGTCCCCCAATTCAGATTTCAAAGTTTTAGAGCGGCTTACAGACTTCTTGATACCGAAAATTAAAAGTAGGCGGCTGTGCTCCGAAACGAACTCAACAAGCCTCCCTACGGAATGTTTGTGCACATAGAAAATCAAAAGTACAACGGGTCAATTTGACCCAAAATCATTGCTCAATCTAAACAAGTTTAGCACCATTGGATGGACAATTTCAAGGGCTTTCCACTCGTACAAAAATTACTGCTATGGGGATTTTCAAAGTGAAGCTAGAGGCCAGGGAGTAGACCCGACACACACCATAAATTGTGGGTATTTAATGCATGATACACACGGCATGTGGTGATTATTGGAGAAAACAAATATATGCGTTGAAAAAAAGCCCGGACTTATAAAAACTTTCAGCTATACTTTTGAATTATTCTGGAACTAAAAACGATAGAGAGACGCGGTTTGTACCTGCGTCATTCTGGCATGTCCCCCAATTCAGATTTCAAAGTTTTAGAGCGGCTTACAGACTTCTTGATACCGAAAATTAAAAGTAGGCGGCTGTGCTCCGAAACGAACTCAACAAGCCTCCCTACGGAATGTTTGTGCACATAGAAAATCAAAAGTACAACGGGTCAATTTGACCCAAAATCATTGCTCAATCTAAACAAGTTTAGCACCATTGGATGGACAATTTCAAGGGCTTTCCACTCGTACAAAAATTACTGCTATGGGGATTTTCAAAGTGAAGCTAGAGGCCAGGGAGTAGACCCGACACACACCATAAATTGTGGATATTTAATGCATGATACACACGGCATGTGGTGATTATTGGAGAAAACAAATATATGCGTTGAAAAAAAGCCCGGACTTATAAAAACTTTCAGCTATACTTTTGAATTATTCTGGAACTAAAAACGATAGAGAGACGCGGTTTGTACCTGCGTCATTCTGGCATGTCCCCAATTCAGATTTCAAAGTTTTAGAGCGGCTTACAGACTTCTTGATAGAGAAAATTAAAAGTAGGCGGATGTGCTCCGAAACGAACTCAACAAGCCTCCCTACGGAATTTTTGTGCACAGAGAAAATCAAAAGTACAACGGGTCAATTTGACCCAAAATCATTGCTCAATCTAAACAAGTTTAGCACCATTGGATGGACAATTTCAAGGGCTTTCCACTCGTACAAAAATTACTGCTATGGGGATTTTCAAAGTGAAGCTAGAGGCCAGGGAGTAGACCCGACACACACCATAAATTGTGGATATTTAATGCTTGATACACACGGCATGTGGTGATTATTGGAGAAAACAAATATATGCGTTGAAAAAAAGCCCGGACTTATAAAAACTTTCAGCTATACTTTTGAATTATTCTGGAACTAAAAACGATAGAGAGACGCGGTTTGTACCTGCGTCATTCTGGCATGTCCCCCAATTCAGATTTCAAAGTTTTAGAGCGGCTTACAGACTTCTTGATACCGAAAATTAAAAGTAGGCGGATGTGCTCCGAAACGAACTCAACAAGCCTCCCTACGGAATTTTTGTGCACATAGAAAATCAAAAGTACAACGGGTCAATTTGACCCAAAAGCATTGCTCAATCTAAACAAGTTTAGCACCATTGGATGGACAATTTCAAGGGCTTTCCACTTGTACAAAAATTACTGCTATGGGGATTTTCAAAGTGAAGCTAGAGGCCAGGGAGTAGACCCGACACACACCATAAATTGTGGATATTTAATGCATGATACACACGGCATGTGGTGATTATTGGAGAAAACAAATATATGCGTTGAAAAAAAGCCCGGACTTATAAAAACTTTCACCTATACTTTTGAATTATTCTGGAACTAAAAACGATAGAGAGACGCGGTTTGTACCTGCGTCATTCTGGCATGTCCCCCAATTCAGATCTCAAAGTTTTAGAGCGGCTTACAGACTTCTTGATAGAAAAAATTAAAAGTAGGCGGATGTGCTCCGAAACGAACTCAACAAGCCTCCCTACGAAATTTTTGTGCACATAGAAAATCAAAAGTACAACGGGTCAATTTGACCCAAAATCATTGCTCAATCTAAACAAGTTTAGCACCATTGGATGGACATTTTCAAGGGCTTTCCACACGTACACAAATTACTGCTATGGGGATTTTCAAAGTGAAGCTAGAGGCCAGGGAGTAGACCCGACACACACCATAAATTGTGGAGATTTAATGCTTGATACACACGGCATGTGGTGATTATTGGAGAAAACAAATATATGCGTTGAAAAAAAAGCCCGGACTTATAAAAACTTTCAGCTATACTTTTGAATTATTCTGGAACTAAAAACGATAGAGAGACGCGGTTTGTACCTGCGTCATTCTGGCATGTCCCCCAATTCAGATTTCAAAGTTTTAGAGTGGCTTACAGACTTCTTGATACCGAAAATTAAAAGTAGGCGGCTGTGCTCCGAAACGAACTCAACAAGCCTCCCTACGGAATTTTTGTGCACATAGAAAATCAAAAGTACAACGGGTCAATTTGACCCAAAATCATTGCTCAATCTAAACAAGTTTAGCACCATTGGATGGACAATTTCAAGGGCTTTCCACTCGTACAAAAATTACTGCTATGGGGATTTTCAAAGTGAAGCTAGAGGCCAGGGAGTAGACCCGACACACACCATAAATTGTGGATATTTAATGCATGATACACACGGCATGTGGTGATTATTGGAGAAAACAAATATATGCGTTGAAAAAAAGCCCGGACTTATAAAAACTTTCACCTATACTTTTGAATTATTCTGTAACTAAAAACGATAGAGAGACGCGGTTTGTACCTGCGTCATTCTGGCATGTCCCCCAATTCAGATTTCAAAGTTTTAGAGCGGCTTACAGACTTCTTGATAGAGAAAATTAAAAGTAGGCGGATGTGCTCCGAAACGAACTCAACAAGCCTCCCTACGAAATTTTTGTGCACATAGAAAATCAAAAGTACAACGCGTCAATTTGACCCAAAATCATTGCTCAATCTAAACAAGTTTAGCACCATTGGATGGACAATTTCAAGGGCTTTCCACTCGTACAAAAATTACTGCTATGGGGATTTTCAAAGTGAAGCTAGAGGCCAGGGAGTAGACCCGACACACACCATAAATTGTGGGTATTTAATGCATGATACACACGGCATGTGGTGATTATTGGAGAAAACAAATATATGCGTTGAAAAAACAGCCCGGACTTATACAAACTTTCAGCTATACTTTTGAATTATTCTGGAACTAAAAACGATAGAGAGACGCAGTTTGTACCTGCGTCATTCTGGCATGTCCCCCAATTCAGATTTCAAAGTTTTAGAGCAGCTTCCAGACTTCTTGATACCGAAAATTAAAAGTAGGCGGCTGTGCTCCGAAACGAACTCAACAAGCCTCCCTACGGAATTTTTGTGCACAGAGAAAATCAAAAGTACAACGGGTCAATTTGACCCAAAATGATTGCTCAATCTAAACAAGTTTAGCACCATTGGTGGACAATTTCAAGGGCTTTCCTCTCGTACAAAAATTACTGCTATGGGGATTTTCAAAGTGAAGCTAGAGGCCAGGGAGTAGACCCGACACACACCATAAATTGTGGATATTTAATGCATGATACACACGGCATGTGGTGATTATTGGAGAAAACAAATACATGCGTTGAAAAAAGCCCGGACTTATAAAAACTTTCAGCTATACTTTTGAATTACTCTGAAACTAAAAACGATAGAGAGACGCGGTTTGTACCTGCGTCATTCTGGCATGTCCCCCAATTAAGATTTCAAAGTTTTAGAGCGGCTTACAGACTTCTTGATACCGAAAATTAAAAGTAGGCGGCTGTGCTCCGAAACGAACTCAACAAGCCTCCCTACGGAATTTTTGTGCACAGAGAAACTCAAAAGTACAACGGGTCAATTTGACCCAAAATCATTGCTCAATCTAAACAAGTTTAGCACCATTGGATGGACAATTTCAAGGGCTTTCCACTCGTACAAAAATTACTGCTATGGGGATTTTCAAAGTGAAGCTAGAGGCCAGGGAGTAGACCCGACACACACCATAAATTGTGGACATTTAATGCATGATACACACGGCATGTGGTGATTATTGGAGAAAACAAATATATGCGTTGAAAAAAAGCCCGGACTTATAAAAACTTTCAACTATACTTTTGAATTATTCTGGAACTAAAAACGATAGAGAGACGCGGTTTGTACCTGCGTCATTCTGGCATGTCCCCCAATTCAGATTTCAAAGTGTTAGAGCGGCTTCCAGACTTCTTGATACCGAAAATTAAAAGTAGGCGGCTGTGCTCCGAAACGAACTCAACAAGCCTCCCTACGGAATTTTTGTGCACATAGAAAATCAAAAGTACAACGGGTCAATTTGACCCAAAATCATTGCTCAATCTAAACAAATTTAGCACCATTGGATGGACAATTTCAAGGGCTTTCCACTCGTACAAAAATTACTGCTATGGGGATTTTCAAAGTGAAGCTAGAGGCCAGGGAGTAGACCCGACACACGCCATAAATTGTGGACATTTAATGCATGATACACACGGCATGTGGTGATTATTGGAGAAAACAAATATATGCGTTGAAAAAAAGCCCGGACTTATAAAAACTTTCAGCTATACTTTTGAATTATTCTGGAACTAAAAACGATAGAGAGACGCGGTTTGTACCTGCGTCATTCTGGCATGTCCCCCTATTCAGATTTCAAAGTTTTAGAGCGGCTTCCAGACTTCTTGATACCGAAAATTAAAAGTAGGCGGCTGTGCTCCGAAACGAACTCAACAAGCCTCCCTACGGAATTTTTGTGCACAGAGAAAATCAAAAGTACAACGGGTCAATTTGACCCAAAATCATTGTTCAATCTACACAAGTTTAGCACCATTGGATGGACAATTTCAAGGGCTTTCCACTCGTACAAAAATTACTGCTATGGGGATTTTCAAAGTGAAGCTAGAGGCCAGGGAGTAGACCCGACACAGACCATAAATTGTGGATACTTAATGCATGATACACACGGCATATGGTGATTATTGGAGAAAACAATCATATGCGTTGAAAAAAAGCCCGGACTTATGAAAACTTTCAGCTATACTTTTGAATTATTCTGGAACTAAAAACGAAAGAGAGACGCGGTTTGTACCTGCGTCATTCTGGCATGTCCCCCAATTAAGATTTCAAAGTTTTAGAGCGGCCTCCAGACTTCTTGATACCGAAAATTAAAAGTAGGCGGCTGTGCTCCGAAACGAACTCAACAAGCCTCCCTACGGAATTTTTGTGCACAGAGAAAATCGAAAGTACAACGGGTCAATTTGACCCAGAATCATTGTTCAATCTGAACAAGTTTAGCACCATTGGTGGACAATTTCAAGGGCTTTCCACCCGTACAAATATTACTGCTATGGGGATTTTCAAAGTGAAGCTAGAGGCCAGGGAGTAGACCCGACACACACCATAAATTGTGGATATTTAATGCATGATACACACGGCATGTGGTGATTATTGGAGAAAACAAATATATGCGTTGAAAAAAAGCCCGGACTTATAAAAACTTTCAGCTATAGTTTTGAATTATTCTGGAACTAAAAACGATAGAGAGACGCGGTTTGTACCTGCGTCATTCTGGCATGTCCCCCAATTCAGATTTCAAAGTTTTAGAGCGGCTTCCAGACTTCTTGATACCGAAAATTAAAAGTAGGCGGCTGTGCTCCGAAAAGAACTCAACAAGCCTCCCTACGGAATTTTTGTGCCGGAGAAAATCGAAAGTAAAACGGGTAAATTTGACCCAGAATCATTGTTCAATCTGAACAAGTTTAGCACCATTGGTGGACAATTTCAAGGGCTTTCCTCTCGTACAAACATTACTGCTATGGGGATTTTCAAAGTGAAGCTAGAGGCCAGGGAGTAGACCCGACACACACCATAAATTGTGGATAATTAATGCATGATACACACGGCATGTGGTGATTATTGGAGAAAACAAATATACGCGTTGAAAAAATGCCCGGACTTATAAAAACTTTCAGCTATAGTTTTGAATTATTCTGAAACTAAAAACGATAGAGAGACGCGGTTTGTACCTGCGTCATTCTGGCATGTCCCCCAATTAAGATTTCAAAGTTTTAGAGCGGCTTACAGACTTCTTGATACCGAAAATTGAAAGTAGGCGGCTGTGCTCCGAAACGAACTCAACAAGCCTCCCTACGGAATTTTTGTGCACATAGAAAATCGAAAGTACAACGGGTAAATTTGACCCAGAATCATTGTTCAATCTGAACAAGTTTAGCACCATTGGTGGACAATTTCAAGGGCTTTCCACTCGTACAAAAATTACTGCTATGGGGATTTTCAAAGTGAAGCTAGAGGCCAGGGAGTAGACCCGACACACACCATAAATTGTGGATATTTAATGCATGATACACACGGCATGTGGTGATTATTGGAGAAAACAAATATACGCGTTGAAAAAATGCCCGGACTTATAAAAACTTTCAGCTATAGTTTTGAATTATTCTGGAACTAAAAACGATAGAGAGACGCGGTTTGTACCTGCGTCATTCTGGCATGTCCCCCAATTCAGATTTCAAAGTTTTAGAGCGGCTTCCAGACTTCTTGATACCGAAAATTAAAAGTAGGCGGCTGTGCTCCGAAACGAACTCAACAAGCCTCCCTACGGAATTTTTGTGCACAGAGAAAATCAAAAGTACAACGGTTCAATTTGACCCAAAATCATTGCTCAATCTAAACAAGTTTAGCACCATTGGATGGACAATTTCAAGGGCTTTCCACTCGTACACAAATTACTGCTATGGGGATTTTCAAAGTGAAGCTAGAGGCCAGGGAGTAGACCCGACACACACCATAAATTGTGGATATTTAATGCATGATACACACGGCATGTGGTGATTATTGGAGAAAACAAATATATGCGTTGAAAAAAAGCCCGGACTTATGAAAACTTTCAACTATACTTTTGAATTATTCTGGAACTAAAAACGATAGAGAGACGCAGTTTTCACCTGCGTCATTCTGGCATGTCCCCCAATTCAGATTTCAAAGTTTTAGAGCAGCTTCCAGACTTCTTGATACCGAAAATTAAAAGTAGGCGGCTGTGCTCCGAAACGAACTCAACAAGCCTCCCTACGGAATTTTTGTGCACAGAGAAAATCAAAAGTACAACGGGTCAATTTGACCCAAAATCATTGTTCAATCTAAACAAGTTTAGCACCATTGGATGGACAATTTCGAGGGCTTTCCACTTGTACAAAAATTACTGCTATGGGGATTTTCAAAGTGAAGCTAGAGGCCAGGGAGTAGACCCGACACACGCCATAAATTGTGGACATTTAATGCATGATACACACGGCATGTGGTGATTATTGGAGAAAACAAATATATGCGTTGAAAAAAAGCCCGGACTTATAAAAACTTTCAGCTATACTTTTGAATTATTCTGGAACTAAAACCGATAGAGAGACGCAGTTTTCACCTGCGTCATTCTGGCATGTCCCCCAATTCAGACTTCAAAGTTTTAGAGCAGCTTCCAGACTTCTTGATACCGAAAATTAAAAGTAGGCGGCTGTGCTCCGAAACGAACTCAACAAGCCTCCCTACGGAATTTTTGTGCACAGAGAAAATCAAAAGTACAACGGGTCAATTTGACCCAAAATCATTGTTCAATCTAAACAAGTTTAGCACCATTGGATGGACAATTTCAAGGGCTTTCCACTCGTACAAAAATTACTGCTATGGGGATTTTCAAAGTGAAGCTAGAGGCCAGGGAGTAGACCCGACACACACCATAAATTGTGGATATTTAATGCATGATACACACGGCATGTGGTGATTATTGGAGAAAACAAATTATACGCGTTGAAAAAATGCCCGGACTTATAAAAACTTTCAGCTATAGTTTTGAATTATTCTGGAACTAAAAACGATAGAGAGACGCGGTTTGTACCTGCGTCATTCTGGCATGTCCCCCAATTCAGATTTCAAAGTTTTAGAGCGGCTTCCAGACTTCTTGATACCGAAAATTAAAAGTAGGCGGCTGTGCTCCGAAACGAACTCAACAAGCCTCCCTACGGAATTTTTGTGCACAGAGAAAATCAAAAGTACAACGGGTCAATTTGACCCAAAATCATTGCTCAATCTAAACAAGTTTAGCACCATTGGATGGACAATTTCAAGGGCTTTCCACTCGTACAAAAATTACTGCTATGGGGATTTTCAAAGTGAAGCTCGAGGCCAGGGAGTAGACCCGACACACCATAAATTGTGGACATTTAAAGCATGATACACACGGCATGTGGTGATTATTGGAGAAAACAAATATATGCGTTGAAAAAAAGCCCGGACTTATGAAAACTTTCAGCTATACTTTTGAATTATTCTGGAACTAAAAACGATAGAGAGACGCAGTTTTCACCTGCGTCATTCTGGCATGTCCCCCAATTCAGATTTCAAAGTTTTAGAGCAGCTTCCAGACTTCTTGATACCGAAAATTAAAAGTAGGCGGATGTGCTCCGAAACGAACTCAACAAGCCTCCCTACGGAATTTTTGTGCACAGAGAAAATCAAAAGTACAACGGGTCAATTTGACCCAAAATCATTGCTCAATCTAAACAAGTTTAGCACCATTGGTGGACAATTTCGAGGGCTTTCCTCTCGTACAAAAATTACTGCTATGGGGATTTTCAAAGTGAAGCTAGAGGCCAGGGAGTAGACCCGACACACACCATAAATTGTGGATATTTAATGCATGATACACACGGCATGTGGTGATTATTGGAGAAAACAAATACATGCGTTGAAAAAAGCCCGGACTTATAAAAACTTTCAGCTATACTTTTGAATTACTCTGAAACTAAAAACGATAGAGAGACGCGGTTTGTACCTGCGTCATTCTGGCATGTCCCCCAATTCAGATTTCAAAGTTTTAGAGCGGCTTACAGACTTCTTGATACCGAAAATTAAAAGTAGGCGGCTGTGCTCCGAAACGAACTCAACAAGCCTCCCTACGGAATTTTTGTGCACATAGAAAATCAAAAGTACAACGGGTCAATTTGACCCAAAATCATTGCTCAATCTAAACAAGTTTAGCACCATTGAATGGACAATTTCAAGGGCTTTCCACTCGTACAAAAATTACTGCTATGGGGATTTTCAAAGTGAAGCTAGAGGCCAGGGAGTAGACCCGACACACACCATAAATTGTGGACATTTAATGCATGATACACACGGCATGTGGTGATTATTGGAGAAAACAAATATATGCGTTGAAAAAAAGCCCGGACTTATAAAAACTTTCAACTATACTTTTGAATTATTCTGGAACTAAAAACGATAGAGAGACGCAGTTTTCACCTGCGTCATTCTGGCATGTCCCCCAATTCAGATTTCAAAGTTTTAGAGCAGCTTCCAGACTTCTTGATACCGAAAATTAAAAGTAGGCGGCTGTGCTCCGAAACGAACTCAACAAGCCTCCCTACGGAATTTTTGTGCACAGAGAAAATCAAAAGTACAACGGGTCAATTTGACCCAAAATCATTGTTCAATCTAAACAAGTTTAGCACCATTGGATGGACAATTTCAAGGGCTTTCCACTTGTACAAAAATTACTGCTATGGGGATTTTCAAAGTGAAGCTAGAGGCCAGGGAGTAGACCCGACACACACCATAAATTGTGGATATTTAATGCATGATACACACGGCATGTGGTGATTATTGGAGAAAACAAATATATGCGTTGAAAAAAAGCCCGGACTTATACAAACTTTCAGCTATACTTTTGAATTATTCTGGAACTAAAAACGATAGAGAGACGCGGTTTTTACCTGCGTCATTCTGGCATGTCCCCCAATTCAGATTTCAAAGTTTTAGAGCAGCTTCCAGACTTCTTGATACCGAAAATTTAAAGTAGGCGGCTGTGCTCCGAAACGAAACTCAACAAGCCTCCCTACGGAATTTTTGTGCACAGAGAAAATCGAAAGTACAACGGGTCAATTTGACCCAAAATCATTGCTCAATCTAAACAAGTTTAGCACCATTGGTGGACAATTTCAAGGGCTTTCCACTCGTACAAAAATTACTGCTATGGGGATTTTCAAAGTAAAGCTAGAGGCCAGGGAGTAGACCCGACACACACCATAAATTGTGGATATTTAATGCATGATACACAAGGCATGTGGTGATTATTGGAGAAAACAAATATATGCGTTGAAAAAAAGCCCGGACTTATAAAAACTTTCAGCTATACTTTTGAATTATTCTGGAACTAAAAACGATAGAGAGACGCGGTTTGTACCTGCGTCATTCTGGCATGTCCCCCAATTCAGATTTCAAAGTTTTAGAGCGGCTTCCAGACTTCTTGATACCGAAAATTAAAAGTAGGCTAAAGAACATGTTGCCTTGGATCGGTCGAGTTGTCTTTGAAATAATTGTGTAACTTTTTTTTATTAATGCATGAGATGAGTAGAAATATGTTTCAAAAGTAGAATACAATGATCCACACAAAAATGCCTCGAAATTGCACGGTCGGCCATTAATGGGAGTCAAATTTTGACTCCCATTAACGGCCGACCGTGTTAGTTCGCGCAGTAAAAGGAAAACCACGCAATTTCCAGGCAAACTTGTGTGGATTATGTATTCTACTATTACATCTTTCTACCCATATGCATTTTATAACAAACGGTTACAGAAAGACTAACTCGTACGATCCAAGTCAACGCGTTCCTTTGAGTCAACGAAGGGAACACCACCAACACAGTAGAAAAATCCGTGCTTATTGCTGTTTCGGTCACCCCCCAAAAATAACGCATAATGTTGTAGACGTCAACATAATCATTATTTACATGACTTACCTACAGGCAAGGATATTCGGTCGAAAGGCGTGGCCCCTCCACACATTTGCCTACCATGCAGTGTTGTCTCAAGAATCCACACGTCCGTGCGCCTACAGTATAATCCATATCACCCATCCAGTACTTTCACAAAAGTAACTGATGGAACCGCGGATTCTCCATCATATTGGTTGAGATTTTTTAGAGAGGTATAACAGAACATGAAGCTGAAGAGCGACACCATAAATTCATGGTCTAGAATACTTTAAATTGAGACACTAAATGTCTATTGAAACTATTTAAACAGTGAGAGCCGATAGTTGTTGACTGCACCATCCGCCATTACTAATGCCACGTAAGAGTCGTTCAAGTTGTCACAGGCAAACCCATTGAGGCGCAGTGTATATAAGAGTTTAAGGAATTTGAAACGCTTTACACAATACGCTTTACACACAATGCGCAATGTTAAGCAATTCAATGGGACTTCTCCTACCATTGGCATCCTTGCATGGTTTGCGCAATGTAAGCAATTCAATGGGAATTCTCCTACCCATTAGCATCCTTGTGTGGTTTGCGCAATGTTAAGCAATTCAATGGGACTTCTCCTACCATTGGCATCCTTGCATGGTTTGCGCAATGTAAGCAATTCAATGGGAATTCTCCTACCCATTAGCATCCTTGTGTGGTTTGCGCAATGTTAAGCAATTCAATGGGAATGCTCCTTACCCATTGGCATCCTTGCATGGTTTGCGCAATGTAAGCAATTCAATGGGAATTCTCCTACCCATTAGCATCCTTGCATGGTTTACGGAATGTAAGCAATTCAATGGGAATTCTCCTACCCATTAGCATCCAAGAAGCTTTTGGTGAAATGGTGCCAGGGGTGGGTTTCACAAAGAGTTAGGACTAGTCTTATCTCAAGTTAGGACCAGTTACTCGTCCTAACTTAGGACTATCCATGCAATTTGTATATCTCCTAGGGTCCTAACTCTTTGTGAAATCGACCCCCGGTTGCTTTGTCCCTAATGAGTTGTTGCGTCTCGTTTTGATTTGGATGTCCGCCAGGAGGATTCCAGAAGACCAGTGCCCAATTTCATAGAGCTGCTTAGCACAACAATTTGCTTGTCAGGGGCTCACCCGAGTGAGCACCGGCGGGGTAGACCTAATGAAGCTAATCGATCGAACGCACCCTATGTCAACATGGCGGATTTTTCGAAAATGATGTGAACCATTATTCCAATTTTATAGCATCTCTCCAACCGTAACTTATTTCATATAAACAACATGCTTAATATTTGTCTCTTGTGGGAAAAAGATTGCAACTTTATAGAGTATAAGGGCTTTTCCCGCTTTCTGATTAAAAAAAATTAGGGCAAATGAAGAAAAAAGAACAAATACGAAGGCAAAATGCATCTTATGAGACTATAAAACAAAAGGAGATCACAAACAAAACAATCTACAAACAGTTCTGCATTTTTTTCATCATATTTACTCATTTCTCAGATACTGAGCGTGTAACTACATAATAATTATTCTTTAAAAAAGAAGAAAGGGCAAGTACACCGGTTTCTTTCTTTTTAAATTACTTCTTTGGTAAACACGAGGGCATCGATTTTCAAGGCGTTGCATATTCCTTTAAATTCAATCATGTGCATTTGTTTATCTCTTGTTCTGTGTTTGCTTGTCTACAGGGACCCCAGGGAGAACAGTGTTTTACACTGACGGGGCTACCCTGTATTAACTTAATAATAATAATAATTCGTGATTTTGAGAATTGTTTCACTTTATAAAAAAATAAAAAAATAAAAATAAAAACTGTGTTGATTTAACTGGAGTAACTTTCAGAATCTCGAAAAGGTCAAAATAAATGGAATTTTAAAACATTTATTTATGATTTCTTTGGGCCGTTACTAGACGTGGGATTTTGTTACCATGGGTACAACATCGTTTACTGTTGAGCCATTGGATACATTTTCTGCTAAGTGTGTGTCAAGGAAATACCAAATAGACTTGAATGAGTCTATTCGTAATAGACTTGAACAAGTGCATGTCAGAGAAATACCCAATAGACTTGAACGAGTCTATTCGTAATGGACTTGACCAAGTGCATGTCAGAGAAATACCAAAGAAACTTGAACGAGTCTATTCGTACGTAAAAGACCTGACTTTTGAATTGCATGCAAGAAAAATGTCAACAGACTTGAGCGAGTCTACTTTCGATAGAGTTGACTCTCAACAAAGTGTATAATAAATGGCAGAGAAATATCAACAAAATATACTGAGAATGTGTTATGAATACCGGTGACTGATAAAAACAGTGGTCCCCTTGCTTTAGGTGTATCTTTGCTTAAAGGAACACTCTCTGGGTACAAATAGGATATATTTCCCCCTTTCTTTTTAGGAAACGTAATTATTTGACCAAGACGAATTTGGGAATTTGGTGAAACTTGTTTGATGAAGTCTAAAGGAATATGCAACAACTTCAAACATAACTCACACACAGCGTCCTATGTGAGATCTACCTGTACTATATTATACAAATTAGTACTATTTTAGTTGCAAAAACTACTTCTATAACATGTCAGATTTTATGGACAAAAAATATATGTTGATAAAAACGCATAACTAGTTTATTACCACCCAGCAAATGATTGGCAATTGACAGTTATAGCTATTTTACAATAAACGTTAATAAATCTGCTTTTATAAAAACAAAAACACAACTTTTAGAACATAGGTGGCCTGAACAAAGGAAAAATTACAACATTATGAAACTGTGATTGCATAAATTTGCATACATGATTAATTTTGAAGGGACTGATTTGAGTTACTGTTAATAAAATATCCCTAGAGTTGCAACAGTCCTCGATACGAAACATCCCTTCCTGTGGTGGTGACATTATTGTCAATACCTTTGCTGGTTTAAACTGAACTATATCTAGGTTTAAAAGTTTGTTCCCAGTAGATTTTCTGTCCATACAAAGTTTACAAAATATTGGGTACAAATTGTTTAAAGGTGATAGACCTTGGCGAAAAAATATGCAAACAACCACAACTCTATTTTAAGAAACAAAGTTTACATGAATAAAATACCCCCTTTTAAAAATGCTCATTGATATTCATATTTATGCTAATGTATGTAAATTACCCAATAAATAGGACAGGAAAAGTACAATAATGGTTTATGGCTTCCTATTTAAAAACAACAAATATTTACATTTTACATATAAAAACATGCAGTTTTTCTACATTTTCAATACATGTTACAAGCTTATTGTATGGATAAAGTGATTCTAAATTTTTCAAAACCATTATGACAACAATATTAACTTTGGATCAAGATTTAGTTAAAAAGTATCCCGACAGCCAAAAAGCACTATAGTCAAACCACAAATTATTAATGTTCTAAGGCCCTTTTAAAAACCAGGGTTTGGACTTCGGCTTTTGACTTGGTCTTGGTCAAGACATTTTGAAAAAAAATAGTTCTGAGTACAGGGGTGGATTTCACAAAGAGTTAGGACTAGTCTTATCTCGAGTTAGGACCAGTTACGTCCTAACTTAGGACTAGCCTTAAGTTTTTAGGACTAGTCCTAACTCTTTCAAACAGGAGAATATTGCCGAAGCTAGAGGCAAAACCTCAGCCGATCTATCAATGATGGCCATCGACGGATAATCGTGATAGAATATTCTTAGCAAAAATTATGTGCTTATTTGTTAAAATTGCCGACTAAAAATACTACACATTTTGCTTATTTTGGACACTCATTGTTGCTGACAGACCTTATGCAAATGAGGTAATTGAGAAGGGCGCATTTTCAAATAATGGGCAAAGCCTCAGCCTTAGCTATTGATAGGCCATGAGTCCAGAGCGTGTTACACAGGTTAGCATGGAAGTTCTGCTTGTGACATGCGCAAACCCAATGACATTAGGCATTCTTCGCTTACACAGATAATTGCAGAGGTGCTTGCCCTGTAAGCGAAGAATGGTTATTGCAAACGTGTGACAAATTTGGTGGTAAGCAGAGCCATGAAGTTGGTTCAAAACTAAGCTAAAATGTAGGAAAATGAACTTCTTCAAAAAGGTGAACACTAAAAAAAATTTTTAACGCAACGAAACGTTAACAGGTTTAAAACAGGGAGCAGAAAACTGCAACTGAAAATTCTCCAAAATGTAAAACAATAAGAATTTAACTATCAAGTACTGATTTTTGAAGAGAGAGAAAAAAAACATCTTCGCAATTTTTGCTTTTTATGTGCATTATTTGTTGTTATTTACCCTTAGTCTAACCCCAACCCCCTACACTGGTGATTTGCTGAGGAGACAAAAAATCTGAAAATTCGAACCATCCAATTATAAAATGAGCAATTGAACTCTGATAAGTGTAATGATCTCTTGTCGAGACACCAAGTTGCAATAATCTTTACAAAAACTGGCACAAATTTCAAAGAAACGCTTATGTTGTAGGGCACCAGTTGTGGGCCAACAGTGTGAAAGACAAGGCAAATTGGCTGGTGACCAGGGACCAATTTCATAAAGATGCTTAAGCAGAGAACATTGCTTAACAATTTCTCGATAAGCAAAAAAGAGCAGGATACCATTCACAAACGGTACGTGTGAAATGGTAGTTTGTCCAGTTACTTTATCCTGCTAAGCATTATTGTTCTTAGCTACTTGTTGTGCTTAATCAGCTCTTTGAAATCAGGCCCCGTTTCTGCTACACACATTCTCTTTGCTAAACAAATGTATTGCGCTTACTGGAAATTTTTGCCCTGGTGGATTGATGCTGCATGAAGCTTCTGCTAGCTTCGATTGGGAAGCCTAGCCACAATCACAGCAGAATTTGATCATTTCACCAAGGTTGGGATTAAAAAAACTCTACGAATGAAACTAGCGTTTACGACTACGTAAGAAACCAGGTGAGAATTCACTGTGTTAGGTGGGTGACTTCCAACTACCCATGCTTTTTTTCGTGAAATACAATGCGCTTTAAATAATTACAAAATACTGATTCCACATAATTACAGAAAAAATGTAAAAAATAAAAAGGTCAAATAGACACATCATCAGTTCCTCTACTGTGATTCTAAAGTTGAGTACAGATTTTAAACATTTACAGGTTTTTGTTGTTGCCATCTTTAAAATCGAATAAACATGTAGTATAAAGTTGATTATTTTTTTAGTCTTTATACAGACGATTAATTATTCAAACATCTTACTACATTAATTAATGAAAATGACAACCACTAGTTTGCCAAAAGAGCAACCAATAAATGCAACAGCGGTTCAATTATAATTACATGATTTTATCATAATTTGTTAAAAAATCAGAACAGCGGTTTAATCAGTTTGCATAAATGCGTAGCATATCATTAGAGTGTGCACCTTTAAAAATAAAGATGGCTACTCAGTCGATAGGTGTTTAATATGAGAAAACCAAAGTGTTATGATTAAAGGAGCCATTATTGAGGCAATTAAAAATGGCTAAAGGCTTCATCTGACAACCGATTGTATTACCAAAAACAGCTGCACTTTATGGTCGCTATAACAGTCAAGTAAGAATCAAAATGGCCGCCGTTACTGCAGCTACCATTTTGAGAACAAAATGGCTGCCATACGAAAGAAATTTAAGTTCCATCTGATAATGTAAAGTGTGCACACAGATATATTCCCTAACCAACAAGATTTGCAGTTTCAGCAAGATGAAACTTAAAATCAAAATTTATCATAAGTAATCGAGTTTCCGAGCTCCTAATTTCACAAGCTTACATTTACACTCTCACAACAACCCACCGACACACAGCCATTTTTGTCCCATACTTTCACACAAACTTGCCTGCTTTGCATCTACGTTATTTTGTTTTATTTAAATAATACACTTTTGTACACGACTAAAACACAGGACCTCCACTGATGTACTATCAAATTAATTTTTTAAATACAGTCGTTTTAATTTTTTTTTTTTTTACAAATGTGAATACTTCGTGTGAATAATAATAACCTAAGTGAGTTTTCTCTCCAGCTCAACAACAAAATGTACAACATTTATCTGTATTTATCAAGCAGGCGATCTCTCACACCCAAGGCGGAACAATCAACAGTGAACCTACTACACTTTGTCAGTTATGCTTGGCCACCTGATTCTGTAGCCTCTACAGAATGAATTCAAGGTGCTCCTTTCGATTCTGTAGACTCTGCAGAACGGGCTAAGTTTCTTTTAATGAACCTTCCTAATGATGCCATCACTTGTTTTCTTTCATGATCAAATCTGATTAATTGGTACTATAGACTCTACAGAATGAATTCAAGGTCCTCCTCTCATTTCTGTAGACTCTGCAGAAAGAGCTAGGGTTTCTTTTTGAATGAACCTTTCTCATGATGCCATCCCATGGGGTTTTTGCCTTTATCAAATCCGATCAGCTGACAATATAGAATCTACAGAATGAACTCAAGGTGCTCCTTTTGATTCTGTAGACTCTCCAGAGTGAGCTTGTGTTTCTTATAAATTAACCTATTTAATGATGCAACAACCTGTTGTTTTCTTCAAATACAATCAGCTGTCAATATACAATCTACAGAATGAACTCAAGGTGCTCCTTTTGATTCTGTAGACTCTCCAGAGTGAGCTTGTGTTTCTTATAAATTAACCTATTTAATGATGCAACAACCTGTTGTTTTCTTCAAATACGACCAGCTGTCAATAAAGACTCTACAGAATGAATTCACTGTACTCCTTTCTCCATGTTCAAGTCCAGTTTCTTTGCAATACTGACTTGTGTGTGTGTCTGCAGACTCTACAGAATGAGCCTTTTTTTTTCAACAATGAATACACCTTGCTGGTACTCTGAAAGAACTTTGCAGAATATTCTTTAATCATGGTACCCTCAAAACAAGTACCTTCATAATCATGCAGCAATGGTTACCAGTGAAACTGCCACAAGGTGCATGCTTCACTGGTTCTCAGCCATTACGTGCCCTCACGTTGACATTTACGCTAGCACCAGCAAGAGTTTCATATACTTATTTATATAACATAGAATAAATAAAGAATATTAACAGTGATGCCCAATGTAAGACATCATTGCTCATGAATATTCATCGTCTAAGCAATTCAGTGAGCTTGATTGGTTCACGTACGAGCACATGACAAAACTGGTGAGAGACACTTTGAAAGAGGTGACCTTTGCCCTTTGAAATCTTTGCATACAAATAACTGGGAAGTTTACGAACTGTGTATTATCAGGCTCTCCCTGGGACTTTCCAAAACTGTTGGGCATTCTAGAACAACGATTTTGGAATTTTTGTCAAAGTACATTAAATCGGAACAAGGTGCTCTGAACGTAAGGTGTGTAGATCAATCTGGGGCACTCTAAATGTTTTTTATCTGCATGAGTTTTGAGACTTCATGCTGAAGTTAAAAACTGTTAATATTCCCTGTATTTTGTTTGGCGTATCGACATACATTTTGCGCATTTCTGCCCGATAAGCTAGCTTCTAAGCGGGGACAACCCTCGATTGCTGAAATATTCAGCAGGCAAGGACCACATGACTTTACAAAGTACCCTCTACAGCTCAAATTTATCACGACAAACAATGACATCATACATATGCAGAACAAAATGGAAACAGATTTGAAAGGAAGAGACGAGGAGAGCACAAACAGTTAAAACTGGCCACTGACAACGTTTGACAACAAAGTCACAAGTCTGACGACGACACTCAAGAAAGAGAAAAAGTCAGAAGACAGGGCTGCAGAAGTCAAAAAAACTTTTGGCAAAAACTTTTTTTTGTGATTTTTTTTTTCTTTTTCGGATGGAAATTTTAGATGGAATGTTTTTTAGACTCGTAATAATGAGCTGAATTCCAAATCAAAACGGGTGAAGGTTTCAGAATCAGGTATTTAGAAAGTTTTGCATTTGCCAGCCGAATCTAAGCGTCTACTGCAGCAAGAAGTTTTTGTAACATGACAAAAAAAAATAATATCCGTTCGGAGAGGGCGTGACCGCAGTTTTACCTTGTGGACCTCCCCCGGCAACTCAGGGCTACATTCTAGCGATCTCGCTGGCTTGCGCGAGCCCTGGATTGAGATGAAGAAGAAAGAAGACAAAGGAATGAGACCAACAGACCACGGGGTCCAATGATAAAGAGCTGCTTAGCAGCGTTATTGTTAGCTTAGCAGAAAACATAAACTGGCTGAGCACCAAACAACTTTGACAACAAAAAACAGCCCCCCCAAATAAAAACAACTATATAAAATAATCAAATTAATAAGTCAACATCATAAAAAGAAAAATCCAAATGACAAAATAATTTGTTTCAAAGTAAATGAAAAAAAAATTGTTTTAAATTGTTCACCGAAAACATACATGTAGTACACTATCAGATCAGCCAAATATAACTTGTTTACTATACAATCACAAATCTGCAAACTCAATTCAACTGACCCAACAATTTTGGTAAAATAAAATCAAAAATAAAAACAAGTGGGGAGGAGTAGTTGTTTTCTGCTAAGAAATTGACAACCAACGAACGAAAGAAAAAGAAGATGTGCAATGAAATGCGACAAAGTGATGAGGATATGATGCAGGTTAACATACAGGGCTGCACAACTGACACACTCACACAGGACATATACACCACAAAACACCACGCAGCCCCATTCACCGTAAAAATTCCCACCCCGCCCGTCTACATAACATCCACAAAGAATTCACAAGGGTTACCCATTGCCATCCGGAAGGACTGCCGGCTGCCTGACATGTCTTCAGGCATCGTGCCGAGTTGTCTTGGCATCGGTACGGCGTGCTGCCCAACAGCGAATCCCATCGGTGGAGGAGGGGGCGCCATGCCCGGCGCCATGCCCGGCACCATGCCCGGGCCCATACCCACCACGCCTGGGGGCATTAAGGGTTGAATAGGGGCGGCTGGTCCGATACCAGTCATTTGGCCCACAGGGGGGATGGCACTGCCCATGGGCATTGAGTTCACAGACATTGGGGGCGTTTCACCGCGTAGTGATCCGTCAGCGCGGATGACCATTTCTCCTCTTGTCGAGCGACTGATGATGGAGGTTGCGTCAGATTCGCTGCCAGAGCTTCCTTTGCTGCGGCCTTTCCGATCTTTGTGTTCTTGGCTGTGACCCGAACCACTACTTCCTAAGTGTTTAATGAATAATAAGTGACGAATATTTAATAATAAGTGATGAATAATGAATAGTAAGTGATGAATAATTATATATTTGGTTTGAAGTAACACCATGTGTGTATCTACTTGCCAGGTAGAGTTTGTTCTTAGAGAACTGTCTTTCTTTATTCTACTACCCCGGAGTAGATTTATCGGATGTTTGGGAGACTTCTCAGTTCTGAAAAGAACTGTCCTGTGTTTAACTACTACTACGGGCGGAAGGTATAGAAATTAGTTATTGATGGATAGTTAACAACAATGATCAATTAAACAAAAAAACAAGTTCAATAACAGTTTTTCCTTAATTTTCTGGGTTTTTTTATATAAAAATATAGACGAAAAAAAAGGGTATTTATAACCTCTATACCTAATTCACGAATAATGAAAAGAAAGAACGTTGACTAACCTCCGCTGCCGGCACTTCCAACGCTGCCATTCCCAAAGCTGGCGTAACTAGCCGTGTCAAACGGGGCGTAACCAATCGGTTGGTACGGAAGAGGCGGGGCCGAGGGTATATTCTGGGGTATCTGACTAGGGGGCATCCAGTGTTGTGGGAGGGGCGCCAGGGTGTCCTGATCCACTTCAGAAGCATCATCCCCAAGTGACAAGGCCGACATATCTGGAAGAAAAAAAATGAGCAGAGAGGTTGGACTAAATATTTAAAGGGAAGGTACACAGTTGGTAATTGCCAAAGACCAGTCTTCTTACTTGGTGTATCCCATCATAAGCATCAAATAAAAAGCCTGTGAACATTTGGGCTCAATCGGTCATTGAAGTTGCTAGAAAATGATGGGGAAAAAACACCCTTGTTGGACGGATTTGTGTGCTTTCAGATAGGAATAAAAGACTTTTATTATTTTAGTGAGAATTAACCTACTTCTCAAAAACTACATTACTTCAGAGGGAGTTGTTTCCCACAACGTTTTATACTATCAACAGCTCTCCAATGCTTGTTACCAAGTCAGTTTTTAAATTAACATTTGTTTTGAGTAATTACCAAATGTGTAGCTTCCCTTTAAATCATGTTGTTAACAGCATTTGAAGGAAAGCCATAGACTGTAAGGGCAACGTGTGTATTTTTGAAGACAAGGCCACAAGGGTTCGGATCCAGGTCATGGCACTGTGCTCTTGAGCAAGGAGCACTTAACCATAATTTCTTTGTAAAAAGTTGGAAAGGGAGAGCATTCTGCTACGCTCCTAGTACATGATATCCATGCCTACATCCTTACAGACTGTGAAGGGGGTAACCCTGTTTAAGCCCCAGGAGTAGGTGGCTCCTAGTGGATGATACCCATGCCTACATCCTTACAGACTGTGAAGGGGGTAACCCTGTTTAAGCCCCAGGAGTAGGTGGCTCCTAGTGGATGATATCCATGCCTACATCCTTACAGACTGTGAAGGGGGTAACCCTGTTTAAGCCCCAGGAGTAGGTGGCTCCTAGTGGATGATACCCACGCCTACATCCTTACAGACTGTGAATGGGGTAACCCTGTTTCAGCCCTAGGAGTAGGTGGCTCCTAGTGGATGATATCCATGCCTACATCCTTACAGACTGTGAAGCGGGTAACCCTATTTAAGCCCCAGGAGTAGGTGGCTCCTAGTGGATGATACCCATGCCTACATCCTTACAGACTGTGAAGGGGGTAACCCTGTTTAAGCCCCAGGAGTAGGTGGCTCCTAGTGGATGATACCCATGCCTACATCCTTACAGACTGTGAAGGGGGTAACCCTGTTTAAGCCCCAGGAGTAGGTGGCTCCTAGTGGATGATACCCATGCCTACATCCTTACAGACTGTGAAGGGGGTAACCCTGTTTAAGCCCCAGGAGTAGGTGGCTCCTAGTGGATGATATCCATGCCTACATCCTTACAGACTGTGAAGGGGGTAACCCTGTTTAAGCCCCAGGAGTAGGTGGCTCCTAGTGGATGATACCCACGCCTACATCCTAACGGACTGTGAAGGGGGTAGCCCTGTTTCAGCCCCAGGAGTAGGCGGCTCCTAGTGGATGATACCCATGCCTACATCCTAACGGACTGTAAAGGGGGTAGCCCTGTTTCAGCCCCATGAGTAGGTAGCTCCTAGTGGATGATACCCATGCCTACATCCCTACGGACTGTGAAGGGGGTAACCCTTTTTCAGCCCCATGAGTAGGTAGCTCCTAGTGGATGATACCCATGCCTACATCCTTACAGACTGTGAAGAGGGTAACCATGTTTCAGCCCTAGGAGTAGGTGGCTCCGAGTGGATGGTATACCCATGCCTACATCCTTCTGGACTGTGAAGGGGGTAACCCTGTTTAAGCCCCAGGAGTAGGTTGCAAAGTGCCCCTGGTGACAGTTGATTTGGGTCGTGGTCAATATCAGTTAAGTGTGGCCCTCACCTTGAAGTGGCCGTCCAGCCTTGTGATGTTAGCCGATCTCTTATCAAACTTTTTTTTTAAAGACACTGGACAATATTGGTAATTGTCAAAGACCAGTCTTCTTACTTGGTGTATTTCAACATATACATAAAATAACAAACCTGTGAAAAATTGAGCTCAACTGGTCATCGAAGTTGCGAGATAATAATGAAAGAAAAAACACCCTGGAACACGAAGTTGTGTGCTTTCAGATGCTTGATTTCGAGACCTCAAATTCTAAACTTGAGGTCTCGAAATCAAAGTTGTGGAGTATTACTTCTTTCGCAAAAAACTACGTCACTTCAGGGGAGCCGTTTCTCACAATGTTTTATACTATCAACCTCTCCCCGTTACTCGTTACCAAGTAAGGTTTTATGCTAATAATTATTTTGAGTAATTGCCAATAGTGTCCACTGCCTTTAAATGTGCAATGTCAAAAATTTACTTACAATGTCTGAAAAATAACGCTAGATAAATGTCGCAGAAACGCCAATACTTACTTCCACATAAATCGCCAAAGATGTAATAGCACTGTTCTGAGAAGGTGATTTTGTTGACTGTGTGTCTGATGTAGCCGGCTTTGAGGAGATTACAGGCGTACTTCCGAGCGTCTCGTCTGTCCATGAAACCATCGATGTGGGTGTGAAGCCACTCCACTACGTCTGAACCTACAAAGTACAGGGTTTAGTCATTATCAGAGAGTGGGTTCGAATCCTATTCACGACACGTGTGTCCTTGAGCAAGACCCTCCATCAAAAATGCTCCTGATGACCAAGGATGGGTACAGGTACACAACCTTGTACATGGTAGGTCCACAAGGGACAAGATAGATGTAGTAATAATGATAATAGAACAATCTTATATAACGCAAAACATAACTGGAAGAAATCTCAATGCGCTTTACAAATGTTTAAATTACTAAGATTGGGAGAATGCAAGTTTAAATAGGTGGGTTTTGCGGTTGGATTTGAAGTTGTACAGGGTAGCAACTGCTTTAAGAGAAGATAGTAGGGCATTCCACAACTTGTGTGAGGTGTATGAAACAGCCTTGGAGCCCATATGATTTAGTCCTTGAAGAGGTTATTGGTTTGAATTATTTGCAACATGTGTTTGGCTTCTGACGCTGCATACTCCTAAATTGGAAATAAGACTGACGTAGGAAAAACATCACACCAGCAGTACATTGCAGTATGTAATGTGTAACCAACTACACTTCCAACAATGACGCTTAGCACCTACCTAGGAAAGCATTTGGAAGGATTGGTTTATTTTCAGGAAACTGTCTGCTGAATCAGGAAGTTGGAAGTTTTGGATTAGGCCAGTACATTGTAGTGTGTTATGATTAACTAGTGCCAACAATGACGCTTAGCACTTACCTAGGAAAGCATTTGGAATGGTGATTTTGAGCCACATCCGGTCTCTGATGTCCAGGCCAGAGTCAGGGGACCCCATGGCTCGTACGATGATTGTCATGTCCGAGTGAATCGACAGTGGTCCGAAATCTTCCATTCCTGAAAAAAAAAAAAAAGGTTTAATGTAGATCAGAATTACTTAAGAGGCAACACAGTGACGCTGTGGTCGAGAATTAGGTTGAATCTCACAAGGTTTACCGCTGATTTCACAATGACTATAATAAGTAGTGACCGAATAACAATTTCTTGATTTGTGCAATTCATAATTATACGTAGATTTTAAACTGATGTTTGTATGAGAGAGATTGGCTGTTGCCAGCTTGGCATTTATATCCCATTATAGGAATTTGCTGACTTCCCTTGACAGGAAGATCATCTAAAACAAACAAAGACGCACTCTACAAAATAGAACACACATGTCGGAAGGTCAACTGCAAAAGAGGGCACTCCAAATTTATTTTAGGCGGTTATAAACGTCCACCATAAACCAGCTCAGAAAATTTTGGGGGAAAAGACACCATCCAGCATGAAGTTGCTAAAAGATTATTACATTTCAAAGGTCAAGCTACACAAAAATTACAGATTTTTATGATTTGGGCTGAAACAGGGTTACCCCCTTCACAGTCTGTAAGGATGTACATGTAGGCATGGGTATCCACTATAGCAGCCTGGTTGGATAACATCCACTAGGAGCATAGCTGGTAGAGCACAATGCACTACCTAACTAACCTTTTCCTCTGAAAAATGAACTTACTCTCTGATTCTGGTATAGAGCTTGTTAGGGATGAACTCCCAGAGGTCATAGAGGTCATGGATGGACTGACGGCTCCGGCTTGACCGTGATAGGCGGCTACTTTCATAGCGTTGGTGTGGGCGACCCAAGCACTGGGGTCAATAGGTCGGACTGGCTCACCTGGAACAATAAAGAAACAAAGGCAGAAATTAGAAAAGTTTAGAAATCCATATTTTCATGGAAACTGTGCCACCAGTGTGCCCCACCTGGTTCCTCCTGTAGGAATATTTGAGTGTGAAACCAGGCTTTCTCCTTCTTCTCACCCATACACTCTTGCTTTGCTGAGATGTAGAACAAAGAGCCATTCCAACAGCTTTCTACATCTCTTTGAAACTCCTTACCTGGTGCATGTTTCCCTCCATCCAACAATCTAGACTGTTTAAAGTGGAATATCAATTCCTACCTGCAGCTTCCTCAAGTTATTTTCATCTAAAACGTTTTCTTGTCGAGCCCCCTTAACAAGATTGGCCTTTAGCCTTGTTTGGAGCAAACTTGCCTACCAAAATTTAAAAGGGGGGGGGGGGGGGGGAAATACTACCTTCCAATCGGGGCGAAAAGAAAGCCTAAGTCCAAATAGCATATATTTGTTTACAATCCTGCAACAGGTATCCCACTCATTTCTTGCTTAGCAAAGAAATTTGCTCAGCAAAATCAAAGGTGGGAAGATTTAAAACAAACGTCTAGGATTGACACTCACTTCTTGGGATGGTGAAGTATCCTTTAGGTGAAGGATCCCAACATTTGGCAACGACAAGCTTGATTGGCCTGAGGAAAGAAGAAAACAATTTAAAAACCAATGTCCAAAATTTGACAAAATAACAACCGATCTCAAAGTTACATTGAAAAATTAAAGAAAACGCAGCAGTCAAAAGGCCTTCATGTCATTCCCAAAAACGTGAATTTGTTTACGCTCCTGGTGGCTGTTTTAATCAATAATTCTGGTTGCAAAGCCAATGATTCTCAGAAAAGTGAAATTAATCCTTTTATTTATTAGCCGAGAACCCAATTGAGAAAAGACAAAGAAGGGCAATACAGATGTTAAGTCTGGTACCAAGACTTACCCTGGTTGGTGCACGGCTTCCCTTAATACCCTGACTGCATCATCATTACTCATGTTCTCAAAACTGACTTCGTTCACCTGAAGAAAACAAACATTAAAGGAACAAGAATGGTTGAAAACTTTGGCCAAGTTAATCAAAGGAACACTAATAAATATCTTGGGGTAAAAAGTTATTAAAGAGGATCCCCTTTAAAAAAAAACTGTGGTGCTTTTCAAACTCTAATATGGTCATCAATTTGTAGACTATTTACCGATCTACATGTCTGAACCTACGTTTAAAAGTGTTTGCAGAGGGAGGGAGGCCTATAAACTTACCTGCAGAATCATGTCTCCAGGTTCAATTCTTCCATCTGCTGCTACCGCTCCCCTGCAAAACAAAAAATATTATGAACTCATTAGCAAGGCATCTATATCCTCTTAGTGGGAGTTTGCCCAGTTCCCTTGACAAAAAGATCATCTTACATGTAACAAACAAACAAAGCTAATTGTTTTTCTTACCCTTTCATAATGGAGCCTACGTAGATGCCACCGTCTCCTCCCTTGTTGCTCTGTCCAACAATGCTGATTCCCAAGAAATTGATTTTGTCTGCAAGAAAAGGAAAAATACGTCACATAAAATATCAGTAGACACACGCTTTTCGGCAACAGTTAAACATAAAACAGTTTCGCTTCAAAGTCTTCATCAAGATTTTTTTTTATTTTTATAACGATTAAAGGGAAGGTACATGTTTGGTAAATGTCAAATACCGGTCTTCTCACATGGTGTATCCCATCATAACCATAAAATAACAAGCCTGTGAAGATTTGGGCTCAATTGGTCGTCGAAGTTGTGAGAAAATAATGAAAGTAAAAACACCCTTGTTGGACGAATTAGTGTGCTTTCAGATGAAAGACTTCTAGCTAGAAGTCTTTTATTGTTTTAGTGAGAAATTACCTCTTTCTCAAAAACTACGTTACTTCAGAGGGAGTCTTCCAATTCTCGTTACCAAGTCAGTTTTTAAATTAACGTTTGTTTTTGAGTAATTACCAAACGTGTACCTTCCCTTTAAAGGATTTGGGTACTTTTTTAAAATGTCCAAAGTTTTACATTAAACTTACAGGGTTTGAAGATAATGACAGTGGAAAGCTTCCCTTCGAATATTACTAACTAAGGTTGTGTAGTTTTTGAGAAATGAGTAAAACAAGTCACAAAATCATTTTGGTCTCATGAGTCCAAAATTATTTTAGCATGTAAAATCCCCTTAACCAGTTATGATATTATACCAAAACCATAGCATAACTGGTTATTACGTTTTTACATGCAAAAACTGAGACAAAAATTATCACTTTTACTCATTTCTCAAAAACAACAGCACCTCAGTAAATAAAATTTCAAGGGAAGCTTTCTACTATCATAATCTTCAAACTGTGTAAGCTTAATGTAAATCTGTGGGCATTGTGTTTTTTGTTAGGAAAAAGTACAAGATATCAATATAAACCACAAGGGAAACTGACTGGGTAAATTTGTAAATGATTTTTGGGGTTGAACAAAGAATTGACTAGAGTGGGATTCGAGTGGGGTACTTTGAAAAAGTACAAGTATACCCTTTAAGTTTGGAGTGAACTTACCCAAGTTTAAGGTGACAGTGATAATGTTGAGCGACATGGTTGAGTCTGTTATACTACTAAAAGAAGAGGCCTGCAAAAAAAATCACACAAAAAAATATTCTCATTAATTTCATTTATTTCAATCATTAATTATTATGGTTCATTACAGAAATACTCATCGCAGCCAACCAGATGAAAGACTGTTTACATTCAAAATGTGATAAACACGAATAGATTATTAAAAAATATACAGTACTGTAAATATAAAACGAAAGGAAAAATGCATAAAAAAAAGAAGAATTTAGTAGGAAAATTAAAAAAAATAATGCGGAACTCTGATTTTGTATATTATATATGATTATTCTCACGCATTAAAAAGCATGTTTTAAGGAAAACTTTGAAAGGAAGGCAGAATTATGATCAACAACTTTTCTTATTTATTATTTGTTTTCTTTCCCCCCCCCTTTTCCTCATACATGCAAGTCATAGAAATTTTTGCAAGCCTTTAAAGGTTAAGTTAAAAAATAAAAATTTAAAAATATTGATGACAACTTACACGCTGGACTTGAGGCATGCGCGGTCTCCGCCTCCGTTTCCTGTGTTTATTTCGCATTAACCTTGAAGAGCTGCTTCGCTCTGTTGCACTACTAAATCTGCATAAAGTAGGAGAACAAATTTCAAACATGAAATAGTTTCAGAATATTGAAATGCAATGAAACAAACATTCTTATACATTTTAATCTTACCTTCACCAAACCCTTCAAAATCCAGTTCAGGAAGTCGTTGATTTTTATATAATTTGGGGTAATAGGTCACACATAGGTTAAACAGTGGTTATTTAAAATCAATCCCCAAGTACATGTATTGGGAATTGAGTGACGCAACAGGCTTGGGATTGATGATACCCAAGCCTACATCCATATGGACTGTAAAAGGGGTAACCCTGTTTCAGCCCTAGGAGTAGTTGGCAACGGCCTCTGGAAAAAAAAAAAATGTAGCCCACACCTTGAAGTGGCTTCAGCCTTGTTTGTCTAGCAACTTGCATAAAAAAAATATTTAAAAAAAATGGCTGAGGGGTCTAGGTTGCTTGACCCCAGCTCTGGTGTTATCAGTCGCAGAGTGTGTGTTCGAATCCTGGTCATGGCACTTGCGCCCTTGAGCAATGCACCCAACCATAATTGGTTCGTATGAAGTTGGAATGATACCAACTGGAATTGATAGTGGATGATACCCATGCTTACGGATCGGATTGACTTTAAAGGGGGGTAACCCTGGTTCCGCCCCGTGAGGACATTGTAGGTGGCAGTGTGCCTCTGGTGTAAAATCATTTAATTTAATGTAGGTCGACAGCCCAAATCAGTTACGTGATAGCCTTCACCATGAAGTGGCTGTCCAAAGAGGATGTGATGGTGGACAATTTCTCAAAAAAAAAAAATTGTAAAAAGTGTATCACAAAACTGAAATTGTCCCCTCTTTATTAAATCTTACCCCAATACTCTACAAATACATTCTTAAGCGATTTTGTAATATAACATGTACAGTATTACAACACATCCCCTTGGCCAACAAATTTTTCACAAACTATTTCCCTCCATCTGAAATTGTAGTTAACTTAACTGCAGTGTGCCTTTCTACACCGAACTGTCCGTCCATAATTTTATAAACTCCTTTTTCAATCAGGTCATGAACACTAGGTTTGACCTGATTCCATTCATACTGAATCCTCAGAGTTTCCGTCTAAGTAAAATCCTTTTATAAACAAGTTCATTTGAGTCGGTCAGACGCACGTAATTTCTCTGTGGACAAATTTCTCTTCCGCAATCTTTTTATCTTTCGTATTCTCCGAGATTCAATTAAAGAATAATAACAAAAATATTGTACTTCAAAGATCTCTTACAGTAATAAATGTCACGAACACTGCAGAGCATGAAGACAATTGAATTGGGTATATGAAAATGCTGAGAAAGCTTTTACCAGCCAAGTATAAATCTTTCATTCAAGATACATTGTTGTCAAAATGTTTATTTCAAATTTGTTTAAAGCTTCTTTAAAGGCAGTGGACACTGTTGGTAATTACTAAAAATAATTATTAGCATAAAACCTTTCTTGGTGACGAGTAATGGAGAGAGGTTGATGGTATAAAAGATTGTGAGAAATGGCTCCCTCTGAAGTGCCATAGTTTTCGAGAAAGAATTAATTTTCCACGAATTTGATTTCGAGACCTCAGATTTAGAACTTGAGGTCTCGAAATCAACCATCTAAATGCACACAACTTCGTGCGACAAGGGTGTTTTTTTCTTTCATTAATATCTCGCAACTTCGATGACCGATTGAGCTAAAATTTTCACAGGTTAGTTATTTTATGCATAGTATGTTGAGATACACCAACTGTGAAGGCTAGTCTTTGACAATTACCAATAGTGTCCACTGCCTTTTAATAACTGAATATACCCCCGGAAGTGATTGAGAGCGCCCTCACGCAGTCAAAAATAAAGTGAATTTAAAAAAGGCTGCCCAGTTTGGGAAAGAAACCCAGGAAAGAACCATGACAATGACGATGGTCATGTACATAGTTTCCCTTTAAATACTTTTTTTTTTTTTGAAAGACTATAATATCTGGATTAGCAATCAAGGCTTACTGTCAATTTGCCCATCAAATTTAAGCTCTTGATATATGTAACTCCAGATGAGTCCATATGAGTATTTGATTATCGCTGTTTGCTGGAACATAAAGTAGGAGGTCTAATCCGCCCTATCACATTTCATCATACCATGATACATGTTTAACTTTCCGTTCATTCTGTTTGCTCTTTGACTTTAGTAACATAAGATCATCCCTGGAATAATAAAAAAAAAACCTGCACCTTTGGAACATTCAGGGAACGAACAGTAATTCCGGACATTACATGTAGCCACATCCATCTCTTCAATACTTGTCTTATTTATTTATTTTCAGCTTAAACTGTTCTGCCATCTTGTCGTTTCTATTACGAATTCGTTGTGTCATGTATTATATGTTTATCTGTTCTTTTTGTCTGTCTGTCTGTCTGTCTGTCTTGTTGTCTCGTTTTCTTGTCTGTCTGGCTGTTTTTTTACAAGCTATGCTTACCAAAACGGCCCCGTACTCTATTTATTTATTCATGTTTACTCTTACTTAAAGAAATGTTTTGCTTTACTCCGTAATATATGTAACTGTTGTTATTCTTTTATGAGAGTATGGAAATAATGTATTCTTGAATTGAATTGACACTAGCCGTTTCTCTCTGGTGAAACAGACAATACACACACACTGTACATGTACAACACCACACAACCCAGAGGTACACTGTATGTACATGTACAACCCCACACGACCCAGAGGTACACTGTATGTACATGTACATGTACAACACCACACAACCCAGAGGTCACGACCCAGAGGTCACCACCACCATCTGACCTGTCTCTTATTTCCCACAGATGGTCATCAAGGGCCGATATCTCGGCTCATCTTGGGCCTTGTAATGTTGACATTCCCGAGGCTAGGTTTCTAGTTTACATGTACCCCCTTCTTGATCTCTCCCTTATGACCCGACCTTTTCACTCTATTTTCACAGGCAAGCTCAAGACACTGGACACCTTTGGTAATTGTCAAAGACCAGTCTTCTCACTTGGTGTATCTCAACATATGCACAAAATAACAAGCCTGCGAAAAAGTGAAATCAATTGGTTGTCGAAGTTGCGAGATAATAATGGAAGAAAAAATACCCTCGTCACACGAAGTTGTGTGATTGATTTCAAGACCTCAAAATCTAATTCTGAGGTCTCATAATCAAATTTGTGGAAAAAGGTTCTTTCTAGAAAACTAAAGTTACTTCAGAGGGAGCCAATGCACACAATGTTTGATACTATCAACAGCTCTCCATTGCTCGTTACCAACTTAGTTTTTCATGCCAACAAATATTTTGAGTAATTACCATTAGTGTCCACTGCCTTTAAATGAGAAACAAAAGCGTCTCAAATGACTCTTAATTCGTACCTGCTATCGTCATCCGTGGAATCGAAATAACTAGTGGACTCGATGTCGCTGCTCATGGTGGTCGATGAACTCTCGTACCCATGACCGCTTCGATGGTGATCCCTCTTCGGACGAGAAACTATCAAATCAGAAAAAGACAGGAAAATAAGTACAAAAACAAAATTGACAACTTGTTTTCTACTTTTCTGCTCACAAAAAGAAGCAGAGAAAAAAAAGGGGAAAACACAGAGGAAAATCAAAACATTTACAACTTGCTTTCTAAGTTACTGCTAAGCAAAAAAGAGGCAGGACACCAGTCATAAATTGTACAGTGACGCATTTTGGCTGGCAAAAATTATTCTGGTAAGAACAATTGTTTTGTGCTTAGCTAATTTTGAGTAGTTCTATGAAATTAGGCACAGGATGCCCACCTTGTCGGATGTGGTGAGTGATGGGGTTAGGGAATGATTGTGTTTGATTATTTGCATGGATAACTCAACCCTGCTGTGTCTGCACTAAGCTGGTTGGTATGCCATGGGGTCAGGGTGGAACAGGCAGGATGAAAGAAGGCTGTTTAAAACTGTTTAAAGGCAGTGGACACTATTGGTACTTACTCAAAATAATTATTTAGCATAAAACCTTACTTGGTAACGAGTAATAGGGAGAGGATGATAGTATAAAACATTGTGAGAAACGGCTCCCTCTGAACTAACGTAGTTTTCGAGAAAGAGGTTATTTTCCACGAATTTGATTTCGAGACCTCAGATTTAGAATTTGAGGTCTCAAAATCAAGCATATGGAAAGCACACAACTTCGTGTGACAAGGGTGTTTTTTCTTTCATTATTATTTTGAAACTATGACGACCAATTGAGCTCGAATATTCACAGGTTTGTTATTTTGTGCATATGTTGAGATACACCAACTGCGAAGACGGGTCTTTGACAATTACCAGTAGTGTCCACTGTCTTGCCTCATAATTTCCACATCAATTCAAGAGTTCAAAAGTTCACAATTCACCTACATGCACATTGTATTAATAATTTATTTAGTAAGTTATTTTTGAAGTTGCAGCGAGTGTTAAAAAAGAAAGGAAAAACTACTACATGTAAGTATTGAGTATAATAATACTTAATAATAATAATAACAATAATTGATACTATTTTATTATGAAAATTATTCAAAGGGAATGGTTGGCCTCATCTCCCCTTCCAAAAAAGTCCAGAAATAATTATTAAACAATGTTTATAACTTTTTCTTTGTACTCAATATTACATACTTCGACAGCAATTTGCATGAATATACAACTCTACGGCTGACTTCTGGTAGCTCAGATCCGCCCTCTGCGGATGGCATTTTGTTGAGCGGGTGAAGAGTATAGAGGGAAGGCAGAAGCACCCGGGCGACTTTATCTCCGCGTTCCCCATCGGTACGGCACCCAGAGTCATTTGCTTTACATAAAACTGTTAGGATTATCAGACGCCGACTAAAATTTCGCTTTTGACGGTGGATGTTGAAAGTCTACACAGAGTTGAGCAAGGAACAATATGTGTAGCTGGACAGAAGGCAAAAAAACTCACAGCGTGTTTCCGGTTGTTCGCATCGTTGAATCTGCTCCATATAATGATCCATTGATTGACTATTAAACAACAATTAATCCAAATCATCACAGGTACTTAGCATGGGTATCAGTGTCGTTAAACAAACACCTCTAATTCTTCATACTGTGCTATTCCTTGCTGGTTTTTTTTATCTGCTACTACAGACGGGAACAAATCCACAGACCTTGTCGACGACGCCAACTTATAGGATTACTCTGTTTGGTCGAGATAATTAAAAAGAATCAATCGGCAGTTTCTTTCCACTCATCTGATAAAACCTGTTTGCCGAAAAACTGATACAGTGATTGCTGGAACTTTAAATCGCAGACGCAGCTCCAGCATAAAATCCCTAGATATGGACTTTGCGTCACACCACCTGAAAGGACTCTCTGCCCAGTCTATGTTCTGACACAGAGATAATAATTCTCATTCTTATTTTGAAGGGAAAACAAATATTTCCACCAGGCAGGTGTTCTTGATCCAAAGAAAGGTGCATACTCTTGAAAACTCCCCGTTGAAATCTATAGTCAGATCCCACGGATGAGTGCTTTAGAATCCCTGCTTTATCCCCCAGATGAAACACACCAACAGGAGACCTGCTTCAACGCATCCAAAGTGCGTCTTAAATCTATAATGAGTACTTGCTTATCTCCTTCAGAACACCCTTAGGTCAGGTTGGGGTGTTACAGGGGTCGCTGCAAATTGATGTTTCAGATCAAGATTGTTTCTTTTAAGCTGCTCCTCACTTCACATCAGCAATGTTCAGTGTATACACTGTGGTCCGTGACTGTGTATACACACAACACCAGTGGAGGCTATCACACACGTGTTGTTTCTCTACAGGCGTCTGCTATACTAATGTTGACAGAAAACTCTAGTTTAGTTATGGTTCTTCAAAAACCCCTTGGGGGGAAGACATCCCGACTGACGACTGACGACGCAAGATGAAATAATTTTACAGAAACTGCCGATCAAACCCGTGAAAAGAGCGTCACGTTTCACTACAAAGAGGTCGGGCTTTTCAAATATTGACAGAACCGATGACACAGTTTGGGTTTTCTTTTTCTAGACGGAAACAAAAAATATGAAACATGTGACCCGGGCTGTTGCTGAGCACCATTGACAACAGCGCAGTAGCAAAAACAGATGATCCCAACCAAGGGTAAATAAAATTAAAAAAAGTTTAAACAGACTACCCTGGCGACAACTAAATATTGCAAGAACACCTGGGGAAGATTTCACAAAGATAGTCCTAACTTAGGACTAGTCCTAGAACTCTTTAGGAAATATAAAAAACTTGAGGCTAGTCCTACCTAAGTTAGGACGAGGTTTAGCACATGTACATGTACATAGTCCGAACTTAGGACTAGTTCTAGGACTCTTTAGGAGTTATTTTAAAAAAACTTCAGGCTAGTCCTAAGTTAGAACGAGGTTCAGATAGTCCTAACTTAGGACTAGTTCTAGGACTCTTTCGGAGTTATTAAAAACTTCGGGCAGACCTAAACTAGGATGAGTAGAAATCATCCTAACTCGAGATACGTAGGACTAGTGTTTAACTCTTTGTGAAATCCACCCCTGATCAGGTAAAACAATTGCTCCAAATTTCAGACACACTTAGGGCTCCACAATTTCAGCCTAACCCCCAAAACAAAACATGTCCTCCTTTGATTAAACGCAGGACCAAAAGTTCATCTAAATATTGACGAAAACAGATGGCAAAGTTTTGATTTCTGTTGAGAGGTAAAGAAAATATGCAACACATGACCGATAAAAAAACATAACTAGGAGTTGAAAGATGTCCGAGCTAAGTTTCTCTCAGCGCCACACTCACACAAGGGGGTTTTCGCTGCACAAACACTGACCCTAGCAGATGTGTGGATTATGGTTTCATAAATGGGAACTGAATATGTGACAAGTGATCTGAGAATTAAATTATTACGTGTCTTTTAGGCTTGTCACGCCCACTGACCAGTGACTGTACCGTAAAGTATCCTATCACATGCCTCTGGACAGAGTTACAAGGTGGTGTTGTATTGGCAAGGACAGTTGTGTAGTATTGGCAAGGACAGTTAAAGGCCACAACAGAAAATTAAAAATATTTGAAATACACACCAAATCCTTCGAAGTTCTACGATCTCAGCAACCTAAATAAAATCCATCACATCTCTGCCTATGCAATATAAACTGGATTCTATCTGTAACTTTTAAGAAAGCAAAACTTTATGTTTGGGATGAATTTTGTGTTGATGTTCCAGCATGCAGGCCTACTGCCCTGGGCATTGCTTCGGTGCCCCTTGCAATTTTCCAACAGAAATTTTACATTTTTCTTAAAGGTGCCCTTTATCAAGGAGAATATGTCGTGTTGCCCCTCGCCCTTTCAATAACCAAGCATCAGGCCGCCAGATCATCGCTTAAAAAAACCCACACGCCCTGAAAACCTCATCAACAGATGCCATGATCGTTCCCCCGACTCCAACCCTTGGTCTAAAGCTCCCATGCCGACTCCAAACCCAGCGATCCTTAACCACCAGCAATGCCGGCCATTAGCCTCATGGTGGGGCTCCCCCTACCTCCTGCTGTCATGTGACAAATGAGTTTTGGGACCGATGGAGACATATGGTCCTGCGTGCCTTACAGTATGGCAAATGAGCCTCCTGATTGGTTAGCTTCTGGTCATGTGATTAAAATCTCATTATGTGAAATGATTATTTTAGGCGTTGTACATAAATACAATGTAAACATGTGCAGGGACAAATGATGCAGACTAATCAAGATATGAAAACACTCTCAAACCTTTCAAGTTTTACGAGGAATTTAAGACTTTGATGAAGTCTCTGCTAGGGTTAAAATAATTTATGTTTTACATCTCAAGGGCCAGAGACTGGAATTTTATCAAAAATTTCAGTGGATATAAATATCAATGGATGAGCCCTAGTGTAAAGTTCTGATTTCCCTGGTACTCTAGAGTAATTAATCATGCAAGACACTACATTTCACTGGTACCCTAAACCTGTTGTTGAAAATGACGAAGCTTGAACACAAATTTAACACAGAGATTTAAAAAGAAAGATCATTCTAAAAATTATCTACTCCTCATACAAAACAAACATTTTGATACAATTCCCAACTACTCAAGGCTTGTTCAAATCATCATCAACTGTAGAAAGAGGCTTTGAAATAACTTCCTAATTAACCAAGTTGTAGCCAGTCTTAGACCTTTTTCATCAACTGTTACTTGTCATAGCACACATGACAAGGTACACACCAAAACATTACTCAGATTGCAATTTGAATTTGAACCAAAGAAATGTTAAACACAAAAAACTAAGAAGTTATTTCCGAGAAAAAAAAATGTCACTTCAACATTTACAAAACCTGATTGGTTCCTAAGACCTCCGCAGTTTTATTTACTCTTGAATGCATTCTTCAGTTTCTATAGATAGACAACGACAGTAAAATATATTCTTGAACTTTTTTTTTTATGGCATGTCCCATTACCCTATAAATATGTCACTTAGCAGCATAGTGTTAACAGTTAACAGCTAAAATGTCCCTTCTGTCAACTGGGCTTCACTTAGCGAGGCCACAGTTGACATCGATGCAAATGGTGAAAGATTTACCTCACAGGAAATTCAAGTCCCGGGGAAAGAAATAGCTCTGAAACTATTACATGGGCAGAGTATTTGGGGTGTTTTATTGCGTTCAGACCTAGGGTGAGCAGTTTTTAGGAGATTTATAAGTGACTGGTTTTGAGAACAACCTTCTCTTCTTAGCAAAAAGGTTTGAACGTCAAGCTTTTAAAATTGCATTACAGAAAGGAAACAAATTGAAGCACTTAACTGACAAACTGATAAAAAAATATCTGCATTATGAGCTTTCAAAGCAACAACTACTTCATCAGATTCGAAGTGGGGTTCAGTTATTTTTAAAAAAGAAAATCATAAAATATTTATACAACTTTTGAAAAATTACCTATGATGAAGCTGAAGTTTGCTTGCAACCATTTTGCTTCAATATTTTAAAATCTCTTTCAAACCACTATCCTATTTTTTATTTTAATGTAACAGGTCATTTTCTGTTCTGCTTGTTGTTATATTTTGATTCAATGTTTGTTCAGTTTTGTTGGTTTGTTTTGGGGTGTTATTTGCCACTTTGAGGGGGGGGGGGGCTGAAAAGACACTGGTAGGCAAGCATCTTGAATTCGCATCAAATGCGACAACAAGCAAATACAAATTATCTTGAAAACAAAACCATCACTACAGCTGGACAAACTTACGCCTCCGCCTACTCTTGCGAGCAACTATGATTGTTTACGCACACCAAACCGACAACAGGAATTAGAGAGCTTCCTTCAAAAAAAATAATTTCCGTGACCTGACATGTTGAAAATTAGCTCTTGAAAATAATCCACCACTGCGTATCACATCATCAAAACCAATCAAGAAAGCCCAGGATTCCTGCGGTTAGTCGGTGTAACGCGAGTAACACCGTCGTTTCGCCCTTCGCTAAAACTGATAGGGAGTGAAAAACTCTGTAAGATATTTCCGACTCCATGACTTCCTATTTGCTTTCACAGATAGCCCCTGCCCACTGTGATAACACCTTGGGGTGGTAAAGAATGCTAGATGAAGATTGCAGGCTGAGATATGACACAGTACAGTGCTGGATTACAGTATCACATATAACAACAAGTCACCTAGTCGCTGTATTCTGTAAAATAGAGCGAGTTGTGTTTCCGAGCTTCGAGTTCCTTGAACCAGGCAGGGAACAAGTAATAATAGAAATACAAGCATTTATAAAGTGTATTTTCCCAATTGCCAATGGTCGTAATGAGCCGAGGGCAGTCTGAGGGCCATAATTCCAGAGAGGAACATTAAATTGAAAACAACCCTTAAACGCAAAGTATACACATGTTCCTCAGGTTTTTTTTAACCGTTTCGATATATAATATATATATTTTTATACAGGTATGTCTAAATAAAATCAACCTGTGAAAAATTCTTCATTTAAAATCAGGGATATGAAGTGAAAAACATTGAAAAAACAACAACAAAAGGTCGCTCTTAGTTTTATGCATTAGTTCCAGAATTGTCCAAGGTCGTAACCCCCCCCCCCCCCTCGGAAATATCACAAAGAGAGAAGTAGTAATTTTCCTCTTCTCTTCAACAGAACTCTTAATGATGACCCATCACATGTCAATTATTGATGTTTACCTTTGTGGGCCAAGCTATTGGCAACATGCCTGTGGTCCTTAAGGTATTGTGTTCCAAGGTTGCGCCAAACAATAGGGCCAAACAATAACCACAGAGCCCAATTACACCAGCGGAGAAACTTTCCCACACAATGGCTTAACATCCTTACGGACATTGTCTGCAGTAAGGTTCATGGAGTTGTGTGCTTGTCTGAGGGTTATTTAATTCATCTCTTCTGGCCAAATGGTGCGGCAAATGTGAATAATGACAGACATTCTACGCACAGCATGAAACATCCAGAATTGTCACCCCGATACATCTGTCTTTACCGACAACTTCCTAAATCTAATTGTACTCAGTCAGACACAAACAAAAACAGAGATGAACAAAATTGAATTTGAAAGTCACAGTACACTATTGGTAATTACTTAAAATTATGGTAGCATAAAAATGTACTCTGTACTAGGCAATGGAGAAGAGCTGTTGATAGTATGAAACATTGTGAGAAACGGCTTCCTCTGAAGAAACGTAGTTTTTGAGAAAGAGGCAATTTCTCACTCAAGCGTTAAAAGACCTCAGACCTTTTATAAGGGCATTCTCTTGCAATTTCGATGACCAATTAAGTAAAAATGATCACACTTTTGTTACTTTGTGTGTTGGGTAACTGTGAGATTCACTGGTCATGGAAAAATATCCAATGTGTCCGGTGCCTTTAAAGACCCTGGACACTATTGGTAATTGTCAAAGACCAGTCTTCTCACTTGGTGTATCTCAACATATGCATAAAATAACAAACCTCTGAAAATTTGAGCTCAGTTGGTCATCAAAGTTGCGAGATAATAATTAAAGAAAAAAACACTGTGTCACTTGAAGTTGTGTGCTTTCAGATGCTTGATTTCGAGACCTCAAATTCTAAATCTGAGGTCTCGAAATAAAATTCACGGAAAATTACTTCTTTCTCGAAAACTGGAGAGGGAGCCGTTTCTCACAATGTTTTATACTACCAACCTCTCCCCATTACTTGTTACCAAGTAAAGTTTTGTGCTAATAATTATTTTGAGTAATTACCAATAGTGTCCACTGCTGTTAAAGGAGCGTATAGGCCTACTATGTACCTTTGGTTTTAGGAGCAGTTTGATTGTTTTAATCCTATATAAATGTAGATCATACGATTAAACTACATGTAGCCTGTAGAATTTGTTTTCAAATGGTGGTAACATTTTTTAGATCTCTGTGGTTTTGCACTGTATCATAGGGATATTATACAAACTTAAAGAAAATTGTTCTATTCCTGATTTCAAATTTAATATGCAACTACCATGCAGTGTAAACATCGGTTAACAAATCAGCTTTCAAAATCAGATAAACTGCACATACGAGAGTATCTATGATTCATGTGCATCGTGGAAAATTAATCACGGATTCTGCTTCCTGATACATGTATAAAAATTAGCCTCTCCTTGAACTCGTTACCATGGCAACCGCAAAAATTTGGTGGAGAAAGAAAGAAAGAAAAAAAAACGGTCAAAACAATTAAGTGCGGCATTGATGGTCGCTTTAAACATCTAGCCTCTTTTATCAGCTTCTCATGCGCATTTAAGTGTTATTGTCTGGTTACCACGGTGATGCAATTGAGTCGCCGAACGTTTGAGTGGGAGAATCTTAAGAGGTTCTTTTTCAGAGATCGTTGGAAGCGGAGGAAGTCTGGAATACAGATTGTTACCATGGCAACGCGAGTTAAAGAAACCCCTGACTTCGGACTACCGCTACTGCTTTTATGATTGTAGGCTGATGATATGCAGGAACGTCAGATATGCCATCATTTGTATATTACAATCAGGGAGATAGTGTACATTGCGATAAATGTTCAACTGAGTAAAATGTTCAAATCTTCTTAACAAATCCAGCCAACATTACTCACAAAACTTACTCGAAGATACATGTACCTGGAACAAATTATAACAATAACTACATTTATAAATAGAATAAACAGCAGACATTTCAAATTATTTATCCCACGCTGATTTCCCGGAAGATCCAAAATGGCAGCCGAAAGACGAAAACTCAATTGACATAAACACAAGTCACGTTCTCAAATGAATAACTGTAGAATTCGCGGACGACCAAAATCAGCAGGCAATATCCAAAATTGATTCTGAGACACTGGTGACCATAAAAACATTGAGTAGTGCATTCTGGTGTAAAATCTAACAAACTGCAAAGACATCAATTTCAACCACAGAGTGAGAAATTCCTGACGATTTGACGCAAACTCGTTTAGAAACCCATCTTTCCATTTCATTAAAAGCGCAGACGTTTTACGCAAACTTTTCTTCTTCTTTTTTGGAGGGGAAACTCGATGACTTCAACAGATAATTATCCACAGGCTCTCGGGTTTTTCCACACATAAATAAATCCATTACCAAACCAAGGTTTGTGCCGTGGATGGAAGCAAACATGTCAAATTCTTAACCGTTCCGTTGATTTCACCACAGACATTACGCCAAACATCACATCCATCCCAGTTCAAGGTGACGCTCTCATTTCCCAAAAACTCTTCAACCCAGTCGAATTAAAAGAAGAGCACATACCACAACTTTTTTTGTCCGTACTCAAGAAATCATATTCCAGTTTAGTGATTGCCAAAACATGTTTGCTTTGCCTGGCATAGGCAGACAATCTGTCACCAGTACGCCAAAACTGCGGACAACGGACACAAAACCAAAAATGTGTCAAAAGCAACCAAGCTGTATTCAATCCGTACAAACACGTCCAGAGAGTGACAGGTCTGGTGACCTACCTCTCAACACATGTTCAACCACAGTTCAGTGTCATAGACCCAAGGACACAATGGAAGGCACCACTGCCTTTTCGGTAACTTTCCCCCAACAAAACTCGCCCGGATAAACTTGGGAGGGCCACCCACAGTTTGGTCATGAATAATGCATAGGGTAAGGGGAGGAGCCTCCAGAAAATGATCTCCTTTTTGTAAACATGAATACAAGAACAATGGGTTTCTTTGAAGGTGAATAAAGAAGGGGGTGTACCTACAGAAAAAAATTTGTTTCCATTCTTTTTGAAATTTGTAAAAAAGGGTATTTATTTCCAATTCTCCGCTTCTGAATTGTTCATGTCTGTTTCTTCTGTTTCGAAAAACTTAGTTGGTAACATGCAATGGAGAGCGTTTGATAGTTTGAGAAACCGCTCCCTCTGAAGTAATGTAGTTTTTGAAAAAGTGGTAATTTCTTTCTCAAATATTAAAAGGCTTTAGGCCTGAAGTCTTTTAATAATTTTTTAGGCATATGAAAGCACACAAATTTGGAACATGGGTGTTTTTTCTTTCAATGTTCTCTTGCAATTTTGATGACCAATTGAGTCAAAATTTGCACACATTTGTTTATGTTGGGATACACCAAGTGAGAATACTGGTCTTTGACAATTACCAAAAGGTGACCAGCCGCCAATTTCACCAAACTCTTCCTAACTTAGGAATAATCTTATGAATTACAGTAGGACGAGTTCAGTTCCGTATCCATAGATGTTAGAACGCATTAAACTCGTCCTAAGTTAGGATGGCTCAACCTAATTAGGATTAATCGTAGCGTTTTGTGAAATCGGCTGCTGTGCCTTCAAAGGCAGTGGACACTATTGATTGGTAATTACTCGAAATATTTATTATCATAAAACCTTTCTTGATTACGAGTAATGGGGAGAGGTTGATAGTATCAAGCATTGTGAGAAACGGCTCCCTATGAAGTGACGTAGTTTTCGAGAAAGGAGTAATTTTCCACGAATTTGATTTCGAGACCTCAAGTGTACATTCCCTTTAAAGCCCATCTCCAGACCAAAGGTCATCATCATCCTTCTCAGCGTGACAATATTTACAGAAAGAGAAAGCTCTTATCTGACTGAGTAAGTTATGACGCACCTATCATTCCATCCATCCTGGAACACGGTATGGCAACTTTCCTTCCGACATGTTGTTTTAGACCTGCTGTTCCGATAATCGTGCTCACTGGGTGTGGAACAAAGTGCACGATTAAAAGCACTGGAGCCGATTTCACGAAACGCTAGGATTAATCCCAACTCCAGTTAGGACGAGTAACCCGTCCTAACTTAGGATGGGTTTAATTCGGCATACGTATTTGGATACGGATCTGAACCTGTCCTGAATCCTAACCCTAAGTTAGGAAGAGTTTGGTGAAATCGACGGCTGGTCACCTTTGGTAATTGTCAAAGACCCATCATCTCACTTGGTGTATCCCAACATGTGCATAAAATAACAACAAATTTGAACTCAATTGGTCGTTGAAGTTGCGAGGGAATAATGGAAGAAAAAGATGTTCGCTTCAGATGCTTGAATTTGAGACCTCACAAACTGCGAGGTCTCGAATTTGAATTAAATATTTTGGTGAGAAACTACGTTACTTAAGAGGGAGCTGTTTCTCACAATGTTGTATACTACCAACAGGTCTCCATTGCTTGTTAAAATGTTACCAAGTAAGTTCTTATTGCTGATAATTATTTTGTGTAATCATGCGTTAAAATATAGGAAACCCTTGTGGACACCCTCAGTAACAGTGACAGCACTAGGCTAGCCACAGCCGCTCTTAAGACAGGGACATACATAGAATCAAAATAAGGCAGGTCTTAATTGGTGGCTACAGCTACGGCTACAGCTCTAGAGTCATCATGCATTGAAATATAGGACATCCTAAGCAATACCCTTAGCAACAGTCGCAGCCATAGCCAGCAATTTGGATACGGCTTAGAATTTGCTCCAGAATAGTCTGGCTCCTATAGTTTGACTACAAGTGGTTATAATAGTTAGCATCAAGCTACCATAGGAACAAGACAAAGATTTTTATCATGGCTACACAGCCAAGCACATTCAGTAAGTCGCCCGCCCACACCTCCACTTGCACTTTTCTAATGATTTCTTAACAGCTCCTGTGACATCATACACCCATTTGACTCCCATGAACTTTGGACCATCTGTCGCCGCAGGGCACACTTCTTGGTCCACAGTAAATCTGATAGTCCCATACTGGATCGTCTCTGTTTGTTTTGTTTATGCAGATATGAAAATTAAGAAGGACTTGTCGCCTTGGACTGTTTTGTTAGCTTTTTTAAAAATGGATCCCTTTGAAGTTCTGGTTGGGGGTGGATGTGGTTTTGGTTTTCACCGGAATGGCTGTAAACACATAATCGTCGCTTTGGTTTTGGAATGCATACAATTAAAATGTTGTTTGCAGAAGATGATTGGTAAATGTTTGGAGAACCTTCACCTCATCAAGAAAATAAATGGTTTGACCTTTTTTTAATGGTTTTAAAGACACTGGACACTGTTGGTAATTGTCACAGACCAGTCGTCTCACTTGGTGTATGTCAACATATATGCATAAAATAACAAACCTGTGAAAATTTGAGCTCAATTGGTCGTCGAAGTTGCGAGATAATAATGGAAAAAAAAAACACCCTTTTCACACAAAGTTGTGTGCTTTCAGATGCTTTATTTTAATACCTCACAGTCAAGCATATGAAAGGTCTCAAATCAAATTCGTGGAAAATTACTTCTTTCAAGAAACCTGTAAAATGCCTAGAGCCTACATGAATACTGTATGTTTTATGAGTGAGCAGAAATGATTGGATAATGGGAGACAATGTACGTATGTACTGTAGGTGATTTTTTAGAATAGAGTAATTAATAAAATAAGTGCTGAAAACGCAGTATATTTTTGGTAGTTAGTAATGTTAGAGAACCATCACCAGTAAATATGGAGCATGTGCTTTATACAAGAGATTATGTTAATGAAGTGATGAATATTCATAGAGTGTGCATAATAATGAAGTGGTTATGTTGTGGAAATGAGAGCAGAAAAGATAATAATAGAGTGACCCACATTGTTCGTTTTGAAAAAAGTCATGTCTGGTGCCTTGAGTGCCTGTATGAAAAATGTTAACTACCAACTCCAAGGGACTGACTACCTTGACTGTGTTTTAAGCCACTGTCTTGCAATAAACATGAAGAGAATCAAATTTTGTGCTCACACATTTTTTTTTTGTGCAAAGGCCTTTTTTAAGCTACAGTTTAAGTCTAGTGTTTGTGCTCATGAAATGTACAGAGCTGGCCTGCACTTCAGTCTTGTGCAAAAAAATTTGGCTAAAGGAAAGCAACCTTTTTCTGTAACAAAAGCAAAATCAGGCCCAAAATTGTGAAAACATATTTCAAAGCATACAATATGAATGAAAACTACAGTCTATTTTCTGCACCCCGAAAAACTAAAAACCCAAAGCGGAAAATCAAACAAAAAATTTCAAAAACTTACAACCATCATGATGTCTGTCCCTCCTTGAACTTTGATGTCTCCCTAAGATTCATAAAAAGGACACGCACGGGTTATTGATTAATCCTGGTTAACCCTGGTTAATTAATCCGAGTTACTAAAAGAGTGTATAAAACCAACTAGTTAACTTCATTATCAATTCAAGTCAGAAGGCATAAAAACTGTCGTTAACTAGTAAACCCTGTTCAATAAACCCAGGTTAAACACTGTACACATTTTTTTTGGTTAATTCATCCAAGTTGCTAAGATTGTATTATAAACCCCAAAAACTAGTTACATGTAACTTCATATCAATTCAAATCAGAGGGTGTATTCACCATCAACTAGTTAAACTGTTTATCAATCCAGGTTAGACACTGTACACACCTTTGCTAACACCAGCTTTCAACCATTCAACCAACCAAAGTTAGAAGATAATTTTAACTGTGTAACCACTTTTATTCAATCAAAGAATTATAAAACAAAATAATAAATAATTATAATTTGGGAGGCTAATCATTCTTACTGACTCTCAGCTATGAGCTGAAATGCGAAGGACGCAGCTACAACGTTATCGAGAAGCAGGCGTGCAAGGGCCTGCTTTGGCAGCCAGCCACATCAACCCATTAGGACCGTGGAGCACAGCTAGAGATCGAAAGTGTTTGATTTTTCCCCAAGGGAGAAAAACCGGATGATCTGGAAAACTCTTGTGGCACAGCAGAGAACCAACGCACAACTCGACTCACTGTGGCCCTGGCTGGGTATCGAACCAGGGTCACCTTGGTGAGAGGCAAGCACTTTACGCACAAGCCATCCATGCCCCCCCCCACCCCCAAATAATCAATTTGCAAACACCATGTACTTGGTTACCTTGGTAAATCACTCTAAGTTAAAACTCGAGAGATGACCGTGGTCCTCAAACCTTTCTCTATAGCCATGGTTCTCCCAAAAATTAGCGTATCAGGCCGATAATACATGTACGCGTGATTTGCGCGCCAACATGAGAGCAAACAAAAGAGAAAAAAAAACATAAAGACTGCTCCATGTTGCACATCAGGCATTTAAAAACATTTGAAGCAATCAATCCAAAGCAGGGTTCTGTGCTTACGTCTTAAAGTACTTTTCACAAGTTAGCGGGAAATGTTTGCATGCATACTCCTGGTTGCAAGACATTCTTCACTTACACAGCTAGCGCAGAGATTAGGCGCTTGCCCGGTAAGCGTAGAATTCGGCGGTAAGCACAGCCATTAAGTTGGACCCTAATTCGATTGCATGACATTGGAACACATGGAGACACAAACATCTTCAATATTGATTCCATCTGACATGTTGTGAGTTCGATAGAATGTAAATCCGTCGAACAGATTTGACCAAAATTTCCTAACCATCTGGTGATCCAATTCCATCAAACTTGGGTAATATCGTCGTAAACCTCAAAAATACGAAATGACAATTGAAACTTTTTTTCTGTTCGACTTTAAATTGATTGTTAAAATCTCATTAACGCTACACGTACCTAACTTTACAGATAGGTTAAATAATTTGCAGACATTTAAAAAATGTTCTTCAAAGTTGCTACAAGTAGACTGAAAGTATCCAGTGAAATTGTTTTGCCAGGTTTTATTTCATTGTAAAGAAAATTGAAATTTTGTATTTTGTTAAGGGATGGTCGATCAACAATTGATTATTAAATACATTGCATTGCCATTGTACATTTACAATGTACACTTTACAATGCATTCAGCAATGTTTACATAAAAACAGAACAATTCCACATGAAGAAAGTTCACCAACAGAGGGCGCTATACACCCTTGACAAGGCAAGGTGACTTGCTGTAAGATCCTCTGTGCTTACTCCCTCTGTACACAGCCTACTATATATGTTAACACAGTTGAGTTTGTATGTTAATCTTTCAACACAGCCTATGATGCACCCATTCATAAAATAATACCCCACAGCTAGAAATAGCCATACAATTGGCCGGGAATTGGTTCGCAACACAGCATGAAAAAAAGCTCAATATTAGTAGCTAAATCATATATTTAACCATTTTTAAACACCCCCCCCCCCCCTCACAAAAAAGGGAAAAAAAGAAAAGAAACCTGTCAGAAAACTCAACATCGCAACTGAAATATTTGAGAAAGCTATCAGGACAAAAGCAAGCTTTTTTACAGGCATGATATTTTTTCCTCAAGAAAAAGAGTAGGAACATTATTAATTATGACTGAGTACAAGGGCTGATCTACAACAAACATACATGAAATAACAGGGTTTTTTTTTTCTGTTAAAACGAACAGAAATCAGACTTCAGTCGGAAGAAATTATTGTTTTCCTTTCACACGAGGTACATTTTGTAAAATTGTAGAACCATGCTATAATTTAGCAAGGGAGCCTTGTTAAATTGCTCTTGTGTGAAAGGGGCTATAGTGAAAGGGGCTACAACATCCATGTTTAAATCCAAACAATCCAAACAAGCCACACCTGCACCAATCACAACATGGGTAGAGCCTGAGGAACTTTAAAGGCACTGGACACCTTTGGTAATATTGTCAAAGACCAGTATTCTCACTTGGTGTATCTCAACTTATAGCACAAAATAACAAACATGATGTGAAAATTTGAACTCAATTGGTCATTGACGTTGCGAGATAATAATGGAAGAAAAACACCCTTGTCACACAAAGTTGTTTGCTTTCAGATGCTTGATTTTGAGCAAAATCAATTCAAATATCTCACATGTAGTGTGAAATTACTTCTTTCTCAAAAACTATGTTACTTCAGAGGGAACCGTTTCTCACAATGTTTTATACTATCAACAGCTCTCCACTGCTTGTCACCAAGTAAGTTATGCTAACAACTATTTTGAGTAATTAACAATAGTGTCCAGTGTCTTTAAAGAGGGAGGGGGGGGGGCTCTCAGAATTCCACAGGTCACATTCAGATCTGTGTGTCTTAATCGCTCACATATCAATGGTACATGTACATACAACCAATGTGTGAGACTTTGCAGCTAACTGCCAAACACACCTTCCCTCGCACCTCGTTTGCAAATCCTCGTCCAATCACAGTTTATGTGACCCCTGGTGACCCCAACCACCTGACAACGACACCGACCTCACCTTAACAGCTGTAGTGATGATTTGGGTTTCATGTTCGTTAATGCACATGGCCCGTGTTTGGTTTTCAGCGCACAGCGATGGTTTAAAATTGCTCATGATGGGGACCACCGGTCACAAACACCCACTTATGACTCATTACCCACTAACCCAAATCCAATTTCACCCGATCAGCCACGACAACAAACAATATGCAACAATTTCAATTGACATATTAATCCATAAAAACAAATTTGTGTTTAGGTACCTGCCAAAAACATTGCATCCAAAGCTACAACAACAAAAAATCGGGGGGGGGGGGGGGGGGGCTTAGCTCAAAATGTTTACTGGATTACAGTTTGTCTTAAAAGACCAGGATTGAAATGAGAAAAAATACCTGTTTAATATTTCTTTTGAACTGTGTTAATAATTGAAACATAACAGGATTCATTTCGTATAAAGTCTGAACTTGGGTTTCAACGCACAATGTACCATTATGCCAGTGCAAATTTTCTCTATATATATATAAAGTACACACAAAAATAACAATAAAAACCTGAAACTATATTTTGATGAAATACTTGAAAAAGTGTGTGATTTTTCTCGCGTTGAAAGTCCTTGTCAACCACTCTCGCTATTGACTACATTTAGATTAAACAAAATATTTTGACAATGTATTATAAAAAGCGTTTTTTATTTTTTATTTTTATTTTTCATGGATGAAACTACTTCTTTACAACTTAAACTTGAAAAAAATTAACATCACTTAAAAATTGACAAGTTTAAAATAGTTTCTAGGGCAGCGGATTCACTCTAGAGAACATCAGACCTGGATTTTATTTTTGTATCATTAAACATTACCGTGAATTATCTTTAGATACATCTTATAAAATTCCTAATGGCGAGAAGATTCCATTTTCCCCACAGGGGTAACCTGGGATCCCTTCCACTGAGTTGGGGAGTAAGATGGAGTGGACTGTTCCATTTTCCACAAGGGGGATTTAGGTTGACAGCTTACACAAAACTCCTTCTCAGACATGTTGACAAATGAGGGAGGGTGAGGGAAGGGCAGCCCCTTTGGGAGCTACCATCTGTAAACATTCATTTGGGAGGAAGACTATGAGGTCTTGAGTACATACTAATGGCATGCCTGCAAGGGTTAGGCAGGCTCTGCAAGGTCACTGGTGAGAGATGCCATCTTGTTGTTTGGAAGAGGGGTTTGGAACCAGACATTCATTCCAATTATCTGGGTTATTTTCAGAAATGGCATATTATCAGTACTTGTTGTTCCGTTTGGGTGATTGCCTAAAAAGAAAGTATGATCACCCATAGTGTTCAGCCAGAGGCGTGTCTGTGTGTCTTTTGGACACCCTGTTTTAAATTTGTACAACATGTTTTATCCCTCAATTATCTATCTGTTGTTCTGTTTGGGTAATAGCCTAAAAAAAGAAAGCAAAATATGTGTTCACCCATACTATACTGTGTTAGCCAGGGGGTGTCTGGGTGTCTTTTGGACACCCTGTTTTAAAATTGAACACCATGTTTTATCCATCACTTATGTAGTTTTTCAGAAATGGTATACAGTACAATGTAGGTCTACGTGGTCTGTTTGTGTGACTGCCTAAAATGAAAGTAAAATATGTTCACCCATAACGTTAGCCAGGGGGTGTCTGGGTGTCTTTTGGACACCCTGTTTTAATTTTGGACGGAGACCCTATTTACCATCCACTTACATGCAAAGTAAACATGTTAGACACCCATTTTTTTAAACTTCAAGCAAATTTTGACACCCTTTTACCATGCTTTTTACCAAATCCTGACTGAAAATGTTCACTTTGTATTGTTGATGCAGGACACATCTGTACTGATCGTAGTCCTGGAAATGACTTTGAATGTTAGGTAAGCCAAAGGGGTATCGTGTGTGAAGCCAACAACAAAATAACGATCTTTCAAAAATTTGACTCCCATAAATGGCTGACCGTGTTAGTCGACGAGGTAAAAGGAAAACCACGCAGTGATACTTGTGTGGATCATTATGTTCTACTTTTAAAATATCTCTCTAATCATACATTACATGTATGCATCACGCATCTGGAACTCTCCGCTACTTAATCTTACATGTAGATCTTGTCTTCATGTACGTGTACCACAAGATTCAAATCTCTTCTCAAAACTCATTTCTTATAGCACGGGTTTTCAAGGACTAATTTGGTTGTGTCTGTTTTTGGTTTTTGGTTTTTACTGCGCCTTGAACACCCAGCAGGGTGGACACGTGTGCATTTTAAGTCTTCTTCTTCTTATTATTATTATTTTATAACAAACGGTTACAAACGCTTTTCAAAGACCAACTCGACCGATCCAAGGCAACGTGTTCCTTGAAGCAATATTTTCTGCCACAGCAGTAATATAAGACTTGGCTGAGCTCTCTGGATGTGTGCAACACAGCACTACAAATGGCATTTTTCACTTTTCACCGGGGCCAGTTTTGCTGTGTACAAGTAGGAATAATTGAACGGTATCAACTGGTCAGCTGACAGGCAGGTTTACAGGAAGATAAATTGATTTATCCTAAAATGCTAAATATGATAATCTCTATCCATCAAGCATCGCATACGCAGAAGAATCTACAGCACAGACGTATACTCCATCAATCAGTAAATACGTCAGGTAGGCCTAGATTGTACATGTACGTAACAAGAATGTAAAAAAATAATAAGCCCCACTTCCCCCGCCCCTCTGCCAGCCCTACAAAACATGATACTTTGAAAGCTTTCTCTGTGAAGCTACTTCCCAACATCCATCCCCAGAAGAAGAAGTTTTTTAAAAAAAAATACCGTACTCTAGTTTCGACGCTTCATTTTTTTTGTTTCCCCTATGGTGCCCTGTCTGGTATCGAATGACATAAAATCCATCCATGTTTTAATGTCTCTTTGTGCGTTAATTGTGAAGTCGCCCAAGGTAATGATAGGTCAGATTACGAAGGATGGGCCGAGTTTGAATTGTTTAAGATTTTCTCCAGGGCACGAGAGCCGAGTCTGGTATGTAACCGACACCCTTCTAATTTTTCCTCGCGACTTAAAAATACACTGGCTGTGGATGGCCGACATGATACAATGTACTTAAAGGCAGCGCAGCTTGCGTCCAGCTTACCATAAAATATCGGTAAACACAATCCATGATTAATGAGCGTCTTTATATAGAAAAACCAGTCAATGAAATTTTCTGCTCAAGTTCTCCTTTAATCGGAGTGGCTGCGTCAAAACAAAAATCATAATTTGGATCTCCTTAAAGGAAAAGGCAGTATCTTAAAGACTTGGTAAACACAATCCATAATTAATGAGCGTCTTTATATTTATATTAAAAAAAAAAAAATGTAGTCATTTGTACTGGCTCACTACATACTGTCAACATGGTCTATAGTAACCAAATTAAATTACCAAATACAATGCCTTTACAGTAAAAAATAAAATCAAACCAGAAACGTAACGGACTTAAAACAAACCATAGTAAAAAATAATCAACAATCTCACCTTTCAACTAAAAAACTCAAAAGCCTAACCAAATTAAAACGACAAAGAACAATAATTTCTAAACCCCTGCTCCTTGTCCAATAACATTACATATTGCACACCTACATGTATAACATCAAATATTGCACGCCTGTACTCTACGCCAGTTCCCTGAAACTCTTTGTATTGTACACACAAATTGAGCACAATTGAATTTTCGAAGCAAACAATCCTTTGTACTGCACACAAAAAAAATCAAACATAAACAAACATTTTGAAGTAAACACAAAACTTGTCTTGTTCTCGCATTCTGTTTTGTTGAAAATGTAAACAAATCACAACCCATAAACAACAAATAAACAACAAATATTTACCTCGTCTTGAGCTGATGACAGATTCTGTTTCTGTGTCGCTGAGTTTATCAACACTACCAGCTGCATTCGCACTGTTCACAGGAAAGAAATAAGTAAAACACCAGATGAACATTTTGTTTGAAACATCTTTGAGAAGTTAGCCCTGTGCCCAATTTCTTAACGCCGTTAAACACCAAAAACATGCTTAGCTCAGAATAGTATTGCTCAGCAGAAAGAGGTTACCAGACAAATTTTGGTTTGCAAAATTGTGGCTGGTGTCCCACTCATGTTTTGCTTAGCAAAGAAATTTGCCGAGCAGTATTTTCTGCTTAACAGCCTTATGAAATTGGGCCTAGATATCGAACTAAACAAAAATGAAGTTGGAATTTGTTGTTGGTTCCCACATGCACTGAAGTATTTTACATGATGTCTTCTTGTTGTACATGTTCTCTGGCGCACATCATAGAATCAAATATTTACCTTCGACCTGCTCTACATTTTGATTTAAATGACTGACATACATTTGCTTTGGCAAACAAAATTACCTTGGCAAACAAACATAAGCTATTTAACAGAACATTTGTATCTTGCTTACAGATCAGGTGACCTTGTATGACATGTACACTGTACATTCCGGTGTATTTTGTGGCAGGCAAATCACTGCACTTGTCAGAAGACACTGGAGTCAGGAGTCATCAGAAAATAGAGTATCCTGATACAAACAGAGTATCCTGTCCGAAACAGTGAGTCCATTGGTTCTTATCAGCATGTAATGTACGTTTCGGTTTTGAAAGAGCAAGGGCACCAAGGCGTTTTCTTCATGGTAAAGGGCATCAGGAAATATACAGAGTATCCTGCCCAAAACAGTGAGTCCATTGGTTCTTATCAGCAGGCCTGTACATGTACATGTAGTGTATGTTTAGTTTTTGAAAGGGCAAGGGCACCAAGGCGTTTTCTTCATGGTAAAGGGAATCAGAAAATATACAGAGTATCATGAAGCAAACTGAGTATAATGTCCGAATCGTTGAGTCCATTGGTTCTTATCAGCATGTCTGTACAGGCCTACATCTTCATAGAGTGTATGCTTCGTTTTAGAAAGGGCAAGGGCACCAAGGCAATTTCTCTTTGTGAAAGGGCAACCTAGATGAGGAAATTGTAAATTTCCACTGGCAGAGCATTTCAATGGTTGTCTTTGTGGAGTGAATCAGGCCTGTATCAGAACAACAAATCACTCAAAGGGACATGGTGTGTGTCACTGCAATATTTTCTTTATTTGCAACGGCATTAATAGTAAGATGTCCCCTTTAGTTTCCTTGCTCTTTGTAAATAAAAAAAAAAAAAAGTACTAGGCCCTCATGAACATGTGTATTATTCAGGGGTGAAAGCCATTGATAATGAAAAATTCTGAAACTTGGATACAAAGTTGAAACGATGCCATTTCTACCGTTTGGTAACCCCTGGGTTTATAGATTCCAAGGAGCTTTTGGAAACAGTATCCAAAGCACTAGACCAATGTAGTAGACCAATGAGCAGGATTTCTTTATTAATTTGTGGAAACAAATATTGCCTGATTTTCTTCACCAACAGGCCTACATGAAAAGTCTGAATTCAGCCAAAAGTCTGAACAATCTCATTCCTGATTATTATACTACCCATCTGTAACCACCAGGCGTACACAGTTGTCCAATCTTGTTGTCCAATCCCCTAACATCTAAAATCCAAATCCCAACTGCTGCAATAATCAAGATAGCTCCAGACAGAGCACATGGCAATCTCATATGATGCACAGCCTGTGATTCACCAAGCCATCATGCCTAATGCGCACACGTCAATTTATGACAGATGTGATGTACAGCGATCGCAGCAGGAATCCATCCACCCCCGACCCCCCCCCCCCCCAACTGGTCTACTGATCTTCTCAGTACTATTTTCCTGGATTTAGAAATCAAAATTGGCTAGTGTTGGTATGTCTGTCGCTATGGAAACTGTTGGGGGTGTAATTATGTCCACTGAGGAACAAAACTGGCTTTGTTTGACACGCGTGCGTTGAGAATGCACTCATGTGCAAATTTGTACATTGCGGTATGATGAAACAAGAGAATTTGTGCATCTATACACTGCACACATGTAGCAAATTATACAAAGCCTGATGCTGTGTTTTTTTAAAGGGCAAGGGCACCGAGGCATTTTCTCAAAGGGCACCTCTATGAAAAAACTGTTAATTTCTATTGGAACTTCTCAAGGGGCACCAAGGCAATGACCAGGGGCAATGGGAGCAGTTGCCTTCGTTGCATTTGTTCGATTCTGAATGGCATGGGCCTACATGTAGTATCATAGACTCTGCTAAAGCAGCAATTCCAGAATAGTTTTCTGCTAAGCAATATTGCTAAGCAACAATGTGCAGAATACCAGTCATAGATGATACCAAAGATGTTTTGGCTGGTAACCTTATTCTGGTAACATCATTTTGTTGAGCATTGCTACTTTTTGTGCTTGAAACAGCTCTATGAAGTTGGGGCATGATCCAAAGAATGGATCAAACTCTCACATGCTTGGTTCCTTTGCAAGTCATTTTTTTTTCATCATTTCAGGAAGAGTCCTGGTCTCTTTAAGTGTTGTCTTTAAAATACGCTTCATTACACACAAGCAAGGAAGTCTCTTCCCCCTTGAAGCCTATGCCCCGTACAGATACCCACCTAACCCCTTGTTTCTTTCAATTCTAATCTCAGCAGGTCGTCCTTCTCCATGACTGACTTGCCCTGACTCAGCCCCGACACACGAGGGCCTAACGAGGTGTCCATCATAATTATCCCCCAGAAACAAACGCAAGTCCCCCCCCCCCCTGTATATAACTGGTAAGCCTACATTAACACCTGTGTGGAATTAAATTACTGGCCAGGCAGACACCATTGATGTTTTCATAAGGGACAGTCAGAGTTGAGGCAGCGATGTGACCTTCCTCCTCCTGCTGCAGAGTCAGGGGGAACATTCAGCGAGGCTGTCTACTTGTACTGTCCGATAATTAAAGAGGGACCTCTGTTTTGTGATCCACTCATTTTTCCTGTACTGTAGATTATATTATTATTATTATAATACATTTGTGGTACTGAAACCAAGGTTGCTCTTTAAAGCCATTATACACTTTCGGAACAGAACAACAACAAACAGTTCACCAGATTTACAAATAACTTACAGGGTTTACAGAAGGTAATTGGTAAAAGACTTCTCTTGAAATATTATTCCATGAAATGCTTTACTTTTTGAGAAAACATTAAAACAATTATCAGTTCTCGACATCGAGAATTACAGATTTATAGTAAACACATGTCATGACATGGCGAAACGTGCGGAAACAAGGGTGGGTTTTCCCGTTATTTTCTCCCGCACCTGATGACCAATTGAGCCTAAATTATGACAGGTTTGTTATTTTATATATAAGATGTAAAACACAAAGTGTGGGCCTTGGACAATACTGTTTACCGAAAGTGTCCACTGGCTTTAAGTGGATGAAATCACTGGACATGTAGGTTGCAAGCTTGGTCATTGCCTTGGTGCCCTTAACATTCTCCAAAAGAAATTTACAATTTGCTCAGAGGGTGCCCTTTACCCTAGAGAAAATGTCCTAGTGCCCTCGCCCGTTCAAAAAAGAAGCATGCAGGCCTGCACACAACAGCAAATTCAGCCACCACGAACATGTTAATTTATCACGGCCTTCCGTGCACTTTGTATCCTCCCACTGTGTACCAATGGCATGAGAGGGCACGTCCATCAAAATAAATGGATCTGATGAAGGTAGACAATAATCAGGCTTCCATTGCAATAACATATCAACACATCTGGGTACAATTTCATGGAGCTACATTAGAAAGTTGCTAACAAAATTATTTTACCACCAGCCAAAACTACATGTACTAATGCAGGGAACGACTTCATCCAAAATTGTTGCATCAAAACTGCTTTGCTACTATTTTTTGTATAGCAACAACAATTTTTTTGCATAGCAGTCCGTAAATTTTGCATAGCAAATAAAAAAAATGCTTTATAATTGCAGGATACATAAATTTGAATCTCACACATTTTGTGACTGTTCCTGCTTGTTTCTGTAAGTAGATAAACACCAAGTTGGTTGTCAAAGTTGCGAGATAATAATGGAAGACAAAACACCCTTGTCGCATGAAGTTGTGTGCTTTCAGATGCTTGATTTCAAGACTTCAAAATCTTATTCTGAGGCCTCGAAATCGAAATCAAAAACCATGTTACTTCAGAGGGAGCCGTTTCTCACAATGTTTTATACGATCAACAGCTCCCAATTACTCGTTACCAAGTAAGTTTTTATGCTCATAATTATTTTGAGTAATTACCAATAGTGTCCACTGCCTTTAACATGTATTTCCCTTAAACCTACTAAGTACTAACAGTTCTTACTACAAACCTTACTTTTTTGCACCACAGTCTACCACCCATTTAAGCTCCAATAATTTGAGTCATCCCACCCCTTTAAGCTCACAACATTGGACTCATAATAATAATAATTATACATCAACACATGTCAGGGTATTAAATTCACATCATCCAGTAATAAATTGTCGTTTGAAGTCCAAGGACTCCATGGCATTGATATGAATTAACGAGGGGGAGGTACGCTACCCTAACCCCCGTAGATAACGCTTGTTTACAAAAAACGCGATCCTTGGTCCAACTGTGGTACCAAACTTTTTAATTGTTGGTAAGTTTTGAAAACATGCCAGACTTACTCTGACATTTGAATTTATCTTAAAGCCATATTGGACATTTTCTGAACAGAACAAAAATTTAAAGTTCAGAGATTTACAAAAAACTTACAGGGTTTACAGAAGGTAATGGTGAAAGACTTCCCTTGAAATATTATTCCATGAAATGCTTTACTTTTTGAGAAAACGGTAAAACAATTATCAATTCTCGATGTCGAGAATAACAGATTTATTTTAAACACATGTCATGACACGGCGAAACGTGCGGAAACAAGGGTGGGTTTTCCCGTTGCTTTCTCTCGACTCCGATGACCGATGGAGCCAAAATTTTCACAGGTTTGTTATTTTATATTATAAGTTGTGATACACGAAGTGTGGGCCTTTGGACATTACTGTTTAATACCGATGTTGTGCGATTGCTTTAAACTGCATCTTCAGTGTCTAGAGAATACCACTGCGTCTAACATTTGCATCATTGTGTAAAACAATCAGAGAGTTCCATATACATTGTACAATGTTACATTCACAAATAAACTTTTGGAAAGGTATCCATAGTCTTGGAGATTTTCAAGGGACACCAGAAAAGTTGGTGTTTATAAATTCTCAAAGTCACATCAATGCTCTGTTTCCAAGAATAAAAAATCAACACTTCTCAAAAGAGTCTGACTAAATAAAAGGCCCCAGAAACGCACATTTATTCTGCAATGGCCCAATGACATCATTCATGAGTGAGTTTTTTTATACGGACAGCAAAATCAAAATGCACATATTTTTTTCCCTTCTCTTGCGCAGACATTGTTACAGTCAAAGTCCACAAGGGGTGGTCGCCGAATGCTGTCGCTGTCACATTCGCCGTTTTTTCCTCGGCTCCACATGAATGGAAATTGCTCACTCTGGCTGTGAACAAATATTTCACTTGAGTTCACCCAAAAGTTACAAGGCGCTATAAGAAATGGCGAGCTTAATAAAAGACAATTTTCCATTCAATCCCTCGTCTATGAATCACTGGAGATTTCTTTGACTGGACTACATTTTCAGAGGGAAAAATGTTGCGGGAAAAATGGTTATTTTACATTTAACGTAACATTTTCTCAGTACTACATGTACATTTAATTATTATTTTAGAATCAGTAAGCTTCCAGTCTGAAATTACAGGCTTGGAATTTCATCTTTGAGAGGGCCAGGCCATTTTTTGTCACAACTTTCATTGTGACAATCTTAAATCTTAAAATCTTAAAGTCTTTCATAGCTTAGTGGGGTTTTTTGTTTTTGTTTTTTTTTAGAGCAGTGCCATGAGCACCGCTTGTGGCGGATACTGGCGCTAACAAAGTTTCCATTACTATTATTATATTATTATGATGGGATACTTTTCAAGGGGCACCAAGACGAAGACCATGGGCAACAGAGCCTCTTATCAGTTTACTCAATTATCAATCATGTGTGATACCTTTAAGATGTATTTGTACTGGGGTGGATTTCACAAAGGTAGTCCTAACTTAGGACTAGTCCTAGGCAATGCTAAGAGATAGGACCAGTCCTAAGTTAGGATGAGTTACTGGTCTTAACTTAGGACCAGTCCTATCTCTTTGCATAGCCCAGGACTAGTCCTAAGTTAGGACTACCTTTGTGAAATCCACCCCTGTACATGTACATGTACATGTACTGAGAGGAGAAATTTACAAATTCAGAAATGACATGGCAGCATTCAAACCAGCAGAATAATTTTTCCTTAAGAATTACGGTTCCTTATTATGCAGGCTTTACTTGGTTTTCACACCCGCAAGAATACAATGTGCTGTAAACCAGTAATGAATTGAGGGTTCGTACTGCAAGGAAAAACCGCAATTCAACTCGGCTTCAGTCAATAGCGTTCAGTTGTCAATTATTGCATTGTACCCAGGCTGTACAATCAGTAGTCAGGACTATGGATTTAAAGGGGCAATGGAGCCCACGTTAAATCAACATTAAAGAGGCGTCTAATCCATGACTCATTGAAAATTAGGTGTGAAAGCAACGGTGTAAAGGGACAGTACAGCTTCATTTATATAAGCATTCCTTTTTAAAGGGGGGCATTTGCATACATTGGTACATGTATTACAATACATTGCACACAATGTATGGTATAAACATGGTGGGAAACTTCCTCTTTAAAGAATCTTTGTTCGAAATGCAATCAGTATTTTGAGAAATTAGTAAAACAATTGGTTTTGTTCTTGCAATTATTCAAAACTTGTGGCCTAAGATTGCCTTTAAGACCATAAAAAATTACTTGGTAAAGAGCGCTGGAGAGGTGTTGATACTTTTTAAAAACATTGTTAGATACGACACCCTTTCAAGTAATGTAGTTCTAAAGAAAGGTCTTTATTCACCCAAAAATTTGAATCAGAAAAAAGCTTAAAGACATAGAAGCCTTTTTCAGGCATCTGAAATCAGACAATTCTTGGCAACATGGTTGTTTTATCCTTTTTTTCTTGCAACTTTACCTTTACAGGCAGTGGACACTATTGGTAATTACTCAAAAAATTTATTAGCATAAAACCTTACTTGGTGACGATGATGAGGTTGATGGTATAAAACATTTTGAGAAACGTCTCTGAAGTGACATAGTTTTTGAGAAAGAAGTTATTTTCTACGAATTTGATTTCGAGACCTCAGATTGAGAATTTGAGGTTTCGAAATCAACCATCTAAACGCACACAACTTCGTGTGACAAGGGTGTTACTGTTGTTTCTTTCATTTTTATCTCGCAACTTCGATGACCAATTGAGCTCAAATTTTCACAGGTTTGTTATTTTATATGCATAATGTTTTGATACACATTAGTGAGAAGAATTGGTCTTTGACAATTACCAATAGTGTCCAGTGTCTTTAACAACCAATTGAGTCTACATTTTTCACAGGTTTGTTATTTTAATGGGATACACCAAGTGAGGATACTAGTCTTTGACAATTACCAAATGTGAACGCTTCCTTTAAAGGGAAGGTACTCTATTGGTTATTGTCAAAGACCTGTGTTCTCACTTGGTGTATCTCAACATATGCATAAAATAATGTAACAAACCTGTGAAAATTTAAGAGTTGGGAGAAAATGATGAAAGAAAAACACCCTTGTTAGACGAATTTGTGTGCTTTCAGATAGGAATAAAAGACTTCTAGCTAGAAGTCTTTTATTATTTTAATGAGAAATTACCTCTATTTCAAAATCTATGCTACTTCAGAGGGAGTCATTTCCCACAATGTTTTATACTATCAACAGCTCTCTAATGCTCGTTACCAAGTCAGTTTTTAAGTTAATATTTGTTTTGAGTAATTACCAAACAAGTACCTTCCCTTTAACAAAATTGCACTAGTACTTTCCAACACTCCAGCTGTACATCTGAGTACACTATTCCTTTAAAATATTATCTCTCCCCACTAGGCATCCTACGTTGCCGAGATCTCAAATCTCTCCGCCGTGTTGAGGTCATAGTTTGCCTCACCATGACTCACCTGTTAACAACTCGCATAATTGCAAATTACCGCAATGTTTTTCGGCGATGACTCGTAGCCATTTTCTCAGTGGGTTTTGGATATATTGGATTTGCTGGTTGCAAATTTAAAGGATCCGATAAATCGGAAACTGCTCAACACATGTGAATAAATTGAACCAGATCTACAGTGATCCAGATTAAATGATGTCGACTAAAATCAATTGATTTATTATATTACGATCCATAAAAAGAAACGCAGAGGGTGTCAACTTTTCCCCTAAAGACAAAAATTGAAACAGGAAAAACATACAGCTCATAACAGGCGTTCAGAGTAACCAATGTTTAAAAATAAACAAATTCCCGAATTCACCCAGTCCACCCACCCCTAATTTTGTTTTTTAAATGTATTGACAGACTATATTATGTACCGATACCCTACATTATACGCTGAAGAATGAGGCAGACATTTTGACATCAAAGTACTCTCCCAGCTCAGGATTTTTCAATGGCGTTTCCTGGCCTTCCAGGATACAACTTTTCAAGACAAGGAAATTCTTGCATGAGGTACAGAGGTCCGAGCCTATCAAAACAAGTTTGACCGCGAATAATGGACAGTACAAACAAACATGACCACTACACAAACAGACATGGCAGACGACCTGGTGGTAGAGACCGCTGCTGGCTATTTTCAGCTTAAAATTTTGCCTTTTGTTCCTCGTATTTTAACTGTAAGCTGAACTTCCGTTTTCAATTATAAATTTCTTTTGACCCACCCACCCAGAATTTTGAACAAAATAAAAGAAAATGCTTCTAAAAACAACGACTACTCTGGCTGGGTCCTAAAAGCCTGCCAGAAACCCTAACAATAAAAAAACATAAACATACTATACGTGTGTACAACAACATGTATCACCGAATAGGTGTACACTTTGAAATTTATATAATTTTTCATGTGTTCCCGGTTACATAAATTTAAATATATATTATGCACTTTCTTTAAACTTCGGGTTATTTGAAAGTAACACCTTTTCGAAACCCCAATGGGAAATACTTTACACTCCAAAAGGTGGACTGAATAGACAGTGAAAAAGAGGATTGCCGTTGCTAGGGGCAACTGACACAATACCAAACCCTGAGGGGTCACCTGTGTGACCCAAATTTGCTATAATATATTTTTGCTCCTTCCCGCTCGAGAACATCGGGATAATGAATGGTTGTCGGACTCAGTCTGGTTGTGTAATCATGTACGTTGAGATCGTGTTTTTAGTGAAACCCGAAAAAGCGTTTCTGTTAATAATGGTTCAGTCACATTGTATAATACATCTAGGGCCTACAGTGTGTACTAACAGGCCTGATACTTCTTGGAGGCAATGCCCCCTGTAATTGCCTCGGTGCCCTTCAAATGCTCACAGGAGAAATTTACAATTTCCTGAAACATAGGGTGCCCTTTTACCAAGGAGAAAATGCCTTGGTGCCCTTGCCCTTCCAAAAACGAAGCACATTCCTGTATTAATGTACACATATGTACAAAGACCATACCTTTATTTACAAAAGGAGCGACAATGTACATTCAAGGGCTTTTCTGACAGGCAAAGATACCAGAGTTTTACCAACATTTGCGTCCTACAATCAGCAGGGAACGATTTCATCCAGCAATTTTTCATAGCAAAGTATTTTGACTGAACAGATTTTCTGCACACAGAATGCTAACATTGAGTAATTAGCAAATGATGATTTTTAAGTAGTGCTCAAATGACACATTTTGCGTAGCATTGTGCTCTATTATACAAGGATAATTATTCACTGATCAGAGAGATTTTGTACAATTAAATGGTAAAGCTTGTCATTTCACTAGTCTGCCATTTTTACTGGTCCACATTTCAAGGTTTTTCTCTCAGCATCTGTCATTTAAAGGCAGTGGACACTATTGGTAATTACTCAAAATATTTATTAGCATAAAACCTCACTTGGTAACGAGTAATAGGGAGAGGTTGATCTAGTATAAAACATTGTAAGAACGGTTCCCTCTGAAGTGACATAGTTTTCGAGAAAGAAGTAAATTTTCCACGAATTTGATTTCGAGACCTCAGATTTAGAATTTGAGGTCTCGAAATCAAGCATCTGAAAGCACACAACTTTATGTGACAAGGGTGTTTTTTCTTCCATTATTATCTCGCAACTTCGACGACCGATTGAGCTCAAATTTTCACATGTTTGTTATTTTATGCATGTTGAGATACACCAATTGAGAAGACTGGTCTTTGACATACTAATAGTGTCCAGTGTCTTTAAGCATGTTATGAAAAGGTTGGGGATCAGCAATACATTTAAGCTAGCCAGCAGGACTCCTTCATGACAGAATTCTGACTGTTTTAACTAGCCTTTGGACAGCGGACCACAACACTGCATAGCAGTTTTAGACAACTGAGTGCGACGTCTACATACAGACAATGAGGACAAACCCAGGCTAGTTTGTTTAGAACCCCCATTCCCTCTTTCCTCCTTGGTAATAGTTTCCAACCTTGACTTTAATTACCTTAAGTAATTAGTTAATTCAGCCACTACCTGCTGTTTATAGCAATACAAAACACCGCCGCCATGTGACCTCAAGGTTTTCATTAGCGTCAACAAATGCCAATGGAAGGGAAAAATATCATTTGACCGGCCAACTGGTCAGGGTCCATTTCCATGGAGCTGCAATTTCCTACAATGTACTTAACAGAAATTTTAGTCTGTTTAAAGCTTTACCATTATTAAATTCACACTAGGACCATTTTTTCCATGACGTAATACTTGTATGTTCAGTCACACTTCCGTTCAGAGGGAAATACATATTTCCAGGGGTCGATTTCACAAAGAGTTAGGACTACATGTAGTCCTAACTTAGGACTAGTCCTAGGAGATGTACAAATTGCACTGGTAGTCCTAAGTTAGGACGAGTAACTGGTCCTACATGTAACTCGAGATAAGACTAGTCCTAACTCTTTGTGAAATCCACCCCAGGCCTGATACTTCACAGAGGCACTGGAGGCGATTGCCTCAATGCCTCCTGGTCATTGCCTTAGTGCCCTTGAAATGCTCAAATTTCTCACGTGCCCTTTACCAAGGAGAAAATGCCTTGGTGCCCTTGCCCTTTCAAAAACGAAGCATACAGGCCTGTATTTCCCTCTAAAAGGAAGTTGTATTCGAGAAAACTGAAAACCCCCAAACCCCATCTGGTTTCGGTTGTAACAACCAAAATTAAGGACATTGTGTTAACAAAGACAATTTCGCATCCAACTTGCTCGCTCCGGGGGCCATACTTACTGAAATGAGGGTGGGCGCGAGTCTCCGATGCCACCCGTTCGCTCCATGGGGGGCTGCAGGTCTGACGGAGCCTCGCTTTGGCATTGTGACGCAGTGTCGGAGGGCGCCCCCGTGCTACCGTCGCCGGGAACCAACTAAAGAGAAATAAATGAAAGTACCAGGTTGTCAATTATACACCATTTTGAAAATTTTGCACTTGTCAGTGAAGAAATAAGAGAAATGGATTTGATTTGGTAAAATATATTTTTAGTCCAGCAAATTTGTTGCGCTGCTACGAAATAATGTTGTTTCAGGCCTGATGCTGCAATTGCCTCAATGCCCTACATGTATGTCATTGCCTTGGTGCCCCTTTAGCCCTTGAATAAAGGTGCCCTTTTACAGAGTAGAAAATGCCTTGGTGCCCTTACCCTTTCAAAAATGAAGCATCAGAGATGTTGTTGTAAACCTAAAAAAGAATGATCTTTTCCATTTTGCAAACCATGAGTGCATTTCTTAGCTACCGGGACTACAGGATCTGTTTTTCATTATCATCCAAAACATACGGTAAACCAAGCCCAATTGCTTGCAGAAATCTATTTATAAATCCTTCCATTATTTCACGACTTGTAAAATGCATGACGTCATTACATGCCCCATTTTTCATGCACAGTGGCCAAGCGAGGGATTTTAAGACGGTAAAACCTGCACTGAAACAAATTAGTCCCTGGTTCCCCGACATAAATGAAAGGCAATTTAACACTTGGAGGGTTTTCTACTATCCTGTTCACCGCCATCAGCACAGACAGACAAAATTTACAAGGGATTTTTGTTTTCCTTGGTGGTTGTCGGCCTACTTGCTGTTCAAAGATGTTTTTAGGACATTTAATGGCAGACTACATGTACATGTACTAAATATTGGATAGCTCATTTGATACTATTTCAGGGCTCGAATTTTGAAGATTCTGAGTTACACGTCCAGGGTTCCAAATTAGCAGTTGCTCGGTCGCCAAATGCCAGTGAGAATTTTGAGATGTTTTTAAAATTTCTCTGACACTAAACAGGAACAGAAAATCAGAGCTGTTTCCCTCAGAAGTTGCTTGCATTTGCATCAAACATTTACAGAACAAGAAATACAAAATACAGAATATTTTCCTCCTGAACAAGTTCAGACCAAGAATGTTGTGAGAATTTCTGAGAAATCCCCTAAGCTTGTTACTTTAATCACAGATCAATCAGCTGATAGAAACAGCTCTTGATGGACAAGCCTGGCACAATGGATGGGGAATTTGCTGGCCAGACACAAACCCAGGCTAGGGCCAACCTTATTAAACGGGCTATTGTTACCCAGTCTGTTGTCCAAGGCTTAACCCAGCAGTAATGGGGGGGGGGGGGAGGTATTAAAGGGCTACTTACAATTTCATTATGGGTCATTCAGGGGATTTTTTTTTCATGGTAATGAGTGTTCCAATAATCGAAAGAAGGCAAGGTGTGTGTTCTAATCATGCTCCAACAAAAAAATTCAGGTTTTAGTTTTCCCAATTGTTCTTTTTCAAAATGTGAATATTGTTTTTGAAATTGGAAAAAGGTATCCAATGGTAACTGTGGTAACTATTCTTTGAAAAAATTTTTTATTTATTTATTTTCTCAAAACTTCAAAAAGTGGGGAAGATAAAGGCACATCAAATAAATAAAAGGTACATTTCAGAAACAGGCAGCATATTGCACCACAACAACTTGTAAACCATATATGGTGCTAAGAATTAGATCTTATATCTCAAATTTCGTCCATCTCCTTGCAGTAATAATACCTGGCGCTTTGTATCCTTTGGCAAAAGGCGCATAATAATTACGGTTATTACTATTATTAGGATAGCCCTGACACTCTTGGACGACCCCCAGACCATCCTGACAAAGTATGAAACAAAAGGGTTTAGAGCGATCTGAGCAGCTGACCGAGAGTATCAAGATCATCACATTCAAGAAACTGGACGATGAGTTCCCTCTGAAAATGAGTTCCCTCTGATATAACCAAGTACTACGTTCTTCTTATCCAGCGCTTAGCTAAAACATCATTTTCACCATTGTAATCATTGCAACTTCATTAGTTCCATGCACATGTTTGTCTGCACAGCATTTGCCTAACCACCCACTAGGGGTCAAGGGTCACTGTGTCTCAACACCAGCTAAAACTGGAAGTCAAAAGACACAAGACAGTGCCCCCATGGTCGTAAATTATTGCAATGTTTTGACAGTTACCCTGCCAGGGTTGAAATGAGGAAGGCTAGACCAGAAACCAGATTTATATTGCATGGTAATGTACTTTAAAGGGTCTGGCAGTGACTCTTAGTGGGACACAAAACTGAGGCCTATAGATTAACATACAATAAACTCACACAGACACTGTATTAATGGTAGGAAGCTTCCCTTAAAATTGTACTTTCTGGGGTACTGTAGTTTTTGAGAAATGAGTAAAAAAAATATATAATAGTGTTCAGCTGAGGAGATGCAGACTGTATGTAAAACGTATTTTCGTGACATTGTTTTCCTCATTTTTTAAAAACTACAGCACCTCAGCAAGTTAAATTTTTAAAGTACAAAAGTAAGCTTTCTACTATCATTACCTTCAAACCGTGTAAATAAAATATAAATCTGTGGACATTGTGTTTTGTGTTACAAACAGTACCCAAATCCCTTCAAGGCATCTGCAGATATCAACCATTCACAGACTGATGAAAAGGGAAACCAAGTTCTTGTTTTCCAGATGAAATTCTTGGAATTATTTTCGTCATCAGTCTGATTAATGACAGCTTGAGATGTGACGAAAGATGCCCCGAGTACAGGACCTGGCCTGATACTTAATACTGGCAAATTGCCTCCCTGGTACAAATTGCCATGGTGCTCTTTATTTAAAATTCCCTCTTTGAAGTGCCCTGTGCCCTTTACTTGTCAAAGACAAAGTATAATCACACAGACAGTATCATATGCATGGATCTTAAAGGCAGTGGACACTATTGGTAATTACTCAAAATATTTTTTTAGCATAAAACCTGACTTGGTAACAAGAAATGGGGAAAGGTAGATAGTATAAAACATTGTGAGAAACGAAGTGCCGTGGTTTTCGGGAAAGAATTAACTTTCAACAAATTTGATTTCCAGACCTCAGATTTAGAATTTGAGGTCTCGAAATCAAGCATCTGAAAGCACACAACTTCGTGTGACAAGGGTGTTTTTCTTTCATGATTATCTCGTAACTTTGATGACCAATTGAGCTCAAGTTGTCACAGGTTTGTTATTTTATGCATACGTTGAGATAAACCAAGTGAGAAGGCTGGTCTTTGACAATTACCAATGGTGTCCAGTGTCTTTAAAGCCGAACACTAAGTTATTTTATCTATTGGTGACTGATATTTTCAAAGCTTATACAGTGTATATAGTCTGGTTCTTGAAAATATGCAAAATTAATCAAATTATGTGTACATAAGCGTGATTAGGTCCCATGCCAAAACTGAACAGATAAAATAAAGGCCCTTGAACATGAATTTGTAGAATTAGAACACCTTCTTAAACACTTCTGGTTTTCACCAGTGCAAGATATTGACCTTGGTTGTTGACACGTCGCAGTGAAAATCAGCTCCTCACAATAATTTAATAGTTTTTATTATATTATTCCACTAAGATCTATGGCCACTCTGCAATAAAACCAGTTAAATGATTTGATACTTTGATCTTAGACCTCCAAGCCTGGAATTTCATCTTTGAGAGAGCGAGGCCATTTTCATTTTACAATGTTCAAAGGCTCTTCCAATGGAAAACTTAAAGTCTATGGGAAATTTCTGAAGGGGCAGTCACCCAATCCAAGACCAGCTGGGGCAACAGAGACTAGTATACATGTGTCCTTTGTGTAATTCCCAGGCCTGAGACTCGCCAAAAGGCATTCTGAATCTCTGGAGATGTATTCTTGATGATGATGCCTCGCCAGAGCATTGTGTCCCATTATATATTCATCTCATCAACATTTGAGAACAACGTACAAAGTACAAAAATGGTCTGGTCATCGTTCTAGTTCCCCCAGAACACAGTGTCTTGTTTATCTGGGTCAAGATACAGCCTCAAGGGAAGATATGATGTACAACATCAGTAACCTGATTTCAATCAAGTAATTATCTGAACGTTCGGAGTACATTGTAAGGTAAAGATCTGCCGTCATATTTCGGGCGTTTGTAAAAAAAAAAATTAAAAAGCGGCAGGCCATTCAGTCTTTGGAAAGTTTCAACTTTGACCATATTTTGTCAATCATGCTGATTCAGTGACTGTTTGACAAAGGGTTTGCATTTTTGATGTTCTTGGTCAGAAATCCATTGATTACAAAAAAAATATTTGATTCTAAGAAGAAAATAATATTCACACAAAAACGGTACAGTCTGCTTTTCTTGAATACATCTTGTAAGTTAACAATTGAATCTTTTTTTTTACTGGTAATTTTAGGGAACTGCACCTTTATGCCAAGCGCCTTATACACAGGAAATTATGGTACATTGTACACTACATATGTGAGCTGCATGATGTTACACATGTAGGTATTCTTTAAAATCATAACTGCAGGCTGGATTGGTTTAAATCCATATATTGTAGCTCTATGGTGTATCCACGTACCTCATCATTCAAAACCACAGGATATGATAATGAATGATCAAACAGTAGGAGGGTTAATAATAGAAATTGAATTAGGCAGACCCTCATAATAATTCAAGAGAAAAAAGTATGCTATTTTTGTTGGAAAGGTGACAACACGACAAATGATTAAAAAAAGTTCAAAACAACATAAAAATCTTAAACTTTCAATGTTGATCCAACTTACCCATGACACCACCCGGCCGTTGAAGCACGGCAGCTTCGTCTCATCGTCTACAATTTCTTCTTTGACGACTCTGCAAGTAAAGGAAGAGAGTGCACATGGCGTGTTATGATTTGTCATTCGAGAACCACGCCAATGAATTGAAGAAGTATGGAATGGAAATAAACATTCAGTGCTGCAGGCCTGGATTTTTCATCTTTGAAACGACGAGGCTGTTGTCATTTTGCAAAGATCATACACTATACGGTTTATAGTCTGGTTGTTTCTGCACGCACACATAGATCAGAATACAGTAGCAGCACCAATTCTAGTACATGTAGGGGGGTTGTACATTTGTACATTTTGTACATTTGTACAACTTCTACAGGCCTTGAATTTCACGAAGGCCACTAAGACCATGGTCTCTGTTGCCCTGGTCTTGGCCTTAGTGCCCATCCCATCGATTTGATGATTTTTCAATGGAAGTGCCCTTTGAAAATGAAAATAGCCTTGCCCTCCTAAAGATGAAATTTCAGGCCTGCTACTGCTACATGTAGGTACGAAAGCTCAGTGCATATTAAAAAGTAACCTTACTCAAATTGCACAAGCAGTATTTGCCTACTTTAAAAGTTAAAACTTGGGGCGGGGGTGGGTGCAAAATTACTGCAAAGCCTTTACGGTATGAAGTCGATCGTACTCTGTGATCAATCATAGTTAATGCACTCTGAGGTGATTCCTTATGGCCACTTCCTACTGACTTCTTTAAAAGCAAAGATTTTAAAGATAACCTTAAAATTGTAAAATGCATGACCTTAAGAAAAGGTAGGGAGAAATACGGCCGATGGATGTTAAAACCTGGCGGGTGCCACAAAAAGCGTGGTGGTGCGCCGACCTTTTGTGCATGTTGCAGGCCTGGAGTTTCATCTTTGAAAGGGCAAGGCCATTTTCATTTTGCAAAGGGCAAGGCCATTTTCATTTTGCAAAGGGCAAGGCCATTTTCATTTTGCAAAGGGCAGTTCCATTGGGAAATCTTAAAGTCTATGGGAAACTGTCGAAGGGGGAATTTTTTGAAGGGGCACCAAGGCCAAGACTAGGGGCAACGAAGGCCATGACTGAGTGGCCTGTGTGTACTGTAATTCCAGGACTGATATTGGAGAACACTGACCAAGTTTTCATAGAGCTCTAGTAACTTTTGTCAGGAACATAGAGTTATAAATAAGAACTAGAGGGCGCACTGGTGATGCTTCGTGCAGAAACGCAATGGGACCGCAAGGAGACACACGCGCCATTCTGTACACGTGTTGAATATGAAGTACACGTTGGAGTTTATGTTTTGAACGCTATACGCGATGCTGTTTTGTCAACATACAAAATGGCCACACAAACACACGCTGTGCGATGCCTGTTTTGCCAACTTAGAAAATGGCCGCCTGCGCGCATGCTGGGTCGCGTATGTAGGCCAGTGCGCCCTCTAGTTCTTATATTATAACTCTATGGACATGGTCAGGAATGACATTCCTCCATGGACTAGGCCTTCTGGTTAAACTTGCACAGGAAGTGGCTCTCTGGAATCTCCGATACTCGGAGGTTATCAATTACTTACAGGAAATAATTCAAGTGTTTTTCATTTGCTGTAATCTGCGCTGTAATAGAGCATTAAACTTAAATGTGTGTCATACTGCCAACTCACAGATGGGGTGCATCAGAATAATATGGGGTGAAAGAGAATGTACTGGACCCCTGGAAAGTACCTTGAAAAGTATTGCGCAAGACAATATTTAGACTTGGGGGCCTACATGTTCGTACATGTATAAATGTTAGTGTTACACAAAATCATCCTACAAAGTTCTAATTGTGGACACAAACTGTAAAAACTGAAAGTTTGTATTGCATTGTGTTCAACTTAATAGGGCCTAGAGTAACAGGGTTCTCCCATGCATGCATTAAGATGGCGTGGTATATCAGGTCGATTCTAGGCCTGGGCGAATTATTCGAATATCCGGTTAATGGCGAATAGGTTTTCCTATCCGTAACCGCGAATGCCTTTTTTTTTCTTAACCGGATATCCGCATACGGCGCGAATAGCTATACCGGATAGTTCTGTAATTACAGCCAAGTAACCGGATATTCTTTAATATCCGAATATCCGGGGACGTCGGGCGACAACTGATATGAATGTTTTGTCTGAATCCTTATGAAACTTCCATTGAGACAGCATAAAACAGCATAAATTAATTATTTAACTATGCTCACCTCCTTGAAGAGTTCAAACAATGACATATCTGACGTATTTTGTTCAAAGATTACAAAAGTTTTCCTTCACGTAGAGTCAATCACGATCAAAAGAAAAAGCAAATCGCCATCTTTAAATTAGATCCGGTCATTTTTATGAATGAACCGAGTGACACTGTCTAAAACTAATATCAATCCGCCCATAAGATCTCATTCACAAACGAACAGCGCCCTCTAGCGGCGAAAAAACTATTTGAATATCCGGTTAATTTCGGATATAATTTCGGATAGTTGGCCAGCGGTATCCGAATAACAAAATTTCACTATTCGCCCAGCACTAATATCAGGTCGATACATCGATTGCGGGCCAAAACCAACAAAACCATTTACTTCTTTTATGTAGGGCCTAAATGTATTAAACAGAACTCATAAAAATATTATGTCAAGAAAAAAAACCATTTAGAATGACCCAGATTGCACAAAGGGCATTTTATTTAATAGAACTCCCGTGAAAATTGCCTGTGTTTATGGTTTTATATTTCCTGGAAACAGACTGATGTGACAAGGGCTGGAATGTACACTTTCTCTAAAGGCACAACATTCTCAAAATCATGTCAGAAAAGAGTTCTAAACAAACAATATTTTATTCGGTTTGTACTCGATCCTCGATTAACTTATTGGCGAGATCTGTATGAGGGACTCTACATGTAGGCCTACATTCCTGCTGAATATCTGACAGAAAACTTGAGAGGTCAGAGCCAGCAGTTTCACCCACATTTCACCCACGCCACAACGGTCGCCACCACAACACAAAGCAAACATCTTATCATATTGGACACAGCTGTTTCATGTCTATTTGCCTAATTGTGATATTATTGGGAATGGAGTTTTTCAAAACCTAGCGTCAGGCCTGTAATTACAAAGAGGCAAAGGAAAGCATGGTCTAACTCTCTGTTGCACTAAACAATTATGTTTGGCCCACAGTAGGCCAATGAAGGCCATGGCGGCAATTGCCTCCATTGCCCCTGGTCATTGCCTTGGTGCCCCTTCCTTGAAGCCCCTTGAAGAGTTCTACAATGTAATAGAGGAAACTAAAAAATGTGTTTGTGCCCTTAGCATCACGCCTGGTGTTGCAATGTGGATCACAGCTGTTTCATGTATTATGCCTTGTTTATTATAAATAGGGCCTATTATAATAAAATGGAGTTTCAATCATGTAATGTTAGCTTACAATTATATTAGTCACCAAGAATCAAATTTACATAATGTAATGTATACGTATTACTAATTTAGGCCATGTAAAAAGAGCCATGCACCAGTCCAATTGATGCGCATGATCGGCACGCACACGATTCTGAGTGAAACTAGCAACCATCACGGCGTGCTGATTTTGAAACAATGCGGAAAAAGACTAAAACGCCAATTATTACATGGCGTTCATCTTGGTAGCTTGATTCATTTTTAAACTGTACATGACTTCCCACGATGCATTGCTGTATATTTTGAAGAGTTATACTAGAGGACGCACAAGCCTACATGTAGATACGCGGCCAGGTGTACGGCCATTTTCTAAATTGACAAACAGCATTGCATAGCATTATAACACACACAAACTTGTGCTTTGTATCCAACGCGCGTACAACTCCTTGGTCCCGTTGCGTTTTTGCACGCAGCATCACACAATGCGCCCTGTAGTTCTTAGCATAACTCTATGGTGCATTTACATGTATGGGCTGTTAAAGAATACTAATTGGTTTTGCATTAAAATGTTTTTACTACAACTTGGAAAATCACCAACAACAAATGTGCGAAACTTCTCCAGTGGAGAAATTTCAATCTCAACCAACATGACTGAATGTAGATTTGATTTACAAATTCAAAGTAGGGCTGCAATTTAATTTGTGGGCAAGTCGACCTAGATGAATTTGACCAATTTGAATTTTACACGACCCGCAATGGTATACATCGTACAATGAAAATAATTGGGCTAAAACTTATTTCCTTTTTTCTGACGTAGGCAACAAAAACAACTAAAATTCTGACAATGACACCGCAACCAAGAAAGGGACAATTTGACAAACATACAAATTTGACAAATACCTGTGCGGCAGTTGTACATTGTAAAAAAATATTGATTTTCTTGATCATGTTATTTCTGACTAAATGAATGCATGTTGTTGCCAATTTAAATGAAGAGCAGATATTGCTTGCTATGTTAATTAAAGCAAGTGCTAAAAATAGACGCAATATTAATGCCCAAGGTTGGTTGCAGAGTATGGATGAATATGGACTTGATTCAAGTCTTAGACCGCGGTTATTCTTATCTGCATCTCCGCCACAAACACGCCCCCACATAATAGTAGGCTGATCGTAGGCTAAATGACGAAGGTTGATCACAAGAGGGCGCTGTTTTTAGCGGCTTTCAGGACGTCTTAAAAACCACGATCAAAGACTTGGAACCAAGTCTAGGATGAATACCAATGATGGCTGGGTCTTGGATTGAAATGTCAAATTTTTTAGATTTTTTTGACAGGTCTACAGTAGGTCCTAATTGCAGCTTTTAGGGAAAAGAAACACAAACGATTAGTTATTTTGTTTACAATAACAATCACCAAAATCATCACTCAGTCTTGATGTTGGGTGCACATTCACAAATATACATTCTTTGTAGGCCTACCAAACAAAAAGTAGGTTAACATCTGACCATTTTACATCAGTATCATCATAAACGAAATTAAAAATAAATAAACATAATAAATTGTTTTCCCATGGGGTTCCCCTGTATTTAATGTGCTTATAAATAAAACTCTGCTTTTGTATCATTTTTTTTAACAGAACATGCCACCAGAGTGTATACTTCAACCATAGATAGAGCAAAGACATGCTCTATGCTTCAAAAGTACAAATAAATACATGTATTTTTTGAAATAAATGTGAATTGGTCAAATCACATTTTCCCAGCAGTTTAATTTTAATAAACCAATTCTGTACTTTATCATACATGTAATGTATGTAAACTTTATGTGTCATTACTCATTGATTATAAAACAAAATCATTAAATTAGCATGTTCAAAATAAAAACAGGTAATGATTCCATCAAAGATAATACATAATGTTCAAACTTCATCTCCAATGTGTTTATAAAAACTACTATCACTGGTCCATCACGCATTTCATACATTGTGTTGTGTTCTGCAGTCAAATTAAACACAAACAATGCCGCATTTGGCACGTCACATGAACACCACACGACAGTACCGTTTGGTCAAGCAAATCGGTCACTTTCTTCAAGAAAAAAATATTTGAAACTCCAGAAGGCTACGCCCAAATCCTTCAAAAACTCACACCACTGTGTTCATACAAGGACTCCATCATTATAAAAGTCTACTATCTGAAGTGGAATTTCGGAATCAAGTCGAAGATCATTGAAGAAAATGTGAAATTCCAAAGGTACTTCAGCAAGATGTGTGCTCACAAAATCTACTCACCCAAAATCATCGTCCATTGATTTAAAGAAAAATTTGTAGTTCGGCCGGTTAAGAACATTCTTAAAATCGCCCAAAGTCACTTGATCAGCAGGAATTGGTAATTTCACAAGATATGGTGTGTCTTCATCGTCTATATGGTATATAATTTTGGTCTCCTCCATTTTCAGACGGCCGAAAATCGGCTAAAATATCCCGGTTCCCTTCAAAGAAAAATTCAGCTTCGTTCACCACATTCTTCGCGAACACGACGTCCATGCACTAAACATCACACACTGTATATTCAATGGGGAATCTCAGCAAACTGGCCATTCACGCATGCTAATGACCCCGGAGAAGTCATGAATATTTAAATCACACGACATTCTCTGTGGCTCTCTCACTCCCTCTGGAAAGCTTAAAACTCTGCGTACAGAAATTTTACTGGGATTTATTAATTCTTGCGATTTGGAATACAAAGCATTAATATTCTGGTTCATGTTTTCAGTATTTTGAGTTTGACAAAATAATTGGATTTAAAGACAACATTAAAACAACAGGCTATGTCGAAGAGTTACGGCTGTTTCACCGATTAACATAATCTTTCGGACAACAGTCGTCGTGTTTTTCATCCAAAAAGTAAAGATGGCGGCGCCCTTGTGCTAAATCTTGTTGTGCATGCTGTGTACACAGACTTCGTAAGCCTCATCATTGTGGTTATTTTGCCTTTTTAAAGCAGTCAAGAGCAGTGTGTTTTTCCTGTTTATTCGTGAGTAAATAAATGTGCCCTTACTGGTCTGGTTGGGAATATTATAACTACGAATGATTCATTTTGTGCTAAATTTTGAGATCCTTTTTTTATGACATTTGACTTGTTTATAAAAATAAAAACATTTATTAAGTTGGCCTATTGTCCGATTGACTAAATAATAAAAAATGTTCGTAGAAATTTGTACTTATAAATGAATAATTATATTGTTACTGTTCTTTCACAATTTTCTCTATCAATCATGTATGCTTTTTATTATAAAAGACAAAAAGCGACTGTCTAGTCCTTGCTCTAAAAAAAAATATATGATTGGACATGGTTGAGAAGTCAGGTTGGCGCAGTGTAGGTTCACGATAACCATGATAACGTAACCCTCCTCCCTATGGCGAGATAATAATAATAATAATAAGGGAGTAGAGCGTCAAAGTCACTGATGGGTCTAATCATCGGTCAAATTTTGAAGACAGATTCAACAACAGCTCTCATCTTTTCGTTTTCATTTTTTTTTCAGAGGAAATTAAAAATGGCTGATGAGGAACAAGAAAAGACGTACACCTGGGAGGGAGACTATGAGAAAACCTGGTGAGTGAACATTATTATAAAATCTAAGTAGGATTTGAAACTTTGCACGCTGAATTTTAAGCAGGATACCAGCATGACCAGTGACAAATTGTACACGTAGCATGGTAGTTTAGCTGACAAATCACAGTTTTGTTGTTCCTAGCTACCTTTTTGTGCTTGAGCAGCTCTAGCAAGTTGGGCCCCCCAGCCGATTTCATGAAACGCTAGGATTAATTCTCCCTCAAGTTAGGACGAGTAACTCGTCCTGACTCAGGATGGGTTCGTTGCGTCCTATTGCTATAGATACAAAAAGTGTACTCGTCCTAAGTCCTAAGATAAATCATAAGTTAGGAAGAGTTTGGTGAAATTGACGGCTGGTCAGCTGTTGAGAATTCAACAATGTCTAATCAACATAATGATTTTTGTTGTTTCTTTAAGGGAGGCACTTCGTGAGGATGAACATGGTTCCCTTCAGACGACGGTGGATGACATCATACTGAGAGCTAAACGGAAACGTTTGGCAGACAGACCACCCAATATCCGTCTAGGAATGGTAAAGAACAGCAAGAGTGTGCTCAGGTTTTTTAAAAGGGAATGCAAATTGAACTGATTGGTGTGTGACGCTGCCAGTCTACTGCATCTGACTCGAGTTCTGATGGTTGAAACATTGCAGTGTGGGTTCGAATCCCCATCATTAATCTTGTGTCCTTCATCATTATAAGAACCAATTATTAAAGGAACACGTTGCCTTGGATCGGTCGAGTTGGTCTTTGGAAAGCATTTGTAACTGTTTGTTATAAAATGCATATAGTTACAAAGATGTTTTAATAGTAGAATACAATGATCCACACAAATTTGCCTCGAAATTGCGTGGTTTTCCGTTTACTTTGCGAACTAACACTGTTGGCCATTTATGGGAGTCAAAAATTTGACTCCCATAAATGGCCGACCGCGTTAGTCGACGAGCTAAAAGGAAAACCATGCAATTTCGACCGATACTTGTGTGGATCGTTGTATTCTACTTTTAAAATATCTTTCTAATCACATGCATTTTATAACAAACGGTTTAAAACGCTTCTCAAAGACCAACTCGACCGATCCAAGGCAACGTGTTCCTTTAAAAAGGCCCTAACACTCAACATTATTCAGGATTAGTTAAAGCAGTCATCGTGTTCAAATTTCTGATTTTGCTTACACTTTATTCTTTTCTTTAGATGAGGCACCTCTTTGTGGTGCTTGACATGTCCCGATCTATGGAAGACCCAGACCTTAGACCAAGTCGACTCCGTTGTTCAATCAAGGTGAGAATCCCAACAGGGTAAAGCTCAAATCAGAGGGGATCAATTTTAAATCAGTTTAAAGGCAGTGGACACTATTGGTTATTACTCAAAATAATTATTGGCATAAAACCTTACTTGGTAACGAGTAATGGGGAGAGGTTGATAGTATAAAACAATGTGAGAAACGGCTCCCTCTGAAGTAACGTAGTTTTCGAGAAAGAAGTAATTTTCCACGAATTTGATTTCGAGACCTCAGATTTGAAGATTGAGGTCTCGAAATCGAGCATCTGAAAGCACACAACTTCGCGTGACAAGGGTGTTAATCTTTCATTGTTACATGTATCTCGCAACTTTGGCGACTGAGCTAAAATTTTCACAAGTTTGTTATTTTATGCATATGTTGAGATACACTGAGTGAGAACCCTGGTCTTTGACAATTACCAATAGTGTCCAGTGTCTTTAAGTAATAAGGATGGCTTAGTTAACTCAGTGAAACTCTGTGGAAAAAAAAAGAAAATTGTATTTAACTTACCTGATTTGGCAATTAATGTGTCTTTTTTGTCTTTTCTTTTCTGCGTGTGCAACAATGGAATTTACATAAACCACTGAATTGGTAACTGAATTTAAAACGATTGTGCTGACGTTTTCACTTTTTTCTCTGTGCAATAGTTGTTGGCGACGTTTATTGAGGAATACTTTGACCAAAATCCAATCAGCCAGGTTTGTATTTTACTTAATTGTACACGATTTTAACTCATTGTTGCTTTTAACAGTAGACTTTTTACCTCACCCGGTAGTACTCATTGAGCAGGACAGTTCTGTTCAGAACTAAGTTGTCTCCCAAGTTCTGGAGAAGGAATAGCAAGACAAATTCTGAAGGAACAAATCTACACAACAAAGTAGATATGCAAACCAAATATACATTGATACCTCACCATGCAATGCCTCAAAACTCATACTTTTAACTTATTAAGACAAGTTCTCAAGAAATAAATCTACAAAGCATACTTGATACAGATGGTGTTACCACAAACCAAATATACATTGATACCTCACCATGCCATGCCTCAGAAAGCCCACATGCATTTAAAGACATTGGACACTATTGGTAATTGTCAAAAACCAGTCTTCTCACTTGGTGTATATCAACATATGCATAAAATAACAAACCTGTGAAAATTTTAGCTCGATTGGTCTTTGGAGTTGCGAGATAACTATAAAAAAGAAAACACCCTTGTCACACGAAGTTGTGTGCTTTTAGATGCTTGATTTCGAGACCTCAAATTCTAAACTTGAGATCTTGATATCAAATTCGCGGAAAATTACTTCTTTCTCGAAAACTATGTCACTTCAGAGAGAGCCAATTCTCACAATGTTTTATACTATCAACCTCTCCCCGTTACTCGTTACCAAGTGAGGTTTTATGCTGATAATTAATTTGAGTAATTACCAACACTGTCCACTGCCTTTAACTTGCATTTAACTTGTGATCTTGTTTGATCGTCCTGATCCTTTTTTTTTTATAGCACAATTGTACAAATGCTTTGTTTTAAATTTAACAATGCACAGAGATTAATCATACCTATTACTTTCTACTTTCAAGACGATCAGAGCCTACTGATCGAAACGTCAAGTTGAAACCAATGTTTCCTTTCAGAACCACCCCAACTCATTAGAGATAGTCAATACATGGTGTTACCGCAAACCTTTTCATGTCATATTTCCACCATGCAAAGTTTCAAATCTTACTCACCACTTTCTTTGAAACGAGTTTCTCTTTTGTTAAATGTGGGCAGATCGGTCTGATTACGACCAGCAATATGAGAGCAGAGAAACTAACGGACCTTGGAGGTGAGTAAACACCATAGAGGTGCAACCAGCTGGGCCCAATTTCATGGCTCTGCTTACCACCGAATTCTGCGCTTACGAACACGATTCACCGCTTACGTGCAAGCGCCGAATTTCTGCGCTAGCCTTGTAAGCGTAGAATACCTAGTAACGTGAAGTACGCACGCGCAGAAGCCAAAATTCGCCGCTAACCCGTGAAATACGCTTGCCGTAAGCACAGAATTCCCTGCTTCGGTAAGCGCCGATTTTGTGCTTACGGTAAGCAGAGCCATGAAATTGGGCCCTGGTCCCAATCACAGAGCTGCTTAAGCAGAAAATATTGGCGAAACATTTTTCCGCTAAGCAAAAACAAATAGATCTGTCATTCCTAAGATAGAGACACTTGTCTTTTCTTGTCTTGATGGACTCTGCACCAACACCCCTTCTTGGGGGTGTTGTGGCCGAGTGGATAAGAGCACCGAACTCAAGCTCTGATGCTTCTGTTCAGCAGAGTGTGGGTTTGAATCCAGGTCGTGACACTTGTGTCCCTGAGCAAGACACTTAACTATAATTGCTTCTCTCCACCCAGGGGTAAATGGGTACCTGTGAGGGCAGAGATGGTTCGTGTGATTGGTTTAGCCATGTAGCGCATATAAATGTTGCACAGGCTGTATGCTCCCAAAGGGAGCTGAGATGGTTTAAGGAATGATTTAAGGCCCAGTGACCAGGGGTAATAATGTGAAGAGCTTTGAGACACCCCGTAAAAAAGGGCTATATAAAAACCGTGCATTATTATTATTATTATTAAGGGGTCACACGAGTAGGGTTGGTTGTTGGCATCGAATAGCCAGCCACGCCAGAAACACTGGGACCAAACCCTTCTTTTAACGACAAGTGTAGCTGTTTTCTTTTACATGTATGACACAACACTTGGGACCTAAGGCTTTATGCCCCTTCGAAGGACGTAGGTATTAAGGACAAAGTGCCAAGACCAGGTATCGAACCCACACTCTGCTGATCAACACCAGAGCTTCATTCTGATGAATTGGACGCTCCACCATGACATGCCACATTCTCTATGGTTGTCAATGTGCTTGTCATTAGTGGTGTCTGGCTGAAAAGTCTAAGATGTAAGGAACCAAACTCCAACGACTAAGATCAAGATTTTGTTTGTTTGTTTCCCAAGGAAATCCTAAGCGTCATGTTGCAGCTTTGGAGAAATGCAAAGACAAATCATGCTCCAAGGAACCCTCTCTTCAGAATGCTCTAGATCTGGCCGCTTCATCCCTCAGGTACCATGATTGTGTCTCGCTGTTTTGTGGCAGACCAATAAGCTATTCACCAGCTAGAATTGGAAGTGTCTGGTGCAATGACTGGCTTAAGTATCGCTTAATTTGAACTAGTACATGAGTCCAGGCTTTCTGCTTGTCCTTATCCATCTGTACACTCTCTTGCTCTGCTGAGATTTAGAACAAAGAACCATTCCAACAGCTTTATTCCACATACTGCATCTCTTTGGAACTCCTCACTTTGTTCATGTTTCCCCCATCCTACTGTAAAATTGACTGTTTGAAGATAAATCATTCTTTTCAGCCCCTTAGTAGGAAGTGAATTTTAGCCTTGTTTTGGGCAAACTTGCAGCATTTTGTCTTTAAATACAAATATCAATCATTGGGTTGTTTACTTGAATGTTGATTGTTGTTATTTACAGACATATGCCTGGTCATGCAAGCCGTGAGATTCTGGTCATCTTAGGGAGCTTAGTGACTTGCGATCCTGGAGACATTCATCAAACTATCAAGGTAGAAATCATGCTGCCACCATCTTGGTCATATTCCCTGTATTCTATTGTACCAAAAGGACCCAGACTATTTCTCCTATTTCTGTCTATTAACCAGTTCGTTGGGTTCTGGTTGTGTCTGGTTGCGCAAAACCTTGCCCCAAATCATTTGACATAGCAATTAAGTGGTTACTTTTGACTTAGCGAGTCAATGTACCAGACATGATTCAAATCTAACTGGCAGATGACTTTTGACAGGTTTCAAATAGTTTATAAACTTACTGTCAGATGTTTCAAAAAGGTTTGCTTTCTGTGAATCATGCTTTTGACCAGAGTCATGGAAAGAAATTGTCTGGAAATTTTTTTCTAAAAACATAGTATGTTATAAATTATTTTGGAGAGCAGGTGATGAAGGAGTTAAACATTCGCTGCTCTGTGATTGGTCTCGCAGCCGAGGTCAGAATTTGTCGCAAGCTCTGCACAGTGACGCAAGGTACTTTTTTATGGTTCATATACTTACTATACAATTGAAACATTCATTTCTAAATGGAGATGTATACATTACAAAATGAAAATTAACAATTTGGTAGAACTGAGGTCCGAATAAGCCAAGGCTTGTGGTGGAGTGCCGTAGCGAGTGCCTGAAAGCTTGTTGAATCATCTAGTTTCAAAAAGCGTCGCAATAAAAAAAAGACATGGGGTGAGCCCTCTGTTGCTGCTTTCTAGGTTGTCTAGTAGAGTTGGGTGTGATTGCTGGCTATAAGGCAGTTAGAGGTTGAATAGCTTCTGACTGGCACCCCAAACAAAGATGTTTTCAAAATAGGGAGATCGCCAACACCGGGGCTAGATGGTTCATTTGGTATAGAGAGCCGGCTTGTCAATCCAAGGTCTTGCTCTGGTTTTCCTTGTTCAGCCCAAAATCTAAAAGAGCATAAAGTGATTTGACAACTTAAATGCAACAAAGTCCAAGCACAATCTCCCACAAAAAATGGCAACGTTTCAGACAGAGATATTTCTTAGGACAAACTTGATATTGATCAATTCTATGGTTTGTCTTGAAGGAACTTACGGAGTACCGGTGGACGAGAGTCACTATAGAGAGTTACTTAAAGAACACACCAATCCCCCTCCTGCCACCGTAAGTACATCATTATTGTGGGCTCTTTTACGCTTAATAGATGCTCAATTTGGATCTGAGATGAAGAATATTATTTGGTTTACCCTTCCACCGATGTGTATTGAGTACTGTAGTACTTTCTCAAGTCCTTTGAAAACAAAATCCACAGACATTCTCTACAGACCGTTGCCGTCTCACCACGATACAAAGATGCAATTTTAACAAATTAAAGCGCTTCTGTATCCACTGCCAAAATTTAAGATTGCTACCAGGCAAGCTCATCAGTTTAGTGGTAAGACATCCGCTCTAGGATGACAAAGGTTATAGGTTCAAATCCCTGTATTAAAGGCAGTGGACACTATTGGTAATTACTCAAAACATTTATTAGCATAAAACCTTACTTGGTAGCGAGTAATGGGGAGAGGTTGATGGTATAAAACCATGTAAGAAACGACTCCCTCTGAAGTAACATAAATTTCGAGAAAGAGGTAATTTTCCACGAATTTGATTTCGAGACCTCAAGTTTAGAACTTGAGGTCTCAAAATCAAGCATCTGAAAGCACACAACTTCGTGTGACAAGGGCGTCTTTTTCTTTCATAGTTATCTCGCAACTCCGACTACCAATCGAGCTCAAATGTTCACAGGTTTGTTATTTTATGCATATGTTGAGATACACCGAGTGAGAAGACTGGTCTTTGACAGTTACCAATAGTGTCCACTGTCTTTATTTTCATAATCAAATTTCAATTTTGTTTTATTTTTTATTTCCAGGTGAATACCGAACCGGCACCGATTCGAATGGGTGAGTACAGACAAATAATAATAATAATAATATTGAAGTCTTATATAGCTCACGTATCTACCAATAAGGTACTCAAGGCGCTGAGTATATACAAATTTCAGAAAGATAGGTTATTGCAGAGATGAATTCTGAGACCCAATTATGTAGCACCTTATGAGGGTCTACAAGGTGCTACGGCGCATACAGCAGCCACAGCCAGGAACACCGGGGTGAACCCCTTCTCTTTTCGATGAAAGTGCACTGGGTTCTTTTACATGCAGTCACCAGAGAGAACTGTTCTTCTTTTGCGCCTAACTTTGTAACATTTTTTTTTCTTTGGGGTTCTTGTTACAGGATTTCCTCAGCATGTTCTTCACACTGAAAAGGACAAAATGGAAAAACCCTCAATGTGCATGTGGTTAGTTGCTTAACTTTTTTACGTTATCGAAATGAAGGTTAATTAATAAATTCCTACCTGAGAGATGCGATTTGATGCCATAGGAGAGACAGTAATAAAATACAGCTGATCTCCAACTAATATTTTTCTGATGAACACAAATCTCTTCTTTGTTACATCCAGTCATCTTGATGTCAAAGGTCATGTAGGCTTCGGCTCAAGCGGTTATTTCTGCCCTCAATGTCGAAGCAAGTACTGCGAACTGCCGGTGGAGTGCAAAGTCTGTGGTAGGTACTTTTCAAAACAGTATTGTAGACGGCAACAGCCAAAATTAAAATCCCAGTACTGGGTTTTGTTCTATGATAAACACTCTTTAACACTCTTTACTAACCCCCCTCCCCTGAATAATTTCAGCTCTGACGCTAGTCTCCGCTCCTCATCTGGCTCGTTCTTTCCATCATCTCTTCCCTCTTGGAGACTTCTTGGAAGTTCAACGAGAGACGCTCCACTCGGAAGAGAACTTGTAAGTGTCAATACTTCATTTTGTCAATACTTCACGTCTTGTCCATGTCTACTTCATTCTGTAATGCACAGATCAGTCTTGCTAAAACTAATGCCGTACCCAAATTGCGACTATGGCTACGGCTGTTGCCAAGGGTGTTGCTAAGGACTAACGATACTTTAACACATGATGATGCGGAAATCTAGCCGTAGCCATAGCTGCACTCGCCAACTCGGACACGGCCTTGGTCTTGATTGGCGACGCGAGTTATTCTATTAGTCACCGGTAGAGGGCGCTGCATTGACCGGCTCGGAGGGACTGGGTGAGTCTACAAATCTGAATCAACTTTGATCCAGATGTTTGTTTGATACAATCTCCAGTGTGATCTCCAGTAGTTCCTATTGATCCAATTCACCTGCCGCCATCATCAGATGCCCCATACTGGTGGGCAATGTCACTGTGCATTATTCAGTAGGGCGCGCATTTTAGGTGATGCAGTAAGTACGTGTAAACCTATTGCCCACCGAAATGGTGAGTGTGGCACAGTCACCGCATGGGATGTGCGTGCAAGGGGTCAATTGTGAGATCTGCGACTACTCTAAAAAAAACTCCCTGAGTGCAGTGACGAAGCAGTGTCTTTCAAATCTTTATCTATGTCCATTCTAGATTCTGTTTTTCGTGTCAACGTGAACTCAAGGAAGCCACGGTGAGTGCACTTTCAAACTTTGGTTCACAAAAATATTTTCTTCCGGCCTCAACCAGGGTCCAAGAAAAGTCCCTTATCATTTTGAATTGTTACATTATGTTAGGTTTATACCTGACTGAATGAGAAAATAGAATTGGCAATTGCAAACTGCAAGCCTTTGATAAAGACTCTGCTTGCGGTTGAAATGTCTGGCCATTAACTAATTTTTGCGTTAATATCTGATTGAACCTCAGGTTTTCCAGTGCTCCACCTGTCTTCATACCTTCTGTCTGGATTGTGACCTCTTCATCCACGAGTCTCTCCACTCATGCCCAGGATGTGCAAGCACAAGGTCTGATCAGTCAAGAACCTCAAAGGAATCTCACCACAAGAGGTGAAACATCAAAGGAAGTTCACCACAAGAGGTGAAATCTCAAAGGAATCTCAAAGGAACCTCATCACAAGGGTGAAACATCAAAGGAAGTTCACCACAAGAGGTGAAACATCAAAGGAACCTCAAAGGATTCTCACCACAAGAGGTGAAACATCAAAGGAACCTCACCAAAAGAGGTGAAACATCAAAGGGACATCACCACAAGAGGTGAAACATCAAAGGAACCTCACCACAAGAGGTGAAACCTCAAAGGTTTCTCAAAGTAACCTCACCACAAGAGGTGAAACATCAAAGTAACCTCACCACAAGAGGTGAAACTTTAAAGGAACCTCACCACAAGAGGTGAAACCTCAAAGGAACCTCACCACAAGACGTGAAACCTCAACCACAACTGCTGAGAACAAATCAAACTCGTGCACAAACTGTTGCAAGATCTTGTGTGCCCATCTTAAAGAAAACTCACTTCTACCAAAAGACGTAGATACTCAAAAAGCTGGGATGTCCGCATCTGTGATCCCGAAAGTTCAAATCCTTGTATCCTTATCCAAGACCATAGGCCATAATTTGCTTCTCTGTGCCCAGGAGTATAGCTAGGGTTAAATCAGTAATACATTGTACGTTAAGTGGAACTCCATGTGTAAAATTGGCGTTATTTAAATAGTGTATGATTTGAGTTTGATGTGAAATGCTTTATTTACAATAACAAATGTACTTTGGCCAGAAGCTGAATTAAATATTGGAATAATAATTTAGTTTTTTACATATTGTACATACTTGTATCAAAGATTCTAAACAAATGTAAATAAAGTACTCATCCATTGGCAGTTTAATTGAGATTCAAACTTTTTGAAACTATGAAAGATTTCTTAAAGATGTTTAAAAGTGGCCCCCACAAGTCCGACATTTTATGCCTTTTAACATCTTCCAATATCTAATAGATGTTAACTTTGCAGCTGGGACAAATAATATAATTTGTTGTTAACACTTCAAATATCTTCTTACAAATATAGTTCAAATTTTCTCAGCTGGGCAGCCAGAATTGTTACTGATGTGTAAAGGGCCATTACTTTTTAATTGGAGGCCTGAGGCTGGGTCATGACTTTGTCGAGGGGCCCTGGAAAAGGGGGGAGATTACACCCCCACCCCTCCGCCCATACGAAGAACTGTGAAAAAAATTCTTCTAATAGCGCCCTCTTTTGAAGCCTCCTCCCTCCTCGGGGGGACAGATTCATTCCGGCACTTTTTTATAATGACCGGCATCCCCCCCCCCCCCGCGCGCAACCCCATTCAATTATGTACATTTTGAAAGCAGTTATAAAAGCAAATATTCGGTGATTGTATCTAGTTGCAAGACGGAACTGCCTGCTTGAAAATAAACAAATCATCATTATTTGTTAGCTTTCAAAACCGAGTTGTTTTTGCATTCGTTGATAATGACCAATTAGTTTCAAAACGATTTTGTTTCAAAACGAAAAACATGTCGACAAACTTTCGCATGTCACGCACGCAAGCCTAAAATACACGTTGCACGCGTAAACTCATTGTGCATTGCTGTGGACGTGGATATCGTCTCGAGATCCCACAACTTTTAGCCATTCGTTTTTGACGGAATATTTTTCCTGGAACACCTTCAATGAAAGCTTATAACGTTCTTTTATCTGTTGGGCCAAATCGCCAAAAAAATCACACCTTGAGTTTCCCTGGTGGTGTGTATCTTGCACGGCACACAACATGTTAGACTTGATTCAAGTCCTGGCCTCGTCCGAGAGGTCCCCAATAAGCATATCGCATATTGAGTGGATTGCTGTAGTAGCCGCACATACTTTTTGCTGTTCAAAGTTTTTGGTTTCAAGTTTAACACTTTATTTACGGTTCATTTTGAAGTCGGTTTTTCCTGTTACCTGTCGTCATGAACTGCTGAACTGAATGTGTGTCATAGTTGTGGTAAACAATTTGGAAGGTTATTGGTTTAGCCACGTAAGAGTTTCCTTCCGTGGGTTAACCATAACCGGCATTTGATTAGAATGTTACTGGTTCCGCTCTAGTGAACTACAGTGATTTAAAGGCAGTGGACACTATTGGAAATTACTCCCAAAAAAATATTAGCATAAAACCTTACTTGGTAACAAGTAATGGGACGAGGTTGGTAGTATAAAACATTGTGAGAAACGGCTCCCTCTGAAGTAACGTATAGTTTTCGAGAAAGAAGTAATTTTCCACGAATTTGATTTCGAGACCTCAGATTTTAGAACTTGAGATCGCGAAATCAAGCATATGAAAGCACACAACTTCATCTGACAAGGGTGTTTTTCTGTTTTTTGAGCTCAAATTTTCACAGGTTTGTTATAATGTCATACATAATATGTTGAGGTACACCAAGTGAGAAGACTGGTCTTTGACAATTGCCAATAGTGTCCAGGGTCATTAAAGAGCGAAACAACTTGAACATTTTTGAAAAACTGAAAAACAGTGCCCCAGGAAAAGAAATCATCAAGGCATACAAAGTAGGGGGAAACATGGCCCCTGTGGTTATCACTCCATACACCCCACCCCTGCATCACCCCGCCCCGCCCCCGCTTCTGCCAGCCCCGCTTCCGCCCCCCCCCCCCCCGCTTCCGCCCCGCCCAGCACTGTAAAAACGATATAGACCGATATAGACCAATATAAAACATTTGCTTTCAAAAAGAGCGACCTATATTCCCTGACCTTTCTAACAAATACAATACTTTGCACTTTTTTAAACGGGACATTGTACATTTTGGGTTATAATTTACATATGAATACAATATCAAGTTTTACGATGTGCCCCTTCTTATTACCTCATATCAACATGTAAGTTTTACAACCAGACGGCAAGAGTTGTGTGACAGTATTGCACCCGACTGAAGAAAACCCAGGCTATGTGTATGTGGCTATTTTGTAAGGACATGGGCTGGTGGGAAGCTAGTTTTACGGTTCTTGATTTTGTCACAAAAGCCTTTTCATGACAAACCAGGAAGCAGAAATAGGAGACTGACTGTCGTGTAGGGAAAGGCTTATACAATAATGTACACTTTAGATACAGTGTGCAAAAGAACGTACGTGTATATTACAGACGCAACACTCCGTAGTGCTTAAAATGTGATATGCTACAATTTAGAACTGCCGGTCAATTAGTATGGAATACAAATCATGTTGTTAATCACTCTCGAACTGCATGAAATTCATTTGTACACATTGAACTTTTCCCGAGCTTTCAAAAAAGCACCAACTTAGGAGCTATTCGCAATCCTCTGGTTGCCAATGAGCAATGGCAGCAGCTCGACATGCTAGCTTCAGTGAAGTTAAGGACATTGTGCGCTCATCGGAGCCGTGGTGTTTGGAATCAAGTGGACTTGGCACGTGGTATGACGACCATGTGAAACTTGGGGCTGACGCGTTCGACAGAGATTGTCGAGCAGCTGTCGACAAGGTGCTGGAGACTGTGCATGAGCTATGTTCATTCAATAACATTCTGTTCGACATTGACAAAGTAGTCAAGGTAAGATTTGTACACATGGGAAGAGAATGGGTTGTCTAAAAATGTTGTCGAGTAAAGTATCAGGAGCTATTTTCGAGTTCCTTGGAGTAGGCCACTATTTGAAGACACTGGACACCTTTGGTAAGTGTCAAAGACCAGTCTTCTCACTTGGTGTATCTCAACATAATGCACAAAATAACAAACCTGTTGATATTAATTAGAACTGAATATTGTCGAAGTTGCGAGATAATAATGGAAGAAAAAAACACCCTTGTCACACTAAGTTTAGTCTTGAAGTCAAGACGGTAATTGTTATGCGCGGTGTGTAGTTACAGCGCGGTGTAGCTACGGGGACGATACACACACCCTCGATCCCGCTACCTACGACTGTTGCATGTGTATAATCGCACTGTGACTGTTGCATGAACGGCAGACAAAATAGGCAGCGCCTAACGACTTGTCATCAAGTCTACACGAAGTTGTGCGCTTTCAGATGCTTGAGCCTCGAAGTGTGACGTCAGATGTTCAGGCTAACACCGCGCCCCAACTCGCAATCTCAGGCTAATGACAGAGGCAGGCAAAATGTATTGGCTAGGTAAACTAAATGCCACGATCGCAGGCTTGAAACCAAGTCTATATTCACAAAGTTGCTCTCCCCCTCTTATTTTTTGAAGGGTGGATCACTGCAGAAGAAAACCATGCTCAAAGATATGTGTGATTCTCAGCTCGTCGTGTACATCAACCCACCCTACATGGAACCGATCGTCACAGTTGGTACCCAGAAATACAGAGACCAGCTAAGGCGTGTCATCAAAGTGCTCATGGAGGCGCTGAAGGGGGTGGAAAGTGTGACCGAAATCTCGCCAAATCCCGTGTCTCTGAAGTTCAAGATAAGGGTGGGTTACCGACGGCTGTTGGATGTGGATCTCTATCCGACGGCTGATAACTTCCGTGGTCATGGCGAAGGTGGGTTCCAGTTTCAAAATGAATACCTGATACCTTCTACAACAGTCGTCGTGCCAAGCATATTGTAAAAAAAAAGGATTTTAGGAGCAGATGTTAAAGTTGCACCGGGGATAAAGAATATTAACCTTGTTTTTACCCATACACTGATGTGTGCACACATCAGTGTATGGGTAAAAAAACAAAGGTTAGCACTGTATATACTCAGTGCTTACCGCCTGTGAAAAAAAAGGATATAATTAGTGTAAGTGGGTCTTTGGTTTGAATCCAGTATGTACACTGTTCTTAAAACTCCAGGGCAGAATTTGGACAATGATTTAAAAGTTAGATTTCAACTCAGATTACGCGTCAGTTTGACCCTTGGTGGTGTTATCCAATTTGGCACGGAGTCATCCTGACCCACCCCCGTATCCGGTTCCGGTCCATTCTGACGTAATAGGAGGTATGGAGAGCAGCAGTGCTTGTCTCTGCATCGTTGTCTTTAGTCAGAAGAAATCCAACACTATTCGCAATCAGATCATAGAGCAAGGAACAGATCAATGATAAATGATTTTTTGTGGGGCAGTTTTTGTATATTTCTTCTTTCCACAGATCTCTGTAACATGTTCGATGCGATGCTTCAAAGCAACGAAGACGGGAGGGAGTTATACACGGCTTCGCTGATCAAACACCAGACACACTTCGTCAGGAGCCAGCCCACCGCCGTAATAGACTTCATCCGCCTGGTGAAGTACTGGGCGCACGACGCGCTCCCGGACAACCTCAAGCAGGCTTACTTTTTTGAGTTGGTCACCATTCACCTCTGGGAGGAGACAGGGAAACCGGAAGGTTTTAGCAAAGTGCAGGGATTCAAGAATGTGATGGAGACTTTGGCGAGCGGGAGCACGGAGCTGCGGAAGATGTACTGGCCCAACCTCTATGATAATGCTCTGGCAGTGCGCGCCATTGATAAACTCAACATGCACGAGTGAGTCCATCAATCATTCAATAAAGGAACACGGTCGGCCATTTTCACAAAATGGCCGACCGCGTTTCTTAAAACGAAGTAAACGGAAGATCGTGCAGTTTCGAGTCATTACGTGTGTGGATCATTGTATTCTACTTCTAAAACATCTTTTTAACCACGCATTTCATAACAAACGGTTTCAAACGCTTTTCTAAGACCGACTCGTCCGATCCATGACAACGTGTTCCTTTAATTGTTGGTTTATTCATTGACACATGGCAGCCATATCAGCTTCTAGCCAGAGTCCTCAAGCTAGGTAGACTTGATTCAAGTCCCATTCTCGTGTGAGATGTTTCTTTGCGTACACGCCAACTTACCATCAAACAAACCGTAGCATACTGTACATAAACAGTGCGCGCCCACCGTCAAAAATGTGTTCCCGCTTGCGGAACAGGTTGGGGAATGCAGAGTCTCACAAAACAGTAGTTTTCTGGGATGGCACGGGATTGGGACTTGAGTCAAGTCTACAAGCTAGGTAATTATGGAGTTTAAATTCTACATTACTAAGAATGGAACAGAAGGAGTCAACCCTCAGAAATTTGAGAAACAAGTCATGCATGAAACATTGCTCAGGTTTGTTCGTTAGTCTGTCTTTCTCTACAAATTCCAACATATTTAATTTCGATTTATTAGCCTTAATTATAAACAATACGATAACATAATTGTTACCCTTTTTTTCTTCTTCAGACCAGTCATTTTAGATCCAGCAAATCCGACAAACAACGTGTGTAAGATTTTCGATAAGCGATCCAACAGGCGCGCCATCGCTCGAGCTGCCCAGGTGACCCTTGACACGGAACTACTTAGAGACATCCGGGTCCGTCGAGACTGGAGTAATTAAAGGCGCTGGTTGGGACACCAATAATAAATCTGTGAAAATTTTGACTCGATTGATCGTCGTAGTTGAGAGAGAATAATGGAAGAAAAAACACCCTTGTCGCACAAGTTGTGTGCTTTCAGATGCTTGAATTCGAGACCTACTGTGAGAGTCTCTTCTTCATTTCAAATATTTTAGTGAGAAATTACTTGTTCTCAAAAACTTTGTTACTTCAGAGGGAACCGTTTTTCACAATGTGTTATACTTATATCAACAGCTCTCAATTGCTCGTTACCAATGCTGACAATTATTCCAGTGCCTAAAATGGTGTGTATCATAAATATACGTGTGTTGCCGACTGCTTGTTTCCATTGGTCGCCATCGACTCGACGGGTCAAACCGTAGAGACAGGCACGCGCGCGTGTCTCTACACGCGCAACGCGCAACTCTCAGCCAATGATAAGTCTTCATTTTTCTCAGTGAGGGTGCTAGGTAGGGCAGATATGATGCAGCAGCAGAAAATGATGCTATGCCAAGTGGATGGATTCAACAAAAGTGCCTATAAGACTGTGGGCTATGGAGCGCCCTTGGTTGTGGGGTGTTTTAGACAACATGGAACAGTGTACACCACATGATATTTTTAGGTCAACGTGGACCTCGCGAGAGAATTCTTTAGAAAGGGGAAATAATGAACAACAACAGGAAGACGATCAACCGAATCTGTTGGAAGTGAGTTACGGCGGTTTTTTTTAAGGTTTTTTTTTTTAGGGGGGGTCTTGTACGTCATGCAAAGCGTCTAAAAGCAGAAAGGATGCGAAGTTGTTCAAAGTATAAAATTATTAACTATGAACGTATGATAAGACATGCTTTTTGTTACATAAACATGGATAGCCGATTTCATTGAATTACCTTTAGACCATATTACGATCTTACAAATTAAACGTCTCTTTTTGTTGCTTTATTTATAAAACAATCGAACGGTTAAACAAAACCGAATGTAGACTTTTTCCTTTAAATTAGTATGTAATTTATTTATGTTAATAATCTGTAAAAATGTTTGCTCCGTCTATGCATTTCCTTCCTCCATGGTCTATGGGATTCCCCGTTTAATTTTACGCATGCGTGGTACCCGCTTTATTAATACATGTAATAGCAATAGGCTGGACTGTGGAACCGTTGAATAACAGTCTTGCACAATAGGTGAGCATACGAAGTGTATCTGGGTGACGGTAGCGTGGACGTCGAAAGTGGGCGTTGAAGCCAGACCGGGGACTAGTGAGTTAGGAGACAGATCCATTCTTCACGCAAGATATTATCCCACGAATTGAGAATTACACAAACAGTAAGTTTTAGTACAATACTCTGTGAAACATGTCGATAATGTTTATGTCATGTTTACGGGCGGTAAGGGTGGAAGGGATCACAATCAGCCAGTTGCAAGTCGCGTTGTGAGTTTAGACTCCCTTCCTAGGGAAGGTACACGTTTGGTAATATTGTCAAAGACCAGTCTTCTCACTTGGTGTACCTCAACATATCCATAAAATAAAAAGCCTGTGAACATTTGAGCTAAATTGGTCATCGAAGTTGCGAGGAAAATGATGAGAAAGAAAAAACACCCTTGGACAAATTTGTGTGCTTTCAGATAGGAATAAAAGTATTCTGGCTAGAAGTCTTTTATTATTTTGGTGAGAATTTACCTCTTTCTCAAAATCTATGCTTCTTCAGAAAGATCCGTGTTTCTCACAATGTTTTATACTAAAATGTATTGACCTCTCTCCATTACTCGTTACTAAGTCAGTTTTTAAATTAATTATTTAAGTAATTACCGTATACCAAGTCCCTTTAATCAAGGATATTACCTGTTTAAAAAAAGAAGAAAACCATTTATACGGCTGAAATGCTCTCTCAATTATATCGCATAACACATAACAGTATGCCTATAATATATGCTTCACGAGCAATGGTAATTGTTATTGGTTGGTGTAGTTTTACGTTAAAGGAACACGTTGCCTTGGATTGGTCGAGTTGGTCTTTGAAAAGCGTTTGTAACCGTTTTTTTATAAAATGCATATGATTAGAAAGATGTTGTAAAAGTAGAATACAATGATCCACACAAACATGCCTCGAAATTGCACGGTTTTTCTTTTACCTCGTCGACTAACACGGTCGGCCATTTATGGGAGTCAAATTTTTGACTCCCATAAATGGCCGACCGTGTTAGTTCGCACAGTATTTGGAAAACCACGCAATTTCGAGGCAAACTTGTGTGGATCATTGTATTCTACTTTTAAAACATCTTTCCAACCATATGCATTTTATAAAAAACGGTTACAAACGCTTTTTATAGACCAACTCGTCCGATCCAAGGCAACGTGTTCCTTTAAATGCATACATCAAAAAGGCGCTATATAAATGTCATGTTTATTATAAATAGCACCACATAATATTCGTTAATGTGAATGTGTCCAGATTGGATGTTCCATAATTTGTATAATGTGCGTATTGTTGTACGTGGTTTTAGTGTGTACTGTATTTTTGCAATGTTGATGTTTTGAGACTCGTTAAATCAAAGTGAAATTCACTGTTTATAATGTGTGTGTATGATAAGGTGTGAAAATAAAACAGACTATTATTTTGATTGACAAAACGTCCACCCTGTCCCAAAAAGGGTATATATAAACATCGACATAATTTGAAATGAGGCCTACTTTATTTTGGGCGGTTTTTTTTTTTTACTGAGCCTGGATTTATTTTCCTGAACGTACTTTGTTCAACCTCTAGGCATTTCAAAAACCGTCAGTGGAGGTTTTTTGAAAAGGTTTTTCTGCGAGAGAATTGTTCCAACCAAAACTATAGGTTGCTGCCGTTCGTCTGTTGACGAAGGAATTTAATTGTCATGTTACATTATATCTGAGGCAACGCACACAGTGTAGTTTTAGCCATGGAAAAATAATTGTACATGTTCTGTGAACATTTAGAGCATTCATTTCCTCAATGGACCCCATGGATTGCGTTTGTGTCGTGACCCCTTCACCCCGCCCCCGATGTTGCTAGTGAATACTACAAAGAATGATAACAGTTGTGTTTTTGTGTATAGTTATTTTGTTATGGTACACAATTTTATAACCGCCGATTTACTCTAAAAGTAAAACTAAATACTCATGGGTCGACACCTGATCCATTTTTGGTCAGTAATGGGTCAGTAATTGACCCGGGATCTGCATCGAAATAATTTTAAAAACTGCTGAGAATAATACAATTCCGGGATTTTTTTTTTTTTTTTTCCGACTTCTACTCCCCATTTTAACTCGACTATCTCACCGCGTGGGACCATTAACGACTTGTCCACAAGTCCATATCTAGGGGAATTCCCCGTTTAATTTCACGCCTTGCGCAACCCGACTTCGGTTAGTCTCATACGGTGAGAACCATAGCCGATTTCGTACGGCATTGACGACTTGTCCACAAGTCTATATCTAGGGGAATTCCCCGTTCAATTTCACGCCTTGCGCAACCCGACTTTGGTTAAAATAATGAATTCGTCCATAATTTTATGGACAATGCGTTCTAACCATTCTAACCCACGAAGTGATTGAACACGTCACGAGACCCATAGAGCAGGGTATGCATTAGACTTGATGACAAGTCGTTATCGCTACCACGCTCACGGTCTCAATGGAATTTCTGACTGACTCATCATACACAGACAAGCCTAAAATCTGTCGTGAAAATATTCATGAGTCCGCCCCTGGAATGGTGATCTATAGACCGTCTGGAAACTTGGAGTTGGTTTCAGTTATTATTTATCCCTCGGTAATGATTATAGTACATTGATACAAGCATTGCCAACTGTAAAATGATAGGGTTTTATTACAACGTTCTAAATGGATAATAATATCGAAGTATTTTATATAGCGCACGTATCTACCAAACAAGGATACTCAAGGCGCTGAGTTTAGCATAGTTGAGAGGTTTCGCAGAGTCACCGATACTTTTACGTGGACGGATACGTCATAGTACGTCATCACTTTTTGAGGTCCATGTGACGTATAACCGTTGTACACAAGTTAGAATAGTCGCTCAAAACGGGAATTTGTCGCCATTACACGTAAGTAAACAACGAGTATATTTTGTTCAAGTTTTTGTAGCGGATTAATATTTTTTAATGTACCAGGTTTTCACCATGTCTATTAGAGGTATCATACATGGATGTAGTTGGACATTTGTTAACCACCATGCTTCAGAAAAAGAGAATTGGCGATTGTCCATGGGTGCAGCCATTTGGTTTATAGCGCCCTCTTGAAACTCAAGTTGAGGGTATTCGTTAGAATTTTGCGAAACAAAACTACACAGCTCACTAACCTTGACGCAAACGCGTATGGTTCGATGCGTATTCGTATCCGCGACTTTGCGAAACCTCTCTAATACTAATAAGTGCTACGGCGCACACAGCAGCCACAGCCAGGAACAACGGGGCGAACTCCTCCTCTTTTCGATGGGTTCGTTTACACGCGTTACACCACACATGGGACCAACGGTTTTATGTCCCATCCGAAGGACGAAGCAATGGTGAAGTGTCTTGCTTAAAATACACAAGTGTCACGGCTTGGGATGAGTAATGACCATTGTATACCCTGCCTTTATTATAACTAGATCATGGGGAGGAAGGCCAAGATAGAGCAAATCCGGCAGATGACGAGGTCCCACCCTTGGAATAGTTCTGATCCAAAAGACCTGCAACAATACTTCGACAGTGACATTCAGACTGGAACGTCAAAATTCGATAAAGCATGCCGCGCTGCAATCGACAAAGTGGTTACTTCAATTCAGAATGACCCTTCAATTCTTAACAGCAAGGTTGTGAAGGTAGAGTAATTCGCAAATAATATTTAAGTTAACTTTACAATTAACAGTGTTCTATAAAAATTCTGGTTGTGTTATTTATCCTGAGAAATATTATTTATATAGTGCATTTTGTTTTATTTATGTTCAAACTTTTAGGGTGGATCACTGGGAAAGGGTACCATGGTAAAAGATATTTCTGATACTGATCTGGTTGTATTCATGAATGAACCTGCTCTGGGACCTGTTGCCAAAAGTGGACCCAACGGTTATCAAGAGCAGCTGGATGAAGTTCTAAAACGACTGGAGGCCAACGCGAAAAAGTTGGCGGGTGTTACAAACATCAAACGAAAGAAATACCTGTTGAGTTTCACGATTCAAGTTCGAGGTCGGTCGCAAGGTTTGCCGCGGTCTGTTGACGTTGATCTCGTCCCGACGGCTGACAACATCTCCAGTTTCAGTGGTGGTAAGTTGAATGTGCAGCAGGGAAATTGGCAACATGAATGATATTCAAGTTCCAATGGGAGACTTTTGGGACACTTGGTGGCAGCATACTTACCAAGTAAACCATAGAAATAGAACGCGGAGAACGCTATTTCTATGGGTAAAAGCCATTGTTGTCGGTAATGTGGCATGCTCAGAACTACGTAAACAATGGAAATTTACCTGGTAAGTCTGCTGCCACCTAGCGTTCCAAAGTCTCCCATTGGGCCACAACAAACATCCATCTCAATTGATATTCATCCTCCCGAATCCCATGATTTTAGATTGACTTGAAATAGCCTATGTCACCAATATGTCATAGTATTGTTTGCCTTCCCTTGTAGATAGTAGCCACATGTTCAACAAGATGCAACAAAGTAGCCCCGGTGCCAGGGAATATTACTCCCCTTCCCTGGTTGAGGACCAGAGGGAGTTTGTCAAGAAGCAACCTACTGCAGTGAAGTCTCTCATCCGGATGGTCAAGGTTTGGGCTGACCAGTGTCTTCCCGAATCTCTGCGCAAGTCCTACCCTCTAGAGTTGCTGACAATCCATATGTGGGAGAGGGCTGGGTCTCCGAAAAGCTTCAAGTTGGAGAGAGGGTTCCGTTGCGTCATAGCGATCTTACCCTACCTTCACAATCAACTAAAGCCAGTCTATTGGAATCATTCCAAAAACCAGGCCCGCACGGCAATAAGAGCAATGACAAAGTAAGACAGAGATAAATATGCTATCCTATAAAGGGCATATAAGCCTATATAAAGTTCCAAACAAATTATTGCATAATGTGACTGTTGTCATAATCCCGGACTTCATAAGTATCGGGAAAAATTACGCTTTTGGCACTCACAAAAATGCATTCAATAATCTTGAATAATCTTTCTTTGTTGGCAACCAATGCTTGATCTGTTTTTCATAGGCCTTTGAGGATAGCACAGAGTTAAATAAACTTGAATTTTAACTCTTTCCACAGCCCTATCGTATTGGACCCAGCCAATCCAACTAACAACGTCTTCAAGCTTTACCACGACCCAGTGAACAAGAAAGACCTTGCTCGAGCCTCAAGTATGACCCTGGGAGACAGCACTCTTATGAGAACTGTCGGACAAGTCCAAAGAGACCGGACAAATTGGGACGATTGAGACAACTAGCGCCGGTGAACCGATGTGCGCCCTCGTAACTTTCTCTGTTTTGTAGGGAGCATGGCTCCGGCCATGCTCTAAATGCTTCTTTACCTGGGAGGGATGGGTTTATAGAACTTATAATTATTGTTTTTTGTCTGGATATTACATTTTGGTCACTGAAATAGTCGATGTACATTTAGTTGAATCGTGGTGGAATCGTTATTATAAATTTTCATGTGTGATAGCATAGCTAGCCTACTAGTTGCCACGTCCATGACTCTTGGTCTTGTATTCTCATCCGAAAAGGAACACGTTGCCTTGGATCGGACGAGTTGGTCTATAAAAAGGGTTTGTAACAGTTTTTTTAATAAAATGCATATGGTTGGAAAGATGTTTTAAAAGTAGAATACAATGATCCACACAAGTTTGCCTCGAAATTGCGTGGTTTTCGTTTTTTTCTGTGCGAACTAACACGGTCGGCCATTTATGGGCATAAATGGCCGACCGTGTAATAGTCGACGAGGTAAAAGGAAAACCGTGCAATTTCGAGGCATGTTTGTGTGGATCATTGTATTCTACTTTTACAACATCTTTCTATATAATATGCATTTTATAACAAACGGTTACAAACGCTTTTCAAAGACCAACTCGACCGATCCAAGGCAACGTGTTCCTTTAATGTACTGTTTTCTTATTGGTGCGTTCGATTAGCTTCCCTGGTCGAACCCGATCTGCCCGGTGCGTTCGAACAGCTTTGACATCAGCCCCAAGTGCCCTGCTTGTGGAACGGGTCACTTGGGGCTGGCCCGAGGTGCATGACGTCACCACGAGAGGGTGATGATGATCGTTCGATTAGCTCTTGTCAGGGGCTCAACCGAGTGAGCACCGCGGGGTCGACACAGGAAAGCTAATCGAACGCACCAAATATTAACAAGCGAGAAAGGTTCATCATTATCTTAACTTTCTAAACTCTTAAAAGAGTAAAAATTAGTTGCTGGAGGTTTATATTATCCGATAAGTCATTTTGTGTATATTTTGTAGAATTGTATGGATGCTAGCCCACTTGTTGAGCTGCTATGGCTCTCTTATATCATCAGAATTGTCAGAATTGCCGTAATGATTCGTGAATCTATTGTATAGTACCTTTAGCTGAATTACTTGTGCAATATTTTAAGTTGTTTTATTTATCTACAAGGTTTACTTTTTATTTATTTATTTATTTCCTTGTATTGTTTATCCTTACCTTATCGTTATACTTATTTATTTTAAATTTATTTTGTATTCTTATTATATATTTATTATTTGCTATTGGTTGTATAATGTTCTGTTTTTTTAATGCTTTGTGTACTACATGTATATTATGTTAAATCTACATATAATTTTATTGTGTACCCCAGATGTGGGGCAACGGATCTACGGATCATAGTATGTATTTGCTTTTGTTGTCCCTTGCCCAACTCGGGGTATATTGTCAATGTATTATGTTTTGTACTGTTATGGCAAATAAAATAATAATAATAATAATAATAATCACTAAGAGACAATCACATACAAAAACAAGTATGTTTGATTATAATGTAGTGTGTCATAGTTTGATTTGGATTTGTTGTTGTTAAAACAAAATGATTTGATCGTTGCGTTTTGTCTTTGTTTAAACCATTCTTTTCTTTGATTTGTGATTTGTCCGTAGTTTGTAAAAATTTTTAAACTAGTTATTGCCCTTTTGGCCGCTAATGGAGGAGAAGCTACAGTCAGTGTATAGCGTATACAAGAACAGACTCCCTTTAAAGGAACACGTTGCCTTGGATCGGTCGAGTTGGTCTATATAAAAGGCACTTGTAACCGTTTGTTGTAAAATGTAATATGGTTAGAAAGATGTTGTAAAAGTAGATATGATCTACACAAATTTGCCTCACAATTACGTGGTTTTCCTTTTACCTCGTCGACCGACCGTGTTAGTTCGCAAAGTAAAAGGAAAACCACGCAATTTCGAGGCTAATTTGTGTAGATTACGCGTCAGTTTGACCCTTGGTAGTGTTATCCAATTTGACACGGAGTCATCCTGACCCACCCCCGTATCCGGTTCCGGTCCATTCTGACGTAATAGGAGGTATGGAGAGCAGCAGTGCTTGTCTCTGCATCGTTGTCTTTAGTCAGAAATCCAACACTATTCGCAATCAGATCATAGAGCAAGGAACAGATCAATGATAAATGATTTTTTGTGGGGCAGTTTTTGTATATTTCTTCTTTCCACAGATCTCTGTAACATGTTCGATGCGATGCTTCAAAGCAACGAAGACGGGAGGGAGTTATACACGGCTTCGCTGATCAAACACCAGACACACTTCGTCAGGAGCCAGCCCACCGCCGTAATAGACTTCATTCGCCTGGTGAAGTACTGGGCGCACGACGCGCTCCCGGACAACCTCAAGCAGGCTTACTTTTTTGAGTTGGTCACCATTCACCTCTGGGAGGAGACAGGGAAACCGGAAGGTTTTAGCAAAGTGCAGGGATTCAAGAATGTGATGGAGACTTTGGCGAGCGGGAGCACGGAGCTGCGGAAGATGTACTGGCCCAACCTCTATGATAATGCTCTGGCAGTGCGCGCCATTGATAAACTCAACATGCACGAGTGAGTCCATCAATCATTCAATAAAGGAACACGGTCGGCCATTTTCACAAAATGGCCGACCGCGTTTCTTAAAACGAAGTAAACGGAAGATCGTGCAATTTCGAGTCATTACGTGTGTGGATCATTGTATTCTACTTCTAAAACATCTTTTTAACCACGCATTTCATAACAAACGGTTTCAAACGCTTTTCTAAGACCGACTCGTCCGATCCATGACAACGTGTTCCTTTAATTGTTGGTTTATTCATTGACACATGGCAGCCATATCAGCTTCTAGCCAGTGTCCTCAAGCTAGGTAGACTTGATTCAAGTCCCATTCTCGTGTGAGATGTTTCTTTGCGTACACGCCAACTTACCATCAAACAACCCGTAGCATACTGTACATAAACAGTGCGCGTTCACCGTCAAAAGTAAATGTGTTTCCGCTTGCGGAACAGGTTGGGGAATGCAGAGTCTCACAAAACAGTAGTTTTCTGGGATGGCACGGGATTGGGACTTGAGTCAAGTCTACAAGCTAGGTAATTATGGAGTTTAAATTCTACATTACTAAGAATGGAACAGAAGGAGTCAACCCTCAGAAATTTGAGAAACAAGTCATGCATGAAACATTGCTCAGGTTTGTTCGTTAGTCTGTCTTTCTCTACAAATTCCAACGTATTTAATTTCGATTTATTAGCCTTAATTATAAACAATACGATAACATAATTGTTACCCTTTTTTTCTTCTTCAGACCAGTCATTTTAGATCCAGCAAATCCGACAAACAACGTGTGTAAGATTTTCGATAAGCGATCCAACAGGCGCGCCATCGCTCGAGCTGCCCAGGTGACCCTTGACACGGAACTACTTAGAGACATCCGGGTCCGTCGAGACTGGAGTAATTAAAGGCGCTGGTTGGGACACCAATAATAAATCTGTGAAAATTTTGACTCGATTGATCGTCGTAGTTGAGAGAGAATAATGGAAGAAAAAACACCCTTGTCGCACAAGTTGTGTGCTTTCAGATGCTTGAATTCGAGACCTACTGTGAGAGTCTCTTCTTCATTTCAAATATTTTAGTGAGAAATTACTTCTTTCTCAAAAACTTTGTTACTTCAGAGGGAACCGTTTTTCACAATGTGTTATACTTATATCAACAGCTCTCAATTGCTCGTTACCAATGCTGACAATTATTCCAGTGCCTAAAATGGTATGTATCATAAATATACGTGTGTTGCCGACTGCTTGTTTCCATTGGTCGCCATCGACTCGACGGGTCAAACCGTAGAGACAGGCACGCGCGCGTGTCTCTACACGCGCAACGCGCAACTCTCAGCCAATGATAAGTCTTCATTTTTCTCAGTGAGGGTGCTAGGTAGGGCAGATATGATGCAGCAGCAGAAAATGATGCTATGCCAAGTGGATGGATTCAACAAAAGTGCCTATAAGACTGTGGGCTATGGAGCGCCCTTGGTTGTGGGGTGTTTTAGACAACATGGAACAGTGTACACCACATGATATTTTTAGGTCAACGTGGACCTCGCGAGAGAATTCTTTAGAAAGGGGAAATAATGAACAACAACAGGAAGACGATCAACCGAATCTGTTGGAAGTGAGTTACGGCGGTTTTTTTTAAGGTTTTTTTTTTAGGGGGGGTCTTGTACGTCATGCAAAGCGTCTAAAAGCAGAAAGGATGCGAAGTTGTTCAAAGTATAAAATTATTAACTATGAACGTATGATAAGACATGCTTTTTGTTACATAAACATGGATAGCCGATTTCATTGAATTACCTTTAGACCATATTACGATCTTACAAATTAAACGTCTCTTTTTGTTGCTTTATTTATAAAACAATCGAACGGTTAAACAAAACCGAATGTAGACTTTTTCCTTTAAATTAGTATGTAATTTATTTATGTTAATAATCTGTAAAAATGTTTGCTCCGTCTATGCATTTCCTTCCTCCATGGTCTATGGGATTCCCCGTTTAATTTTACGCATGCGTGGTACCCGCTTTATTAATACATGTAATAGCAATAGGCTGGACTGTGGAACCGTTGAATAACAGTCTTGCACAATAGGTGAGCATACGAAGTGTATCTGGGTGACGGTAGCGTGGACGTCGAAAGTGGGCGTTGAAGCCAGACCGGGGACTAGTGAGTTAGGAGACGGATCCATTCTTCACGCAAGATATTATCCCACGAATTGAGAATTACACAAACAGTAAGTTTTAGTATAATACTCTGTGAAACATGTCGATAATGTTTATGTCATGTTTACGGGCGGAAAGGGTGGAAGGGATCACAATCAGCCAGTTGCAAGTCGCGTTGTGAGTTTAGACTCCCTTCCTAGGGAAGGTACACGTTTGGTAATATTGTCAAAGACCAGTCTTCTAACTTGGTGTACCTCAACATATCCATAAAATAAAAAGCCTGTGAACATTTGAGCTAAATTGGTCATCGAAGTTGCGAGGAAAATGATGAGAGAGAAAAACACCCTTGTTGGACGAATTTGTCTGCTTTCAGATAGGAATAAAAGTCTTCTGGCTAGAAGTCTTTTATTATTTTAGTTAGAATTTACCTCTTTCTCAAAATCTATGCTTCTTCAGAAAGATCCGTGTTTCTCACAATGTTTTATACTAAAATTTATTAACCTCTCTCCATTACTCGTTACTAAGTCAGTTTTTAAATTAATTATTTGAGTAATTACCGAATACCAATTCCCTTTAATCAAGGTTATTACCTGTTTAAAAAAAGAAAACCATTTATACGGCTGAAATGCTCTCTCAATTATATCGCATAACACATAACAGTAGGCCTATAATATATGCTTCACGAGCAATGGTAATTGTTATTGGTTGGTGTAGTTTTACGTTAAACGAACACGTTGCCTTGGATTGGTCGAGTTGGTCTTTGAAAAGCGTTTGTAACCGTTTTTTATATAAAATGCGTATGATTAGAAAGATGTTGTAAAAGTAGAATACAATGATCCACACAAACATGCCTCGAAATTGCACGGTTTTTCTTTTACCTCGTCGACTAACACGGTCGGCCATTTATGGGAGTCAAATCTTTGACTCCCATAAATGGCCGACCGTGTTAGTTCGCAGAGTATTTGGAAAACCACGCAATTGCGAGGCAAACTTGTGTGGATCATTGTATTCTACTTTTAAAACATCTTTCCAACCATATGCATTTTATAAAAAACGGTGACAAACGCTTTTTATAGACCAACTCGTCCGATCCGAAGCAACGTGTTCCTTTAAATGCATACATCAAAAAGGCGCTATATAGATGTCATGTTTATTATAAATAGCACCACATAATATTCGTTAATGTGAATGTGTCCAGATTGGATGTTCCATAATTTGTATAATGTGCGTATTGTTGTACGTGGTTTTAGTGTGTACTGTATTTTTGCAATTTTTATGTTTTGAGACTCGTTAAATCAAAGTGAAATTCACTGTTTATAATGTGTGTGTATGATAAGGTGTGACAATAAAACAGACTATTATTTTGATTGACAAAACGTCCACCCTGTCCCAAAAAGGGTATATATAAACATCGACATAATTTGAAATGAGGCCTACTTTATTTTGGGCGGGTTTTTTTTTCACTGAGCCGGGATTTTTTTTTCCTGAACGTACTTTGTTTAACCTCTAGGCATTTCAAAAACCGTCAGTGGAGGTTTTATGAAAAGGTTTTTCTGCGAGAGAATTGTTCCAACCAAAACTATAGGTTGCTGCCGTTCGTCTGTTGACGAAGGAATTTAATTGTCATGTTACATTATATCTGAGGCAACGCACACAGTACATGTAGTTATAGCCATGGAAAATAATTGTACATGTTCTGTTAACATTTAGAGCATTCATTTACAACATTTTGTCCTCAATGGACCCCAGGATTGCGTTTGTGGCGTGACCCCTTCACCCCGCCCCCGATGTTGCTAGTGACTACTACCGATGATAACAAATGATAAATGCATTAGACTTGATGACAAGTCGTTAGCGCTTCCGCGCGTGAAAATATTAATGAGTCCGCCCCTGGAATGGTGATCTATAGACCGTCTGGAAACTTGGGGTTGGTTTCAGTTCAGTTAGTAATTATCCCGCGGTAGTTACTCTAGTACATTGATACAATACAAGCATTGTCAACTGTAAAAGAACGTTCCAAATGGATAATAATATCGAAGTATTTACCAAAACAAGGATACTCAAGGCGCTGAGTAAAGCCTAATACTATCTAAGTGCTACAGAGGGCAGTGCATACAGCATCCATAGCGAGGAACACCTGGGCGAACCCCTTCTCTTTTCGACAAGTGCACTGCGTTCTTTTACACACGCTACACAACACATGGGACCAGCGGCTTTACGTCCCATCCAAAGGACGAAGTAATGGTTAAGTGCATTGCTTAATACACAAGTGTCACGGCCGGATTCAATGACCAATGCCTTTATACCCTGCCTTTATTATAACTGTAGATCATGGAAAGGACGGAAAAGATAGAGCTAATCCGGAAGATGACGGAATCCCCCCCTTGGATTTGGAATAGTTCTGATTCAAAAGACCTGCAAGGATACTTCGCCGATGACATTCAGGATGGAACGTCAGAATTCGATAAAGCATGCCGCGCTGCAATCGCTGAAGTGGTTACTTCAATTCAGAATGACCCTTCAATTCTTCACAGCAAGGTTGTGAAGGTAGAGTAATTCGCAAATAATATGTAAATTTACTTTACAATTAATAGTGTTGTATAATTAGTTGAAAGGCAGAATCATAATTTTTTTTACAAAAATTGGGGTGTTATTTATCCTGAGATATAATTTATATAGTGCATTTATTTTATTTATGTTCAAACTTTTAGGGTGGATCACTGGGAAAGGGTACCATGGTAAAAGATATTTCTGATGTTGATCTGGTTGTATTCATGAATGAACCTGCTATGGAACCTGTTGACAAAGTTGGGCCCACCCGCTATCAAGAGCAGCTGAATGAAGTTCTAAAACAACTGAAGAAACACGTGGATTTAAGATTGTCGGGTGTTACAAACATCCAACTAAAGCAATACTTGTTGAGTTTCACGATTCAAGTTCAAGGTCGGTCTGTTGACGTTGATCTCGTCCCGACGGCTGACAACAGCTCCAGTTTCAGTGGTAAATTTTAAAGTCACGGTCACCTGGAAATATAATTTTTTTTCTTTCAAACATAAGAGTATATGCTTACGAACAATAAAACAATTTTTTTAGTAATTGTTTGTCACTATTTATATGTTTAAAAAATATATAAAGTTGTTTGGGGGGCTGACTCCGCCTACCCCTTTTATGACGTCAATCGAGGCAGACTTTGCCTGCAATGCGTATAGTAAACACACGTGCAAAGTACATGTACGTCCAAGTCGTGAGTTGGTACATTTCAAAAAGTGTTTTTCTGCATTCAGCAGCAATACACCTGGTCGGCATTGCCGGAAAAAAAACAAAAACAATTTTTTTTTGAAACGTACAAACTCACGACTTTGTCCATACATGTACTTTGCAATTGTGTTTACTCTACGCATTACAGGTAAAGTCTGCCTCGATTGACGTCACGAACAGCGCCCTCTCGGGTCGGGGTCTACTCTTAAATTTGTAAATAACATAAGAACTGATTTTTAAAACCTTAGTTAACTGTTTATTCACATTCCACTCATCAAAACACATATATTAGTGACAAAAGCTTTATTTTGAAAAAATACCACTTCCAGGTGACTTTAATGTGCAGCAGGGGAAATTGGCAACATGAATGATACTCAAGTTCCAACATGCAAAAGAATTGTAACTTGGGCCACAACAAACATCCATCTCAGTTGATATTCATACCTCCCGAGTCCCGCATGATTTTAGCATGACTTGAATTATGTCACCAACACGTCACACTCTCTAAATGTAAGAGTGAACAAACACCACTCTTTACATTTCGAGTTATCCCTCATATGGCTCTTCAAAAAGAGTGGTGGTTATTTCACTCTTTTAAAGGGGTTTCACTCCAGGGCAGAGTGAAAATCGCTCAAAAAGTTCAAAATTCAATCTAAAAGAGTGGAAGACCACTCGAAAAAGAGTTGTCCCTCATATGGCTCTTCAAAGGTGCTTTTTCACTCTTTTGCATTTTAGAGAGTATGTATTTTGCCTTCCCTCGTAGATAGTAGCCACATGTTCAACAAGATGCAACAAAGTAGCCCCGGTGCCAGGGAATATTACTCTCCTTCCCTGGTTAAGGACCAGGTGGAGTTCGTCAAGAAGCAACCTACTGCAGTGAAGTCTCTCATCCGGATGGTCAAGGTTTGGGCAGGCCAGTGTCTTCCCGAATCTCTGCGCAAGTCCTACCCTCTAGAGTTGCTGACAATCCATATGTGGGAGAGGGCTGGGTCTCCAAAAAGCTTCAAGTTGGCGAGAGGGTTCCGTTGCGTCATAACGATCTTTACCTCCTATTGCAAGTACCTACAGCCAGTCAATTGGACAAACTATTATTCCGAAGAACAGGCCCGCACGGCAATGACAGGAATGGAAAAGTAATAATAAATAATATGATAACCCCGGACTACATAAGTATCAGGAAAACGCTTTTGGCACTCACAAAAATACATTCATAATCTTGAATGAATAAAAAAAATGATCCTACTTTGTTGGCAACCAATGCTTGATCTTTTTGGGTTTTTTTTTTTTCTTTTTCGAAATTGCATTTCAGGCCTATGAGGGTAAGGCATAGTGGAAATATAAATCGGTCCAACCCACTCCGTACCCTTGGCCCCAGCACGTCTGATGTCAAAATCTTTCGGGGTGTTTTGTTTAACCACCATAATGATGCGATCAATTGCTACAATTGAATGAACCCGACTAATTGTGAGAGCGTGTGTGCGAGCAAGTTGTCGGTGTCAACTTAGATCGTTGAGAAAATACACACTTAAAATTCATTTGAATTTTACCTAAAACTTAAGATGTTTGTTTGAACAAATCTATGCGTTAGGGCTATCTACAACTTCATGACCATTAGATCGGTAAGTGGCATGATGCAGATCGTTGCAGATGTTTTTTTGTTTTGTTTTGTTTTGGGTTTTTTTTTTTTCTTCAAAAAAAACGAAAGATTTTGATAGCAGGCGTGCTGGGTGGGGCCAATGATACGGAGTGGATTGGACCGATTTGTTGGGCTTTAGTTGAAATCAACTTAATTTTAATGAATAATTGTTCACTCTTTCCACAGACCTATCGTATTGGACCCAGCCAATCCAACTAACAACGTCTTCAAGCTTTATCACGATCTAGTGAGCAAGAAAGACCTTGCTCGAGCCGCAAGTATGACCGTGGAACACAGCGATCTTGTGAGAAGTGTCGGACGAGTCCGAGGAGGCCGGAAAAATTGGAACAATTAAGACATTTAGCCTGGTGAATCGCTGCTACTTTCGGAATCAAGGTTGTGCCTGCTGCTACTTTCGGATAGCTTAGATTGTGGGCCCCGTTTTTATCCGTTATTCACGAGCCTCGAAGTGTGACGTCAGATGTTCAGGCTATTTTCCGCTTAGCTTTTAGCCTAAACGAGATACGCAGTCAAATTATACACCCAAATTACATGCAAGTACATGGCACATGCATGTACTGCCTCTATGATAATACACACGTGGACACAGGTCCAGATTTGCAAAGACAGCAACCACAAAACACCATAACAACAGGAAGGTACAACCACTAACCAATCACGAATGGACTAAAAACCCTCTAAAAGCCAAAATAAAACTGGCACAGAACATCTCTTAAAGCAATGAAGCAGGAGCTAAAACATAAAGGAATAAAACCTACAATTCAAACAAAAGAGGTCCACCCTCAGCCACATTCAAACGGACTTGTAACATCTTTCAAAACATGAAGCAGTAACTTACGATTGATTAATTATATACAATTAAAAAACAAGCAGCGCAAACATGCAAAATACTGAAATAATCTTTTGGTCACTGAAATAGCCGATGGATAATAATTGAATCATGGTTGAATCGCAATATTATAAATATTTTGATGTGTGATAGCATAGAGACCTACTATAATAGAAGGCCACGCCCATGTCTCTTGATCCCTTGTATTACTCATCCGTGAATGTACTGTTTTCTTATTAATTTTTTGTGTATTTCTCGTCGAGGATAAGTTAGTTGCAGGAGATTTATATTATCCGATGCGTCGTTTTGTGTAGTATTTTTTAGAATTTGGTGAATGATAGCCCACCTTGTTGAGCTGCTATGGCTCCCTTTCAATCATCGGAATGGTAAGAATTACCATTGTGATTCGTATTGTGACATCACAAAGAGACAATCACAAATTGATAAAGGTCTTTTAAAAACAAGTATGTTTAATTATAATGTAGTTTGTCATAGTTTGATTTGGAATTGTTGTTGTTAAAACAAAATGATTTGATCGTTGCGTTTTGTCTTTGTTTAAACCATTCTTTTCTTTGATTTGTGTTTTGTCCATTAGTTTGTATTTTTTTAAACTAGTTTTTGCCCTTTTGGCCGCCAATGGAGGAGTAGCTACAGTGTAGTAGTCTTGACTTAATACAAGAACAGACTCTCTTTAAAAGTAACTTTGCATGGATGTGTGTGAGCCCTCTTCATAACGAATCTTGTAGTAACGGCGAAAGCGTTTTGAATCAAGACTAGGCACGCAAACGTTCTCATTACAGGGGGAAAGTCCCATGCCATTACAACCAACAACAAGTTATACACTACGTCACGGACGTGTCACGTCATAATATGCAACGCAAGGGGGCGGGCGAGTGCGAGTGTGAAAAAGTGCGACTCCAGAGCAGCGTTGTGGCGTTTGGGTCTCCATCCCAGCGAAAGTCCTATTATTGCTCCATTTGTTCTCAAACTCAAGCAGGATTTACGATAAGGTAAGAAAAAAGAATTCCACTGTTCAATGTTGATAACTTTTTCTCCGCTCTCATACATGTACCTCCGCCATATTCATTAGAAGAATAGAATAATTTGCAAGCCGGAGAAGAAGGATAGACACTATCTATGATTCTATGAACGGTCTGCTCTGTCAGTGGTGTCTGTGCTGTGCTCTGGTTTATTGCCCCATGGTGGTCTTCCTCCATGGTAGTACTACTACTACTGTGTATATAGGCACTTGCTTGGAAATGTCTTGCGACACAGCGACTGAACAAGTCAAGTTAATGTTTTATAGGGGAAACCAAGTTCTCCCATAAGCCATGTGGAGCTGTGGTGGACATGATACTGTAGTCTTAGTTTTGGTATTTAAAGTTTATGGATAATTTTCTGCACTTCGCCAACAATTTTTACGCCCAAAATTAGCTCCAATTCCACACTGCATTTTTTCCTACCGTAGAAGAAGGGTTCCGCATATATATACTTCAAGAGAGATTGGTTTCATAAATCCTCAGGTGTAAAAAAAAAATAATGAATAAGTGAGTACGTAATGGTGGCGAGGTCGTAAAATTTGTGTATGACTCATGAGGTAACCAAACAAGTCCCACACCCTCTCTGTCCCAGGGTATAGAATTTCTCATCGTTCTGGGGGAATTCCCCTTTTCTCAGGCACATTTTGTGCAATAACACATTTACCTATAATAAATAGGAGGTTCGTCAGTCTGGGTAAAGTGCAAGTAAGTGTACAACAATGGAATGAAAAATGTGAACAAAATAACCACACCTCAAATTGAAAGTTGGTAAAACTGATGTCAGCATTTAAAACATGGCCCTGATTGAATGTTAAGATAAAAAGTTTCCTTGTAACTTCTAAAGCGCTTGCAACTTGACCTATGTTATGTTTTTTCTAAAACAACTTATAAACTTTTATATTTTACCACTTTCCAACATGAGGGTTTATAACTTGATGAGTCGAACAAGGTTAGTATAATTCATGGTAACGGGTTTGAAATATTAACAAATAACTCAAAATTCAAGAACTTAAAAATAAAAATAAAATTACAAAATAAAATTATTTTCCTACCTACCTACCTGGAATTTTTTAGGGCCGTTACCGTAAACACAACATTTATTTTGTTTGGCCTAAGCCATTGGACCCTTTCGGTACAGAAAAAAAAAAAAAAGTTCACAGATTTACAAATAATTTACAGGGTTTACAAAAGGTAATGGTGAAAGACTTCTCTTGAAATATTAGTCCATTAAATGCTGTACTTTTTGAGAAAACAATATAAATTCTCGTTAGCGAGAATTACAGATTTGTTATAAACACATGTCATGACACGGCGAAACGCGCAAAAACAGGAGTGGGTTTTCCCGTTATTTTCTCCCGACTCCGATGTCCGATTGAGCCTAAATTTCCACAGGATTGTTATTTTATATATAAGTTGTGATACACGAAGTGTGGGACTTGGACAATACTGTTTACCGAAAGTGTATAATGGCTTTAACCGCTCGGCCACGACACTCACATTATATAACCTCTCTAAAACAAAAATTATTGTTTATTTCAGTTAAAGCTCTAAGCATGGGATCGACCGACTTGGGCAAGAAGGCGATGAAGGTATACAGACGTCTTTCCAAGCAGGAGCCATGGTGTTTTCATCCTAGCTTCCTGGAATCATGGTACAATGAAAACATCAAAGATGGATCCAAAGCTTATCGGGGTCTCTGTACATCCGCAGCCAACTACTTGGAATTTGAACTAACCCTTTCCTTGTCGTCTATTGATGAAATAGTCGTGGTAGGTTTACTGAGCGCAATATAGTTGTTGTTTTGTTTTGCTCTGGTCATTAAGGTCTTGGTCTGAGACCATGAGGTCTTGGTCTTGGCTTCTTAAGGCTCGGCCTTTGAGGCTTTAATTGGTCTCAGACTTTTAGGTCTTTGTCTCGGACATTAGGTTTTTGGTCTCAGAATTTAAGGGTTTGGTCTCAGACATTGAGGTCTTTGTCACGGACATTGAGGTCTTGGTCTCAGACATTAAGGTCTTTGTCTCAGGCATTGAGGCTTTTATCTAAGACATTAGGTTTTGGGTCTCGAAATTTGAGGTTTTGGTCTCAGACATTGAGGTGTTGGTCTCTGCCAATGAGGTCTTGGTTTTGGACACTGAGGTCTTGGTCTCAGACATTGAGGTCTTGGTTTTGGACATTGAGGTCTTGGTCTCGGCCAATGAGGTCTTGGTTTTGGACACTGAGGTCTTAGTCTCAGATGTTGAAGTTTTGATCTCAGATATTGTGGTCCTAGTCTCGGCCAATGAGGTCTTGGTCTCGGGACATTGATGTCTTGGTCTCGGACATTGATGTCTTGGTCTCAGATGTTGAGGTCTTGGTCTCGGACATTGAGGTCTTGGTCTCGGATGTTGATGTCTTGGCCTCGGGACATTGATGTCTTGGTCTCAGACATTGAGGTCTTGGTCTCGGCCAATAAGGTCTTGGTTTTGGACACTGAGGTCTTAGTCTCGGACATTGAGGTCTTGGTCTCAGACATTAAGGTCTTAGTCTCGGGCATTGAGGCTTTTATCTAAGACATAAGGTTTTGGGTCTCGAAATTTGAGGTTTTGGTCTCAGACATTGAGGTGTTGGTCTCCGCCAATGAGGTCTTGGTTTTGGACACTGAGGTCTTGGTCTCGGACATTGAGGTCTTGGTTTTGGACATTGAGGTCTTGGTCTCGGCCAATGAGGTCTTGGTTTTGGACACTGAGGTCTTAGTCTCAGATGTTGAAGTTTTGGTCTCAGATATTGTGGTCTTAGTCTCGGCCAATGAGGTCTTGGTCTCGGGACATTGATGTCTTGGTCTCGGACATTGATGTCTTGGTCTCAGATGTTGAGGTCTTGGTCTCGGACATTGAGGTCTTGGTCTTGGATGTTGAGGTCTTGGTCTCTGACATTGATGTCTTGGTCTCGGGACATTGATGTCTTGGTCTCGGACATTGAGGTTTTGGTCTCGGCCAATGAGGTCTTGGTTTTGGACACTGAGGTCTTAGTCTTGGCCAGTGAGGTCTTGGTCTCAGACATTGATGTCTTGGTCTCAGACATTTAAGTCTTGGTCTCGGATGTTGAGCTCTTGGTCTTGGACATTGATGTCTTGGTCTCATACATTTAAGTCTTGGTCTCGGATGTTGAGGTCTTGGTCTCAGACATTGAGGTCTTGGTCTCAGACATTGAGGTCTTGGTCTCAGACATTGGGGTCTTGGTCTCTGACTTTTAGGTTATAGTCTTGGACTTTAGGCCTTGGTTTTTGACTGTGAGGTCCTTGTCTCAGACATTGATGTTTTAACTCTAAATGGATGGTTGTACCATCAATTTACAACATACTTCAATCTGGTTATCACACCATAATATGCAAAGTGCAAACATTACTTCTCTTTATGTATTTATTTGACATTATAGGGTGGGTCACTCGGCAAAGGCACCTTTGTAAAAGACCAGTCTGACATAGACCTATTCGTGTTCATGAACTGGGATTCTATCGACACAATCGGGGCAATGAGGTACAAGATGCAGCTTAAGAAAGGTCAGAGGGATGTAGAGGACATCCTTGAGGGAATAGATGGCGTTACCGGAGTCCGAAGTGATGATTTTGTCGTCCATTTCAATCTTGAGTACGATAACTTGGATGTCAGGGTTGATCTGCTCCTAACGGCTGACAACTCTCACGATGGAGGTAAGTTCTTGTTTCTTCAACCTTTTCAATTTTTTCAAGAAGACATTTTGTCCACTCTCTTGGAAAGTAAACTTAAAATGAGAACATCGGTAATGAACATGTTTCTCTAATTGATAAAACAACAATAAAGAACATCTGTGTTAGGGTAAAACTTGGTAATCCTTTGTGCGCTTCTACTTTCTCAAGGTGATCCTTTGTGCGCTTCTACTTGCTCAAGGTGATCCTTGGTGCAGTCTACTTGCTCAAGGTGATCTTTGGTGCGTTCTACTTGCTCAAGGTGATCCTTGGTGCAGTCTACTTGCTCAAGGTGATCCTTGGTGCGTTCTACTTGCTCAAGGTGATCCTTGGTGCGTTCTACTTGCTCAAGGTGATCCTTGGTGCGCTTCTACTTGCTCAAGGTGATCCTTGGTGCAGTCTACTTGCTCAAGGTGATCCTTGGTGCGTTCTACTTGCTCAAGTTGATCCTTGGTGCAGTCTACTTGCTCAAGGTGATCCTTGGTGCGCTTCTACTTGCTCAAGGTGATCCTTGGTGCAGTCTACTTGCTCAAGGTGATCCTTGGTGCAGTCTACTTGCTCAAGGTGATCCTTGGTGCAGTCTACTTGCTCAAGGTGATCCTTGGTGCGTTCTTATTTCCCAATGTGATCCTTGGTGCGTTCTTATTTCCCAAGGTGACCCTTGGTGTGTTCTTATTTCCCGAGGTGATCCTTGGTGTGTTCTTCTTTCCCAAGGTGATCCTTGGTGCGTTCTTATTTCCCAAGGTGATCCTTGGTGCGTTCTTATTTCCCAAGGTGATCCTTGGTGTGTTCTATTTTCCCTAAATAATTTTGACGCTCTCTCCGCAGATAAGGAAGATATGATGGAAGCAATAATGCGGAAAAGCGAAAAGAATCGAGAGTACTACTCTGCCTGTCTTGTCAAACAACGGCAACTCTTCATCAAGAGCCAGCCTAGCTACATTAAGGAGCTCATCCGACTGGTGAAGACATGGGCCCATGCAGCTCTCCCAAGACAACTCAAGAAGTCTTACTTTCTTGAGCTGTTGACTGTTCATTTGTGGGAGGAGGCACAAGAGCCTGCACGATTTGACAAAGCCCAGGGGTTGAAGAACGTCCTGCAGAGGTTGGCTGACCTCCGTAGTATACAGATTGTATACTGGTGTGATGAAGAAGATGTAGATGAAGTTTTAAGTCGGCTTAATATGAAAATGTGAGTTATACATACTATGTCATGCTGCCACCATCTCGGTCGTGTGTTCCCTGAATCAAACAACAGTAATAAATGCTAAAACAAAAGGGAACCAGACTGTTTTTCCTTCCAGCCTCGGTTGGGTTCATACAGTTATATAATAGAACTAGAGGGCGCACTGGGCTAGTAACGTGGCCCTGCGGGCGGCCATTTTTAAGTTGAAAAGACAACAAAGCATGTATTTAGCATACACACCAGCGTGTAGGCCTACTTCACTATTCAACGCGAGTACGATGTTCATCTTACTAAATGTGTGTGTCTCCTTGTGGTCCCGCCGCGTTTGTGCCAGAGCATCACTAGTGCGCCCTCTAGTTCTTATAATATAACTCTATGGTTGGGTATACATTAAGAATGTCAAGAAAATCAAGATGGCCGCACCATGGATAAAGGTCTAGGAATGCGAGACGACAGTTCTGAAAGTAAATTGTGCAAGGGAGTAGCCTCTTGCTCTTTATGGATGACGAGACAGATCCTTTAACGAAATAAGTCCTTTGTGGGTTGTCTTAGCCAAGCGGATAAGAGCATCAGACTCAAGTTCTGGTAGTAAAGTCATTGGGATGTTGGTCCAAATCCTGGTCGTGATACTTTTTTGTGTGCTTTAGCAGGACACTTAACCAAAAGCTTCTCTCCACCCAAGGGTAAAATGGGCACATGTGAGGCAGAGATGGTTTATGTGAATGATTAGATTAGAGCGGGGTAACTCGCAGCATCGGCCAGGTAGCTGAGATGGTTTACGGAGTTAAATATAATATGGCTCAGTGACCAGGGGTTATAATGTCAGAAGCGCTTTGATAGGCCTTTGGGCTGTGATAAAGCACTATATAAAAATTGATTATCATCATTATTTGAATTTTCATTGCATTTACAAACTTTTCACTTGGCTTTTAAAAATTACCCAGACGACTCTCTCTTCCACAGTCCCATTATTCTGGATCCAACGAACCCAACGAACAACGTCTGCAAGTTTCTTGAAAATGAGAACATCAGGAAAACGATTTCTGGCGCTGCCCGAGCAACACTTTGGACGACACTTTGCAAAGATGTTACCGTTTACGAAGGCTGGAGCTCCCATTAAACAGGAACCCATAAATGTGTCCAAAAATCAGAAAATCTGAAAATTTGATTTTTGTTCACAGTTCTTGAGACACTTTCAGAACGTTTCAGCACCAAACAAGTAAGGGTTTCACAGTCAAATTTAGCATGGCCTACAAATCAAGATTTATCTTTTTTTAGTTCATAAAGTGCCAATTATTTTTTTGTCGATTTAATTACATAGCTCTTGTCTAGGTGCCAAACACAATCAGCAATCTGTTTACATGTACTGGTAAGTTAAGCATTTTCACAAACTGGTAGATCTCATGCTTTTGTACACAGTGCTATGCGTGCAATTTGTGTTGTATATTTTCCCACATTTTTACGTAGTGACGCATGCGGGTTGAGGAACTATTAACTTGCCAAAATAGATGCAAAATAGCTAAAACATATAATTACAGGTTTTTATGACTGAAGAAGTCGGCTTTTTATTAAACAAACAAAAAAGGAACACAAAAATCAAATAGTTTGAAACAGATTGTTTGAAAAAAAGTTTTATTTATTTCACAAAAATTATATTTGATTGTGGTTTTGTAATTTAGTGTTTATTTGTTGTACTTCAGTGTTGGCAACAGTTGTTTACTATTTATTTTATTGTTTGAGTGTTGGCTACAAAAGAGCCATAACATAAAATAAAAAACACATTTTAGTGTTTGATGTAACTGTTTGCTAGGTACCACGATCATAGACTTGAGACCAAGTCTAATCACTGCCTAGTGGATGACCATGAGATTTGTAAGGGGTACAAGCATGTTGTAAAGTTAAGTCTTTTAGAAAATTTGCACGCTACATTTTAAATGCTATTAAAGAATCGGCATTCAGCAAATTATGACATTTAATTCAATATTAATTTTGGTTTTACCTTTACACTGATATGTGTTTATGACATTATTTTGATGTAGCTATTAAGCAAAAAAAATAGTAATACCAGCCGATTTCCTACCTTCGGCACAGATCATGTACTTAAAAAGCAGGGCCAAATTTCATAGAGCTGCTTATAATAAAACACAAAATCAAGCTAAGCAAATCAAAATTATGCTAATCATAATAAGGTTACCAGCTTAATTAAATATGGTGTCACACATAGAATTTGTGACTGGTATTCTGCTCATACTACTGCTAAGCAGGGATTTTTTAAGCAGTATTTTCTGCTTAACCAGCTCTTTGAAATTGGGCTCGGGACAGGGGTTTTTTTTTTCAGAAAAAAAAGTCTCCCAAATTCCAAACTCTCTTCCTTGGCAGTAGAATCGTAGAAAAGGTTAGTTATCAAAGAGCAAATCTACACACCAAAATCAATACAGATGGTAATGCTACATACAAAATAATAAACAAAGAGTATAATAAACAAAGAGTAAACTGTGTGTCTGGGTAAAATAAGATGCCATAATATTATAGTGTTATTATCACATTGAGTAAAAATTTGGCAGCTGTGTTTAGCAGTTATTTTTATGTCAAGGTGTTCAAACCGGATCTGTTACCTTTTAGAAAAAAAAACAGCTGTTTTCCTTTATGTTTTATTACTTAATATAGTAATATTGTCAGTTATAAGAGTTTGGAGAAAAGCCAGTTTACTTTCTGTTGTATTTATATAAAATGTCTGGCATGCATACAACTTTCTTACTGTAAAAGAAAAGGAACTTCCAAAATTTTTACTTTTGAACAGTATTTTTCCATGGCATTAATAAAAAAAAAAATAAAATAAAGAAGAAAGATTCGAATCAGCTGAAAATCGCCCAAAATTTGTCCTACTGTTTGAAATTTTCTTTGCATTTCAATTTGGATCTGCCCCAACCCCCACCCAACCACAGGGACGATATAATTATTGCTCTGCTTATCATGAAATGATGTGCCGTACTAGTACTAACAGTTATGCCAATTTAAGGCTCTGCTTACCGCGAAGTTCTGTGCTTATGCCGGGCTCGGTAAGCACAACATTTTGCGGTAAGCAGGGAGCCGAATTAAATTGGACCCTGTACTTCCATGCTCTAGTCAGCAATCAAAAGTTATGCATACAACTTTTACAAGGGCACATCACTTTCATAAAGCCTGCAATGTATAAAAAGAACAACTTCCTATGGCACAGAAAAGCAAGTATTGCTAAACAGACAGAGGTTACTAGCTGTGACTGGTGCCCCACTCAATTTCTGCTTACCTAAGAAACTTATTAAGCAGCTTTATGAAAGGCTTGCGTCTGTAATAAGCACGTGCGTTTGTTTATGAAGTGCGCCCTCCATAGTTCAATCTGTTGACGGGGATATTAATTTGACATAGACCTTATCGCAAATACCAATGCGCAAGCGCAGACTGTTGAATGAGGTGCATTGTGGGATATATATGAATCAAATTTGTAATCAGCTAGACCACAATGCACCTAATTCCAAGCTTTACGCGCGCGCCCCAGTATTTGCGAAAAGGTCTATGACGACGCACCGCCCCCCCCCCCCCGACCGCCCCGACTTAAAAATCCATCAAATGAACGTCTTATAAATGTTTTTACAGAAAGTTTGTGAGTAAAAATGTGGAGAGAGGGAGATCTAGTAAAACAAATAGGGGATAAGGGGTAAACTATGGTGTTGCATCTCACACGAAAGTAAAAATAAAACACCCACCCTAAGAATTCCCTTCTCTAGAAAGTTTCTTGCACTTTGCGGACCTATGATCTTCAGATTAAAAACTCAAATAACGTTTTTATCTCCTCAAATATCTAGAAAATTTATGATAAGGAGTAGAATAAACTTTTGTTAAGTTTCTGAAAATCTAGAAAAATGTACACTTGTGTTATATTATTTCAGTCCTGAGTTAATTTCCTTTCTGATGAAGCCCCGCCCACCCGTGTCAAACAATCGCACAAAATAAATGAATAAGTAAAAATGGAGTGCGCCCTCCCTAGTAACAGTTTAGGTAGTGTCAACAATAATCAAGATGGCGTTGGAAACACACGTGGATGTGTCACTTAAAACAACAGACAAAATGTATGTTAAGACCATAGATTTCCTATCAAATAAAGGCTTTCGAATCCCGGAGTATCAAGCCACACCCTCAAGGTAAGTTGTCATAATAACTGCAAGAATTATACTTGTTTTTACCATGTTTGTTTACCAAAATAATTTCCCTCTGCTGTTCACTCGCCACACTCGACTCGCGTTCTCCGATCACTGATTCAGCTCAGTCACTGTGGGGAGTCTGGCAGTAGTGTCACTGTGTAACTCTGAACGTTATCACTCGAGAAGTTTTGTTTGCATTTTTCTCAGACGCCGCCAGGACGAAGAAGAGAAGGAAAGTCCTACATGTCAATCACTACGAACGGTAGTCACGCGCAATATATAAATTATAAACACTTTCAATCAACAAAAGGAAAACCTTAAATTCACTTGCTGTCACGGACTCACTTTCACTGTCAGTGTATGTTACCGAAGAAAGTAACACACAGAAGTGGACTTTACTGAGGACCAGCAAAGATAAACTGTTCTATATGGTGTTTTTCTTTCATTATTCTTGTGTAACTTCGATTTAAAGGCAGTGGACACTATTGGTAATTGTCAAAGACTAGTCTTCACAGTATTTGTATCTCAACATATGCATAAAATAACAAACCTGTGAAAATTTGAGCTCAATTGGTCATCGAAGTTGCGAGATAATAATGTAAGAAAAAAACACCCTTGTCACAATAAGTTGTGTGCGTTTAGATGGTTGATTTCGAGACCTCAAGTTCTAAATCTGAGGTATCGAAATCAAATTCGTGGAAAATTGCTTCTTTCTCGAAAACTATGGCACTTCAGAAGGAGTCGTTTCTCACAACGTTTTATACCATCAACCTCTCCCCATTACTCGTCACCAAGAAAGGTTTTATGCTAATAATTATTTTGAGTAATTACCAATAGTGTCCACTGCCTTTAAATCGATGACCAATTGGGACAAAATTTTCACTGGTTTGTTGCATTTTATGCATTGTTCAGATACACCAAGTAGGAATACTGGTCTTTGACAATGTGTCCAACATTATGGACCAACATCAAACACTTCCCCCCTCTGTATACTCCTTTGAATCTAAGCTGTGTCCCATATATCCCTCTTTCTTTCTTTTTTAGTTTATCTGGATCTATTCCATTTTTATTTACTCTCTTTACAATCTTTACTCTTACTGGTTCATTACGATGAAGTATAAATAAAATTGCAAAATTTTTGTTCTTTTATATTTGTGTTGTAGATCACTTGAGATTGTAAGGACAAGCTTCTATCTGAAAGAAGCAACAGCTTGACTGAAGAGAGCCCATTTAAGATGCAGCGTCATCATGAATTCAAATCCAACATCTTCTCACTGCCTCGAGCTACTTCAGTTCATTTAAAAGGTATGTACGCATATCAAACCCTTTTGTCAAGTATTCTCATCCATGTTACGCCTCTCTACTTAAATTTTGGTCTTGTATTTTTATATAAAAATAAACCAATTTGTAATTTATTTTATTTTGTATCAATCCCATATTACACCCCACTTTTTGCCTTTTAGGATCCGCCCCAAAAAATTACCCCCTTTACTTCAAATATAAATCAATCCAAATGCACCCCACTTTTCTGCCATTCAGGACCCGCCCCAACATTTTACCCCTTCTACTTCAAATCAGTATGGGCCAATATACACCCCACTTTTCTGCCATTCAGAAACCGCCCCCAACATTTTTCTCTTTTACTTCAATTATGTAACAAGGACCAGCCATCAACATTTATCCCTTTTACATCAAATTCAAATAAAGGCACTTTTATGCCATTTTAGACCCGCCCTACAAATTTTTACCCCTTCTACTGCAAATCTGTATCAATCCCATACATCCCACTTTTTGGCCATTCAGGACCCGCCCCCAAGAATTACCCTTTAACCTTCAAATAAATCAATTACAAATTACAAATCTGTATCAATGCTATAAATACACCCAACTTTTCAGCCATTTTAAACCCACCCACAACATTTTACCCATTCTACTTCAGATATCAGTATAAGTTCAATGCACCCAACTTTCTCCATTGAGGACCCGCCCAAAACATTTTACCTCTTTTATTTAAAAAAAAAAATCAGTTCCAAATGCACCCACTTTTGGCCATTCTAGACCCGCCCCCAATGCTTTACCCCTTCTACTTCAGATATCAGTATAAATCCAATATGCACCCCACTTTTCTCCATTGAGGTCCCGCCCCAAACATTTTACCCCTTTTACTTCAAGTACTTATTTTAAATCAATTCCAAATGCACCCCACTTTTCTGCCATTCTAGACCCGCCCCACAAATGTGTACTCCTTCTACTTCAAATCTGTATCAATCCCAAATGCACCCCACTTTTTTGCCATTCTAGACCCGCCCAACAAATGTGAACCCCCTTCTACTTCAAATCTGTATCAATCCCAAATGCACCCCACTTTTCTGCCACTTTTGACCCGCCCATTAAATTTTAACCCCTTGGTATCAATCCCTTATACACCCCCGGTTTTGGCCATTCAGGACCCGCCCCCAAGATTTACTCCTTTTACTTCAAATATAAGGCCAAGTAAAATAAATAACATGTTGCGCGTCCGGACTTTTTGAAAAGTTGGTGAGGGAGGTCCTTGTTTGTTTCAAATTTGTTGTTATTTTTTTCAAGATGGCCACCATATTTTTTAATAATGAATAACAAAAAAATTGGTGTGGTCTCTAAAATCGGAGCGGGCGGGGACGAGCAACATGTTATTTATTTTACCTAAATCAATCCCAGCACCCCCACTTTTTTGGGATCCACCCCAACATTTAACCACTTTTACTTTAAACCAGTAATACCAGTATCAATCCCAAATAATAATAATAAATAATAATAATAAACGAGACTTATAAAGCGCATTTGGGACCCCACTTTTCTGCAATTCAGGACCCGCCTCCAACAATTTATTCTTTTTGCTTCAAATCTGTCTGTACCCCCACTTTTCTGCTACTCTAGACCCGCCCCAAACATTTTACCCCTTTTACATCAAATCTGTATCAATCCAAAATGCACCCCACTTTTCTGCCAATCTAGACCTGCCCAACAAATTTTTCCCCCTTTATTTCAAATCTGTATCAATCCCAAATGCACCCCACTTTTCTGCTATTCTAGACCCGCCTCAAACATTTTACCCCTTTAACTTCAAATCAGTATCAATCCCAAATCATCCCCACTTTTCTGCCATTTAGGAACCGCCCCAACAGTAAACCCCTTTTTCTGTAGACTCGCCCTCAACACTTTACCCGTTACATGTACTTCAAATATAAATCAATCCCAATGCACCCCACTTTTCTGCCATTCAGGACCCACCCCAACATTTTACCCCTTTTACTTCAACTATAAATCAATCCCAAATGCACCCTTCTTTTCTGGCTCTCAGGACCCGCCCACAATCTTTTATCCCTTTTTGCTTCAAATCTGTATCAATCCAATATGCATCCCACTTTTCTGCCATTCTAGACCCGCCCCCAGACATTTTATCCCTTTAACTTCAAATCAAAATCAATCCCATGCACCCCCACTTTTCTGCCATTCAGGACCCGCCCCAACATTTTACCCCTTATAATTCACTATCCATATCATATGTGCACCCCTCTTTTCTGCCATTCCCCGCCCTCAACATTTTTCCCCTTTTACTTTAAACCAGTATCAATCTCAAATGCACCCCACTTTTCTGCCATTATAGACCCGCCCACAATCTTTTACCCCCTTATAATTCACTATCCATATCATATGTGAACCCCACTTTTCTGCCATTCCCCGCCCTTAACATTTTACCCCTTTTACTTCAACTATAAATCAATCCTAAATGCACCCTTCTTTTTTGCCATTCCAGACCCTCCCCCAACATTTTTCCCCTTTACTTCAAACCAGTATCAATCCCAAATGCACCCCACTTTCCTGCCATTCCAGACCCTCCCCCAACATTTTTCCCCTTTTACTCCAACTATAAATCAATCCCAATGTACCCCCACTTTTCTGCCATTCAGGACCCACCCCAAACAATTCCAAGTGCACCCCCACTTTTCTACTATTGTTACTCCAACTATAAATCTATCCCAAATGCACCCCTTTTTTGCCATTATAGACCCGCCCACAATCTTTTACCCCTTTTACTTCACTATCTGTATCATTATGTGCACCCCACTTTTCTTTCTGCCATTCCCCGCCCTCAACATTTTACCCCTTTTACTTCAACTATAAATCAATCCCAAATGCACCCCACTCTTTTGCCATTCTAGACCCGCCCACAAATGTTTACCCCCTTCTACTTCACTATCTGTACATGCACCCCACCTCATTCAGGACCCGCCCTCAACATTTTACCCCTTTTACTCAACTATAGGCCTACTGTGTATAAGTCAATCCCAAATGCACCCCACTTTTCTGCCATTCTAGACCCGCCTCAAACAATTTACCCCTTTAACTTCAAATCAGTATCAGTCCCAAATGCACCCCACTTTTCTGCCATTCTAGACCCGCCCACAAATGTTTACCCCTTCTACTTCACTTTTTTTTCTGTACATGCACCCCACTTTTCTGCCATTCAGAACCCACCCTCAACATTTTACCTTTTTTACGTCAACTATAAATCAATTCTAAATGCACCCCACTTTTCTGCCATTCAAACCCTGCCCCCAAGATTTTAACCCATTTACTTCAAATATGTATCAATACCAAATGCACCCTACTTTTCTGCCATTCAGGACCCGCCCTCAACATTTTACCTTTTTTACTTCAATTATAAATCAATTCTAAATGCACCCTACTTTTCTGCCATTCAGGACCTGCCCCCAAGATTTTAACCCATTTACTTCAAATATGTATCAATACCAAATGCACCCCACTTTTCTGCCATTCAGGACCTGCCCCCAAGATTTAAACCCATTTACTTCAAATATGTATCAATACCAAATGCACCCTACTTTTCTGCCATTCAGGACCTGCCCCCAAGATTTTAACCCATTTACTTCAAATATGTATCAATACCAAATGCACCCCACTTTTCTGCCATTCAGGACCTGCCCCCAAGATTTTAACCCATTTACTTCAAATATGTATCAATACCAAATGCACCCTACTTTTCTGGCATTCAGGACCAGCCCCTAATTACCTTTTTTCTTCCCCTCAAAGCTTTCCCAAAAATAGACCCACTTGTCTCCCTTTTGATAACTTGCTCCCAACCAATAAGGTGTCTCCAAACATCACCCCACCGTTGCTGTTCTTAACCCCCTCCCCAAACCCCTGTCTTCATATACTTTATACCAAGACATAACCATCTTTAAATACTATTTATATGCATCTAGGGATTTGCCTCATGATTTCATCAATGGGGGCAAGGGGGAGGGATTGGGAGTGGGCAAAGTTTCAGGGGGGCACCCAGATTCCTCTCTTCACAGTTATTGACCTTTAAAGGCAGTGGACACTATTGGTAAATACTCAAAATAATTATTAGCATAAAACCTTTCTTATTAACGAGTAATGGGGAGAGGTTGATGGTATAAAACATTGTGAGAAACGGTTCCCTCTGAAGTGTCATAGTTTTCGAGAAAGAAGTAATTTTCCACGAATTTGATTTCGAGACCTCAGATTTAGAACTTGAGGTCTCGAAATCAACCATCTAAACGCACACAACTTTGTGTGACAAGGGTGTTTTTTTCTTTCATTATTATCTCGCAAGTTCGATGACCGATTGAGCTCAAATTTTCACAGGTTTGTTATTTTATGCATGTTGAGATACACCAACTGTGAAAGCTAGTCTTTGACAATTACCAATAGTGTCCACTGCCTTTAACCATGTGATTTGTTTTCATGCTTGATTAAAATGCAAGTCATGCAATTATTTGTTCTTTTAATTTCTATTTCTAGAACACTCCTAAGGTGATGACGAGCCTTGATATGAAAGATGCATCAGCTTGACTGAAGAGAGCCCATGAGATGCGGCATCATAATGAATTCAAGTACATCATCTCCTCACTGCATGCCTCAAGCTACATCAGTTCAACTTGGCTAGTTATTCAATACTTGGATATTAAGGTACAATGATGAAACTTTTCAATTACAAATACGCACCCAACTTACTGCCAATCTGGACTCATCCAAGAATATTTGTTGACCCGTTGTGCTTCAAATCTGCATCAATGCCAAAAAGGAACAACATCCACTTGCACCCCCTATTCTACCATCCCGGCCATATCTCGTTGGGCCCCCCTGCCCCCTTTCAATGTTGGTTCTGATTGACGGTCTTCTGTGTTACAGTCAACATTGAACGGGGGGACGGGGGAGTGAATGATGTCAGTGGGAAGTGTACAGGGAATGGTTTAATGTAACAATATAGGTCTGGGTGGCCCAAGCATTTGGCTGGGATTGTAGGCCTGCCCTCAATACTATTGCCCCTTGTACTTCTATCAATGACAGATTTACACACAACTTGTCTGTTAATCTAGACCCATCTCCAATACTATTACCCCTTTGACTTCAAATCTGTATCAACGCCAAAGATGCACAAAACTTGTCTGCTGTTCTTGACCAGTCCCCAATATGATCACCCCTTTGGATGTTCGACACTTTTCGACCAATCTGTATCCACCATCAATCAACAGCACCTTCTACAAACTGAATTACAATATGCATACAATATGCAACTGTTTTCCTCTTGACATATATTTCATGCATTAATTTTGTCCTTTGAATGTTTTGTTTATAGAACACTCAAGATGATGACAAGCCTTGGTATGAAAGATGCGCCAGCTTGACTGACGAGAGCCTGTGAGATGCTGCCTCATCATGATTTCAAATACACCATCTTCTCACCGTCTAAAGCTAATTCAGTTCAACTTTGTGATTCATTCAATAAGATGTTAAGGTACGTCTCACGTAGTGAGTTTTATTTATTGTAAAAAGGTCTGTTTACATGGACTCTTATAAAACCACTCACGACATCAGTCTTTACTGTTTACAACTGAAACAAAGTTGTGATTTATTTCAAAAGCTATGAACTTAATTCAAAGCACATTGTACTGCGTAAACAGATCTTTACCGCGTACAGCCCTATGTGGCTGTTTTTGTTATGAAGTGAAAACTTTGCTGAATATTGTTGTGTACATTTTGTAACTCCTTTGAATCATCAGGCCTGATACTTCTCAAAGACAAATTACGCAGCAATTGCCTCTATGCACACGACCTTAGTCATTGCCTTGGTGCCCATTGAAGGTTCTGGTACTAATTCAAATTTCCCTCACACTCTTGCGTTTTACTGAGAATTGCTACCTTGCCCTTACAAGAATGAAGCATCAGGCCTGAAGAATGGGTAATGAAATGCAGAAATCAAAGGGCTTCTAACTACGACTACAGTTTGTACTGTATACCAAAGCAGTGTAGTGAACACTCATGCAACGTATAGGCTAACATGTACAGTTTCAAAACATAACTTAACACATATGTCAGAGTTTGAAACATGTTTTAAATACCTAGTTTGATATTTATATGTGGTAAAATTGATGTGTTTGTGTCACACGTGATGATATTCATCTTCAAAACATTGTACGAACTGAGTAGGGCTCTTAGTTTTAACGGAATCCAAATGTATGGAAACTTAGAGTGAACATCTGCATTGCAATGAAGTTTTATGCTTATTACTGAAAGTACTGTACTGCATCTTTCCACCATTTTATCTTGAAAGCCAGATTCCGCAAATCCATGAGAACCCCAAAATAAACAGTTATAATATTTTGTTATGATTTTCTGATGTATTTAACTTGGAAACTTGGCAATGCAGATGGTCCTTCTAAACTTCCATACAATTTTTGCAACATCTTTTGAAGTCTGGTTCCAAGTCTCTTAGTGGTTATACAACTCTAATTCTTAATGTAGGTGCCAGACTAATTTCTTGTTTGATTTCTCCTATACATGTGTATATGTATACACTAAGCTAATAAGTTATCAAGGTTTATGTGTGTAAATGCCCTTTTTAAACAACAGCTTTTAATACGCCAGCTTCGGAATTCACAGTTAAGCTGAGCATACATACTTTGTAATACTTAAAATAAGAAATTGAAGGTTAGAAGTCACGAACGATGTGTTCTGTGCAATTGAATTGTTAAATTAAAGAGTTATATAGCACCTACAACTTACGCTAAGTGCCAAATTAGAGTAATTTTATGCAATTATTTATTGAAACAACACTTTCCTGTAAGTTTGTTTGTCACCAGAATGCCTATTACATGTAGAATGTCTACAGGGATACCCTGGAGTGTATCACGCACTGTTTTAAGGGTGTTTTAAATGTTTTTGCACTAAATTTTTGCAATTTTCAGTGATTTTTAGAGTTTTTTAGGCAAAAAAAAATAAAATCAAAAAAAAATTAACGAGCATGCGTTTCAGGCGATTTTAAGAAAATGAAATTCAAAAAAGTAAAAATTAGTGGTGATTTTTGGAAATTTTTACAATTTTGGATTTTTTTTAATGGAAAATAAAAAAAATTAACGAGCGTGCGTTTCAGACGATTTTAAGAAAACAGTTTACCGTTAATTTGATTTTTTTTTTTTTTTTTTTAAATTAAAAATAAATAAAATTTAATTAAAAAAAAAATCTCGCCTCCACTCTCCTTCCTACCCGGTCCACCACTCCCCCCTCTCTCTCTCTCCGGGTCCACGCCTCCCCTCTGGTGTGTCCCCGCCATGTTGCCTCCTCGTCGTGGTCCGGGGTCCGTGGGCGTTCCTCTGGTGTCTCCATGGTGGTGGTGGTCCTGGCCGGGGCTCGAACCCGCACAGATGTCTCCAGTGTAGTCCTCCGAAGCCGTCTCCTTATCCGCTAGGCTATGGCGTCTTCCGGGTTTGAAAAAAAATTTTTAAGGTGGTAAACATTAGAACGAAGTTTGACGCACACGTGTGTATACGCGTGTACTACCAAGTTGCGATTAGTCTCTGGATCAGTCGTGAAGAGAGCGCCCTCTTGTGGCGATATTCATTAATATGTAGTTATATTGCCACAAGTAATTAATAATGCCACAAGAGGGCGCTCTCCCAAGAACAAACTTCTTGAATCAAGACTACCAATCAACAGCCTACTCGGCCACAAGGAAACATAAACTTGTTTGTCTGTTTTATTTTAATATAAAATTTTATTAATTTATTTTTATTTTATAAAATATAATAAAATGTGAATACGCTAAGATTGGACGGTTTGCACATGTTTGTTTCGTTTTATGAAGTCAAATAAAGCTTTTTAAACAAATAAATACAGGTTTGGCAACAAAATAATGACAATCAGACAAAAACAGGTTTAGATTAGGGTTGTACCATTTTTATTTATTACGATAATAATAATGAACCATTTTAATATAGCGCAGAATTACAATAAAATGTCAATGCTAAAACATGAGTTCATGCTAATTAATTGTTCGTTCTTGATTAAATCTAGAATATTTATAATCAGCTTTTACCAGTAAGTTATTGACATCAAATAATTTACTGACACTCTGACGTGGAAATAATTATGGCAACATTAATGATATGGATCATGAATAAGTAGGCCTACACTAAAAATTATATTCTTAAAGGTTATCATTTTTTATGTAAAATCTTTAAAACAAAAAAACAACATAAATTACTTGCTCAGTATTAAACTAAGACTAGAATAATATTGGCTGTGACATCAGTAGTCCCAAGTTTTCAGAAAGTCATTGACACTTCATTGTTGCGCATATCAATTAATTTACCTTTTGATGTGGATGTCTAAAGTGATTTCATGGATCATGAATAACCATACAGTTTCTTAAGTTTTAAACTTCATAATTTCACAGTGTCATTAAGATGATGCAAGTTTGAAATGGATAATTAAACACTGAATTATTTAATATTTGGGACTTTTTAAGGATTTAATAAACATGATAAAAGAAACTTTTTAGTGTGTCCTTCAACTGTGTACTGTCTGCAAAAATCCTGAATTACAGATGTTTGTGATGATCATTCTTGATGTAACCATTAACCTCACGTATTAGATATTCCTGTTCATTCATGACTCAGATGTTCCTGTCCATTTAAGAATAAACATTGATGCACATGTATGAATCAAATGTTGCTGTTCAATAACTGTCCATGTAGGAATTTGATGTTGCTGTCCATGTAGTAATCACATGTCGATGTCCGCCGTAAGAATCAGATGTTGCTGTCCATGTATGAATCAGATGTTGCTGTCCATGTAGGAGTCAAGTGTTGATGTCCCTTTGTAGGAATCAGATGTTGCTGTCCATGTAGGAGTCAAGTGTTGATGTCCCTTTGTAGGAATCAGATGTTGCTGTCCATGTAGGGAGCAGAAATTGCTGTCCATGTATGAATCAGATGTCCCTGCCACAATGTATATTCTTCCAACCTGGGTAGTTTTGTTGCTTGACAAGTTTGAAATCCACTGCATTTGGATTCCAAAATCCACATGAGATCTGCAATTAAAAAAGAAAATAATAATATAACAATGTAACGTCAAAACAACATTCAGTCCCAACAAAATGTTTGACTGGGCATGGCAAGAACTTATCTAAACAAAAATAATGACCGGGTTAAAAAAAATTGTGTTTCTCATAAAATTTAAACCTAAGAGAGAACTTATGAAAATTTCTCACAAATTTAAGCGTCTTTATGTTTTAGGCAAGACCAGCAATTTTCCACCTTGGTATAATAATAAATAATTATTATTACAATTATTATTGGCTTCTTAAAAAGCGCGCATATCTGTCACCCAGTGACGATCAAGACGCTTCAACATTAAGTTTTTCCTACAAGGTAAGTGGGACTGTGTTTGAGGAATTGAGGTTTACTCATCTCAAGGTACAAAATAACCTGAGGGAAAAAAAATGTGTTTCTCATAAATTATGTCCACAAATTTGAACCTAAGAGAGAAATTTTTAAAATAATTCTCATAAATTTAAAGGTCTAATGTTTGGGGCAGGACCAACAATTTTTCTAACTTGGTATAAAATGACTTGAAAATTGTGTTTCTTAAAACCACGTGAACAAATAAAAACATGAGAAATTTGTAAAAACTAATTCTCACAAATTTAAAGGTTTTATGTTTGAGGCAAAAAATTGTGTTTCTCGTTAATATGTAAATAATTTAAACCCAAGAGAAAACTTAAAAACACATTAGACCTTCATGGAGGTAAGACCAACAATTTGGCATCAATGCCCCCACTAAAGTTCTGTCTGTCACAACAAAAAATTAAAAAGAGAACTTTTTTAAAATTTCGGATTTTTGTTTTGTTTATGCAAAGTGTAAAACCAACCTTGTAATGGTGTTGAAACATGTATTGATAAACAGATCACAATGAAATACTATTAAGTCACATCCAAAAGTGTATAATTTTACTTGGCATCAAAATGGCCTTAAATAAAATTGTGTTTCTCAAAATTTAAATGCAAAAAAATTAATTGTAGATTAATTGCAAAAACAGAATTATTGTAAAAAGTAAACCAAAACAATAATGTCAAAACATTTATAATGCCCCAATCTTGACCAGCGGCAATCTAATTAAGTTGGCATAAAAAAAATTATTCAAAGTTTATAAAATTTCCCACGAAAAAAAAAAACAATACATGGACCTCCTTAAAAAACACTCTGTTTGGTCTACGGTTGGTTGGAATCTTTGGTTGAAATAATAAACGACCAATACGTTGAAAATCTACTGTAAAGTTTAAGCAGAGCCAACTAATCAATTCAAGTTTTCAGTCAATTCATATGTATGTATCTGTATCTAGCTGTACAACCACACGTACAACTACGTAAAATCGCCCACCACAGGCCAGAGGGTTGCCGCCGTACAATGGTCAGGTACCACCGGTCCAGAGTGTACGGTGATAAGGGTCGTGTTCTAGTTAAAATCAAAACATGCAAACTACAAACTTAAAAGTATCGGGAAATGCGTGTTTCTCAATATATCACTCTAAAACATACCTTGATATGTCCGGTCAGCCTCTGATGAACAGCCACATTTACATGAATCCAATGGACGGTCTTGAAGGAGACATTTTGCCTGAGTTTTTAGATGACAAAAATAACAACACGATCAACGTCAAAAATTCCCTCGTTGCTACCTGCCTAAAACTGGGCTACAGAGGGCGCACTCCGTAAACAAATTAAGAAGGGCTAGGGTGCTAGGCAATCAGTCATAGGGCTATAGCTGCTCAGCACACAGTTAATTTGCTTAGCATGAAATTTCTTCCTTGATAAAAACAAATTTCCACGTGATTTTCAGGATAAGCAAACAACAGCTGACTATCAGTAACAAGCAGTATGAAACTAATGGAAATTTTGGTTGGTAGGCCTACAGTGTTTTTATCCAAGAAGAAATTTCACGCTAAACACATTAAAATTGGTTTTCTGGGGATGGGGGCAAGCTAGCGGATTCGAAAAGGGCCAAGTCCATATTTTTCAGCCTTTTGTAAATAATATTTATGGGCAGTTTCAGAAACGAAAACAATGATGGAAAATCTTGATGGTTTACTTTGAAGTAACAAACAGAATGTGCGGCTAATTTTTTGATTTATAATAATATTTAATTAGCTAGCATTGTCCTTTTTTCTTCGTTTCCATAAAAGCTGTTTAAGCAAAACAAAAAACTGCTTAGCAAAGATAATGAGCAAAACGTGAGTTGCACCACTAGGCATGTAAACTTGATGAAACTTTGGTTGTGTTACTTTGGCCGAATTTCACAGAACTGATCTCTTTAGCGAAAAAATATACATAACAAATATTATTCTTCTGCTAACAACAATTAATGACATTTTTGCTGGTATTAAATATTCTGGTATGCATAACAGTTTGGTCCTGTTTGTGCTCAGTAGGATTTGCTGTGTTTAAATGCTTCATGAAAACCCCTCCAAGCTTACCAAATTATTGTTTGGGGTCAGTGTTGTAGAGATTCAGAGCTGCTAAAAAAAGTAGCTAGCATAATAACATTGATTTGCCTACCCGAATAATCTTTACGCGCCATGTTATTACGTACAACTAATTTTAACAAGAATCCCGAGCATTCCTGCCTATTTCCTGCTTATGCAGATTCATGCAGCTGCTTAAACACAAAAAGTAGCTTAGCACAATAACATTATTGCTTACCAGAATAATGTTCCAGCGACACACTATCAATTTAAGTAAAACTAATTTGTGACTAGTATTTCTGCTGAGCAATGTTAAAGATGCTATGGCAGATTTTTGGCCCCAAACATTAATAATAATTATTTCAAAGAGTATCACCCGCTCTAACGAAAAAAGGTTTAACTTTTACTTTTAATGGTTAGGAACAATGACACAAATTTAAAACGTTTCTTATAAAACACATAAGAATTTGTCACGTGATATAATTATTGTCGGGATCCCGACAAAAACTAATTTTGAGCACTTTATTTCACTGCTACTAATAATTGGCGGACTTTTTAGAGCAATGGCTCAAATGAAAGCTTGTAACTTTCTCGACCCCGCTCAAAATACCTATTGAATTTTAAATCAAAATGTTTGGGTCAAATCGGTAAAAATCGGACATAGCATCTTTAAGCAATATCCTTCATTAAGCAACCAGTCCGATACAACTGAGACCAAGAAAGGTCCAATACCCGAGAACACTGGTATGCCTAGGTACAAGTGTTATTATTCAAGATAATTAATTAGAGATTTTAGAGAAATTTTAGCGCAAAATGGCGACATCTGGGTGAAAAATAAATCAAACAAAAAGTGAAGTGCATATATACCCTTCTTTGAACCTAAAGGTTTATTTAAGAATGCGTTTGGCTCACCCGGCCGAAGCAACTTGTGTCTTTCCATGTGTTTATGCCAACCCCAGGGACCAATTGTTTATAGCTGCTGAAGCAGGAAATTGTGCTTAGCAATATTTTCAGTTAAGCAAAAAGGATACCAGTCATAAAAATATTATACATGTGGAATGCTATTTTGGATGGTAACCCCATTCTGGTAATCATGTTGTGCTAAACTTATTTTGTTTGTGCTTAAGCAGCTCTATGAAAGTGGGCCCAGGCTACAACAGACTACTAATAATAAATAACAAACCAAAGCTCTCTTCAAACTGACAATCGTCATTAGACGGTTTTATTGTTCATTATCTGACAGGACCCCAATAATAAAATTGAATCCAGAGGCACTTTTTAATAGAAAAGACGCTAACCTTTTATTTAAAAAGCATGTTCTCTTTGTAAACACATAAAATCTATCTATTTGAGTCTAAAAACTTTAATTAAATTTCGATCCCCTTTGTGCAACCCCCCCCCCCCCTAAAAAAAAGGGAAGATATTTTAAACTGGCTTGAAATGTCTGAACCAAGGGTCACTTTTAAGAAGAATTATGTTGGTTGAGTAGAGACTCTAATCTATCTCAAACTTTATTCTAAAAACCAACACTTCTCCAGCAAAGATAACTATCTGCTTTTATTTTGTATATTTGAACGGTATTTCTCGAAAATTTTAAGGTATGATAGCCAGTTTACTTAATACAAAGTATCAGTAATATCTTTATTATAAAAATTAGAAAGAATATAAGACTTCCAAAAAAAAATGTAGTCTACTCTTCTGTTCATATTCGTTTAATATTATTACACAATGTATAAGTTATCTTTGCAGCATAGCTGTTTATTACAATAGTGTCATATTATGTACACCAATTAATTTTACAAAGTTTTAACGAACAAAGAATCCCCCAGCTAGTTCAATCATCTGCCTCCTTTTGGCCTCAGGGATGGCTCTTCTTAAGAGTGTGACGTCATATTCAATGGAGCTATATACCTTACTATTGTTGATCAAAGTGCGCCACCACTTGGCGCTGGCATGGCCAGCTATTAATATGTTAACATACACAATCAATCGTGTTTAAAATAGTTTTGACCAAATTCAACATTTTCTGTAAAGATTCATGCGCTGAAACATCTCTTGTTGAGTTTGTTTCCAAACAATTGAACATTATTTTTGAACATTTTTGTACCATTTGTACAAACGATGACTATTTGCTTTTGCTACGAATTTATGGCTTTCCATAATTTTTCAAACTTGTTTGGCAAAAACTATTGCTTTGACATCGCAATAAAAAGTTCCCAGGTCAATACTGAGTATGCCACTTGGGTCGGAGTAAGTCTCCATGACTACGGTAATGATCTAACTTGAATACCAGTTCCGCGATCTGTCCCTCAACAATCTAGAAAAAAAAAAACGAGAGAAGACAGCACTGAGTTTATTTACTAACAAACTGAAAACCCAATCAATATTGCAGGCCTACTACCCAAATAATTCAAACTAATGTCCCGCCTTAACGGGGTACCATTTTTATAATTGGTGTGGTTGACACCTTAAACCCTCTTTTGGCCAAGTGTTTGAATAACCAAAAAATGCACCACTGGGTGTGGGAGGGGGGTCAAACCATCAGGTCAAACTCTCAAAATAATTGTTTTTAAACAATAAATATTTTACAATTAATATGTTAAGTTCTTACATAAAGGGCTAACAAAATCTTTGTCCAATACTCAGAGCTGAAATAATGCAAGGTCAAAAGTTCAAGGATCTGTTTTTGTTGCTCAAAACCTCATGACCCAGAACGCTAAAGTTTGAGTTTCCTCTAGGACCAAACTAAATGAGCAAATGTGAAGAAACTATGTGGTATTGACCCCAGATTGCACCGTATTTGCATGATGAAAAGTTATTTGCACAGGGACACATAACAAACCAAATCAATAAGTTATTTACAAACCTGTAGGGAAAAATAAGTAATAAGTTATTTACAAACCTGTACAGAAGACAAAAATCAATAAGTTAGTTACAAACCTGTAAAGAAGATAAATCTCAATAATTTAGTTACAAACCTGTAGAGAAGATAAAAATCAATAATTTAGTTACAAACCTGTAGAGAAGATAAAAATCAATAAGTTATTTACAAACCTGTAGAGAAGATAAAACTCAATAAGTTATTTACAAACCTGTAGAGAAGATAAAAGTCAGTAAGTTATTTACAAACCTGTAGAGAAGACAAAAATCAATAAGTTATTTACAAACCTGTAGAGAAGATAAAAATCAACAAGTTATTTACAAACCTGTAGAGAAGATAAAAATCAATAAGTTATTTACAAACCTGTAGAGAAGATAAAAATCAATAAGTTATTTACAAACCTGTAGAGAAGACAAAAATCAATAAGTTATTTACAAACCTGTAGAGAAGATAAAAATCAACAAGTTATTTACAAACCTGTAGAGAAGACAAAAATCAATAAATTATTTACAAACCTGTAGAGAAGATAAAAATCAATAAGTTATTTACAAACCTGTAGAGAAGACAAAAATCAATAAGTTATTTACAAACCTGTAGAGAAGATAAAAATCAACAAGTTATTTACAAACCTGTAGAGAAGACAAAAATCAATAAGTTATTTACAAACCTGTAGAGAAGACAAAAATCAATAAGTTATTTACAAACCTGTAGAGAAGATAAAACTCAATAATTATTTAGTTACAAACCTGTAGAGAAGATAGAAATCAATAAGTTAGTTACAAACCTGTAGAGAAGATAAAAATCAGTAAGTTATTTACAAACCTGTAGAGAAGACAAAAATCAATAGGTTATTTACAAACCTGTAGAGAAGATAAAAGTCAGTAAGTTATTTACAAACCTGTAGAGAAGACAAAAATCAATAAGTTATTACAAACCTGTAGAGAAGATAAAAATCAATAATTTAGTTACAAACCTGTAGAGAAGATAAAAATCAATAAGTAAGTTACAAACCTGTAGAGAAGATAAAAATCAGTAAGTTATTTACAAACCTGCAGAGAAGATAAAAATCAATAAGTTAGTTACAAACCTGTAGAGAAGATAAAAATCAGTAAGTTATTTACAAACCTGTAGAGAAGAAAAAAATCAGTAAGTTAATTACAAACCTGTAGAGAAGATAAAAAACAATAAGTTATTTACAAACCTGTAGAGAAGATACAAATCAATAAGTTAATAACAAACCTGTAGAGAAGATAAAAATCAAATAGTTAGTTACAAACCTGTAGAGAAGATAAAAATCAATAAGTTAGTTACAAACCGGTAGAGAAGATAAAAATCAGTAAGTTAATTACAAACCTGTAGAGAAGATAAAATTAAATAAGTTAGTTACAAACCTGTAGAGAAGATAAAAATCAATAAGTTAGTTACAAACCTGTAGAGAAGACAAAAATCAATAAGTTATTTACAAACCTGTAGAGAAGATAAAAATCAATAAGTTATTTACAAACCTGTAAAGAAGAAAAAAATCAATAAGTTATTTACAAAACCTGTAGAGAAGATACAAATCAATAAGTTATTTACAAACCTGTAGAGAAGATAAAAATCAAATAGTTAGTTACAAACCTGTAGAGAAGATAAAAATCAATAAGTTAGTTACAAACCTGTAGAGAAGATAAAAATCAGTAAGTTAATTACAAACCTGTAGAGAAGATAAAAAACAATAAGTTATTTACAAACCTGTATAGAAGATAAAATTAAATAAGTTAGTTACAAACCTGTAGAGAAGATAAAAATCAATAAGTTAGTTACAAACCTGTAGAGAAGACAAAAATCAATAAGTTATTTACAAACCTGTAGAGAAGATAAAAATCAATAAGTTATTTACAAACCTGTAAAGAAGAAAAAAATCAATAAGTTATTTACAAAACCTGTACCGAAGATAAAAATCAATAAGTTAGTTACAAACCTGTAGAGAAGATAAAAATCAATAAGTTATTTACAAACCTGTAGAGAAGATAAAAATCAATAAGTTATTTACAAACCTGTAGAGAAGACAAAAATCGATAAGTTATTTACAAACCTGTAGAGAAGATAAAACTCAATAATTTAGTTACAAACCTGTACAGAAGATAAAAATCAATAAGTTAGTTACAAACCTGTAGAGAAGATAAAAATCAGTAAGTTATTTACAAACCTGTAGAGAAGATAAAAATCAATAGGTTATTTACAAACCTGTAGAGAAAATAAAAGTCAGTAAGTTATTTACAAACCTGTAGAGAAGACAAAAATCAATAAGTTATTTACAAACCTGTAGAGAAGATAAAAATCAATAATTTAGTTACAAACCTGTAGAGAAGATAAAAATCAATAAGTTAGTTACAAACCTGTAGAGAAGATAAAAATCAGTAAGTTAATTACAAACCTGTAGAGAAGATAAAAAACAATAAGTTATTTACAAACCTGTAGAGAAGATAAAATTAAATAAGTTAGTCACAAACCTGTAGAGAAGGTAAAAATCAACAAGTTATTTACAAACCTGTAGAGAAGGCAAAAAACACTAAGTTATTTACAAACCTGTAGAGAAGATAAAATTAAATAAGTTAGTCACAAACCTGTAGAGAAGACAAAAATCAATAAGTTATTTACAAACCTGTAGAGAAGGCAAAAATCAATAAGTTATTTACAAACCTGTAGAGAAGATACAAATCAATAAGTTAATTACAAACCTGTAGAGAAGATAAAAATCAAATAGTTAGTTACAAACCTGTAGAGAAGATAAAAATCAATAAGTTAGTTACAAACCTGTAGAGAAGATAAAAATCAGTAAGTTATTTACAAACCTGCAGAGAAGATAAAAATCAATAAGTTAGTTACAAACCTGTAGAGAAGATAAAAATCAGTAAGTTATTTACAAACCTGTAGAGAAGACAAAAATCAATAAGTTATTTACAAACCTGTAGAGAAGATAAAAATCAGTAAGTTAATTACAAACCTGTAGAGAAGATAAAAAACAATAAGTTATTTACAAACCTGTAGAGAAGTTAAAATTAAATAAGTTAGTCACAAACCTGTAGAGAAGGTAAAAATCAACAAGTTATTTACAAACCTGTAGAGAAGGCAAAAATCAATAAGTTATTTACAAACCTGTAGAGAAGCTACAAATCAATAAGTTAATTACAAACCTGTAGAGAAGATAAAAATCAAATAGTTAGTTACAAACCTGTAGAGAAGATAAAAATCAATAAGTTAGTTACAAACCTGTAGAGAAGATAAAAATCAATAAGTTATTTACAAACCTGTAGAGAAGACAAAAATCAATAAGTTAGTTACAAACCTGTAGAGAAGATAAAAATCAGTAAGTTATTTACAAACCTTCAGAGAAGATAAAAATCAATAAGTTAGTTACAAACCTGTAGAGAAGATAAAAATCAGTAAGTTATTTACAAACCTGTAGAGAAGATAAAAATCAATAAGTTAGTTACAAACCTGAAGAGAAGATAAAAATCAATAAGTTATTTACAAAACCTGTAGAGAAGATAAAAATCAATAAGTTAGTTACAAACCTGTAGAGAAGATAAAAATCAACTAGTTAGTTACAAACCTGTAGAGAAGATAAAAATCAATAAGTTAGTTACAAACCTGTAGAGAAAATAAAAATTAGAAAGTTATTTACAAACCTGTAGAGAAAATAAAAATTAGAAAGTTATTTACAAACCTGTAGAGAAGAAAAAACTCAATAAGTTATTTACAAACCTGTAGAGAAGATAAAAATCAATAAGTTAGTTACAAACCTGTAGAGAAGATAAAAATCAGTAAGTTATTTACAACCCTGTAGAGAAGATAAAAATCAATAAGTAATTTACAAACCTGTAAAGACAATAAAAATCAGTAAGTTATTTACAAACCTGTAGAGAAGATAAAATCAATAAGTTATTTACAAACCTGTAGAGAAGATAAAAATCAATAAGTTAGTTACAAACCTACAGAGAAGATAAAAATCAATAAGTTAGTTACAAACCTGTAGAGAAGATAAAAAAAATAAGTTATTTACAAACCTGTAGAGAAGATAAAAATCAATAAGTTATTTACAAACCTGTAAAGACAATAAAAATCAATAAGTTATTTACAAACCTTTAGAGAAGATAAAATCAATAAGTTATTTACAAACCTGTAGAGAAGATAAAAATCAATAAGTTAGTTACAAACCTGCAGAGAAGATAAAAATCAATAAGTTATTTACAAACCTGTAGAGAAGATAAAAATCAATAAGTTATTTACAAACCTGTAAAGACAATAAAAATCAGTAAGTTATTTACAAACCTGTAGAGAAAACAAAAATCAATAAGTTATTTACAAACCTGTAGAGAAGATAAAAATCAATAAGTTATTTACAAACCTGTAGAGAAGATAAAAATCAATAAGTTATTTACAAACCTGTAGAGAAGACAAAAATCAATAAGTTATTTACAAACCTGTAGAGAGAAAAAAATTAACACATTATTTACAAACCTGTTAAGTGGATACTAGATGGATTACACTTATGGCAGTGATCATAAGAGGAACCAGAACATATCCCCTTTTATAAAATCTCGTTACTTTATAAAACAATCTTAGATTCAAGCAGTTTTTACTTATTTTGGTCGACTAGTTATGCTAGTAGAATCAAAGGCATCGTATTTGACAAAATACGATGCCTGTGCATACAAGCTAGTTCCCAATACAACAAGCGTGTTCGTTGCCTGCATACGGAAAATCATTGGAACCAGACTATTATACAGGGTCACGTCTTCATATGAAAGGAGCTCAACAATTGGATCGTAAAAAGTCTCTTATTCCTACAGACCAATCAAAATTATTCTTATAATAGAACAAGAATAATCCAGTTGTGAGAATGAATGGAACGACGTTGCCGTTCAATTATAGTGAGCGGCCCCCGGGAAAACTGAGTTTTATTATCCCTTTAGGCTCTATTATGAATTTAGCAATGGGTCCAAAAATATTTCATCGAATGGCATGAATGAAGAAAACAATAGTCAGTTTCTTCCTCCATGGTGGTCATACCGAAAGGGGGATTATCTTTATAAACATGCATGCAGCATGGTGACGCAAACATAAACATAATACGGTGTCAGGAAATGCGTTTTCCCCTATATATCACTCTAAAACATACCTTGATATCTCCGGTCATCCTCTGACGAACCGCCACATTGATACGAAGCCTATGGGTGGGCTTAGGAGACATTTTACAGGTGAAAATATCAACGTGACCAACGACTCGACAACGTTCAAAATTCCCCCTTTCACTGCCTACCTAAAACTGAACGACAGAGGGCGCACTCCATAAAAAAGGGTAGTCTCTTATTCAGACGTCCCTTATTCAGATCGTACAAAACTTCGTTCAACTCACCTACACATCATGACCCTGCAGGAAATACTTAGCGCTTTTTATCATTTTGAAAAAAGACGCATTATAAATACGGTTTTTACAGCATCTATTAAACAAATAATAATATGGTAATTTTCCTAAATTTTATGAGAACATTAATTAAATAACATTTTTGTTTACTTTCTTTGAGCCTCAATAACAAAAAACTGCAAAAGAAACTGTATTGATGGAAATAGGATAATAATATCTCACAATATGAAACTTCTCTTTGTGCCTAAATGCTGTGGCAAGTCATCATGCCTTTCATTTCTGGTGGAAAAAAACATCTATTGGCCGCAAATACAAGTTACTTAATTAAAAAAAACTCTTGGAAACTTTTTTGTTAAAGACATTTGACACTATTGGTAATTGATTGTCAATGACCAGTCTTCTTACTTGGTGTATCTCAACATGCATAAAATAACAAAGCTGTGAAAGTTTGAGCTCAATCAGTCGTCGACTTTGCGAGATAATAATGAAAGAAAAAACACCCTTGTCACACGAAGTTGTGTGCGTTCAGATGCTTGATTTCGAGACCTCAAATTCTAAATCTGAGGTCTCGAAATCAAATTCGTTGAAAATTACTTCTTTCTCGAAAACAACTTCACTTCAGAGGGAGGCGTTTCTTACAATGTTTTATACTATCATTCTCTCCCAAGTAAGGTTTTATGCTAATAATTTTTTTGAGAATCTACCATAAAAGACGGAAAGCAAATTATTTGTTGCCGAGCAAGCATAAACTATGGGCCATGCCCTGGTAAACCCGGTTCCGCTAAGTAAGATTGGTCTGTGCTTAGCAGGCTTTTTCTGGCTTTTTTTTTAGCTACCTGCCGTTGACGGCGTTTGTAAAAGTGACGTCATCTGTGGGATGTTTAAAAGCAATACCAGACGTTTCCTAGCATCCCACTTTGTTTTACATGACACTTTCGTCTTCTTTGCAGCAGCAGCAGACTCTGGGTGCGTTCGATTAGCTTCCCTGGGTCGACCCCGATCTGTCCCCGGTGCGTTCGAATAGCTTTGACGTCATTCCAGGGGCTCACCCGGGACAGCCCCTAGTGCCCTGCTTGTGGAGCGGGTCACTTGGGGCTGGCCCGTGGTGCATAATGTCACCACGAGGGGGGGGGGGGGGGGGGGGGGGGGGCGAGTGTGATCGTTGGATTAGCTCTTGTCAGGGGCTCCCCGAGTGAGCACACCAGGGTCGACCCAGGGAAGCTAATCGAACGCACCCATAGACTGCAAGACCCATGAAAACAGTTAACAGGGGGATTGCATTTCCGTTTTGTTTTTTGTTTTTTTTTATTTTAATTTTTATATATGAATAAAGGGGCACATCTCAAAACTTCTTCAGCTGGTATCTTGTTAATTGAATAACTCTGGATTTCATGTGGAAATGGTGACACATGACCATTGTAGAATATTGCCGCCAGAAAATGAAACGGAATGTAGGTCTCTCTTGAAAACAAGTCTTAGGGACTATAGAGTATTGCAGGGTATCATGGAAAGATATGAACAGACCGCGAACTTAACAAACGAAGCCAGTTGACAATTAATTCCAGATTTTGACTTTACTTTATCATAGCAGTTTTGTTTATTTATGTTACTCATTCACAGTATACTAATCACGATATCACAATTTCATCATTGGCTTTTTGAAGCCTGAAGTCTTCATTCCTTAATGACTGTTTTTTTCTAGTATTTTTTTCTCCCAAGTAAAATTACAGTTACTCACAATGGGGTTAAGACATGGTGCAGAATCGCCTAAAAAAACCTATATTATTTTATTTATTATTAAACAAATATTGAACTATAATGAGAAATTTAATTCAATTTAAATGGTCTTCCAGTAGGAACCAGTTTCATGACTTAAATGGTCTTCCAGTAGGAACCAGTTTCATGATTTGGCCATCTTGGATTTCCCCAAACTAAACCGAGACTGGAAGGAAAGATAGTCCGGTTCCTTTTTTGTACAGGGATTATCATCATCCCATACTGTCAATGATATACAGGGAACATGACCAAGCTGGTGGCAGCACCACGTTGGTCTACTCATTCTGTAGGCTTACTGTAAGCCAAACGAATGCTCATGTTTTTGAGATTGTGCGGGGAAAACAATGGGCCATAAAGCTACAATTTTAAAGTGGTGCAAGGAGGCATTAGCTTAGATGTTTTTTAGTTATGGTCTACTTCATTATACTCTGCCATATTATGATAGTACTATTTATAATTACAACTAAAAACTACAGGCAATAAATATTAGGCGCCTTTGTATAGGAAAAGTTTACATAAAAAAAATTATGTGCACAGCACCATTAGAGAAGGGGCTCATACAACCCACATTTAAAAACCCCGTATAAATATTTTTTTTTAAACCTTCAAAAAATAACTTCTCTAGCTATACTTTATCACTCGGTTATACATTTTACAGATGGTAGCTGACAAGGTTGGCACCCCTCTGTACATATAATAGTCTGCACCAGTGTGTATGATTAGTATGCAGCTAGAAGGTTCCATTCTGACAAACGGGGGTTAATTACGACGTAATCAACTAGTCTAAAATGATATATACGTACATGCAGCAAAACCATTTCAATCAAGTTTTATAATTTACAATAAACGTCACTGAGCACCATTTTGAATAAACCACTTGCAAATGACATCACAAGCCTGAAACAGCGCCCTCAACTAGGTCATTTACCATTGGATGAAAGTTGTGCGCAACGCGTAAATGCGCGTGCACATTTGTTTGGCCTCAGCAATGTCGCCCAATGCACGTGGGTCTATTGAAAAATAAAAACAAATTTTTCGCAATTTCAGTGAAATCCTTTCAAGGATAAATCTTAACTGAAAAATCTTCAGAGACATTTGAAAAATTCATACATGCATTTTCACAAAAACAAGTTTTCACAGCTACAAAAATCAGCAAAATTAAACACCTACAGACCCCCACAATATGCTGAAACGGTGCAACTACTTTTTTTCTTTACCACCATAATTAATAGGTACTACAAACAGCTAACACTTTCCTCTCGTCTCTTTAATGAATATAAAATATGTATTACTAAATTAAGACATAGAAACTCTTGGATTAATCGTTGAAAAGTAAAGACAGAGAACAACGATATAATTTTCGTCAATAGAATTCGTGCAAGTTTAGGAAAATACTCCCCTGATGTGTGTGACTAAGGACTTGCAACAAGTCTACTCATCAACCATAAAACTATTTTCGTTTTAACAAAGAATATTGACTAGAGCTGGACTTGGGCCAGGTACCCTCTGGGCTAACATGCCAGTGCTCTAGCAACTGAGCTATCTTGCCCTAAAAGTTGGTGGTCTCCCAATTTTGTTAATAACTTTGTTCAGGGGTGCCAGTCAGAAGCTATTTGATCTGTAACTGCCATCAAAGCCAGGGATCACACCCAAGTTTATGATACAGCCCGGTATTAGGCAGTAGAGGGATCACCTTAAAGGAACACGTTGCCTTGGATCGGACGAGTTGGTCCATAAAAAGCGTTTGTAACCGTTTGTTACAAAATGCATATGGTTAGAAATTGCGTGGTTTTCCTTTTACTTTGCGAACTAACACGGTCGGCCATTTACGGGAGTCAAAAATTACAAATGCTTTTCAAAAAACCAACTCGACCGATCCAAGGCAACATGTTCCTTTATAAAAGGGATGCAACTTTTTCATCTGAAAATATCAAGTAATAAACCACAACAGAAATTATTGGGTAAATTATGACATCCATACTTTCTGAATTTCCACAGACACTTCTACATATCTTCACTTCCCCGATAAGATCCAAGAGTTCTTTAAGTGTTTATTGTGATAAAAAATACAAAGAAAATATCTAACCCCAAACCATTAAAAAACACCCTGTACAGGAGTGATATAAAATAAGTTAACATATAAAGTCAAGACCAACCAATCAAATTGATTGTTTGATTCAAAAATGACCAATCACACATCATGATTCACAAAAAGATGAACCAACGATTTAGTACCTTGCAAGATGTTCCCGTCTTTAGTTTTTAAAAAAAATTTGTGATGAGCTGTTTTAACTTTTAACTTTAAAAAATAGCACCATACTGAATGAAAGCTGGAAGGGAGACTACATTCTACTGTCTCACTGTTATCTCTTTTGTGCATAATCAAAGTTAGACTCTTCTCAATCCGTTTTTACACCAATTATGCATGATGGGACATCAGACATCAGCCGTTTTTATGCAACAAACGCCAACAAGCGATTGACACTATTTTCAAAAATTTTCTCATGGCATGGCTATTGCATTTGAATGAAGTTATTAATGACCAATTAAAACGCCACCAATATCAATGCATCTGTATAAGTCAATGAAGACAAAATTGCAGAAATTAACACAAACAAAAACTGACTCCATGTCTATATTTGTTTTGCTCTGATCATAAATCCTGACATAAACTGGTACATCAAACAAAAACGCTAACAGTTTTGTTTTCTTCTTCTAGTTTTTAAAAGTAGAAAGCATACGGTTACAAAACAGGAACAACGGCTACAAATCAATTGACACAGTTGAGAACGTTGACTGCGTCTAGCGACGACTCCCAGAGATTGACGTGCATGACGGCATCGTAGCCTTCCTTGGTGATTCGTAGATCAGAAATGCAACCCTCTATTCCATTGGAGTATTTCTTCCCAGTGAGTTTCATTGCATCTGGGGCGCCACCTGTTGGAACAAAAAAAGAGTTGACAATTTTGTAACCTAGGGAGATTATTATGTAATAATAGTCTTATATAGCGCACTTATCTTCCAACATGGTACCCAAGGCGCTACATATATACACACTTGTATGTAGACCATAATGCCCAGGGTGAGTGTCATTTCGGTTAAGAATGGCCTGAGGGCCTTTGTATCCCACGACTTGCAAGACTTGCAATCACAAGGTTGTGCATGGGTTCGAATCCTACCAAGCTAACCACTGATTTCACACTTACTAGAATAAGTATCGTCATCTAGTTAGGCTCTTTGTTCTACATCTCAGCAAAGCAAGAGTGTACGTATGCGAACACAAAACCTGATTTCACGCCGAGACACCCAATATTCCTTCGTTCATTCTTATAGGCCTCCAATCAACCCACAACACCCACAGCAATTGCCGTGGTGCCCAGTGCTTTTGCCATGGTGCCCTTTGCAAGGTTCCAATACACAATTACATTCTCCTCATAGAGGTGCCCCTTTCCAGAGGACAACTGCTCTGCCCCTTCAAGAGGAAAACTGCTGTGCCCCTTTAAGAGGAAAATTGCTGTGCCCCTTCAAGAGGAAAACTGCTGTGCCCCTTCAAGAGGAAAACTGCTGTGCCCCTTCAAGAGGAAAATTGCTGTGCCCCTTCCAGAGGACAACTGCTCTGCCCCTTCAAGAGGAAAACTGCTGTGCCCCTTTAAGAGGAAAATTGCTGTGCCCCTTCAAGAGGAAAACTGCTGTGCCCCTTCAAGAGGAAAACTGCTGTGCCCCTTCAAGAGGAAAATTGCTGTGCCCCTTCCAGAGGAAAACAGCTGTGCCCCTTCAAGAGGAAAAATTGCTGTGCCCCTTCAAGAGGAAAATTGCTGTGCCCCTTCAAGAGGAAAATTGCTGTGCCCCTTCGAGAGGAAAACTGCTGTGCCCCTTCAAGAGGAAAACTGCTGTGCCCCTTCAAGAGGAAAATTGCTGTGCCCCTTCAAGAGGAAAATTGCTGTACCCCTTCAAGAGGAAAATTGCTGTGCCCCTGCAAGAGGAAAATTGCTGTGCCCCTTCGAGAGGAAAACTGCTGTGCCCCTTCAAGAGGAAAATTGCTGTGCCCCTTCAAGAGCAAAGTTCAAAGACTATTCTTACCTAGATAGACACTGCCTTTCACGTTCAGCATCTGCAGGAATCCAGCCGACTGGCCGCTAATCTCATCATCGTCTACGATGACGGTTCCTTCACGTCCACGTCTGTGAACTGTAACGTTATGCTTCAGTCCATCATTGACCTTGACCTTTGACCTGATGCTGGCCTCTCCACTCCCCAGTTGGTATCTGTTAATGATAGACAAAATTATAACAACATTTGATTGTCAACACTTAAGCTACAATCCCAGCCATAACTCCTTGGGCCCCTGTTCAATGTTGGCTCTCATTGCGTGGTCTGCTGAAATCCCATCAACATTGAGCGGGGGGGACGGGGGAGAGGTTGTTTATTGTCAGGGGGGGAAGTGGACAGGGATTGTATATTGTAACATTGCGAATGGGTTGCCCAAGCATTTTTGCCGGGATTATAGACTGGTTTCCACAAAGGTGCGCTTTAAAATAAGCTGGAACACCAAGTTCTGGTGGGTAGGTCATCAGGGTGTGGGGTCAAACCTTTCATGACACTTTTGTCTTGAGGGCACTAACTATAATTGCTTCTCTTCACCCAGCAGTAAATGGGTACCTGTGAGGCCAGAGATGGTTCTTGCGATTGATTTAGCTTAGTGCGCTAAAAACTTGGCAGCCCAGGCTGTATACTCCCAAGGTTTCAGGAATGAAATAAATGACCAAGTGACCAGCCGTCAATTTCACCGAACTCCTCCTAACTTAGGATTAATCTTAGGACTTAGGATGAGTAAAGTTCTGTATCCAAAGACGCTAGGACGCATTGAACCCATTTTAAGTTCAGACGGGTTACTCGTCCTAACTCGAGGTAGGATTAATCCTAGTGTTTCGTGAAACAGGCTGCTGGGTAATAATGTTTGTGCACCATGAGTGTCACACTAGCTATTATTATAATTTGTTAGTCAATCATTACCAACCATGTACCACATCTAATATTTGTATACTGGACTTTTCAGAAGTGACTTACCCAAACACTAGAGTACCGTTAATCAGACCAACTGAGATGAAATCATGCATTGCTCCGCTCTGGCCTTCTCCCTGGATTCAGAAAAAAAAACAGTGTTTCAAAATATATTAACTATAAATATAAAACTATTACTAGCAGTAAGCCATATGCCACCATCCGCTGCATTAGAAAAGCGGTACGTTCCCTCGTTTTGCCCAACAGTAACATTCGTGAGCTTGCACATTAAAAGTTTAATGGGAGACTTTTGGGACTCTTGGTGGCAGCAGACTTACCAGGTAAAATCCATTGTTCTCGGTAATGTGCGCAGGTTCAGAACTACGTAAACAATGGAAATTTACCTGGTAAGTCTGCTGCCACCTAGCGTTTCAAAGTCTCCTATTACATGGGAGAACTTAAAGCATAAACCGAAATCATGGTTAGAAAACGACCTTCCCCGTGATGAAATGGAACTTACCACTCCCTGCCACAGGAGGATACCATTTGATGAGAGGGTGGAGAAAACAAAGTTAATCGTCTCCTTTGACGTACTGCTCCCTCGTTCCCTTGGAATGATGCTGCCTGGTAGTTTGACATAGCTGTTACCGGTGAAACTTGCGCTGTAGTCAAACGTCTCGGCTGTAGTGTTTAACAGACACATGAAAGTTATCATTGACCATGAACTGTGAACTTTACTCAGTATGACCCTATATAATGTTTCTCAACACATTTGTGACACAAGGGTGTTGTAGGGTGTCATGGCCGAGTGGTTAAGAACATCTAATTCAAGTTCTGGTTGTTGAGTCATCGGAGTTTGACGGTTCGGGTCCCAGTCGTGATACTTATGTCCTTGAGCAAGTTACTTTACTATAACTGCTTCTCTTCACCAAGGGGTATAAATGGGTACCTGTGAGGGCAGAGGTTGACATTGTGTATGTAAAAGCCTTCGAAGTGCTTAGGTTGCCCGAGTTGTAAACTCCCCATGGAGCTGAGAAAGATTTAAGGAATGTTATTGGCCAAATGACCAGCAGCTGATTTCACAAAAACGCAAGGATTAATCCTGTCTCGAGTTAAGACGAGTAATCCTCCCTTACTTAGGATGGGTTCAATTCGTCCTAACGTCTATGGATACAGAACTTAACTCGTCCAACATGTAAGTCCTAAGATTAATCCTAATGTTAAGAAGAGTTTGGTGAAATCGACAGCTGAGCACTAATCTAAAGCGCATTGAGACGGTTATTGTGAAATGCGCTTTATAAGAATTTGTTATTATTTACACTGTCCCGATTTTACTCACCTATCTCACAGTGGTCACCAGTGAATCCTTGAGGGCAGAGACAGCGATACTCGTCGCCACCCATGGGGTCGCAGCTTCCTCCGTTCTGACACGGCTGATCAACGTGACATGGTCCTACTTCGGTCTCGCAGTGACGACCTTGGGACAAGTAACAAGAAGATGGAACTTTAAAGTTGACATCATGACTTAAAAGGTAGTATACAGAGTAGGAGACTTTTGAGACGCTGGCAGCAACAGACATAATGGTCCTTTTTTACGGCTCTGAGCGTGTGCGCGCATGCTCAGTATTGCGCGAGTACATAGGTCTGAGCTTGCGCACTATTGTGAAATAGGACCGTCTAAAAGTCTCCCATTGGCTAGGATGAAAAACATGATTGTTTAATTTCAGTCTGAAAGCCGACTGATTAGGAAGTTCATACTGGAACAATTTTTTTCTGAGGATTTTGTCCACAAAGAATGATGGCAGGGTTTTGTCCTGTCCCCTCCTAACCAAATTACTGACCCCTGTTGATTGACACCCCTTCTAGGGTGTGTGGTATGGTCCCGCTTAGGATATCATGGCATACAAGCCGACCAGTGGGTTGGACGTGGTTAACCCTTTCTTTGGCGCACAGATTCATTTTGTAAAAAGCAACTGTTGACAGCTCAACAATGGCTCTAAACAACCGAATGATAGCGATATTTATGGGAATTGTAGTTTTAAAGTTATGACTATTATAAAAGTCCAATTTAACGTGTTCTTGGTGGTCATAAGCGACCGCCTTGTGCACCAAAGGGTTAGACAATCTCTCTCTCTCTCTCTCTCTAGTTGACCGAGGTTCGCCGATCCCTGTCTATCTCGCATTAGGTTGGGAAGATTAACTGGAAGCACCCCGATGTCCCTAGCAACTACATCTGTATAGCTGAGCTTCTGTCTTCCCCTGTTTCTCCTTCCATGTTTTGGTGACCAGTTGATAAGCTGAGAGACAGGTTCCGGGTTAAACAATGGAAATATTAAAATATGGCAGCTTGTCCTAACAGCGCCTCACTGAAGGTTTTGAAACAAGGAAATACCTGTGTATTCTGGTGGGCATGTACACAAGTACTCATCGTCCATCGTGGTACACGTGGCTCCATTCTTGCACTGGTTACGAGAGCAGAGTTGTTCCTCGATACATTGCTCTACGTTAATATTCTCCTTAGCGTCACTGATCAGACCAATACCAGCTCCGTCAATCTCAATCTGAAAAAATCACAAAAAGATTAAATCATGAAAACAGTTATCCAGAGTATAAAGTTAGTGGCAAATTAGTGGGAGTCGTCTTAAAAAATTCATATCAAGTAATAAACCGAAGGGAAACTAAATTTTTAATAATTTTGGGTTGGACAAAGAAACATTGAAACAGGATTTGAACCTCCGAACTCTGGATTCTGAAGTCTCGAAATCAAATTCGTGGAAAATTACTTCTTTCTCGTAAACTCTGTTACTTCAGAGGAGCTGTTTCTCACAATGATTTTTACTATCAACAGCTCTCCATTACTCGTTTCCAAGTAAGGTTTTAGGCTAATTATTATTTTGAGTAATAACCAATAGTGTCCAGTGTCTTTAAGCCCGGGCAAGTACGCCAAAGACAGTACTAAGGGTCAACTCTTACCTCTGCAATACAGCCCTTGAAGCCCTTTTCTACTCCGAGGTCGGCAGGCACCTCGTACATGGGATCGAGCCCTCCAAGGTACATCAACATCTTAAGGTTCAAGCCACGGCTCGATCCGGGAGACCGACCCTTCACCGCCTCTCCAGAATCGATCACGAGGGAGCCCTCTCTGGAGTTACGCTCAGCAACAAGAGAGTACCATTGGCCGGCCGTCAGGTTCTTAGTGCTCTCAATGATTGCAGGTCCTGGTGGAGAATTGAAAAAATAACTTAAAATAATTCTGAGATGAACAGCAACTTTGGAGTAAACAGACATTTTCCTAAGTTTGGAGATCTTACTCCAGTATTTGTGGTACATGACATGCAACCTTGGTTTGCATTACTCTCACACTCCTGAGTAAGGGTGATAAAGTTACATTAAAGGAACACGTTGCCTTGGATCGGACGAGTTGGTCTATAAAAAGCGTTTGAAACCGTTTGTTATGAAACGTATATGGTTAGAAAGATGTTTTAAAAGTAGAATATAATGATCCACACAAGTATCTCTCAAAATTGCACGGTTTTCTTTTTACGTCGCGAACTATCACGGTCCGCCATTTATGGGGGTCAAAATTTTGACCCCCATAAATGGCCGACCGTGTTATTGGACGAGGTAAAAAGAAAACCACGCAATTTCGAGGCATATTTGTGTAGATCATTGTATTCTACTTTTACATCATCTTTCTAACCATATGCATTTTATAATAAACGGTCAAAAACGCTTTTCAAAGACCAACTCGACCGATCCAAGGCAACGTGTTCCTTTAACTCTTAAAGGTATTTGGGCAAGAGAAAATCTACCACCATAATAACTTTGTAGTACTTATAGCTTGATAAAATTTGTTGAATTCTACAGAATTGGTAAGTTTAATAACAGCATTTTTTCATTTTAGTCTGAAAGCTCAAATGTTTATGGTCGATCTAAAAAACCATGAACACTGTCTTCGACTATTTGTCTACCAATCGTGTAGTACCTTTAAAGAAACATATCCAAACAAACAAACAAACAAACAAACAAAACAAACACACAAACAAACAAGGAGAAGACACAATTTTATAAGACTGAACCTGTTCCGCTGTCATACTGGAACACCACACGTCCGTTGCGGACCACCAAAGTGATGTAGTCGCCTTTGCCCTTCGCATTCTGTCCGTTAAACATAAGAATGCCGTCTTCCGTCGTTGTAGGTTTGAACATCATCGCAATCTGAACTTTCCGAAGGGACTCTTGAAGGCCGGGGTAAGCAATGAAGGAGTTACCGGAGAAAGACGGCTCATAAACAGATGCACCTACGAGAGATTTTCGATTTTTCAAAGCGTTAAGCGATCATCTGTTTATTAAGAAAGAAATGGTGTTACCAAATAGCCATCACCATGGGGGGGGGGGAAAGGTCAAGGGGTCAATGGGAGGTGCATAATTAGGATTCACCGAGGATGGGAATGGGGTTACCATGCAGTGTGAGTGTCATTTATTTTGATTGGCCAATTGATAAAATGCCAGATGTTTCACCGAATTCTGATCATGAAAATGAACAAATGAATCAATGTGAAATGATTTAGGAAACGACGATGCTTTTCAAATCAACTCAACAACCATGTTTGTTATAAATGAATGTTTTTTTTTGTTTTGTTAAAAAATTAAAAATCCTGTTTTGGATTGATTCTTGCACCTGATTGGATGACATGTTTTGATTGACAGTAATCAATTGGCCAATGGGATGCAGTGTTTTGGCCTTGTACAAGCTAGGCCACTCCCACCTTAAAAACTACATCCTTGCTGTTAATATATTTATCATGCAAAAAAAAACCATGCTGTGACGTGCAGAAGTGGTGCATGCCAAAACCGGTTAGATCCCCCAACGTGCATAAAGGTGAAACAACTTAGAAGTTATAAGGGTGCAATTAAAGTCCACCGAATTAGAATAAGTACAGCATTGGTTGTCTTTTATAAGGGGTACTGTTGTCATGATAGGGTGTCATGGCCGAGCGGATTAAACACCAAACTCAAACTCTTGTGATTCTGTTCAGCAGAGTGTGGGTTCGGCATTGTCCCTGAGCAAGACACTTAACTACATGCTTCTCTTCACACAGGGGTAAATGGGTACCTGTGAGGGCAGAGATAGTTTATGTGAATGATTAGCTTGGAGTGCGATAACTCGCAGCACCGGCTGTGTACTCCCCAGGGAGCTGAGATGGTTTAAGGAATGAATTAAGGCTCAGTAACCAGGGGTAATAATGTTGGAAGAGCTTTGAGACGCCCTTCGGGTGTGAAAAGCGCGATATAAAAACTGGTTATTATAAGGGTACTAAGATTATTATTATTATTATTATTATTATTATTATTTTTTTTTTTTTATATTTTTAATGCAAGTCGCCTGACACACAAGGCCTGAAGGCCACTTCAAGGTGTGGGCTACAATTATTTTTTCCAGAGGCCGTTGCCACCTACTCCTAGGGCTGAAACAGGGTTACCCCTTTCACAGTCCATACGAATGTAGGCTTAGGTATCATCAATTCGAAGCCTGGCCGGTAGAGCAGAAGGCACTATCTCCCCTGATTATGATAGCCCTGTGGTCGTTCATGGAAGTATAAACTTCAGAGCTTTGTTTACACTAGTTGGACATTTTGACGGGTCCTCAGATATTTTCACTGTCATTTTAGTGGCATGGGGACCACTGTTATGGGAGGACACTGTACTCAATGCTGTACTTATAACGTTAAATCAACATTTTGTTTAGTTATTGAAAACATTAAGAGCCCAAATAAAGAACAATTTTTTAAAAGTTACTTCCAAGATGAAACTCTGGCGTCAGGAGCACAGAAATTATTCTCGTCATAAACAAATATTATGCACTTTAACGAACGAGTACTTATTTCCCTAGACACACATTACTAGTCCAGACTTCATTTTATGCACAAATTATTTCCCAATTTCATGGAGCGCAGCTCAAGCCAAATTTTAAAAACCAAAACATTTTCTGCTGAATTAAAAATTGCGGGAACCAGTCACACAGTATGGCAGGGTATTTTGGCTGGTTAACATTTTCCGCTAAGCAAATTGCTTGTGCTTAAGAAGCTGCACTATGAAACTGGGCACATGGTCCAATTTCATGGAAATGCTACTGATACGGCTACTGATACCTCTTAACAAACCAACAAAGTCACAAGCTCTAACTAAGCGCAGACTTCCCGTGGTAAGCAGTTCACATGAAATTCGGCAAGGATCTCTCTAAATTTCTCTTGTCAAAATGCAATTAGATTGGCAACAAAATGTTAAAAAAACAAAGGGCAGCGACATGAAATATTTTACCGGCTCCACCACCCAAGGCAACAACTCTTCCATCTATATCACTAACAATATACAAATAGCACTCCGCACTTTAGAACCAAAGTACCCTGATCTCAAACAACGAATCAAATCTCACTGACGCCTAAGCGTCCTATGCTTACTCGCGTGTCCTGACTATACTGCAAGTGCGGCTTGGTGCGTCGGTGATGCGGTGATTGCGGAAGCGTGGAATACTGGGCATTTTGAGCAAAAGTGATGTCATAAGTGCGAAGTGCTATTGGAATGTAATGTTAAGTACTGAGCAATCGGGCAATACTTGGATGATAGTAACTGAAAAATAACACTCCATGCGCAGACTACCGGGCAAAAGGGTGGCGCAAGACACAACCCTTGCACTTAAGGCTGTCGAGGTACAAGCTGCATACGTCACATGTCACATCTTGACTATATGATTGGTTTAGAGCACAACACATGATATGTCTTAGTTTTACTAGAAAGCCGCGCGAATTCAACATGCTATACATGTACACGCAGCAAACACAAAGAACTATACCCGTGGTGCAACAAGAGTACTTCATGTATTCCCATAGTAACAGCAGCTTCTTGGTACATTACCATGACAATAGGCACAGTACATGTATATCTTTGGGGTGTTATGAAATAAATAGTAACTGCTTTTACTCGTGATTTGGTTAAATCTACGACTCCCGTTATGATCCTCGGCACTTTCTACTTTCCCTCGGCGGAACGGGCAGAGGATCACCTTGGGCGTGGTAGTTTGAACTATAGATAGCACTTGAAGCAGTCAATATTTGTTTAGACCTTATGCACATGATGTCATATCAGTTGGACGCCCTCACCTAGAGGTTAAAAAAACAACCGTTCTTGGCCAAACCTGTGCACCGCGCAGACAAATCTGTGCGCTTTGATTGTTCCATCATCGTTTTACCTCCAAGATGGTGGCTGGATGACATCAATTCATAAGGTCCATATTCCTTATTATACACACACACACCCACACTCATGCGGACAATTCTATAGCATAACCACTACATACATTCTACTTATTCAATGCTTGGGAAAAAGCCGAAATAGTTTTGCATTTTCTTTGAAAATTAAATTGTTTACTAGAGGAAAAAACACTAAATCTCTAGTCTATTGAAGCATAAATCATATAGCATGCATTTCTATGAAGGGCTTTTAAAGAACTTTTTGGCAAAGTGAGTGACAGGAAATAATTTTATCAAATGATGACAAATATTTCACAGCAGGTAAAATATCTTAAAATGGTTTTGTTCAACTTCACCATCTAATGAAATATTTTGAGGGGCATTTGGTTGACAAATTTATGAAAAATAGGTAAACCATTGTTTTCATTATTATAGAGCTTGGTTGGGATCATTTCTGAGGAACAATTGTCCTTTCTTAAGATAGCATGAAACACTTGCCAACACCGTTAACCAAATAATTACAAAATGTTGCTAAATTGCCTTTTTTGTTGTCCTTTTACTAGGACAAACCAAGCCATGGCAAATATTTCAGCTGTGCTGCTGTTGAAGATAATGTACGGCATAAAATGACTTCTGACAAAAAAAAATATTGAAACTTTGAAAGCTGAATTTTCCCTCCTTGTTTTCTGCGAAGTTTGTTTTTTACAAAACTCTTTCCCTTATACCACCTTTAAAGGTAGTGGACACTAATGGTAATTGTCAACGACTAGCCTTCACAGTTGGTGTATCTCAACATATGCATAAAATAACAAACCTGTGAAAATTTGAGCTCAATCGGTCATCGAACTTGCGAGATAATAATGAAAGAAAAATTACCATGGTCACTCGAAGTTGTGTGTGTTTAGATGGTTGATTTCGAGACCTCAAGTTCTAAATCCGAGGTCTCGAAATCAAATTCGTGAAAAAATTACTTCTTTCTCGAAAACTATGGCACTTCAAAGGGAGCCGTTTCTCACAATGTTTTATACCATCAACCTCTCCCCATTACTCGTCACCAAGAAAGATTTTATGCTAATAATTATTTTTGAGTAATTACCAATAGTGTCCACTGCCTTTAAAAGTGTAAGACTACTTGTAACTTCTTCAATGTTTCCACAATCTTGGCTTTCAACTGAAGCAGTAGACTTATTTACACATTTGTGTTGTCATTTTAGCCTTTGAGAAAGACTCTGCTAGGGTCCAAAACGTGGGGCCATTAAGTATGTTTTGCACTTTATACCATGGGTCCTTTTGGTTGGTGAGTTCTCAATAGCTATTTTTTCTCACGCTTCACAAATGCCGTACATCAGCTTTCTGGAAATAATAATCTTGATGTGAAAGTGCGTGAAGAAACCCCTCATTTATGATTGGCAGTGAAACATGTGAAATGGGCCTGATTTGCAACAATCGTGTTTGATTCTAGAAGACGTGCTGGCTCGCACGATATTTTTCTGCTAGGATGAGCGTCAACTTCTGAAAGGTCCTACATGTATACAGGATTGAAAACATTTGGCCGCCATTTTTTGTGCAGAAAAAAACTAATAAAAATAATGGCCACTCGAATATTCATAATTTAAGACTGAGTTTTAGAAAATTAGTTTTTAGAAAAGACGTTACAGATTTGCCAAAATTAATCAGTGTTGTTTATATCAATGTTAATTTTCATTAGAGACACACTATTAATAGATTATATAAATGTAACAACAAATCAAACAAAAATGAGAAAACTTGTTTTTTGTCAGGCATTTGTTTGAACTTAATGATTTGAATTTGATTTCAATGTGATTTTAGTGGCAAATGACTTTTGACGACAACAAAAATGCTTCAATGTAAACTTTGGGCAATGCTGATTCAAAAATAATAAGTTGGAATGCACTTGGGAGATGGTATAAAAGTCAAGGGGTGATTTAAAATGAAAAACTTTTTAAGGGGTTGAAAGAGCTGCACACAAGTTAGCATAGTTCTAATCAGCCAAAACCACCCATCCCTATAACTCATTAATGGACTGTTCCGCATCAATGTACAGTTAAGAAGAAACCCTTGCTAAAAAGGTAGAGCGTTTTGATAAAAAAAAAATGTGTTAATCAAAGATCATTATGTCTTCAAAAGTTTTAGGTATTTTTTTGTACAGATTTTTAAATTGGAAATTGGAAAACTTTTCAAACTTGTTCTTGATTTCTTTTGATGTTTCTCATCTAGTTAAAGAAATATAAAGTTATCAAACTCTACCCTTCTTTGAAGTGTTTGATTCTCAACTGTGCCATTACTTCTGGACTGTTCCATTTGACTTTTAGGGGATTACTGTTGCGCAGCAAACAAGAATTTGAAAATGTTTTGGGAATAATTTTATAAAAAAATACCATTGTCTCCCTGAGCTCCGTGCTGACCACTACCCATGTTGATATCGCTGTCATCGTCAACTGGTAAACATAGCATGCAAAGTACCAGTTAAATATCAGTGCTGGTTAAATTACATTCAACTGACACGTTGAGGAGAGAATTCACCCCTCCCAAAGAATGGACTCTCCCACAACGGTGGTAAGTCTGGGTCAAAGTTGACACAGGCTTTCAACAAGATAATTAATATTTCATGTACATTGTACGAAGTACCGGTTAACCTGGGGAAAATTTTCAAATAAAGTTAGAAATGTATGAAAAAATGTCATTAAACCTCTTAGAGCTCATTCATTTGTTTATAATTATCTCCATTCACCATGCGTCGAGAAATGCTTGTATTGTTTTGTTTTTCTAACTTAATTTTCAGGAGAAAATGTTGAAGGCACAAATATAGGATTCGAACTGCCTTTAACCAGAACATTTATCATGGAAGAGTAGGGGTTAACCCTGGTGTTTCTGGTTCACATAGCAAGCTTTCTGAACATGTTTGTTAATTAAACTTTGTGGATACATGTACACTAATAAAACTGTGCTCGCACAAAATTGTATAAAAAAAAAAGAAATGAATGACGATCCATGCAAACAAATAAAAAACAGTCATCAACAATTTCACTGAATGAATTATCCCTATTTGGGCAAATATGCAAATGAATTATCCCTATTTGGGCAAAATATGCAAATGATTGCAGTCCTGTGAACATAAAATAGAGCAAGACATTTACATATTCATGACTTATGCAAATTTGTGTGGCAAACAATTCTGAATGGTGTAACAACAAATCTTGTAAATCATTCCTGCATGCTAAATTAAATAAAAGAATTGCCCAACAATCAATAAAACTCACACCAAAAAGTGCTTATATCCGAAATGTCTTCTTTTTAACAGCATTTGAGGATTAAAAAATTGCTAAATTATGGAAGGTATTAACCTTCAAAGCATTTCTGATTTGAATATTCATTCATATGCAAATGAGGCAAACTTGTCGATTATCATGCCTGAAAGTTTGTGTGTATAATAAACCATAATGCAAATTTGAATCAAACAAAGAAATTTTACAGAGTTTAAAGCGGTTTCCTGCATGAATTGAAAACATTTCCTTTAAATTAACTTAAAGGGGCTGTACTTGTGCCATCATGATCACAGTTGCTGCCTGGCCCTGCCCTGCATCATATCTAATATGTGCTGTAGATGGGTGAGAGTTTATAATTCCATGTATAGCCACACAACCCCTTTAAACTAAAATAACTTGCATGACAATTGCAAATTAAACAACATATTTGCAAATTTAATACAATTTATGATAGTCAAATTAAGCAAGTATGTCCAGATAATCAAAAAAAAATCTGATCTCTATCAAGGATTCATGAAACTGTCGTTTTTTAAATTTTAATTTCTTACCTAATTCACAGTGGTTCCCGCTTCGTCCTGGTGGACAGATGCACCGGTAACCAACAGGTCCAGGGTCCTCCTCACAGTAACCCAAGTTGCACAGACCTGAGTACCAACCAAACAAATGAAAGTCAGTAACAGTCAGGGCCTTAAAAACAGTGGACACTATTTGTAGTTACTCAAAATAATTACTAGCATAAAACCTCACTTGGTAACGAGTAATGGGGAGAGGTTGATAGTATAAAACATTGTGAGAAACGGCTCCCTCTGAAGTGGAGTAGTTTTCGAGAAAGAAGTAATTTTCCACAAATTTGATTTTGAGACCTCAAATTTAGAATTTAGTAAATTAGATTTGGAGGTCTCGAAATCAAGCATCTGAAAGCACGTCAATTTCATGTGACAAGGGTGTTTTTTCTTTCATTATTAACTCACAACTTCATGCATATGTCGAGATACACCAAGTGATAAGACTGCTCTTTGACAATTAACAATAGTGTCCAGTGTCTTAAATAGTAATAACTTAATAAAAGTATATACATTTGGTTTCGGTAATGCCATGTGGGTATCTACTTGCCAGGTAGAGTTTGTTTCTGTCTTGCTTAATTCTACTACCGCGGAGTAGATTGTTCAGGTGTTGGAGACACTTCTCAGTTCTGAAAAGAACTGCCCTGCTTTTAAATACTACCCGGGCAGAAGGTATAGAAAATTGGCGGGACTACTACTTTAGCTTATAGGATCATAATTAACTGCACTGCCGCGGAGTCAGTTCTTGAATTGGTCTCAATGTTTCGACTAGCTTGCTTAGTCATCGTCAGCAGATTGATAAAAGTAATTGTAGAAAATTGTAAATTAAAAGATAACTTTCTCAGAACATTTCAAAAACTGAAGGAGAAAATGTTTTACCGTCTCTACAGCGTTCCACATTGTCACACTGCATTCCCGTGAAGCCAGCTCGGCACCGACACTGGAAGCCAAACTCTGTACTGGCTTCTTGGCAGATTCCCTCATTCCTGCAAGGGTTGATGTCGCACGTCGGACAGGCATCGATGCCGACCCTTGACCCCAACTCGCTGGCGAGGTAAACCTTCTGGCCGCTGATGATAAACTGACTGATGCATCCTGGGATTTAAAACAAAAATGTGTAGTTGAAAAAAAGGGCGAGTGATAACTAAGGAGGGAAATTGACTCATTAGATTTTGAGGTGATTTCTCTGCTGCCGCTTCCCAGGATGTATGGTAAACTTGGGTGTGATCCGTGAAAAACAAAATGAATATACTTGATCCCCCCATGCATATTTAACATCTCACTTTGAACAAAATTGTTATTTTTGTACCACATGTCCTGGATTTAGCAAAATTCTTAGCTTTGCTTAGGTTTCAATTTTGGTTAATGTACACAGGTGTATGTTATTGTTTGTACAACATGTATGTGTTTAGAATATATACTTTGATGGGTTTGTTATTATTATTATTATGCCCGACCCAAAGCAGTGTGATAAGTGATTGATAAATGGGTCTTCAGTCCTCAATCCTTACCAATCCGACAACTTCATGAACAGGATTTCAAAAACTTTTTTGCTAAAAAAAAAAGTTTTGTCTTTCTCCAAGAGTATTGTTTATTATCACGAGTGTCGCTGGGCTTTCACTTACCAATAAACCCATTCTCAAAATGCACTGCTTTCGGGACCATATCAAAGTCTCTCACACCACCGAGGTACAACTTCTGGATGAGGTCAAGTCCAAGGAACCCTCCGCTTGAGTTACCGGTCACCTCCGGCTGGTCGTCCACCTGCATCAAGCCGAAGCGTTTGTTGCGGTACAGACGGACCGTGTGCCACTGACCGAGCTCCAACGGTTCCTGACTGGTGAGGGTTGCGAGGCCGGAGCCGAGTTCGTATTGGAACTCTGCGAGGTTATCGCGCATGCCAAAGGCGATGTAGTCTCCCATGTCGCCCTCCATTGTCTGACCGTTGTAGAGAATCAAACCTGTTGGTTGAATGGAGAGACAAGGGGCATGGGGAATTACATGAAGTACTGCTTATCTGCTCAGCAGGGGTGGATTTCACAAAGGTAATCCTAACTTAGGACTAGTCCTAGGCAATGCTAAGAGATAGGACCAGTCCTAAGTTAGGATGAGTTACCGGTCCTAACTTATGACTGGTCCTATCTCCTAGCATTGCCTAGGACTAGTCCTAAGCTAGGACTACCTTTGTGAAATCCACCCCAGAACTGTATAAGGTCCTAAGTGTGATTTGTTATGGAGTTTGTAAAACTGCTTTTGCATATATTTGAGCTCCTGGTAAACGGAGTTTCTTGAGCAAGAGTGGTATTTGTTTGGCAAAAGGAAACATTCATTTTGTAGGTTAAACACTCATGCCTTGTGACATGGAGTACAAACACGCACAAGCAAAAAATCCCTGCTAACCTGTGAAACACGCTAGAAGTAAGCAAGGAATTTCCCGCTTACATAACTGCCGACTCTATGCTAAGGTAAGCAGAGCCATGAAATTGAGCACTGGATAGTGTCTTGGGCTTACATTTTAAAGAAAAAAGGAAGTTCTCATTTGTTTTTGACAATCAGCTTCGTTTGTAAAAAAGAATACCCGACAAATTGAAGGACTGAACAAGATAATAATAAAAATAAAAAATAACAATATTAAGTTTTTATATAACGCTTTTTCAATGGGTGTCGCAAAGTGCTTCAAAACATTACCCCTGGTCAATGGGTATGTTCAGACAGCGTACTAAGTTAGACCCGAACCGGTTTAACTTTTACGAGCAGACAGCACTGAGTTAAACCCGATCCGGTTTATCTTTGGCTTTAAGTGGTCAAAGAAAACGCGACCCGTTACTCTAACATCCTGTTTATTGTCCTGTTCATTGGTCACCGTGTGTTTACGTAATGATTACGGAGGTCAATGGGTCGCCTGTTGTGAGTTAAACCAGATTTTTATTGTCCACACACAGTGTTAAAAGATAAAATCGAAGCGGTCTAAAGATAAACCCCCTCCCTGGACGGTTTATCTTTTGTGGATTGAACTCAATTCGGACTAACTTTAGATCCGTTCAGACACACTGAGTTGAACACGATCTAGTTGAACCATGAGTTAAACCAACTTTAGCACCCTATGGGCCTTAAACCATTTTTTTTAACTATCTCAGCTCCCTGGGGAGTATACAGCCTTGTGCAACAAATATGCGCTACTCAATCACAAGAACCGTCTCTGCCTGCCGAGGGACAAAAAATGACAATGACCAACCTTGAGAGCTCTCTGGTTTGAAGGATATGGTGATGTCAAACTCATGATAAGAGTTGTGGAGCGGAGGGAAAGAGATGTAAGACATAGGCATCTGGGTGAAATACGGGATCAACTCTGCAAGAAGAATAACACAAAATCAAAAATACTTGTCACACACAATTATAACCAAGTACAATTACTACCAGCCGCAGATTTCAAGAAACGCTAGAACTAATCCTATCTTGTTTTAGGACTAGTACCCCGTCCTATCTTAGGATTGGTTCAATGTGTCCTAACCTCTTTGGATACAGTATTTAACTCGTTAAATCCAAAGTTAGGAAGACTTTGGTGAAAACGACCACAGCAATTGCCATAGTGCCCTGTGCTTTTGCTGAGGTGCCCTTTGCAAAGTTACAAGTGCCCCTTTACTGGAGGAAAATGGCTGTGCCCCTTCAAGAACAACATTGGAGGCATGTTCATTTGATATCGAGAGGCAATGATTCTACAGTTGCCTTGAATTTCACTCTTAAGTAAGGTCTGTAATACTTTTTATTTTATTTTGTAATAACTTTCAAGAAAAGTACTCAGTCTATAGAAAGAAGAAATCGTACCTCCAACTGTGAGCGTAACAGGGAACTCCGAAGTTCCACGTTGGTTCGTCGAGCTACATATGTACACCCCTTCGTCATCCTCAGTCACCGACGGGATCGTCAGTTTACCATTCTCAATACTGTAGCTTAGAGGCAGCTCACCAGACTGCTTGTACCATGTGGTCTGCGGTGGTGGGAAACCGGTCGCAACGCATGTGAACTGAACCAGGGTACCGACCGGGGCGTTGCGCTCCTCTGGGATGACCAGTATCTGTGGCTTGGCTAAAATTTACGAAGAATATTTCGTTGACGTTTTTAAATTATCTCTGCCACATTGTCTAAACAGTTGCTCTAAGTAAGTCCCAAAACCCTGTGCAGCAATCTTCCCCATGATGGTGCAGCCATCTTGATTTTTTCCCATTCAACTCAATGTAACCAAACGGAGGCTGGAAGGAAGAATAGTCTGGTTCCTTTTTGTGCAATTATTATCATCCAGTACTGTTATTGGATACAGGGAACATGACCAAAATGGCCACAGCGTGGTAAAGGTCTAACAATACACATGGGTTGAAAGTGAGGCTTGAGGTAACAAATATAATCTTGCCCCTATGCATCAATGTTAATGGTTATGACCACAAAAAAAGGTCGCCGTTGAGATGTAGTTTGCTAATACTTAAAGGACAGCTGGGCCCAATTTCACAGAGCAGATTGCTTAACCTTTTTCTGCTAAGCAAAACTAAGCAGGATACCAGTAACTTTGTACTTTTAGTAAGCATAATTATGTTGTGCTTAGCAACTTTTTATGCCTAAGCAGCTCTATGAAATTGAGCCCCCGCTTTCAGAAAGATGACTAAATTGCAACTTCAACTACAAGTGTTTACCACTCTACTACAAAAAAATGTACAATGGGTATATGCAAATCGCTTACCATATTTGCAAATTACCTAACAGTATAGAATTGCGCAATCAACTCTGAATTCTCAATCAGTGTTTCCCCTGCCCATTGAAGTATCTCATTAGCATGATGAATTCAAACTAAAGTGGTAAATCGTGACTAAGGAAAAAGTCATTGTACCAGACATTGTTCAAATCCAACTCAACAATTGCTTCTTAAAAAAAAATTTGTGGGGGAAGATTTTTGCTTCAACTCACATTTAGGATGTAGATAGAATTTGTGCGAGTGTTAAATTTCTTCAATTTGTAGACTGTTAAATTTGCTTCTACTATCACTTCAAATTTGAACAATTTTGCTCCGTCCAGCAGGGAAAACACTGATTTACGCATTGTTAAGCCACCGAAAGTTGTCCAAGAATTCAACTCACTGATTCTAACTAAGTAAGTACCTAAAGGCTTGATATTTTACTTAATGTCTTTGGGAAGAAGAAGGCAGGATCAGAGTTGGATTATGAGAAAGGTGTGGGGAGAGGGTTAGGGTGGAGGCAAGGGTAGGGGGTGAGGGGTTAGGGTGAGGGTTAGAGTGAGAGTTGGAGGAGGGAAAGGGGTTATGGTGGGGGGGGGGAGGGGTTAGGACGAGGGTTGGGGGTGAGGGTTAGGGTGGGAGTGGGGGGTTAGGTTAGGGGGTGTGGGGTTGGGTGGGGGTTGGGGCGAGGGTGAGGGGTTAGGGCGAGGGTTAGGGCGAGGGTTAGGGTGAGGGGTAGGGTGAGGGCGAGGGTAGAGGTTAGGGTGGGGGTTAGGGTGGGGGTTAGGGTGAGGGCGAGGGTAGAGGTTAGGGTGGGGGTTAGGGTGGGGGTTAGGGTGAGGGGTAGGGTGAGGGCGAGGGTAGAGGTTAGGGTGGGGGTTAGGGTGGGGGTTAGGGTGGGGGTTAGGGTGGGGGTTAGGGTGGGGGTTAGGGTGGGGGTTAGGGTGGGGGTTAGGGTGGGGGTTAGGGTGGGGGCGAGGGTAGAGGTTAGGGTGGGGGTTAGGGTGGGGGTTAGGGTGGGGGTTAGGGTGGGGGTTAGGGCGAGGGTTAGGGTGAGGGGTAGGGTGAGGGCGAGGGTAGAGGTTAGGGTGGGGGTTAGGGTGGGGGTTAGGGTGGGGGTTAGGGTGGGGGTTAGGGTGAGGGTTAGGGTAGAAGTGGGGCGAGGTTGGGCTGGAATTTTCGCTTCATTCACCTTTTATTTTTGAGAGATGAGGATGGTGTGGGCTGGGGTTCCAGGGTGGGGGAGGGGCTTGATGATGGAGGGGGTTCAATAACGACCCAACTGACCTTGTACATACAGAATCACCTTAGAAGACTGCGACCCAACGATATTCGTGGCCGTACACAAGTACGTTCCCGCATCCTGAAGCTGCACCTGAGGGATCGTCATCATCCCTCCTTGAACGACCACCGTGATTGGCAGCTCTCCGTTCTCCCGACTCCATTGGATGACGGGTTCCGGATCGCCGCGTGCTTTGCACTCGAACGTGACGGACTCGCCGATGGCGATGAACTGCACTGTCGTGTGGATGCTTATTTTGACAGAAGGAGCGGCTAAAAGCAAAAAGGTTTTGTAAGCTTTCTACTAGCTAGCTAAAATGGATCAAACGACCCATGCTGTTTATAACTAAGCAAAGTCTGGAACACCGACTCCAGTTACTGCAAAATGCTCACTAAAACATTATAATCCCCAGACTAAAGCAAAAGACCTTTTAGTAAATTCTGCATAGAAATATCTAACAGCTCAATAAACTTGTAATGATAGAATAACTGTTATTAATAAAAAAAGTTTAAAAAAATGGACTAATTTTATGCAGCTTGATAAAATTGGGTAAAGGTATTATACAAGGTTGGTAAGCTAAACAAATATTGTTTAATTTCAGTCTGAAACTTCACTGATTATGAAAATAATACTTGACAATTTTTTGAGTATGAAATAAGGTAACAGTTAAGAAAAATGTACCTGAACACCCCCAAAACAAATCAGCTGATTTAAGTTGTAAAACCAAAACTAAGGACAATAACAATACCCAAACTTATATTGTGCATGGCTTTTCACTATTTTCTCCCATTTCACACAGCGGAATATAAAGGCCCAAATTTTCACAGGTTTGTAGCTCTCCCAATCCTGTATAATACCTTGAAAGTTGAAATCCAAAGATTCTACAACGATACTGAAGAATATAGGATTTGAGGCATTGCATGGTCAGGTACAGTGTATCAATATATATTTGGTTTGCGGTAACACCATGTGTGTACAAATGTACTTGCCAGGTAGAGTTTGTTCTTAGAGAACTGTCTTGCTTTATTAGTAGAATAAAGTAGAATAAAGCAAGACAGTTCTCTACGAACAAACTCTACTGAAGAACTACTGAAGAACTATCAAATCTATGAGCACAAAAAAGACAGAAGATACGTTTGACCTTACTCTAGACTACAACATTAAGTTACCTTGAAGAGATAGTCTGGTGTACGCTTTGGAGGAACCAGCAGTGCTGTTGGCCGTACAGATGTAGCGACCATCGTCCCCAACCTGTAAATTCTTGATGCTGGAAACAAATATGTCAAAAACAAATTACCAATCAAATCAACAATCCATGTCTTTTTGACGATTTCGATTCTAGTTTCAATTTTCTTTCAATACAAGTTTGGAACAGGCTGCTAAGTGGTTAAGAGCATCAGAATCAAGCTTTGGTGTATCTGATCAGCTGAGTGTGGATTCGAATCCCAGTCTTGACACCTGTGTCCTTAAGCAAGACACTTAACCATGATGGTTCATCCTCGGATGGGGCATGAAGTCCTGTACGTCATATAACAAATGTTAAAGAACCCAGTGTAGTCACTGCAACAAATCTGCAAGAGTTCCAGAGAGAAGCACTGCCAGCTATAAGAGGGATGGAGCTTCCAATCTCTCTCAGGACATATTGAAAACATCACATTCTTTTAAGCAAAATCTAAACCCTCCAAAAATCTAAAACTTTATACCTCAGAAGTCCGTTCTGTATGCTGTGCTGTACTGGCAGGAACCCTTCTTCTTTCTCCCAGATGATCACCGGTGGAGGACTACCAGTTGCTTGACACATGAACTCTATCGATGCTCCAATAGCCCTGGTTTCGCTAGCTGGGTGGACTACAACAGTTGGTGGAACTGGTATCATAAAAAGTAAAGAAATACAAATTTAAATTAGTTATATTTCAAAGGGAGGGGGTTTGTTCATTGTCAAGTGGCTTAGCATTTTTTGTCATGGAAAAGCTCCATTGAAGAAAAAGGCTAGAACAAATCATCCTTTTCTTCTGACAACTAACACCTGTTATCTTTATGTAACTCCTTTTCCAAACGCTGGACTTAACTGGATCATGCACACACCAATAGGGCTGCTGACTGCCCCAGGCAGATTAGCTGCTCATCTTTTAAGTTTAGGCATGAAAACTGGGAAAAGGGACGAGTTAGCTTCCAAGTTTTAAGGAAAAAGTTGGACTGGAGCTTTGCGGTGGGATTGTAGTTCTGTAGATCCTTACCTTGGACATATACGTTAGCCAAGGTCTGTCTGTAACCGGCACTGTTGGACGCTGAGCAGACGTACTGTCCAGCATCGGCCGCCGTTGCCAAGGTGATCTGAATCATCCCATGAGCATCCGAGGCAGTGGGAGGAAGAGGACCACCAACCTTAAGAGAAGAAACATTCAAAACCATTCTTAATGTAAAAAAAAATAAAAAAAAATTTAAAGTTCTGTCCAGAGGCTCTCCTCTTCAGCTGGTTGTATAAGAAGGAAAAAGACATATATATACATGTATGTATATTTAAAATTTTAGATTAAAAATCTCAAAATCTCTGAAAAATGTGTATCTTTTTAAACATGACCTGAAAAAAAACACCAGCAAACAGGTAGTGAGAAAAGATAGAAAAACAAAAATAAATGGTCAGGCTGATTATGTATTCTTTAAAAACAGGATGCTGGGTCTCATGAAAAGTTAACAAGCTTCAGTAATGGGTGGTTTAGAGTTACCCACGACATATTATTATTTCAAATATGGGAAAAATTACACAATAGTTCAGTGAGAGTAAATGAGGAGCCCAATCAAATAACATAAATAATAATTTGTAGTTTTGTCCCAGAACCATCCTTATTTGCTCCTTTTTTTTAATTTTATCTCTTGGCTTGTTGTTGGGTCTGTTTTTGTTTTGCTTTTGTTCTTGTTCTTGTGTTGCCCTCCCCTTGTTAGGCGCTCTGTTCTTTGTATTGTGCCTTATACATGTAAATGCTTTGTACTATTAATATTATTACTCATTGCATTTTACCTTCTGCCATTCATACGTCATTGGGAGTGTTCCTTCAGCAATGCACTGAATGCGAATCATTTCACCAGCACGGACCGTTTGGGAAGCCGGTGACACCGTTGGCCTTGGTGGAACTAGAGAAAGAAATCACACCAACTTAATTACTGATTAGACCCCCAAATTATGATGAATGTTTTCATCTGGAACCTTAGGTGGGAATGGCAATACCAAGACCAAATTTCTCCATCTTTACATTTGTGCCCTGGTCTTTGGGCCAATAACATCTTTCTCAGCTCCCTGTGGAATATACACAGCCCGGGCTACCATGGCACTGCAAACACTTTTTCAAACACACTGGGTGCGTTCGATTAGCTTCCCCGTGTCGTCCGCGCGATGTTCACCCAAGTCCCCCCTGACTAGAGCTAATCGAACGATCACTCACACTCTCGTGGTGACGTCATGCACCCGGGGCCAGCCCAAAGTCACCCACTCCACAAGCAGGACACTTGGGGCTGACCCGGGTGAGCCCCTGGAATGACGTCAAAGCTATTTGAATGTACTGTGGGCAGATTCGGGGACGACCCAGGGAATCTAATTGAACGCACCCAATATCAACCTCAACCCTCGCAGGTACCCATTTATACACCCCTGGGTGAAGAAACATACCCAGAACGACTAGCGTAACTGCCTGCTGCACTCCGAACTCCACTCCGAAGGATGTCCTGATGATGCAGTAGTATTGGCCAGAGTATTCCTCTCGCGTCTGGGGGAAGATGAGCAAGCCGTTGTTGACTCTGACCATCGGTGGCATCATGCCGATCAGACGACGCCATGTGATGGTGTAAGAACCCTCCACTAAATCTAAAGAGAAAATAAAACAACAAAGAGTGTACTAGAACCAGTGGAAGTGTCGCAGCCGAGCGGTTAAGAGCACTGAATTCAAAACTCTGGTGTTTCTGATCAGAGTGTGGGCTCTGAGTGTGGGCTCGAATCCCCAGCCGTGACACTTGTTTGGTAGATACGTGCGCTATGTAAGACTTCCATATTATTTTGATGATTATTATTATTATTATTATTATTATTATTATTATTATTATTATTATTATTATTATTATTATTATTATTATTATTATTATTATTATTATTATTATTATTATTATTATTATTATTATTATTATTATTATTATTATTATTATTTTTATTATTATTATTTTTATTATTATTATTACTGTATTAACCATTTTTTTTTTTTTTTCATTCTCTTTTTAACCCTTTACCCCTCCCCATTAGATACCAACAGTGTCCACTGTCTTTAATATTACGGAAAGAGCAAACATTCTTACTTGTTGCGCGGCAACTGAACTGAGCAGATTCACCCTCCACGACTTCCAGTTCATCAATAGATACTTCAATTCGAGGAGTTACTGGCTCGTCTCCTTCAACAACTGCAAAACAAAAAGGAAATTAATTAACCACTTATAAAGAAATCAGAGACCTCTCTCTATCTAGATGAAGATTCACGTCTATTAGTGCCTTTTTTTTTTTTTTTTTTTTTTTTGCAAGTCGCCAGAGACACACAAGGCCTGAAGGCCACTTCAAGGTGTGGGCTAATTATTTTTTCCAGAGGCCGTTGCCACCTACTCCTAGGGCTGAAACAGGGTTACCCCCTTTACAGTCCATATGGATGTAGGCTTGGGTATCATCAATCCCAAGCCTGGCTGGTAGAGCAGAAAGCACTACCTCCCCAATTTTGTCCTGTGTGTACTGTTGTACTGCAGCGAGTCATCAACCACATACCCTCGCCAAGAACGTCATCTTAACTCCTTTCACTTCCAATCCTTGGAGCCAATTTCATAGAGCTGCTTAAGCAAAACATTCGGTTAAGCACGAAAATAGCTTGCTTATTTTACACATGTTTCTGGCCAAAATTTCATGCCATATACATTGCTTGTGACTGGTATTGAGCTATTGTTTACTTAGCATAACAATTGAGTGGAGTCTTGGCCGGTATTCTGATTTTACTAAGCATGGATTATTTTGCTTAAGCAGAATTTTTTGCTTAAGCAGCTCTATGAAATTGGGCCCTGCTCACTGTCCTTGGTATCTCAAACCAATAGTCCTCTTTATATAATGTCAAACAGTCCCCCCTCTCTCAGGTCAATGAAGGGCTATCATTGGCTGAGAGTCGTGCGTAGCACAGATACACATGCTCGTTGCCATTGTTTATCATCAAAGTAGCAGCCGAAAAAAGTTTACTAACAAACTTGAAACAACTTTCTTTTCTTTTTTTTCTTTTTCTTTTTTTCAAAGGAGCTGAAGCCCATTCATTTGGGTTTTACCCTTAATCTGCCGATGTGTGTTAGCACTGTATACTCAGTACTTTCCTGAGTTCTGTGGAAACAAAATTCACAGGCATATTACTCAAGTGGGATTCCAACCCACATCCTTTGAAAATCTAGAGCAAACTAGGCCACCATGTTTTTTTTATCCCTGATGCAAATCATTCTACTAAAACGGAGGTGAAGCCACTGAATATTTTTCAAGAACTTACCGTCCACCCTCAGTTCCTTCTCATGGAACCCGACGGCGTTCTCAGCACGGCACATATAGCTCCCGGCATCGCCCATATCAACCCCGTTTATCCTATAGATGACGCTTCCTTCATTCTCCAACGCTATTTCAAGCCCGTCGCCTGTAAGCTCGTTGCGTGTTACAGGCTCGTAGACTCTCGTTGGGCCCATCTTCATCCATTGAACAGAGGGCATGGGTTGCCCTGTGGCTACACATTCCAAGATGGCGGTCTCCCCAACTCGATACTCCGCTGGGCTGGCCGGGCTAATATCAACTCGAGGTGGTCCTGTAGTTCATGAAAAAAAAATTGTATCTTTTCTAAGGCCGAGTAAAAAAAAAACATGTTTCACGTCCTGGTTTTTCAAAAAAAGGAGGAAGAGGGAGATTTTTTATTTCAAGATGGCCGCCATTCTTTGTTAAAATGTCAAATATCCATTGTTTTTTCTACTGTAGAAATACACAAAACATAACTGAAACAATTTAGTCGAGGCATTCAGACAAGACACTCAGATTGTTTTTGCTGAGATCATTTTAAATAACCCTATTTAAATAAATAAAAAAATAAAAATAAAAAAATGTGCATAAAAAAATAAAATAAAAAATAAAATAAAAAAGGAGGCGGCCTGTGAAAAGGAAGCGGGCGGGGACGCTAAACATGTTTCTTTTTTTAACTTGGCCTAAAGTATATTTTAAACAAATAATAGTAACCATTTATAATTTTGTTACAGCGATAAAACAGAGCCTTATTGGTGTTCTTCATGTTTTGAATAGACTACCCTAGGTTTTCATAGCACCGTGTGTGAGTTATTACGACATCTGGGCCCAATTTCAGAAAGCTGTTAAGCAGAAAGATAAGCAAGAAATGACTGAAGTACCACTCGCAGCAGTGGTAGCTGTATTGTTTCCAGGCTGGTAACCCATTTTTGCTAAGCAAATGTTTTTGTGCTGAACAAGTTTTTGTGCTTACATGCTTTATGAAATTGGACCCAGTATTCTTGTCTTATAGCCTCGTCAATATCTTCTGACTGATCCGAGATCTTATCGCTCCTGGGGAGACGGATCTTTCACTAATGCTGTCCCTCGTCTTTGGAACAACCTTCCTCACAACAATCGCTCTATTTCAACCCTCAACTCCTTCAAAACTTCTCTTAAAACTCACCTCATGTTAATTGCCTACAACGACAGAGTTTAATTATGTCTTGTTTTTCAGTCAATTGTTCCTTTTTGTCGCGCATTGAGCGCCTACTTGTTAGGCGGATATGTTGCGCATTAAAAGTTCTTATATTATTATTATCTTTGATATTATTATTATCCTGTTTGATCTTACCATGGACTGTTAGGGTGACTGTTTGCTGAACTGAACCAGCTGTGCTGTTGGCTGTACAGATGTATGAACCTTGTTCTTGAGTTGTAGCAGATATGAATGTAAGGGTTCCCTGAATATCCTGTGGAAGGAATATGATCAACACAATTGAATCATTGGAAAATGTACTTTATAAGTCTAAAGCTATGTCCTATTGGACTTTTTTTTTATTAAATTACCGCGACTTTTCTTTAGAATGACAACAAAAAATCCAATGGGGAAGCATGGTAAACCGACCTCCCTGTCAACTTATTGCAACCATGATGTAAAACTAAAGGGCCAAATGAGGTCACGGAAGATTTCCCCGCAGTCAACCTACCCTAACCATGCTGTAAAACACTATGCAAACTTCGCGGAATACATGTAGGACTAAAAGTCCGTATGGTTTTGCACAGTAGAATTACACTAAAGCCAGTCAGTAACTTTCCGTGGGGAATCCTTCTTCAAAATAGTTTATACTATCAACACCTGCAGTGCTTCTCACAAAATAAGTTTTTATAGATTTTTTTTTTTGGGGGGGGGAAGTATTTCCCATTCTATGACTCTACCTTTAAGACTCGACAATCAAATCTTACATTCCTTAGGTCAAGTCTCAAATCAACTTACATTAGAGTACGTCTGGCCGGTGAAGCCCTCGCTTCCGACTCTGCTCCAGTAGACATTGGGTGGAGGAAGACCCGTCGCACGACACTGAAACTGAATACCGTCGCCTTCGCTGATAACGGAGGAAGACGAAGGGTATATCTGGATCACTGGTGACTCACGGCCTACAATGAAAACATTCAAAATTACTCAAGAGAAATAAACCACAAGGGCCTATTTTTATAGCTTTGACAGAAAACTATTGCTTGACAATTTTCTGCTAAGCAAAAAGAAGCAGGACACCAGTCACAGATGGTACATGTGGGAACGGTATTTTGGCTGGTGACTTTATTCTTGTGAGCATAATTTTGTTGTGCTGAGCTATTTTTTCTGCTTAAGCTACTCTATGAAATTGGGCGCTCTCTAGTAGTGCTGGAATATATGCTGGGACAGTAGCCTAATTACCATATTTGAATCAATATAAGGTACTTAATCAATAATGACTGTATCTAAAAATGTCTCAAAGCCTTCATCATTATTTATTTTCAGACAGGTTACTTTCTTAGTGTAACAAGGAGGTGGGCGCAGAACACCCCAAGAAATATTCAAGAAAAAACCCATGCAAGCTGGTAGGGACTGAAAAACCAAATCCACAGAGTGTCCCTGGTAGGATTCAAACCAGGGTTCTAGAGGTGTTAAGGCGAAGAAAGATACCGCTATGCCAAACGGCCCCCCCCCCCCCCCCCCACCCCATAGTTGATGAAGCTCTACTTACGTTCTATAAGGATCTCAACACTGTACTCAAAGTAGCCTCTGACATTATCGGCACGGCAGGTGTAAAAATCGGCGTCCGACTGAGTAGCGTCGCGAATCTGCAACATGTTGCCAGATACCTGAACCCCAAAAATAATGATTGATAAAAAAATTCACAAATATTCGTTACAGTTAAACTATTTTGACTGGTCAAGAGGAGATCACGTGGTCATGTTCAAACATGCGATACAAACACGGTGAGGAGTGTTTAAACCAATTTGTAGCACAGTTTAAAAAACAAAAACAAGGAAATCAGCTTATCAGCTAGTGGGAAATAAAGCAAAATTGAAAACAACTAAAACTGTGAGAAATGTGTCTAATTTAGTGAAAACACAACAAACATTCATCTGTTTTTCAGAGATATTATGCATTTTCATGTCGCGACAATTAAAATCATCTTCAATCAAAATCATCTTCAATAAAACTTGAACCCTCGATTCTGATTGATAAATCAATGGTAACAACAGTGTAACATTATTAGCATTGCACAATCCACATCATATGTAATGTGTTCGAACTTGCGTATTGCGCTATTTCAAGCTGCGCGTCAAGTTTGCTTGATGATAAACAATGGGTGCGTTCGTTTAGCTTCCCTGGGCCGACGCCGCTGTGTGGTAGGTTTTTTTTCCAGGACGAACGTGTGCAGATAATTACCCACGTTCGTCCTAGAAAAAAAAAAACTGCCACACACCGGGGACAACCCAGGGAAGATAAACGAATGCACCCTATACAATAACAAGGAGCAATTGTTTACAACATACCACGTGGTTTGCTCGGAGAGGTCCACCGCGTCGAGACCATGTGACAGTCGGTGCTGGGGTACCACTGACAATGCAACGTAGGACCTGGGTCGTCCCGTACCGGATAATGGCACCTTGGGGTTCGATCCGGGCAGTTGGTGCAACTGTATTGTCTGTGAAACGATGAAAAGAGAAAAGGTAGTATTAAACGTTTTCGTAAATCATCCATTCATACCCGAGTTTGCCTATGACAAACTTGGGGGTGGGTACTCACCGGTTAGAGAGTGAGCAGTTTTACATACACAAGCACCATATAATGGTTTACAAGATGCTGTGGTACAATATGCAGCCAATCAAACCAGGAACACCGGGGGTGAACCTCTTTTCTTAACGATAAGTGCACGCAGTTCTTTTATACGCATTGCATTACACAGCACACAGGACCTAAGGCTCTACATCCCATCTGAAGGACGAAGCAATAGTGATTATTAAGTGTATTGTTTCAGATTTAAAGTGTCTAGAAAGGGACTCAAACCCACACTCGGCTGATCAGAAACCCCCAGAGCTTAATCTGGTGCTCTAACCACTCGGCCACGACACAAAACAAAAAGTGAAGATACAAAAGAGCAAATCATCGCTGATCCGTTAAAAAGTTGCATGGCCATAAGACAAGGGGCCCAATTTCATGGCTCTGTTTAACGCCGAATTGCGCGCTTACAATCGCCATTCGCCGTTTACCTGCAAGTGCCGAATTTCTGCGCTAGCTGTGTACGAGTAGAATGCCAAGTAACGTGAAGTACGCACGCACACAAGCCAAAATTCCTTGCTAACCCGTGAAATACGCTTGATATAAGGATGGAATTCCCTGATTCCATAAGCGCCGATTCTGTGCTTACGGTAAGCAGACCCATTTCATAGAGCTGCTTAAGCAAAAAATTTGCTTAAGCACCAAAATAGCTGGCTTATTTTACACAAGTTACTGGCCAAAATGTCATGCCATGTACATTGCTTGAGAATGGTATTTAGCTGTTGTTTACTTAGCATAACAATTGAGTGGGGTCTTGGCCGATAATCTGATTTTACTAAGCAAGGAATTTTTTGCTTAAGCAGAATTTTTTGCTTAAGCAGCTCTATGAAATTGGGCCTGGTATTCTCACCTCGGTTGACCCTTATATCAATCTCTCCACTCTGTGAACCGATGGGGTTAGTAGCAGTGCAGATATACACTCCTTGGTCTTCATATCGGACATCCGGGATGATCAGGTATCCATTCTCCTGCCGGGACTGCGATGGTAGGGGTATGCCGCCCTGGCGGGTCCACGTCACAACTGGTGGTGGATCCCCGGACGCTGTACAGTACAGGACGGCTCTGGCGCCCTCCGTCAGCTCTTGTTGTTCCAGCGTGTCTATGTTGACTTTGGGAAGGCGAGAGGCTGAAAATAGAATCAGAAGTGAGTTGTGATTTTTTTAAAGGACAAATGAAAATACTTCAGGGAACAAATGTTATGTCAGCCTTAGAACTCACTGATTACAAATTTTCATGTCAATCTTGCAAATAAACTGTAGCGAGCTTTAGTCAGTCAATTTGGGCATGGCCTTACTGTACATAGGATTATTTTTTAGGGACTAAGTCAAAAGAAGTCCAGGATAACCAATTGTTAATGGCCTGACGTTTCGGCTCTAGAAGAGTCTTTCTTAAAGCTAAATCAATTGATCAATTTGTGAAAAGCTCAAGTGAGACTGCAAAATGTACACTGTACTCACCTCTGACGTACAGAACAACGCGATAGCTCGCTGAGCCCTCAGAGTTAACAGCTTCACAGAAATACTCAGCCTCGTCAGAGCGTTCAACATTTTCGATTCGGAACACCCCGTCGGTGAAGGAGGCCCTCGGGCTCAGTATTCCACCGGTGCCACCTCTCCAAGACAATTCCGGTGAGGGGTTGCCGTCGGCGATGCAGGAGAACTCGATACTGTCTCCTTCTTCTGCCTCGATGAAGCGTGGCTCGATGCGAACGGTGGGTGAACGGAAAGAAGCTTAAAAGGGGTGCAAGTATTTGAAAAAAGGTTATTCCAACATTTTATCACCTTTGTCCGGATTTTGTGGTGACAGGTTGAATCTCAATGTGATCAGAGACGAAAAATATTCAAAGAGCTCAGGTTGAGCTGAGACCAGTTCTGTACTAAGAAACATGGGTGTGCTGAAGCTACTGGTTGAATCTGAGCAACATCAGAGCCGAACAATCTTCAAAGTGTAAAGTTCACACTGTTAAATTAGCAAAACGGTAAGAAAATTAACAGTGTCGACTTACAAATCACACGAAGTCTGGCGTTGGCCTGGTCTGTGTCATGCATGTTTGAGCCAGTACAGACGTAAATTCCCTGGTCCTCTTCAGTCACCAATGGAATAGTGAGCTTGCCCATGATGTCTCTTGCATTAGGTGGGAGGTTACCCCCTTGTCTGTTCCAAGCTAGTGTGTATGCAACCTACAAGGGTAGAAAGAGGGTTGAAAGAGGGTTGAATGTATAAGTAGGATTTGAAGTACTGAAGCAATGCATGGTAAGAATACAATCAAGTTAGGTTGATGACAGACCTCTACATGTATGTGGGTTTCCAAAGGTTTTCCTTCCATTCCCAGCCTAGGTGTTTTTATTCTTGGGGCATAGAACCCAGTCGTCTCTCCCAAGGACGATGCCAACATTCCACTTCATGAGGCAGAACATTAAGCTATAAATAGACCTGAATAGGGACGGTTTCCCCAAGGATGCCAAGGGACACCTAGTCTTTAGCAGCTGAGGAAGTAAGTATACACCGATGTGTGTTTAACACACATCGGTGTATACTTACTTTTTAGCACTGTACACTTAGTAATTTCCCAAGTTGACCGGTTCTTAATTTTCTTTGTCAGCCATGGTGGTTCTGAGATGAGAAGAACTGGTGCATTCTTCTCCAAACCAAACAGCTAATAAAGAGAACTATTTGCATGTTGTCTCCATAAAAAAACACCTAACCAAAATATACAAGGGCCAAGAACAAGTCCATGTGGCACCATCTAAACATCTTTTAAATAAACTGTATGGCTAGTAACAATAAAACACACAGAGGACACAAAACAAACATTCTCAAAATTAGGAAAGTTTAACAAAAACTCTTGATAGAATCCAAGATGCTATTATTTCATTGCAATCATCAAAATAAGATGAGGGCCAAATAGGGAGCCTTGTGGAACCCTTTTATAATGTAAACCGTGCACCTCTCTGTAACATTCAATTATGAGAAGATAACAAGGAAAGATGTTTAAGAAAGTAAGAATGACAGATATCAGTAAACATTAATTTATCAGCAAAGAAAGAACTACATGGAAGACGGAGAAGTAAAAGGAGGAAGGAGGAAGTAAAAGAGAAATAAAAATAAAGGAAGGAAAGAAAAAAAGTAGGAAGAAAAAAGAAAGAAAAGTGATAAATTTTGACAAGCTTTCAAAGACTGTTGACCAGCCAGTTTAAAAAGGATTATACAGCATGAGATCCAGGCCCACAGACGAAGCCATGTGGAACCTCACTTCAACAAAGCCATGCGTTTCTGAGTCTAATAAGAATAAGAAAATCAAGTTCATTCCAAGATGCTGTTGACAAATCCTGTTTGTACACAGAGAAATGATAAGGGCTTATAGTAGACCCTTGAGGAACCCTGATGCAAGATTAACATGCATATTGACCCTTAGCACTGACATCACACGCAGCTACAAAATGCGCACGGTCGGCCATTTTTGGAGTTCAAATGCAAGATGTGTGCAACAATCAGGGCTTATAGTAGACCCTTGAGGAACTCTGTCGTATGACTAACATGCATATTGACCCTAAGCAGCTACATGTACCATATGAGCATGGAGTCCAAATGCATGGTGTGCATGTACGTGCAAGCGTGTCGCCTAAATTGCGCACTGCACAGAAATACGAGGATAATCTGAACCTCAAATTGGCCGGATTTGTTTAGAGATGGCATCACGTGACTTGGGTCAACACTTAGTTCGTGTCTGAGTTGGCGGCTACAGCTGCGGCTATGGCTGGATCTCGCCATCATCATGCATTGAAGTATAGGACATCCTTAGCAACACCCCTATAGCAACAGCCATAGCCGTAGCTGACCCAACAATTCCGATATATAAAGAAAGTTAAGTAAATAGAGCATTCCTAAAAAGATTCCAAAATGCTAAGCAGCCGACTCAAAGTCAACACTTTAGAGAGAAAGATTGGCTGTCGTTTTTTAAAAGCAAAGGAAGAAATGTTTACTGAAGAGAACGCATCCACGGTCCAACATGCAGTGCGAGCATCACCTGTGATGAATCATTCCCAGAGAAGGACAAGGTGGAGCAGAACTCTCCGGAGCAAGAATCGAGCCACTCCCCAAACTGTCGACGTTTGTGAGTAAAGACGGCAAAATGATATCAAACAATCAAAATAATATTTCTTTTTGATTTTTTTTGACAAAGACTCTGTCTGCTAGGGTCCAAACATCATGCCATTAACTATTTGTTGCATTTACACCATGGGTCCTTTCGGTTGGTAAGCAGTTTGCAACAGCTAATTCTATGTTCTCTTTTTTTTATCATTCAGTAATAAACCACGAGGGAAACTGAGTGGGTAAGATTGGAATAATTTGGGGATTAAACAAAGACAAAATTACTGTAGGGGGACTTGGACCTGTGTGACCTCCAGATTAACATAATGGCACTCTACCAACTATCTAGCTATCTAGCCATATGTTGGCACTCCTTGTCAGATTCACACATGCATACATACAGGACTAGCGCCCTCTAGAGTCTAACCCCTCACTCATGTACCTTTCCATCAACATGGCTGCCAAGTGTTAACGTGATTAAAACTACCAAAGTTCATGATACAAGCCATGTCCCTCTCTCTCTCTAAATGCCAGCAGGAGGCATTATACTCGTCCTACTTTTTTCCAACATTTTGGATTAGTGTGCCAGTCAGACGCAATTCAACCTGTAACTACCGTATAGCCAGGGAAAACACCCGAGTTAATCTGGAGGTCAGTGGTTCAAATCCTGCTCTAGTCAATTTTTCTTTGTTCAACCCAAGATCATTACTAAATGAAAATGTCATGTTGAACAAACCCATGAGATTTCATTCCAATTGTGGCTCTTTTTTAAAGATGCTATGTCAGATTTTTGGCCGATTTGACCCCAAAATTTTGATTTAAAATTCAATAGGTATTTTGATGGGGGTCGAGAAAGTTATTAGCTCTCTTTTGAGCTATTGCTCGAAAAAGTCCGCCAATCATTAGTAACAGTGAAATAAAGTGCTCAAAATTAGTTTTTGTCGGGATCCCGACAATATATCACGTGACCAATTCTTATGTGTTTGATAAGAAAGTTTTTTAATTTTTGTCAAGGTTCCTGACCATTAAAAGTAAAATTAAACTTTTTTTCGTTAGAGCGGGTGATACTCTTTGAAATACCATTCACTAAAAAAAAATCAATTTTTTAGTGTTTGGGACCAAAAATTTGACATAGCATCTTTGACACCATGTCTATGCAAAAACATTAGGCCTTTTAAGCATTGCTTAATATGAAGGGGGGGGGGACGGGAAAAGGGTATATAATTTTGATGATGATGTTTGATAAAAACATAGAATGCAGTGACAGTGCATCAGTGATTATAATCAAGCAATGCTTACCTGGCTGATTCCGCGACAGATAAATTCAACCGTAGATCCAGATTCTACTTCTAGATCAACCGGTTGCTCAACGATTACTCTCATGCTAGGCCCTGGAAAAAAATAAATGTGTAATTAATATTTTAGAGATGATTTATGTCAATTTATTGCCACTTATGTATGCTAAACGATACCTGCACGAAGGGACAAAACAAGAGGGAATTAAATTTTCCACCGATAAAAATATAGCCACAAGATCAACGTTACAACTTGTTTCCCATCGTACATGTAGGTCTGCATAGCCACCGTCTTTCTTTTTCTCTATGGATATTTTCATAGTAAATGGTAAATGGTTGCCAGTTTTTCTGACCTAGTTCCTCCTATCAGGATATTTTTATAAGAAACCAGCCGTCGATTTCACAAAGAGTTAGGACTCGTCTTATCTCAAGTTAGGACGAGTGACTCGCCCTAACTTAGGATTCATCTTAAGGTCTGCATGCTACAGTGCAGGGTTGGGACTCGTCCGAAGTCCTAAGATTAGTCTTAAGATAGGAAAAGTTTTGTGAAATCAATGGCAGGCTTTCTGCTTCTTCTCACACATACAAGGTACACTCTTGCTTTACTGCTGAGATGTAGAACAAAATGCGTTCCAACAGCTTTATTCCAACGACTGCATCTCTTTGGAACTCCTTCCTTGGTGCGTGTTTCCCTCCATCCTACAATCTAGACTGGTTTAAGAGGAATATCGATTCCTACCTTCAGCTCCCCCGAGTGATTTCCATCTTAAATGTGTTCTTCTTGTAGTGCATTAATAATCATAATAATAACTAGTTCTTAAAATAGCGCATTTCACATTAATATTTCAATGCGCTTTACATCGGTGCCCAGGGCCCAATTTCATAGAGCTGCTTAAGCACATAATTCTGCTTAAGCAAAATAATCAATAGTATTATCAGAATACCGGCCAAGACTCCACTCAATTGTTATGCTAAGTAAACAATAGCTCAATACCAGTCACAAGCAATGTATATGGCATGAAATTTTGGCCAGTAATATGTGTAAAATAAGAGAGCTATTTTTGTGCTTAACCACATTTTTTTCTTAAGCAGCTGTATGAAGTTGGCCCCTGGTCATTGGGCAAATAACATTCATTAAATCTTTCTCAGCTCCCTGGGGAGTATACAACCCTGAGCTGCCGTGGCACTCCAGTGACTTTACCAATACAAAGAGTGGCTTTTGCCTTCTTTGCTGTTAGTTCGTTTTGGGGTTTTTTCAAATTACAAAGAAAGTTCTGACTTACCAACGACTGTAATAGTGACTTGGGACTGACTGGTACCATATTGGTTTCTGGCCACAAAGATATAGATGTCTGCATCACTGGCTCGGAGATTGGTAATCTGACGGAGAACAAGAAAAGAATCATGAAGAATTTCTGGAAAATTACTGCCACGAAAATAAACATTTCTGCCAAAGACATGTAGACCACTAAAATAAATATTTATTGTTGGTGCTTTCTTGTCAATCAGTTGGGCTGCTTTTAAGTGGTAGGGGGACTCGGTCTGCATGTTTATAGCCCAGTGGTGGCAGTTTGTGCAGTGTTGAAAAGACAAAACAAGTGAGCTAAAAGAATGGGTCCATTATCCAGAACAAAGGCCAAGAATAGAGCCCTGTAGTACCTGTAATGTGTTATCAGAAAGTTCGACTGCATTTTGTGTTAAACAAGACAAGACAAGGGTGCTTGAAGAATGAGTCTGTTATCCAGAATTTAGCACCAAGTATAGAGCCCTGTGGTACCTGTAATGTGTTGTCGGAGAGTTGGACTGCATTTTGTGGTAGAGGGCGCCCATCAGCACGGATCCAATAGCCAGATGAGAAGGAGTTCTGGATAGACACTCTGATGTATATGGTTGAAGACAGGACACCAGACACCTCCGACGGAGAGATCGTTATGATTGGCTCTCTCTCTTCTGTAGATAGAAAAACATAAATTCTGCCGAGCTCTGGAAAATCTGACTAAGAAAACAACCTAACCAAGAAAACAAAATCGAGTAACCAGCCAACAGAGAGTGTGGCCGGTACTCGAACCTCAGCCGAGCACTATTAAATCTCACTAAAAAACATCAAGTTACCAGTCAACTGAAGCTGGTACGCCAACATTTCTTGCTTCATAAACATTTTTGAGGCAAAACTTTACGTTTGGCGGAACCTATGGAATGGCTGCTTAATGCTCAGAAGCACCTCGTAAATCCTTGAATAATAAATCACTCTCATAGATCAACAAACTCTAAAACCTGTCTTAAAATGTTTCTCTACGTTCAAGCGCTTTTTAATACAGTACTTTATTAGAAAATAGGTGCGCTACATGTATATAAGATCATAACACCCTCTTGCTTGTTCTGTATTCTGGTTGGCTGAAACACGGTCATGTGGGCTGAACCAATATAGTCTAGTGCATGAGATTTAAAAGTGACCAGAAGAGTGACCTATTTCCCGAGGTTGAATAACTAGCCAATATTTGTATACTATACATTTATTATATTATTATTATTAAGTAGTAAGTTCAGAAAGCAGCAGACTAGAGTAGTCCTCTGATTGGTCAATACTTACGTTGGCCCAAAGGACTGCAGCTTCCTCCTGGAATACTTGGATTGCCCTCAAATCCTGGAGCGCAACTGATGAAAAAAATATGTAACAAAATAAACAATGAGAAACTGTGGACAAGGCGCCTTCAGACCATTCACCCATGGGCTGAAAATTTGAATGATTAACAACTTTTCCTATTTGCCTTCTACTTTTTCACAGTTTGGTTTGGTCAGTCATTCTTTTTGGTTGGCGTGTGAGGCCAATCACAGTTTTTTTACTTTTTTAAAACAGCATATTAACCAATTATTATCATGTGCATCCACAGAGACAAGAAGACATGACTTACGTTCCACAATCGCGACCGACGTATCCTCTTCGGCAGGCATTACACGTTGGCCGACCATCTGTATCGAGAACGCAGGTGGGCGAAAACCTGGAGAAGAAAAAAATACACATAGTTAAATATGTATGCCAAAGGCTATTGAATGCACCCACACATGGTTTACATAAAACTGTATTTTAACGCAATTGACAAAAAAGTACTCATGTTTGTACACAGTCAACCTAATCTGCACAGACTAAGCCATATCACAAGATCAAAGAAGAACGAGAAGGAAACTGGGGTGGATTGAAAAAAAAAAAAGAGTTAGATCAGTCTTATCTCGAGTTATGACAAGTTACTCATCCTAAGTTAGGACTAGCCTTTAGTTTGTAAGAGTCCTAGGACTAGTTCTAAGTTAGGACTAGCCTTTAGTTTGTAACAGTCCTAGAACTAGTTCTAAGTTAGGACTAGCCTTTAGTTTGTAAAAGTCCTAGGACTAGTTCTAATTTAGGACTATCCTTTAGTTTGTAAGAGTCCTAGGACTAGTTCTAAGTTAGGACTAGCCTTTAGTTTGCAAGAGTCCTAGGACTAGTTCTAAGTTAGGACTAGCCTTTAGTTTGCAAGAGTCCTAGGACTAGTTCTAAGTTAGGACTAGCCTTTAGTTTGTACATAAGAGTCCTAGGACTACATGTAGTTCTACCATAGCGCTATCTTTGTGAAAGCGACCCAAGTTGCTCTTTGAAATGATGCATCTTTTGCAGGCCACCAAACTTGAGCATGCACTTGGAGTCGATGTGCCACTACTAGCACATTTCACTAACACCATGGGCTAAGAGCCAGCAGCGAAGGCTGAATAAAATGGCGCGGCGAGATCGATTAATCCCGGGGAACAAAGTTGGAACTGAAGGTTCTTACTGGTTTGAAGGGTTGCTCAGAGGACATGCACAGGGTCGGCAGTCACCAGGGGTGCCTGACGTTGTGTCACCAAAGAACCCATCAGCACACGTCTCGCAGTGCTCACCAACGGTGTTGTGAAGACAGTCCTGTAAAAAAACAAAAAACACTTAAATTGATGACTGAAGAAAAGACAAATTTACAGGAGCTCGAACCCCTGACCTCCAGATTCATACGCAAGTGCTCTACCAACTGGGTTATGTAGCCCTACAGACCGTTATCATGGTGCAGCCATCTTGGTTTTCTCCCTTTCAAATCAATGTAATCAAACCAAAGCCGGAAGAAGAAATAGTCTGGTTCCTTTTTGCGAAATGATTATTAGCATTCATTATTGTTATTCGATACAAGGAACATGACCAAGATGGCGATCTCCAGTTTGTTTAGGGGGGCCAGTCAGAAGCCATCAACCTCCTACTTCCGTGTAGCCAGGGATCACTCACAAGCTTACGATACAACCTGGTCCCAATTTCATAGGACTGCTCAGCATAAAAATTTGCTTAGCATGAAATTTCTTCCTTGATAAAAACAGGATTACCAACCAAATTTCAATTTGTTGCATATTGCTTGTTACTGGTATTCAGCTATTGTTTGCTTATCCTGAAAAGCATGTGGAAATTGCGTTGGTAATCCTGTTTTTATCAAGGAAAAAATGTCATGCTTAGCAAACTTTTTGTGCTTAGCATCTCTATGAAATTGGCCCAGGGATCACACCCAAGTTTACGATACAACCTGGAAATTATTATGGTTTATTTATTAACTGCACTGGTGGCCAAGCAGGCCGAAAAAGTACATTTACAAGTAAAAGTAGTTCGTTAAACAAAAAAAACAAAAAAATATAAATATATATTTATGTAAATATGTAATTATTTTAAAATTAATTAATTGCAAGAGCAACCCAAAAGCACATTACAACCTGGGAAGCGGCAGCAGAGGAATCACTTCAAGGGAATGCGACTTTTTGTTTCAAATATGTCAAGAAATAAATGATACATGCATCTCTGAGAAATTATATCTCTAATACTTACAATGCAAACACCGGTTTCAGAGTTGCAGGAGCTAGCGTGTCCGTTACACTGACACGGTATACAGACACCAAGGTAGAGGCCTTGACCCATACGAGAATAACCAGTAGCACAGTCCTGAAACACAGGCCAAATTACAAATTATCATTTAAAGGCCCTGGACACTATTGGTAATTACTCAAAATAATTGTTAGCATAAAAACGTACTTGGTAATGAGCAATGGAGAGATGTTGATACATTGTAGTATAAAACATTGTGAGAAACGGCTCCCTCTGAAGTCACACAGTTTTTGAGAAAGAAGTAATTTTTAACTAAAATATTTGAATTGAATTTGAGACCTTAGCTAAGGTCTCAAAATAAAGCATCTGAAAGCACAAATTCTGTTTAAACGTTTAGGAAAATAAGCGTAAATGCACGAGCAACTTACCTCACATGACAATCCCCTGTACCCATTGGGGCACTGACAGTCCTCCACAGCCATGGCTTGGGGTTGACCGGTGTTCTGAGGAACTGGAATCAAACACACACAAAATATGAAACTAAAATCTAAAATTGATTAAGGAATGTTGAAATGTAATAGATGTTAAATTTGCCTCGGGATAAAGATTATCAATTTTTATTTTCGATGTGTGGTACAGTGCTAAAGACCGAGTCACATCGCAGTGATAAGAAAACTATAACGATCACAACGCAAAGAAACGCATTAAATTGGTTGAATTGCTCTACGCAGAATACACTGCTAACGTTTTTTTCGTTCTCGTTATTGAGGTTGTGGGTTCGAATCCCTAAGCTAAGTGCTGATTTCACAATAACAAGAAATAAGTATTGTTGACTAGTTACTGAATCACAATTTCTTGACTTGTGCAACTCATAATCATAGACGTTGAACCAATGTTTGTATGAGAGAGTGGGAAGATTATCTAAACAAACAAACAAACAAACAGACTAACCTGCGATATCCATAGAGATGTCTCGAATCCTGGAGCTTGCCATTTCCTGGTGGTACGTGGCGCGGATGAAAATGTACTCTACGTCGGCGAGCGCCATTAAGAAGAACTCCCTCGTTATCGGGCCTTGGTCAGGACGCCTGAAGTTATCCTACGGTTCAGACAAGTAATTAAAGATGTTTTGCATTAATAATTTAAACTTGGGTTGCTTAAGGGCACTGGGGCCTAGTTCACAAATTTTGCAAATCAATCGTCACTATGGTGATCTGACAATTTGTCTTACGATGGGTTTTATTGCTTTGTGAAATTGAGCCCTGGACACTTTTGGTAATTGTCAAAAGCCAGTCTTCTTACTTGGTGTATCTCAACACACGCACAAAATAACAAACCTGTGAAAATTTTAACATCAATGGGAGACTTTTGGGCTGCTTGGTGGCAGCAGACTTACCAGGTAAAATCCATTGTTCTTGGTCAGAAATACGTAAACAATGGAACGTTACTTGGTAAGTTTGCTGCCACCTAGCGTCCAAAGGTCCCCAATTGGTCATCGTGCTTGCACACTGACTATGATGGGATGGCCTATCTATCATTATTATACCGTACCTCAATCAATTGTATACTGTTAGTTCTTGTCTCTCCGGGCTGTAGAGGTCTATCCTGGTAGATGAGACGTATGTTGTTTCCCTAAATATTAAAAAAAACAAAAAAACAATATGACTGTATTTAGGATTTGAAACTTTGCATGGTGGAAATACAATATACACGTAGTAAAGGTTTCATAATACCCTGAATGGGTTGGGGTGGTTCTACAAACAACCATTGGTTTCAGCTCATCGCTTCAGATCAGTATGCTCTGATCATCTTCTGGAAAAAAAAAGATTAAATTTCAGAACTTCACTTCTTTTTTTTACATCTGTCATCGACATCTTATTCATCCACAAATGATGATTATCAGATTCTAGCATCGACAAAATAAAAAATAAATCACAGCCCACTTCTTTAACTGTTTAAGTGTTCCATGTTTTTTGTTTCATTCACTTACAAATATTTCCACGTCACTCTCGCTGTACTGTTGACCAAAGCTTGCTGCATTGTAACTGATGGTGTAGCGAAGGAAACCGCCGTATGCTGTTACCTGGTGAAAGGTCAAAGATGGAAGGTCAATGGTTGAAGGTCAAAGGTGGAAGGTCAAAGGTGGAAGGTCAATGGTGGAAGGTCAAAGGCCAGTACTTTCTGTTTGTCTGATATCAGAAATCCATTTTCTTTCTAACCATTAAGAAAAAATGGTCTGACATTTCGACCCTAGCAGAGTCTTTCTCTGGCTATGGGTCAAAACGTTCGGCCAAAGTGTTTTTTCGCATTGGTTGGTAAGCAGTTTGCAACAGCTGATTCCATTTTCTCTTTTAGGGAAAAAAAACCATAAATGCACAACTCCATTCAGCCAAGTATGTTATGAGGGTAGAACGCACTCAAATAATACCGGAAAAATGAAGACAATTTTACAATTATGGAAATTCTGAGGTTTAAACTGTAGCGAACGAGAAGGGGAAGGTAGTGGCAACAAATTGACCAGGTACATGTACAACTTGATATAATTTGTTTCCCCTCGATGGTTACCTGATCTCCCCTGAACTTCGGTGGAAGACTCCAGAAGTAGGCTTGACGCTGGAGCTGATCAAAGTCTCTGAATGCGATCTCATTGGTCGGAACGTTTATGTTGAATCCGCTAGAGTAGAGGGAGTCGCCGCCGCGGTTACGGAGAACCATACTGCGGGAGTCTGTCGGAGACCGAAACTCAACTCTCAACTGCAGGTAAACAACAACAACAAATAGTTATTGACAAACAATTTATAAAAAAATATGTCATGAACATTCAATGAATCAGATAAGAATTTTAATTTTTGGTTTTTACCCATATACCCATGTACACCGATGTGTGTAGCACTGTATACTCAGTACTTTCCCGAGTCTCAGATAAGAATTGGTTTTAAGTAGGAAACTTGCGGGTAAAATCTCTTCTAAAGGAGTGTTGGCTCTGAAAAGAACCAACGGTCTCAATGTTTCGAACAGTATACTCTGCTCGTCTTCAGGAGAAGTTAGTCACTTACTCAATTTATTGTAAAATTTCATAGCTAGAAAATATCGCTTAGCAGTTTCTGTTGAGCAAAAAATTTGCAGAATACCAGTCATAGATAGTAAACAATGCATGGTACTTTGGCTGGTGACCTTATTCTGGTAAGCGCAGGCTGTCAACAAGACATCCATCCTACTACAAAGAACAATGGGTTAGATCTTGGTCGGAAGGGGCACAATCTTTAGAACACAAGTGTTTTTCAGCCCTCAGAAAAAATCTACACAACTCTGGGACCTGAACCCCCCTCTCAGATATGTGGAATGGTCCAATCTAGGGTATCAAGGTCTTTGAGACCCAAGAGAAAACTTTAAACAAAATGTGCCACAACTTCAAGTTACAAGCGCTCACTTAAAGGCAGTGGACACTATTGGTAATTACTCAAAATAATTATTAGCATAAAACCTTTCTTGGTGACGAGTAATGTGGAAAGGCTGATGGCATAAAACATTGTGAGAAACGGCTCCCTCTGAAGTGCTATAGTTTCCGAGAAAGAAGTAATTTTCCATGAATTTGATTTCGAGACCTCAGATTTAGAACTTGAGGTCTCGAAATCAACCATCTAAACGCACACAACTTCCTGTGACAAGGGTGTTTTTTTCTTTCATTATTATCTCGCAAGTTCGATGACCGATTGAGCTCAAATTTTCACAGGTTAGTTATTTTTATGCATATGTTGAGATACACCAACTGTGAAGGCTAGTCTTTGACAATTACCAATAGTGTCCACTGCCTTTAAGGGTTGGAAAGAAGCTTTTTTGCACTGACCTGTTGACGATAGTAATTAGAGCTGCCACATCTCTCTGTGATTCCCATGCAGAAGCATTTGGTGCATCCGTCCGAGTTGCTGGCCTCCAGATTGAAGTAACCGTAGTTACAAACATTACAACGAGAACCCTCTGTGTAGGCCTGTGAGAAAATAAGGGAATCAATGTGTGGTGAAGAGGTTTTCAACTAGTGGTTTAATCCCAACGAGGCCTGGTTCTTGATAATTTTAACCGAGACGAAGTCGAGGTAAATTATCGAAAACCAGGCCTCGGCGGGTTTAAACCACTAGTTGAAAATCGATTCAACACACTTTGATTCCCATTCATAAATACCTTTTTCGGTCAAAAACATCAACACTTTTTGGTCAAACAGTAAAATAAATGCACAAATTTTAATTGTTCAATGATTTCTTTCAACAAAACAGCTATGAAATGGTAAAGCCCTCCGCCGCTTTAGGGTTGAATTGTCATTTCTTTTATTCGGGTATCAATCTTTAAGACAATGTTTTTGTTTGTTTTTTTAAATTGCAGATTGAATTGGACCTTGTTTTAAAGATGATATATTTCTACGGAGATAAAGAATATGCATTTTGGTTTTTACCCATATACACCGATGTGTGTTAGCACTGTATACTCAGTACTTACCCGAGTTCTGTGAAAACAAAGAATCACAGGCATATTACTCGGGTGGGATTCGGACCCAAGACCTTTGGATCTTGTTTGCCGCTGCTATCTTACCTTGCAGGTACAATCTCCTCTTTGATCACAACCTTGCTGCCTGATCCCTCTAGGGTCACACTGACAGGCACCTGGGGGTCAAGAAAATATTTCAGAGGTTAGGCTGTATCGTAATTGGCGGCTTCGGCTACGACTGTTACTCAGGGTGTTGTAACAAAAAATGAGGAGACAATCAGTAGCCATAGCCATGGGGCAATTTCGTGCAACAGCTATCGATGACCGTAGTTCCTCTAGGTTAGCCCAAACTCTGTCTAGTCGACGATTTAGTTGGACTACACAAGTCGACTATTTGGATCCAGCCTACTGGGCACGGTCACATCGCTGGTTATCAATAGCAAGGATGATTGTAGAGCCGGATGATTGTAATAAAATCACTCACCATTTATTTGACAGCTTCCACCAGGGCGTGTTGGATCTCCAAAATAGGGAGCCTCACATCTGTTGAAACAAGTTCAATAAATAACAATAATAAAATAATAAATAATCGTCTCCTGACGATGCTTAGAGCAAGCTAGTCGAAACCTTGAGACCAATTCAGAACTGACTCCGCGGCAGTTAGTTAATTACAATCCTATAAGCTAAAGTAGTAGTCCAGTCTATTTTCTATACCATCCACCAAGGTAATAGTTAAAAAGCAGGACAGTTCTTTTCAGAATTGAGAAGTTTCCCGAACCTCCGACTATCTCTCCGCCGCAGTAGAATAAAGCAAGACAGTTCTCTAAGAACAAACTCTACCTGGCAAGTAGATGAACACATGGTATTAACGCAAACCAAATATACAATAAAAAAGGATTAAAAAAAATACAAATCTGATTTTGTATGGATAATTCTTCCTGGGTGGACATGACCGCTCCAGTATTGCGGTGATATATAGGACACACCACTGCCTTTGGCAATGAAATGAAACCGCTGAGCCAACCTACGATGCCCAAACGGATTGATGAACTTACCGTTCACAGTTGCCTCCTACATGACCCACTGGGCAGTTATCACATGTTGCATAGCCTTCGTTATTCAGGTAACAGGTTGAGGAGAATCTGAGAACATAAAATAATTAAATACCATCTTAGTGCTTTGAACTGTATGTCTCTGTTAAAGGGAAGGTACACGTTTTGTAGCTACTGTGGGCCCTGTGGGTAGGACAGCAGAGGGCGCTGTTGTGTGTGTGTGTAATCCTGAGCAATTTGCCTGCCAGCACACAGCTTTATGCAAATGTGGTATTCACTCTACGGGTATGTAGACTGATGTAGAGCTGATCAGAAGGCAGGGTGAAACAAAAAAAGAAAAAGGATCCATTGAGAAAAGAGACTTACTGGTTGGGTGCTGCCGTTAGCGGACATGGGCATGGCTTGCAGTCGTCACGGGTACCAATTAATGCGTTGCCATAGAAACCAGGTAAACATTGGTCACATCGGTCACCATAAGTATTGTGTTGACATGCCTGGAAAAAAATAAAAATAGATATTTTATTATTTCTTTGTTAGTATTATTATTGGTTTATTAAAACACGTTCAAACATCGCAGCTACAAGCTGAATTGAGTTTAAAATACAGAGATTCCTAAGAAAATAGGAATTTTAAAAATGGCAGAAAAACCATTAAGAAATACAATTTGTTTTACAAACTTTGATAGGTGATGCTTTCTTAAAAAGAACATATAATATACTTTTGCATACGAATGTGAATGCATTGTTGCAAACTACAAATTACGTACATGGCAAAATAAAGGATGACATGTGACAACTGTTCCACTAATCACAACCCAGGTCAAAATTCCAGTTGAACCTAGTTAACTGGGGTCAACTGGTTCAACTGGATAGTGACCAAACTCGTCCATTTTCCATATTAACCAACTGGTTTGGACTAGGTTTAACTGTGTTCAACTAGGTTGAAATTATAAACCAGTTGGTCTCTGTCCATTTTCCATACTAAACCAACTGGTTTTAACTATGTTTAACTAGTTTATCAACTGGTTTCAACTGGTTCCAGTTAAACCCAGTTTAACTAGGTTCAACTGGAATTTCGACCTGGGAAGGATCAACGTATGAGTTACATAAAACTAGGTTTTGATAAAAATGATATTAAGTCAATAGTAGGGTTATACTTTACCTTGGGTCCTACTGTTAGAAAGCATGTTTAGCAGGAAAAAGACAAATTAATTTGAGAAATGTTAATTCATGTAAAAAGTCAACAGTGTAGGAAGTTTAAAGACACTGGACACTATTAGTAATTTTCAAAGACTAGCCTTCTCATTAAGCTTGGGCGATATCACGATATTATCTAATATCGCGATATTAATTTGGAAACGATTTCGATATCGGTTCGATTTGGTTTTAATCGAAATACATATCGTTTTAGTATCGCAATATCGCGATGTATTTCCTAGCTGAGACATCTTGCACCCCATAGGTTTGGAGTAAAACCAGAAGAAAAGGTCATTATAACACCTCTCTTATGCTATGGTTGTCTCTTCTAAAACTTTCACTGGGAGTTTGAAGACTGATGATGTCAAATTTAATTAATCGCGATTATATCGAATATCGCGATATATTATCGGCGATATATCGTGAATAAAATAATTCGATATCGCCCAGGCTTACTTCTCATTTGGTGTATCGCAACATATGCATAAAAGTAACAAACCTGCAGTATCTACTGCCTTTAAAGGTATTATACAAAAAACATCAATGTTTAATTATAGTGTGAAAGCTTACTCATTATGAAAATCATACTACAACCATGTTTTATGCGAACTTGAAACTTTTTGCTACCGCTATGGTCCCAAAAGAATTCCATCCCGTCGCAATTTTCTACTCACCCTACAAGCCCCCGTTTCTGGGTCACAGTCCGTGGCGTGACGATTACACTGGCATTGCTCGCACACACCGAGGTAAAGGCCGCCCCCACTGCGGGTGAAGCCAACATCGCAATCCTACATAAACAAGAAATCACCTTTCATTTTCACAAACAGTAGAACACTTCATCAGTAAACAGGAGAGTTTTCAGGAGAGTAAAAACTGTTCTCCAGCAAAATTTCTGATGAAAACAAAATTTGCAAGCAAAGTTTCACTATAGGGAGAATGCCAGTTAGTGTAAATAATTTAGAATTAGAAAAGCAACAAAAAATTAAAAATGCAAAAATGTACATAAATATTTTTTTTTTTTTACAAAATTCTAAAGATAATTTTGGGTCCAGAATGACCACAGCTTTGTAAAAAGAACCCTGACATCCCTATGTGAAGAGTAATATGTTGTGGGGTAAGAACTTGGGTAAATTATATAGACCACCCTTAATTATTTTTTCAAAACAAAATATAATTTGTTACAAAGTTCTAGAGATAAATTTGGGTCCAGAATGAGCTTGGTAGAAAGAACCCTCACATCCCTATTTGAAGAGTAATTTGATGTGGAGGTAAGAACCTTGGTAAATTATACATTACACCCTTATTTTGTAAAAACAATTTTTTTTTACAAAGTTCCAGAGATAAACTTGGGTCCAGAATCCCGATATCCCTATGTGACGAGTAATTTGGCGTAGAGGTAAGAACTTGTGTAACGCACCTCACATGAAAGCCCAGTGTACCCCACGGGGCAGATGCACTGTTCGACGGCATACGCTCTCTCTCTACCAGTGTTCCTTGGCTCAGCAATGTCAAGGGTTACATCCTTAATCCTGCGAAAGTGAAAAGTAGCCGATTAATCCTCTCCTCTAGTTCCCTTTTGGAAAAGTAGTGAATACTTACCTTCACTGCATTAATATTCTTCATCTCGATGCAAATTTAACGTCTATGATATTTTAGTTGTCGATATTTTTTATGGAAGAATGGAAGTAAATGCACATTTGAATTGAATTGAATTCAAACATTGAGGGCGCCATATTACTTACACAGCGTAGGTGGTTGGATAACTGTACACGGCTCTGATTAGAATCAGATCAAGGTCGGCCAACATCATCATCAGGAACTCTCTGGTCAGGGGTTGATCGTCCAATCTCGTCCAGTAAGTCTGCAAAAAAAAAACCCAGTAAAACACACATTTATTTACAGAGTTGCAAACATCTGCATCAACAATAATAATAATCACCAATCACCAATAATAATAATAACTGGCATTTATAAAGTAGTTTTTCAAGAAATTGCAAAACGCTATGATGTGTCTAACGCAGATCAATAATCTATAAAAAAAAAAAATGGGATCGAGATTTGCAAAACAAAAGGAAAGATTGGTTCAATTTCAAAAAGAGGGAGAGTTGGTTGCTCTGTTATAAGAAAAAAAAATAATAATATTATTATTTCCACAGGTAAACATGATGTGCCCATCGAAATGTCCACTATAAAAAAAAATTACAATTTCCTCATAGATTTCTTTTTTAGCATATAAGTTTAAAAGCAAGTGTTTGTGAAACGTACCTCGATGATTGGAACAGAATAGGTCTTGTAGCTGCTGGCAATTGGACGCTCTTGATGAACGATCTTACCTGTGATTCCATTACCCTGTTGGCAGGCAGAAAAAAAGTATATTAATATAAAAATAACAATAGTGTTATCTATTAAAAAAGCAAACAAATTGCCACCTAGTGAGAGGTTTAGTAACAAAAACACTTACAATCAGCAGGATATCCGGTTCCTGGTTGGTGAAAGTTGCTCCAGCGCCATGTTGGTAAGTAATGGTGTACCGAAGATTGCCACCATACGAAGACACCTGCACATACATTCAATGAAACTTATTAAAGTATTGTACAAAAATTGGGTCAAACTGATTGGGTAAATTCTAAGAAATTCTGGCTTGAACAAAGAAAAAGGGACATGATCGGGATTCGAACCTGCTCTATAAACTGAGATATCTCATTCTATAGTCGTCCATCATTTCAATCATTTCGGGAGTAAGATCCTTCGAGCACATTTTTACTCCCAAAACGGCGGACAGGATAGATGCGTGTTACTGCGCTGCGCATTGTGCAAGGGTAGAACACTAATACACATTTGGTTTGCGGTATGTATGTATCCACTTGCCAGGTTTGTTCTTTAGAAACCGTCTTGCTACATAGTCTCTTACCGAGGAGTAGATTTAGCGGATTGTTCGGGAAAGTTCTCGGCTCTGAAAAGAACTGTTCTGCTTTTTAACTTCAACCTGGGCGGAAGGTATAGAAAATTAGCTTGGACTGCTAACTTAAGCTTAGCGGAGTCAGTTTTTAAATTGGGATAAACGTTTCGACTAGCTTGCTCTAGTCATCGTCAGGGGGCCTATGTTGGGTAGAATGCTTAGTTACTTACTTTGTCGCCAGTGAAGGTTTCAGGTAGGCTCCAGTAATAAGTCTGTGGTTCAAAGGATCGGAAGTTACTGAAGGTGAGCTCTCTTGAGAGAGGGCTGACGGCCAGCCCCTGGTCAATGACTGTGTTCCCTAGGCTATCAGACAGGACGAAACCTTGGTTGTTCTGGGTGAACACAGCTGAAACCTGACAACAAAAATGGGATCAAGAACCCTGTCAACTACTGACAAAAAAAGGACATTAGATAGATTGCACACTCTGCTGATCAGAAACACCAGAGTTTGAATCAAGTGCCCTTAACCGCTCTGCCATGACATCTTATCCGTCCCTACCTGTGATCTGTACTGGGTGGTGCTGGAACAGTCTCGGGTGACGCCCATACAGAAGCAAGATACACACCCATCGGGCGTGTTGCTGTTAAGATGGAATGTGAACGGCTGACAACGGTCGCATTCCTCGCCATGTACATTGTCCTGCAGGAATGGAATCAGAACTAAAGTTAAGTTGATGCTGTGGATATTACTCTGTATCCACAGCTGATAAGCCCGGTTCATACTTCCTGCGAATGTGAATGCGATACAAATGTTGACGTCACAAAAACGCAACAAGAAAATTCGCGCCGGTTGACTTGTGTTCAACTCCTGCGAAACATTCGCGACGAAAACAGGGCTGTGATTTAAAAATTCACTTCGCATTCGCAATTGGGATAAGAGATTTGACATTAGGATGCAGACACACCTTCTTTAACAAGTTCGTCAGCTAAAAAAGTTTGATAGATATTTGTGGATGTGTGTGGATACACTTTTTCAATCTGTGGATACTGAATTTTTTCTTGAGAAATAGGCAGATCGCTCTTATCAATTGGATTTAAAGTAGCATTAAGGCTTACAGGGAACTAGACGAAAATTCTAAGGGTCAGTGTTTACCTTGCAGGCACACTCTGCACCAACCAGCTCCACTGTTCCATCCGAGTTGCAATTTTTGTCGTCCGGCACACAAGAGCTTCCGAAGTTCATCGGGTCTCCAGTATACGTGGGTGCGCAAGTCTGGCACTGTCTGCCATCATACCCTTGAGGGCAGGCGTCGCAGGTGACCAAGCCATCATTGTCAAGGTAGCAAGTAGGGGAAAATCTGGGGAAAATTTTTAAGGTTTATTTCAAAGACCTTGAAGATCCTACTCGTCAGTTAGGTATTTTTTTCAAAAAATTATTCATTTGTAGGAATACTGAAATCCCATCATTTCATAGTGAACGAAAACACAAGTGGAACATACGTGCAGACGTGCCCTTAGAATATAATATAAGAAGTAAATTTCCTTGTTTTTGTGATAAAGAAAAAAACTTCTTACAGGAAGGGTCATATAGATTGTTTTTGGTCAGTGTAACGGTCATTGATAGATAAAAACAGCACACAAAAGATAAACAGAGCTTTAGACTTACTGGTTCGGGTCGATTGTGAGTGGGCAGGGGCAAGGCATGCACGGGATGGACGATAACGGATCACCGAAGTAACCCTCAGCGCACTGGTCACATCTGTTGCCCGCTGTGTTGGCACGGCAGTTGAGGCAGGCGCCCGTCTCTGCGTCACACTGGACAGAGTAACCATTGCACTCACACGGCTGGCAGGAACCCAGGTAACGGTTGTCACGGACACGGTAGTAACCCGAGTCACAATACTAGCAGGAAAAAAAACACAGTGGAAATTGAGTCATTGTGAAGTTTTGACGTTTGTACTTTTGGTATTTTCAGGAAACTCTACGAACAATTTTTGTGTGAAAATGTTTTACTCACTTCTCAAAAACTACAGCACCTCAGCAAGTAATATTTTAAGGTAAGATTTCTATCATTATTATCTTTAAACCGTGTACTTGTAAGTTTAATGTAAATATGTGGACAGTTGGGTTTTGTGTCCTACAAACAGTACCCAAACCCTTCAGAGAAAACCTCATCCCTCGACATTTTAAATCTACATACCTCACAAGATTGACCTGTGTAACCCAGAGGACACTCACACTTCTCCACCGAGAAGGCTTCGTCTCTCCCGTTGTTCTCTGCTTGAGCGCCATCAAGGTAAACATTGGAAAGACTAAAAGAGGGGAAAAATTGTTTCAAATGTTAATCAAAAATGAAAATTGCATCCCTTAAAGGAACACTTTGCCTTGGACCAGTCTAGTTGGTCTTTGAGCAAGATTGTTACCATTTTTTTATGAAGTGCAGATGGGTAGAAAGATGTTGTTAAAGTAGAATACAATGATCCACACAAACATGCCTCGAAATTGCACGGTTTTCCTTTAACCTCGTCGACTAATACGGTCGGCCATTTTGGGAGTCAAATTTTAGAAAAACAATAATAAAAAAACAGATATTTACTAACAGGGAGATTGCCAATAAACATGTCGGTTACAGGTGGTAGAGTGCCAGCACATTCATCTTGAGGTCGCGGGTTGACATGCTACTCAATTCACTTTTTTATGTTTAACCCCAAATAATTTCTCAATGAAAATATCATGCTGAACAAACCTATGAGATTTCATTCCAATTGTGGCTCTTCGTTTTTAACACACTCAAAAAATGCATCTAAATTAGGCCTTTAAAGACTCAGGTCCTAGTTTTACCCTAAATTTACTCTAGCCCGCTGAAGGTGTTATGGCACTATATAAATACAGTTCTTTTATATTTTACTCTAGCCCGCTTTGTCACAATACCTTGTGTCCCGAGTGTTAGTGTTATACCAAGCTCTGATCAGGAATTTCTGGACGTTTTGAAGCGCCATCATTATTTCAAGCTACCACCGTCTCACATTTCAAGACTACCTTATTTTCTTTGTGTTCTCCCAAGCGCTTAGAGACTTTCTTCTGAATGTGTTAGGCACTAAATACAGTTCTTTTTTATATTTTACTCTAGCCAGCTCTGTCAAAATACCTTGTGTCCCGAGTGTTAGTGTTATACGAAGCTCTTATCAGGAATTTCTCGACGTTTTGAAGCACCATCATTACTTCCATTCTCGTTGCTGGAGTCATTTGACTTCCTTCCTCTCTGATCCAACCATCCTTCATTTTCAATAAAAAAACATCATTTTTAATATTCTTTTAGTAACAAGCATGATATTTGGTCCTTGTTGAAAAAAGTAGAAACAAATTGTTGAGCACAAGAGCTGACATACTTGTTTTAACATGGTGTCAGTTTAAGTAGACTTCAGGCTATTTAAAGACAGTTTTTCTGATTTTTACAAAGGCAGACAAATTGAAACCGAAACATCAGGCTATTAGCTATTTTTATGCATTTATACCATAATTGTGTAGATCCTTTTCATTGGTAGCATGCAGTGCGAATACCTAATTCTATTTTTATAAGAAACACACTTTCTTTTTTATAGATGTCTCACCTCGACAATTTTGACGCTGACTTCGTTGAATCGTGATTCTTCCATACTCCGTCCGACTACGTAATTCAATCTCATCCCATTACCCTCTAAGATGACATCAGGGGTCAGGTCCGCCGCGATTGGTCGGCCACCGGATTCAGCGTTGAACCGAACGCGATATTGCAGTTCACCTCCATAGCTGGTCAGCTGCAGAGAGAGACCAATATATCTTGATAATAAATTTGTTTACAGTGGACAGAATTTGTTTTATTTGGGGTGAGAAAGATCGGGGAATTGATAATATTGTGACTCGTTTTTCCTCATTCAAATAACCAATGCATGATCCCAACCTTCAAAACAGTGTTGGTTTTGTTTGGTTTAAGAGTTGTAGTTATAACTTATTTATTTATCGTATTATTTGTTTTTATTTTCATTGTTCTTATTTTTTTTCTATTTATTTTTTTTTTTTGGGGGGGAGGAGCTATTTAGAAGTAATTACAAATACACCCACCCCTAGAAACAAGAAATATGTCAACATGGTCAAGTCATTGGACTGCAGGACTTGCAATCACAAGGCTGTGGGTTCGAATCCTGCCAAGATAACCGCTGGTTTCACAACGACTAGAATAAGTATTGTCGTCTAGTTACAGAATCACAATTTCTTGATTTATGCAAGAACCAACGGTTCTTTTGAGAACCAAAACATGGGTGCTATGCCAAACTTGATCTAAACAAACAAACAAACAAACAAACAAACAAACAAACAAACAAACAAACAAACAAACAATCAAACAAACAAACAAATGTACCCTATTTCCTAGCAGGGCATCAGGCAGCACCCAGTAGTACTCTCCGTTTGGTAGTCTGCGGTTCATATCCAACACAGTCACCTCATCTGTGCTGGGGTTGACCTGAACGAGGCTCTCGTCCACAGTGGTGATCGAACCGTCCAAACGAGACCGGGATCCGAGAAGAGTTCCTTGCGTATCGTCGTTTGAATAGACAAGTCCCAACTAAAAAAACAAAATTCAAAGAAGAAAACAAATTCTTTGACTTTCTCTGAATAAAGCCACTGGACACTATTGGTGGTTACTCAAAATAATGTTGATCATAAAAACTTACTTGAGAACTGTTGGTAGTATAAAACATTGTGAATTCTTTCAATTTAACTCGATTTGATCTGGTTAACTAATGAATTATAATTTGTCTTATTGTATATTCAAATAATTAATCACTGAATTATTCATGTACCTATGGGCGATAGCAACCACTCCCAGTACATCTTGATGTGATGATGTCAAAGCAGAAGCATTCAATTTAAGTAGTAAACTAATGAATTATTCATACTCAAGTCATTAATCACTGAATTATTCATGTACCTGTGTGCGGTAGTAGCCACTCCCAGTACATCTTGATGTAATGTCAAAGCAGAAGCATTCAATGCAGTCTTCAGGAAGCAGAGCTCCATTGTTGAATACATTACCGGTGCATATGCCCTCAGGTGCTGTAGGTTATTTAAATAAATGAATATTCATGAGGTGCTGTAGGTTATTTAAATAAATGAGTATTCATGAGGTGCTGTAGGTTATTTAAACAAATGAGTATTCATGAGCTTCATTCAAAGTATGATAAGGCTGAAGGGAATGGTTTTTTTTTTAAGATCAAGACCAAGATCACAAAAATGGGTTTTCTTCAATGGAAGTCTTGAATAAACAAACACAAAACCTATTTCACTGCTTAGCATAAGTGTTGCTACTGTTGTTGTTGTTGGTTTTTTGAGGGGGGGGGGGGGGGGGCGAGGGGATAAATGGGAAATTCCTTTTAGACGACAGGGTAAAATTACCCTATTTATCCGAGTCAACTAATTTTCCAAGAAACCTTCACAATATAAATAATGGTTTGGGCTTGAACAAAGAAAGAAATTTGACTAAAGCGGGATTTGAACCAACGACCTCCAAATTAACATGCCCGCACTCTACCAACTGAGCTATATCTAGCTATATTGTAGGTCTCCCTAATATAAATAATAAAACAACGTTGCAGTCTTTCCCCAAACAACAAATCTAAAGAGGTGGATGAAATGTTGTTAGCTTACGGATAGCGATGAGTATGGCGTCCGGAATAGCAAAGAGATATCCGATGCTGTTCATTGCTTCACATGTATAGGCTCCCTGGTCGCTCTCCTGGACGTTGTAAATAGTCAGCATACCACGGCCATTCTCACTCACTGCTCTCGCCTTGAAAAAGAAACAATCATTGTTTACAGATTGCAGTAATCTACACAGCCCAAACTCAAAGGCACAAAAGAGTACCTACTGCCAAGGTAGCAGTTAATATGTAGAACAGTTCTTTTTAGAACTGAGAAGTCTCACGAATTCCACAAAAATCTCTGCGGCGGCAGAAGAATAAAGACAAGACAATTTGTCACAAGAACATAATCTACCCAGCAAGTAGATATACATGCGGTTTTACCGCAAACAAAATATCGATACCTCACCATAAAATGCCTCAAATCCCATCTATACCATGTTTGTCGTTGGTTACTATACAGAAATTCATGTCCTCAACAGAGTTAAGTGAACGTGCAAAAGTTTACAACTTTAGACACTCACTTTAAAAAGTACCAGTCGAAACTTGTCCATCAAACGACTAATTCTAATTTTTTACCTTTGACGGGTCTGGTAATGGACCCCAGTTGAAACGCCATGAAATGATGGGAACCGGATTGCCCAGAGCAATGCAAGTGATGACTACCGTTGCACCCACGGTCACCGTCACCGGGGAACCGGGCGAAACAGTCACCTCAGGTTTGGCTGCGGAGGGGGGGGGGAAAAAAATGCAAACAAAAATGAGCAACACGTGTCTGAAAAGACAGTTGAAGTCAGTTTCATAAATTTAATTTTGGACAAGTCAGGAAACAAAGCTGGATTTATTTGGACACATCTGAATACTAATATGAGCCCTTCTACAGGGACGAGATGTCAGCACATAACGGCATCATTTGTGTACAAAATAGATACGTCATTGCAGTAATTTAATGGCGTGTTGTGGCCAAGCAGTCAAGCGGCACAGGACCCTGGTGTTTTCTCATCAGAAGAAGAAGGGTTTGAGTCCAGGTCATGGCACTTGTATCCCGGAGTGGGACACTCTACCATAGTTACTCTGTCCTTCAGATGGGACATTAAACGATTGCCTGGATCGGGCGAGCTGGTCTTTGAAAAGCGTTTGAAATAGTTTACTATAAAAAGCATATGGTTGGAAAGATGTTTTATATAAAGAATAAAATGCTTCAAACACTTTTCAAAGACCAACTCGCCCGATACAAGGCAACATGTCCCTTTAAGCTGTGGGTCCTCTGTATACTAGGATTGTCAGTGCATGTGAAGAACCCAACCGCCGATTTCACAAAACTCTCCCTACATTTAAACTTAAGACCAATCTTAGGACTTAAGACGAGTCCCAATCCTGGACTGTAGCATGCAGACCTTAAGATTAATCCTAAGTTAGAAACTCAAGATAAGACGAGTCCTAACTCTTTGTGAAATCGACGGCTGAACACTTATCATGAAAGAGTAGGGGTTAACCCCAGTATTCCTGGTTCACATTGCAAGCACCCTTGTTTACAGGTTTCAGCCAGGCTTGCGAGCTTTAGTGATTAAGTTTACTTAGGAGGCATCCTTGATTTCATCACCAGAAACTTTCGATAATAATAATAATTTCCTGTGGTCTAAGACATTGAAACTTCAATGTTATATTCCTTCCGAGGGTAAACTTACAACATCCAATCTCATCGGAGCGATCGCTGCAGTCAAAGTCTTTGTCACACTGGTAAGCTTTAGGGATGCACTGCGTAGTCACTGTGTTCAAGCACTGAAACTCAGTAGAGGCACACGGAGAACCAGGCAAGGCGACCGCTGTTGATAAACCAGAAGGAGGAATGTCACTGATTTGAGCCCATTTTCTTAGGACTGCTTAGGCACAAAAAGTAGCTAAGCACAATACAATTTTGCTTACCAGAGTAAGGTTACCAGCCAACATACCATGTCATCTGTACAATTTGTTAACTGGTATCCTGCTATTTCAGCTAAGCAGGAAGCTATGAAGCAAAGATGTCTGCTTAAGACAGCTCTATGAACTTGAGCTATGTGCTTATTGCAGTTCAAAAAGTTGCTTAGCTTTTTACTTTGTCAAAATGTATACAAGAAGATTTTTGCGAAAAGGTAAACTTACGACAGTTTCGTTCTTCGCTTCCGTCTTCGCAGTCATCGTCACCGTCACATACCCAGATCTTCTGGATGCAGAACCCACTGGAACACTGGTACTCATTGGGTTCACAGCCAGCGGTAGCTGTGGGGGAGAATGGGTGTTTGATGGGTTAGGGGTGAAAAGTACCCAGAAAATCGGAGAACTGTCCATATCCTGCCACCACTTTTTCATTCATTATGAAATAAATTAGTATCTAATTTACTCCAATGAGATATCCTTTTGGTAAAAATGGGTGAAAAAGTGGTGGCAGCATATGGAAAGTTTCCCCCAAAAACAGTTAGAGGGGTATTCCTGACCATGTAGGGTGTTTTGAGGTCGAAAGCTGCCAACATTTGCGTTTGCAATCAGGGATGATCTTCAAACTCAACTCACTAAAATATTTATGCTCCTGGACCTAGGGAAGCAATATAAACTTACAGCAGCTAGATAATCTGAACCTCAAACTCAACTCTCAAAAACATTTATGCTCCTGGACGGAGGGAAGCAATATAAGGTTACGGCTCGTTACGCAGTAGCGACTTACAGCAGCTAGATTCATCTGATCCTCAAATACAACTCTCTAAAACATATATGCTCCTAGAAGGAGGGAAGCAATATAAGGTTATAACTTACAGCAGCTTGATTCATCTGATCCGTCATCACAGTCCAGTTCCCCATCACAGCGATACGACAACGGTATACACTGACCGTTCCTGCATGTAGCTTGGTTCTGGTTGCATTGACCGGGGGACAGAGTGGTGGTCCGAGTTGGTGCCGTGCTTGGCGATGGAGGAAGAGCTGCAAAACATACAAAACCATAAATGAATTATGACAGTGCAAATAGTTTTACGGCCCCAGCTTTTGGTATTATTAGAAGGCAAAATATTCTTCACATGGCTACATTAGACTTCATTTTATTTGTTTATTCTGGTTGTGAAGCCACAGACTCTCAGACCAGCGAACTGAATCACTATATACTTTTATCAAGCTGCCTCCATCTTGGTCATGTGCCTCGTATCGAGTAACAATAACGAATGCTAATAATCATTTTGCTAAAAGAAACCAGACTACTTTGTTCTTCCAGCCTCGGTTTGGTAACATTGATATAAATGGGAGAAATTCAAAGATGGCTGCACCATGATAACAGTCTATACAAGCCAAGTACCCAATGGAGAGAAAACAAGAAAGGGTGTTTCAGTTTTATAGATGTGTGAGGAAAACCCCAGAGAATTAATCAAGGGATAAGTAGGGACTGAGAAACCCAATCCACATAGTGCCCTTGGAGGAATTCGAATCAGGGTCGTAGAGGTGGAAGGCTAGACATGAAAACATTGCGCCAACCTAGCTGACAAAACTGCATTGTAATGTAATACTTCAGAATGAAATACTGGCCAAAATAAATTGCATTTAATTTTCATGTTCATTCTCTTCTTTAACAAAGCAAGAAAAAATACTCAAATATCATGAATAATACATTTGATTTAAAAGGTACATAAACACACATGTCAAAGCACTAGCAGTAGGTGTTTTCTGTAAGTAATTAATTTGAAACAAAATGGTGTTGAAAAGAAAAATGACATCAAGTTAATAATCATGAACAAACAAGGATTCCCAAAGAAAACCGAAAAGATCAAAAATCCATTATAAACAGCTTATCCTGTTGGTAGGTCATTATGTCACATAAGCCGCGCATTTGACTCAACCCGTCCAAAGTTGCGCCTAACTTCTGGCTTGTGCACGTGCCACACCACGTTACTAAGCCTTCTCCGCTTACACAGCTAGCCCATAGATTCAGCAGTTGCTCTGTAAGCGAAGAATGGTGATCGCAAGCGCAGAATTCGGCGGAGAGCAGAGCCATGAAATTTTACCCTGACAGGCAAGTGAAAAGTTTTAATCCTGCAATGCATTTCCTACGGCTTCCGCTAATCGCCAGCCAGACAGTTTACAAGACATTTGGCGTAAGCGTGGCTTACATCGGAGTAACATTATACTTACCAACAGAATTATTCTGTGGTCAACACACATGCATAGTTAATAGTTATATGATTCAATCAAAAACAAAGAAAGCCAGGTTAAGATGGGAAGAAAAGAGAACGGATTAAATCAGATTAAGAACGTTCCTTTGTCACCTGTGAAAGTTAAAAAGAAAGTGATTAATTATTTGTTAACAAGAAATGAATCCCAAAGAATCATGCAAATACCACGCATGTTACTGGAAAGTTATTTTCAGAGAAATTATTTTGATGAATCAATCAAGAGTTATAGACTGAAGAAAAGAATGCAAAAAATTACTTTTACAAATGCATAAATATAATCAAATATTTTAAAAGGCACATTAAATGGTTGTTCTAAAACGAAGCGTTTTGGGGGTAAGTATTAAGTACTGTATGTATAGGAGTATCTGACAATTAAAACTATAAGAAAACTAAACTTACCATGCCTAACATTAACAAATATTAATAAACATACAGCTAAAGAAATCATATTAATTTTAAAGATTGCTCAAAACATTATTTCTCTGTCGGCATTTTGTTAGCATACCAACCTAAAATCTGCCAGTAAGCAGCAAATATGCTAGTTTGTGTATTGGTGAACAATTATATATTTTGGCTTGTTTCTTTATTGTAAATGTTTGCCTAGTTTCGGTTTGTTATTGTCTTTTATCCATACACTATATGTTATACACTGTATACTTTAAGAAAGTCCTGTGAAAAAAATCCACAGGCATATTACCCTGGTGGAATTGGAACCCACGACCTTTAAAATTCTAGAGCAGATGTCTTACCACTAGACCACTGAGTTTGCCCAGTAGCTTATAGAGGCAGTTTTAACCTATATTTCAGAAGCGTGTACCTCAACATGTTAAATTTGCATCAGGAAATAAAGAAGATTGTCTTTTAGATTTAAAAGACGTGTGTTACGTTATATGTTATACCGCCCTCTTGTGTTGGTAACTGTAGGCAGTTGCCATGCGAGCAGCCATCTTGCTACACTGGAAGTGAGAAACCTTTGGAAGACCGTGCTACGACTGTAAACAATTATTGAAGATCAAGATGAACTGGTCTGTAAGTAGTTCCAAATTCTTGCTGATTCACAGGAAACGACCAAGTGAAAACCTGATGTTTGACACATCCCTTTTTGGCGCAGGAAGACCGCAGACAACGATATCATCCACAACACCTACTGTAGTTCCATAAGTCCAGGTCTGCATGTCGTTATGAAACCTCAGGAGAATTTCACACGTAAACACCACAAGATTTTCAGGGCCAGGGAATCTGCATGTGGCATGCCTCCTCCTCCTCGAACAGTTCCCCCGTCTCATGCTGCCTTGTCCGAAACAGCCAACCTTCTTCTCCTTCCATCTGCCTTCCAAAACTCCAGCCCGACATCCTGCGATGCATTTTGAACATTTGGAAAGTTCATTCGATCAAATGGCAGACAACCCATCCCTCAAAAAAGGTGCCTGTTCTGTAACTTTTTCCTCAGACTGTTGCTGGGCTTCCTAGTGCAGCGGAAAAAGTCCCGGTAAAAGTTCAGCTGAGGGATCACACCAATACTAGAATATCGACCACTATTTCTGTCAAAAGTCACCAGGAAGTTTCCCCGATAGCGATGGACGTACTGATAACAGTTATTTGTCTGCTAATTGACAATCATTTTCGTCTATCAAAACATTGTCTAGTCTAAGACTTCCTGTGCAGCAGACGATTAGTGCATCCTAAAATAAAAACTGCAGCTCTCTACAAAATGACCTTAGTACAGTGGCAGGAGATACGAAAGACAATACTTCTAAAGAGTTACGTGGCAAAAAGTTATAATCGACGCTTTCTTTCCACCAAAAATTCCAGAGTCCCAATCCCTACCCAATCTCCTCGTTCCAATTGTCACTTTTCAAAATGATTGATTTGCAAGAAATCCAAATACAGTAAAATGACCCGAGGACCCCGACAACTGGAACTTTTTTGTTCAAGTGTAAGTTCATTGCTCCCAACTCCAAGCTAACGGCTCTAATTTCACAATGACTAGAATAAGTAATGTCGCCTAGTTACTGAATCACAATTTCTTGATTTGTGCAACTCTTAAACTTTTACGAGAGATATTGGATGTTGCTAGCTTGATGTTTATATCCCCTCGTGGGAGAAAGCCAAGTTCCCTTTATGGGAAGATCATCTATCAAACTTTGTAAACCACTGCCAACAAAAATTTTGTATATGACTTGCATATGACTTAAATAAAAAAAGTTGACAGAACAAAGTGGGACGAAAAAGTGACAGAACAGTGGAACAACAAGCTAACTTGTAAGTCACCGTTACTGTTAAGGGAGAGGTGCTGTATTTCTTAGCTCTTCAAAATATAAAAACAAAATAGGTCCACGCTTTATCTGGATGAATGCTAAAAATACACTTCTGACACTTTGTGTACAATTTTACACACTTAAAGCATCCATGAATCTTTTGTTACCAAGGAAACGATAAAAGGTCATGACCTGCACATTTAAAAAAAATCATTCATCAAAAACTTGTTGAGCAAACATGTCATTTAACTTTCTTGCTCAAGGATGACAAGGGAATGTTTGTGGAGTACCGGTACATGAAGAACTTGAGTAAAAATCACAAAATAACTATTTGTTTGCTCTGGTTTAAAGAGGGGCTCCCAGGTCAAATTGAGTTTTTTTATGCACTCATTTTCCAATAGATAGAGTCGTCATGAAAGTGGGGGGAAAGTTAGAAGTCTCTTACCTCACGTTAAAATTATCGATTTAGTTTCAATATGAAAATTGAATCACGATGTCAGACAGCAAAAACGAATGGATCTGTCGTTTCAAAGAGGAATTGTTTGCACCAGTCAGACGGTCAAATCTAATAACCTTTAGATTGAATATCATCAAAATTCAGGAACACACTAAACAACTCCCTGTAAATTTGAATTGTGACGTCATCAAATATTTTGGGATTTTGAAAAAAATTGCACTTGAAGGGTATCAAAAACAGTCGCGTTTTATACCATTTTTACCTTGAGTTCAGAGACTTGACAGTGTTTTTTATCATTTTTATGATGACTCTTTCTATTGGTAAACAGGTGCATCACGAAACAGACTTTGACTTTGGAGTCACTCCTTCATGACTTTTAGTGATGTTAGGCTCATTAATTGAAACATCCTGTGACGGTAAATGAGATCATTTATTGTCTGATGACATTTATGAACAATGGGCAACATGATGACAGTTTTAACTACCGTTCTTGAGCGTTTAATCGCTAACATCCAGCAAGCCAAAAGCATGTGACCTAGACCTATTTGGGACTCAATTTCATGACAATGTTATCTTTCCCATCTGGAAATTATACAAGTTAAATGTTCACATAAATTAAATCTGTTTAATCCGAAATGTTTAATGCATGGAATTTCTTGTGCGGGGGAATGTTAAGGCAGATTAAAAATGTTGTTTCCCGCAGAAAATCTTACGATGGTACTCAACTTAAAATTTGCTTCATGTACTGATACATTATGTCCACACCAAAATAATTTGTTTTTTTAAGTGCCGTTCATTAATTTAATTGCTTGAAAAATTTCAGGGTACCGTGTCGTAACTCAGGAAATATTTGTACTGACATCGAGAATGTAATTGCAGTTTGTCAACATAAAAAAAACGAGGTACCAGGGACAAGCGTTTGCTAAACTGCCCTCAACTGGAGCAACCCTGCATAGCTGAAGGCCTTGAAATTCTATTCCTCTTTGGCCGAACCCTGGACAGAATAAGCACAGACTTTGATGTCAAATTTTTATATTTACAAAAGCATAGCCGAAAAAAGTTTACAATGAACGTCAAATTTTCCCCTAAAAGGTGTTTCTTCTGATGCTTATTAAATTTAAAGTTTGTTTATTCAGCGTTTTTCCTAAACACCAAAGTCTTAACTCTTCTTAAAACCAAATCGTCCAACTTTGGTATCATTCAGACCAGCTGGTGAGACCAATTTTCCATAATTGGTTTGGATGAAATGAATTTGGTGCCTCGTTATTAAGTCTGGTGTCCCATGTCTTGGAAGAAAACAGACCTTCTTTTGCAAGAACCACAAGTTCTGAGTTTTGCCAAACCTTGGTTTGTAAAGTACAGCGGCCTTTCCGTAAAATAAAATAAATCAATAATTGAATACAAGTGCTATAAAATTACCCGGATCCAAGATAAACCAACTGGGCTAGCCAATACAAAAAGTACAGATAATGTTTCTTTAAAAATCAAAACTTGAAATGTTTTATTAAAAAGGTGAAATTTGTGCAAACCCAGATACTCAACTTCCCTACACAAAATAGAAGTCAATGTTTGTAAATAAAAAGAGAGGTTTATGAGACATGTGTTTATCATGTCCATTTGACTTTATAAATGTGGCATTGATGAAGTGGGGGTGAGGGGTAGTGCAAAGATCTGGAGCATGATAACAATTTACAAATACATGTTGAAAAGGACTTAGCTACGGCTACTGCCAATGACCAAGGAACTAAAGAGCAACAGTCGTAGCTGTAGCCACCAATTCTACAGCACAATATTGCTGTTTCACATGGGGAACCAGACACAAAACAATGCGAGTACCTTTGGGTCTTTTATAGTCAGGCCCCAAAGGAGTTTTCTGCTCTGGGATGACACAGTTTAAATAACAGTTGAATAACCTAATAACTAGAATAAAACCAATGAGTCTCCACCAGCGAACACTTCAAATAATTTGGTCACGTTCCTCTGTACGGAGACAGATTACCGTAGCGACCTCTTGACAATAAAAAAGGTCCTTACTGTGACCTCTTAAAGGCACGGTACCTTTTAAGATAATTCAATATGAAATTGGTCTGATGGAAGTAAATTTGCTCCGTAAAGCTGGCCAAGATATAAAATATCTTTAATGTAAAACTGTCTTTTGCTGTTCCATTTTTTTTTTTCCCTCTCATCTGCAGAAAATAACTTAATGTGAAGTTTTGAAATTCCTTCAAATCATTTCTGGAAACTCAGTCTGGTTCAGCAATTTCACAAAACTGGTAAGCACAGAAATATGCTAAGAAAGTACTGCAAACCTTCCCATATAAGAAAGTACTGGCTACCAGCCTGAAGTCTTTATAACTTCCATTGGCAACTTATTGGAAACTGTGCCAGATGTGGGCCCTGAGTTTCATTAGTTATGTCATCAATCAAGTGACTTGTTTAAAATTTACTTTTGAGGTTAAAAAAAAAAAAATCTGGTTTTTGTTTTTATTATTTGTTATTGATGATATTTTGAGGTAGATTATTCCAGAGAATGAGTTTCAGAGAAAGAGAGAGTCAGAGACAGATGTTGGAAGTTAAAGAAGATTTAAATATTAAAGATTTCAGAGGGGAAAAAAACTGTAAGTTTGCGAAGACTGAAAAACAAATCCAGCGGAGTGTTAGGCAGGAAAGTGGTTTAAACCAAGGCCCAGAAAAAAACGGAAAGAAAGAAAACATACCACAAATCCCAGTTGATTTAAAGAGTAAGTAAACATCTGTTATTGGGCCCCAAATTCATGGCGCTGTTTATCAGGGAATTCTGCACTTACAGTGCCCAGAAGAGCACGTAATTGTATTATCTGTAAACGCAGAATTCCCTGGTAAGCCGAGCCATGGAATTGGGACACGGTTATAGTCTTTGTTGAGATAGACTTGTGATTGAAATATTATTATGAGCATCATTCCAAGGTATATTTTTGTTAATTTTGTTTTATTACATAAACCTTCACCTTTTATTGATTCCAAATCCAAGTTCAAAATTTGTGTCAAATCCAACCTACGGCTGGTGCAATTCTTCAAAATCCTTTCCCTTAAGTCGTCTAAACTTTGATGGATTTAGGATGGACTGCGTCACATTCCAAAGGTTTGAGCGCTTCAGTTATCAGACCCCTAAAGAATTCTATTGGATTTTGAAAGATTGCGAGCCAAAATTCTGAAGAAGATAGGGGGGGATTCAGGGTGCCAACATTTTGTTAATAGAAGACGCAGTTCCACCACGATTTTAGGAGAATTTCAAACAGTGTCCCTACCTCTGGAGATAACAATGCGGAACATGCACGTTGCACTATTTCCACTGTTGTCAGTGAAAGTGTACTTGACCATCGACTCTCCAATTTGGAAAGACGTATTTGGCGTGTGAGTTCTTGATACACGCACTGGTGCCCCGTCATTGTCCATTGCAGTGGGCTCAGTCCACACAATGTCAATGTCATTCATGTTGGCTGGGGCTGTTTCTAGTATATCCGACGGGCAACCCTGAATAACTGGCGGTGTGGTGTCTCGCTCTGTCCAAGTTAATAAGGGTCAAGATTTTGGAGCTGGTTATCATTTTTCTGATCCTTTCTTAAGGCCCCGTCCCACTGCAGCGATGACGAGAATGATAACGATCACGACGCAAAGAGAACGCGTTCTATTGGTTGAATTGCTCCACGCAGAATACGCACACGCTCATTCAACCAATGGAATGCATTCTCTTTGCGTCGTGATCGGTATCGCTCTCGTTATCGCTGCAGTGGGACCGGGCCTTTATGAAAGTATGAACTGTTTTGGGTTAAGGCTTTCAGCTGCCTTACTACATTTTGGTTGTGGCGTAATTCAAATTCACCTTTAAAAACTTGGTCTCTTAAATAGTTTTATGCAAGGCCAATAGACAGTGCAATTTTAAGTGGGGGCTGCAACTGAAAAAATGTCTATCGCTCTTCTTAAGCTTTTATCCTGGCAGATATGTTCCACACTCGAATTGTTTCCTCATTTTCAATACACCCATGACTTGCACAGTCTGCTCAGCAAAGAATGGAAGTTTTGTTCATGCTGATGTTTTTTAAGTTACAGAATTTGATGACTGTTCAGTTAATTTTGATACTAAATTATGAAACAAATGATGATTATCAGCTTATGATTCAACCAATGAAATGACAAGAAAGTTAATGTTAGCGCAAAATAAATTTGTATACATTTTTTTTATGAAATCAGTTTTTTTAAACAGAGTACCACACAAGTACCTTCTCGGATCAGCACGAAAAACGAGCAGACAGCCACATTTCGGCTGGTGTCCGTAAATTCGTACATGACTCTAGTGTAGCCAAGCGGTAATGGGGACAAGGGGGTGTGCGTACGAGAGACACGCACAGGCTGACCGCTATCGTCAGTGGCTGTCGGCTCGTCCCAAACTGCAGTACCCTGCTGGTCACCGAACCTCGCAGACCCAAGCACAGTGTCTGGGCAGCCTGTAATAACTGGTCGGGTGTTGTCGACATCTACATGTAACGTGTTGTTAAAGGGATGGTAAAATCAAATCATCAAAAGGTTAAAACTTGGTCTTTAAAACATGATAAATCTCTTCATAAATCAACTTTGATAAACATTACTTCATACTACATACAATAAAGCGGCATTTAAAAATGAACAAAGACTTGCTTTGTGTCTTACAAGCATACCAATTGTTGATTTTAATCAATATGTATTCATTGCTTTGCTTCTTTATCATCTTAAACAGTCATTATGACAAGGTCGCTGGGACTGGCCACATTACCTCTTTATAACAGGAATGTGTTATAATAGGACAGCAAAACAAAGAAACACAAAGCAGAAATGAGATTCGGGACTTCAGAATGTACTCTCTGTAAGCAGAACCTCTTTACAACAGTGCTCTCTATAACAAAGATTGACTGTATACTATACAAACAAACGTACAAACACACTAATACAAAAATACTATAATAACAAATAAAGATCTAAAAAAAAAAAAAATTATTCCAAGGCAAAATTTCTTTTGTAAGACACAGGATTACATAACTCCCATATCCTACCTCTTCTTATATCAATGACGAAGCTGCATATTGCCTCATTCCCACTAGTATCTACGAAAAAATACTGCACGGTCGTCGACCCCTCGATGAAATACGTATCTGGTTCGTGGGTTTTCCCTATGGTGACCGACTGACCACTGTCGTCAGTCGCAGTGGGCTCTTCCCACGTAACGTACGCTTGATTCGTACCGGGGGCAGCTCTCCCGACGATGTCCCTCGGGCATCCAGAGATGACCGGTGGTGTCGTGTCTCTTTCCTCTGTCATGTCTGTACCAAAAATAATCTTAAAGCTCAAGATTTCTGAAAGGAGTTGACGGGCCAGGTTAGTGTTTAAGAAGTTACATATGAAGTGTGGACCTGATAACAAAAGTGTGGACAAGACAAGAGTCCACAACACATGCAGCTCTGTGTTGCAGTCACTCTGTGGACATTTGTTCTGTACACTAAAGGAAAATCCTATTCTTCAACACTGTTAAAGACGCTGTATGGACAAAGGTAAGTCCACATAGTGTTTTAAGTCCCTGAATAATGTGGAAATCTTTCATTCTCAGGCCCACAATTCGTTTGTAGCGTTAAAAAAGTGTTTTTGACAGTGTTGAATATAAGTTTTTTTCTAGAGCGCACAGAACAAAGGAATGTCCACAGAGTGTATGCAACACACAGCTGTATGGTGTTTTGTGGCGGATGAACCGAAAATAAACCAAAATGTATGGAAAATCTTCAAATATCAGTGATTTGTATTTAAAATTAAAGCCAGCGAAGAAACTCTGCAATATTCAAACTCCTTTCCTTGTTAGTGCTTTACTGCAAAGAAAGGCAGAGAAAAACATCCACGCAAAAAGCAATGCAAATAAACGTTTGGCTTGAGAAGCTATGCTAACAATCACTGACATCAAAATTTTATAGGCAAATGAGAAAGAAAAGAAATCAGCAAAGCACCGAAGGCATGATTTTTGTTTGTGGTGAATACGCCCTGAAAGAAAAATGACCATGATGATGGGCTTGATGATGATGATAATGATGATGGAAAAGATTCAGATCCGAAGCTTCTGCTGCTGGTTATGACGATGACAATACTGATTAAGATGATTTATAAAGATAAGAAAAAAAATCATCACAATGTACACATCTTTTTATATATAGGCCTTAATATGAGTTAATGTACAGCGCTAAGAAATAATACATTTGTACCTGCAAAATAATATTACACCAATGGATAACAAAGGAAACAATGTTACGATGGAAAACAAAGAAAATTTTACTACAACAAAAACGACTGTGTGTTATACTGTTTCAGCTTAGTATGACAGAAACTTAAAATAAGTTTCTTTTACAACTTAAATGTTACGCAACCAAAAAGCAACAAAAACTAAGACAACACCTGAGACAATGGGTGCAGAGTCTCCCGATAACGCAACAAATGCTAAATAGAAACAACAACCGGGGCAGTTTGAAAATCTAAACCACTCGTAATTTCTCTGCCTCGACATTCCCATTCTCAAAATGGCCACAATCTTGAGCCAGGTTTCGGTCATGAGTAATAGTCCAACCTGTATTATTATAATTTTCTACTTAATTATAGACTTGCAAACCAGTAACCTCTTTTCTAATACGTTACTTCTACATGGTCAATGGCCGCTACCTCACAGAAGCAAACATCACAACACCGACAGCAAACTAACGCTCAAGTTCACCAAAAAATATACCTCTTTGTATAACAACCATAAAAGAACACACAGCTTGATTCGCAGCCGTGTCGTTGAAATAATAAGTAACAGCCGTTGAGCCGACAGGGAACAAACTGGATGGTGTGTGAGTTCGGCCAACTCGAACTGGTTTGCCGTCACCGTCTACTGCTGTGGGCTCTACCCAGAATGCAAGGCCTTCACTGGTACCTCGGTAAGCCACTCCCTCAACCCTCAGCGGACAACCAGTTATTACAGGAGGCGTTTCATCAACTGTACGTACAATTTAGGGATACAATTTTACACATGAGGTCCCTCAAGGTACAACACTTGGCCCTCAACAGGTCAACACAAAAGTAATTGGTCAGATTAGTTAATGGATCATATCAGTGGATAAGGATTCTTCACTTGTCCATTCTCCAAACAAACAAAATGTGATTTTGTTGTCAGGTACTGTGCAGAGGTTCCACAGAGTTCGATACTTGGCCCCTAAAAGGGTCACCATTCAAGTACACGTGTATTTCTTTTTTAAATCATCTTAGAAAAACACTATTTGTTTAACAATCCATCACCACAAAAGGAACTTAGTTCCTACCTGATCCCATATCAATGAAAAAAGTGCACACTGCCTCATTTTCGTTAGAATCAGTGAAAAAATACTGCACAGCAGTTCGTCCACTTGTAAGGAAAATTGCCGGCATGTGTGTGCGTCTAACTTGGACTGGTTGGCCGTCATCATCGATGGCAGTTGGCTCATCCCATAAAACAAATCCTTCAGATCCACTTGGATTTAGGAACAATTTTTTGATATTTCTTGGTGGGCAACCACTTATTACTGGTGGTGTCACATCCACTTCCCCTGTCAACAAGAAATTGGTTCAAAACTTTTACTTGGTTAAACATTTACAGAGTTTCAGTTTGGATATTTAGAACCGGGTATGATACAGTTTAGTCACCAAGTTTTCTGCCTTTTTTTTCAACCAGGATATTTGGAACCACGTAAGATACAGTTTACGTGCCAAGTTTTATTTTGATACTACAACTACATTATATAATGAGGAATTTGTGTTAAATAACTTATTTGTCAACAAGGAATTGTCTGTGATGTTTTCAAAATTTTTAGGACATCAGTGTATACTTGGAGAGTACTCCACCATGCTATCATCTGATAGGCAGTCTACAATTTGTTGTCAACTTTTACCCTCAAGAGTCAATACAGCCCCATTATTGTGAAAACAAATGTGGAGACAAACTGTGTTTCACAGAAGCAACGAAAGATTAGTCCTCTCCCAAGTTTGACCACCACCAAAGATCGTATCAATTAAAATTCAGCAAAGAGTACCTTTCTCGATGGTAACCACAAACGAACACACAGCTTCGTTACCGCTAGGGTCAGTGAAATAATAGGTGACATTGGTTGAACCAACTGGGAACAGAGTCGAGGGTGTGTGAGTTCCGTCAACTTGAATCAGTTCTGCGCTATTATCTGCGGCTGTGGGCTCTACCCAGCTCGCAAGACCTTCACTGGTGCCAATGTTGGCCATTCCAGTGACCCTAAATGGGCAACCAGTGATGACAGGAGGCATAACGTCTACTTCTGCAAAGTTATATGTAAAGGTTACAGATAAGTGATATACTTTTCATTGGCCAAGGTTCCTCAAGGGTCTATGTTTAGCCCCCAAAACGTCATAAACATCAAATCACTTGAACACATGTAGTGTAGCTGCTCATCCAATTAAAAAAACCAAACTCAAACTATTTTTCAAGACTCAAGAAGACTAGTCTCAGAATTCATCACTTCAATAACCTATCTTCCTGTAAGTTTGTATATACCCAGCGCCTTGAGTACCTTGTTTGGTAGATACGTGCGCTATACAAGACTTCGATATTATTATGTGAGGCTGGAAAAAGATTGTTGCCCTTTTTCAATCAGGGGTAAATCATTAGCGACAAAAAGTCTGAAACTGGGATCCAGATCGAAGTTGAATTGATGGCATTGTGCACCCTTTGATAACCCCCTAGAGTTAAAGATTCCACAGAGCTTCTTTGAACAGTATCCTCAGTGCTAGAGAAGTAGATCAAAGGTTTTTACTTTTTATCTGAAGACAGACAAATTGTCTAGACAAACAAATTTGTCTACCAGGAAGACTTGAAAAAGTCTGAATTCAGATAAAAATCTGAAATTTCTCATCTCTGTTCCCTAATCACAAACACCACAAGTTACTTAGAAAGCTCTCCTACCCATCTCAACGATAAATCTACACTCTGCTTGATTCCTGCTGGAGTCTGTAAAGATATACTGAACGACTGTCGTTCCAAGAGGAAACATTGACGAGGGAGAGTGTGTTCGTGAAACTCGCACCGTTTCCCCGTCATCGTCCAGCGCGAAAGGCTCGGTCCATGTTGCGACTCCTTCATTGGTAACCGGGTTCACCGTGCCGATGATGTTCGGTGGACAGTTGGCTATGACTGGGGGAGTCAAGTCGCTTTCATCTGTTCCAAAAACAGTTTGAAAATTTTACCAAAAGTTGGTTTAAGACGCCATTAGGTATCAGCCACCGAGTGCACCAGATGTATCCTGACACCATCTACATGTTAAGTTCACTACCATGAAACATGTGGTCAAAACTGTGATACCACTGAGCATGAGCCCGCACAAGAAGTGGAAAGACAATGTCACATGAATTCCAGTAAAACATACAAACAACATGTGAAATGTAAACTCTCCAAATATGAGCCCACACACCAAATAAAACATACCAACTTTATGTAATGATGAAAAACAAACTTTCAGTTGAACAAAGACAAAATGACTAGAGTGGGATTTGAACCAACGACCTCTGGATTAACGTGCTGGCACTCTTCAAACAGATTCATCTATCCCTGATGTTGGCAGTCTCCATAATTTGTCAATGGCTTTGTTTAGGGTGGCAGTTAGACGCCATAGAACCGTTAGTTAACTTCTGTGTAGCCAGGGATCACACCCAAGTTTATGATACAAACTGGGAAACGTCAGCAAAGGGATCACCTTAAGGGGATGCAACACAGACCATGATGGAAAACTGACTGGGTTACATTGCATGACAAGCAACAGAACACAACATCCCAAAATACATGTACTTTGCAACACACATTCAGTTATTCAAAATTACATAGGCCTATAACCAGCACGGTAGCATTCTCCCTGAACGGTGGTCTACTTGCCAAATACCAGTTACAACACCCAAGGACCATTAACAAAATTCTTTCCCAGTGGTCCGGCTGGCTATTCCAATGTTAAAATAACATCCCTGTTTAATAAAATATGGACAAGTGAAAAAATTAACAGACTAGTGGAATGACAAGGTCCTGCTGGCCAGTCACGGGAAACGTTAAGGGAAGAACTATCACAATCCTGATGTAAAAAACAAACTTGACACACAACATAGTTCACATGGAAGCAAATTAAACTTACTGAAAAACATAAATGTAAACTTCCTAAACAGACAGAAAATGACAGCATGAATGAGAGTCAATATGTTTTGGCTGATTAGAAAGTAACACTAACAGCATGTAACACCACCATGTAGCACAACAATATTCAACGTTTGCTTCTCGTTTCCTTTTGCTGGGCAACAGGGGCACCATTGCTTTGCATGAGAGCCAATCAGATCACGCGATATGATCTGTGCGCCGCAATTCCCAGAAGACAACCTACATTTTTGAAAGGCATTCCAACGGAAGTGCCATTTGAAAAATGAGAGTGGTCTCGCCCTTTCAAAGATGTACAACCGTCCTCGAAGAGTTGAAACCTTTGGGGAAACTCTTACCAATAAGTTTTAAGAAGCTGCGAGGCAAACATAAATTGAGTTAGTATAAAGTCGCACCACACCTGCAAGCTGTCTGTTAAAAGCTGTTAAAAGCAAATCAAAACTTCACGCAGTTGGGTCAACCGAGGTAGGAGAACAAAAAGGTAGCTATTAGCGGAGCAGCGGTCAAACGAAACTCAAGATTATTTTTAGTCCGCAGAACCATCACAGCAAACTCTTTGATAGTACCTGGTTGTATTGTTACTGTAAAGGAACAAGTGGCTTCGTTTCCACTTGTATCAGTAAAATAATATGAAACCCTCGTTTGCCCAACTGGGAAGTAACTCGACGGGGAGTGAGTTCGGGAAACTCGCACTGCCTGACCGTCATCGTCACTCGCATCAGGCTCGGTCCATGACGCGATACCTTCGTTTCTGCCGGGGTCAGCCATTCCACCGACCCGGAACGGACAGCCACGAATGACCGGGGGTATATCATCAATTCCTGTAATTTAAAAAACACTTACAGATATTATAAGTTATCACACAAGCGCGAATGGAATACGGAAAAAATATTGCGCTGCTGCGTTCCTTAAATCCAACAAGGTCGAATTGATGTGCATCTTAAAAAATCGTGGCACTGCATCAAAGAGTAAAGAGTTGTTTTCTCCTTTGTAAAGGGCACCTCTTTGAAAGACCAGGGGCATTCGAGGCAAATTCCTCAGTTGTTGCCTCCGTGAAGCATCATGCCTCTGCCCAGGTGTTAACTGGTTCAGAGAACAACAAATTTGAAAAACTAAGAGGAGTAATTGTTCAATTACACATCTAGAGAGGAGAAAGGAAGCCAATAAGTCCAAGATATGTACACAAGATTGATATACCTGTTAGTGTTTATTGTGTTGTCATTTATTTAGCCTTTCCGAAAGACTCTGCTAGTGTCGAAATGTCAGTCCACTAACTATTTATTTTGCATTTAAACAGGGATTTTGATGGGGTTTCTATAACCTGGCGGGATTCCGTTTGGATCCTGGTGGAATCCAAGGTTTCATTTTTCTATGGAGAAGCAGTTTTCAACAACTTTATTTTCTCACAATATAAGTATCCTGATTCTAAATAACAGGTTTTTCAATCAAAATTTGAAAACTCTTTTAAAGTGGTTGAAACATTCCATGACCACAACATCATGTTATTATTTTTAGCCTCCCGAGAAAACCAACATTCTGTGGCACCATGCCAGGCTCAGTGCATAATTGGTCTCCTCGGACATACCGTATTAACAGCTGTACCCCAAAGACAGAAACATGAGGCGAGATGTCTCACCATAATAGAAATTAGGGGGAGCTCCAGGTGAGGACGGAAACCACACATGGGGAACCGGACTGATAGAAATATTTGGATTCAAAGGGTGTGTTTATGTGATAAATCATTATGTTCTTTGAGGACAGTTTTGCGAAATAACCACCATATGTCTCGGTATGTGATGTGAGTATCCGAGAACAGATATAAGATACGAGTAGATTGCGTCAGTAGAATTACAGGTCATCTATATGCCAGATTCTTGGTATCATCTGCATGTAGATTGGAAAGTTTGGAACGTTTCACAACATAACTCTAGATAAGTTAACTGGCAATGTGGAAAATAAGATACTGGGGGCCCAATTTTATCAAGCTGTTTAGCAGTGGAAACTGCTAAGTATATTCCTTTGCTAAGCAAGAAAATTAGTGGGCGACCAGTAAAATTCACGCTATTTCACCCTCCCTTTAATTTCGAGACTTAACATAACCATATATTGGACCCACAAAATTGTACGTTTAACTGTAAATTTATTGCAGGAGAGGGCGTTTGGGTGCCATCTTTTATAAAATACCGATAATTTCTTCAAAATTCTAATTAAGAGTAGCAGTTTGATAGAGTGTTCTCTCCCACAACCCAAATGTTGAAATAGATATCTGTAACCCTCTAACCCAAGCCAGCGTCAACGTGGAATGAATGTATTCCACGGAATGTTAACGCGTAGAGTTCATCCGCGGCCAGTTGTCAAGTCATACTGAAGTTTGCTCTCATGATCAGAGCCAGGCAATAAATCCACCAGGCAAACCTCTTAAATGCCAATTCTTAAAGGGGAGGTGTTAGGTAATCACTCTTAAAATGAATGGCAATAAATACTTACTTGGTTAGATAGAAGCCTACAGAGGCTTTAAACAATTTGAGAAACATTTAACTTTGAAATATTGTGGTTAAAGGGTCTATGTAACTTTTGTAGGACAAAATACACAATGTCCACAGACTTACACTAAACTTACACAGTTTGAAGATAATGATAGTAGAAAGCTTCCCTGAAAATACTACGAGCTGAGGTGCTGTAGTTTTTGGGAACTGAGTAAAACAATGTCATGAAAACAATTTTCGTCTCATGAGACGAAAATTATTTTAATCATTTACAAACGGATTTTCATGACATTGTTTTACTCATTTCTCAAAAACTACAGCACCTCAGTAAGTAAGATTTGAAGGGAAGCTTTCCACTATCATTATCTTTAAACCCAGTAAGTTTAATGTAAATCTATGGACATTTTGAAAAAGTACCCAAATCCTTTAAGAAAAAGTTTATCGGTTATTATGCCTCAAAATTTGAATCTGAGAAACCTTGCTATCAGCATAGAAAAAAGACAGAGATCAGATTGTAATGCGACCAATAATGCGCCCACCTTTTGAAATGAAATGACGCACGATAGTTTTATTGTACACATCTACATAGAATTAAAACAACCAACCGAGTAAAAAAAAAAAAAAATGTCTACTTTGCCTTTAAAGCCATTGGACCCTTTCGGTACAGAAAAACAAAAAAAAAGTTCACAGATTTACAAATAATTTACAGGGTTTACAGAAGGTAATGGTGAAAGACTTCTCTTGAAATATTGTTCCATGAAATGCTTTACTTTTTGAGAAAACATTAAATCAATATAAATTCTCGTTAGCGAGAATTACGGATTTATTTTAAACACATGTCATGACACGGCGAAACGCGCGGAAACAAGAATGGGTTTTCCCATTATTTTCTCCCGACTCCGATGACCGATTGAACCTAAATTTTCACAGGTTTGTTATTTAATATATAAGTTGTGATACACGAAGTGTGGGACTTGGACAATACTGTTTACCAAAAGGGTCCAATGGCTTTAAGGAATGGTGTAATGTACACACATTGTGTACGAGTTGTCCAGATGGGTTTTGAAGCATGCAAGATGAGGTATCAAATCAATGTATGTTTGTGGTATGAACGCCATGTGTACTAACTACTGGGCTGTGTAGCTTTTTCTTCAGAACTTGTCTTGTTTGCGGAATAAATTTAGAAAACTAGTTATTGAAGGGATGAAGTCGGCCTGAACTGCTACTTTCGCGAAGTGGATTGAGAGAACTTCTTGATAGATTGTCAGATTATCTTATTAGCAAAACAAGAGCGCCGAAAATGGGCATGTCCAAGAAAATTACAAGCAGAAACTACAGTTTTCTATCAAACTCAAAATCAGGGGTGTGGGGGGGGGGTAAAAACCATTAATTCTACATGCTTTATACTACTTCAAAACAAGTAAGTAACTATTGCCATTAATTTTAAGAGTGATAACCAAACCTGTACCTTCCCTTTAATAATATGGAATGGTTTCCATTTCCTAGGTTCCAAAGTGCAAACTTTCTGACTTCAATCCCAACTTAATCCATCTTGACTTCCTCCAGTCCAAACATGAAATATTGAGGCTGTCTGCCAACAGTGAAAGATATATGTTTATTGGCATTCACAGGTATGTTTAGTCTCAGAAAGATTCCCTTGGACATTTGTAAATCCCCAGTCCATATGGTCAGCCTGAAGGTTTTACCTTGTCAGGTCAAGGCAACGTAGTGAAAAGGGTGTCTGTATTTTAAAGACATTGGACACTATTGGTAATTGTCAAAGACCAGTATTCTCACCATATCTAACCATTTGCATTTAATAACAAACCTAGTGAAAATTTGAGCTCAATACGTCGTTGAAGTTGCGAGAGAATAATGGAAGGAAAAAACGCCCTTGTTGCAAAAGTTGTGTGCTTTCAGATGTTTGATTCCGAGACCTTAAAATCAAATTCTGAGGTCTCGAAATCAAATTCAAATATTCTTTCTCGAAAACTACGTTACTTCAGAGGGAGCCGTTTCTCACAAAGTGTTTTACTATCAACAGACAGCAATTCTCATTACTAAGTAAGGTTTTGTGCTAATTGTTTTTAGTTTTTTTTTTATTACCAATAGTGCCCAGTGCCTTTAAAGCAAGGAGGAATTTCTTTTACAGTAGTCGTCTGGACTTTCATGGTCAAATTTCACCAGTTTCTGCTTACATTTTTCTCTCTTTATGAGGGGCCTCTCGGAATAATGAACTTGTGATAAATGTTATTAGGTTTTACCCTTACACTGAGTGTGTATAGCACTGTGTCTGTACAGTGAAAAAATATATACAGGATTCGAACTGCCTCTAGCTACCAAGCAACATCGGTGGTCTAGTTGGTATCTGCTCCAAAATGGCAAAGGTCAGAGGTTCGAATACCACCCGAGTTATAATGCCTGAGGATCTTTTTATTTAACAGGACTCAAAATTTAAATTGATCTTGGAGTCACTTATTTTATTTTATTTTATTTTATGGGCCTACATTTTTGTTTAATTTTTCGTTAGTATTTTGTTTACATTTGTACCTGTTAAACTTATAACCAGTGAATTTTCATTATTCTATTGTATTCATAGAGTGATTGCATGACAGTGCTTTATAAATGCTGGTTTTATAAGTAATATTACAATTTTCATTTCGGTTGTGAGCACTGTATACTAAGTACTTTCCAAAGTCCTGTTAAAAGAATATTGCAAGCATCTCGGGTTGAATTCAAACCCACGACCCTTGCAGCTCTAGAGCAGTGTCTTACCAACTAGACAACCGAGATTGCCCGGTAGCTAGAGGCAGTTCGAATCCTTTTGTTTTGGCAGCGGGTAACGGAACGGTATACAATATATTTATTATATAAATAACTTAAATACCACTGCAGCAGTGGTATCAAAAACAGTGCACTGTTCTTGATATGTTTAGAAGTAAGCCTAGGACACTTCATAAAATAAAATAAATTGTTTGCTCTGCATGTGGCCTTCAAGTTTAAATCCGACAATAAATCATGCACCCCTTGAGAAGTTCAAGCACTGACCAGTCGTTAAAGGCAGTGGACACTATTGGTAATTGTCAAAGACTAGCCTTCACAGTTGGTGTATCTCAACATATGCATAAAATAACAAACCTGTGAAAATTTGAGCTCAATCGGTCGTCGAAGTTGCGAGATAATAATGAAAGTTAAAAACACCCTTGTCACACGAAGTTGTGTGCTTTTAGATGCTTGATTTCGAGACCTCAAATTCTGAACTTGAGGTCTCGAAATCAAATTCGTGGAAAATTACTTCTTTCTCGAAAACTACGTCACTTCAGAGGGAGCCGTTTCTCACAATGTTTTATACCATCAACCTCTCCCCATTACTCGTTACCAAGAAAGGTTTTATGCTTATAATTATTTTGAGTAATTACCAATAGTGTCCACTGCCTTTAAGCTATGATCGCTGTCAGCCACTGAGGCAAGTGCTTTGGGGGTAAATACATGTACAGTTGGAGGTCTCTACCTAAAACTAACACACAAACATACTGTTTGTGTTCAATACAAATATCCCCAGAATATCCTCCAAAGGTAGGGTCATACACTGGTAAATACTACCAAAGTTAACGAGTCCGGGGGTCGATTTCACAAAGAGTTAGGACTCGTCTTATCTCGAGTTGGGACGAGTAACTCGTTCTAACTTAGGATTAATCTTAAGGTCTGCATGCTACAGTGCAGGGTTGCGACTCGTCTCATGTCCTAAGATTAGTCTTAAAGTTAGGAAGAGTTTTGTGAAATTGACGGCAGGAAATGTTTTCATCTGGCAAAATTTTTGCATAGCAAAATATTTTGACTGAACGGATTTTGTGCACAGTGAATACTCCACGACTAAACAGCTTGATAAAAGTGGGCTCCCCACAGTATCTTACTTTCCAGATTGCCAGTTAACTTATCTGGGGTGTTATGTTTGTAAGTTTTACAATCTACATGCAGATGATACCAAGACTGAACGGACTTTGTGCAGAGTGAATGGTGATATTGAGATGCAAATTATGATTTTTGAATAGCAACCGACACATTTTGGGTAGCATTTTGCTCTGCTATTACAAGAGAAATTGTTCACTGATTACCATAAAATCTTACGTGGTGAGGAGCACTGAAGCTGTTGATTAGTATAAACTATTTTGAGAAAGGATCTACCCTTTCGAAGTACCCTTTCGAAGTTTGGATAATTTTTCACCCTGATCGATTTGAAGCAGAGAAAGGATTTATGTATGAGTCGATTCTCAGACTTCTGAGGGTTATCTGAAAATACATAAAGTTACTGAGTACTTGCATTTTTTTCTTTTTTTTTTCTTCCTGGTTATGGAAAATTTAGTGACAAATCTGACAAACCAACAAAAATAAAATACAATTGGCTGTTACAAACTGTTCCAAGCCAAAAAATGTCAGGCAAAACCAACCAATGTATAAACAGTTCTTAGTGCTGGAGCAGTTTGTCAGACTTGCACTGGTTGCAAGGTTTTACACTAGTTTCACCTCACTTATAAAAGAGATTTATTAGATGGTGTTTCCACAAACCTCACTTGGTTGTGGTCTTCACAATGTTAAGTTTTAAATCCTACTTTTATAAGAGGATTGTCGAAAAAAACATTTCCGTAACGACAATGGGGGACAAATCTACCACTCAAATTTCCTGTATGGAATTAAAAAAAAAAAAAAAATGAAATCTGTATCAAAGAGAGAAAAAAAGACACAATAAAACCCATACACCAAATAATATCAACTTCAACTACCCTATAATCCCACCACAATCCTTGGTCGGGATTTTCTAAATATCACCACGTCCCTGGGGGTTATTAATCATAACAGAAAACTGGGTCAAATAGCTTCTCGCCAGATTCCTCCAAATGGTTCTTTTGGTCTTTCTTGTTCGGGGAGGTTTGAACCTGGGGGCCCTTGGTGAACTTTAGGGTGAAAGTGACTGGATTTTAAAAGTAAATCCCTTAGCTAGACTTGAATGAGAGGGGATTTGGAGGTTGCTGAACAAATGTTGCACAGGAAACTTGTCTAGCAAGCTATAACTACACGTATTACACTTTTTTTTTTTTTTTTCTTTTTTTAGGCTGCACATAATTTGTGCGTCCGCAAGTTGCATTAAACTGTGTGAGTTGCCGGTCTGGGAATGTTTAACGTACATGTGGCTGTGATGTCTTTGCCAGAAAGTTCGAGAGATATCAAAATACTTAAGGGGAAAAGGAATTTAAAAAACCTACTTTTCTGTCGACCTCTTATGAAATGGATTCTGGTTTTGATATGACAGTCTCAGTGTTCTTGGCCCAAATTCATAGAGCTGCTTAGCAGAATCGGGTTACCAGCCAAAAGACCGAGTCATGTGTACCATTTGCTGGTATCCTGCTAATTGTTGCCCAGCAGAAAGATTTTAAGTAATATTGTATGTTTGAGCAGCCATATGAAATTTGGCCTTCGATCCAGCTGCCAACGGTTGCATCTTGCATTCAGGGAAGTTTTGTGATACATTTGGGGGAAATATTTAGAATTACATTTAAAATAGCAGGGAAACACTTTCCATATCTGAGAGATTTTAAAATTTGTTCATCAGAACATGGGAAGATTGGTTTATATTGTGGAAACTTTTTGCATAATCCGAAAGAGTTGGCACCTCAGCTGTTTCATTCATAACAACATCAATTTTCTTCTTTCTTTCTTTGTCTTTCCCTTATTGAGTGGGAGAGTGGGGGTTGGTGGGCGAGAGTGAACTGTTTTTAGTCCACCACAAAGCTTTAAAGCTTAAAGCTTGTTGGCAAAGTTGCATTGGTGAAACCTTATGAAAGATCCACCCATCTGTTTTTTGTTTTTGTTTTTCCAAAGACTACTATCCATCAATTTAAAACCTAGGTAGACAGTTGAGCTGTATAGCTCCATTGGTAGACTAAACACAGCCCTTTAACATATGACATGGCAAATGAGTCACCAAGTCAGAAGAAATTAAAGTTGACGCGTGCTCCCACTTTCATGCTGTCCATTAGCCCACCTGCCACCCCCAACCAATCTCACATGAACAAAAAGTTACAAGCCAGACATCATTTATTCATGACATTAGTTCCAAACCCAGTTATAAAGAAAACACAGACAACCTCCTACAAAAGTCAGGCTCAGCCAAAACAAAAAAAAGAGGTCTACAAATAACAGCACACCTCTGCAAAGCTTTCTATTTTTATTGCTTTCCAGCGAACAAAGAGGAGAGCTTTCACACTCAAGGATGCTGCTTACCAAAATAAACATAACTACCAACCGCTGAAGCCTGACAATGGTTCTGAGATAACAGAAACCATGCAATGACAAAGAGCTCGGGATTCTAGGATTGGCTCAAAGGTGTGAGATGGCCTGGAGAATAAATGAGTCTGCACGTGGGAAAGTCTAGCTTTTGGAGCAGATACTAGTTTCAGGGGAAAATATTGTGACTAAAAAGTGATTGTCCAAGTAATCAATGCAACCGGAAACTAAGACACTTTTGAAATCTTTACAACCATCTTTAAAAACGGAATCTGTAAAACGAATGATCAAAGATGGCAGGTATTTTCATGGGAAATGTGCCACCAGTGTGTCCGACCATCTCCTATATCAGGGTGTAAGAGCATGAAAGCAGGTTTTCTGCTTCTCCTCACCCATACACTCCTGCTATAAACTCTGCTTGAACACAGACATATTCGATGAAAAGTGAGTTGGATATTTGATACAGCTGCGCTATATTTCTCCGTATTCCACAACCCCGCATGCAATAACAAACTCTTCTTAAAGTAAACTTGACGCGCAGCAATACGCGAAGTTAGAACATGTTAGAACAGGGTGTGATATGGGCCCTACAAACAAACACTAGTTGCTATGGATCGACCAATCACAACAGAGGGTTTCAAGTCTGCTTGAAAGTTGTTTATTTTATCATGAGAAATATCAGGAATAAAGTCACACAAAAATCTGTCAGAACACCACATTCCTGATACCTGTGATCTGAACATTTCTGTCTGATAATAGACCTGTGTCTATGTGTAGAATATGCTCACGACGGAACTTCCATGACGTCAACAAAACTTTTCAAATAAAAGCCTGCAAGCCTTGAGAGATTACATCCCAGGCCCTTAGGTAAACAACTCTGTGAGGATATAGACCAAACTCAACAAAGAGGGATCATCCAAACGAACATTTATTTATCCTTTTGCCAAACGATGGAATGTTTGAACAAAAGTCTATGAGGCTACCAATAGGTCAAATTTACTTTCGGTGCAAATATTTCTCCTTCGTGATTAATTTAAATCGATTTGATAGGAGTTAAATGTGTTCAAATCAAGGTTACAGAGGTCTGTGGTCATAAATTCAAAGGAAAATTCAAGGAGATGCGATGGCCCAGGCAGCAGCCCTCCAGCAGATATAAAAGGAAATACCATCATGCAAAATCTTGTAAGGAAAAAATTCTTGTTAATAAAAACAAATGTTGTTCATATAACTCTTCAAGAGCACCACAGATGTACCTCTCGCAGTGTAGCCTCACTATGCGCCTTTGATTCATAGCCTGACTTTGCGCCTCTTGAAAATACTGTTCATAAATTTCCAAATGTGCCTCTTGATTCATAGCCTCACTATGCGCCTCTTGTTTCATAGCCTCACTATGTGCCTCTTGTTTCATAGCCTCACTATGTGCCTCTTGTTTCATAGCCTCACTATGTGCCTCTTGTTTCATAGCCTCACTATGCGCCTCTTGTTTTATAGCCTCACTTTGCACCTCTTGATGCATAGCCTCACTATGGCGCCTCTTGTATCATAGCTTCACTTTGCGCCTCTTGATGCATAGCCTCACTACGCGCCTCTTGTATCATAGCCTCACTTTGCGCCTCTTGATGCATAGCCTCACTATGCGCCTCTTGTTTCATAGCCTCATTTAGTGCCTCTTGTATCATAACCTCACTATGCGCCGCTTGTATCATAGCCTCACTATGCGCCGCTTGTATCATAGCCTCACTACGCGCCTCTTGTTTCATAGCCTCACAACGCGCCTCTTGTATCATAGCCTCACTATGCGCCGCTTGTATCATAGCCTCACTATGCGCCGCTTGTATCATAGCCTCACTACGCGCCTCTTTTTTCATAGCCGCACTATGCGCCTCTTGTTTCATAGCCTCACTACGCACCTCTTGTATCATAGCCTCACTATGCGCCGCTTGTATCATAGCCTCACTACGCGCCTCTTTTTTCATAGCCGCACTATGCGCCTCTTGTTTCATAGCCGCACTATGCGCCTCTTGTATCATAGCCTCACTACGCGCCTCTTTTTTCATAGCCGCACTATGCGCCTCTTGATGCATAGCCTCACTATGCGCCTCTTGTTTCATAGCCGCACTATGCGCCTCACCATGATGATCCTTATGTTGGGTATTAGTGAACACCTACATGTATACGTACTTCACCGCAACTCGGCACAGAGACAAGTCCTCCTAAAATCTGCTTTGTTCTATTCCTTAGAGAAAATAATTATCAAGGTGACAAGACAATGAAAAACGAGCAATCAATCAAAATAGAGAAACAAAAATCATTCTTACCACATCGTGATGGCTTCTCATCGGACCGATCTCGGCAGTGAGGTATCCCATCGCAGAGGAGTCTTTGATTAACGCAGAGTCCGTCGTCGCAGGAAGTCTCTTGTCTGCTACAGGGGGCACGGGATAAACACGAATGCTCATCAGAACCGTCAGAGCACTCGTAGCGACTGTTGCAGCGAAACGACTGCGGTTTACACTCCCCGCTGACACAGCGGTAATCATTATCCCCTCTGCAAAAAGTCGGAATCGGAAGCGTCGGTACCGTTGTTTCAACTGGCCGTTGCGTCGACACCGGAACTGATAAAAAAAGCACGAGGAAATTGACGGAGAGTAAGAATAATTTCCGTTGTGATTTCACAGTACTCCCCATCGAGGCCACTAAGCTTTCCATGGTGATGTTAATAAACACCAAGTGTGAAGTCGTCAATTTATTTCCAAATCCTGAGTAGAGCTTGAGGAGCACAATGCCACATCAAACAAAAAGTAATTCCCTTGCAAAAAGGTCCGTGGACATTCCTGAGTTTATAAGCGGGGGATAGGGCCAGCTACCACATGCAAGGGGGGGATGAACTGTTTGTTCCCCTGTGCCAGTCTAGTGAATGAACTCCCCACACCAGCCGGCAAGCTATGGTGCTGCCAAGTTTCTACAACCTAGCTGGCTCAGAGCACTGGCACGTTGGCTGTCAGGAGGCAATCCGAGAAGTGACAGATTCTGTGACTCCAACCAAAGCACGTTCACAAAACACACATCATCCTACACAATACTATCTCAGGGTCAAAGAAATGCACGCGAATACATGTACAATACCTACATATGAACAAACCAGGCATGGAGTAATCACACACAAGGATGAACAATGCTGCCCAACGACCTCCACTAAACTTAGCCTTAGCCACATAGCCTGGAATAATGACTCCCCAGTGTACAACTAAATCTCAACCAAGGTTTTAGGCCAAGTTTCGGTAAAGACAAAGGTGTCAAAATTTGCTTGATTTGAAACTGAAAAAAAACGGATGTCCAAATTGTTCACTTACAATACATTTGACAGGTAAAACAGGGTGTCCGAATGTCAAACAGGGTTTCTAATTTAAAAGACACCCCTCTCGCTCAAATTTGCAGGAAACCTAAAAACTGGGTGTCCAAATTGTTCACATAAAGTCTACAGATAGAAACAGGGTGTCTAAATTCAAAACAGGGTGTCCAAATTGCTTACTTACAATACATTTGACAGGTTAAACAAGGTGTCCGAATTTCAAACAGGGTTTCTAATTTAAAGGCAGTAGACACTATTGGTAATTACTCAAAATAATTATTGGCATAAAACCTTTCTTGGTAACGAGTAATGGGGAGAGGTTGATGATATATAACATTGTGAGAAACGGCTCCCTCTGAAGTGCCATAGTTTTCGAGAAAGAAGAAATTTTCCCCGAATTTGATTTCGAGACCTCAGATTTAGAACTTGAGGTCTCGAAATCAACCATCTTAGTGCACGCAACTTTGTGTGACAAGGGATATTTTTCTTTCATTATTATCTCGCAACTTCGATGACCGATTGAGCTCAAATTTTCACAGGTTTGTTATTTTATGTATATGTTGAGATACATCAACTGTCAAGGCTTGTCTTTGACAATTACCAATAGTGTCCACTGCCTTTAAAAGACACCCCTCTGGATCAAATTTGCAGGAAACCTAAAAACTGGGTGTCCAAATTGTTCACATAAAGTCTACAGATAGAAACAGGGTGTCTAAATTCAAAACAACACCCAGACACCTCTCTGGCTAACACTATGATCTCAAGATTCTTCTAATCTCACTGCATATTTGTCAATTTTTTTAAGTTCTTGTTAATGTTTTGATCACAATATGAACACAAAAAACTTGTTTCTCAACTTTGTTTTTGAAGGTTTTTATAAAAGGTTTTGAGGGATTCATGTATTCAATTTAGTGGTTTGATCTTTAAAAAACAACTTCTCATGGCGACCAAGGTTTAATATAAAGAGAATGAAAAAGTAAAAAGACGACAAAATAACACAATTTCAAAATTTTAACATCAAACTTTGTTTTTAAAAATAGGGAAAAGGTTGTAAAGAAAACCCAAGAACTAAGGCACACACCTTTTCAGGCCTCAAAAGAACCCACGACAACCACAACTATTACCGTGGTGCCCTGTGCTTTCACTGTGGTGCCCTCTGCAATGTTCCAATACAACTTCACATGTACATCATAGAAGTGCCCCTTTACCAGAGAGAAACTGCTGTGCCCCCCTAAGAGCGAAGTTCAAGGCCTGCCCTTTTATTGAAGGACAGAAACCAGCATCCATTTCAAAACAACTTTTTTTAAAAATAGTCGCCTTCCAACATTGTAATTGAGCGTCTAAACAAACAACAAGCAGCCCTTAAAACCCGGAAGCCCTGAAACCTCCCCTGACCCACCAACCAGCACCTTGGATAGTTTTTTTGTGGCCTCAAGGCAGTCAAGACGTGACCATTTGCAAATCTCCAACTGTTTCAAGAATGATGCCCAATCAGTGGTGACACTGACCGGCTCAGTTGGGGTCTTAACCACCAATCAACGCTCCACTTTTGTTTTGTATTTTAGAAGTGTCAGAACCTGAGAGTTTAACCAAGAAGAAGTTGCCATCTACAGAGGACAAACAAAACAAATATTTTTAAAAAGAATGATTCATTATTGCAATTATGTCCTCATTACATTTTTTTGTAGGTGTGAGAAGTAGTTTTTTTCCAACTTTCAGAAAAGTCTCCAAAACACAGGTATTGAAGCTCAGGACCGTCATCGTGTCGGAGCTATTTTATGGAACCGATAATATTTGTTAAACATCATAAAATATTTTATTGTTGTTGTGTTTTCCTTTGTGTGTCATCTAGCAAAGTAGTTCAATCCAACTTTCAGGGAAAAAAAATATAAAACACAGGTATTAAAGGGAAGATACACGTTTGGTAATTGTCAAAGACTAGTCTTCTCACTTGGTGTATTCCAAAAAGCCAGTGAAAATTTGAGCTAAATTGGTCATTAAAGATGCGAGAAAATGATGAGAGAAAAAAACACCCTTGTTGGACAAATTTGTGTGCTTTCAGATTTTATTTTAGTGAGAAATTACCTCTTCTCAAAATTTATGCTACATGTACTTCAGAGGGAGTCGTTTCCCACAATGTTTTATACTATCAACAGCTCTCCAATGCTCGTTACCAAGTCAGTTTTATAAGTTAATATTTGTTCTGAATAATTACCAAACGTGTACCTTCCCTTTAAAGCTCAGAATGTCGTAGAACCAGAAATATTTTAAGGAACTGGAAAAAAAAAATCCAAGATTTTCTTGGAATGAACTTATAGGTTTAAAATTGAAAATGTATTTGTCAATCCCATAAAGTATGTGTTGGGAAAAAAATACTTGACTCAAATAACTTGACTCCAGGCTGTAGATATTTAAATTTGTGAAAACATTATAGTTTATGCATTAATTTTCCATACACCTATTTTTATGTAGGTTACGAGTCCACAAACATAACGACAAGCTTGCCCTCCAAAATATTTAACCCCTAGTTCACAAATGACTATAAAGTCTCTCATCCATCCAAAACCATAAATTTGTGTTTTATTGTTAATTTGTACCGCACTTTTGAAGCAAACCCATAAAAAAAAGTTCAGTAATGTGTCAGATATTTTATTGGGACTCCAAGGATTTGGCAAGGGGTTGAATAGGTTTAATAGAACTTTAATGGGTTGTTTTCGGGGACATTTAGTGGGAAAGATAGAAGGGGGACATATTTTGGGGGATGATACATGGCCGAGTATGTCACGAGAAAGATATTTGCTTTTCATCTTCTTTCATTTGATCTCTGAAATAAAGGATTCATTGCCTTGGATCGGTCGAAATGGTCTATGAAAAGTGTTTGAAAGCGTTTGTTATAACATGCATCATTCATGGTTGGAAATATGTTTTAAAAGTACAATATAATAATCCACACAATTGCATGGTTTTCCTTATATGTCGTGAACTAAAACGGCACGCCATTTTGTGGAGTCAAGTCATAAAATGGCTGCCACTTTTACAAAAGACTGGGGGGGCCCTAATTACCGTAAGTATATATGCGGATGTTCTTCAACACATGTGTGCCTTAGTGATTATTTGAAAACATTCCTGCCCCGTTTTAAAAATGGTTTTTGACAAAAGTATGCAACTGTATAAAAAAAAATAGTTGTCTGCGTTGCACAAAGCCATAAATCACCAGACTTTCTGCTAGTTGGCTGGTTAGTTTGGTTTTTTTTTTGACAAAAGCGCTGGGTGTTTTTAGGGGAAGACAGATTCAAAAAGTCAAGGCTGGCCTTTGTAGTTTTTTTTTTCAGGGGTCCAGACACAAAGTTGATCTGTTGATTTGATTTGATTTAACAAGGGCAAACAAACTCTGGCTGCCGTTACAAAGAAAAAGTAAAAAGGGTCTTTTGGGAGGTGTAATATCTCTTTAGAAATCATTGTGGACGCTTTGAACACTCGATCGTCCTGACAAGCTCTTTCCCAGAGAACCATATCATTCACACACACAAAAATTAATTTTGAGAAAAAGGTCTACTTGAGAGAAGACTTTATGTCCAGGTTGAGAGTCACTGCTGACAAAAAGTCTGAGTATCAAGATTTTAGGAGGTAGACCTATAACGATGGCATTTCAGCTCTGAGACTCTTAAGGAGTTATTAAAAACTTAAAGGCAGTGGACACTATTGGTTATTACTCAAAATAATTATTAGCATAAAACCTTTCTTGGTAAAGAGTAATGGGGAGAGGATGATAGTATAAAACATTTTGAGAAACGGCTTCCTCTGAAGTGACGTAGTTCACGAGAAAGAAGTTATTTTCCACGAATTTGATTTCGAGACCTCAGATTTAGAATTTGAGGTCTCAACATCAAGCATCTGAAAGCAAAAAACTTTGTGTTTTTTCTTTCATAGTTATCTCGCAACTCCGACGACCAATCAAGCTCAAATTTTCACAGGTTTGTTATTTTATGCATATGTTGAGATACAACCAAGTGAGAAGACTGGTCTTTAACAATTACCAACAGAGTGAAGTGTCTTTAAGGAGTTAATACAAACTTAAGGCTAGTTCTAAGTTTAGGAAGAGTAACTCGTCCCAACTCAAGAAAAGACTTGTCTTAATTCTTTGTGAAATCGACCCCTGGAGTTATAGATTCCAAGGAGCTTTTGGAAACAGTATCCTCAGTGCTATTAAAGTAGACCAAAGAGCATGACTTTTTAATTTGGAGAAAATAACAGCATTTTTTGTTTACCATTTTGTTTAAATTCAGACGAAAATCTGAAATTTCTCAAACCATGTTTTTGTTTGCGCAAGCCCGACTAATTTAATTTGGAGAAAAAATACAGCATCTTTTGTTTACCAGCCAGACTGGAAAAAGTCTGAATTCAGATAAAAGTCTGAAATTTCTTATTCCTGTTTTTGTACATGTGAATTTTAGAACCAAAAGTGTTGGGAATGGCCGATAAAATCTTGACACCTGACAACCGAAACCAAAAGTTACATCTCCTCAAGGCACAATTAAACCCAAACCAGACGCCCCATGAAAACCCAAGACAAGTAAAAAAGACAAGGAGTCCAAAATGGCCCATTACCGCAAGAACAAGGAGAGGTTTTGTGAACGGTTCCCCAGGGAAAAGCCGGTACCCATATCCAGTTGGTTTTGTATATGGATCAGATGTTTGCTACGACAGCCAAAGTTCAGCTTTTTAATGGAAGTTAATACGATCATGGCTCACCATGCGGTGTTAAATGAAATTAAGACCCTTGGTGTTATTTACACTGATATCCGTGCAATAGCGGGCTCACTTTCGGTTAGCTTTCTGTGTGGTAAAAATATGGCACATGTATTTTCAACATAATTTGGTGTCAAATTAAAAACATTATAGGACCATTTATACTTGTACGCTGTGCGCACAATTTGGTGTCAAGTGCTGTAAGTTACATCATGATCTTGGGGTCTCTCTGCTGTAGATTCCCAGGTTGTATCGTAAAGTTGGGTGTGATCCCATGCCATCTACTACTAACCTGTATCTGCTAAGCAGATTTGAGTGTCAAGGATGTACACTACATGTACGTATGACACTGAGCCCTAACTGTCTTTAGGGAAAATTCATGGATAATTTGTCCACTCAAGATGGATTATGTTGAGTTTCAATTTACACCTTCAAGTTACAGGTTTCACTTTTGGTTGATGTGTCCAGGGACTCAACTGAGGTCAAAGGGCAATAAAAATTTGAGGTCAAAGGTCATACACAATAGAAAGGTGCAGTCTATTTACCAGCTTGATTGTGAGACTGACTGAAGAGTCACTCAGGGAAAGTTTTTGCAACCAACTTCTTTTTTTTTCTTCAGCTGTTTTAAAAGAGGAATAAGTTTGCAATAGACTGCAAGTCTAACATAATATTTGATCTTTTCTGGACGGACCGAGTTAGTCCCAACTAAATTGACTTTTATGTATGCCCCATTCTCTTTATCAAATATTTCAGTTTGACATAGTTTACAGCAAGGATATATCCTATTCTTGAGAAAGTAAAATGTAGCAAAAGGTCTAGCATAGGCCTAGACCTTGCAAGTCTCACACAAACTTTGGGGGAAAACTTTGGTCCCCTGTATCTGTACATGAGGTAAACAAACTCTTAACCGATCCCAATATTTTGAAGTATACTGTAGTGTGCAAAATTTACACAGCCTATTATTGACTTTTTATGAAACCAGCCAGTTCTATACTTTCTAAACCATAAAGAAACAATCAATCTTTCTTAAACATACATAACCCTGACTCCAATAGAGGGCACAAAGACACCCCCAGGGATATACAGCTCTTCAGAAATAAGATTTATCATATATCATTGACGAATATGACAACACCAGACAGTACAACTGATTGAGAAATGATTGGGAACAATGATTTCGGTACCAGTGAAGGGTCACTGAATTGAACCAAATGAGAAGGAAGTTATTTTAGTTGAAATTGGAGTGAATAGTTCACTTTGTAGTTCAGACCAGAGTTTACCCTTTAAAGAAGAGCCATACTTAGGAAAATACTCCCAAAGTTAATGGGCATAACAACTTACTTGGCGAGAAGCACTACAGCTGTGGACCACGTGTATTTATAACTAATTTGAGAAAGATGTAAAAACAATTTTTCACCCAAAAAATGTTGAGCCTAAGAATCGATTTATGTTAGAATCTTTTCTCAGATTGTTAACGGTTGGTGTTCAGACCTAATGCTTCGCTTTTGAAAGGGCAAGGTACCACGGCGTTTTCTCCTTGATTAAGGGCACCTCTATGAGGAAATTGTAAATGTCAATTGGAACTTTAAAGGGGCACAAAGGCAGTTGCCCTTCTTGCCTACGTGTTGTAATATACATGCATATTCCAGAGGAAGAACATTGGAAGCTAACACTTCAAAAATAATTAAGTCTATCCTCTGGAAGTCCAACTCTATTATCACCTCAAGAAAATTTAAAGAAAAAAAACTACTTGTTTCATGAGTTTCATCAGAGGTTTTGGGGTGGAAGTTTTTCTAACAAGTGAACAAGTTCAAATGAGCAAGAACAGAAAAAACATCGGCCATTGTTACAGTTTTGTAGTCATTTGAAGCATGCCCTCTGTTGATATTTCTGAGGTAAGCAAAACTGCATTCTACTTGAGTCATTATCATAAAGTTTACACAGAGCAGACTGTATTTGCAACAGCCCCCTCTGTTGATCAGCAAACATTTTCACTACATGCCCTATTTAGAGCAACAGCCGATTATTCACCCTATTGACACATGAACTATTAGGGTCATCAGCTCATCCAAGCGTCTTGAAAGAGACCGCAGGGCCAAGTGGAAACCTTCATGGACAAACATAACAGTGTGGTTAAAGGGCTCCCTCTGTTGTTTCAAAACCAAAACCACTCACCAATATCTTAAGAGAGAAAAAAAACCACAAAATTTGTCTTACCATTTATTGGCGTGAATTCTACAAGGTCTGGCGACACCTGGAAGTTACCAAGCATCCCTCGCTGAATCTTGTTTTCCAGAGCTCTTCGTAGCGTAAACTCACTGTAAACGACCTCTGACCCAAGGTCAAACTGAGCTTCAATATATCCGTTATCACGGGGACTGTTGGATAAAAGTGGTTATTATCGTTAAATAAATGTGGAAACCACTATACTCCATCAAGGCTTGATAAATTGAAAACATATCTTTACTCTTTAAAAAAAGAAAATGTAAAAGAGAGATTGTCTAAATGATCTTCCCGGAAAGGTCAAGGAACTCAGCAAACCCCCACCAAGGGGCTATAAACACCAAGCTGGCAACCCGGGGTCACCTTGGTGAGAGGCGAGCGCTTTACACACGTGCCACTATTTCTCCACTCTTTATTACCACACAGCATGAAACAATTACCAGTTGATACTTACACAAACTGAAGTATAGTTGCAAACTGTGTTCCTGGGATTTCTCTATAAATTTCCTCGACCTGAAATATACATTAACAAATACTATGAGTACATGTGTTATGAAATTAATGTAGGATTTGAAACTTTGCATGGTGAAACTACGATATAGTAAAGGTTTGCGATAATACAATTTAATGATAATCTCTGAATGAGTTGAGATTGTTATGATACTAAGATAAGATAAGATAAGATAAGAACTTTAGTAATATCCCACACTAGGAAAATTAAAACGCAGCCAAAGTTTCAAATTCAATTCAAATAATTTAGTTATAAATTACTTCTTTCTCAAATGCTATGTTACTTCAGAGGGAGCCGTTTCTCACAATGTTTTTTATCTTCAAGTAAGCGCTCATCCTGCAATCAGATTGGCAGAATGGAGTGGTGATAAAAACCTATATTGCACGGCTAATATCACTACCATGCGTCTTGTGTGTTCTATGTCACGCGCCAAGTTTGCTTGAGGATAAATACGTTATCACACGCGCGCTCGTGGAAATACGGAAAATTTAGCGCGTCTGCGTCCCATATCTTCGGCCTCGTTGGATATGGGACGCAGAAGCGCTATATTTTTCCGTATTCCACTCGCGCTTGTGTGATAATTTATAATATTAACAACAGAGCTCTCCATTGCCTGTTACCAAGTAGATTTGTCAAAGTGGATTTCGATAGACCATACATACCTTCGTAGTAAGACTTTCAGAAAGTGTTCTGAAGGCACTAGACAACCTGTTGCCATGATCCAAGGTGTACCTTACATTGGTTATGACCAAACCGATGCGATAATATGCAACAGCAGCTGAAAATAACAAACAAAACAAAGTTATTTTGTGGTTCACTTATCCAATCGAAAGAGAATAATCCCAACGGCGTTGACCGATCACATCTTCAAAAAGTCAAACTTGTTAAAATCCTCTTGCCATTTTGAGGCGGAGCAGTTTAGTGCATTGGCTAGAGTTCTCAGCCCGATTTCACAGAGCTGCTTTTCAAAAAGAAAACAAAATCGCTTAAAATGCTTCTGCTAAGAGAAAACTAGCAGGATATTCAGTCATAGATGGTACATGACATAATATGGTATTTTGGCTGGTAACCTTAGTCCAGTGAGAAAAACTTTACTAAAATTGGGTCCTGACGACTGAATCATCAAAGTGTGGGTTCGATTCCTAGGCAGGGCACCATAATAGCTTCTCTTAACCTAGGTGCAAGCTTGACCTTTGACATTTGACCTTAAACGTACCTGTTGGAGGTTCTGTTCCACTTCCCTCTGATTGATCTGACCCTGACCCTTCCTCATCTTCTCCAGTGTTGAAGATACCGGGTGGCGTCGACGAACCAACTCTGTTTATCGCTTGTCTCCTTTCTCTAATGTGCGGATCTTCCACAAGGGCTAATTTTGGTAAACTTTCCATTTCTTCTGTTTCAAACAATTTTCCTACATGACGTTTCGACGGCTTTGCCTTCCGATTTTGGCGTCCATTGTTTTTTGTAAATGGTAAATATCCCTCATCCTGAGTTGGGAAAAAAAGGGAAAAGAAGAAAGCAATAGTTTAGTTGAAGTTTTAAAAGCAATTGGAAAGCAGTTGTACGGGCATTTCTCAGATAGAATACTGCCCTCTATTGTTCAAAATACACCAGCCACAGTGAATTTCTTTATCCTGCTAGACTTTGGAAAGCACTTGGTACATACAGCAGGCCTTAAAATAACCCAAGTCACCCACAGCAACTACCGTGGTGCCCTGTGCTTTTGTTGTGTTGTGGTGCCAGTGGCAAAGTTCCAACACAAATTTTACATTTTCCTCATGGAGTGCCCCTTAAGACGATGTGACCTATGTTTACATTCAAACCGCCCTCTGTTGACAAAACACTGTATACGTCATGTTTCGCTGGGCAAAAAGACGCGTAGTCATGGTAAGATTGCGTACACTTTCTAGCTGGCTGCCGAAACACAAAGGTTTCGCCCGGCGGTATGAGCGCGAATCATGTTATGGTTTTCGAGTGACGTCAGAGGTCACATCGTCTACACCAGAGGAAAATTGCTGTGCCCCTTCAAGAGTGACGTTCAAGGCCTGATACAGTGCATACAACCCAGCGGTGTTTGGTTTAAAAAATAATAAAAAATATTATATCATAATCATATTAAAAACATAAAACTATAATCTGACATCTTGGCACCATGAATTACTCATACACCATACCTACACCCCCCCCCCTCCCCTTCAAGTAAAACGTAAGTCGATAGTTCATCACAAAATATTTTGGGTAGTTGCAAATTGCTCCGGGAACCTCAAAAAGCCAATTAAAAAGTTATTTATCACCACAACCAAAAGAGTCAAATAAAAAAGGCCAATTATTCCTGCTAGGAAAATAATCTTTTCTTGTGGAAACGTTTTGAGGGGGAACATATGGTACGCAGATGGAATTTTCATACAATTGTGAGAGGTTGAATCTAGTGTCGGAGAACTTTATGCCAGGATTAATCAGCTGTGGTCTTACTTTGCCCCTGACATGTGGGGGAGGGTTTGACAAAAAGCTGTTTTTATAATATTCTCTCAGGTATTTTTTATTCAAAGCAAAAACAACGTGAACATTATTATGCTTGTCAAATTTCGTAAGGCCTTGTCACGCAAGTTTAAGTTTAAGAGGCAACTTTAAGGCAACTAACTGCACTGTATGCAGAAGGAACACTTCGGCAGCCACAGACATTTCACTGACACAGTGAAAGTATCAAACAGTCCCCAACACAACTAGGCAATGTGAAGATGAAATCACCCCTATCTCCCCCCCCCCCCCACATTTCCCATATCAAAGGAGGTGTGCCATCCATGCATCTCATCTCATCCTAATTATAAAATCAGTACAAATCTTTGAGAGGTCATGTGAGTTTAACCCCAACTGCACGGACACACACACTAGACACACGCCCCGGTCCCATGCCACGCGAATCAGATCAAATGAAGACGCCCACTGTGCTCTTCCACATGTTCTATGGTGTCAGGTTAAACTAGTTGAGACATGGCATGTGTGCAGATGAGACATCCTACCATAAGATTGTACAAGACCAAGTAGCTTCTGGGAGACAGTGAAAACTTCTCGGAGGCAACAGCTCTTTGGGGAATGGTTCGGCTTGTCACAAAATTGAGGAGGGTTTCCAGGATGTGGCCTTCACTTTTTCAGTGACTGGCCAGAAGGTCCTGTTAGATGCTTATTCCACTAGTCCGCCAGCTTTCACTGCTCCATGTTTTCTTACGACATTGTTTCATTTATTTCATTTAGCAGGGACTTATAATTTAAAGTAATATGAAGCAGTTTACATGTAGCAGCAATAAACAAAAGTAACCAGCAGGACTACTACATAGCTACACAGAAATTTGACTGGTCCCGAGTGTTTTAACTTGCATAGTAGACCAGTGTTAAAGACAGTGGACACTATCTATATTTTCCGTATTTCCACGAGCGCGCGTGTGATAACGAGTTTATCTTCAAGCAAACTTGGCGCGTGACTAGAACACACAAGACGCAGGTAGTGATATCAGCCGTGCAATAAAGGTTATTATCACCACTCCATTCTGCGAATCTGATTGGAGAATTAGCCCGTACTTGAAGATAATATTACTTGTCAAGATTTACGGACCTCAACAGTTCACCATTAATAGTAAAGACAAATATTTCTGGTGTGGGAAAAGATCTGAGCGGCAACATTTTTTACTACAAGACATGTTGTCTAAATGGAAACTTTCTTGAAATTCAATCCCCAGGGGAGTAAACAAGGTTTCCAAATAGACATGACTGTCAGCATAATTATGTTATAACCATTAAGCCTCGGTAGAAACAGGTTTCTTTTCCATTTGTACATTTTGTCGAAATGAAATCGATTCCGCAGAAGCAATTTTAGGAATTGAATACCAGTTTCTCAAGGACATTACACATGTTTTTTATTACATATATATTTTTATTTCAGCTACAGTTAAGTTTGAAGGGTCTGAGATGGTCATCAAAATAATTTCATTCCCCTGGCCAACATGTTTCTCTTGACTCGTTAAAGTGGAAGATGTTTTGATGACTCCAGTGGCTAGATTACACCTTGAAAATGTGATGACTTATTATCTAGGGACTACCGGTAATATGCATTAAGTCTCAAAGCGGAAGTACTGATACTATATCCAGCCATAGTCCATTGAGATGCACTACCCTAGATGTTCAAGGGGCGTCATCCTCTAGACCAAGGGGAGACCCAGGACCGCTACACTAGTTCCCTTTTTGTGGTGATGAGATTCTGTAAATCCTCAGAATTAGAACACCCAGGAGGTTCAGGGGGCTTCATCCTCTAGACCAAGGGGAGAACCAGGACCACAACCCGGATCTCTCTTTTTGTGGTGATGAGATTTTGTAAATCCTCTGAAATGTAACACCCAGGAGGTTGAGGGGGCTTCATCCTCTAGACCAAGGGGAGACACAGACCCACTACCCGGTTCTCTCTTTTTGTGGTGATGAGATTCTGTAAATCCTCAGAATTAGAACACACAGGAGGTTCAGGGGGCTTCATCCTCTATACAAGGGGAGACCATGCCCACTACCCTGGTCATTTATTTCATCAATAGTGAGTTTGTAAATCCTCTGAAATGAAACACCCAGGAGGTTCAAGGGGCTTTCCTTCAGACCAAGGGGATACCCAGGCCCATGTCCCTAGTCCTGTATTTGTGGTGATGTAGAGACTCTGTAAATCCTCTGAAATGTAACACCCAGGAGGTTCAGGGGGCTTCATCCTCTAGACCAAGGGGGGACCCAGGACTGCTACCCCAGTCATTTATTTGTGGTGATGTACATGTAGAGAGTCTGTAATCCTCTAAGACCCAACACCCAGGATAATTCAGGGGGCTTCATCCTCTAGACCAAGGGGTGATGTAGAGAGTCTGTAAATCCGCTGAATTGTAGAACCGATGGGGTTCAGGGAGCTTTATCCTGTAGACCAGGGGGAGACCAAGGCCGAACTAGCCCAGGTCCTTTATTTGAGATAGAGAGTCTCAAATCACGTTACCAAGCCCAGCATTCGCAGGATGGGTTAAAAAAACAACTGAGAGCTCACTTCTCAATAGTGATTGCCAGAATTTGAAACGGAATGCCCATGTGTTTGCCCTTTCAGTCTAGATTCGTAAGACCAACTTGAGTTGACACTCTCCGCCGACACAGTAACCCAACCTGGATTGCTTGCACTTACCCAACTATTTTCATAAGAAGAAACACTACGGTCGCCATGGAAAAGACACTGGGTTATGTTTTCGGACTCGTCTGGGAAACTTTTCACCCCTTCTAAGTCAATAGCATTCAGGAAGTTAATGCCAGTTAGAAACAACCACAGGATTTCCAGCAGATTAGCCCAGCCTTAGTTAAACTACCAATTAAGTACATATGTAAATAACAATAGACAAAATGCAATCGTCATCGAAACAGTTCAGATCGGGGTTCTCCCCTGGGCCCTATTTTATAGAGCTGCTTAAAGACAGTGGACACTATTGGTAATTGTCAAAGACTTGCCTTCACAGTTGGTGTATCTCAACATATGCATAAAATAACAAACCTGTGAAACTTTGAGATCAATCGGTCATCAAAGTTGTGAGATAATAATGAAAAAAGAAAATACCCTTGTCACACGAAGTTGTGTGCATTTAGATGGTTGATTTCGAGACCTCAAGTTCTAAACTTGAGGTCTTGAAATCAAACTCGTGGAAAATTACTTCTTTCTCGAAAACTATGGCACTTCAGAGGGAGCCGTTTCTCACAACGTTTTATACCATCAACCTCTCCCCATTACTCGTCGCCAAGAAAGGTTTTATGCCAATAATTATTTTGAGCAATTACCAATAGTGTCCACTGCCTTTAAAGGCAGTGGACACTATTGGTAATTACTCAAAATAATTATTATGATAAAACCTCACTTAGTAACGAGTAATGGGGAGAGGTTGATAGTATAAAACATTGTGAGAAACGACTCCCTCTGAAATGACATAGTTTTCGAAAAGACTGGTCTTTGACATTTACCAATAGTGTCCAGTGTCTTTAAAGGATTTGGGTACTTTTTGTAACACAAAACACAATGTCCACAGATTTACAATAAACTTTTGTATATAATGATAATAATAATACATAATAAGACTAGTAATGCGCACGTATCCACCCTGCTGGGTGTTCAAGGCGCAGTAAATCCCAACAACAAACAAAACAAAACAAAACAAAGAAAAGCAGACACTACAAAATTAGTCCTTGAAAATCTGTGACATAAGATAAGTTTTGAGAAGAGATTTGAATGTTGTGGTACAAAGACAAGATCTAAGGTCAAGTGGTAGAGAGTTCAAGATGCGTAGCGCGGCTGAAGTAAAGGACCTGTCTCCCCATGAGTGTCGAGACTTGGGTTCAATGAAAAGAAGCATGGAACTTGATCAAAGATTTCTTGATGAAGATTTCTTGATAGTAGAAAGCTCACCTTAAAATATTATTCGCTGAGGTGCTGTAGTTTTTGAGAAATGAGTAAAACAATGTCACGAAAATAATTTTAACTTGTTATACTACAGCACCTCAGCAAGTAATATTTTAAGGGAAGCTTTCGACCATCATTATCTTTAAACTGTGTGAGTTTAATGTAAATCTGTGGATATTATGTTTTGTGTCCTACAAAAAAGTACCCAGACCGTTTAAGCAGAAAATGCTTAACAATTTTATGACTAGCAGAAATGAGCAGGATACCAGTCACAAATTGTACCGGTACATGTGATACAATAGGATAGTTTGGCTGGTAACCCTGTTCTGGTAAGCATAACTATGTTGTGATAGCTACTTTTTGTGATTAAACTGAAATAAGGCCCAGGTTTATTCAAGACTTAGGGGCATTGTTGTAATTTGCTCTTATTTTGATATCTTATGCTACAACACACTGACTTCATTAATTTTTTAATTTTTTAATGTCGACAGCTGATTATTTTGCCATTTCTCTTTACTTCGTTGTCCGCTGCTTTCTCATTGTCAATATTCAGGAAGCAAAGTTTCTTTGCACTGATGCATTTAAGTGCACTCATGGCAACGTTCGCATTCCAAAGGTTATTATTTGTGTCCCACTCAATGTGTTTTTCTATACTTCGCTTGATGTCCATGAAATTGAAATTTCAACAGTATCGACCGTTGATGCATAACTGTCAAGTGAAGTCCCAGTTTTGACAACTCTACACAAACTATTTTTTCAAGGGTAAACATGGAGTTGTTACCGACTGGTCTAGGCCGTTTACTTTGTTCAGTCTAAAGAGAGTGGAGTAAGTTGATTTAGTAAAGTATGACACCAGACAACCCGGGATCTAGAAAAACTGGTGAAGACAAGTTGTCACGTTTTGAGTAAAATCTTTGCTGAAACCAGCAAGGCATGATGAGGTTATTGTAAGGTACAGAGACAGGCGCCCAGTCGACTGGAATCATTGACCCTTTTACTTCTAAAAATTCAGGGGGAAACAAAATAATTTTATTACCTCTCTGTTGTAAAATACAAATACGTTTGTACAAGCTGTGATTCAACCTTATGAATGTCATGATTTCTTGTTTTATCTGGCAATGGAAGTAATTTTTCCCATGAGTTTAAAGTAACGCCTGTAACAAAACTGATTCTTACAAAAATATATTGAAATATCAAGTTATAAGCTACATGTACAAGGGAAACTGACTGGATAAATTAGATGGAATTTTTTTTAAATGATTTGGATTTGAAAAAAAGAAAAGTTGACTTTACTGGGAATTAAACCAACAACCTCCGGTCTGTCCATGCGCCCAACTAACTGAGCTAGCTACATATCATATTGGCCGTCTGCATATTTTATCAAATATTGATTGTTTTTTACCTAAAACTTGTAAGTTGACGTTTGCCTTAGAGCCTAAAACTTACGGATTTTCAGAAGTTTAATTATTAAATCTTGCTTGGCTATACTTCAAATACAATCAAATGGTTTTATTTTGTTTATGTTTGTTATAATACCAATCTAAAGAATATAACTTTAGTGGAGGGACAGAAGGAGTAACTGAAGCATGGAATAAGCTTGTGCGATATCACGATATAATCGAATATCGCGATATTAATTTGGAAACGATTTTGATATTGGAGCGATTTGGTTTTAATCGAAATATCGATATATCGCGATATATCGCGATATCGATTAAATATCGCAATATCACGATGTATTTCCTAGCCGAGACATCTTGCACCCCATATGTTTGGAGCAAAACCAGAAGAATAGGTCATTAGAACACCTCTCTTATGCTATGACTGTCTCTTCTACAACTTTCATTTGGAGTTTGAAGACTGATGATGTCAAATTTAATTAATCGCGATTATATCGAATATCGCGATATATTGTCGGCAATATATCATGAATAAAATAAATCGATATCGCCCAAGCTTAGCATGGAAAAGACTTATTCAAAAAAAAAATTCTACTGTTTACAAACCTACATTCCTCTTAATAAAACAAGCCCCAACCTTTGTCAAGGACAACTATGTCAGGCACTATCTAACCCAACACATGTAAATTTAGCCTGTTTACAGTTCAAGATTATTTATCTGAAATGTAAACAAATTCCTAGAAAAGTTTAGATCTTTATTAGACACTGGACACTATTGGTAATTGTCAAAGACTAGTCTTCACAGTTGGTGTAACTCAACATATGCATGAAATAACAAACCTGTGAAAATTTGAGCTCAATCTTGTAAAAGTTGCGAGATAATAATGAAATGCTTTCTGATGCTTGATTTCGAGACCTCACATTCTAAACTTGAGGTTTCGAAATCAAATTCGTGGAAAATTACTTCTTTCTCGAAAACTACGTCACTTCAGAGGGAGCTGTTTTATACTATCAAACTCTCCTCATTACTCGTAATCAAGAAAGGTTTTATGATGATAATTATTTTGAGTAATAAATAAAACCCAATAAGTAATCAAGTAATATAATAAACCATAAGAAAAACTGGCTGCATTATTTTCGAATAATTCTTGGTTAAAGCCATTATACACTTTCGGTAAACAGTATTGTCCAAGTCCCACACTTCGTGTATCACAACTTATATATAAAATAACAATCCTGTGAAAATTTAGGCTCAATCGGACATCGGAGTCGGGAGAAAATAACGGGAAAACCCCACTCCTGTTTTTCGCGCGTTTCGCCGTGTCATGACATGTGTTTATAACAAATCCATAATTCTCGTTAACGAGAATTTATATTGTTTTACCGTTTTCTCAAAAAGTAAAGCATTTCATGGACTAATATTTCAAGAGAAGTCTTTCACCATTACCTTCTGTAAACCCTGTAAATTATTTGTAAATCTGTGAACTTTTTTTTTTTTCTGTACCGAAAGGGTCCAATGGCTTTAACAAAGAAAATAATTCTAAAGCGGAATTTGAGCCTGTGACCTCCAGTTAATGTGCCAGCGCTCTACCAACTGAGCTCTAAGTTGGAGCTCTCCCTATAAATAAATGTTACTTTAAGATTCTGAGATTTGTACTAATGTTTCATTCAACCTCTTACAAAGTACCTAAAAGACGTGAGCCCCCCCCCCCCCCAACTTGGAAGATTTATTCTGACCTTGCGAGCAGCCCAGACTCCACGACTCCCCTTGAATTATACACACTGTAAATCCTCTATAACAAGAGACAGTTTATCAAAATCATAAATAAATTTGATAATTCCCAGCGGAGGATCGGCTCTTATTCCCCCTGGAGCAAGAGCAAGATTCCTTGAGATGTATTCAAGACGAAGAAGGATTCACTTCATCCATCTTAACACTTCTTTACTTCATCCATGTCAATACTGCGTTGAAAGTTGAAAGTGACTTACAAAACAGAGATAGGACCTGTATGCCATGAGTTTGTTATCACCGTTGCATATATAATGTTTCAGAGGCTGAACTGTGGTCTACCACCCCTGAAGGGAGAATTTAAGGAGTGGAGCGGAGGGTCATTTTGAAGTCAAACATTTCCGAAGGAGAGTGTGGAGGCTTGCTAGGTGCAAATGTCCAATCATCATCCCTCAATAGATCGTATTGAATATGAGGTCACAGGCTCAAATATCTGACCTACAAGATGGCGTCTGTGTGTGTGCGTGCAAGTGTGCGTGCATTTGCCGTGGAAATCAAACCGGGAATGTTGCGTGCTGCGTGCTTTGTTGATGTACGCGTTTGGACGGGCATATGTTTTGCCCTACAAGATGGCGACTTTTCATAGCAAAAAGAGATTACTCAATACAGTCTACTTGCTGAGCAAGAAACAAGGTTTATGGTTACTACTGTACATGTAACTGGGGGTTTAAAGGCACTGCACTCCTTTGGTAATTGTCAAAGACAAGTCTTCTCACTTGGTGCAAGCATCAGTCATGCACTCTAATCAAGGAATTGTAATTTCTTACTTCATATTTATATAGATTTTATTTGTACAAGTTGCCATTGTGAGTTCAACAAAATCTCTAACGAGTTAACACCCTCCCCCCCCCAATTTTCCAGAAATAAGTTTAATTGGCATCAAGCCAATAATTTCACTACATTAGTCTGACATCCTACCTCTACACAAACATACTGTACTACAACATTACATTAACTAGATCAACATTGGTTCAGCTTAACATGGCACCAGTCCGCCACTTGTCACATTAGTCCAGTGACCCTAGACATGCCCTAACAGTCTCCAAAACAAGTCTGAGTTTGTCTAATTGGGTGTGAAAGTGTTATTACAGTCACAAGATTGATACTGTAATAGACAAAACATCTTCCCCCCCTAAAAAAAAAAAAACGGCGAGTTAAACACATTTTTGCATTTAGTTCGCTAGTTCCTTGGCACACAGCCATTAATGCTTGCACGAACATACCCCCTCACAGACCTACCCCCCCCCCCTTCAAGGAACAAACTAACATCCATACTTACAACCATGAAGCCAATTATTGACCAAACAGTGTGAAATCCCTACCCACATTAGCCCAGCGACCCCTGGTGACCTCTTGGTCTCCAAAACAAGTCTGACAACTCAATTGCGTGTGAAATCTAAATAAAGATCAGAGTAGTGGGTGTTGTTGTTCCAGTGAGTTGATACAGACTCAACATCACTGCAGATGGCCAGACATAAAACACAATAAAGACCTCCAAACTGTATACACGCACTTTCACACTGTCCCCGCCTAGGTCCCTATGCTGTGGGGTTCCCAGAGGCTTTAGGACTTATCCCTACTCCAGAACAGGGGTTGAGTGATCCGCAAGGTACACCATTTGCTGGGGGGGGGGGAGATCAGGGGTAAAGTGATCCAATTGGAAAGGACTGGTCGTTGTTCCCCAGGTTGTCCTTGAGGAAGATACATGTACTTTACCATAATTGTTTTGTCCTATGGATGGGACATTGCATTCTAGGTTCTGTGTACTAGGACAGGCCTCTATGCTTCGTTTTTGAAAGGGCAAGGGCACCAAGGCATTTTCTCCTTGGTTAAGGGCACCCTATGAGGAAGTTACAAATTTTTACAGGAGCTTTTCAAGGGCTTCAAGGCATTGACCAGGGGGCATGGAGGCAATCACCTTTGTTGCCTCCTTGAAGTATCAGGCCTGCTAGGATTTGTATAGTGCTCGTAAAAGAACACTAAATCGTTGAAAAGTAGTGGTTAACCCCAGTGATTCTGGTTTACGGTGCTCGGGTTGGCATCGAGGTTTCTTTCCATGCCGTCAACCTCTAGGATCTTGGATCTTGGTTCGAGTCCCGTTGGGGCACTTTGTAGATTGTACCCATGCATGCACGGTATTTCCTATAGGAGACAGGGGCAAATGCACCAAGGTCATTGCCTTGATGCCTCTTGAAATGTTCCAGTACAAATTGAAATTTCCCTTAAAAATAAATGTTCATTTTTAAAGCAAAACCCACTTAGAAAAACCCTGCCCTTCAACCAACAAAGTAATAACCCTGTGAACCTGCCCTAAGATAACCTTTACTTAAGAACTGATGTTGCAACTTTTTTTTTTAACAATGCTTTTTAACGTCTTCTTTAATCACGTTACATCTTTGTCACAATGTATTTATTGCTTCAAAGCTAACTCCCATTAACTAACTTCCCCCCATTTGAGCGTTACACGGGAAATGAAATTATGTCACAGATTCGAACTTTCCTTCCTGACAAGCGACTTTCTTTGTCTGGTTCGTTTAATGAAGCAAAGCAGTTTCAGCACACTTAAAGGAAGGCATTATAGACCGGACCAATTAATTAAATGTGTGTTTCCTTTTTATTTTCTCTTCCCTAGCATATTCGAAATGTTACATAAATTCAGAACATGAATTATTCAAACTATAAACGTCAAGAAACACATACTAAAAGTAGGGTTATAATTTGTTTTTTTGTCAACATAATAAAGTCCTAATTTATTGGCAAAAGACACGCAATAAAAGTCACCTACGAAAGTTTCAGCTTAATACATACAGTGTCTACTTGCTGAGAAAACAGCAGAGAAAAAAAACTGTCACTGTATTTTCACAAAAAGTAAAATCCTACGTTTAGTGAGGCCACAGTCAACCACATCTCTGGCCCATTAAAAACATTGTGTAATTTTTGACAGGTACATGAATGTCGCTTCGTAGGACCGGTGATGATTTACAACAGAGTACATTTCTCAGGCAATTGTCACTAATTAACTTTTTATTCAATTTTAAAAAGTAAATACTACGGGCTATCTTAAGAAATTATTAAGTTGCACTCAGGAAAATCCCACGCACCACATTCAGTTCCATCCAGACATCTGCTTCTAAATTGAAATCGACTGGGCACTTGGCGGACGGGTAAATGAAAATATCTAGCCTCACAGTGACCCCATGTTGACCTCACGTGTAGAACCCCTGTGCCAGACCAAGTACAACTACAATTCACTGTACATATTTCTGGCCACTAGTATTTCAAAATCAGCGGGAGATTTCTGACGTCATGCATTAAAGGAAATTAAGGGAAAGAATGTTTTTTTTACTTTAAAAAAATATTGGCACTTGTACTTGATGAACCAACTGTTCATTTTTAAGTGAGATTCTGATTGCATTCCTGCCAATGTAACTTAAGAGTTCAATGCTTCATTTCCCCCGATACAAAGCGGGACCAAGGGTACTGGAAATCAAGCTCAAAATATCCCCTTTTCAGGAGGTTACTCTGTAATCCCAGAGTCCAGACGAGGATTATGAGAGATCAATAGGCTGCCACCATTGTCTTTCACTGAATTTTGCATAAGGCAGGCAAGTCCACGATTCCAGCGTACCATTGCAGAGTTATCAGCCATGGCTTACGGCCAGGGTCCGGACTCTTACAGCAAGGCATTCAATAATTTCTCAAAAGAGAACAAGAAAACCTGTGCGTTTTTTGAGAAGGTTTGTTGTATTTGTTGTATTTAGTTAGATTTTTATTTTTATAATGATATTCTCACAACAAAAATTGCATCAAAAGTTCTGAAAAATAATACCGTGCAGAGGTTTATAACAAAAAATTCATTCCAATGTGAAATTATGGTTTAAAGTCTAGCACCCTTGATTGCAATTCTGCAGTTGCGCAGCACGAGTTCATGATTCTTTTATTGGGAAGTTTTGATTGGTGGATGATGATACCATGTGACCAAATGCTTTTAAAAGACTCAATCCAAAACTCGATTGTGACTCATAACTCAAGAGTACATTTAAACTCTACATATAGTTAAATTTCACCCTTGTTTGCAATTCTGTAACTGCGCACCATGAGTTCAATAACTCTTTTATCAATGTAAGAGTGGATATGATACCATGTGACCCACTGCTTTTAAAAGACTCAATCCAAGACTCGGTTGTGACTCACGAGTTTTAGAGTCCCTTTAACAGTCTCCACAATCTATTTCATCCTTGATTGCAATTCTGTAAATGCGCAGCACGAGCTCAATAATTCTTTGATTGGGAAGCTATGATTGTGTGAGGAATTGTGATACCATATGTGACCCACTGCTGTCACCGAGAGTCCTGTAGCTTCGGAGAAGGTTACACAGGTGATGGCCGCGGTGTTCATTCATTACAACAACGGAGCGAGAAAACGTTACATCCTACAGCTGCCTTAGGGTCAGGTCCTCAAACTCCCACAGAGGGTCCAAGCTCAAACCCTCCAACCCCCAACAAAATGCCGGCAAGGAGAGACTTTTTTTCTCTCAGTGTGAGTACATCCATGGGAGCCCTCATGAATTTTGCTTTTATGTTTTGGGAGCCTCCATGAATTTTGCTTTTATGTTTTTAAATTTTGATTCCGTGTCATGATCTGTGGTGGTGGAACCTCCAGAAGGTGGCAGCTCTAAAAAAGAAAATACCTGGGCCCAATTGCATAGCACTGCTTAATATTAAGCAGACAATTTTCTGCTAGTCAGTAAGTGCCTGCTAATGGCTAAGCAAAAATGAGCGTGATAATAGTCACAATTTGTACATGTGTCATGGTTGTTAGGCTGGTAACCTTACTCTGGTAAGCATAATTTGGTTGTGCTTAGCTACTTTTTTGTGCTGAAGCAGCTCTGAAATATTGTGCCCGGGTTGGATTATCTACTCTCCCTGTCTAAAAGTTTACACTTCCCCCAATTTTGTTTATTGTTACAGGTAGGTTCATAGACTATAGTAACTACTTCAAAATTCATCAATAAATGGAATAAAAGAGTGGCAACAAGGTCTTAAACATCTACGACCCTGCAAGGTTTTAAATTATGGTTGAATTGAAGACAGAGTCACTACTCGTTTAACATCAATTGCAGAGAAAACCTGACCTTCAGAACTCTGAATTCAGCAGACAAATTGAATTTAGAAATATTTGTTCATATGTCTGGGAAAAAAATATGAAATGTACTGGGGTTTTTTCCTCAGGGTGTTCTCAATCTCATGTGCTGTGTGGATTCTTAAGGGCTAACATTTTGTATTATGTGTCACTGCACGCTGCGATTTGACATTTTCATCCATTCGTGTTAACTGCCTTGAGGACTCCATAATGTGTACCAATTTAGTGTCAAAATTTACAGAGAATCAAGGCCGAGTTATAGTCGGTCGGGCGATCGGAAATCTTGATGCGCGATCATAAAAAGACACAGTTTTTAGACCTCATTCGACTATTAACCGACCTTAAGGCTTTGTCTGAGGTGTTCAAACTTAAAGGTACAGGTCAGATACTTCACGGAGGCAACAAAGGCGATTGCCTCCATGCCCCCTGGTTATTGCCTTGGTGCCCTTGAAATGCCCTGGCAGTAGAAATTTACAATGTCCTCATAGGGTGCCCTTTACTGAGGAGAAAATGCCTTGGTGCCCTCGCCCTTTCAATACGAAGCATACAGGCCTGAAATTGTGTTTTAATAGACGTTACCAAACTCTTACACTACCTTTAACCCTAACTTACAAAACTCCAACTGTGCTATAGGGTGCACACAAACAGTGCTGCAAGTAGGTTATAAGTGTTTCAGGGGTCTGGAAACTAACCCTGTGCAGAGGGTCTGTGGTCTAGCCCACTACTAATACCCTCCCTGCAGAGCGATACCAGACTAAACCCACTCACATTCTTCCAGCATGACGACATGCTCTAAATTAGCAATAAACTGCTTGACCTGCTGTGGGTTACAGTTGTGTAGATGGGTGGAAGAAAACCTCAAGTCATCAAAATCTTTTTATGAGATTCTATGAGTCTCTTAAACAAATTATGAGACTCAAGTTAAACAGTCTGGGTATTTTTGTCGGACACAAAAAAACACAATGTCTACAGAATTACTTTAAGCTCAAACAGTTTGAAGATAATGATGGTAGAAAGCTTCACTTTAAATATTACTTGCTGAGGTTAGTAAAACAAGTCACAAAAATAATTTTTGTCTCCTGAGACAAAAATTATTTTAGCAAGTAAAACATATTTTCAGGACGTTGTTTTGCTCATTTCTCAAAAACTACAGCACCTCAGCAGGGCCTGTAATGTTTTAAGGTACGCTTTCTACTATCATTATCTTTAATTCTCAGGGAACTTTAAGTAGAATCAGAGAGTGTCAGCAGCTCTGTTAATATCTTGTGACTTATCTAGACCCATCCTAAAAATCCTGCACGACGGAATTTGTGAATGGCAGAAATTATCACAGTGGCCATAATCCCGCTCCCATAATAACAAAATAATCCTCTTTAGTTTCTTCAGATCATCCACAATAATCACATAATCCTCCAAATCCCAGAGGATTAGCCGCACAAGACAAAGTCGCAAATCTCTCACAGCATAACTCTGTTGTCAAGATATTGAAAAGATGGCACTCAGGTCTGGAGAGGACAAGAGTCTCTTAGTCTGGTCCTTGCTCTAGACTATGGTTTGTCCATAGAGAAGGGATTATGATCCAGACCTCATTGTTTACTTCACAGCAACTTCTTACTAGACCATTGTTATGTTTCGAGGGGGGCAGATATTAAAGGGAAGGGTATAACAACAGTTTGGCAGAAAGTGCAATATTGTATTTTTCATACAAAAAAATAACGTTTACAAAAATCGAATGTCTACCGAACGTTCTTAACGAAGGTGCTCCTTTTCTGCAGGGTTGGCCCCATGCACAAGTTGGCATATCGGGAAGATACTCACTGCCGATAAGCCAGCCAATTGCAAGCCGATAAGCGCAAACGGCGGTCAATTCGCACAAAAAATTATTTGTCAGAATATTTTGTTACTTCGCAAAAATTTTGTGGCTTTCAAAACCAATATAAACTCCAAGTAGAAAACATTCAGAGCTTACTTTAATCTTAATGGTTTGTTTTTTATTTTAAGTTTTATAATTTGGTTTCATCTACCATTGACAATTAGCATACTGATTCTGTATGCAAGGGATGCTGGCAGGGTTAGTGTCCTGCCCCCTCCTTATTAAATGAATTACCCCTATCGATGACACCCCTCTTGGATGTGTGGTATGGTCCAGCTTAGGAAATCAAGGCGTATGAGCTGGGCAGTGTGTACGATGTGGTTTTAAAAGACAATGCAAATCAACTATGTCAGCATGTGTCAGCAGCAGCCCTCACTGCAGGGTTGAAAGAACAAACCATAATGCACAGAATGTCTTTCTTGAAATCTGGACCATCTTGATTTATCGTTAACGTCCAAAACCCGTAGACACCCGACAGTCCCTTTAAGGTCTTGTAGCACAAATCTTTAATACCTTTCGGAAGCTAGACACACATTGTGTTTATTCACTAGATGATTAAGTTTGATCAGGTGGTTTGTGATTGACTCACTCGGTCAATGCCTGCTGAATGTCATCAACACCTGGGTGATCCCGCAATTTTCTGACAGCCCCAGGCTAGATACATTGTACCATTAGAGTGTACTCCTACAGTTTAGTGTAGAAAGTGACAGTCTACTGGAAAAACACTTCTCTATTTCTCAAGACAATTTGCACTTCGAGCACCTTTTATATGACTCATCATGTGCCCGGACCAATAGGTCATTTAAGCAATAAAATGGCTCCTGACCCATAAGTATAAAAACTATTAATTGAGACAACAGAACTAGCTGTTGCGAATTAAATATTGCTAAATATATAAGCAGGCAACCAAATACCTCCTTGGCTCTCCATAAAGTTTGGCTTAGCAATTAAAGTGTTCAGTCCAAAGCGACATTTTCTACCAAAATAGCTTTCTAGTTGAATTCCTTTCCGGTGGGACTTCTGTATAGTTCTTGAATATAACCGGAGGACCGTGACCAGGCATGTCAGAAGACTTTCCATCAAAACTTGTGGGGACAACAGACTATGACCTTTTCACTTGAAACCATCACAAAAGATTATTTTTGTCGAGGCAAGAGAAGTAAATGTGCAGTGTACAACAAGTAGAACAGATCCTTGCCGAACAATAACTGCAGATAAAACACCATAAAAGCAATGTATGTCAGTTTCTATTTGTGTGAGGTTGGACTGTTTGTATTTTGTGTTTTCTTTCATCAAGTGCTACATGTAGACTGTGTAGCTGTAGCCACGAATATAAAGTGAGGTATTTGTGTTTAATGGGTCAAAGTCTAGAGAAAAACTGGGATGAAATTGTGCTCCAGAGAGTTTGGAATGCACAGATAGAAAAATGCTTCTAAAAACTACAAACCACAAACCAACCATTTTAATTACAGTGCTCACAAAAAAACTCGCTAATCACAACAAAACATACTTGAAAAACAGAGTAAGGATACCAGCCAACATACCAATTCATGTATGTGTGTCATCTGTTGTTAAGCAATATTTGTCTGCTTAGCCGAAACACTAGTGTCACATGCTGTACCATAGACACTGGGATCCTGCTTATATCTGCTAAGAACATAGAGTAAGGAGAAGAACCCTTTTAAAGACACTGGACACTATTGGTAATTGTCAAAGACCAGTCTTCTCACTTGGTGTATCTCAACATATGCATAAAATAACAAACCTGTGAAAATTTGAGCTCAATTGGTCGTCGAAGTTGCGTGATAATAATGAAAGAAAAAAACACCCTTGTCACACGAAGTTGTGTGCTTTTAGATGGTCGATTTTGAGACCTCACATTCTAAATCTGAGGTCTCGAAATCAAATTCGTGGAAAATTACTTCTTTCTCGAAAACTATGGCACTTCAGAGGGAGCCCTTTCTCACAATGTTTTATACTACCAATCTCTCCCCATTTCTCATCGTTAAGTAAGGTCTCATGCTAATTATTATTTTGAGTAATTACCAATAGTGTCCACTTCCTTTAAAGCAACTTCTGCTTCAAAGCAACTCTTGGAAATTGTGCACAGCAGGTTAAAACCCACTTCTCCTACATGTATTTATAGGTCTACTTTACGTACAAGTACAGTTTCAGTTCTTGCCATAGCAGAATGAGCTATTATTGAGCAGTATGGGGCTTGGGCGTGATTGTTTGGGTCACACTGCTCTATGGTCACACACACCGTGATCTTGTGGTACATAATATGTTAAAGAATCCACGTTGGAAACAGCTGGGACATGCTCTGGTGACCTGAACCAAGAAACAAGTTGTTGCTGACGTCAAAATTCAAATTCATTAACAACAAACAAGTTCAGTGAGACGTAGATAAATCAATAACTAAGAATGGTTTTTGACAAACTGGCATTTACCTTTTAAAACATTCTCTCAAAACAATGCCAAAACTAGGATGAAACTTAGCCAAGGTCAACTTTCAAAATGTCACGATATTCATACATGTAGTCATACCGATAAGTAAAACAAATATTGTCATTTATTTTCTTGGAAAGGGTTTTTATATCCCCCCAACCCAACTACTGCCGTGGTCAATAGAAACCGTTGTCAAGATTTGGATGCAGAGCCAGGACTTCAAATAACCCACTGCACCCACGGCAATGTCGCGGTGCCCTGTGCTTTTTGATGTGGTGCCCTCTCCAAAGCTCCAATATAAATTGACATTTTCCCCATCATGCCCCTACCAGAGGAAAATTGCTGCCCCCCTTCAAGGGAGAAGTTCAAGACCTGGGCCCAATTTCATGGCTCTGCTTACTGTAAGCACAAAATAGGCGCTTACCGAAGCAGGGATTTCTGTGATTAGGCCAAGCGTATTTCACAGGTTAGCAGGGTATTTTGGCTTACAGTGCACGAGCATACTCCATGTTACTAGGCATTCTACGCTTACACAGCTAGCGCAATAATTCAGCGCTTGCAAGTAAGCGGAGATTGGTGATCGTAAGCGCAGAATTCGGCGGGAAGCAGAGCCATGAAATTGGGCCCTGAGCACCACTGCTCACAGGGATTGTACCTAAGCGGTCGCCCTACTTTTTGAGTCGCCTTCCTACACAACGTGACTGTATCATTTTATACAGCCTTTTCCCTTACTGGTGGTCCGCTGACCAACCACCAGTTACAACCTGAGAGGACCAGTCAAAATTCTCTCCAAAGCTGACTAGCTAGTTCAGTGTCGAAAAAAGCATTCTGATTTAATAATATGGATTATGGACAAGTGAAAATAAGCCAACAGGACCAGTGAACTTAAAAGCTAAAGTAACTGGTCCAGTTGGCTAGGTAGTAGTCCTGTGGAACGTTAAGGGCAAACTCCACCAGTAAGCTGTACCCACCAACCTTTTTAATTGGCTAGGTAGTAGTCCTGTGGAACGTTAAGGGCAAACTCCACCAGTAAGCTGTACCCACCAACCTTTTTAGTTGGCTAGGTAGTAGTCCTGTGGAACGTTAAGGGCAAACTCCACCAGTAAGCTGTACCCACCAACCTTTCTAGTTAAATAGGTAGTAGTCCTGTGGAACGTTAAGGGCAAACTCCACCAGTAAGCTGTACCCACCAACCTTTTTAGTTGGCTAGGTAGTAGTCCTGTGGAACGTTAAGGGCAAACTTCACCAGTAAGCTGTACCCACCAACCTTTTTAGGTAAATAAAGAGCCGTATTTGTTTGTTTTCCTCTTTACATGATTTAATCTATCAGCAAAAAGCTAATCCAGGTCACTGTGAATACTAGAAAGTACATTGAGAATCACTGGCCTTCAAAGTGGACAAGAAAACAATCTGTTATCTGCTGTGATGCTGCTATCACTATCGGGCCTATCTCCAGCACCATGGCTACAGGCAAATGTACAGTTAGTATGTTGTTACTGGATAATTGAGTTTTACAGTTTGGGTCACTGACTTGTCTCACAGTCACTTTTGACTGAGGAAAAAGTGCCCCAAAGCTCAATCACCTTTCTAATCTAAGCCATTCAAATTCGGCTTTTTGGGGGTAACCTAAGATAGGCCGTATCCGATATAGGTGTCTGTAGCTCTGGCTACGGCTGTTGCTAAAGGTGTTGCTAAGGACTAACAGTACTTCAATGCACGATGAGGCGGAAATCTAGCCGTAGCCGAAGCTGTAGCTGCCAATTTGGACATGGCCTTCAATTTTCAACAGCCCAGAAAATTTTTACTCAGAAACTTAACTGAGCCCATTGGGTTGTTTAACAGGCCATCACACTGAGTGCGTTAGATTAGCTTCCCTGGGTCGACCCCGCGGTGCTCACTCGGGTGAGCCGCTGACAAGAGCTACATGTAATCAAACGATCACTCACCCTCTCATTGTGACGTCATGCACATCTAGGGCCAGCCCCAAGTGACCCGTTCTACAAGCAGGGCACTTTGGCTGACCCAGTGAGTCCCTGGAATCAAAGTTATTCGAACATACCGGGAGCAAACGGGGGTCGACCCGGGTAAGCTAATGTAACCTGCTTGAAAATTTGTTTTTAAAAATGACCTTGCAACTGTCCAATAATTGACGTTACCCACAATGCCACAGGTGAGTAATCACGGATGACCTAATTATCTTCTGGCCTTCTATAAAAGAAAGAAGAAAACACCTGATTTGTCAAAACGTACCCTCAGACCTCTCCACTCATTCCCAACATTGATGTTCAAAGAAATCTCCCCCTCGTCTGAAATCAATTATAAAACTCTCCACCTCTCAACCTTGATGCTAAAATGAAGTTGGCAACTTCTTTGTCCCGACGTCCACAAAGAAGGATTCTTTGCGTTAACAAATCCGACGTAAATCCCTAATTTGAGATAACTCAACTGATTCATCATACTTTCTGACACAGGCAGGGTTACTCTATTCACTTCCAAGGCCTGAATTAAAAGCTTTACTCGTGTTGCAAAGGCTGGAAACTGGAAAGTTGTTTAGGGAAGAGTTTAACTTTATTTTTACGGGGAGAGAAAACTTGTGTATAAAATGACTCTTGATTTATTAAACACAAAAACAACTCATTATCAGGAATGTTGTTAAAACTTAAAGGGTCTCGAACTAGCTGTATACTACTGGACTACTTTTGCTTGCTGTGCGCAGGCGTCGCATGACGTAATGTTACCGTATTTGGTCATTCGGGAAAACTGAACACAGCGGAAAGTTGAAACCGCCACACCGGTGTGGCAGGAGATTCTGTCCCCCAGAAATGCTGAGCCCTAACGTCCCCCCCCCCCCCCCCCCGACTGCGAACTGTGTACAAACTTCTTTTGATAGCACCCTCTTTTGATTCAACCTCCTTCAGCCCATGTTAAATTCCCGGGACAACATTTCCGAGGGACAGATTTTCCTAGGATAACATCCCGCGGTTGCAACTCGGCTGTCAAACCATTTCATGAACCCACCATGAACAGAATCCTACAATCCCCTAAAATGTTGTGATTTCTTCTGAATCGTTGGGGGGAAAACGTGGCTGTCTCTTTCACAGGAAATGTTGAGCACTAACCCACTACTGAACCTAATTATTTGGGAACCTCAAATGACTTTAAAGGCACTGGACTCTAATGGTATTTACTCAAAATCGTTGTTAGCATCAAACTTACCTGGAAACGAGCATTGGATGGATGATAAAACATTGTGAGAACAGTTGTCTCTGAAGTAACGTAATTTTTTAGAAAGAGGTAACTTCTCACTCAAATAATTACAATTTCAGGCCTGAAGCCTTTTATTATGCATCTGAATAAAGCACACAAATTTGGGCAACAAGGGTGTTTTTTTCTTTCACTTTTCTCTTGCAACTTCGTCAACCAATTGAGTCCAAATTTTCACAGATTTTTTATTTCATGCATGTTGGGATACACCAAGTGAGAATACTGGTCTTTGACAATTACCAGAGGTATCCAAGGTGCCTTTAAATACGTTTCAAGTGGGGTGAAACAGGACTTGGAGGATATTGGAAAACCAGATTCTGTCGTGACAGCATTTTTACAGTCCCAGACTGAAACCCTGACCTCCAGTTAGAAACAATTTCATGTGACATGAAAACATATTACATTCCTCTGCATAGAAGACTGTGTTGTAATCTATAAATAGAGATGATGTCAACTACTGCCAAAGTACAGGAAGGAGAGAAGCAAACTTTCTGTCTTAATAAATTGGCGCAAAGTTTGTATACCAAGTCTTTTCTTGCAATTTCGGTCAAAATGAGCATGACTGCCATTTTGACCCAGGGGTTCAAAATGTATGAATGTTTGAATATTGGCAGTCATGCTCATTGTAACCAATATCGTCGAGAAAGGGCGCATATCGGATGGAGCAAAAGTTTAAAATTCAGCTTGTTGAGCCCAAATCACCCCTTGAACCAAATTTGAAGAGGGTAGGGTTTAAAATTGCAGTGTTGGGATGTGATTTGATACGGAATGATCCCTTCTGTCTACGGGAAACTTTTGAAGGGGCACCAAGGCCAAGACCAGGGGGCAACAGAGGCCCCTGTGGCATGCCCTATGGCCTCAGTGTAAATACAGGCCTTCATTGTTGTAGTAATTGACCCAAAGGCTTGGATATATCCAGGCAACTGGTGGCGATGAATACGTCCCCTTAGTAATCTGTCTGGAAAACTTCCTACACATGTCATGAGTACAGTATATTATAGTTCTTATCGTCAGAAGAACAAAGGGAGTTCACAATTAGGGTCAGTGCAACAACTTGTGATTTCTGGGAATGTTACCGACCTACTATTTGTGACTGGAGGTATGGTCAAAAACAGTGTAGGCCCGACATGTTTACAAAAACTTTTTGACCATTACAGATTATTTACTTCCACGAGTGGCATTTGAGGTGGAGATATGCAGGGTTGGCCCTCACTGTTTTTTAGACTGGCTAACGGGACCAGGGCCCAATTTCATAGAGCTGCTAAGCACAAACATTTGCTTAGCATGAAATTTCTTCCTTGATCAAAACAGGTTTACCAACCAAATTTCCATGTGATTTTCAGGGATAAGCAAACAAAAGCTGAATACCAGTAACAATGAGCAACAAATGGAAATTTTGCTGGTAATCCTGTTTTTAATGGGGGAAGAGATTTCATGCTTAGCAAATTGTTGTGCTTAGCAGCTCTATGAAATTGGGCCCAGTTAGCAAAGTCATTTTGCTGGTCTGTTGGATTTTCCACTAGTTAATCTTTTCAAATGAAATAGAAATTCTATTCAACGCTCCAAACTATCTTTATCCCTGATGCAAATTGACTATTAAAACGTTGCAGTGCTCGCTGCTAAAATATAGGATTTGAACTGATTTGAATCTCGGTGGTCTAATTTGGAAGACATTGCTCTAGAATTGCAAGGGTCGTGGGTTTGAATCCCACCCGAGTAATAAGCCTATGATTTTTGTCATAGAACTCGGGAAAGTGCTGAGTATATAGTCCTAACACACATCGGTGCAAGGGTTGAAACAAAATTAACACTGAACGAGCCAGCAGGGCCACTTGGAGAGAATTCTGACTGATCCTCAGGTGTTTTAACTGGCATTTGGCAAGCAGATCACATTTAAGGGTGAGTGCTCAGCATGTAGGCCTACTTTTTGAGAAATGAGCTACATGTATAGGATTTGAGGCATTGCATTGTGAGGTATCGATATATATTTGGTTTGCGGTAACACCATATGTGTACTTGTCAGGTAGAGTTTGTTCTTAGAGAACTGTCTTGCTTTAGTCTTCTACCGCAGAGTAGATGTTCGGGGATTCGGGAGACTTCTCAGTTCTGAAAAGAACTGTCCTGCTTTTTAACTATTAACGGGGCGAATGGTATAGAAAAATAGGCTGGGACTACTACTTCAGCTTATAGGATCGTGATTAACTGTACTACCGCGAAGTCAGTTCTTAAATTGGTCTCAACGTTTCGACTAGCTTGCTCTAGTCATTGTCAAGCACTAACTACATGTACATGTACCTGTTTGAAATACAAGTCCAGAGGCTGTTTCCTACCAACTCAATTTAACCTCTACCCCTTCCTGATCAAATGAAAATAATTAAAGACTTAAAAACAACAAACCTATCACCCCACTGGCTTATCCCCACAAGTTTATCCCAGGAAAGGCCACTAATCCCCAAACTAAATAAATCCCTAAATACATTGGCAAGATGCAGAGCGGTAACTGTTACAAGGTGTGGGCAGCAAAGAACTTCAGGGGGAACCACTAGTGAGCGGTATATAATGTACATGTACATAATGTTTTATTGTCGAATTGTATTGTGGCCCAGTCTCCTGGATAACTGTGAATCTTTTGTGGCATTGATTTATTCACATTGATTGATGCGTTTGTTTACTCAAATGCCCCCAGTGCAGCATGAATAGCTACTACCATGCACAAAGAAATGTTGACAATAACTTTCCTAAGATTACTCAAGGCTCGAGTGTAGAGTTACATTTCAGGAAATGGAACACATTTTTAAAATGTCACAATTGAATATGGTTCATAGGTTACATCGTTTCAGATGTAGTGTGTTGGTTTAGGCAGCTCAAATTGCGGACTAAACACAAAATTTCATTTGTCATCAACCTTGATAATATTTTGACAAATATGGTACATATGAAATGTTCATACAGATTAAAATTTTGGACTTCCTTTTTGTCAGACCCTTCTTAACACCTCAGCGCCAATCTATCTGCTTCTGCTGGCTAGTAACTGAAAAACAAATTGAGGGCAACAGTGTTTTGGATTTAAAAGACCCGTTAGGACCACATAAAAAAAAACTGTTGATCGTCCCCGGCTGACCATTCAAAACCCCCCGACCCCATTTTATTTGTTTTGATTTTTTTGTAATCATAAAAAACAACTTTTCCCATGTCTGGATATCTCTTTAAACTTTTACTGCCCAGATTTTTCAGCTGATATTTTTCAGCTGATATATTTTTTTCAAAATGAAGGGGCCTACAGGTTTGAAAAGATGTTTAAAGAAGGTTTTTATTCATGTTGGCAAAGCAACAACAATTCTTCAAATATTTACTTGGGCTACACTGTGCTTAGTTTTTTGAAAAAGTTTACAGAAAATTTCATCTAGGAGTTAAATTTGTTTGACAAAACTATTGAAAACATCAAAAACACACAAACCCTCTGTTTTATAGTGATTGTGATGATTTCTTTATTCTTGATTTCATATTTGGCATGTCAACAAAACTTTATATAAAAAAATATATAACAAAAAAAACACCTCCCTCCCCCATCCGCAAAAAAAAAGGACGATCAACAATTATTCTTTTTTATGTGGCCTAGTGTGGTACACCACATGTGGTACACCACACTAAATAGAGAGAAACTTGTTAGCCTAATTATTAATAAAATGTTTAACCCCACAACTTATTCTTCAAAACAAAGATTTAAAGGATGGCTCTTTAACACATTGTTGAAAAATAGTCCAATATTGAGCCCATTGACTTTCAGTCTGTACACATATCTCTCTAAATGACCCTAGTTTGCTATAGGTGTGTGAAATTTTTTCCAAGATGGAGTCTGGCCTGTTTTTATCTTTCAGTGGTGTTTTAAGTTTGGATGGGCCTTGCTCAAAAGCAAATTGGCTAGAAAAGACAAATTTAGGGGGTGCACCCATTGTGTACGATGGCAGAAATGGGTAAGCCATAGTTCCTGCTCTGGCTCGACTACTATTACAATTGACTGATGAAACGAATCCAGCTCAACGAAAGGTTAATTGACCGTTAACCTCCATCCTGCCGAGGCTATTATTATTCCGGACTTTCATCAGGGGCCACAGTTAGTTTCAAAGCAGGAATTTCGAAGCTGATTCTTCACAAAAACCAGCATTGTTAAAACCTCCAAATATGGGTTGATGAATTGAGGGGAAAAAACTGTCAGCTAGGGATGGATTAAAATGAAAATCCCTTGTGAGTTTTGATTTTAGAAATGTTTGTTCTGGGTCGACCTCGTGTGACAGTGGGCATTTTTAGAGGGTTATGGGTGCCAAGACAAAGACAATGGCACCTTCTATATATGAAGTTCTAGGGGCAGGTCTGACTAGTGCAGGCAACATAAGTTCTTGTAGTTATTAAAGGCAACAAGGGTTTAGCCAGCACTAGGCAATGGAACAAACTCCCTGTTCACATCAGAGTCTCTCATTCAATTCAGACATTTTAAAAAAAAATATAAAAAATATATCAAAACCTTCCTCTTTTCTTTTTCTGTTGAGCTTGAGCTTACAAGTGCTAGTTCTAGGTGCACTAGAAAGCGCTCTGATGTTGTTAAAGGCTGGTAAATGTGCCTACACATTTATCATTTTTCTTTTAAAATATTCAGCCTGCAAACCGTCAAGAATGTAGTGCCCACACAACCTCATGACAATTCCATCTACAGAAATTGTGAGCTCTTTAAATCGCGGTCAAGAAAAGAGCTCTTAAGTGACACAAGGTATGAAGAGTCCCAGGTGATATTGGCAAGAACTGAGCAGGGTGGTGAACTGGAAAGTATAAAGAGGTGTGGCGGCCTCCAGATCTGGGGGCCTAACATTTGAATTAAGGGCAGTGGACACTACTGGTGATTACTCAAAATAATTATTAGCATAAAACCTTTCATGGTGATGAGTAATGGGGTGAGGTTGGTGGTATAAAACATTGTGAGAAACTGCTCCCTCTGAAGTGCCATAGTTTTTGAGAGAGAAGTAATTTTCCACGAATTTGATTTCAAGACCTCATGTTTAGAACTTGAGGTCTCGAAATCAACTATCTAAACGCACACAACTTCGTGTGACAAGGGTATTTTTTTCTTTCATTATTATCTCAGAAGTTCGATGACCGATTGAGCTCAAATTTTCACAGGTTTGTTATTTTATGCATGTAAAAATGTTGAGATACAACAAGTGAGAAGACTGGTCTTTGACAATTACCAATAGTGTCCACTGCCTTTAAAGAGGTTGGGCGGCCTCCAGATCTGGGGGCCTAACGTTCGAATTAAGTTTGAATGGGCAGGGAGAACAAGATAAATGTCAGGATGTACCTCCATGCCTACATGTGGCATCCCTGGTCGCCCACTGATGTCCAACCATGGTCCAACCTTGCAGACCTGGGCCCAATTTCATAGAGCTGCTAAGCACAAAAATTTGCTTAGCATGAAATTTCTTCCTTGATAAAAACAGGTTTACTTGCTTGTATTCAGCTGTTGTTTGCTTATCCTCAAAATCACATGGAAATTTGGTTGATAATCCTGTTTTTATCAAGGGAGAAATTTCATGCTCAGCAAATTTTTATGCCTAGCTAGCAGCTCTATGAAATTGGGCCCTGCTACGCTACGCCTACACCATGGCTGTGCATTAGAACCAATGATGTACCACAGCATCTGGTGTCCATTTCCACCTATCAATTAGCTCCAAGACAGTTTACCCAGGGATTTAACTGTGGAAGTTGAAACAGGTGGCATGTATGTTCTGTAGGGAGCCTGCTGCCCACTTCTGGTCTGCAAAATCATTGTTTGAGTTGAGACCATAGACCATACAGCTAGGACCATAGACTTTTGACATTGCAGAGGGCCAGTGACAAGCCTTTCTTACTACACCCATAGACCAGGCCGACTTCCGCACAGCCACGGTCACTTAACAGGGTCGCTAAAAGTACAATGGGGAGCAGCTCCGCGTTTTAAACCTATCGCGACCATGCTTGAAAACGCTTTAAGGAAGCGTCGCGGAACATAAGTACAGGTGGGAACGCACGGCAGAAATTACACCAAAGTCAGTCACCTCTTTCCCCGTGGCAGTCCAATGGAAACACGGCTAATAAGTCATGATATATTTACAAACTGACTCAGTGTACACTCTGGAAGAGTCTATCAAGTCCAAAGGTCCATGGGAAGAATCAGATATGGACAAGTTTACTGTACTTGTAGGAGGTGATTACCACAATTTGCCTCGTTGCCTTGCCCCTGGATATCAAATGAACAGGGCCCAATTTCATAGAGCTGCTTAAGCACAAAATTTTGCTTAAGCAAACAAATCCTTGCTTAGTAAAATTAGATTACCGGCCAAGACTCCACTCAATTGTTATGCTTAGTAATAACAGCTAAATACCAGTAACAAGCAATGTATATGGCATGAAACTTTGGCCAGTAACACGTGTAAAACAAGCGAACTATTTGCGTGCTTTTAAAAGCAATTTTTTTTGCTTAAGCAGCTCTATGAACTTGGCCCCTGGCCTTGAATTTTGTTCTTAAAGGGGCACAGAAATTGTCCTACTGTAAAAGAGCACTTCGATGAGGAAAATTTGAATTTGTATTGGAACTTTATAAAATGCACAGGTCACAGCAAAAGCACAGGGCACCATGGGTGTCATATGGGTTATTTCAAGGCCAGAATGAATTTTCAGAGATTAAATTAAAACCACATTTAAATAAAAACATGATAAACAAGAATTATTAACTGAGTGTTGAAATATTTTAATATTTGTAAAAAGAAATTGTACGACAATTTGTGAGAGCAACCCATCACAAAGTACATCCAGCGGGACAAGCAATTTGCAAAACAAAATACAACAGGGGTATGACAGTCACAATGCAACAATGGGGGAGTTTGATCTGACAATTCTACCCCAACAAAAAAATTATTTGTTCAACCACCGGGTAGGTAAACAATATTTATCAAATCTATTCCAAGGCCATGTTTACAAAGATGCCAAAGAATGGCACTTATGCGAACCATTCAACTTTTTAACACCAAACGGCTAAACAGAATCCGTGTTGAAACTTTTCAAAACAAATATTTATCAGTATCTCACTGTAGACTGTAGTAGTTACTAACGCAACAGACAAAATTGGGGGTGTGAGTCGGGGTTAGTAGGTCGGCTTGGCCCTAGTAATAGTTTAGTAACACAAGATGTACCATAAATTTGAATTGATGTTTGTTCCATAAACCTTTGTGCTGCGCATGTACTGTGCAATTTTGACTCCCATCTATCTATTCACACACACCACCATCCATCATTCGATCTAAAACTGCTTAGTCTACCAACAAAATTTACACCCCGAGTTTGTTTATTTTAGAAACCAACACAAACCACAGGTCAAGTTTTTCAATGAAGCACTCCACAAAATAATATTTCTTTGCAAATGCAATAAAACGGGTCAGATTTCACCCTATCACTCACCAACTCCGTGTCAAAGTCAGCAGCGGCGTCGCTCACCAACACAGCCAGGGCAAAGACCACACAGACGGCACCCATCAGCCACGGCAGTGCCGGTAACTTAAGCCTCCCCGTTGACGGCATTTCAGGTCTCGTAACTTGTCCCCAAAAGTCTGAAATTTACTAGACAGCTTCCTAGGTACACCAGAGGAATAAAATACCAACTTGAGATGTGTTGATCGGTCAAAGGAAAAGTAGAAAATTGTGTTTTAATCCAAGTTTGATGGCAAAGTCTCTACACACACATGGGCATTGCAATGTGTTGTGTGCACTAAACGTCGACCATGCGTGATGAGCCTGTTGAAAGTAATAAGTGTGGAACTTCACCAAACTTTCCCAATGGGAAACCAAAGTTTAGCTCAAGTAGATTGTTCCTGTAGACACCGGAATGTAGAGGAAGTCCTTGGTTACCAAATGATCCACCTCGATCGCTGAAAGTTTGCTGAGATTTCGGGCAAATTCAGGTAAATCATGGACCAACAGAAATGCCAGCACCCCAATTCGCCGGGCCTCTCTCGCAAAAGCAGACTACATACACGTAACACACAGAGTTCCCTTGCCTATTGTATAGTAGTGTAATGCACTGGTTGGATTGTTCCATTAAAGTACAACAGGGGTGGTTGATTTGTTTCTGCGAAGCGGGTCCTTAAATTCAGAAAACTATTTATCTATAAAATTGTATTTATGGAAGAATGAATACATTGAAATTAATTTAAATGACAATAAAACTATATTTACATCACATCATACAACTGTTCATACCATTTTATCTGCCTCGATGATATTTGTTCTGTTTTGCATTGTGCTCAATAATTGTAGCTTCCCTAAAAACAAAATGGAGCAGTCATTAGTCGATGGTTCGATTATCATTTTTTATTTTACCTATAAACAAGTTTTCAAACTAACATTCTTTATCCCCGATGCACTTTATTAGGCCTATCATGTAAGTTTTCATTGGTTATCATGGCCGAACTTCTAAAACGTGTTCTTGAAAACCCCGTTTAATAACAATAACGTTTTTTAATCCGGTGAAATTTTATTGGATCATGCTGCAAATACAAATCAATCAACAATAATACCCAAGTAATTCGAATAATAAAATAACTGTAAAAAAAAAGTTACTTATTTAAATCGGGATGGAACTGTTTTAGATAACAGGGTCTGAAGAAGAACTAGCGTAATAAAGCGAGAAAGCTAATCCACAATACCAGACACTGAGAAACCCTTTTTTATTTTGACGAACAGAATGGAATAGCGGAAACCCAGCAGACCAGATTGTTCGGGGCATTAAAGGACAAAGTTGCTAGACCGTGTTAAATCCCTTTACTTGGACAATAGTACAAGAGACACTGAAGAAGCGCCTGTTGTTGAATAAAGAGATTACTAGTCAAATAAAGTAGGCCTATAGGCTATATAGCAGCGCTGTAAATTGTTGTTTACCCGTTGTTTACCTTGCATTATGAATACTTTAGTTAGAACTTGTCATAGTGTTGTATCCCAGGGAGGTAGGCCCCTACCATCAGCACTTTTGTGGTGCGCCTCCTTCTTTTTTTGTATGTGTGCAAACAGGGTTAGTAACACCCCAAACAAAATTTGGATAGGCTTTTTCCTATAATGGAGAGTTCAAAGTTCAGACAAACCAGAGCATCTGAAATACTGTGGATGTTGAACCGGCTGAGACCCCCCCCCCCGACCGCCCCCGCCCCTCGCCACCACCACCAAATGCAGTCTGTGTATTGTAACCCTGCCTATACATGTTAAACCATCTACCTCCATGGTTATACCAATAAATAACGTTAGCAGTTACAACAATATAACAATATAAGGCACCGTTATTATCTGTCCAATGTAACCAAACCAAGGCTGTAAGGAAAAGTCAGTCTGGAAGGGCCTACCTCTCAATACGAGAGAACTCAGTGCGAACTTGGGCCAACTTGAGAGATTCACACGAGAGCAATTTAGCAAGGGTCCCTTGCTAAATTGTAGCATGGTTGTACAATTTCACAAAATGGGCGTGTGAAATGATAACAATTTTTTCTACTGTCAAGTTCTCTTGCAAAATCTTGTCAAACATTGCTACATTTTACAACCATGCTAATAAGGCACGGGACCCCAGTTAAATTGCTGTAGTAATACAAGTACAAAGACAAATCGACAGTGTGCATCAAACAAAAGATAATGCATCATCCAGTTGTTGTTAATTACGATCCTTTGTTCGAAAAGCCGGATGGAAGACTTATTAGGAAATACTAGAACAAGGAAATTTATCATTTCCATTGTCGAGAAAAACTTGGCTGTGGTTCGTGAACACATTACCGTAACGCCAAAACAAAATTTGAAATAATTATTCCCCTTTTTCAGGGGGGGGGGGGGGCTGCTTGGGATGGTCTTTGAATAAGTATGTCCGCGGAAATTAACAATGCCCCAAACCCACTCTCTACGATAATGAAGTCTAATAAAAAATTATTATCTAACATAATAGGTCTGCCCTTCTCAACCTTCTGTCCCTGTTTTTAAAAACATTACCAAATAAAAGCTCAACAAGATTATCATCTGTTTATAATAAATGGAAACTGACAACGGGTGAGATTTTAAAAAGTTTTGGGTTGGAACAAAGAAGTTTGACTGGAGATGTCCTATCAACATTTCAAAATAAAAAACATTTTCTTGTCATTAAAAGTGTGCTGATAAAAGTTTCAGTGTCATCAACAACCAGTGCAAAAGTTGTACTGTAAGGATTTTTGTACAAAACTGTAGCAATAAGTCGATGTTTTTCTGTTATTGTTGAAACGATTTTGATTCTTCATTATTTGCTGTCGTCCCTGATTAATAAGAACAACTGAATAATATTCGAGTTGGATTAAATCGGTTAAAATACTTTCGTCCTCAAAAGCAGGTTTCACTTTCGATGTATTATTTTGTTGTATTTTGAAGTTGTATTTTAAAGGGAAAGTACACGTTTGGTAATTGTCAAAGACCAGTCTTCTCACTTGGTGTATCTCAACATAATTATAGACATAATCATGTTTGTCCAGCTTCCGTTTGTCACAATTCCACCATTTAAAGAAATGACAAACAAAACAGAAACAAGATGTTGTCAATAAAAATGTCAACAAAACGATGGAGGTTTCCTACCTCCATGGTAAAATAAACCACATTCAGACACAACTCAGCCGTTGTTTCTACATGATATCATGCATTGCGGTCTTGTCTTGAAAAAAAAAACATTTTGTGTGAATGATGAAAGACTTCCGTACACCATTCCTCAATGGTGACTCAGCAAACCCCCGCTGCACTTAATCCGTCAAAACTTGCATGATGTTTGTTTCGCTTCGTGCGGTTTGTTTACAACTTCCACTCAATTATCTTTCAGCAAAACAAACTGTCGTTGGACCGCTAGACTTTTATGATTCAATCACCCTTGTCAGTCCCTGATCCCGTTCAAATCAGTGAAACGAAACCGAGGCTTGGAGTAGGAGATAGTCTGGAGCTTTTCTGTATGACGAGTATCACCATTCATGTTTAATATGAGGACAAAGGAACAAGACATTGTAATTGCATAAATTAGTTATGTACAATCTTGTAAGAAGGGGAATACCTTATGTCATCACCACACAGTGACTCATCGACCACCTGAGAGCAAGGACATACCATACCACAGGCCACAGCCACCTGTAAGTACCGATTGATTACAGGGGATTGGATTTCAGTGATGTCCCAATTTTGACGATTACGGAGGGTCCTTTTTAACTCAATGTTCTGACACTTGGTGGTCGACACATCAAAGTGTTTGTTTGAAAAGCATGATTTTGGTTTTCTGTTTCGGTCGCAGGGGTATGACACTTCAACTGCAACGTTAGCGGCAATTTTTGTTTCTACTGTTGTTTTCATTTTGACGATTACGGAGGGTCCTTTTTAAACTCAATGTTCTGACACTTGGTGGTCGATACATCAAAGTGTTCGTTTTAAAAGCATGATTTTGGTTTTCTGTTTCGGTCGCAGGGGTATGACACTTCAACTGCAACGTTAGCGGCAATTATTGTTTCTACTGTTGTTTTCATTTTGACGATTACGGAGGGTCCTTTTTAACTCAATGTTCTGACACTTGGTGGTCGATACATCAAAGTGTTCGTTTTAAAAGCATGATTTTGGTTTTCTGTTTCGGTCGCACGGGTATGACACTTCAACTGCAACGTTATAGCGGCAATTATTGCTTCTACTGTTGTTTTAATTTTTCTTGAGAATTGGAAATGACTAAAAGCCAGAATAATGATGGGAAGATATTTCTTTGAAAAGTATCAAAAGAAACTTAGACCATGAGGCAAGAACAAGATAAAGTTTCCCTTTTTTTTAAGTAACTTTAAATCTGCTTTTGAAAGCGTTTTTTATTTATTTTGAAAACAAGTTCTTTGATCAAAAAACAACCACGTCAAAATGGTGACGAAAGCATGCGTCAGTTACTAAATTTTCAAAGTTACTGCGATTGAAATCGAGTCAAGTTGCTGACATATAGGCCGTGTCCGAAACGAAGACTTCGGCTACAGCTACGGCTAGATCGCGCGCGTCTGCTATTCTTCAACACTGGTAGACGCGCTGATCTAGACGTAGCTTGTAGCCGAAGTCGTCGTTTCGGACACGGCCCTACATAGACCTTTTCGCAAATACTGGGGCGCGCGCGTAAAGCTTGGATTTAGATGCATTTTGGTCTAGCTGGTAGCAAAATTTGATTCATGTCTATCCCACAATGCACCTCATTCAACAGTCTGCGCTTGCGCATTGGTATTTGCGATAAGGTCTATAAAGACAAGTGCGTGTCTACCGAAGGGCGCCACCAACTGGTGAAAGTTGTTTACTTCATTCTGGCCAATCAGAGTGAGAGCCATTTAGCGGTTTGACCAATCACGCATCAGATATCGATCAACTTGTTTACAAGGTGCAGTGTGGTGGGGCATTTAAATTGTAAACAAGTGCCTGGCAACACATGCTGAATGCGTTGGGTGGAAGTTATTTCCTGACGACAGAAGCTTTTTTGAACTCCCTTTTTACATGAATTGACTTCAAAGGTGACAGGAAAAGGACACAAGTTATTTTAATATGGTAAGTGTATGGATATATGCTGGTTTTTAAGGAAATATCATTATCTTTTAAATTAAGTTTGTAAATAAAGAATGTATTTACGAAAACCTTCGAGCTGCTAGGGTCGAAACGTCAGGCCATTAACTATTTTTTGAAAGTTAAAATTGAAAGTATCTTGAACTGCAGGGTGGCTCTTTGTTTTACATCGAGAGTCGAGAGTCATAACAGCCCAACAAGCTAGGTTGGTTGGCAGTTTTAAGTATTATATTTAGACAATTCAAAGTAATTTTCTAAATTTGTTGCATTTTGATCTCACAATGGTCAATGGATTCGCCGCCGATTTAAAACAAAACTAATTAACTTAATTTCGTACTACCAGCGGAAGATTTATTGATAGGGAAAACCATGGGAAAACAAAGTCACACATTCACAAAAAATGGGGAATCGCACAATTGACTCAAGTTGAGGTTGGTTTACTTACACTACAGCAATTTTTCAATTTAGTTTTTCACCAAAGGTTGATAAAAAACCAACAAACAATTTAAAACAAAGTGTTTAAATAATAAACAATTTTGGTCAGCCTGAGAAACAAATTTATTTATGAAAAACTCTGTGGGAAATTAAAAACTCGTTTTAAAAAGACAATATACAACATTAATTTTATTTCACCCTTTTTATTTTTCAGGAGCCCGGCATGAACAACTTATCCCCACGCAGCAAATACTCAAACAGACCCAAAGTTCCACCTCCGGTCTTTCCCAAATCATTCATAACTAAGAATAGAAACAACAGAAAAACAACCAAGGCATCAGTGAACCAGATAACGTCAAACATCAACCACAGCACACGAGTTCTACAAGGGTTAGAAAGTCTACAAACTAAGGACTTGTTTTGCGATGCTACTTTGGTCGTTGACGATTGTCGCTTCAAGGTGCATCAAGCAGTCTTGGCAGCATCTAGCAAATACTTCTGGGAACTACTGGCAAAGAGCAAATCTCAACCCCCAACTCCACTAAACATCGTGAAAGACGAGCACACTGAGATCACCTTAGAGGGGATCCAAGCAGATGTTATGAAGATCCTTATCCGATTTATGTACACCGGTTCAGTTTGCAGCGAAGAAGTTGGAGTGAGATTATTAAGAAAGGTTTTCCAGAGCGGTCGCGAGTTGGAAATTGTCGGTATGGTCAGATCGTGTATGGATTTCCTTCGAGGAAATGTGGACATGGATAACTGTATCACCGTTTATCTGATAGCAAAGGAGGGTGGACTGGATGAGTTGAAATCAGCAGCGGAGGTGTTCATTATGGAGAACTTTCCCCGAGTGATGATCAGCGACGGGTTCCTGGAGTTACGTGTTGAGGATCTACTGGCGCTGGTCAACAGCGAGAACTTAAAATTGAAATGTCGCATCGCTCTCCATAGTGCCGCGCAAAAGTGGCTGGATCATGATTCGCAGAGGACGGAGTATGCACAAGAGGTCAAAGGTCAAGTTCTACAGACACCGATGCGTATTGTTCTGAGAGACGTTACTCAATATTCTGATTCAGCGAACAATATCGAGTCACCGTGTAACCATGACAACTTGAATGACAAATCTCCCGGTAAAGTTCAAGGAGAATCGGAGAATAACATTTCAAATTCGTGGGTTACCCGGACTTATCCAACTCAACCGATGATTCTTGCGTTTGGTGGGGAGGATAAACAAGGGTTACCGTCTGAGCGCGTTTATCAGCTCCACCCACTATCAGGCTGCGTCGAGCCCTTCCACAACATGCCGATACGCCGTCTTGATCTTGCACTCACCCCATTGGATGGCCAGGTATTCATCGCAGGAGGGCAGTACTCATCTGACTCACGCGCGTCAGACAGTATTGGTACCGTCCACTGCTTTGACCCACAGACCGAGTCCTGGCGCCAGATGCATCCGATGTTGAAACGACGCGCATTATTTACTCTCGACACTATCGAGAAACGGATTTACGCGGTCGGGGGTAAAAATGCCCAGGGGTCTCTTGCGAGTGTGGAATGCTTCAAACCCAGTCTGAACGAATGGGCGTATACCTCACCGCTGGGTATACCTACTTTTGGGCATGCCAGCACTGTCCAAGATGGCAAGCTTTACATCACCGGTGGTGTTGTCATCGGTAAACACTTTACTAACACCCTTCAGTGTTACGATCCCGCCTTGGACATTTGGAGCTACCGTTGCCCAATGAACACAAAACGCGCCTTGCATTCAATGTGTGCTGTTGGCGATAAGTTATACGTACTGGGTGGAAACACCAGAAATGCCAAAGGAAAACGCGTGGATTGTGAAATTGTCGAATGCTACAACTTTGAAACTGACCAATGGGTGAATGTTAAGCCAATGCCCAGAGCAGTTTGTCTAGCAGGGGCAGCTGTTGTTGGTCATTGTATTTATGTCATTGGTGGTTATAACGGGCATCACGCTCTGCGACATGGAGACATCCAATGCTACGACACGACAAAGGATCACTGGACCCGGATTGGACAGCTCCCTGAGCCCTTGATGCGTCTGAGCGTGTGCACTCTGTCTCAACCAATCATAGGCAATACTGGAAGATCATCAGCCAATCAGAGACAACTGTCGGATGGAATCTCGGAATCAAGTAGTGATGGTGTCTTGGCGTAAACTTTAAGGTGTGATTCTTATCAAATGTAAAAACATTATAAGGCTTCTAACATTTTTAACTAAACTGTAGACATTAACGACTCAATTCGAACAGAAGTATAACAAGTCTTTTTTTACTAATATTGTTTTTTTTTATTGAAACTTTTGTATATATTTTTTATAAAACATGATTTGTTTTTTATTATACATGTTAAAAACCTCTCAGATATTGTGTTTGTGAATCTACTCTATGATTTTTAAAACTGTGGATCAAGTTAGAGGAATGTACATTAAAGCATCCTTCTAAAGATAATCAGTATAAATGTAGTGTTGTGTATCGTGTAAAGAAAACCGCAGTATTTTTGACAGTGTTGGAACATGTGTGAACTAAGCTACTAGTGTAAACCAAATTTGGGTGATGCAAAACAAGTAAAACAAAGGTTTTTTTCCCCTGAGTTCTGTGAAAAAAAAATCCGTAGGCAAATCACTCGCGAAGGTGCAAAGGTTGTGGGTTCGAATCCCACCCGATTTGTTTTCCTGCGGATTTTTTTCACAAGACTCAGGAAAGTACTCAGTATACATAGAGTGATTAAAACACATCGAAAGGTAAAAAAACAGCGTGATATTCTTGATAACCGATGCAAAAATTCACATGGTTTTGTTCTTATTTTTGTTTGCCACTGAGACAATAAAACAACAGGCAGTTCAAACAGAAGATGAAACTAAACTGGATGCAAGGAAATGCGGTGATGAAAGCGCCCTCACGCAGTCCAAAATACAGTCAAATGGGTTCATTGATATTGTCCTCTTTGCTTGGGAGTTGGTCCGAGTGACGAAGATGCAAATCTGAAAACCACAAAAAAAAAAAAAAAAAATTGAACTTTAATTTAAAATCTGGGAAATTAGCCTTTGAGGAAGCTATTGATGGGGTCAAAGACTCAGCGCCCAATTTCATGAAGTTATTAAGCAGGTATTATAATGGTGCTCAGCGAAAGTTTTTGCTTAGCAAAATTAAGAAAAGAGCCAGTCACAAACAGTTCATTACAAGGTTTGGGGGCTGGAAATCTATTTCTGCTAAACAGGTTTTGTATGTATGTATATATATATACCACTGGTCCCAATTTCATAAAGCCTACAAGCACAAAATCCCGCTTAACACGGAATACATGTAGTATTGGTTACTAAGAAAAATCAAGTTACCAGCCCAAATTACATTAAGTTTGCAATGTTGTGGCTGGTGCCCGACTCAATTTTTGCTTAGCAAAGAAATTTGTCAAGCAGCATTTTCTGCATTTTTAACCAGCTTTATGAAATTGGGCTCATTTGGGTCAGTAAGCAGTTTCTGTTACTGCAGTTTTTGTACTTGGACAAAATATTTTGTGTCCTTAGACTAACCAAAAGTATTATCTGGTTTATTAGTTCGGTATTGGTACTTAAGTATCAGTGAGCTTTTGAGATTGAATTTAATTCATACTTTTTAAAATTGTTTTATCTACAACTACTGACCCTGTTCTTGTCTTTCAATAAAATATTTAAAGGACATGACAATTCTTGCTTAAAACCTTTTTTTTCTGTCTTAAAGACTTCACTGTTTCAACTGCAAAGTTTGAAAATGAAACCAATTCTCCAGCACATGGGGGAAAGGCCATGCCCATATAGGACCATATTATCATTTTGATATGAGTTGAGAAGTCAGTAAGCCTTTTTGAGATATAATATCTGGAGTGCACTGTTAGCGTTGGGTGTATGGATCAGGCCTTGAGTTAACTTGAGAATGCCATTTTCTTAAAGTCTATGCAGAACTTTTAATGGGGCACCATGGCTAAGACCAGGGGCAACAGAGGCGTCTGTGGCCTTTGTGAAATTCCAATCCTAATACAGACAATTTACCCAAACCCAATACATGTACATGTAGAGTCATAGTTATAGAAGGGTTTGCAGTAACAGCATGTAATGACCATCTCTAAATGAGTTGGGGTGGTTCTGAAAAGAACCGTTGGTTAACTCGACGTTTCGATTAGTATGCTCTGATCGTCTTCTGGAGAATGCTGGACTCTGATGCTGCATGCTGCTTAAGTACTAGGCGGCGGATTAGCCTGCTTGGTGTTGCCTGAAGGCGGGAAATACAGGCGGGAAGTTGAACTCGATGGTACATGTACATGGTGTTACCGCAAACCCTTCTATATAGTATTTCCACCATGCAAAGTTTAAAATCCTACTTAATGTTATAGTATTGTGTCCACATATATCTCAAAATGGCTCATACATGTAGTTCAGTTCCAATTTTTTGAACTTACCTCTTTCGTTGTACGATACTTCTACAAGGTAGAGGCCACTTGGTGGCGCTGTGTTTCTGGCTTTGACGTGATCATTATTACGTGAATCAAGAACCTCTTGCAGGTCCTCTTTTGAGGTATGGCCAAGACCAACAGAGACAAGGGCTGATACCATTCGACGAATCTAATTGTGAAAAATATCAAGAAATACCAGTTATTAATATAAACCACAAGGGAATTGACTGTTGAATGATTTCGGGGGTTGAACAAAGAATTGACTAGAGTGGGTTTCGAGCCAACGACCCCTGGATTAACGTCCCGGCGCTCTACCAACTAATCTCTGAACAAAGATATTGACAAAATTGTTTGTACTTGTTTTATGCCTCTGAAGAAGGTCCGGTTTGGATGGAAAGCTAAGGCCACCTACCCTATTCATTATTTGACAAAACAGGGACACGCAAAGAAGCTCAGTTAATAGAGCGCCGGCACGTTAATCAGGGGGTTTTCCCACTCTAGTCAATTCTTTGTTCAACCCCCGAAATACCAGTTGGCAAGAAAAACATTGATGGCTTTAGTTTTTCCGGAGGAGGTTTCAAAAGATAGGGTCTGTACTAGCTAGAGGATCTGACGTCTCACTTCAAGGCATGTGAACAATGCCAGATACTGGTTTTTTCTTTTAAAGACAGTGGACACTATTGGTAATTGTCAAAGACCAGTCTTCTCACTTGGTGTATCTCAACATATACATAAAATAACCAACCTGTGAAAATTTGAGCTCAATCGGTCGTCGAAGTTGCGAGATAATAATGAAAGAAAAAACACCCTTGTCACACGAAGTTGTGTGTGCTTTCAAAGCTTGATTTCAAGACCTCAAATTCTAAACTTGAGGTCTCGAAATCAAATTCGTGGGAAATTACTTCTTTCTCGAAAACTACGTCACTTCAGACGGAGCCGTTTCTCACAATGTTTTATACCATCAACCTCTCCCCATTACTCGTTACCAAGAAAGGTTTTTTGCTAATAATTATTTTGAGTAATAACCAATAGTGTCCACTGCCTTTAAGACAGGTTGTGAAGTTTTTATGATTTAGGAGATCAATTTATGTAGCACCTTAAAAGCGTTTATAAGGTGCTGTGGTGTACTCAGCAGCCAGAAATCACGGGGAGAACCCAGTCTCTAAACAACAGTTGTACTGGGTTACACAAAACACAGGGCCAACAGCTTTAGGGTTGGGGGGGGGGCAACTGACACGGAATAACCTTATCCCCAAAACCTTTCAAGTTGTTGTTAGTAGTTTCTCTTACCTGTCTATACAGGAAAGAACGGCTCCGAAACACAACCTCCAAGAACTTGATCTCTTCCGAATACTGCGAGCCATAATGATGGCTAAGGAAGCCCTGTGAGGGCGCTATTTCGATACTGTCAATCGTTTTGATTGGTGACTTGACGACGCTCTCTTTGGAGCTACTCCTGAACGCCGAGAAGTCATGGGTGCCAAGAAAGATTTGAGATGCTTCTCTCATTGCCTCCACGTTCAACCTTACAAAACAAACATCATGAAATTATACAATTTGAAAAAAAATAAGTCAACATCGGTGTATAAGTTTGTTATTAAATAGGATTTGAAACTTTGCATGGTGGAAAGATGATGTACATGTAGTAAGGTTTGCAGTAACACCTAAATGATTTGGGGGTGATTCTGAAAGAACCGTTGGTTTCAACTCGATGTTTTGTTATTAAAGGTAGACTAGTAACTGCTCCACTTTCTTTATAATTTTGCCAGTAAATCCAGTGTACATTTCAATCCCTGCTGTGCCACTTTTCCTTTCCCTTACATGTAAGTGATGTTGGTGCCTGACGTTTGGTCACATAATGGTCCAGGGGTGGATTTCACAAAGAGTTAAGACTAGTCTTATCTCGAGATAGGACGAGTTACTTGACCTAACTTAAGACTAGCCATACGTTTTTAATATCTCCTAGGACTAGTCCTTAGTTAGGACTAGCCCTACGTTTTTAATATCTCCTAGGACTAGTCCTAAGTTAGGACTAGCCCTAACTCTTTGTGAAATTGACCCCAGGACTCAAAATATCCCCCAGCACTTGCCATGGTGCCCTGTGCTTCTGCCATGATGCCCTATGGTTCCAATACAAGCTTACATTTCCCCATAGAAGTGCCCCCCCTACCAGAGGAAAGTTGCTGTGCCCCTTCAAGAGTAAAAATCGAGGCCCGATGGTCTGACAAGAGTTCAGTGAATACTCACTCATATTTGACAGCCCAGCATCTGTCCATCTCGGTGACCGGCAGCGATCGATGATAACAACCCGTTGCTATTCTGTACAGGTATCTTCTGCTGACGGCTAGATGCTGGGAGTGAAACTCCTCTGGTACTTGCACTGCTTTGATGATCCTATGTAAAAAAGAACAAGAGTAAAAATCGGCAATTATTGTGGGCGACAATAATAATATATAGGATTTGTAAGGTGCCAAAATCCACCCAAATAAGGTGCTCAAGGGCGGGCGCAAGAGGGAATCCTCACACAATCAACCTTATCCACAAGAGTGTCTTATCTCGTCAGTTCCCCCAAGAATACCTTGCTTGATCATAACGCCCAAAGGTTTTTAAAGGTGGTGCGCGAAAAGCAGTTGCTTTTTGTTTAGCAAATCAGCATCGTTTTTTTCCCAGCACTTCTGTACCAGGGGCTAGTGACGAGCAAAAGAGGTATCAACACAACAGGCTGCCCATAGGCTGGGCAGCAATAGACTGTGCAAAATCCTTTGCATATTGAAAACCAGAAAACATAGTTTTCTATGAATTCTACTAATACAAACTTATTGAAAATATAAATACTCTCAGCAGAAAGATTGTAAATTTTAACAGAATACAAATAATATTATAAAATTATAACTTGAGACGAGGTTTTTTTGGCCAAAAAATGAGGGAAAAATGGCATCAGGTACCATACTAACCTGACAGGCTCATTCCCAATGTGGAAATTGATACCTAACTTCAGACCGTCAAGGTTAAATACTGGAGGCTTCTTTGGCGGTCGCACCAGGTCGAAGTGCGCTGCATTGCACAAAGCGTGGACCCCGGAGTCAGTTCTGCTAGACACAAAGATCTTCGGCGGTTGATATGGGTTCAATTTTTCCAATGCATTCTACGAGGTAAAGTAGAATAAACTTAGTTAGTTATATGGCTTCTGATTGGCAAACCCGAACAAAGACAATGACAAGTAATAGGGAGACCGCCAACATACAGCTGGATAGTTTAGTAGGTAGAGCGTCGGTTGTTAATCTGTTGGTTGTTGGTTCAAGTCCTGCTCCAGTATGTTTTCATTGTTCAAACCTAAACCTAAACTTAGCAATGTTATGGGAAACCAGAATCAGGCCTTTGGTTAAGGCCATTGCCTCCGTTTTCCCCTGGTTTTTCGGGCCTTGGTGAGTTATCCTATAAAGTTTCCCATAGGTTTTCACAATGGAAGTGCCTTTTACAAAATGGTGGCCTTGCCTTGAGGAAATTCCAGCGCTGCAGACAATAAATACCAGGGATATTTTTCCGTATGGCGCCACCACTTTTTCACAAACTTTTACAAAAAGGGATATCTCATTGAGGTAAATTAGATACTATATTATTTCATATCGAATGAAAAAGTGGTGGCGCCATACGGAAACTGTTCCAATACCAGCTATTGAAAATCATTTAGGGAATGTTATATATCTTTGGTTTCGGGGGGATTAAGTACTATTGTTTTAAAATAAGTACTTAAATTATCAATGGTCTGCAAATTATGGAAATTATTTATTGTACCTCGATGACATCCTGAACACCAACTAGACCAGTTTCTGTCGTTGTCTTTTTGGATGCTCTTACAACGCCACTTTAAAAAAAGGAAAACAAGTCAATGTTAATCATGTCAAAAGAGAAATGACCCGCCATAGACGTTAGGACGGGTTACTCTTCCAAACTCGAGACAGATAGGATTAATCATAGCATTTCGTGAAATCGGCTGCTTGTGTCGCATGTCACTACAGTAAACATGGTATAAAAATAAACAGCGATGTACAGTTTGCACAATTTAAAGGACTAATATTCATGTAAGTTCATCCACGATCATCATGACGATGGTGACCGTTTTGTTGCTGACTGCAACATATTCCCAACACCTCAATGAAAATTTGTCTTTTTGAAATAAAAATGTAATATAAAAAATAGTAAATAAAAGGATGCAGCTTCAAAAATGGATGAGGGAGGGGACGATCAACTGGTATTTTTTTTTTTTTTTGCCTTATTTAGGTCGTATAATTTTTTATATGGTTGTTTAATATTATTTAAAGTGGAAGTGTCGTGGTCGAGCGGTTAAGAGCACCGAATTCAAACTCTGGTGTTTCTGATCAGCAGAGTGTGGGTTCGAATCCCCAGCCGTGACACTGTGTCCTTGAGCAAGACACTTAGCCATTGCTTCGTCCTTCGGATGGGACGTAAAGCCGTTGGTCCCATGTGTTGTGTAACGCATGTTAAAGAACCCAGTGCACTTATCGAAAAGAGAAGGGGTTCGCCCCGGTGTTCCTGGTTGTGGCTGCTTAATGCGCCGTAGCACCTTGTAAACCCTTATTAGGTGCTAAATAATTGGGTCTCAGAATTCATCACTGCAATTACCTATCTTTCTGAAAGTTTGTATGTACTCAGCGCCTTGAGTACCTTGTTTGGTAGATACGTGCGCTATATAAGACTTCGATATTATTATTATTAATATTATTTTTTTATTAAGATTAAGAAAAAAACAAAACCAAATTGGTTTAGTCTGCAGAGTAGAGCTACACAACATGGCCATCACCACCACCACCATACATAGGCACCAGTTACTTCTAGAAACTATAATGCTCCCTCATTCTCACGGGGGAGCCTTCTAGTTTCTAGAAATTAGAGCAATTAGAGTCCTACGACCTCTGGCTGGCTCTAGGATGCTGTAAACCATGGAGGAATCCAGTCTTGCACAATGTAAATAGTGCACAACCTTTTGTTTCCTTCTTATTATTTATTCTCTCCGCACCTTGCACCGTCGACCAATGGCGCCACCAACGCACCATCCCAGTTTAGCTTCCTACGTGAGCTGTTTAGGGATTAAACTACTCAAGACTCAAGACTCAAGACTCAAGACTCAAGACTCAAGAAGTAGGCACCAGTCATAATATAACACACATTCCTGTTGTCCACCACACCACGCTTGCGAGCACATGAAGTGAACGACTCCCCAGCTGAAAATGAGTAAAATAAAACACTAACCAATATTTTGTTCCGATATACTGGAAATAAATCAAGTATCGAACCATCCCTCTGTAGCTTTGCCTCGCATTGTCAGAATCTTTAAAACTGTAGTTAATCAAACACCACAGACATTTTTGTGTTGAGTTTTGAGAGCAGACGTCTTTTCCTTACTCGACACACACCACGTTGTATACCGCCCTCTTGGGTTTGCTAAATATTTTACCGAAAAGACCCAGACGTGCAAATTTGAAGTTGCCACATAACGAGGTATAAGGCACCAGACTATTTGTTGAAATCACGGGATACACCGACACGCAGCACCAAAAACACATGGGACGATGTGTGCTTAGGGACGGGGGGCGTCACGTCAGTTGAGAAGGCTGTCACGGGTGTATTACGATTGAGTAACCTTTATTGTTAAATCAAGGTCTCTTTGCATGCTCTGCTGAAGTTATGGTAGTATGTACCCTTGATGCAAAATACGGCTGCTGCGCAGCACCAGCCACGAGACGTACTTAAACTTTTATATAATTACTAAACAGTGTGTATTTAGTTAGCCTGTTTGTTTTGGTGCCGGCATTTTACTTTCGTGATCTCTTTGCTGCGGGGAGATCTCCCGGATTCCGGGGGGTGAGTGGTAAGCTTGCAGTTGCCATGATGAAGTTAAAGACTAAAAAACGGCTGACGAATGTGGCTCAAGCAATCTTCTTTTTACTCGGTGGAATAGAATATGGTATGTACAGGGAGTTTATTGTTTTGTTATGTAAGTTGTAAACGACATTGTAACGTTCGTAAATCCGGAAAACCGGGCACTCTGGGAAGTTAGTAAGTCACTAAGTGCCATACTTCTAGAAACTATAAGGCTCCCCTGTGAGCAGGGGAGCCTGAAACTATAAGACTCCCCTGTCTTATAGTTTCTAGAAGTAGTAAGTGCCACTGCCACTGCCACTGCCTCTGCCACTGCCAGTCAAAACAATGTTCAAAAGTCAAAACACAGGGAAATCAAGCAAAGCAGCAATGTTGACATCGATGAGTATGACACGCAACATTTAAAAAAATCTGAAAGTTTTACTAAGTTAGGTGGTGTTGACTGCTTTACCAAGTATTGCAAACTTTTTAAATTGAACTTTCTTTCATATTACAAGTGAAAAATCACTGAAATCGGTCCATTAATGGCCAAGTTCTTGCTTGGTCTTTTTTGTGTGTGTACCCAACCATATTATGAAGCACTCATTGTGTTTGACATTCTGATATTTCCACTCCAATTTGAAAGGATTGATCAAATGGAAAATTGGTACCAGGGTTCTTGCCATCATGCACGGTGCGTATCAGGCCGATACACAAACAAGATCTTATAAAGATAAGACCATTTCTGAAGAATTGTCCTGTTGCAGTTTGCACAGTTGGGCTTATAAAACTCAAAGACAAACACCAAGTAAAAAAAACATTGCAGGGCCCTTGTTTCAATTCAGTGTACCTTGGGTCAGAATGCCCTACAGATTAGAAAATCGGGGAGAGCCCTTGGGTGCAGTACTGGTGTGAACATTATTTACACTGAGCTTTCAGATTGAAACTATTTAGTTTTTGTGTTAAAACTACCAATTCTCAATCCAGTTCATTGTCTTTTTTTTTTTTAAATCAAAATCATTTAATCATTTTATTTCCAAACTGAAAAAAAGTGTTATCAATGTAGTGTCACTAATTTGATCTATTAATCTATCCCATGGCCACCTTTATGGTTCTGTCCGGGTCAGTTGTGTCATCAATTTATCTAAAACCCTTAAGATAAAACAGATCAATTGGTTGTTTTTCTATTGACCTTTGAAAGATGACGAGATACTCTACACGAATGGAGGTCTGTTAAAATATGTGCAAAATTGGCTGATAGGAGGGTTGGGGTGACAAAGTCATCATACATTTACATCACAATTCCCCATGTGTCAAAAGATCCCACTCCTCCCATGCATTGTTTAAAAGAGAACAGAAATTTTAACTGTGGGTCCAGGGCTAATAGAAAAAGATTTTGGGTCAAGTATTGTAAAAAGTATTTAAACAAATTCTGGTCCAATAAAAGTTTTGAGCAACAAGAGATCTTTGGTCAAGTGGGGGAGTGGAAGTCTAATGTGATGTGAGACCTCATCAAAATTGTGGAAAATATTTACTGGTCTCTAAAACTCGCATTAAAATGGTGTGAAATTTGAGAGTGAAATTTGGCACAATCATGATATCATCAAACATCAAATAAGTCTGTACATTCCCAAAAGGTTTTTTTTTGCACCAGTTATTTTAACCCGTGATTAGAAAACTTGAATCGAATTTCCCCTAATTTTTTGTAACAAAGATTTATACTAAACTTACACAGTTTAAAGATATGATATTGGAAGGCTACCCTTCTTTGGTAGTTGCTCCTGTTTATTTGTTGTTTAGTTTCACCTATTAAAACCCGAGTATTTGTTATTTCTACCCCTTAGCTGTTGTTTTGCCGACACTCAACGAGTACCTGGGTTCTCTCGATGGGGATGCTACCTTTTTCGGTATCGTCATGGCTGCATTCAGCTTCAGCGGTGTCTTAACATCCCCGCTCTACGGCCTCTTTCAAGATCGCTTCCACCGGACAAAAATTCTCATTTTATTTGCCAACTTGTTTGAAATTGCAGGTAAGTTTGGAAGGCTTTTTTAAGAAGGTAATTTGTTGAGATATGGCTAGTATTCAGCTGGAGAAATATCATTTTTTTTCTTGTATTTAAATTTAAGTTTATTTATACACCCTGTGAAATGATTGTACTACCAGGCCTGTATGTTTCAATTTTTAAAGGGCAAGGGCACCAAGTCGTGTTCTATTTGGTAAAGGGCACCCTGTGAGGAAATTGTAAATTTCTACTGGAGCATTTTAAAGGACACCAAGCCAATGACCAGGGGGCATGGAGGTAATTGCCTTCATTGGCTCCGTGAAGTATCGGGCCTGCCATTTCAAAAAAATTAATGTATACAAATCTTGATTTTTTTTTCAAAATTGACCCACCCTGCACCTACCCCAAGTTTGGAGGTTGTATCGAGTGGCAGGCTTGGTTCTTTGGGTAACCTCAAAGCTGGTGATGTCAAGGATAGTCCTTTGGTGTCTTGCATTGGTGGAAGGCCAGGTCTTCTCATCATTCATGGTTGATCAAATCGCTGCAAAATGACAACAGTAGGATTATTTATCCCCGATGCAAATTTAACATCTAGGGCCTATAATATATCATTGCGGTACCCGCTGCCAAAACATAGGATTCAAACTGCCTCTAGCTACTGGGCAATCTCGGTAGTCTAGTTGGTAAGACACTGCTCTAGAATTGTAAGGGTCATGGGTCCGAATCACACCCGAGTAACATGCCTGTGCTTTGTTCACAGGACTCGGGAAAGTACTGAGTTTACAGTGCTAACACACATCGGTGTATGGGTAAAAACAGTAGGATTATTGAATAGTTTCAAGGCAGTAAAAACAAATTGTTGTTTTTTTCTTTATTTTTGAATGTGTTCTGGTTTGTTTTTCTTGACAGGCAACTTTCTGTACTTTGTTGGAGGCACCAAATATATGCTGCTTGGAAGTAGACTAGTTTCAGGTAATTGCTTGCTACGATTAATACATCAGAAAGATACAATTATGACAATAGATAGCCTTGATCAAGGCGCTACAGCCAGCCGCGATCTGCAAAATCCCAGTTCCCATCACTGAATTCCGCCAGCGCACCCCCATACATAACACAGTGCATATAATATGTGTACAGCGTATGTACACATACGTACTGTACATGTACATGTACCATCTGTATACGGTACACTTACGGTACATGGGAACTTCCTAAGTAGCTTGTTTGAGCCACGTGTGCGATGTTGAAAGTAGAAAGACACGACCGTACTCACGACTACGCTATACTGTTCTTGCTGTACAATGTATGGTAATGTACATTTGTGTATGCACTGCATGCGTGTGCAGCGAACCGGGCCGGGGAACAGTACGTCAACAGCCTTGATCAAGGCTAGACAATAGACGGATTGCAATAGACATCATTGGCCGCCACCTTTGATGAATTGTGCACAGGTGAAGAGCTAATCATTGGCAGCGTACACTCGTGCACTTTTCATCACTTTTTCATCAAAGATGGCGGTCATGACCCGTATTGCAATCCATCTATACATGTTCAAAATCTTGGCTACTAAAACTTTCTGGGGGCAAGTGAAAAAAGTTCAGCTCAAGACCAGATGAATATTTCTTGATCATCGGAGGATGGAATGAAAAACCTACGATTGTAGAGATTAATATACAACAAATACTTCAGTTAATAAATCTCTTCTTTTTAGGAGTGGGTGCTGGTGTCGGCTCCTCAATTTTTGCACAAATTTCGAGAACATCGACTGAAAAGGGGCGGGCATCAGCCCTTTCTACAGCCTCGGGGGCGAGGCAGATTGGTCTCCTCCTTGGCCCCGCCCTTAATTTTCCCCTCAACAGCTTGGACTTCAACATTGGGCCATTTCATGTCAACAAATTCTCCGGACCAGGGGTGAGTCATGGGGACCGCTGTTTTTGGTTTTGTTTTGAATCTTTTAAAAAGCGTTTTATTACACAACCAAACAGCGGAGATGCCAATAATGGGATGGTGAATAGGGAACAAGAAGAAATGGTTAGACACTCTTTGAGAAAGGGCAGGCACCCTATGAGGAAATTGTAAACTTCTACTGGAGCTTTTTAAGGGCACCAAGCAACACTGGCACCAAGGCAATGACCAGGGGCATGTAGGCAATCGCCTCTGTTGCCTCCGTGAAGTATCAGGCCTGGTTAGATTTTAGATGTGGAAGGGAAAACCCCAACAGGGGGGAAACAAACACAATAGACCAATCCATTGCGTATTGACCAATCACAACGCAACGAAGGTCCGACAAATAAGGTCCGACATGCATGCGCGTATGCTTGGCGCGTGCGGCACAGTTGTGCAGAAAGGCATTGGAGAGGCTCACGTGTTCTTGCTCAAACGTGCGTCGTGGGCGGAGCCAAATGGATTGGTCTATTGGGTATGGATTGAAAACCCAAACAACACGCAAGGCTCCAGTCTGAGGTGGGATTCACAGAGCAACCGACCTTTGCATCTTGCAGTCGGGAAGCCGAGAAAGATAATGGAATGTTATTGGCCCAATGACTAGGGGTTGATTTCACAAAGAGTTAGGACTAGCCTTAACTTACATTATGTAGGACTAGTCCTGGGACTAACTCGAGATAAGACTAGTCTTAGCTCTTCGTGAAATCTACCCCTGGGCACAAATGTAAAGCGGATTGATACGATATTGTATAAAGAAAATGCGCTATATAAAATCTAGATATTAGAACTATTTATTATTATTAATAACTCACCAACAAATCTTGACTGTCTCCACAGATTCTTATGTGTATCTTGTATGTAGTTCTCGAGTTTGTGGTGTTATTCCTTTTCTATGACATACCACCTCTCGACAAGCAAGATATCATTCTTGCCGCGGAGGAGAATTCCGCACTTTCTCCCCCGAGCGGAAACGTCACAATCGTTGACGGTAAGGATAGCCTTGAAAAAAGTCTGTATTCAATCAATGCGGATGGCATGAGTGACCTGCTAGATAATGCTAACAGCTCGGCTACTAACGGCTTGCCGCGGTTGAACAGCGGACGTGCGGAAGTCTACCAGCGGGACACATGCAACAATGACAGCAGCGAGGACAGCTACGGGGAAAGAAACGTCGACAAGATTCAGAAGATTTCACTGCTTGATGGTACATGAGAAAGCGTTATTAATAAAACTGTTAAGGCTGAGTCACACTGCAGGGATAACGATAATGATCACGACGCAAAGAGAACGCATTCTATTGGTTGAATGACGAGTGCGAATCCTTCGTGGAGCAATTCAACCAATAGAATGCGTTCCCTTTGCGTCGTGATAGTTATCGTTATCGTTATCGCTGCAGTGTGACTCGGCCTTTAGAAACCGGGATGCTTAAAGGACTGCTTAAATTTCTTTAGCATGGAGCATAAGCTCATAAAACTTTCTTTTTATTACTTTCCATTAATGCGACACAGCTTAATAATGATATTGGGCCACAAGGCTTCTTGAAAAAGGTGCAACAAGGAAGGTAAAAAAGGCTGGATTTTTTTTTTTTATATTAGCAGAAGTGTGCAACTTGCCAAAATGCAAATGCAAAGCAGAAAATGTTGCTTAAAAAGTTTCAGCTTAGCAGAAATGATCAGGATACCAGTTACAGATTGTTCATGTGACCTGGTACTTTAGCTCTTAATCTTATTCTTTTGGACTTAATTCTGTTGTGCTTAGCTACTTTTTATGTTTAAGCAGCTCTATTACATTATACCAAGGTAGTTATAACTTGGGACCATTCACTTTGTTTTTCAATTCTTCTTTCAAACTAAGGTCTTGCTTGCATGGTATGCCGGGAATTATACCTTCAGTTGATTCTTTCCTCATTTTTTTCCATAAACATCTTGTTAAAGGTATGGGTCATAAATTGGAAAATTCTCCAAAACAATTATAGAAAGCTTACTTTGTGAAAAGCAATGGAGCTGTGGATAGTATAAACCATTTCGAGAAAGGATTCCCTTTGAAGCAATAGGGTTTCCATACTGGGTGCGTTCGATTAGCTTCCCTGGCTGTGTGGACCCGCAGTGCTCACTCGGGTGAGCCCCTGACAAGAGCTAATCGAACGATCACTCACCCTCTCGTGGTGACGTCATGCACCACAGGCTAGCCCCAAGTGACCCGTTCCACAAGCAGGGCACTTGGAGCTGACCCGGGTGAGCCCCTGGAATGCTATTTGAACATACCGGGGGCAAATCGGTCGGGGTCGGCCTGGGAAGCTAATTGAATTTTTGTCACCCAAAGAACATTTGAATCTGAGAAACGATTCATGCATGAACTATTTCTCAAGACAACGTGGTGTGTCGTCAAGATAAAAAAAAAAAATTAAGCTTACCTGGTTTAAACAAAATGTGGTTAGATTGTACAATCTGGCATCTACTTTTCATCTGTCGATATTTTTTATTAACAACGGAATATGTTTCTGGATTTTTCTCGCTACCTTTAATTGACAGTTTTTCTTAAAGAGGAGGTGCTAGTTTTGTTGACGGCGCAGTTTGTCTTCATGTTCAATCAGACATGTTTAGAGGTAAAGTAGACCTACTACATTATTTATTCATTTATTCAAGCAAACTTGTATCCCTTATTCTGATTGGTCGATGGATCCAAGCAAAAAGAGTTTGATATTAATACCGCATTTACATTTGATTGGTGGAACACTTATCAAAATGTAATATAGGAGTCCTATATTTCTGCCAGAAACACAGAAGAAAATCCCTTCTCTTAGTGATAAGTGTTTACTTGAATCTTTTGCGTGCATTACACAAAATATGAGACATGTAATATAGGAGTCCTATATTTCTACCAGAAACACAGAAGAAAACCCCTTCTCTTAGTGATAAGTGTTTACTTGAATCTTTTACGTGCATTACACAAAATATGAGACATGTAATATAGGAGTCCTATATTTCTACCACAAACACAGAAGAAAACCCCTTCTCTTGGTGATAAGTGTAACTTGAATCTTTTACGTGCATTACACAAAACATGAGACGTGTAATATAGGAGTCCTATATTTCTGCCAGAAACACAGAAGAAAACCCCACTCGGCTGATCAGAAACACCAAAGCTTTGTTCTGAGTTAACCAGTGCCCTTAACTACTCAGTTATGACACACCACAATGTTTATATTTTCTAGGTTTTATAGTGAACTGCTATCCTAATAGGTATTTAAAACCTTTTTTTTTGTAACTTCGCAGACTGCAGTCACAGTTATGACAAAAAACCTTCTGGATTTTGGAGGAATTGAAAACAGCATCTTGTTTGCTGTAGCTGGGTTTGAGGTAAGAAATCAAAGTATAAATTTTAATTCTCATTCGACTTATCATAACTGTTTCGACTTATCTGTTTTGATCCCTTAAATGATAAGTCATGATTTGTTTCTTTTTCTAAATTTCAGCTTCTTGCTAGCTTCATCGTCATCAAATGCATCAGTAAATTTATCTCCGACCGGACGATGTTATTTGCTTCAGTGACACTTGAGTTAGTACCTTACATTATGCTGATGATTTTCTATCCACATGCAACACCAGGTAAAATATTGTTTGATGATTACTTGAAAATTACGAGGCCCTTTCACACTAGACCAATTTCTCAGGAATTTCCCAGGAACTTCCGAAGAAACTCCACTCATTTCAGTGTTTCTGACACCTCCTTATTCCTTTGTGTAAGGCTACAGACGTTATTCCAAGAATGAACTTAAGTGTTCACTTTCTGTATAATCTTCCTCCAGTGCCGAAAATAAAGTAACATTTTAGAGAAGCACAATTATTTTTACGGGGGGGGGGGGGGCACCTCTGTTTGCATTTCTTTTGCATGTATACCATAGGTCCTTTTGTTTGGTAAGCAGTTCGCAACAGCTAGTTCTATTTTCTCAAATAGAATTTAAAAAACTTGAATTCTACCTGATTTTTCCTTGCAGGGAGGTCCCAGAATCTGTGGTGGTTTTCGATACTTTTCATCATCCAGGTTTCTGGGCTCGGGTTTCTGGTAATCTCCATCGTATCACTCTTCTCAAAGGTCACTCCTCCAGAAATGCAAGGTAAGGTCAAAGGTTGTGACCCATGTCAAAGTTCAATCTACAAGGAAAAAATAAGCAGATTTTTAGTGGTGACTTGTCAGTAAATCTGGTAAAGGAAATACACAGACTGAAACAGGTAAATTTTTGATTGGCTGCGCTAATTTTTGTTAGTCACCAGTAGAGGGCTTAACCTAAACCATTAGGGAGGCTGACTCTGAGGGACTGGGCAAGTCTAGAATCATGGATCAGTTTGAGCCAGATGTTTGTGTGATACTATCTCTTCTAAAGTATTTATATTGTAGACAGTAATTCGTCTTGCGATATTGGCAGCTACGTTAACAAAATGAACATCGCCAATCAAGAACAGCTGGAAGTGTCAATAGTAATCGGAATATAATTTGTGAAAACAAAAAATGATTTGCCAAATTTTTAAGATTTTTGACAAACAAGTCACTTCTTGGGACCAGTAAGAATGGAACAATGATTTGATGAGGTTATAGGTTGTCAGGCCTGATAATTCACGGATGCAACAAAGGCGATTGCCTCCGTGTCCCCTGGTCATTGCCTTGGTGCCCTTGAAATGCTCAAGTACAAATTTGCAATTTCCACATAAGGTGCCCTTTACCAAAAAGAAATATGCCTTGGTGCCCTTGCCCTTTCAAAAACGAAGCATACAGCCCTGGGTTGTACCATGTGTACCAAGTGTAAATCTCTTTGGAGTAGTGTTGGTTGTGAAAAGAACCTTGGGTTGACAACTCAGTATGCTCTAATCGTCTTCTGGGGAATACTGATCGAAAAGTTGAGTTGTTCTCTTCAGAACCAACACTACTCAAAAGGAGATTTACACATGGTGCTACCGCAAACCCTACCTAGTAATATTCCCACCATACAAAGTTTAAAATCCTACAAATCTTGATAGTGATGGGGTTTGACTTGTACTTCACAGGTTTTGCCCAAGGTGTTCGCCGAGCCGTTGGTGGAATCGGGACCATCATGGGTCCTTTATGGGCGGGCGGCATGCAGAATATACCATTTGAGACTTTAGCAATCATGATGGCCCTTTTCCTCCTAGTTTGGGTAAGTTAAATATCAACCGTTTCGTTGTTGCCCAGCGGTTAAGAGCGCTGGACTCAAGCTCTGGTGTTTCTAATCAGCAGAGTGTGGGTTCGAGCCCCGGCCATGGCACTACAGTGTCCTTGAACGAGATATGTTACCATAACTGCTTTGTCCTTCAGACAAAAAATTAATAACCATAGGTCCTATGTGCTTGGATTAGTAATGCTTGTAAAAGAACCCAGAACACTCAGCACGGAAGAGTAGTGGTTAACCCTGGGCCAAATTTCAAAGAGCTGCTTCAGCACAAAATTCTGTTAAAGCAAAAATAATCCATGCTTAGTCAAATCAGAACACGGGCTAAGACTCCACTCAATTGTTATGCCAAGTAAACAATAGCTGAATACAAGTCACAAGCAATGTATTACGGCATGAAATTTAGGTCAGTAACATGTGTAAAATAAGCAAGCTATTTTCGTGCTTAACCAATTTTTTCGCCTAAGAAGCTCCATGAAATTGAACCCTGGCGTTTCTGGTTCACACAGCAAGCACCCTTGTTTACAGGTTTCCTCAGGCTTGCGAGCTACACTGATCAAGTTCACTTAGGAGGCATCCTAGGTTTCATTACCTGAGTTATACAATAACATATTTCACAGTATTAACCAAACAAATCATTAGTCATACATCAATGTTGCATCAAACTAAAATGAACATTACCTTCTTCAGATGATGTCGCTGATGTCGTGGAAACTTCTTAGGCCACACTCAGAAGTCGCAGCCGAGACAAGTCAAGCAAGCTGCAAAGAAGATTCGAAAGAAGAGACCAAACCATTGCTCAATGGTGATGTCAAAGACTATGGAGTCGCCTGATCGAAGGTGGGGTGCAAGACTTGCTGTGCGGGTACGTTCTGCTGAAAAAAAGATAAGCCAGTTGTTCTGAGAAATTTGTGAAATGAAAAATGAGGGGTAGTCAGTTTGTCCTAACCTCCGAGGAGTAACATGGCTGGAAAACTTCCATCAATAACTGATTTAATTTACATTAACCACGCTGTCACCATCTTGGTCATGTTCCATGTGTCTAATAACAATAAGGAATGCTAACATTCATTGTGCAAACAAGGCACCAGACTATTATTTCGTCCAGCCTCAGTTTGGTTACAATGAGTTGGAATGGACTAAAATCAAGATGGCCACACTGTTACAAAGGTCAACATAATTTTGTGTTTGGGGAACAAATAAAACTACATTTCAACACCATTTTAACTTGAGGTTAGAGAATTGTAATTTGTTCCCACTTTCTTGAGGACTCACTGTACTTAATTGGAAAAGATTGCGTCACAAAACTGAATTTTACCTCAAAGCCTCTCTGTAAATACTTTGTCTTCTGTGTTTTGGATCCAACATTTTGTTTCTTCATCTGGACAAATCTACTGAAAACCAAATCGCCTAAAATGATTTTGGTTAAATTGTCAATTCACCTTGTGTCCATTTCAAGGAGTGGCTGCTTCGTCTCACAAAATTATTCTTACTGCACCAGATTTGATGATTTGGAGCCAGCGAGCCAGTTTCACTTAAAAGCTTAGATTGATCGGAGCACAAAGCTGCCACATTTGCATCTTGCAATCCGGGAAATCGTGTGTTAAGTAAGGGAGAATGGACGAGAAAGTGTAGATTCGTGGAAAGAATATACGAGCTGAAGGCGGGTACATTGTAGTGAGCAAAACATTATTTTAGCATGTAAAAATGCATTTACATTTATTTATGTGACATGGTTTTACTCATTTCTCAAAAACTTCAGCACCTCGGCAAGAAACTTGTTAAGATCCGTGGATTAGTTTTGTGCCCTACAAAAAGTTCCCAGACCTTTTCAGATAAAATCTTTGTGAAATCGAGCCCATCCGTGACATTTATGGACAGACATGGTGCATTAAAAATATTGTTCTTATTTTCTATTATTATAAATTATAAATAAATAGACCTTATGCATTGACGTCATCCAGCTGCCACCTTAGAGGTAAACCGATGCTGAAACAATAGAAACACGCAGATTTAAATGCGCAATGCACAGGATTGACCAATGAAAAACCTCCTTTTGATCTCTGGTTGAGGGCCCTGTACTAAAATGACATCAAATGCATAAGGTTTATTGTGTGAAATAAGTTTTAAATTTGTTAAATAAATATTTTTTTTAAATATGCATGATATTTTTTGTAATTGCTTAGTGTACAAATCATTCCAGTCCTATGTCGGACTCTACCAGGCAAAGAAAAATTGAAGTTTGTAAAGTTGTCAAGTTAAATACTGCTTTATTTTGTATCGGATTGTATCCATTACCAATACAGTAATCTTTCTTCAAATGTTGGAACTGATTATAGTAACAATAATAAAGAAGTACACATTTTTATGTAACGTCAATTTCTTAGACCTGTTGATTTCTTAGACCTGATGAGTGACAATATTACGTAGATTTTGGTGATTAAGTCATCGGGTGTGGGTTCGTATCTCAGCCATGACACATGTTCAAGCTGCCTGCTACAATTGCTGCTCTTCACCCCAGGGTATAAATGGGTACCTGCGAGGGTAGAGGTTGATAGTGTCAGGCCTGGAATTTCATCTTTGAGAGGGCAAGGCCATTTTCATTTTGCAAAGGGCACTTCCTAAGTTAGGACTAGTCCTAACTCTTTGTGAAATCGACCCCTGGGCACTTATGTAAAGCGCATTGATATACGTTGTAAAATGTGCTATATATTTTTAAAGCCTTTGGGAAAGAATCTACAAGGGTCAAAATGTGGGTTCATTAACTACTTTTTGGCAATTAAAGCATAAATTGGTAACTTTGTTGAAATGGCAGTCGGGCAACAACATTTGTTTTAATGTTCTCTATTTGATGGTACAAACTATAAAATATAAATAACTATAAACTACCAAAACTTAAACAATGTTAAACTAAGTATTTAAAGGTAGGGTCATAGATTGGTTAACACTCCACAAATTAAAGACCATAAAAACTGCAGCTGTTGATAGCATAAATAATTTTGAGAAAAGATTCCCTTCAAAGATATTTGGTTTTGATAATTTTTCACCCCACCCCCCAAATTTTTTTAAAATCTGGTAATCGTTTCTAAGATTTCTGAGGGATGGCGTCTGTTCGCGAAAGGCTACTGTACCGCTGTCACTTCGCTAAATGTGAATGCATTCGTGTAAAAATGCTGTGACAATTTGTTGCTGTTTTTCTCAGCAAGTAGACACTGTATTCAGCTGAGACTTTCACATGCGACTTTTATTGAATCTTTCCTTATAATTTTGTCTAGTAACAAGAATTACGCTGACAAAAAAGCAATCTATGACCCTACGTTTAAAATGAAAATCGAAACAACAAATGAAGAATATTAATTTTGGTTTTTTTTACCCATACACCGATGTGTGTTAGCACTGTATACTCAGTACTTTCCCGAGTCCTGTGAAAAAATATCACAGGCATGTTACTCGGGTGGGATTCGAACCCACGACCCTTGCAATTCTAGAGCAGTGTCTTACCAACTAGACTACCGAGGTTGCCCGGCAGCTAGAGGCAGTTCGAATCCTATGTTTTGGCAGCGGGTACCGCAACGATATAATAGATGTTAAATTTGCATCGGGGATAAAGAATATTTTTTCACAGGACTCGGGAAAGTACTGAGTATACAGTGCTAACACACATCGGTGTATGGGTAAAAAAAAAAACCAAAATTAATATTCTTTATCCCCGATGCAAATTTAACATCTATTATATCGTTGCGGTACCCGCTGCCAAAACATAGGATTCGAACTGCCTCTAGCTGCCGGGCAACCTCGGTAGTCTAGTTGGTAAGACACTGCTCTAGAATTGCAAGGGTCGTGGGTTCGAATCCCACCCGAGTAACATGCCTGTGATATTTTTTCACAGGACTCGGGAAAGTACTGAGTATACAGTGCTAACACACATCAGTGTATGGGTAAAAAAACCAAAATTAATATTCTTTATCCCCGATGCAAATTTAACATCTATTATATCGTTGCGGTACCCGCTGCCAAAACATAGGATTCGAACTGCCTCTAGCTGCCGGGCAACCTCGGTAGTCTAGTTGGTAAGACACTGCTCTAGAATTGCAAGGGTCGTGGGTTCGAATCCCACCCGAGTAACATGCCTGTGATATTTTTTCACAGGACTCGGGAAAGTACTGAGTATACAGTGCTAACACACATCGGTGTATGGGTAAAAAAACCAAAATTAATATTCTTTATCCCCGATGCAAATTTAACATCTATTATATCGTTGCGGTACCCGCTGCCAAAACATAGGATTCGAACTGCCTCTAGCTGCCGGGCAACCTCGGTAGTCTAGTTGGTAAGACACTGCTCTAGAATTGCAAGGGTCGTGGGTTCGAATCCCACCCGAGTAACATGCCTGTGATATTTTTTCACAGGACTCGGGAAAGTACTGAGTATACAGTGCTAACACACATCGGTGTATGGGTAAAAAAACCAAAATTAATATTCTTTATCCCCGATGCAAATTTAACATCTATTATATCGTTGCGGTACCCGCTGCCAAAACATAGGATTCGAACTGCCTCTAGCTGCCGGGCAACCTCGGTAGTCTAGTTGGTAAGACACTGCTCTAGAATTGCAAGGGTCGTGGGTTCGAATCCCACCCGAGTAACATGCCTGTGATATTTTTTCACAGGACTCGGGAAAGTACTGAGTATACAGTGCTAACACACATCGGTGTATGGGTAAAAAAACCAAAATTAATATTCTTTATCCCCGATGCAAATTTAACATCTATTATATCGTTGCGGTACCCGCTGCCAAAACATAGGATTCGAACTGCCTCTAGCTGCCGGGCAACCTCGGTAGTCTAGTTGGTAAGACACTGCTCTAGAATTGCAAGGGTCGTGGGTTCGAATCCCACCCGAGTAACATGCCTGTGATATTTTTTCACAGGACTCGGGAAAGTACTGAGTATACAGTGCTAACACACATCGGTGTATGGGTAAAAAAAACCAAAATTAATATTCTTTATCCCCGATGCAAATTTAACATCTATTATATCGTTGCGGTACCCGCTGCCAAAACATAGGATTCGAACTGCCTCTAGCTGCCGGGCAACCTCGGTAGTCTAGTTGGTAAGACACTGCTCTAGAATTGCAAGGGTCGTGGGTTCGAATCCCACCCGAGTAACATGCCTGTGATATTTTTTCACAGGACTCGGGAAAGTACTGAGTATACAGTGCTAACACACATCGGTGTATGGGTAAAAAAACCAAAATTAATATTCTTTATCCCCGATGCAAATTTAACATCTATTATATCGTTGCGGTACCCGCTGCCAAAACATAGGATTCGAACTGCCTCTAGCTGCCGGGCAACCTCGGTAGTCTAGTTGGTAAGACACTGCTCTAGAATTGCAAGGGTCGTGGGTTCGAATCCCACCCGAGTAACATGCCTGTGATATTTTTTCACAGGACTCGGGAAAGTACTGAGTATACAGTGCTAACACACATCGGTGTATGGGTAAAAAAAACCAAAATTAATATTCTTTATCCCCGATGCAAATTTAACATCTATTATATCGTTGCGGTACCCGCTGCCAAAACATAGGATTCGAACTGCCTCTAGCTGCCGGGCAACCTCGGTAGTCTAGTTGGTAAGACACTGCTCTAGAATTGCAAGGGTCGTGGGTTCGAATCCCACCCGAGTAACATGCCTGTGATATTTTTTCACAGGACTCGGGAAAGTACTGAGTATACAGTGCTAACACACATCGGTGTATGGGTAAAAAAAAAACCAAAATTAATATTCTTTATCCCCGATGCAAATTTAACATCTATTATATCGTTGCGGTACCCGCTGCCAAAACATAGGATTCGAACTGCCTCTAGCTGCCGGGCAACCTCGGTAGTCTAGTTGGTAAGACACTGCTCTAGAATTGCAAGGGTCGTGGGTTCGAATCCCACCCGAGTAACATGCCTGTGATATTTTTTCACAGGACTCGGGAAAGTACTGAGTATACAGTGCTAACACACATCGGTGTATGGGTAAAAAAAACCAAAATTAATATTCTTTATCCCCGATGCAAATTTAACATCTATTATAACAAATGAAGACTGAATAATTATCGTTAACAACTAACAAAGATTGATAATATCAATTGTACATTGCTCCCATCTCAAGAAATGCAACGGTATACAGGGGTCAGTTATAACCTGAGTGCACCTTTACGAGGTGAAAGTCTGACATGAACAGGTCAGAAATTCAAACTTGTTTGGGAGGTGTCAGTCGAGTGTCATGACTCGCACCGAAATGTCTAGCAAGAGCCAACCATTCACTACGGGATAGGTTCAACTGTGACAGACCCTGCATAGAATGGGAGGGGGGGGGGGAACACCATGCTACCAACTGAGCTCCAAATGGGATAGGTGCACAGTGGCTCTAGGTCATACCACAAGGGCGGGTTTCTATTATAGTCGACCAGTAGTTAATGAATACACGTAGCTCATATGTTATGAATGAGCACACTGGTTGCAGATTATACGCTTCACTACATGGTTTCTGCAGTAGACCATAAAGAACGGGGGGGGTCAGCATAAGTTGACAAATTTTATACAGTATAAGTACATGTAAATGGTCATGTGAGGAACTGAACACCAATCAGCAAGATACATTTTAGTTTGTTTAGAAAAACTTATTTGTTAATCTGTTCTACAGAATTTTGAAAGCCTCCAAAAGTTGGGGCATTTTAGGATGATTTTGGCTCAAACCGAAACGAAAAGCGAGCACAGAAAGAGTGAATTGCTTATCATCTTTTTAAAATCTATAACAATGCTATTATATTCACTCAAATTCTGTCCCTTCCCTGTTGCCCACTTCCAAAATGGCTGCGTGTGTGGAATAGAGCTCCTGCATACTCAACATTAAAAAACTTTGTAACTAAAATAAAAATGTTTAAATATCTAAAAGAATTTATAACCATAATTTTTGTAACTCGCTGATAACACTCTTTTTCTCCACACACTTGATTTTTTTTGGTAACAATGAAATCAAAGAAAGGTTTGTAATGATAATATAAACTAATGAATAAACATATGAATATAATAAATATTTTTGTTTTGCATGATGATGAAGAGAAAACAAAATGAAAGACGAATATTTTAAAATATGGATAATATGCTCTGATAAAAAATATACTTTTACTGAGTGTAAAACAAATTGGATATGTTCATGATTGTTTGTATGGAGAAAATGCACCACCTGTTCTTATTTGTAATGAGATAGAACGTTTGCAGAGACCCTACCTTTATGTACCATGCTCGATATGTGGCAGACGGTGCCACCCCCCTCCCCCTCATGTTTCCCCATACTTTACAAACAACACACTTTTCCTCTTGTGCAGAAATACCACCTAAAATCCTTCAAAAACTCCTTAGATTCGCAGAACAAATTGGAGAGGAAGTTTTCTTTCTTTTTTGTTAAGGGGGGGGGGGGGGCACCATGCAACATATCAAACAACAAACGTACCTTGTAAAGACCGGTTTACACTTCCTGCAAATGTGATATACGAATTTTGACAAAAGAAATACCCCAACCTTAAAATTCTTCAAAGGATTCCTCAGATTCCCAGAACACAATGAAAACACAATTGAAAACAGGAGGTTGGGGCTTACACCAAGCTACATATCAAGCAACAAAAGAGCCCCGTTCATACTTCCTGCGAATGCGATACAAATTTTGACGTCACAAATTCGAAGAGATGAGCTGTGTTCAACAAAATATTCGCAGCGAAAAACGGAGCTGTGACGTCAATATTTATCAGCATTCGCAGGAAGAGTATGAACCAGGCATAAGTGTGACTTAGTTTTAAGTCAAATTACCAGCTCTCTCAAAGCGCTGGTTAAACTTGAACATGTCACTCGTAGGCGACATGCGTAGATTGAAGTCCTTCATGGCCAAGGCCATCGACACTTGTGCAGACCCAACCTGCTTGACCCTTTTATAACAGCCAAGGCACAGATACAGCTTCCTGTTTTGCTTGTCGGGCGCCAACGCGATGTTAAACTCCTCCTGGATGATGTTTGCCACGACCCATTTTTCGCTATTCTTACTGAAAAGCAGCCTCTTCTTGGGCGTGACGGTTACCAGCATGTTGCAGTTTACGCAATTCACACAGAAGAGTTGCTCGATTGTGGAACACATCTTCTTTGTGTAGAGGAAGCCTTCGGGACTTGTGTAACTGCTGAATTTCGTCTTGGCGCGAAGTAAAGCTTGCCGACTGCTACAAATTTTATGCATGACGTTTTCGCAGAACTTGCATAGGATGATGGGAGGTTTCCCGGCAGTCTGAGGCAGCGACAAGTCTATTGCATTCTCGATGACAGCGACAACATCAGACATCAAGACGCGGTTCCAGTCATCGGGCGGAATAGTTACATCGCAGTTGAGGCAGCTCACTTTCTTGTAGTTTTCAAGCGAATTGGCTTGCTGAAAAGTTAATGAAAATGAAAGCGAAATAATAACATGGTGTAAAAAAAATTAAAACATCACACAATGTAAACTATCACTGAGCAATCTCTTTCAGTAAAAGCATGCAAATTGGCTTAGCAGTAAACATAAATCTTCCTTAGAAAAAGCAATTGCCTCCATGCCCCCTGCTCATTGCCTTGGTGCCCTTCTAATGCTCCAGTAGAAATTGACAATTTCCTCATAGGGTGCCTTTTACCAAAGAGAAAATGCCTTGGTGCCCTTGCCCTTTCAAAAACAAAGCACATACGGGCCCGGTTATTAATTTCTGGTTATGAAACCAAAGCTGCCTCACAAGTGAATATAATCACTGTAGCTCGCAAGCCTTTAAGGAAACTTGTAAACAAGGGTGCTTGCTATGTTAACCAGAAAAACTAGGGTTAACTCCTACTCTTCCTCGATAAGTGTTCTGGATTCTTTTACATCTTGCTCCAGAACACTAGTGCCACGACTGGGACTTTAACCCACACTGTGCTAATTGGAAACACCAGATCTTGAGTTTAGTGCTCTTAAGGGCTGGGCCACAACACAACACTAATTTGTTTAGCAAGTTTTTTTCCCTGATGAATAGCTTTGTGAAATTGTGGTGGTTTTTCTCTTCAAGAAAACTGAAGAAAGCAAACATGTGAACACAGGTAAAGTTAAAAACACTTGTCCCGTATTGAGCTTCTTAAAAAAAAAATCAAAATAAAAATTTAGAAAGTATTAGCTTACCCTCTTATCCAGAATAGTTTCTCTGTTAGGTGCCGGTATTAAGGCTGCATGGGGTGACAGTTGTTGAACTCTGTCTGTCCTCCGGGGGTCTAAGTCAGTCGGAGCTCTTCGGGGCAAGTTTGTGATGGTGTGTGGATCTTGGCGAGTAGGGTGGACTTGTCTGGCTTGATAAGGAGGAGGTCGACGGATACACTTTAGAATTTGATCCCGATCGACAGAAGTCCCAAACTTATCCGGGTGGTAATTGCTGCTGCCATTAGATGCAGGATATTGCAACTCCTTAATGGGAGGTCTCAAGCTCGAATAGTAGGAAGGCGGAGGTAAAGTGGGCCTCTGTTGAGGATACACATTCGAAGGTACACTGAAGTTGTAAGGCGGCAAATGCGTGTAGCCTAAACTACCCGTGGAGATCAAACGTTGAGTGTTTGTCATGACTTGAGGATTGCCTGGGTGGGATCCCACGGCTCTGTTGGCAAGATCGGGGAATACTGAAGACTCTCCTGGGATCTGGGGATAAGTAGACATGATAGGTGTATGTCGGGTCCAGGAAGGGTACTTCGGCAAAGTATAAGCAGAGTTATTTACTTGATGGCTTTGCCGGTCTGATAACGAACGATAAGCTTCCGGAGGCTGACATTGTGAAATTGGCACCCTAGGAAAACTCATGTTGGGATTGGAGGCGTTTAACCACGATGCACAGGCGGCATGGTAACTAGGTGGGCTAGAAACAGTATTTGAAAAACCATCCCCAGGTTGTAGTTTGCTTCTCAAAACTGGCAAAGTGTCCTCCTGTTGGACAAACTGAGGTAGAATAGGTGGTGTTGCACCCTGTGGTTGTCCTTGCAATAGCGGTGGTGGCTGGGGCGAAGTCAACTTCTGAAGCAACACAGGGTGGCTTGGTGAACTGCTTGCTACTCTGCTATTCAGGCGGAACTGTTTTGGTGGTGGTTCCCCGAAGTTGTTGTTTTTATCAAGGAGTTTCCTTTTGTCTGTAAAGAAGGGATTCGACGCTGCCTTTGAGACGAACGTTTCAGAACAAGTCTGGTGGGATGGGGAGATTGAGGTAGTCAAAATAGGTTCTTGGGAGGACCAGGTAGGTTCTTGGGAGAACATGGAATGCTCATGGGAGAACTTAGTATGGGGCAGTTCAGGTGTGAGGTAGCCAGCTCTTTGTGATACAGCAACCACCTCCTTGATTACAGCTTCATTGGTGCAAGAGATCACATTCTTCTTAGGCAAAAGAGTCTCTGGAGTTGGCAAACGGGGCGTGGGAGGATAAGCTGTGAGAATTGGCATATCTACAGCTTGATTAGTGCAAGAGATCACATTTTTCTCAGGCAGAAAGGTCTCTGGAGATGGCAAATAGGACTTGGGGTGACAAGCTGTGAGAACTGGCAAATTTGCAGCTTGATTGGCACAAGAGTTTACATTCTCCTCAGGCACACAAGTCTCTTGAGTCGGGGAAAGGGTCTTGGGATGAAAAGCTGTGAGAACTGGCAAAACTTCTTTGACTTCCTTCGAGATGCACTCCATCGTTTCCGGTGTTTGCCAATGCAATGACTTCTTCAGAGGTAGGGTGACCATAACCTTTGTGGTTTGATCAGACTCTGGGTTTGACTGCTTCGAGACCTCCCCATCAGGTGATTCCGAGGTTTCCACTGACACGGATTGAATACACTCTGCAGTGGTTTCTGTGGACTCTGTCATATCTTCCACAGACATGGTGACTATCTCATTTGTCTGCCATACTGGGAGTACCTCTTTAGAAGCTGAGGTAGTTGTCTCATTTTCAGACATAGATTGCTGAGCTGTTTGTTTGACAACCTGTATCAAAGGTGTGTCAACATCGCTATCAGTGGCAGAAACCTTGAGATGGTTCCTATCATAAGCTGTCATATCTCTTCGGACCTGTAACTCATCAGGAAATGTTCGGGTCTGTGGTGCTGATGGGATGCCCTGCTGTGTTGTTTCATTCAGCAGATTCTTTAGTATTTTAGTCTCGATGACATCCTTAAACGATTTTTCAAGGGAATCTGTTATCACATTTTGAACAGACATGTTGACAATATTCTGACGTGTATTGGGTGAAAGTGCTTCATCTTCAGTTAAGTTTGATGTCAGACCAAAAGTAAGTGATTCCTGGGTTGAATGATCTATTGTTGCACCTGTTTTCTTGGATGGTTGAGAGAGGTCCGAGGTAGCTCCATCAGACATTTCATATGGAATCGTAGAGCAAGACATTTGCAGAGGTGCGTCATCATGACCCAGAATATGAGACTCTCTGACAACTTCTGCCCCAAGCGACTTTGCATCGGCCACAATTTCTGAGGCTTGATAATAGAAAGCATCGTGAACAGGATCTCTTCCCTGCAACTCCCACGTCAGTGCTTCCTGAGTGAAGTCAGATGTACATCTAAGAATGCACGGTTGTAACTTCATGAAAAATGACGAATCAATGTTGTCCCCTGAAGAAACTGTTGAGTCATCAGTTATAGTGGCAGGAGTGGGATCGGCTCTAAAAAGACTGACAGGAACTGGAGTGACAGGAGCTTGGGTGACAGAAACTGCGGCGACAGAAACTGCGGTGACAGGAACTGGGGCGACAGGAACTGCAGTGACAGGGACCGGGGTGACAGGAACTGCAGTGACAGGAACTGGGGTGACAGGAACTGCGGTCATGATAGAAACTGGGGTGACAAGAACTTGGGTGACAGGAACTTGGGTGACAAGAACTTGGGTGACAGGAACTTGGGTGCCAGGAACTGAGGTGACAGGAATGGTTACTGCAGTGTCCACCCAGTTGGCTTCGTTTAAAGCCATCATCTCTCTCACTGTCATACTTGTGCGTCTTTTTCGCAGTTGGATACTTCCGCCACTGTGCTGAAAACGTGCTCCTGCAATTGAGAACCTTGGAACCTTTTCATCCGGATGGCTTCTCATTTCAGCAAATAAATTGAGTTGACATCTGTTTTGAAGAGAAAAAAAAAGAACAAAAGCTTAGGACACATGGTAACTGACCTAAAGTGGACATTTAATTGTCATCTTCTTGTATCCCTTTCCCAAAACTAGTTTAGCACTGAACCTTGGGTAGCACGTTTTAGGGTCCTTTGAGTCGAAGCCTCAAAAATTGAGAAATTTGAGTGTGTTTTGGTTGATTGCGCACAACCAGTACATTTGAATTGTACTTCGAAAATCACCACAACAGAAACCTACTGGGCATCAAAAAATAATTAACTCAAAAAAAGTAAACATAAGGCTGAAAGGATTAAGGTACTTTTTGAAACACAAAGTCCACAGATTTACATTACACCACCCTTTGAATATAATGAGTAGGAAGCAAACCCCTTAAAATATTACTTGCTCAGGTGCTGTAGTTTTTGTTTTACTAATTTTACGAAAACTACATCACCTCAGCAAGTAATATTTTAAGGGAAGCCTTCTACCTACTATCACTATCTTCACGCTGTGCGACTTTAATCTAAATCTGTTGACATTGTGCTTTGTGTCCTTCAAAACGCACCTGGACCCTTTAAAGGGACATTCAGAGTACTTAGTCAATTTTAAAATAGATTTAGCAAAACTCTATAAACTGTCAAGAACAAAGTAATGCCTCAACCATATGTTTTAGACCAAACGTCTCCAACAGTCATTTTCATCGGCTTAGACATTTGAATGACTTTGTAGATTAGTCAGGAATGATCTTGGGTGTTTTTTCTTCTCTTGTTTTAGTTTACTAATTGTAGGCCTTCCACATGTATACTTATTTTAAAATAAAGGTTAAACTTTGACAAGGTTTCACCAACTCACAACTTTGAATTTTTTATTTTTTTATTTAAAGGCAGTGGACACTATTGTTAATTACTCAAAATAGTTATTGGCATAAAACCTTTCTTGGTGACGAGTAATGTGGAGAGGTTGATGGTATAAAACATTGTGAGAAACGGCTCCCTCTGAAGTGCCATAGTTTTCGAGAAAGAAGTAATTTTCCACGAATTTGATTTCGAAACCTCAAGTTTAGAATTTGAGGTCTCGAAATCAACTATCTAAAAGCACACAACTTCGTGTGACAATGGTTATTTTTCTTTCATTATTATCTCGCAAGTTCGATGACCGATTGAGCTCAAATTTTCACAGGTTTGTTATTTTATGCATATATGTTGAGATACAGCAACTGTGAAGGCTAGTCTTTGACAATTACCAATAGTGTCCACTGCCTTTAACATCAACTTTTTTGAAACCCCAAAAGGCACCCCATAGTAAAAAAAAAAAAAACACTTTTAGTGCCCCTTGATTTTCAACGTCTAGGTAATAAAAGAGATTGTATAACATACCTTTGAAATAATTCTATAGCTTTACATTGTGTTGAGAAGGTGTGCTTCAAGGATGAGTGGTTAAACTCTCATTGTTTTCTAAGAAGAAAAGAAAGTGTGACCCCCACCATCCCCCCCCCCCCTAACCAACCTTTAGGATTGGCATCTGTAACCATCCAGGTCTCGCTCTAATTCATGACAAACAAGAACTACTATTACTATTTTGGTACATATTTGGACAATGTGTTTTGTGTTACAAAAAGTAACTAAAAGTCTCATATACATGTACAGACCCACAAAGCATTAGATGACAAGTCAAAAAGTACAACAATCCAAAGGCAAAATTGTGGAAAGTGGGGGAAATCTTAGAAATGGTGTCACAAGAGAAATATCATTTAAAGGGAAGGTACACGTTTGGTAATTACTCAAAACAAGTACTAACTTATAAACTGACTTGGTAACGAGCATTGGAGAGCTGTTGATAGTATAAAACATTGTGTGAAATGACTCCCTCTGATTCTGAAGTAATGTAGTTTTCGAAAAAGAGGTAATTTCTGACTTAGATAATAAAAGACTTCTAGCTAGAAGTCTTTTATTCCTATCTGAAAGCACACAAATTCGCCCAACAAGGGTGTTTTTTCTTTCATCATTTTCTCGCAACTTCACTGACCAATTGAGCCTAAATTTTCACAGGTTTGTTATTTTATGCACATGATGGGATACACCATTCACGAAGACTAGTCTTTGACAATACCAAAGGTGTACCTTCCCTTTAACATTTAGTGACATCATTTCCTAGAATAAGGTTAGATTTGGCAATGGTCAAAAAGGGAGTTTCTGTTAACTCATGGTCAGAGCCAAGGAATGTGTGCTGAGCAATGGGAGAGTATGGCCACCTGTTGAGATGTAAATTGGGGGACCAGTGAATATGGTGAAATGGTTTCTTAACCAAAAGCTGCTGCTGTTTATAATTTTACCTCTCATGTTGCCATTAGTTTTTTAGAGTGATTACCCCACATAAACCAATAAACCCTCTGGGCTTTCCCCTCTAGAGTTGTTTAAAATAAAACAAAAACATTACTACAACTTTTTCAGTCACTAGACAGCAGGCATGCCATTTCCTTAGCCCACTGGCTTCTCTCTAATCCATGTTTTAGGGGTTTCCTTCAACAAGTTAATTAGCATAGTTTGGAGCAGCCAGAAGGAATAAACAGTGGTAATAGGCTTAAAGGCAGTGGACACAGGACACTATTGGTAATTACTCAAAATCCAGTCTTCTCACTTGGTGTATCTCAACATATGCATAAAATAACAAACCTGTGAAAATTTGAGCTTGATTGGTCGTCCGAGTTGCGAGATAACTATGAAAGAAAAAAACACCCTTGTCACACGAAGTTGTGTGCTTTCAGATGCTTGATTTCGAGACCTCAAATTCTAAACTTGAGGTCTCGAAATCAAATTCGTAGAAAATTACTTCTTTCTCAAAAACTGTGTCACTGCAGAGGGAGCCGTTTCTCACAATGTTTTATACTATCAACAATAGTGTCCACTGCCTTTAAGCATAGTGTATTAGCTTGGAGTAGTTGGAGGCAGAATGAAAAAAAAAAACAGTTGCATAGGAATCAATACTAGTTGGGCAGAATTCTGACTTGTCCTGTCATTTGGCCAGCGGACCACTGATAAAAAAGGGAGAAAATTTACCAGCTCTTTGCCTGGCCTGTACCTGGCTTTTGTCCATGGTCTGATACATGGTCATGGTCTGTCCATACACAGTGGACAACTATGGATGAATTCAATCTGTGTAGAGTTATCCTTTTAATCTTTTAACTTAAAGCCATTATACACTTTCGGTAAACAGTATTGTCCAAGTCCCACACTTCTTGTATCACAACTTACATATAAAATAACAAACCTGTGAAAATTTAGGCTCAATCGGACATCGGAGTCGGGAGAAAATAACGGGAAAACCCACTCCTGTTTTCGCGCGTTTCGCCGTGTCATGACATGTGTTTATAACAAATCCGTAATTCTCGTTAACGAGAATTTATATTGTTTTACCGTTTTCTCAAAAAGTAAAGCATTTCATGGACTAATATTTCAAGAGAAGTCTTTCACCATTACCTTCTGTAAACCCTGTAAATTATTTGTAAATCTGTGAACTTTTTTTTTTTTTCTGTACCGAAAGGGTCCAATGGCTTTAACTGATGGTGCAAGGGATGGGGGGGGGGGGGGGGGGCACAGAGGTGCTTAAAGACCTGCCAGACATACTGACACCACCTGATGCAATAAACAGATGGCTGGAATGGTTCCACTATATCAGAGGGGTAGATCTAAGATAGGTTTAAGATGCTCAGAATTTGTAATGGGTATTGTTGTGTTGCCCCAGGCCATCCCCCAAAACATGGGAACTGGCTCCCCTTCCTTTAATGTGGAACGGTTTAGTCTACAATATCATGGACAATAAACTTGTTCTGGGCAATGCAATTGGGAAAAACAATAAAGTACATAAATATGTCTCCCAAAATGGATTTCATTTCTTTGAGCTTGGGAGTTTCAGTTTGGTTGGCTCAAGATAAACACCCAATGGCTCAACTCAGCATGGTCTAAAGTTTCAAATCTCCAATCCACTGGCTACACAAGCCCCCCCCCCATTGCAAGGTCACTGGTCCTAACCACCAGTAAAGGCTGAAGTGGAAGGAAATATTCATGGTCTCTCTAAGGACCCTGAATAGTTATCAGCTTTAAAGGGAGTACTGTTGTTTTATGAACAGGGTGACTTTGGATTTATTGTAACATAGAAAAACAAATAACTATTTTATGTAGTTTCTTTTACATTATTAACATTTCTTAATTTATTTCTGTATGGGGCCATAAGGCTCCATAGGGTGATGTATGCAAATTGACTATGATTCTCTTGTGTAATTCATTGCCTAAATATAATTTTCCTGTTTAAAAAAGGGTTTTAGAAGGGTCCATTTACAGCATCGTCAATCATGGTCAAACTTTTGGTGTTATATTTTAGGTAGTTTTCATAAAACATAGGAGAACACCCAATTATCATTTTGTAGACCAATAGAAAAAACATTAAAACTGTCATGGTTTTACAACATTCAATTCACTTTTATAATTAAATAACGACAACCTGTGTTTCTACCTCCATTGGCATTAAATACAGACTCATTCATTCATATCCAACCCTATATTTAGCATTTTTAGCTATAATAGTTACAATCAGCAAAGCTAAAATTTAAAAAAGGCATGTGATAATGTCAATATTATGTTTTTAAACCTATTTTCCCCCACAGACAAACACAATGCATTCGTTTTTACACTCAGTTTTGAGTGCTGAAAGAGCACTAAAAAGGGGCTAAGTTGTTCAAGAAAACTTCCTCTCAAGAATTCCTGATTCCATGGAGGAAGGAGTCGTCCTTCCCCCATGCTCTAAGCACCACACACTACGAGCGCCGTCAAAGTGGGTACACGAATCATAGTGTGGTCGTCGGTGTGGCTCACCGTACGAACCCTTGGATCATTAAGGGGTGGACCCGAGGTTCAAAAGTCATCCTGTTTCGCTCCACTCTTTCGTCTTTGGGGTCCCAAATAACAACCATTTTTACATGAATTGAACGCCACATAAACTTACCTAAATATCACCCAGTTTACAGAAGCCAAATACTCACGAAATGTGTATTTTAACAGATGTTTGTGCTTGGTGTTTTAGCTACAGCAACACCGAAAACATTATCTTCGTTAGGCAAACGTACACAACTGGCTAGTGGGTGCGCGCGCTCTTATCTTCGGCCTAGCATGCCAAACTTTACCCACGTGTTGTAATCATTTTTGGTGACAGTTGTCAAAACAGCGCCCTCTCGTGGTTTGGTTCACCCAGTATAAACCCCTCTGATTTTAAATGTCCCCGCCCCCCCCTTCATTTTGTTTAAAAACCCTCATCAGTTCATTCAAGATTTAACAATACAAGGCTTAGTGTGGTCTTTATCTTAAGTATCAGAAACGGAATGCAAAGAATGTAGCTTTTTGTGGAGGGTTTGGGGGGGGGGGGGGCTTTTCTGAGTTTAAAGGTTGGGTGGAGTCCATATCATATCAATTTATTTGGGGCCATATTAATCGAAACGCTTGCCAAAGATTGAACACTCAAAAACAGTTACAACAAAAATGTTGTTAACGAAGAAGAAAAAAATTAAACATAGACAAACTTAGCAATAACAATATCACTATCAGTTTATTGCCACCCCGACAGTATTTTGCACACAACTTTTTAAAGTGACCGCGGTAACAATGAGTGAAGTAAAACAAGGTATCTTCACGTTATCTTTTCTCAACTTGTAATCTTCAAATCAAACCGCAAAATCAACTCAAGTATCTACATTATCGAGTAGAAATCCCCCTTTTACCATATTTTGTCCACATTAGGCACTCTCAACTGCCAAGTTCCTTGCATCACGATTACAGTTTTATCTTTATTTTGATGGCTTGTGTGTTGTTTTCTAATATCAATGGCTACACAAATAATTATACCAATGAAGAAAAAACAGTTTGCCTGGCGTTTTACAAGTAATTTTTTTTCGCAGATCCTAACATGGTCACCCACCTGTAGAAATATCATAAAAGGCTACTGGTAGTACCAACGTACACCATGCCCAATATGTTTGGGAAAGGGGAGGGTGTGCCCCCCCCCCCCCTCAAACACACCCCGTATCTCACAAATGTTTCTATACTTTAAGACACTCTAAATTACCTCTTGCTCAGTTTCTACCTCCAAGCTCATCAGAAGTACCTCCCCTAAAAACCTGTGATGGAGCTTTTTTGTACAAGAGGACTAAAGAATTCCTGAGATTCCCTGAACACAATGAAGACAAAAAAGAGTGGGGGGGGGGGGGTTCATACCATGCCACATATCAAGCTATCAAGCAAAGAATGTGCTTACATTATGGCAATGGGAATGAAGATCATTTTGAATATGGCTCTCTCATTAACTCTCTCAATGCATGGAGGTGGGAATAGCCTGTCAGATTTAATGCTTAATAAGGCATTGTCTGCCTCCCCTTTTTGTGTAGTGATTGGAATCTCAAGTATTCTTAAAGGAACACGTTGCCTTGGATTGGACGAGTTGGTCTATAACTGAGCGTTTGTAACTGTTTTTTTTAATATAAAATGCATATGGTTGGAAAGATGTTTTAAAAGTAGAATACAGTTATTCACACAAGTTTGCCTCGAAATTGCGTGGTTTTCTTTTTACTGCGCGAACTAACACGGTCGGCCATTTATGGGAGTCACCCATAAATGGCTGACCGTGTTAGTCGACGAGGTAAAAGGAAAACCGTGCAATTTCGAGGCATGTTTGTGTGGATCATTGTATTCTACTTTTAAAACATCTTTCCAACCATATGCATTTCATAATAAACAGTTACAAACGCTTTTCAAAGACCAACTCGTCCGATCCAAGGCAACGTGTTCCTTTAACAGGTCTTTTTAGGGAGGGGACTTCTAACAAGGAACATAGTGTGTTAAAGTACAGGAACATTTGGGGGGGGGGTACCCTCTGCCAAGTTGTGGACATGGTATTTCCAGCCTATGTTTGGCTTCCAATTCCATTGATATTTAGCAGGAAAAAATGACGCATGCGTGCAATGTGATAATATTTTCCCAATTGTTACTTTAAATGAGGCGAGGGCGAGTTGAATGAAAATTTCTTCCTTGCAAGAATGCAAACATGTTTTAATTGTATTAAAGGGTCTGGGTACTTTTTGTACGACACAAAACACAATGTTTACAGATTTAAATTAAACTTAAGCTGTTTGAAGATATTCCTGGTAAAAAGCTTCCCTTAAAATATTACTTCCTGAGATGCTGTAGTTTTTGAGAAAAGGAGTTAAACAAGTCACACAAATAATTTTCGTCTCAGTGAGAAAATTATTTTAGCACATAAGAGCGAATTTTCATGACTTTGTTTTACTCATTTCTCAAAAACTACAGCACTTCAGCAAGTAACATTTTAAGGTAAGCTTTCTACTATCATTATCTTTAAACTGGTTTATGTAAATCTGTGGACATTGACCCCCTCTGGTTAGGCCACTGTGCATGGTGTGATCTAGCATGCAATACAAAGGATTGGACAAAAATGCACTGTCTTCTTGGGAAACAAAAATGCTCAGCAGACCATAATAATTAATATACATGTAGTGGGTCGATTAATAAATGTCATGTGACCTACAATCACCAACCAAAAGCAGAGGGATCTATTTTTGCATTATCATAAAAATATAAAAAAATAAAAAACAAATTGGTTCCGTTTCGTCTGCAATTTGAGCGAATCAACCTACAATTTCCTAGCATGTGTGCATGAAATCGCAACAACCAGAAAACTGCAATGATAATGTCTCTTTCGGAACATTTTTCGATAAACAACCACAGACTAACCTAACTGCAACACTGAGGGCAGTACATATCTTTGTCCTCCAAGATCATAGGAGTAACTATCTCTGCCGGGAGACAGCTGATGTGGAACAATCGTTGGCAGGTCCCAGAGCACCTCACCGACTCATCAATATCATCAGTGAACTGCTCTTCGCAAAGCGGACAGATTGTTTCCCTGGTAACCGTTGCTACCCCCGCTGAAGCCAACTCCTGGGTTAGTCCTGGTGGAGATTGCGGGGAGCTACAAGAAGAAACAATCTCTTTGTGGCTGTAACTATGCTCTTGACTCACAACTACCACTTTCTCCGTTGGTTCCGTTTGAAAGCCTTCCGTGTAAAGTTCTTTCCAGAGGTCATAGATGGGAGCTTCGACGACGTCCTGCTTATTTCTCAAGCATTTACGATACATCAGTTTGGTTGGTTTGTCCAGTTTTGAGTCCAGTCTTGAAAACAAGAGTCGTGAGAGATACAAGTCATTCATTTTAGGATCTCTAGCGAGAACAGATTCTTGTATCAACCGAAGTTCAGTCGGCTCATCCAGGGCTTCACCGCGAGGACTGTGAGGTAGTTTTGATTGAGTCTTAGGCGGTGTTTTATGCCGGCGAGCTTGAGGTACACGTCGTTCAAAAACAACAGGCTCTGGCGGCTGTTCACGAAACTCATCCAAGCGATTGTCATCCACCATGCTCCGATCCAAAGGGTAAATCCCAGACATTTCAAAGGAGCTCTGAATCTCTTGGGGTCTGATGCCCGTTTCCCATAAACTGTTAATAAGCCGGGGAGTATTGTTCAGGTCGAGGGGAATATTATTCATGTAGCTTATCTCCGTCAGCTTGTGTAGAAATCTCGTCTTGAAACTAGTGTCGCTGTCATCTTCACAATCCAGCGGACAGAACAGGCTTCTGGCCTTTGGCAAAAGTCGGAACAAATGGATGTTATTCTGGAAAAGTGTGAGGTGTGTCTTGTAGTTTATTCCCATGTGTCCGCAGTTGAGGAGTAAGAGAACAGGGCCATCTTTTTTTATCTCTGGGGTGAAGAGCTTTTGTATCCAGTCCTGGTGAAGCTCTCTGACGTCACCCCTATTAGCAAGAACGAAGGCCCTTGATCCACTCGGTGCCCCAGCTAGTGGATTCCAGTCTGTGGGGACTTGCGTGTGTTTCCCTTCTTTGTAGATGAAGAACGGAGGGAGAACTAACCCAGAAGCGTTGACCCCGATCCCGATTGAAACATCAAAGTCTCTCTCACTATCTGCCGACGTCCTCGCAAACTGCAATGGAATTTCACAATAGTGCCAGATGGAGTCTGGTTTGTCCAACAAGTCAAGATCTGAGAGGTAACTGCGAAGCTCGCAGAACCACTTTGTCACCACCTCTTTTGTGACCTCATGGTCGCAGAGAGCGCGCACTACTGACATTTCCAAGTTCTCAAAATGATTTGTATTGAAGTGGCGCTTTAAAAATGTATTGAACCACCTTCCTGAGGGCCTCTTACTCTTACCATTGAACGGATTCTTCTTTTTCTTGTCGAAAAGTGTTGGTACTATATTCAGTACCATGACTGGCTTGATGTCAAAACCCTGTTGACGGATTCTTGACACCCATCCTGCGACCTTCTGCTCATCTTCAGCTGACATATACCTCGGGCAACCTCTTCCGTCATGTTTATATTTACCACTATGTCTGCCAAATAAAGATCTCCTATTGACTTTCCAGAACCTAGCGGCTTCCGTGACAGTTTGGAACTTCTTGCTTTTAAGATCGGCTAAAGCAAGTTTCATCCTGTTAACTTCTGGAATCTCATACACCGCAAGGTCTGATTTTGAGGCCACCTGTTCTCTGTCACACTTTATACTGATTTTGAGACCTGACGCTTTATCCTTTGGGAGTAGTTTTTGTCCGTACTTTGCTTTCGTCCCGATCATGAAATCTTGGCTACCAAGCGGATTCTTGATAGCTCTCCCGCACCTAGACTGTTTAGCAGTCTCCCCATTTATGCTTGGACTCCCAGAAGATTCATCATGCTGTTCCTTATTGCCCATTGTGCTCCTCGAAACCTCACGATGTTGTGAAGGAATGTAGCTCATACAACAAGTCTGTTGAAAGATAACAACAATAATAATTTAGTTGACCAGATTTGGCTTTACATTACATTAGTTTCTTTTTTTTACTGACACAGTCAAGGTATATTCATAAGTTATGGTCAATCTTCATATTAAGATAATTAACAAAATAATATCAGATTAGACTCTAAACTAAAGTAATTTCCAATCTATTCTAGGATGAAAGAATTAAGATTAAGACGTACCTGGATAGTTTGGTTGAATTGGATATTTTCACCATCCCCCATCCCCCCCCCCAAAAAAAGCTGGACCACCCCTCCTTATATAACCCCCCCCCCCTTGCACTGCAGTTGCACTGAAGAGAAAAGAAAAAATCCCATGACATTTCCATTAAGGTTTATCGCGATTCAGAAACGCAATGCATTGTGGGAAGGAATATGGGGCAGTTTCTATGCAGTTTCTACGACTTGCACACGCAACACCTATACCTTTGTGTGGGTTCAACAGCGCCCTCTCTTGATATTTTGCTATTCTCGATAAACCTTATAAAATAAATAAGTTATTTATTTCAAATCATACTTAGTAGCTCCACTAGCTGAATCTTATTAAAATAAAAGCTGAGGAGTATTTTTCTCTTTTGGGAGGGGGTGTAGAGGGTGTTTAGCTGGTCTTTGCTCTATAATAGTTAATTCATTTATTCCCCTTCCTCCATGATCACATCACGATCATTCAAACGCAACTCCGTACGTTTTTGTTTTGACTTTTTTAAGTTATTTTATGATGTGGCGTGCGTAAACAAAAAAATGCACCCACCTTTATTTTATGGTTATTTACAGATTAATGTTAAATAAAATTAACTCTAGAACCCCACAATGGCCCACATTCTTCTTGTTAAATAAATACACTACTCTTTACGGCAATTTAAATGGCATAATCGAAGAAACTAGTGATTTCTTACCAAGTTTGGTCGCGCCTTCCGTAACCGGTGACGAACGATCACGTCTATGTGAACAGGCGCCCTCTACCGACGGCACTTTATTTTTCGGCAGGTCCAATAAAGGGGGCGGGGCTTTTAGATTTGAGTCACGGCGAGGGGGGGGGGTGAAATCTCCAAATATCCTGTATTCTTACACATTTCTTAAATATTTCATGCGCCCAATATGGAAGTTGTGGTCTTATAAGTTGGAGAACGACTTGCTTAGCACAAACAAGTTTTGCTTTACAGAAATAGGTTACCAGCCCAAATTACATTGTTGCTTAGCAAAGAAACTTGCCAGAACCGCTTCATGAAATTTGGCCCAGGTGATGGGATTGGAGGATTTAACATTTTCCCCAAACCCTCTATAGCTCCATGGTTTGTTTTCAATAACAAACAGGACCTAAATTCATAAAGCTGAAAATATTGCTTAACACTTTCCTGCTTAGCAAAAATGAGCAGGATACCCGTCACAATTTGTACATGTGATGTGCAAGTTTAGCTGGTGACCTTATTCTGGTTAGCACAATTTGTTTTGTGCTTTTAAAGCTCCACACAAATACAAACACAATAATGAACAACAAAGCCATAAAATCTTACAAAGCTTTTTATAAAACTTGCGCTCTCAAATTGTTTATTTCTTAGAAAAACAAAAAACGCATTCCAGTTTCACACACAAGGTCAAATGGTATAACTGAGCAATGCTTTTTAACCACTGCTCTGCAAAAAAGTAAAAACAAAACATTATACCTTTATTTTAATTTTGGATAAAACAAAGACAAAATTTATTACAATCGGCAGTGTGTAAAAGATTCTGTCCCCCGATTTGGCGAACCGTGTACAAACTTCTTCTGATAGCGCCCTCTTTTGAATCCTTCTCCTCCAGCCCATGTTAATTTCCAATATCGGGGACAGAATCTCTGGGACATAGATTTCCCTAGGACACCAGTGTTCTACCAACTGAGCTATCCAGCCCTTGTGCTACTTTGTCAAAATCTTTGTTTGGCGGTGCCAGTGAAATGCGCACAGTCACGAAGTAACAATTATTGATACATGTATTTTGTGTCCATTTAATGAACAACGGTTTGAAAACCAGACTGTACACCCCTGTCACACCGAACTCGTTCACACTACGTTCTGAAAAATGTAGTCTTGGTGCAAGGCAATGTTGTTCACACTCCCCCATCGCGATCCCCCGCACACTCCCTCCTCGTCATGCAGTGAGAACGAGTTTGGTGTGATGGGGGTAGTAGCAGTTATCTCAATGTAAAGGCTGAGTCACACTGCAGCGATAAAAAACGATAACGATCAAGACGCACAGAGAATGCATTCTATTGGTTGAATGAGCGTGTGCGTACTCTGCGCTGATCAATTCGACAAATAGAATGCTTTCTCTTTGTGTCCTGATCGTTTTCGTTATTGCTGCAGTGTGACGCGGTCTTTACTTTTACTGTATGTCAAACAAACAATTGCTGCATCAATGACGACTAAAAAGTGCTAGAGTTTGTTGAATACAAGATCTGCAAATTACTCAATACATTTACAAATTATGTTGTTCATTTGGTGTGTTTACATGGCACCAAAGTTAAACCTGTTGCAGATTGTTAGTTTAGTTACAATTAAAGGCACTGGACACTGTTGGTAATTACTCAAAATAATTGTTAGCAAAAAACATTCTTGGTAACGAGTAATGGGGAGCTGTTGATAGTATAAAACAACGTGAGAAACAGCTCCCTCTGAAGTAACATAGTTTTTAAGAAAGAGGTAATTTCTCACTCAAATAATAAAAGACTTCAGCTGAAGCCTTTTTATTATGCATCTGAAAGGACACAAAGTAATACAACAAGGGCGGCTTTTCTTTCATTATTCTCTTGCAAAATCGATGACCAATTGAGCCCAACTTTTCACAAGTTTGTGTTTTTATGTATTATGTTGGGATACGACTATACACTCCTCGGGGATGTACTAATTGGAAGATAGATAGATACACCAAGTGAGACGACTGGTCTTTGACAATTACCAAACGTGTCCAGTGTCTTTAACAAAAGCGCAAACCCCAAATGTTACTGAAGCAGCTCATCAATAGCAGCTAAGAAATACTTGAAGACAGTCCTTCAACCTCTAGAAGCTTCCTCAGGAATTCTGTTGAAGATAAAACAAGAATATTGACAAGTTGATTTTGATGCGAGTTTAAAACAGTGTGCAATAGATGTTAAAGGCACTGGACACTATTGGTAATTACTCAAAATAACTGTTAGCATAAAAACTTACTTGGTAACGAGCAATGGAGAGATGTTGATAGTGCAAAACATTGTGAGAAACTGCTCCCTCTGAAGATAATATGTAGTTTTTTGAGAAAGAAGTAATTTCTCACTCAAATATTTAAATTGATTTCGAGACCTCACCTGAGGTCTCAAAATCAAACATCTGAAAGCATGCAACTTCGTATGACAGGGATGTTTTTTCTCCATTATTCTCTCGCAACTTCGACGACCAATTGAGTTAAAATTTTCACAGGTTTGTTATTTTGTGCATAATTACGTTGAGATACACTAAGTGAGAAGACTCATCTTTGACAATTTCAAAAAGGTGTCCAGTGCCTTTAATTTTGCATTGAGGATAAAGAATATTATTCGATTTTCCCAGAGATGTGTATTTTAAAAGAGAGTTACACCACAGAGGAACCAGTCATCTTCGGTCACATGGTTGCTTGACGCCATTTGCTTGATGCAGCACAAAGTAATTGAACTGATCACAAAAAAGACAGCTTATAAGAAGTTGATGTTAATTCAGAAGTGGTGCGCTTGCATAAAATGCTGATTGTCACATGCGTTGCTTCCATTTTCCATTCGCGCTTAAGAGACTTATAATTGCTGCCTATCGCTATGGGGTCCAACCTCGTTCCCCCTTGGCTTTATTTCAAATGATAATAATAATAATAATAATAATAATAATAATAATAATAATAATAATATTGAAGTCTTAATAGCGCACGTATCTACCAAACAAGGTACTCAAGGCGCTGAGTACACACAAACTTTCAGAAAGTTAGGTTATTGCAGTGACGAATTCTGAGACCCAATAATTTAGCACCTTATAAGGGTTTACAAGGTGCTACGGCGCATTAAGCAGCCACAACCAGGAACACCGGGGCGAACCCCTTCTCTTTTCGATAAGTGCACTGGGTTCTTTTACATGCGTTACACAACACATGGGACCAACGGTTTTACGTCCCATCCCATACTAGTTCTAAGGGGAGTGACTCACCACACATTTTGGGCAGACCATTTCCTTGTCTTCTAGTAGAGCAGGCGTCACCACCTCAGGAGGAAGGCAGTTGATATGGTACCACGACTGACACTGTCCATCACAACCTATCCAGTCCTCACCATCTTCCCAATATTCTTCCTCACAAACTGGGCAGTAAACCTCATCCTTTGAGTGCTTGCTGCTTCTTTTCCCTCGTCGTGGTGACTGCTTCCTCCCTCGTCTCCTAGAACTCTTTCCAGATTTGGAAAACTTCCGGGAGCTTTTCGATTCTGAGTGGTAAGCTTCCTTATAGAGTTTCTTCCAAACTGAAAACAATGGCGTCTCCTCAAGATCCAGCCCGCTTTCAATACAAGTTCTGTAAGTTTCTCTTGTTGTTTTGTCGAGTTTATCATCCAGTTTCTTGAAGACAATTTCAGCTACATTTGAAGATGTTGCAGAAGTGGAGAGGTGTTTTTCCTGGTCATCATCTCCCTGAACGGGTTCTTTATACTTTGGTGGGTTTCTCTCCGGAGAGTTTAGGGTTTTATCTGGCAGATGAGCATCATCGACCATCTCTCGATCGAGAGGATAAACTCCTGACTGAATGAAGCAACTACGGATGGCCTCTGAGTTTTCAGCCTCTTTCCATGCAGAGCTGATTACATGAGCTACATTGTCAGTTCTTACGGGTAACCACTGGTTTTGCGTTGTCCATTTTGTGAGCCATGCCATTCTGAAGGGGCCATCCTCTCCAATGTCAAGGGGTTGAACTAGTGACATCGCTTTGGTTGGTACTCGAAACAAGTACACATCATTTTTACGCGCTGTGACGTATGCCTCATAAGGTATGGAATTGTGTTGGCAACTCAGAAGAAGAAGGACAGGGCGTGCGTTTCCGAGATTCTTAACGAAGTGCCACTCTAACCACGAGCTGAATGCATCTTGTTTCTTTCCATCTCTCTCAAGAATGATCACTCCCGATCCTTTGGATGCCCCATCAAGGGGATCCCACTGGTTGGTCTTGTGACACATTCCCCGATAGCGATAAATAATGAAGGGTGGAAGAAGATGCCCGTCAGCACTCGCACACATCCCGACTGTTGCTCTTCTGCGTCCGACAGCAAGGCACACAAACGGCTCTGCAAACACCACAATTTGGCTTGTTTTCTTGTCAATCTCAAATGTGGTTTCCGCATAATTGAAAATTTGGCTAGGTTTATCTATTATGTCAAGTTTTATGAGGAGGGATTTCAGTTCTCTGAACCACTCATCTAAACCTCTCTTTGTAGGAGCAGCATCGCAAAGCAGAGCTAAGTTGGAGGTTTTCATTTCTTTCAATTTAGGGTGACGCCGTAAGAAACTATAATACCAGCGGTAAGATGGTCTGCCATTTATAAAAGGGCTATTGTCTCGCTTGAAGAAGCTCTGCACTGCATCTCGAAGCAAAACTGCTGGGACCTGGAAACCTCTCTCGGACATGGTTAAGACCCAGTTAGCAAGGTCTTGCTCTTCCTCTTCTGTCAAGACCGGGGCTGGTCCATGTTGAGTAGTCATGGGAACCTCTGCTTTGGAACGACGATACAGCTTACCAGCATGGATTCTCCAGTAGGCTGCAGCGGCTGTCACCGTCTTAAACTTCCCCGATTGGAATTCTTCAAGTCCACACTTGATTCTTTCTGCCTCTGGAATGTCAGCAACACTAGGTGCAGAAGTGGGATTATCCAAACCCTTACGAAGGTACAAATTGGCTTTGCGAGTTTTCTCCTTCTTTAGTTTCGCTTTTGCTGACTGGCGCATCTTCCTTGTGACTTTTTCCTTGACAACCGGCAAGGGGGTTGTCTTGGTCCTTTTACTTTTCCTTTTTGATACATTTTCTGCTCTGATTTGCTTTGTCCGTGATTTTACTCTCTTATCTCCTCTGTGTTTGAATGGTCTTGATTTTGTTAGAATCTGCTTGGAATCTTCCTGTTTCTCTGGTGTTGGACTTGGGCTTGAATCGGATGTCGTTTCAATATCTAGAAGTATTAGGTGAAAAAAAGGCCAAGTGAGATTTAGTATGCAATGTATAAAAACAAAACACACAAAAAAAAAAAAAAATTCACATAGGCTTAATTATCTTATATATTACTGGTATTATGAAACCACAGATACCTCATCGGTGAACTTAATCCCTGTGGCTCGCAAGCCTGATGAAACCTGTATATATACATGGGTGCATGTGAACCAGAAACACCAGTGACCAGGGTTAACCACCGTTCTTCAGCAATGTTCTGTCTGGGTTCTTGACCCACTCTCCAAACTAATGCAATGGTTTTATTATTAAGTTACAAGTGACAACTCGGGGGGAAATTGTGGCAACAAATTTGAGTTTCAATCATCACACCCTGTGATCACTGATGTACATGTATCTACCTAGGGTATGATGATGATTGACAAATCAAACTTAATATACTATAGTAAATAATGTTAAATTAAACCAGCACCCTTCATCCAATCATACAAATATTATTGAGGAGGGGTTTACATGTTTAAGGTATGGGATTTAGTATTGATTGATTGAATTTATTTGGATAAAAATACAGCAAGAACATGCCAAAGGTGCATACTCAACAACAGGAGAGAAAAACCAATGAAGAATAAGATTTTAAGATAAACCGAAATAAAAAGAACACAAGATAGTAGAATTTGAAATACTAGTACTAGTTTACTAAACAAAATTATCCAAGGATAGCGTGACCCATTGAAATCCACTTGAAATCTTACCAATTATTGATGCGGCAGGTGTCAGAGGTGTCTTAGAAACGGCCGTTTCTTCAATGATGATTATCTCATTTGTACCATCACCATCACCAGTGGGCCTTTCCTCATGGTGATGATGATGAGGCACCGTGACGTCTTCTTCGATTTCGACGACTTCGAATTCGACTTGGGACTCCGGAACGATTTCTTCTCTTTCACCTATTTTGACCACTAGGCCTGGCTCAAAAATCTCAAAAACCTCAGACATGTTTATAGATAATAGTCACGCATGCCTAATAAATACAAAGAAGGTTTGTTTACTCTTAAAAAAGACGCAAAAACAACTGCAAATTTGACAGTGCTTGGTTTGTTTACTGCATAATACAGGCCAAAAACTGGTGTGTGGTACCCCGTGTTGCCCGAGCCTTTCACTTGCGAAATCGATTCACAACTATGGGACCAGTCTATCAAAGCATAAAGAGCGCCACCTGTTGACTTCATTTTTGTTTTGCTAGGGTGGGGGCGTGGTAAGGGATGGGGAGGTCTCCAAAAGTTTGCTGCCCCTTTAAATCGTATACAAAGAACTAAATTATTATTTGTTATTATTTGTTCCTGTATCATTTTAACCACTTTAAGGCTTATTTGTTTATTATAAATTGTATTGTCAATGTCTTGTATTTATTTATTTATTTTATTTGTTTATTTTGTCATTTTTTGAAAAGGAGGGTTGGGGGCGGGGCGGGGGGGGGGTGTATGTTACAAATCAGTGAAGTATATAGTTACTTTCCCCCATATAACCCTAGGCTAATACTTCACATAACCTTTTGATGCACGTATATGAATTCCCTTCTAACCCAAACTCACAATTTGAACTTTTAATTGAAACTAGGTTCAAAAATCTTAGTCAATTCATACAAACATTCTTACTTTCCAAGATCACTCCTGCCCCAACATCAGCCCAAGTAGTAAATGCAACTTTTTTTAACTGGATCTACTAATATAGATAAATCTCCAGGGAGACCACCAACACATGCTAGATAGCCTAGTTGGTAGACCACCAGCGCATCAATATGGAGGTTGCAGGTTCAAGTTCGTCTATAGCCAATTTTTCATTGTTCAACCCCAATATTACCCCCAGTTAATTTCCCTTATGGGTTATCATTTAATTTACATGTACCTTTAAAGGAACACGTTGCCTTGGATCGGTCGAGATGGTCTTTGAAAAGTGTTTGCAACCGTTTGTTATAAAATGCATATGGGTAGAAAGATGTTGTAAAAGTAGAATACAATGATCCACACAAACTGCCTCAAAATTGCACGGTTTTCTTTTTACCTCATCGACTAACACGGCGGCCATTTATGGGAGTCGACTCCCATAAATGGCCGACCGTGTTAGTTTACAAAGTAAAAGGAAAACCATGCAATGTCGAGGCAAATTTGTGTGGATCATTGTATTCTACTTTTAAAACATCTTTCTAACCATATGCATTTTTATAAAAAACCAACTCGTCCAATTCAGGCAGCGTATCCCTTTAATCATTTCAAATGGTGACTTTTGGGAACACAAGGTGGCAGCAGACTTACCAGGTAAATCCGTTTTTCTCAGAAATATGCGCATGCTCAGAACTATACAAACAATAGACTTGGTAAGTCTGCTGCCACCTAGCAATCCAAAGTCTCTGACCAAACTTCAAAACCCATCAAGCAGAAAGGGAGACAATACAAATTATTATTTTTTATTTTGTGAAACTTTTATTTAAACAGGTTTTTTTTTTACATTATCACAAAAACACCTATGTACAATTCACAATGCCATCTTTAAAGTTATAAGAATTTCATTTTGTTGAAAGGTGTTGACATATGTTTGTATTTCTGTCAAGAATTGTTTGTTTTGTCTCATTGAGAAAGAATGCTAAACAAATTCCCAAATTGTTGAAATAAAAATCACTCTCATATTTAAGGACTCTATCGGTTAGAAAATGAGTGCATCATGAATCTTGAGCCCCTCTTTAAAGGAACACGTTGCCTTGGATCGGACGAGTTGGTCAAAACAAATTGCGTGGTTTTCCTTCTACTGTGCGAACTAACATGGTCGGCCATTTATGGGGGTCAAAATTTTGACCCCCATAAATGGCCGACGTATTAGTCGACGAGGTAAAAGGAAAACCACGCAATTTCGAGGCATGTTTGTGTGGATCATTGTATTCTACTTTTACAACATCTTTCTACCCATATGCATTTTATAAAAAACGGTTACAAACGCTTTTCAAAGACCAACTCGACCGATCCAAGGCAACGTGTTCCTTTAATGATATTTTCACTTTGAAAAGCGTTTGAAACTGTTTGTTATAAAATGCATATGGTTAGAATGATATTTTAAAAGTAGAATATAATGATCCACACAAGTATCACTCGAAATTGCGTGGTTTTCGCATTACCTCACTCATTGACAAACACAGTCGGCCATTTATGGGAGTCAAATTTTTGACTCCCATAAATGGCAGACCGTGTTAGTTCGCAAAGTAAAAGGAAAACCACGCAATTTCGAGGCAAATTCGGTGGATCATTGTATTCTACTTTTAAAACATCTTTCTAACCATTATAATGCATTTTATTCTCGTCCTAGACTCGTCCCAAGTCCTAAGATTATTCTTAAGTTAGGAAGAGTTTGGTGAAATCGACGGCTGGTCCCTTGCTTTAGATTTTCAAAAAGGAATCATTCTCCATACATGTAAGCATTTCCAGTTCCTCCATTGATCACAAGGGCCCAATTTCACAGATCTGCTTAGCAGCACAAAGCAGGATACCAATCACAAAGTGTCCAGTGGCGAGGCAGTTTGGCTGGTAAACTCATTCTGGTAATCATAACATTCTGTGCTTTAAAAGATACGTTTTGTGCTTAAGCAGCTTAGGTAATTAAGAACAACCAATATAATAGATGTTAAATTTGCATCCAAATCCAAAAGAACAACCAAATTATGCTTACCACTAGCCAAACTATCATGTCTGTGTGTCTTATTTGGTAAGCAGTATTTTCTGTTTAAGGAGCTCTATGAGACTGTGCCCTATATACAGCAAGGCAATAGTTAACGCTGAATCAAATCCTCAGAAGGTTTTCTTGATTTCTGGAAGAAAATGAAAAAGAGAGATGGGGGGAAAATAAATAAATGACACAAGAAAAAAATACTGAACTTAACGCCATCGGACCCTTTCGGAACAGAAAAAATAATAAAAAAAAACAATATCAATTCTCGACATCGAGATTTACGGATTTATTTTAAACACAGCGAAACGTGCGGAAACAAGGGTGGGTTTTCCCGCTATTTTCTCCCGACTCCGATGACTGATTGAGCCTAAATTTTCACAGGTTTGTTATATTATATATAAGTTGTAATACACGAAGTGTGGGCCTTGAACAATACTGTTTACCAAAAGTGTCTAATGGCTTTAAATTAGGGTCCAACTAGGTTGGAGAAAAAGCTAGTGCTTCTGATAAATTATTTGATATAAACCATTTTCATTATTAACTTTTCTCTGTGCAAACACTATTGATGCTTCACGAGGGCAATGGAGGCAACTGCCCCAATGGTACTGGTCATTGCCTTGGTGCCTTTTGAATTGTTCCAATACAAATTTACAATTTCCTCTTGGAGGGTGCGCTTTAAAAAGGAGAAATGCCTCTGTGCCCTTTCCCTTTCAAGAACAAAGCATCAGGCCTGCGTATTGTAATATGTTTTGTAAACGATCATTTATCTATGATGTCAATTTGTTTATATTGACTTTGAAAAGTTTCTCACGCTTTAAACAAAATAAAATAAACGAGCCACTTTAAAGCTTGGCACCCCTGAACAAAGATACTGACAAAGTATGGAAACCGCCAGCATGAGCTAGTTAGCTCAGTTGGAAGAGTGCCGGCGCGTTAATCTGGAGGTTTATGTTTCAAGACCCACTCTCGTAAATTTTTCTTTGTTCAACCCCAAAAAACCTTTAAACTTACAGTACACTGTGGGCAGAACATTTCCTTGTCCTCCAGCAAGACCGGCGTGACAAGCTCCGGAGGAAGACAGTTGACGTGAAACCACTGCTGGCATTCACCGTCACACCCAATCCACTCTTCTTCATCTCCACCAAACTTCTCGCTGCAGACTGGACAGATCGTCTTATCGTCACTAACGGCGGCCTCAAGGCTCGGTTCCTCCGCGTCCTGAGTGGTAAACTTCTCCTGGTCTGTGGTTGTCACGACGACTTCTACAGACGTCATGGGAACGTTAGGGTCATTCTTGAAGGCTTCGAGGTAGAGTTTCCTCCAGACTGGAAAGAGGGGTGAGTCTGTGATGTCGAGATTATTCTCGATGCATGTGCGATAGAGTTCTCGTTTCGATTTATCTAATGTCTCGTCGAGTTTCTGGAAGAGGAGCAACGCAGCGATTGGTTGATCACTCTCTGGAATGTCCACTTCAGACTCAAAGTCATCATTTAAAGTTTGGTCGTTGTCAAAGTCGACTTGGGACTGGTCGACGGTGGAGAGGAATTTCAGTGTCCCGGATGGGAGATGTTCATCGTCAACCATTTCACGATCTAAGGGATAAACACCCGCCTGTAAGAAACAGCCTCGGATGAGTTCTCCTTGCTCCGCTTCCTGCCAAGCATCCCCGACCACACTTCCAACATTCCTGACGTTCACAGACACATGTCTGTTGCTCTTCACCCATTTCATTAGCCAGTTAGATTTGAAAGGTCCGTCTTCCCCTATATTGACCGGTTGGACAAGAGCGGCAGCTTTAGGCGGGACTCTGAAGAAGTGAATGTTGTGTTCCGAGGCGATGGCATAGGCCCCGTATGTGATGTCGCTCTCGTTTAAATCAACGAGCAAAACAACTGGAACGTTCTCTTCCACCTTGTGAACGAAGAAGTTGTTGATCCAGTACCCAAAGATGTCTCGGTTGGGATGGGATCTTTCTAGGAGTAATTCCTCTGCACCTTTTGGAGCACCGTTAAGAAAATCAAACTCCTTGTGAGAATTCTTCAAACCTTTGCAGATGATGAATGGTGGGAGGAGGTCGCCTCCTGCATTTGCGCAGATGCAAATTTTGATTTCTCTACGGTGATGCTCATCATCTTGAGCTTTTCCTTTCGGCTTTGAGACATTCATGACGATTCTCTCTGTCCTCTTGTTCATCTCAAATCCAGTTTCTCCGTAACTCCAGATTTGCCGGGGTTTATCAGCAACACCCAAACCCGTTAAAAAACACTGAAGCTCATTAAACCATTCATCAAGCACGGAATTTGTCAGCTCTGCTCGACAAATCGATGTCATCTTGGACATTTTCAGTCCCTTCATAAGTTTGGGATGGCGTCGAACGAACTTATGATACCATGTATGAGACGGTCTGTCGTTTGTAAATGGGTTACCGTCTTTCTTGAAGAATGTCTTGACGGCATCACACACCATCCCAGGTGCAACTGGGAAGCCTCTTTTCCCCATCGTTACCACCCAATTGACCAGGTCCTCCTCATCTTGTTCAAGTAAAACTTTGCGAGGTCCGCGCTTGGCATCCAGAGGTACCTCCCCGTTGTGACGTCGATAAAGTTTTGCTGCGTGAACTCTCCAATATGCCGCTGCTTTTGAGACAAACTTAAACTTCCCTAGTGCGAGGTCTTTCATTGCGCCTTTGATTCGGTCATTCTCAGTCATTTTTGCAATGGCCGGGGAGGACGTTGGATGATCAAGTCCGACTCGTTTATAATCCGTGCTTTTGTACTTCTTACGCTTCTGACCTCTCCCCTTCTTATGAATGACTTCCTTAGATATCTTGATCTTGATTTGTTGATCTGCCTCTCGTTTAAACCTTCTGCCTTCATTAGATGCTGCATTATTTGATGTTGTTGTCGACTTGGTCTTTCTTTTATCACGTGCTTTGACGACTCTACCCTTCTGGGTGGGTTGCTTCTGCTTCGTTCTCAGACGTGAAGACTTGAGGCTGGCTTTTCTTTGATTACTTTGTGCTTTTCTTGCCATCTTGATCTGAAAATTGAATTGGGATTTTTGTAAGATTTAATTTATTAGACTAATTTGAATATTTACAGTAATTATGATTTGCCCATACTAGTTCTGAGTACAGTGCCCCAGCAGTCACTGACAGTGATACTGCACACTGGGTCTGTGTCTAGTTAATTAACTCATGTTCTATGTACGGACGATAGGGCTTATGCTAACGCTATGCACAGAATTAATTTGACATTCACTGTTCCATTCAGGCTACAGAATGACAGAGCAATGTGTACATAATTTATTGTCAGTTTGTTGTGATTTACACGGATAACTTTCCGTATGTGCCACCACTTTTTCACTCATTTAAAAAAAATCAGAAAAAGGGATATCTCTTTTCTCATCAAGATTCAAACAAACTACAAAAAAGAAAGGGAAATTAGATTCAATCAGATACTATTTATAAATAATAAAGTATAAATATTTCATTCATATTGAATGAAAAAGTGGTGGCGCCATACGGAAACTTTTCAAATTGCACTGCTATCTAGCCCAGTGCATAAGGTTTATCGCGATTCAGAAACGCACTGCATTGTGGGAAGGAATATGGGGCAGTTACTATGCAGTTTGTATGACTCGCGCACGCAACGCCTATACCTTTGTGTGGGTTCAACAGTGCCCTCTCTTGATATTTTGCTATTCGCGATAAACCTTATGGTGGCACTCACTGACGGCCTACCACTACAAGCAGAACAGAGGGCTACACAGTCAACAGTCATGACAGTACATTGCTCATTCCATTGCCGACCTATCTAACTAAAACATGCTTCACCAGTTTCGTGAAAAAAATACAGCCCCCCAAAAAGAATGCGACAGTTACAATTACCATGCAATTACACTAATAATTCATAACGAAATAAGAAACGTACCTCTAGATAACAGATTATCGTCAAAACATTTTACAATTCATCGTCGAAACGTTTCTTTCAACTAAAAATACGGACGTAGTACTAGTAGATCGACGACGAACTTCGACTGTCCTGAATATTTTTACCTCAGCTCGGCACTGAACATCGCCCTCTCGCGTCTGGCATTATTATTTTTCTTTTCTAACACCGTACCAAAGATTGAAGTGACACCACAGGCAGCAAGTCGATAAAAGAAGGGCAATTAAACACAGGGAGGAAGTTCTGGTGTTTTCTTTTCTGACTTCCACAAACAAAACCTACATGCATAGATGATGTTAAGGGGGGGGGGGGGGGGGGCTTCTCCTCCCCTAGTAAAACCCAACCTTTGCGCGCCATCTCTTGCCTCTATTAGTCGGGGTCGAAGCATGGCTTTTCGAGGTCTCAACGAGGTTACAAAACGATGCCGGTGTCAGATGCAATTGTGTCCGCCATGCAATAATGTCCGCTCCGGACACTTTTGCATGTGCAATCGTGTCCGGGGCTATGCAAAAACTGTCCGGCGGACATGTACACGTATGTGCGCGCGTAAGCGAGCGTGCATGCACTAAAGTGACGACGTATAATTTATATGCAGCATGAATATTCACATATTTTATGATTGCAGCGAATACCCAACGGCCGAACATTTCCCATGTCATTCACGACATGCACTTAGCTTGTAAAAAATGGCGAACGTGTTCCGTCGACCAAGGGCGTTTAATTTACTGCGAGGACGGAGGCGCGGACACATTACTGCATATGCAAATGTGTCTGGGCGGACACAGTTGCACTATGCAGCAGCGTCCGGGCGGACACGATTGCATATATGCAAAACCGTCCGGTGGACATTATTGCATATGCAATAATGTCCTCCGCACAGTATTGCATAGAGGACATAATTGTTTGCGACACCGGATCAGATCATCGTTTTGTAACCTTGCTGATACTTCGAAATGCTTCGACCCCGCGGTATTAAGTACTGTTTTGTGCCGTGCGGTATAGTATCTATGCATTTCGTGAAGTCAGGCTACATTTTCTCCAAATCAGACACATAACATTTTAGTTGCAATCATTTACAGCTGAAACATAGCAATATTTATTTACACTTTGACAATAATACTGACACGAGAAATTAAATACTTCTTCTTAAATTAATGAGCATTCCAACTTGCCACTTCCCTTTCCAATAAAACGCATACCCACTCACTAAAATTGAATTAAATAATAACATTGAAATAATTATTATTGTACGTGAGTTGTTTTTGTGTGTATTTTTGTTTTTTTACCGCAGTTTGCTAATTAGATCTAAAATACTCCCCTCCTTTTCCGTTGAATTGCCCCCGCCGCAAAAAAAAGGTTCAAGGAAACCGAAAAATACACACAACAACCCAAGAAACATTGCGTTTGGATGAGCATTCCCTTTGAATATGAAACGGGTACAATGTTTACTATGTCACATGAGCATAGCGCAGAATATTTATTGATCCCAATTCACCAAGACGAGGTAAAGTAGACGTCATTTATAATAACAGCCAAAGAAAGTTGTCTATACAATTTTTCACTCAATGCTAAGCCAGACAGAGTCGCGCGAAGACACAATGATGAGGCCATCTGGCCCGAAGGCAGAGACGGTTATTTTTAATCATGGTCAAAAAGATGGTAACCATAGTCATAAGTGTTGTCTTGGCCTTTGCTGAATTCTGATGCAGGAATAAAATGTGTTTACTTTGTGCTCTTAAAGCTACTATTTTGTGAACGACGAGTAATACTGTCAATCATGAAATAAACTACAAAGCATGCACATAGACGTCAGTTAATATATTTGCCTGCAAAATAATAGTATAATTCCTTTTGAAAACCGACCTCTGATATTTTGAAATAATAGCGCAAATGAATTTCTTGTTTTTGTATCTGCTTGATGAAAGCAAGAATTGGATCACCAGTTCCATTCTGAGATATAGGACAAGGCCTATAACATTTGTGTATACTTAAAATGGGAGGGTGGGTGAGTAAGACCAAGTAATATCCCCACCCTGGGGGAAATGCCGTCGAAATGCATGTAAAGAAAAACATTTGACCCACATTTTCCCCACAAAACATGGCAGCAGTCTAGAGTTTATCAATAATATTGTAAACTGACTGAGAGAATGGGTGCGTTCGATTAGCTTCCCCGGGCCGACCCCGATCTGCCCCCGTTACGTTCGATAAGGGGGCGTGATGAGGATAGGGGCGATCAGAGTCCTGTCCCCTGAATATTCACTACAGAGATCGAAACAAAAATGCACACACTAAGAAAACGATGAGTAAACATTAAATAGTCCCGTGTCTTTGCTCCACCTGCCCCCATCTAGAAAAGAGTGCTTAAACAACGGGTTCTTAACTCAAATAACAAAGTTCAGTGGATTTGTTATGGGCCATTGTCAGATGCAATTGTGTCCGCCATGCAATAGTGTCCGCTCCGGACACTTTTGTATATGCAATTGTGTCCGGAGCTATATGCAAAAACCGTCCCGCGGACATGCATGTGCGAGCGTAAGCGAGCATGCAAGCACTGAACCTGATGCAGCATGAAAATTCACGTATTGCGATTGCAGCAAACACCCAACGGCCGAACATATCCCATGTCAATTATGACATGCACTTAGCTTGTAAACAATATGGCGAACGTGTTCCGTCGACCAAGGGCGTTTAATTTACTGCAAGGACGGTTTTGCACGGGGCGGACACAACTGCATAAGCAAATGTGTCCGGGTGGACACAATTGCATTATGCAGCAGCGTCCGGGCGGACACGATTGCATATGCAAATCCGTCCGGCGGACATTTTTGCATATGCAATACTGTCCTCCGGATAGTATTGCATAGAGGACATAATTGCATGCGACACCCTTCTCAAAACCACGGCGTCAGCTACAGATTCGGCTCAGGCTATCTTGGACCCGCGGTTGTTTTGACAATATTGCGTGTGCTTTGCAACAATATTGTGCTTTGGGTTAGTGCACCAGGGCTTCACAGACGAGAGAACGGAGCCTGAAGCCGAATCCAAAGCCGAAGCCGTGGATTCGAAAAGGGCCATAGATTCCGGGTCTACTGATCCAGAAATGGATCAAACTCGGATCCGGGTCAAGTTCTGATCCGCAAATAATGTTTAAAGTGCAGTGTGGTTTCACTATTAATAATCACTATGCGTTATTTGTAAACGCAACCGGACCGGTGTATCTAGCTTCAGCCACTGACATTGCCATCGTCCCTTCTTCGGCAGAGTTAGACCTGACGTTCAGTCGGATAAAAGGTATGAGTTGGGCCACTGCCGCCCTGAAGTTTTTGTTCAGCCAGACATAAATAATGGGATTTGCACAAGAGTTGATAAACGCCAAGATTGTAAATGCTCGGTAGATGGTGCTCCGGAAATAGTCTGGTGACAGGACGCCGAAGTTAAACAATAAGAACCCCATTTGGTCTGGTAGCCAGCAAATGATGAAGGTGAGGACCACGATGAGGACCATCTTAATCACTCTACGTCGACATCTGAGTAGGGAAAACGCCGGTGAAGATGTGGATTCGTTCCGCTTCAGAAGGGACCTCGCTTGCATCTGAAGTTCTCTTATGGCGCGAAAGTGAGACACCACCATCAGAGTAACGGGAATGACAAACTCCACAGTGAATATCATACTACCGTGTACCATTTGAAAAGCACTGCTCGGCCATGTCAGTTCGCAGTTGTTACCCTCGCTAACTCTGGTGACGAAAAAACTTCCACTGTTCATAACAATTGCAGCGGTCCAAATTGCTGCAATAAAACACTTGATGCGGTTCTTGCTGAATATAAGCTTGTGCTTTAGAGGGTGTACCACAGCGAAATAGCGTTCAAGAGACAGCAAAGTCAAGATGAAGATTGAAGCCACGATTGACATCCACATTATTACGGCAGAATATGTAAAGATACAGTAGACTCTACCCACTGCTGAGTTGGGTACGTAGGTTAGAGACGGTAGGGGGATTATAGCTACAGATGTAATGAGATCAGCAACGGCTAACATCACGATGAGTTTGTTGGAGTTGCTTCGATTACGGAGTTTCTTAACATACACAACGATGACTAGAATGTTACCAAAGATACCGAAGAGTGCCAGGATGAGCTGCACAATGAAGAACCAATCCCAAGTTATAGAAGCGACACCGTAGATATCCCTAGTGGTAGAAGTAGGATCCCAATCGGTGGCATTCAAAACGAAATCCATACTTGTCATGTCTGCATCCCACAAATCAGTGCCGTAAATAACGCGAAGTGAACGGTAGGCTGATAAGATCCGATCGAACAGTCAAGTGATTCAAAGTCTAAATACTAAAAGTTGATACTCTGTCGACCGCAGACGAAGTATGTAACGCCACGTACAATAAACAAGCACGATCTGGTGACTAGTATTGTCAATAAATAGGTTGCTCTCAGCATTAATATCGGCGACTGCCTCTAAAAGCTCTGCCTTTGCTAAAAGCTCTGCCTTCGGGTACGAACTTTGTGAAAAATATTTCCTGAGACGACCCCAACAGTCGATATGCAATTATCCGATGCCTGGCTTACGGCCTATAGTCAAACACCCGAACAGAGTAAAACGAGACATCGGAGAGATAATAAAAGAACGCAGTTTCAATACTTCGGAGTGAAGGTTGGGGAGCCATGCTAAATATTGTTTGCGTTTACTCCCCGAAGTCTATTTCGACGAATCAGAAATCCTTTATAAATGCAACGCCGATAGGCAAGATTAGGTATAAGTCATGCAATGTTTACGTTGTGCTATTTCTGCCTTGTGTATATAAAGAGAACGAAAGACTAGACTTATATAGCCTCGATCCAGTTTATATTTCCCAAAATTAAAAGTAAACAATGAAAAGTAACGGATGAAAAAAACTGTACATTAGGCCAAAAATAACATTGTATAAAAATAATCGGGGTTTTTAACTTGCATTTTTTTATTAACATTTGTTTGTAACTTTGGAAATAACGAATTTGATTGTTTTAGGGAAGTAATTATAGTGTATGAAAACATAAGTTTGCAGATTAATTTTGAGGCATAATTATCTGTTTGAAATAGCATTTCATGAATTAAAGAAACCATTCCAGAATATTTTGAACTTTTCTTAGCATCAGACCAGACCACCATTAATATGACTTTCGTCAATGTAATTATCCAATCCAAAAATACACACTTTAAACACAAAACAGCCACTCAAAATCAATCTAAAATAATTTCTGATTTTGGAAACGAGAATATATTTAGTCAAGCCACCACCTGAAAGAAATTGAACGCGTCTTGCTAATTTAATTACTGCTCCAATATCGGAACTGTGCACTATGCATTATTATTGATTTCAGCAAACAATTGAACTTTTCAGCTGTATTGTAATGTGAACGGTACAAAGACTCGACCTACATTTTTTGTTTACCAGAGACTGGAACTATAGACTCGAACGTATATGTATAGAGCTAATGAAGTTACTCCACGTATGGTTGAATAATTTTCCGCATATCACTCAAAAAATAAGCAAAACTATTATTGTATTTGTCACTTAGGGGAAATTTATTCGATTGTGCACACAGTTTGTGATATTTCTAATTCTATTTCTATAAGAAGAGAGTACACTCTCTTCGTATTATATCAAATAAGAAATATCACAAACTGCGTGTATCTGATGTTAACAGTTAAGAAGAAGGAGATATTTGTGAGAAACATTGTGAGAAACGGCTCCCTCTGAAGTGACGTAGTTTTCGAGAAAGAAGAAATTTTTCACGAATTTGATTTCGAGACCTCAGGTTTAGAACTTGAGGTCTCGAAATCAACCATCTAAACGCACACAACTTCGTGTGAAAGGGTGTTTTCTTCTTTCATTATTATCTCGCAACTTTGATGACCGATTGAGCCCAAATTTTCACAGAGGTTAGTTATTTTGTGCATATGTTGAGATACACCAATTACTGTGAAGGCTATGTCTTTGACAATTACCAATAGTGTCCACTGCCTTTAAATTGGTCTCGATCACAAAACATTATTTCAAAGAGAGGAAAATATAATTCAACAGGATTGATCAACAGGATTCTATATGCTTCATGATATATTTTTGTCATCTTTCTAAATAACGAAACCCATTTTAAAAACTCCATACTCTAACGCAATGAGTCAGCCATTATTGTAGTTCTCAGTCAGGAAAATTCATTTTCTTGTGCCCGTAGTTTATGATATTTGTTATGGTTTAATATGAGAGACAAATGGTGAAGCAATTTTATCATGGAATATCAAATAACTCAAACACACAAACAGCTACAAAGAAGATGCCGAAGAGGGGCAAAGTAAAAGAAAAATGCACAGGGACTTGATTAAAAAATATTCTATGCTTTATTGAAACCATGTTTTTATTCACTTTATTACAAAAATATTAAAATAACTCGTTGCAATATCCCAGTGCGCTATACACAATCGAATATACAGTAATTTAAAACTTCATTCTATATACCTCCACGATTAAAGTAAATATTAATATGACAGATTGATTAAAGAGGCACATTGGATTCGGATTGTGCGCTTTTGGCTAAAGAAAAAGCGCTTGTTGTGGAATGGACATGATTGGAAACATGTTTTAAAAGTAGACTTAAAAATGATACACACAAACATCCCTCGAATTGTTTGTGTGTTTTTCTTCTTTCTTCGTGCGGTCCGCCATTTTGTGGAACACAATCGATTGGACTCCACAACAAATACTGAACGTGAACGCGAAGTAGAAAGAAGGGATCGTGACAAAATATCAATTTATGTTTTTAAAACCATTGTTTTAAAAAAAAATTGACGGGAGGTAAATAATAAAACAGCACCAGACTAATTCAAAGATTGGCATTGGGCACCCGCCTTTGGATTGTCAAAGACCAGTATTCTCACTTGGTTTATCCAAACATATAATACAAAATCTGTGAACATTTTTAACTCAATGGTCATCGAAGTTGCAAGGGAATAATGAAAGAAGAAAAACCTTGTTGCATAAAATGTGTGTGCTTTCAGATGCCTAATAAAAGCCTGCAGTCTTTTGGTAATTTAGTGAGATATTACCCCCTTCTCAAAAACTATAGAGGGAGCCGTTTCTCACAATGTTTTATACTATCAATAGCTCCCCACTGCTCGTGTTATGCTAACAATTATTTTGATTACACCAAACTTGCCTTTAAATCAATCCACACAGTAGGCTTTTGGAGAACAATAAATAACAAGAGAATCAGATCTCTTGTGTTGAACGCGTGTCCATAATCAAAGTACATTCTTAGTCTACAATGAACCCACTTAGAAATAACACAAGCTAATGGAAAGTCTGGCTTTAAAAAATCAACATAATAAATAACAATGGCGGTCGTTCTAGTCCAATGTAGAGCCCTACTTTGCCACTTAGAATTATACTTGAGGGATAGAACCCATTAGCAGGGGATACTCTTGCAACCTTGAAGTTCGCTAAGAGGCTTCCGTGCTGTACACAAGACCCGATTTCATAAAGTTGCTAAAGCAGAATATACTGCTAGAATTTCTTTGCTAAAGCAAAAATTTAGTGGGGCACCAGTCACAAAATTGTAATAAGGGAACTGTAATAAAGGGGAGAGTACAACGGGAAATGCAAGAATTCAGAATGGTTCTACATCCAATTGGAACACTCAGCTATAATAAAATTATGTCACACAGGTACGATGCGAACTCAACACAATTCTTTTTGTATGACGTAATCATTAATTTTGCTTTTTAGTTGCATGGCTATAGCGCCCTCTGCGGGTTGCTTCCCGTTTATGATCATTCTGTTTTGAGGCCGAACACTGTCGCATGCAATTATGTCCTCTATGCAATACTATCCGGAGGACATTATTGCATATGCAATAATGTCCGCCGGACGGTTTTGCATATGCAATCGTGTCCGCCCGGACGCTGCTGCATAATGCAATTGTGTCCGAAACCGCCCTTGCATTAAATTAAACGCCATTGGTCGACGGAACACGTTCGCCATTTTTTACAAGCTAAGTGCATGTCGGGAAATGTTCGGCCGTTGGGTATTCGCTGCAATCATAAAATACGGGAATATTCATGCTGCATATTATGTAGGTTCAGTGCATGCTCGCTCGCTTACGCGCCGCATACATGTACAGTCATGTACATGTCCGCCAGACGGTTTTTGCATAACCCCGGACACGATTGCATATACAAAAGTGTCCGGAGTGGACAGTATTGCACGGCGGACACAATTGCATCTGACACCGGTACTGACGTCTTTATAGTGTCGTCATCACCCAATAGGTAAAGATCTTGTTATATCAGTTGAATCCTGGCAATTCTTAATGGGAAATTTAAGAATGTCAGCTGAACAACAGATGCAACTCAATTTTGAATGCACCTTTTATTCGCCAAGAAATCTTCAGATTAAAGATCAAATTCTACTGGAGGGAAACGACAGCTAAAAGTCCAACTCTGCCGAGCTTTGAAAAGACAGTTTAAATCCACTTTACTCGACAGCACATGCCATCTAAATTTATACCTCTGCTAGCCAATGTCCCATGCGTGACTAATGAACCATCAGAATGGCAATTGCAACTGTCGCCAATGTCATAAAACACTCGTTCTTATTATTGATTTCGTGACAAACTCAAGTAACTTATATTAATAACCCTTCTTTGGGTAACTTTTAATGTAGACCTTTGAGCTCCCCTCTTAAGGGGGGATTTCTTTAAAAAGTTATTAAAGCACGAACGAATCGCTTGGAGAAATGACTTTGCAATTTCCAGCAAAATTGCTGACTGTTTAGTTTTTTTCGTGAATTATTACAAAACCGAACAATGGATATTTGTTTTTGAAAGAGGATACATGATTTGGGCTAGCCTTTTGTCAAGGCCTCCGTGGCTACTGGAGCCACGATCACAAGCGACTGGAACGGGAGAACGCGTGGTCTCCTGTTCAAGTCGCTCCGGTGGTTCTACGCCCTCTACCAGTGATTAAGACAAACACTAATCGCCCATGAAGACTAGCTATATACCTTTGTAATGGTGCAGCCAACTTGAATTTCTCCCCTTGGTACCAATGTTATCAAACCGAGACTGGAAGAACAAAATAGTCTGGTTCCTATTTGCAAAATGATTATTGGCCTTCATTAGTGTTATTCCATACGAGGAACGTGACCAAGATGGATGCAGCATGATAAATGCCGCGTATAGACTGGTCCCCTGTCTTTATCCAGGCACTTAGGCCGTGTCCGAAACGGCGACTTCGGCTACAGCTACGGCTAGATCGCGTGCGTCTGCCTATTCTTCAACACTGGTAGACGCGCTGATCTAGACGTAGCTGTAGCCGAAGTCGTCGTTTCGGACACGGCCTTACTTTTCAGAACCAGTGATTTGATTCGATGATTTCATTGGATAAATGTACGTGACGTAAGCTTTCTATATCTGTGTTTTGATTGGTCCGAGGTGACGTTTGGCAGCCGAATATGAATGTAGGTGAAAGGTGAAGAGGGAAGTGGATTGACCTAGGCTACGAGACCACTCTCTGGCGTTCTTCACTAGCCTCGAAGTTTGACGTCAGTGTTCAGGCTAGACTAGCTATAGTGGTCTTGGATGAGACCCGAGGGGTCGAGCGAATAACCTCTTACCCAGCCAGAGCCGTGTATCTCACATCTCTGTCTATACCATACCTATAAAGACAGTGGACACCTTTGGTAATTGTCAAACACCAGTCTTCTCACTTGAGGTATCTCAAGATAATTATGCACAAAATAACAAACTTGTGAAAATTTGAGCTCAATTGGTCGTCGAAGTTGCGAGATAATAATGAAAGAAAAAACACTATTGCCACACGAACTTGTATGCTTTCAAATGCTTGATTTCGAGACCTCAAATTGGAAATTACCGCTTTCTCGAAAACTACTTTACTTCAGAGAGAGCCGTTTGTCACAATGTTTTATACTATCAACAGCTTCCCATTACTCGTTACCAAGATAGGGTTTTATGCTAATAATTATTTTGAGTAATTAGCAATAGTGTCCACTGCCTTTTATACACGAGAACAAACATGGGCTCCACTCTGGTAAACGATAACATTTAATTACCGTCGATTAATCAAATCGTGTATCCGTGTGTTTTTAAATTAGCAACGTTTGCCATGACTACCTTCGAAAACAAACGGTGTTATCTAAATAATTATTAACGAAATTATGTGAGACTATAAATCTTCCGGATGGCTTTCGATATCATACAAAATAAAAAAAATTTAGAGACACTGTTTACACCACGGAAAGTATTTGTCAGGATTTAATGATCAAAGGCTGTGATCAATTTCACGGTCTAGGGTTTGAACACAGTTCTCTATAGATGATTGACGAATGAAAAACTTCTGGAATAATGGATTCTTAAGTTCAAGATTAAAGTCCGTTTTAGAAAAAAGCTCGTCAAAATTGAACTGAGTAAATCTTTGAATCAAAGTGCGATGTCACATTGGAGCGCAACATTAGGCCTAAACGAATACATCTGAATAACTTAAATATTCATACAACCTATAAAGTGTGAAATAGATGGATTTATGCATTGAGAAAAACATTGTTGCATTTGTTGATTATATTAGCTGATTAATTGACTCTTAAAGTTGATTAGAAGTTGATTATCAGACGTATAGAAAGTTGATCAGACACTGGGAAAGGTCACTCTAGGAATCCTCGATCCCAGTATGTGTGCGAGTCAGTGGCAACACCCCCCCCCCCTCCCAAAGGGAGATTTATTGGTTGTTCCCATAACTTTACAATATATAGCTATTTCTTCGTTTGTTTAAGGTTCGTCACTTTCTGATAAGTTGAGTTGTCTTATGCCCTTTTCGAAACCACGGCTTCGGCTTCAGGCTCTGTCCCCTCTCGCCTGAAGCCCTGTGTGCAACGCGTTCGCAAAGCATGCGCAATATTGTCAAGCAACCGCGGGGCCAGGCTAGCCTGAGCCGAATCTAGAGCCATAGCCGAAGCCGTGGATTTGAAAAGGGCCATACAAACTTTTTAACAGAAATGGGCGGTTGGTTGGTTCACTTTCGTTTCACGTACAGAACCAAGACGTCTTGATAAGGTATCTAACTCACTCCCCGTTGCCAGCCCAATCTTCCACTTGCAGGGCACCAGCTGCATTAGAGCAACTCTAAAGTTCTTGTTCAAACAAATATAAATCAATGGATTGACGCAAGAGTTTATGAAGGCCAGGATTGTAAATACGCGGTACACTGTACTCCCAAAGTAGCCAGTCGGCAGGGCGTTCAGGTTGAGTAGGAAATAAGCGACTTGATCGGGAGACCAGCAGATGATGAATATTATGACGACCATGAGGACCATTCGGATGACGTGAGCACGGCATCGCAGCAAGGAGAAGGCAGGGGATGAAGTCGATTCGTTCCTCTTAAGAAGTACAGTGGCATGCTCTTGTAACTTTCTAATGGCGCAGTAATGGGATACCACCATCACAGTAACCGGGACGGCAAACTCAACCAGGAAAATACACACTCCGTGGAAGACCTGTAAGGCAGGACTGGGCCAAATGAGTACGCACTTGTTCATCGTGTCATCGACTCGTGTGATGTGAAAGTGTATGGAGTTAACACCAAGTGTTGACATCCAGATGGCTGTAATGTAGTACTTAATTCGGTGGGTGCTGAAGACTGTTCTGTGTTTGATGGGATGTACAATAGCGAAGTATCGCTCGAGTGACAACAAGGTGAGAGTGAAGATTGAAGCCACGATTGACATCCACATTATGACAGCAGAGTATGTAAAGATGCAGTAGACTCTACCCACTGCTGAGTTGGGTACGTATGTTAGAGACGGTAGGGGGATTATAGCTACGGATGTGATGAGATCAGCAACGGCTAACATCACGATGAGTTTGTTGGAGTTGCTTCGATTACGGAGTTTCTTAACGTACACAATGATGACTAGACTGTTACCAAGGATACCGAAGAGTGCTAAGACGAGTTGAATGATGGTAAACCATTGCCAGCTGATGGCCACAGCAACCAAAGCGCCAACATCACTTGGAGATGCTGTCAAACCTTCCATCATGGTATCGAGTTTTGCTCTTTAGTAGAACACCTTGATTTTCAATAGATTTAACAATAGTAGGCTACAGGTATACAAAGATACTATAAGCAAAGCGCTTCGGGGAATAAACTGGTATCACACCCACCCTCCATGTTCTGAGGCAGATATGTAAAAACAAAGCCCACTCTTCACTTTTTACTCAAAGGTTGCAATCTGCGTGGGCTCTTTACGTGGTAGACTTGATTCAAGTCCCGTTCTCATGTGTGTGAGAGGTCCCTAGGCATATCGCGCCAACCACCAGCAAACAACTCGTTTAGCAGTGCGCGCTCGCCGTCAATATGTGGTGGTCCCGTGCGGAACAGGTTGGGTATTGCAAAGCATCACAAAACAATAGTTTTCTGGCGATGGCACGGGATTGGGACTTGAGTTAAGTCTATCTTCATGAGTGTCCTCTGTACTACCGCATTATTGACAAACTGCGCATGTCTAAACAACCACACGTGACCCTCTCAAACTATCAAATCAAGAGCAAGAAATATACAACGGATACTTATTCAGAGGCTCTTGGACATCAAACCTCCAGTGCATCTTAAAGGAAACGTTGCCTTGGATCGGACGAGTTGGTCTATAAAAAGCGTTTGAAACCGTTTGTTATGAAATGTATATGGTTAGAAAGATGTTTTAAAAGTAGAATATAATGATCCACACAAGTATCTCTCAAAATTGCATGGCCGACCGTGTTATTGGACGAGGTAAAAAGAAAACCACGCAATTTCGAGGCATATTTGTGTAGATCATTGTATTCTACTTTTACATCATCTTTCTAACCATATGCATTCTATAACAAACGGTCACAAAACGCTTTTCAAAGACCAACTCGACCGATCCAAGGCAACGTGTTCCTTTAAAGGGAGGAAACACAGAGAGTCGGCATCGTTGCTTATAGTATATAAATGTGAAATTTTTATGAGCTAGGTCTGGGAGGGCACATCTTTTTTGATGTAAGTTTTTTGACTTTTGCCCTTCCCTGGACGGCCTGTGCTTATTTTATTGTTTTGTCCGAAGAATTAAAATAAAATAAAATAAAATAAAATAAAATATTTTGCACGCCCTCATATTCTATAGTTAAATATTTAAGAGCCCCATAAAATCTATACGTCAGTGTTAAGTTGACTTTACAACTTATTTTGTGGATGACATGAACCCTAAAAATGTGTCATATTTGCCGAGAAAAAGTGTAGGGATGTTTTGTTGCTAAATTGTATACAACTCACTGGGCCTCGGGACTCTCGGGGCTGAGGGTAACAATTCAAGAGTTAATGGATAACTTTCCTTTTACTTTAAAAAGCTGCCGGACTTCAAATAAATGTTATTGTATTTTTTGAGTTATGTATCATTCTGCACTGTATATATGCTATGGGAGTTGATGTAGTGGGGCGCCCCAATAAAAAATATTGACATATTATTTCCAATAAAGGTTGTTGTAACACAATAAATTGATTTGAAGTGCAAACTCAACGGGAGTAGTAGTTCAATGAATTACAACGTGTTACGAAATAAAAGGTTCAACAACTCATCTGAAGTGATGAACAAACACCGAACTTTAGTTGTTAGGCTCCCGAAGATTTTATCTACTTAAAGATAGGGTGACAGATTGTTCTGTTCTTAAATGTAATATACCCTGTAAACACGATATGTCATATCAATAGGGCGTCCCCACCTGGAGGTAAAAAAACCGTCTACCCTCTAGGATGGCGGCTGAACGTCAATGCTTAAGATATACTACCGGGATGCCGCGCTTCGCGCGGCACCCCGCTAGATGATGAAGCTTCTTTACACAAATGTTTTGAAATGTAATGTGGGTGTTATACGCCTCTCTAAATATTTATGCATTATTATGCTTCGCGCGGCACCCCGCTAGATGATGAAGCTTCTTTACACAAATGTTTTGAAATGTAATGTGGGTGTTATACGCCTCTCTAAATATTTATGCACGACATCCTACCCCAAAATGATCGGCAATGGCGCACGTCCGCCACTACTTGCAGTGGCTGCGCCCATAGCTCCGTTTTGGGTCAGAGAGACAGAGGTTATAATCACTTTGTACAGTTGGATTGGGAATTGTATTTAAAATGAATGAGGATCTTAAGCTCCAAAGATTCATAACATTTATAATATACTATACTTTTATTATCTGTGTTTTGCCATTTGTTTCTTTTTGTCCATGCCCTTTAAACTTCTTTTAAGTGTGACTATTTCCTTGTTTGTTTGTTGATGTTTTGGTGTATAGTTTGGTAATTCTCCATAAGGAAGCGAATTATTGATATAATGTATGTTTCTTGGTATCGATGTTAAAGTTTAGTTGTGGATGTAGTGTAGTAGGCCCATATTGTTATTATTATTTTTTTTTTTGCCTCTTCATTTCGTTCTTTTTGTAAACTGTTGCTTAGTGTAAGAAAAATGGTAGTGTTAGGGTGTAATTGGTTGTCACAAGAAAGTTGTTCATTTGTGTGTTTACCTTTTTGGATATTGTTATGCTAAAGATTGAAATATGAAGTACATTATAATATAAAGTATATAAACATAAAAAGGCGTATGAGGCCATGTCAATCTATCCTGGATGAATACAAAGTAAACTTATTATCCGCATAAATGTGGATTATTTTGTCCCCGATCTTTGAGCATAGTTTTAGTTCAATCGGCTCTGTTATTGTTATTGCAGTAATTTTGTTAACCCAACTGCACAAGTATTTCCCCGCTAAGCCGAATGTAATGGTAATTACCTAGTCGACTAAAATATAACGCATTGCTATACACACTTATTGTATTGTACTGAGCGCATATAATTCACGTGCTCGCGGATAATAGTCACTGAGCGCATATAATTCACGTGCTCGCGGATAATAGTCACTGAGCGCATATAATTCACGTGCTCGCGGATAATAGTCAAGCGTCTCCACATTGCCTACCAATCAGGAGGTCTTTGTCAAAGAGCAAATCAGACAAAAACATTTTTATAACCTGATGAATTTGGCATTAGTGGTATTTTGGTTCCCTTCTCAACAAATCAGGTACCTCCACGAACAAATCCATAGTCACCGTCAATAGCCGCGCCTAGCTACTCGACCAATGGCTCGTAAGAGGCTGGTATAATATCCTCCTCAACAATAAACATCGGTACTAAATAGCAGAGGAGATATCCGACTAAAAAGGCTTGAATGGTCTCAGCCAATATCAGAGTTTATCCGATTGGAAAAGGAAGAAAGTAAACAGCTTTGCTTTTTTGATTTATTTGTTGCTTTGTTTCCAATAACGCTACGATTTTAGAATCTTGGACCCTTGACTTATTGATCGCGATTTATGGAGCGTCACGTCCCACGATACACAGCGTTGTTGTAGCACTAAATAAAGCGAGTTTTCAGAACATGCTGTGTGCCACAAATCTATCTATTTTTTTTTTCTTTGAGTCTTTATTTGTTTTTTTCTCCTTTTATTTGTGTCTCCATTTGTTGTTTTTTTCTGTTTTTTTTTGCCATTTTTTTTTGTCCATGCCCTTTTAAAGGATTCGGGTTCTTTTTCAAAATGTCCACAGTTTTACATTTAACTTACAGAATTTGAAGATAATGATAGTGGAAAGCTTCCCTTCAAATATTACTAACTGAGGTTGTGTAGTTTTTGAGAAATTAGTAAAACAAAGCACAACATAATTTTCGTCTCAGGAAGACCAAAATTATTTTAGCATGTAAAATCCCATTTACCAGTTATGATATTTATTTTTACCAAAACCATAGCATAACTGGTTAATACGTTTTTACATGCTAAAACTGAGACGAAAATTATTTGTTTTACTCATTTCTCAAAAACCACAGCACCTCAGTAAGTACAATTTCAAGGGAAGCTTTCTACTATCATAATCTTCAAACTGTGTAAGTTTAATGTAAATCTGTGGACATTGTGTTTTGTGTTAGGAAAAAGTACATAGACACTTTAAACTTCTTTTAAGTGTAACTATTTCCTTGTTTCTTTGTTGATGTTTTGATGTATAGTTTGGTAATTCCCCATAAGGGAGCGAATTATTGATATAATGTATGTGTCTTGGTATCGATGTTAAAGTTATAATCACTTTGTATAGTTGGATTGGGAATTGTATTTAAAATGAATGAGGATCTTAAGCTCCAAAGATTCATAACATTTATAAGATTCTATACTTTTATTATTTGGATTGTTTTTTCTTTGAGTCTTTATTTTTTTTTTCTCCTTTTATATTTTGTCTCCATTTTTTTTTTATATCTGTGTTTTGCCAATAATTGTTTCTTTTTGTTCATGCACTTTAAACTTCTTTAAAGTGTGACTATTTCCTTGTTTCTTTGTTGATGTTTTGGTGTTTAGTTTGGTAACTCCCCATAAGGGAGCGAATTATTGATATAATGTATGTTTCTTGGTATCGATGTTAAAGTTTAGTTGTGGATGTAGTGTTGTAGGCCCATATTATTGTTATTATTATTTTTTTGTCTCTTCATTTCGTTCTTTTTGTAAACTGTTGATTAGTGTAAGAAAAATGGTAGTGATGGGGTGTAATTGGTTGTCACAAGATAGTTGTTCATTTGTGTATTTACCTTTTTGGATATTATTATGCTAAAGATTGAAATATGAAGTACGTTATAATATAAAGGATATAAACATAAAAAGGCGTATGAGACCATGTCAATCTATCCTGGATGAATACAAAGTAAACTTATTATCCGCATAAATGTGGATTATTTTGTCCCCGACTTTTGAACATAGTTTTAACCACCGTTTTTTTCGGGGGGGGGGGGGGGGTAAGAGCGTCGGCCTCTTTTTAGATTTATTGGAAGTACGAGGTCGCAACCCGCTTTCAACCTAAAGTGATCCCACGGCGACCTCCTTCACCAAGCAACAGGTGGCCTGTCTCCACCACTCATACACTGACCAGAATGTATTTCTCCAATCAGATGACTCGTAAGTTTGGGTCTGGGTTTTGTAGACTTGCAACCCGACGTCTGAAACCACACAACCGTGTTGAATTCCACAAGGATACCATGCCACTGGACCTTCTAATTTCAATCCAAGATGGCGCGGGTTGCGCTTTTAATAGTATAGATGACGATTAATTGGCAACATTTAAAGAAAGATACAGTACATAGGGAAAGTTTCCGCTGAAAAGGCAGTGTCTTACTTGCTGAGGAGACTGTCATCAATCTGTCCGGCGTTTTCATAATGAAATCTACGTTTAGCGGGGTGACAGAGTAGGCATCTATAGAGGGCGGTACTCATTTAATGATTATTTCTTGCTTGGAATTGTATAATAAGAAATTTGTTTATGATTTCAGAGCCATTTTACCTATCTTTAGCTTCTTTAGGGAGCCACTTTATGATTCATGGCTCCCGGGTTTTTCATTTGAGGCGTTGGTACATGATTATAAAGTACAGCCGTCACGAAATTTGGTGAAGTGGTATTTTAGGTACGTAGTTGAAGTCATGGTTTGCAAAAGTCGGACGTGAAATAAACGTTTTAAATTAATTATTCACGTTATGCAAATATTGAGTGTAACGTCACTTTTGTAAAGATTTGCATAAAGTGAATAATTACTTTGAAACGTTTATTTCACGTCCGAATTCTGCAAACCATGACTTCAACGTCGCACCGAAAATGCCCACTTGCCAAATTTCGGTGCAGGTAACTATTTCACAAGAGAGTTTAAGCTGAATAATCAGCCCCGGGAGCCACGAAGCACAAAGTGGCCCCCTAAAAAAGCTAAAGACAGATCATGATATAAAACACTTTTTAACTGTATTTGCCGTCTCTGTTCAAGACTAATCTTTACCAGCAAGGTAACGCCCTCTGTCGATCATGTTGTTACAGAGCAAGCTCTGTGAAATAGTAATGGCGGTCATTGACTATGCTTATATACATTTTTATACATGAATGTAACCTGCAAGCCCATATTATACTTAACAGTTCTTGGTTTTTTTTGTGTATAATAATAATATTGATGGTTTTTACGGTGAATGACGTTACCGTTCGTGTTGACGGTCATTTGACGCTAATTAATATGACCAAATGAGGGCGCTCTTTAACACCACCGCAGAGAGAGAGAGGGCTCCCCAAACTGTAATAAAGTAAGTTTGCTTAGTTAGTTGTTTTTAGGTGAAAATACTATCTTTCAATGTAAATTTTGTTGTACAAAAGAACAGAACAACGTAAGGTAAATAAAGTACTCTTTTCAATGATTTTCAACACCGAAATTTAGTCTGTAGTGCAAGATTAGCGGGTGACCGAATGAAGGTTGTAAAAAGGTTTTTAAAAAACAAGAAGACACAGGCAGTAAGTAACTGCATTGGCTCTGCACTAAATGTAATTCTTTTCCCCCATCCCCCATTTATTTGCATATGCAAAATGTGTTATTTGTTTACAGAGCAGAGCCCCAGTACTGGGTCTAACTAAGATTATAAGCAGCCAATATTGTTATACTGAAGCAGATATTATTTTAACAATACATTTATTTTACAACAGATTTGTGACTTTGGGACGGTGGGTAAAGACAGCACCACCAACTTGCCTCTTCTCTTGTTGAAACTGAACACTAACTAAAAAGTATAATTTTTCCTCTATTCTTTATATAAAATAGATGTAGGCTGTGCTCGATGTCAAGCACCATCTTCAACCCTTAAACTTGAGTATGGTTTAAAATCAACTATGCCAGACGTCAGCATCTCAGAATTCTTCCTGGGGGGTGTGGCTGCTTGCGGAGCTTGCCTTTTCAGCAACCCCCTGGAAGTGGTTAAAACGCGCATGCAACTTCAAGGCGAACTCAAAGCACGAGGGAGCTATCACAGACACTACAGGAATGTCTTCCACGCTTTCTTCACCATCGGCCGAGTGGACGGCCTGTTGGCATTACAGAAGGGGCTCGGACCCGCTTTGTGGTACCAGCTATTTATGAACGGTTGCCGTTTAGGGAGCTATCAGTGTTTCTTTGATCTAGGATTGACTAAGAACTCCAAGGGTGAAGTTAGTGTACTGAGAAGCGTACCGGCAGGAGCATTATCGGGGGCCATAGGTGCATTAGTAAGCAGTCCCTTTTATATGGTAAGTCTAGTATAGACGATGTGACCTGTGACATCACATGTTTACAAAAGAGCCACAGAGCCTGGACTTCCTGCAGGCATGATTAGTGGAATAAAACATAAAATTTTATACTTTATGGAGATTGCACCGTCCAATTCCTATCAACTTTTGATATGATGAAAGGGGATACATCTCAAAACTTGCCCAGCTCTTTACTTTCAACCTGCATTTAAGTCCACTTGCACAAGCTGTGCACCACTATTACACAAGAAATATTGTACCATACAAAAAGTTACTCAATTTGTATCTGTTGTACATTTGGTGTATTTGTAACAAAAAAAGTGTATTAATTTTTGGTTTTTACCCATATACACCGGTGTGTATAGCACTGTATACTCGGTACTTTCCCAAGTCCTGCGAAAAAATATCACAGGCATTTTACTCGGGTGGGATTCGGAACCCACGACCTTTGCAATTCCAGAGCAGTGTCTTACCAACTAGACCACCGAGATTGCCCGGTAGCTAGAGGCAGTTCGAATCCTATGTTTTAAGCAGTGGGTACTGCAAACGATTTAATAGATGTTAAATTTGCATCGGGGAAAAAAAAAAGTGTACATATGATTGTGGCTGTGCAACTTTGCTTTCACAATAAGATTGTTTTATTGATGTCTTCTGTTGCTTGATTGCAGATAAAAACTCATCTTCAAGCCCAATCACATCAGGTAATAGCCGTCGGTTACCAACACACGCACACCGGCATGACAATGGCGCTACGCCAGACCTTCAGAGAGAGAGGTTTTTTTGGTTTGTGGAGGGGAGCCACAGCGGCAGTTGTACGGGTTTCGTTCGGCTCCGCGGCACAACTATCAACATTCTCTACAGCTAAGGAGATGGTTATAAATACTGAAGTAAGTTTATGGTAATCATAGCAAACTTGGGTATTTGGGTCTAATGTGCATGTATCCATACTCAAGGCTCTTCAGCAAAAAAAAATTACTTGTAAAGAAAGCTTTTGATTTTTTTTTTATGAGTTATAAGAAAGAAGATAACAAAAGAGGACAATAGGGTGCCTGGTTGATTGAGGTCCCTAGTTGGAAAGCTTGTACACCTGTAGTGCAAATTAATGCCAAAAGGTTAGTACAGACAAATGAAGGACAATAGGAGGCTCCCCCACCCCCCCCCCCCCCCCCCCCCTGATTGCAGTGTTTTTTTTTAGATGGTCTTACTGTCAAGGGAGCCCTGCAAACTCTCCATAAGGGGATTATGAGCAAGTTAGAGTGTGCACAATGGTTAACTAAAGGTTGACCATTTTGACTCGAACCCAGGCTGGTCGACCATTGGTTGACTTCTGTGGTCGACCATTTGGAACCAGCCTCGAGCCCATGGTTTCTTCACTGGTCCCAACAGCATGTTCCGTTCTAACATGTGTTAAGCGCAGAAGGGAACCAGTGACGCTTTAGCGAAAAGGTGGAAGGTTGACTAGACTTCCAAATGAGTCGTTCGGGTGAGTACTTCACTGAGCATGTGCGTTGCTAGTCTGTGGTCAACCACTGGTGGATTAATGTGCACACTCGAACTTGCTCATAATCGCCAAGTTGGCAACCTGTCTCAAACACTTAAGTTGGTTCAATGTCTATTATTATAAATTGCACACAACAAGAAATGCGATTTCAACAACTAAACGACAATATTTACTGTACTCGTTGTGAAATCAGCGGTTAGCTTCGAACCCACAACTTTGTTACTGCATGTCCTGCAGTCTAACCACTAGACCACAGTCACCAACACGCTTATTGTGTTTACACATTACTTACACCAGTTTCAATTTGTATCCCATTCACAGTTCTTCAAGCCACAGAGCATTGCCATTCCATTCTGTGCCAGTATGGTCAGCGGCGTAGCAGTGGTCTGCATCATGACACCATTTGACGTCATCAGCACACGCCTCTACAATCAAGGACTCGACCCACATGGCAAAGGGCTGTACTATAGCGGCTTCATGGATTGTCTATGGAAGATTCTACGCAACGAAGGACTTCTTGGGTTTTATAAAGGATGGTCAGCGTCTTGGTTCCGGACAGCTCCTCACACCGTTCTAAGTCTTCTATTCTGGGACGAGGGGAGAAAGTTATATAAAAAACTCAAAGGGGCTAAATGATCTAGTCAGGTTTGCAGAGACATCAGGCCCGATTCTTCAAAGAGGCAACAAAGGAGATTGCCTCCATGCCCCCCGGCCATTGCCTTGGTGCCCTTAAAATGCTAGAGTAGAATGTCGTGGTGCCCTTGCCCTTTCAAAAATGAAGCATACAGGCATGAAACTCTAGCCATATGCTTTGGTGCCATTGAAATACTCCAGTAGAAATTTACAATTTCCTCATAGGCCTGAGACACCATGTATATTAATGTTTTTTGTCGACTCGCACAAACTTGTTTTTTTTTCCCCCCATATAAAGGGCCATTTTACAATTGTTATTTAAAAAAAAAAAATTTGGGGTTGAATAAGAAGTTAGCTAGAGCGGGGTTTGAACCATTGACCACCAGATTAACGTGCCGGTGCTCTATCAACTGAGCTATCTACCCCTTATGTTGGGCGCCTTCATAATTTGTTGATATTTCTGTTAGTCGGACTGCCAGTCAGAAGCTATTAGCTACTGTGTAGCCAGGGAGCACAATCAACTTTACGATAGCACCAGTGAAACAACAAATTGTTGTTATAAAAAACAAACAACACGTTTGATGGTGTGTGCCCAGCATGCAAAGTATTCTTTCTACCAACATTAAATTGATAAAGTCTGCAACTTTCGAAGGTAATCCATTGAAGTATAAATGTATGATCAACATTGATGTATTGTTACATTCTTTTTTTCTGCAGACAAAATAAAGAATATTTTAATGTTATACACCGAGTTTGAATTTGTCCTTGTTTGATCATTTACATTTTTGTCATGCATGCACTGAAATTAATAACAGAGTATTTCCAAGTTGCAAATAATAATAGTAATAATAATTGTGGCTTCTTATAAAGCGCACATGTCCGTCACCCAGTGACTCGGGTGGCGTGCTGTAACCTACAGTATTTCCTGCCAGATGTGGGACTACGTTTGAATTATGAGACCTAATTCTGATAGCACATGTAATGCTTTACAAGATGCTGTGGCGCAATTTGCTGCCGATCGGACCAGGAACACCGAGGCAAACCGCTTCTCTTTTCGATAAGTGCACTGGGTTCTATTACATGCATTACATAACACATGGGACCAACGGTTTAACGTCCCATCCGAAGGACGAAGCAATGGTGAAGTGTCTTGCTTAAGGACACAAGTGTCACGGCTGGGGATTCGAACCCACACTCTGCTGATCAGAAACACTGGAGTTTGAATTCGGTGCTCTTAACCGCTCGGCCACGACACCTCCACACATGTGGAGTATGAGTGGCCATTGAACTATTTTTGAGGTTTTAATGAAGCAAGATTAAATTAAAGCAATATTACACAGGAAATGAAAAAAACTTTCAAACCACAAGAACCAATCAAATGTTTTCTCTTTAGTAATTATCAAACTGTTAAGTTATCAAACACCATTTTATTTAACAACATTACCAATATACTTTAAGAAAATGTGGAAAAGTGGATGGAATGAACTTGGAGCGCTGCCCCAAAGATAACACATGAGACAAATATTAACAAAAGATGAATAAATACATTTTAGACAAACTACTCGGACAGTTAAGTAGACCTCAAAGGCGTTTGCATAGGAAATGTCTAGATTTTCATTCGAGGGTAGGGCCTTTGGGAAAACATTTGGGCAACTTTTGAGGGGCACCAAGGCTAAGACCAGGGCAATTGAGGCTATGGTCACTGTGTAGTGTAGTCCAAGCCTGAAAGTGTTCAACAAATTTACAAGGATATTATTATCATTCCCCAACCTCCCCCCCCCGAGGTGGATGGCAAAATTTTTTGTTCTTCCAAAGTTGCCTCTTTACGTCAATAGGTCAGAAATTTGTTCATATAAATATACTTAGTATGTCTACAGCATAGTGTAAGAATACATTCATTGCAGAAAGGCAAAAGAACAAACAAAAACGGCAAATGCCATAAGCCTCTTTGAGATATGGCGGACACAATGCTACAACACTGTAAAGTTGTGGTAGATTTGTGCCTATTGACCATAGAAACAGAACGTATGTTATTCAGTGAAGTGCGCATTTTAGGCGACGCGGCGTTTACACGTAAACCTAATGACCACTAACATGGTGAGCGTGGCATCAGTCGCGGCGTGTGACGCGCGCGTATCACGTCGGCCATACCTCAAAAAGGCTTATGGGTTTGAATGCAACCTGCGTAACATGCCCGTGGAATTTTTCAAAGGACCTCGGTTAAAGTACTGAATATGCTTCACACACATCAGTGGAAGGGTAAGACTAAACAATATTTATTGGCTCATATGCAAAGTTAAAGGAACGAGTTGGTCTATAAACAGCGTTTGTAATCGTTTGTTATAAAATGCATATGGTTGGAAAGATGTTTTAAAGTAAAATATAATGATCCACACAAGCTTGCCTCGAAATTGCGTGGTTTTCCTTCTACTGTGCGAACTAACATGGTCGGCCATTTATGGGAGTCAAAATGTCTGACTCGCATAAATGGCCGACCGTGTTAGTCGACGAGGTAAAAAGAAAACCGTGCAATTTCGAGGCATGTTTGTGTGGATCACTGTATTCTACTTTTACAGCATCTTTCTACCCATATGTTTTTTATAACAAACGGTTTCAAATGCTTTTCAAAGACCAACTCGACCGATCCAAGGCAACCTGTTCCTTTTAACATTTGTTAATGAATACAACTCAAATCTGACCTTTCCACTCCCATCCTTAAAAAAATGTAATAAACTTTATCTTTTATAATACTTTACATACTATCTGTAAGGAAATAGATACAAAAATAAACGAATAAGCATAAATCAAGTGTTTTTTTCTTTCAACGACTAACTACTCGGCTAAAAAGCTAAATTCTTTTTAAATAGTTTTTTTTTGTGTTAATAGCGAAAAGGAAAACAACACAAACTTGTGTTTTTGGCAATGACATGAACTTTGCAAATACAAAGTTGGTTGACTGTTTATTTTTTTAGCACAACATTGTTAGATATTTAAAGGTAGTAAGAAAGGAAGCATTAAATAGGGAAAGCACTTTTTGGGTTTAGGGAAGGAACATTTTTCTGTGACGCTCTTTGGTAGTGACACTACACAGAATCCTTTCTAGCTTTTATGTTGTCAGTCAATATCTTTGTTTGAGAGTGCCAGTCAGAATGAACTGTCGTGTAGCCAGGGATTACACCCAAGTTTACGATACAATCTGGGAATTCCATCTGTAAAAGGGCAAAGCCATTCTCATTTTGCAAAGGGCACTTCCATTGGAAAACCTTAAAGTTTATGGAAAACTTTTGAAGGGGCACCAAGGCCAAAACCAGGGCAACAGAGGCCATGGGCTCCGTGAAATTTCAGGCCTGCCAGGGGATCACCGTAAGGGGATGCAACTTTTTAATATTAATCAAGTAACAAACCACAAGGGAAACTGACTGAGTAAGTTTTGCATAGTTTGATAATGAACAAACGACAAATTGACTAGAGCGGGACTTGAATGAACGACCTCAAGGTTGACGTACCGGCGCTCTAGCAACTGAGCTATCCAGCCCTAATGTTTATGGTCTCTCAATTTTGTCAACATCTTTGTTGACAGTGTCCAATGAATTGGTCTCCTGGTGTAACATCTAGCCCCATCCCTCGTCAAAGTATCCTCAACTTCTTGTCATCAGCGACATCATCTTCCAAGACTTTGAAGACGCTAGAGTCCGCAACCTCCTTCCTTCCCTTCTTGGCCGGTACTTTCTTCCCCTGGAACTTGGCCAGGAGTTCACTGCGGTCTAGTAAGAGTTTCAGATCCTTGTCGCTGATGACGTCCTGGTTGCAGTTCTTGACGAAGCCGCTGTGATCGCAGGAACGTAGAAGCTCAAGTAGCTCTTTGGGATTGATAAGCGACTTTGAATCTTTGGCCAAGTTCATCTTGCCACCTTTAAATTTTCCTGCGAGAGAAGAAAAGACCTGATCAAAATCTGGGATCTCATATTCCTGATCGTAAGTTTCCAGGGTTTGAACTACACCACTGCAATGTATTTGAGGCCACTTCATCCTAAAGCCTGGTTCTTACTTCCTGCGAATGCAAAGCGCATTTAGGTGACGCAATAACCGGTACACGTTGTTATTCCAATTGTGGCGCAAAGAAACTCGCTTAGCATGAAGCATTAGCAGAAAGTATGAACAGGGCTTAACAGGGGTGAGAGTCATTGCCGCCAAGAGTCTGAAACTGGGATCTAAACTTTAGGAGATACCTGTATGTTGAAATGATGGCAAGCTTGGGGTTTAGATTTCACAGAGCTTTGAGGAACAGTGTCCTCAGCACTATTTAATTAAAATCAATTCAAATTCACTTTATTATTCCCCCGATGAGAAATTCATTTCGGCCTTTACATCAAATTTACACAAATTACAAGTCTGATTTTCGATAATAGTCTGACAATTCTCGTCCTTTGACTAACCTTGATGGATGACCATCTTCTCCAGTCGACGTTTAGCGGCCGCCCTTTCCACAATCTTCTGGTCGATGGTGTTAGAGGTGACCAGGCGATAGATGACCACTGGCTTGGTCTGACCGATACGATGGCAGCGGTCCTGGGCTTGGAGGTCGCTCTGAGGGTTCTATAGGTCGAGAAGATTCCAGTTAAAAGAATGTTATTGAAAGTTTTGTTTTGTTTTGAAAGGTTTGTCATACAAACTTGTAAATATTTTTATTTTGTAATTATTTATTATTGATATCCAACAATGGATAGCCGCCATTTACAGGTATCATTAAAAACAGATAAAACTATGTATAAATAACATATATAAAATTACTTCTGAATGGCTTCTGACAGGCACCCCCCGAACAAAGATATTGACTTAATAGGGAGACCGCCAACATAGGGCTAGATAGCTCAGTTGGTAGAGCGCCGGCACGTTAAACCGGAGGTCGTTGGTTCAAATCCCGCTCTAGTAAATTTTTCTTTGTTCAACCCAAAATCATTTATAAAAAACTGTACCCAGTCAGTTTCCCTTGTGGTTTATTGTTTGATAACAAATTACAATATACAAATTCTATTTAGATCTTTAGAAATATGAATAAGGGTGACTATTCCGCCTTGCTTAGATATTTTTTAAAGGTTTACACAGGTATGTCATACAAACTGGTCAATATTCAAATTGTATTTAGGTCATTAGAAATATGAATGGGTGACTATTCCCCTTTCTTAGATATCTTTATTATGGTTTCAAAGGTTGAAATGTGAGTTTTAAGGTTTCTACATGTATGTCATACAAACTAAACTAATATCCAAATCGTGTTAAGATAATAACATTTATTACTGCCGTTTCTAAGCTAACTAAACGTCATGTATTTTAAGATGTAAATTACTACCTTACAAACAACACAAATGTTTGCAAATAATAATGTGAGAAACACAGGGGTGAGAGTCGTTACTAAAAAAAAATCTGAAACTTGGATACAAATTCAAAGGTATGTTGAAATGATGCCATTTCTACCGTTTGGTAGCCACTGGGGTTATAGATTCCAAGGAGCTTTTGGAAACAGAATCCAAAGCACTATGGAAGTAGACAAAGGAGCAGGATTTCTTTGATTGCTTAAAAAAAATATTGTCTAATTTTCTTGACCAGGCCAACATAAAAAGTCTGAATTCAGCCAAAAGTCTGAACAATCTCATCCCTGGAAACAATGCCTTCAGTCAAAGCATACACAAGTTTAAAACTGACTTCCAAAACTTCATTTTGGTCACAACTTAAACTTTATAAAATGCCCCCCCCCAAAAAAAAAAAAAAAAAAAAAAAAATCATAGGTGGGGGAGGACAGGCCCTCAACTGTAAAAGGACAAGCACTCACCAATACACAACAAAATGCATAATGTGATATCCCAACTCTCAAATGTATAACAATAATCAAATAAGACATTTATATAGTTCAGGATGCAGGACCCTCCATGTGCAACACAAAACATAAAAAAATGAAATATATGAGACAATTTGTTACAAAAATGTAGATTCAAACATGTGAGTCATAAAAATTCACCCGAAAGTCATAACAGAGTCAGCTTGGCAAATTTATGAATATGTAAGTCATTCAACGAAGGTGCAATGAAGTTGACAGCTTACATAAGATAAGACTAACTAAGATACATCTCCTGCAAGTAAGTCATTTCTTAAAACACAGTAGTGCACAATACAATAGCACAGCACAGTAAAATACATTAGAATTAGAAGGTCAGAGGTCAAAATGTCTGGGTCTACGCTACTATACATCCATATCACAGTAAAACAATTCATCTAAACTCTAAAAGTCTAAATCGAAATGGTTTGGTAAAAACCAAAATGATATTCCTAGGGGGTTCTGTTAAAAATTTCCTCCCAGAATGCTATTATTAGGAGCATGGTAAGAGCCAGGCTCTCCACAAGTTAAAGAGAATTTGAAAAAAAACATGTGTTCTTTCTCCCCCATTGCACCTTTGGACATGCATATAGACTATAAGGTCAAGTCACTGCAATGGTTAGGGATCAAGTGGCAGCAATACAATCCTTAACACTTACCCAATCACTGTCAAAGATGATAACAGTGTCGGCTGATGTGAGATTAATGCCAAGGCCTCCAGCCCTCGTACTCAGCAAGAACAGAAACACCTCTTCGTTTTTGTTGAACTCACCGATCTACAGAAACACAAAATAACATCAATCAGTCCACAATTTAGTTGTTAAAATCAATAAGAAAGTGTTAACAAATTCTGATGACACCCCCCCCGACTTTGAAAAAAAAAAAAAAAATTATTATGAGAGATTTCCCACCGTCAAAAGGCCACAGACGCCCACTTGGGCTATCGACCCAAACCAACTGTGACCTTGGGCTGAAACTGGTCACCCCTTCAAAGTCTGTAAGGATGAAGGCTTGGGTACAACTAGGAGCCTTTATTGTAAAAGGCAGAATGCACTACCTTTTCAAATTTTCATGAAGCAATTATGGTTAGGTGCCTTTCTCGAGGGCACAAGCGTCATGACCAGGATCTGAACCCACACTTAGCTTCTGAGCTTGGGTGAGGGAAACTAAGACTGCTAGGCCACGAAATGAAACAACTAAACGTAAAGACAACAAAATGTTCTCTTTGAGAATTTACGGAACATTCAGAAACCTGTTCCCAGGACATAAATATACAACGTCAAAGTATCCCTTGTGTAACACTCACCTGTTCTTGTCTGTCAGTAAGGTTTGTTGTGCCATCTAGTCTGCAGTAGTTATAACTGCGTAGGTAGCAATAATCTTCTAAAATGTCTAACATACGAGTCATCTGTGAAAACAGCAAGACCTTTCGGAGAACAAAGAAAAAAGAGGGAAATTTTAATGCGATTGGTAAAATATTTTCCTTTCTTGTGGACTATATCGGTTAGAAAATGAGTGCATCACAAAACTGAATTTGACATGGAAGCCCCTCTATAGACAATTCAGAATCAAATTTTGGTTTACCTTATGACCCCGTTTCTTCAGGGCGGGTAGCAGCCTGTCTAGAACCAGGAACTTCCCTGATGAGGAGACTACTTCTTCATCGACACGGTACTCCTGCGTCTCAGGGTCCAGTGGATACTCCAAGAGGTACGGATGATTGCAGCATTTGCGTAATTGACTCATGACATTCTTGAACTTGATGTTCAACTCGACGTCTTTGGGGGCCTCCTTAGGGGCTTTCTTTGCAGCTCTGCAATGTACAGGAGGAAATAACATTAATACTCTTAATTCATCTGCCATTTCTTTGAGAGCAATGCCGTTGTGAGCTGAGATGGTTACACCTTTGGTCACCCACAGAATCCAGGCATCTGCAACCTTATGCTTGCTTCCAAAATTTTCTTCAGCAGCGTATTAGCTCTTTGGTAGCCCCGAGTAGCCCTGGTTGTCACTGCAGTGTCTCTGGGGGCATGCTGGGGGGGGGGGGGGCAGAAATTTCTCCTGGACTTCAGTCGGGGCCTTGCTGGAGCATGGACTAATGGGTGGTGGCGAGTGTCATCCATCTGCTTTGAGCGCTCACCAAACTCTTCCTAACTTGAGATTAATCTTAGGACTTTAGAACGAGTTAAGTTCCGTGTCCAAAGGCGTAGGATGCATTGAACCCATTCTAAGTTAGGACGAGTAACTCGCCTTATCTTGAGATAGGATTAATCCTATCGTTTTGTGAAATCGGCTGCTGGACACTTTTGGTAATTACTCAAAATAATTATTAGCAAAAAACCTTACTTGGTAACGAGTAATGGAGAGATGTCGATAGTATAAAACATTGTGAGAAACGGCTCCCTCTAAAGTAACGTGGTTTTCGAGAAAGTAATTTTCCATGAATTTGATTTCGAGACCTCAGATTTAGAATTTGAGATCTCAAAATCAAGCATCTAAACGCCCACAACTTCGTGTGACAAGGGTGTTTTTTCTTTCATAGTTATCTTGCAACTTCAAAGACCAAGTGAGGAGACTGGTCTTTGACAATTACCAATAGTGTCCAGTGTCTTTAAAGTATATTTGTTGAGTGGCTTACTTTTGGCAGCAGTCAGCGTTATCAGAGAGTTTCTGTACCCACTCTTCAATATCACCATCATCTGATCCAGCCTCTCCCATCAGGGCGTAGTTCACCTCCGCTCGAGACTTTCTTACAATCCTCCCGCTTGTCCCAACCTCCTCCTCTTTCTCAGCCTCCCCCTGTTGGTGTTTCTCCTTCATCTTCCCCAAGATGGTCTTATCCACCAGGGATTTGTAGAGTTCCTCCTGGAGGGACGTCAAAGGAGCCTGGACGAGGATTTCTTTCTTGGGAGGGATGTTGAGCTCAACGTCTGTTTTGAGTCGACGCAAGAGGAATGGGGTGAGGATCTGGTGGAGCATGGAGACGATGTGCTGCTCTCGTTCTTGAGCGACGATGGCTTCATCTCCGCCTTCCTTTGCCAGCGTCGAGAAATCAAACCATGACTCAAAACTGCATGGAGAAAGACAAATCCAAGACAGACAATGAAGTTTGATGTGTTGTTTTTGATAGCTCAATTTCAAAGGATAACTTTATCCTCAACAAAGTAAACCAAACTTGTAACAATGAAAGTTGATGGCAGTTAATGGTTGTATGGGTTCCGACTGGCAAGTTATGGACAAAATAGGGAGACCGCCAACCTAGATAGCTCAGTGGGTAGAGCACCAGTACAGGGGTTGCAGGTTAAAGTTCAGCTCTCGTCAATTTGTTTTATTGTCCAACCCTAAAATAAAAGCTATTTTGTATGATATACTCTAAAAAGGCTATGTAAGTACATAAAAACTTACGTCTTGAGATCATCAAAGACCTCTGGAAGAAGGAAGTTAAGCATCGACCACAGCTCAGCGAGATTGTTCTGTAGTGGGGTTCCTGTGAGTAGAAGTCGGTTTGCCGAGTGGTACATCTTGAGTTCTCTGCAAGATAGTTAGTAGAGGGCAAGACACTTTACTGTAATTGCTTCTCTTCACTGAGGGGGGTAAATGGGTACCTGTGAGGGCAGAGATGGTTCTTTTGGTTGGTTTAGCTTAGTGCGCGACATATTTGGCGGAACAGGCTATATACTCTCCAGGCAGCTGAGATGGTTTAAGGAATGAAATGGCCCAGTGATCAGGTTGATAATGTTGGAATCCTTATGAAACTTCTATTACGACAGCATAAAACAGCATAAATTAAGTATTTAACTATGCTCACCTCAATGAATCGTTAAAACAATGACGTTTCTGACGTAATTTGTTCAAAGATTACGAAAGTTTTCCTTCATGTAGAGTCAATCACGATCAAAAGAAAAAGCAAATCGCCATCTTTAAATTAGATTCGGTTATTTTTATGAATGAACCGAGTGACACTGTCTAAAACTAATATCAATCCGCCCAAACAATCTCATTCACAAACGAACAGCGCCCTCTAGTGACATTGTTATTTTATTTTAAATAGCGCCCTCTAGCTGCGAAAAAAAAACTATTCGAATATTCGGTTAATTTCGGATAGTTTGGTATCCGAATATCAAAATTTCACTATTCGCCCAGCACTATACACAACCATACATAAGTCAAGTGGAAACTACACAACCATACACAAGGGGAAACTACACAACCATACACAAGGGGAAACTACACAACCATACACAAGTCAATGGGAAACTACACAACCATACACAAGTCAATGGGAAACTACACAACCATACACAAGTCATTGGGAAACTACACAACAATACACCAGTCAATGGGAAACTACACAACAATACACCAGTCAATGGGAAACTACACAACCATACACAAGTCAATGGGAAACTACACAACCATACACAAGTCAATGGGAAACTACACAACTATACACAAGGGGAAACTACACAACCATACACAAGTCAATGGGAAACTACACAACCATACACAAGTCAATGGGAAACTACACAACCATACACAAGTCATTGGGAAACTACACAACCATACACAAGTCAATGGGAATTGACACAACCATACACCAGTCAATGGGAAACTATACAACCATACACAAGTCAATGGGAAACTACACAACCATACACATGTCAATGGGAAACTACACAACCATACACAAGTCAATGGGAAACTACACAACCATACACAAGTCAATGGGAAACTACACAACCATACACAAGTCAATGAGAAACTACACAACCATACACAAGTCAATGGGAAACTACACAACCATACACAAGTCAATGGGAAACTACACAACCATACACAAGTCAATGGGAAACTACACAACCATACACATGTCAATGGGAAACTACACAACCATACACAAGTCAATGAGAAACTACACAACCATACACAAGTCAATGGGAAACTACACAACCATACACAAGTCAATGGACACTTAACAACCATACACAAGTCAATGGGAAACTACACAACCATACACAAGTCAATGGGAAACTACACAACCATACACAAGTCAATGGACACTTAACAACCATACACATGTCAATGGGAAACTACACAACCATACACAAGTCAATGAGAAACTACACAACCATACACAAGTCAATGGGAAACTACACAACCATACACAAGTCAATGGACACTTAACAACCATACACAAGTCAATGGGAAACTACACAACCATACACAAATCAATGAGAAACTACACAACCATACACATGTCAATGGAAAACTACACAACCATACACAAGTCAATGGACACTTAACAACCATACACAAGTCAATTGGAAACTACACAACCATACACATGTCAATGGACACTTCACAACCATACACAAGTCAATTGGAAACTACACAACCATACACAAGTCAATGGGAAACTACACAACCATACACAAATCAATGAGAAACTACACAACCATACACAAGTCAATGAGAAACTACACAACCATACACATGTCAATGGAAAACTACACAACCATACACAAGTCAATGGACACTTCACAACCATACACAAGTCAATGGGAAACTACACAACCATACACAAGTCAAGTTTTGTGGACATACCTGATGAGTCTGCAATTGAGATTCTTAATCCTATGCCCCTCATCAACGATGATGTACTTCCAGAGATGATTGGCGAGATGTTTTCTGTCGATCATGACGATCTCATACGATGTCACGACTACCGGCTGGGTCTTGAACTCTCCAAAATGCTTCCGAATCTGGCGCCGCTTCTTTTCTCTTTCATCGGGATGACCATGGTATAGAATCACCTTAATCTGTGATAAAAGAAAAAGCGAAATCGCAGCATGAGAGCAGAGTTCTGAACTTAGTGGTTACCTGCTCGCCAAATAAAAGTTGGGGGTGTTTAATTTTGAAATCCCGTTTTGAAGTTTTCCTTACAGTTCAAGTTCAATTCAAACAACATTTATTTCCATATCACAGAAAGACGAAAATATAGAAGTGCATGCAGAAAAAGGACAACTTATTAAGTAAACTAACAAGAGATGCATACAAAGGAAGTGATATGGGGGCAAATCTCAGAAAAGACCGCCAATTCTAAATCTGAGGTCTCAAAATCAAATTCCTGGAAAATTACTTCTTTCTCAAAATCTAACACTTCAGAGGGAGCCGTTTCTCACAATGTTTTTATACCATCAACAGCTCCCCATTACTCGTTACCAAGAAAAGTTTTATGCTAATAATTATTTTGAGCAATTACGAATAGTGTCCGCTGCCTTAAAATATTTGGTCTCTTGAGTTTCAGCGCTTCCCACCCGTCAAACTTACCGATGGTGTAAACCGTTCAAACTCTGACATCCAGTTGGAGAGTGTTGAGAGTGGGGCAACCACGAGGAACGGACCAGGCACCCCCATCTTGATGATGTGAGCAAACAGACCGATACACTGAACCGTCTTCCCTAGACCCATCTCATCACCAAGGATACCATTCACACCATTCTCATACAACACCTGACAGGAAGTACAAAGAAATAATACAAATTTATTGAATCTATAGACCTTTTAGCCAATACCCAGGAGCGCGCGTAAAGCTTGAAATTAGGTGCATTGTGGTCTAGCTGGCGATCAAATTCTATCTATAGCTATCCCACAATGCACCTCATTCAACAGTTTGCGCTTGCACAATGGTATTTGCGAAAAGGTCTATTGTGCTCTCTCTAGAACCAGCCTGTCCGAGGGAACAGTAAAAATGGCAAAAGAAAAATGACACAGAAACAGTTTAAGAAAAAGTCCACTAGCAAAAAATAAGCAAAATAGAACTCAAAGCCTTATGATACAATAGGCGCGTTAACACCAGAATACTGTCAAAACAATGCAACTTAGGTACCATAAAGCATTTACAAAGTTCACAATAAAATATTAAGCATAAAAACTGACAAATACAAGAAGCAAATACAGAAACAGAAAGCCTTTAAAGACATACTGAACAGAAACGACAACAAGTGATCGTTGCTGAAATTGTTGATGTAAAAATACAATCATTTTTGATACCCTTCTTCTCTGGTGTTTTTGAGAAAGATTTGAGACAGAATACATTGTGCCTTACCTTGAGCCACTCAATACCTTCCACTTGGTATTTCCTGAGCCTGCCGCCAGTGAAGAGATCCGGCTGTAAATCAGAGATTTTCTCCCCATTAATGGTTCGACTGAACGTGTCCACAAACTCCTCTGTTTTGGCTGTTGATGGCAATGTGGCGACCTTTCAATGCAAAGATAAAACATGATAACCGAGATCAGCATACAACATCATCATCATTACCAAAAATGTATAATGATAATTTAATAATACCAGCCTTGCCATGTCAACTCTTGTGGTTTGCCCTCGTCAGATGACAAACTTTCTTGAGATGCTTCGCTGCTCGCGATAAACATGATAACCGAGATCAGCATACGACATCATCATCATTACCACAAATGTATAATAATAATTTAATAATACCAGCCTCGTCATCTCACCTCTTGTGGTTTGCCCTCGTCAGTTGACAAACTTTCTTGAGATGCTTCGCTGCTCGAATCCTGAGAGTTTTTCTCTTTCATCGTGGATGAACTCTCGTCCTTGCTCTTCTTCTTTTCTAGTTCCTCCTGCTCCTGTTTAACTTTCTTGGAAGTCAAAGTCTGAAAAGTGATTGCGATAGAACGTCAACGATAGAGCAGTTTAAAATGACATCATCAGCAACTTCAACATATATAATGTCATTTACTCACTATTAAACAAGGCAGGGAAAAGTCACCGGATTAAAATTGTACGTAGCTAAGCGCTTATGGGGCTAAGCGCTTCCATAAGCGCTGATTCCTTGGTAACAGTATGGAGAGCCATGAAATCGGGCCCCGGTGGCTAAAGGCAGTTGGAATCCTATGCGTTAATACCGGTATCTGCTCTAGCAATGGAAAGGACGTGGGTTTGAATCCAAGCATGTGGATTTTGTTCAATAAACTCGAGTATGCAGCGCTTAAAGGAACACGTTGCCTTGGATCGGACGAGTTGGTCAAAACAAAAGCGTTTGTAACCGTTTTTTATAAAATGCATATGGTTGGAAAGATGTTTTAAAAGTAGAATACAATGATCCACACAAGTTTGCCTCGAAATTGCGTGGTTTTCCTTCTACTGTGCGAACTAACATGGTCGGCCATTTATGGGAGTCAAAATTTTGACCCCCATAAATGGCCGACGTGTTAGTCGACAAGGTAAAAGGAAAACCACGCAATTTCGAGGCATTTTTGTGTGGATCATTGTATTCTACTTTTACAACATCTTTCTACCCAGATGCATTTTATAAAAAACGGTTACAAACGCTTTTCAAAGACCAACTCGACCGATCCAAGGCAACATGTTCCTTTAACACATATCAGCTTTAGGGCTAAAACAAATTATGTTCTGTAATCCCGATGCAAAAATATCATCCAATACACATGAGCAATCACAAAGCTTGGAAACATGTACGCATGAATTCTGACACGCTGGCTGAAATCCTGCTACTGAGCTTGTACTTTTAAGCATTAGAACAGAGTGCTACTCTTCACTTCAGGCATGCAACTGCCCGTTGAAAAAAAAAAGAGGAAAATTTTCAAAGGCACAACGCAAGTGCGGAGCGAGGCAGCCGAAACGCCACGGGACATGATACCCACAATGGTACCCTAGAAAATGATGAGGTTTATTATGCTCTTTTTTAGCATGTACTAGGCTTATTTTACATGATTGTAGTTTTTTTTTTTTCGTTTTTTTAAATACTTTTTTTTCTTTTTTTTTCACGTAAAAAAAAAAAAAAAAAACTAAAACGCGGAATTCCGCGGAAGAGTTGCATGCCTGACACTTACCGATTTGTCGATGTAATCCGCTATACTGTAGGTTTCTTCCCTTCTTCTTTTGCGACCTTTGCTTTTCGGTTGCTCTTCAGTATTTTCTAAAGTAAAACAAATTACAAACTATGAGTTTCAGGACCTGAATTTGGGGGAAAATCCATAGCACCACAAAAGTTGCAGCTCAAAATATTTACTGGATCGGAATTCTAGAAAGTTTAGCTACACACTTTTGACCATAAATTGAAAACGCACTACAGATAGATCGCTCGTCATCATATACCGTATTTTCCTGCGGATAAGACGCGTCTTATCTGACTTTTTAGACCCCAAAAACATCGATGCGTCTTATCTTTCGGTGCGCCTTGTCTGCTGACGATTGATTTTTTTTTATGATCACTGCGTGAAATAAAAAATACCTTCATGTCCAGTTCAAATCAACGATCTTTGTGTGAAGAATCCTTACTCAATAATGCGGTCGAACAAGGCTATTCAGACACTGTGACCGTATTTTCGTTCGAACAATGCCGCAATCCCCCAGACGGTCCAATTATTCCAACAATGCTGCAACGTGTTTATTCCCCATGACCGTGCTTTCATTCCATTAATGCCGCAATGCGTCTAGCTTTCGGTCCAACAGACGTCGGCAGTGTACAAACGTTTTTCTGTGTGGCCGGGTATTCGTTCCGAAAACGATAGACAGTCAATAACTTCATACAAACGTCATTCACCCAACCGCTATTGTGTGGTAAACTTTGAGGGTTTATTTTATTTTATTGCTTCAAAACTTCGGGTAGGAACGGTTGTTAAAATCATGGTTGCCCTTGCATGAAACTTGCCTGTAAAATCAACGATGTCCAAGTTCAGACTCGAAAATCTCTCAAAACGACACAGAAAATTAGCCCCAAAACGCAACCGTTCCGAGGTCTGTAAATTTAATCACGCAACATAAAAGCAGATATCACGCCTATAGTCGTTGTTACTGTGAGTGTGACAATAAATACAAGAAACATTGAACGCTAGAGGGCGTTTTGGAACATTGTAATAGACCTTATCGCAAATACCAATGCGCAAGCGCAGACTGTTGAATGAGGTGCATTGTGGGATAGACATGAATCAAATTTTGCTACCAGCTAGACCACAATGCATCTAATTCCAAGCTTTACGCGCGCGCCCCAGTATTTGCGAAAAGGTCTATAGCGTGAGGTTAAACGCCCTCTATTGGTAAAAAATACGTGAACCAGCAATAAACGCATTGAGACAAGACTCGACGTGTCTGGGCTAGACTGCGCCCCTGTCTTTATCCGGAAGGTCCCTGCCGCTAGATCCAGTGATTCCCTTTGGATACAATGAACGTGCAGTGATATAGATGCCCAATAGTCACTGCTCTCAAGTCCGCAATGGAATTTGACCGCATACGTTCAGGCTATGTCTGGGCATGCTTGGGATCCGCACAGTCACGTGGGAATTTTGGCGCATTTCCAGGCAGCGCAAATGCGACGGCTTAGCGCAACCCGTCGGCGAACATCGTTCAATACGGTGCCCACATGGTCTCCAACATCTGTTGTGCAATCTCGAGATTGAGCAGCGCAATCCACTGTGTACATGTGCATATTAATGTGCATGCAGCGACATCCCGGCCGGAGGATACATTACTACACCCACACGCTACGTCCGTCTGTCGTTGCAATGTATCTGTATCAGCAAGGATCCTCGTAGTTTGCGGGGACGTCGGATGGATGTGTCCAGGGAGGCATTGTGTTCATGTTGCAAATAAAATTAACTTCAGACAGTGCGTGGACCATGGTTTCTGCCCGCTGATTGGGCCGAACTTTATGTTATTTACAATATACAGCGTTGGCTGATTGGATAAAGGTCGGTATATGTAGGTTCTCAAAGGCAACAAATTACGTCTTTGTGTCAATGTACCGACAACGGGTGGTGCCAGGTGTTCTTTTGTTTGTGGTTAAACGTGCGCCTTGTGCGGCGGTGCGCCTTGTCTGCTGACGTTTGAATTCTTTTTGGTCATTTTAGCGTCCTGCGCCTTGTCCGCCGAGCGTCTTATCCGCAGGAAAATACGGTAGTTGAAAAACTCAAGACTACTGGCCCAACACTGAAATCAACAGCCTGGGATCTGCGGCTTTGATTCCGAAGAGCCTGAATCAGGCATTGGCTTAAGCTTGGGCGATATCAATTTATTTTATTCACAATATATCGCCGACAATATATCGCGATATTTGATATAATCGCGATTAATTTAATTTGACATCATCAGTCTTCAAACTCCCAGTGAAAGTTGTAGAAGAGACAGTCATAGCATAAGAGAGGTGTTCTAATGACCTGTTCTTCTGGTGTTACTCCAAACCTATGGGGTGCAAGATGTCTCAGCTGAGAAATACATCGCGATATTGCGATATTTATCGATATCGCGATATATCGCCGGTAAGGGACACCCTATGAGGAAATTGTAAACTTCTACTGGAGCATTTCAAGGGCACCAAGGCATTTTCTTGTTGATAAGGGACATCCTATGAGGCAAGTGTAAACTTCTACTGGAGCATTTAAAGGGCACTGAGGCAATGACTAGGGGCAACGGAGGCTATCACCTTCGTTGCCTCCATGAAGTATCAGGCCCGTCAGCCCAAAATTTATTTTCCTACCTGGCACTTCTTGGCTTGTTGTCTCCTGTTTCTTGTGACGGCCACTCCTCCGAGTTGTTGGTCCACTCTCTGGACTTCTACATGTCATCTGTAAGTCAAATATTCAATGAGTTTGGGTTTAACAAAGACAAATTTACTGAAGCGGAATTTGAACCAACGAACTCCAGTTTAATGTAATAACCATATTTATAACGCGCCTTTTGCCAAAGGACACAAAGCACCAGGTATTATTACTGCAAGGAGTGGGACGAAGTTTGAGATATAAGACTTAACCCTTAGCACCATGTAATGGTTTACAAGGTGCTTTGGCGCAATATGCTGCCAATCCAGCCAGGAACACCGGGGCGAACCCCTTCTCTTTACGATAAGTGCACTGGGTTCTTTTACATGCATTTACACAACACATGGGACCAACGGCTTTGCGTCCCATCCGAAGGACGAAGCAATGGTTGAGTGTCTCGCTTAAGGACACAAGTGTCCGCGGCTTGGGGTTCGAACCCACACTCTGCTGATCAGAAACACCAGAGTTTGAATTCGGTGCTCTTAACCGCTCGGCCACGACACTTCCACAAAATGGATGTTGTTGGCATCTACCAACTGAGCTTTCAAGCCCTATGTTGGCGATCTCCCTGTTTTGTCAATATTATTGATCGGGGGTGCCAGTCGGCAGCCGTAGGGCTAAATAGCTCGTTTGGTAGAGCGCAAACTGCGTAAATTTGAATAAGGAGTTATATTTTGGGTCATAACGCCTTTGAACCATGTGACGTTTAACATCACTCATTAACCAATACTACGCAAAACAAGAACTGCGCGCATACCATCAGCCCAATTTCAATGGAGGGTTTAGCTGTAAACAAAATGGCATTTCAATTTATAGGTAGTCATGGTTTCATACCTTGCTTTCTTTATTTTCCTTTTCTTCTTTCTTGTTCTTGACGCTAGACCCGCTCTTTTTCTTGACGTCGGTTTCCTGTTTGTTCTTTTTGGTTCTCTTCTCCTGCCTCAGTTTCTCTTTCATCTGCTGTTCCTCCATCTTGTTCAGGAGGAAGCGGGAGTAGATGCTGCTCTTCTCCAGGAGATGCTGAAGCCGACTGTATCTGTGTTCGTCTTGCTCCTTCTGCCATGCTGAGATCGCCTGTCCGTTCATAAACACCATTGTATTATTATTTAAACTTCCTTTAAAAAATATCAAATTATTGTCCAGAATCCATCCTTTCACACTGACCATCAATTGTACTCACCACTTTACTTCTATTGGTTCATAGCCACCCATTGTTTCTGAAATAGAAACTTTGCATGGCTAGTAACTTGAACTTTGAGGTATGCACTTGGCAAAACCATGGTCAGCCGCAGTACAGCTTTTCCTGTCAATTAAGCCAAGCCTACATGGAGCCCAAGTTGAGGTCATATTTGGCACCAATTGGGTTCATACCTTGTCAACAACTTAATCCAATTGATTTACAATGTAAGCTATAACTTCTAAAAGTAAAGAAAGTTGTGAACAAAATGTTATTTTTCGGTGTCAAGTTCATGTTTGCTTGGAATTGCCCACCTGCATGTAAGTGAGGCTACATCAAACCTATCCTCCACGTCACATACCTCTTTTTGCAATCTCTTCTCATCCTCTTTACTCTTGCGATTAAGTTCCTTTTCTTCATCCAGCATGCTCTCAGTAATCAAGCCATCAAGAGGCACACAGCCTAGATCGTTAGCGGTGTCCGATTCGTCTGTAGTGTCAGGACTATCTGGCGCTCTGCTGTCGACGGCTTTGTCTGTAATGTTAGGACTGTCTGGGGTTCTGCTACTGGGACCTGCACCCTCGCTGCCTGTGGCTGCCATCTCAGTGTCGGTGCTTGGGGTCGATTTATGAGGAATAGTATCTGTATTGTACCAAAATATAATACACAGATTCATTCAACTTTCTTCAGAGCTCTGTAAGTTGTTTTGAATTTAGGGAGTCAATAACAAAAAGGTAAGGTTTTAGCTAAAAGAGAATTTGTATAAGTTATAAGTTACATTTTGGTTATCAAAGTGACCTCTCAGCAGTAAAGCTGTTGGCCACCATCTTGCTTTTTTCACAGAGCTTGAACAACATGGACAACAGAGGGTGCTTTCCTGCATATGGAATTTAGTCTCGGCCCAAGACATCAATGATCGGCACTGCGTAGTGTATAATGTACTGTGCTTCTTGTAAATTGATCGCTGACGTCTGTGTCAAGACTAATTCCCTGCCATCTGCATATTGGACATGTTGTTGGCAAGTTGATGGCAAATAATAGGAATGGAATAAAGACCTGTTATTTTGGATCTCTGTTCCAGGGCAACGTCTTCTGGATGGTCTGCCTCTTGGATTGGTTTGTTTGGGGAGACATCAGTTGGAGGCAACGCTACTGCTGCCATCTGATTGGTCAGGTATGGTTGGTCAGGTAGCAGGATCCGCGCTCAGCTAGGGTTCTAGGGTGCAATAGTTTGAGTCTTGACACTCAAACTGTGAAAAAACAAAATTAAACCAATCGCTCATCATTAAATTCACTTCAGCTCGAATATGGCACTTGTTGCAGCAAGTGTCGTAGTGCCCTGTGCTTTTGCTGCCCTCTGGCTTTGCAAAATTACAATAAAAACTAAATAGACTTTCCCCTTTTTAGGAGTGCTTTCCTACTAATTATAAAGAGGAAAGCTGCTGTTCTGTGCCCCTTCAACAATTCAAAGAGAGAACGTTCTTTTATCTTAAGACCTGAATACAAACAAATAACTTTCTTATGTAAAAACACAGACCACCATACCAGGCATGGAATCTGTGACCTCTGTTGCCCTGGTCTTGACCTTTGACTTGGTGCCCCTTCATAGTGGAAGATGCAAAGAAGAAATAGAAGTGGAGGTAGCTAGAAATACAAATAGTCTCCCACAAAAACGGCTGCTGTCCAGAGATTAAGCAATTTTCAGTACAGTTTTATATTTCAAAAATCTGTTTTTTTATATTGGACGTTGTTTTCCTCTGTCATAATAATAATTTAAAATAGTAGCAGTCTACTTTTAGTCGCTAACTACTGCAACTTTTAGTAGCAAACTAAAATTATGTCAAAACAAATAAGTATAATTGACCATGTTGACCATGCCGAGTTCTGGCAGCGCAGACGACAGCACACAACTTAATGACTTCACCTGCATGTTCGCAAGAAGATTTTAGTCGGCCTAAAACGCTGTGTTTTACTGTAAAAATCACATGTCATTCTACTTAAATAACTTACTTTAAAAAGTAAACTAATAAGCAATGACCAATTCCAGAAATTTTGTTTAAATTTCAGCTAAATTAGCAAAAATATTCCCACAAACCCTTCTCACTTACCTTGCCTGTGTTTCCAGCTATATTAAAATGCACGACAGCGTTTCGCGCGGATTTTCATTCATGTGTTTCATAACCAACCCTCGTGCTTGGCATATGAGAGTCTGGTACACAATAAAATCCTTGATAGGTACAGCTCACTCAAAAGAGGCAGCGGCCAGACACTATTCTATTTTTAGCATTCTGTATTTTAATTTTTTAAAGGGCAAGCTAAACAACAAGGGGCATTGAGTAGGAACTATTTGAGATAAAGTTTTAAGAATTACCACAATTTTAGCATGATTGTTAAAATTGGCATAAGTTCATGAACACTTTGTATTTTTTCAAATATCAGACTTTCAAAATAATGATTTTTAAGTAAATTTATGTAGCAGCAGCTGATGATAGACGATGATCTGCATTAAAGTTTGCTGAGGTAGGTGATTGAGGACCTGTTTTAGAAAGAACATACTATAAATGTGTGTGCATAGTATTTTTCAAGAAGTACTTTGAAGTCAGGTTTATTCATTACGAAAGAGGCAAATCATTGTGTCTTCAAAAACTATACAAAAAATAATAATTTGAGGGGGGGGGGGAGTGGGTTGGTTGGGTTGGATGAGAAGATAACGCCACACCTTTTAACCTTTTTTTGTTCACCGCTAATCATGAATAGCGCCCTCATTAGATCACTAAGTGCCAGGGTGTTTAGGGTCAAAAAGGCAGAAACGTCCGTGGTCTTCAAAAAGGTATGGTGTTTTGTTTATGGTAAAATGAAGGTTCAATCGTTATTTTTTACTAAACTTGAGGAAGTAAATTGTGATCTAAAGAATCGTTCAAACATTTAATTACACGGTGTTATTAAAGCGGAATGTTTTTTTGTGTCGAAAAGGTCAACAAAGGCAAGCGTGACAATGCAAAATGGAAACGCAATCAACACAATTACTGCATAGCTGACACTGCATCTATTTCATGATAAATTTGTTTTGGCATGTTTGTTTGCAGTTTGGCATGTGATCGTAATTTATCATCGACTTGATTCTGTTAATAGTTTTACTGATGTAATTTCAAGTTCAGTTAAACTTGTCCCCTAACCTTGTTTGATCAATTGCAATTTTTCTAAACAATTTAATTGAATTAAACTTAACTTAAAAACAAAATATTTTGTATTTGTTCATTCATTTCATTCATTTTCAAACAATAATTCATTCAATTTTTTTAATGTGTGGTTTGTCATGTGTCGGTTTATAGCTCAATGGCAACTGTAGAATGCTTGTCATCTCTGGTTCTAATCCCACATGGTGAAAGTTGCCCCATATACATATAAATATAGCCCAGGTTGGACTCCTCTGTTGGATGCAGTGGCACTGACTGTCGTCTTACCAGGGCTACCCCATACATCGCAATCTCGATCAATGAATTATACACTTAGTTAGTCTTACTTACAGAGGAAAAGTTTACCGTATGGCGCCACCATTTTTTCATTCGATATGAAATAATACAGTATCTAATTGACCTCAATGAGATACACCTTTTTGTAAAAAATAGTGAAAAAGTGGTGGCGCCATAGGGAAAGTTATCCCTTACAGAACTGTCAATTATAATTAGTGAATTCAGTCAATTCACATACAAAAGTACAACTACTTATTTATTTTAACCATCTTATTTATAAATTTGTTTATCAACAGCAAACTTCAACAGAATGGAGCTCCCTACCCCCGCAGCCACTCAAGTGAGTGCGACCCATCAGCCGCTGGAACAATTCCTGCTGCTGGCTAAATCAACGAAAGGTGCTGCTGTAGTTGGACTCATTAAACAGGTCATTGAAGCGCCTGGAGTCTATGTGTTTGGAGAGCTCTTAGAAATGCCAAATGTTCAAGAGGTGAGTTGCCAGTGTTGTAGGAGATTCTATCCCCCGATTTGGTGAACTTTGTACAAGCTTCTTCTGATAGCGCCCTCTTTTGAATTATCCTTCTCCAGCTCTCAGTAATTTCGATGGACGGGGGACAGATTTCTCTAGTTAGGGACCTGCATGGGATTTCCGATGTTTTTTTTGCTGTCATTACCAATAGATTTTTATGACAGAGAAAGTGCAGGCCTTGAGTTTAATTTTGTAATGTAATGATACACGACTTTATTTTTTTTCCAGCTTTCTACTGGTCCCAATAAGTCATATGTTTCTGCACTGAACCTGTTTGCGTATGGAACATATCAAGAATATGAAGGTAAGTTCAGTAATTTGGTTTAACTTTACACTTCAGTGCACTCTCCTGCCCAACTGGCTCTTGCCACCACTTTCTAGCCTGGAAGGTACGGTACTTTGTGGCAGTCTGTGGTACTAGTGTCAGATGTACAAACAGAATAAAACCCATATACCAAATGCATCACCAAAAAAAAAATCAGGTAAACCTTTGAACACAACATGGACCATTTCTCTCTCCCATTGGTGATTGCTGATTGGTGATTTTGAGAAAATCCTGAAACCATGTAAAATCTTGAGAAATCACTTGCCTGTACAATAGATCAAGTACGGACCAAGTGAAACAACACTTAAATAATGGGCTGACGTTTTGACCCTAGCAGAGTCCTTCTCAAAGGCTAATAATGACAACATAACAAACATGAACAGGTAACTTAGTGTACAACTTCACTCTTTTTCTTGTTTCAGAAAACATCTCACAGTTCCCAGACCTTTCCCAGGTTGCTCTTACAAAGCTCAGACATCTGACAGTTGTGACGCTAGCAGCCAAGTCCAAACACATCCCATACTCTGTGCTACTCAAGGAACTACACATGAAAAACCTAAGAGAATTAGAGGTAAGATTTACATATAAACCTGTGACCCGCCCCACCCTAGACCCTTCCCACACTAGACCCGCCAAAATCCAATGGGATTTATGTTGCCCTTTTTTTTGCCTTTGTGCCCGTTCAAAATTTGGCAGTATACATTTTAACTGATTTGATTTCCTTTTCTCTGGGAAAAACACCCAGATATAGGACAGTTCCTGCCCTTATATAATGTGTTTTGTTGTTGTCTTTGTAGTTCTAAGGCAGGAGGTTGAAATAATTCAATATTTTCTGAACAAAATGGCCGATGTGGTTATCAAAGAACCTTGCACAAGTAGATTCTGTAATCTTTTTTTTTCACAGGACTCGGGAACGTACTGAGTATACAGTGCTAACACACATCGGTGTATGGGTAAAAACCAAAATTAATATTCTTTATCCCCGATGCAAATATAACATCTATTATAGCGTTGCGGTACCCGCTGCCAAAACATAGGATTCGAACTGCCTCTAGCTACCGGGCAACCTCGGCAGTCTAGTTGGTTAGACACTGCTCTAGAATTGCAAGGGTCGTGGGTTCGAATCCCACCCGAGTAACATGCCTGTGATATTTTTTCACAGGACTCGGGAAAGTACTGAGTATACAGTGCTAACACACATCGGTGTATGGGTAAAAACCAAAATTTATAGATTCTGTAATTATGAAATGAATCTCACCAGATTAAAGTTGGTATGACAGGATGTGATATGAAGCCAACAACTATTTCAAGAGATTACTGGTGATATTAAAGATACTCTTATACTGTTTGCTTTCTTAGGACTTAATAATCGAGACGATCTATGCAGACGTAATTCGTGGCAAATTGGATCAGAAAAACCAAGAGTTGGAAGTAGACTATGCCATCGGTAGAGACACAAAACCAGAAGTAGTGTCAGATATCGTCAACGTCTTACAAGAATGGTTAGTTCGTTGAATTTTTATTGAGTATTTTTTGTTTCTCAAGTCAACAAAGTCCTGAAAGCAATACTGGCCTGGAATTGCATGGATGGCACACGTCTGTTGCCCCTGTTCTTGGACTTGGTGCCCCTTCAAAAATTTCCCATATACGTGTAGTCCGCAGTGGAAGTGTTTATTTAAAAGAATGAAAACAAGAAGACTTATTTAACTAGGGTAACCCCGTAAGTTGTTCTCCCCGGGGGCACTTTGCACAATGTAAATGGCCTTGCCCTCTCAAAGATTGTTCAATTTATTGTATAGTTTGCCTGGGTTTCAGGTGTGACGGATGCGAGGCCGTACTTAGTAACATCGAGGACCAGATTGTGAGAGCCAACAAGCACAAGGAACACTGCGTCAAGACAAAGCAACAGATCGAACAAGAGGTAATCTTACTGACAGATCAACAGACCTACAAACAAACAGTCAGGTGGACAGACAAGGTTTTGAAATCACAACAAGCACAGCTTCAAGGGGAAACAACAGATTAAATAAGAGGTAATCTTGCCGACAAAAAAAACAACAGACATTAAAAGCAAACAGCCAGACAGAATGACAGACAAAAAAACATTTACCAGCATTTTAAAAACAACATTTATAACAAGTCAATTAGTACAAGTCTTGCGCAACAAATCATCACAATACAAACATGCAGACTGACAAATAGACAAACAGATATCTGATAAAACCCCTGCAGGAACTGTATGAAAAGTGGTCTTAAAGGCACTGGACACTATTGGTAATTACGACAAAATAATGTTAGCATAAAATCTTACTTGGTAACGAGCATTGGAGACAAATTGATAGTATAAAACATTGTGAGAAACGGCTCCCTCTGAAGTAACTTAGTTTTTGAGAAAGAAGTAACTTCTCACTAAAATATTTGAATTGAATGAGAGACCTCAGCTGAGGTCTCGAATTCAAGCATCTGAAAGCGCACAACTTGTGCGACAAGGGTGTTTTTTCTTCCATTATTTTCTCCCACTTTCGACGACCAATTGAGTTCAAATTTTTACACCAAGTGAGAAGACTGGTCTTCACAATTACCAGGTGTCCAGTACCTTTAACTATGATTTAGGGAGCGTCTCAAAAGTCGGGCACGTTCCTAGCGCAAAAGAACGTTCCTGCGGAGCGTTCCAAAAGACCGGTCCTGTGGAACGGACAAAAGCGGCGGGGATACTTTTGCGATCCAAAAAGAACGTTCCTACCGTTCCGACTTTTGAGACGCTTCCTTACTGTACCCTTAAAATGAGTTGAGATTCGATACTTTTTGTCCTCTCTCCGCTACAGGTTTTAAATATAAAGAAGGCCATTAAGGCTTCCTCATCATCACAAGATATCGATGACCAACACATGCAAGCAGATACCAGGGAGATGGAGGTACAAGCTATCAAACCCGTCAAGAAGTCTTCCAAGATAAAAGGGTAGGGTCTTCTGTTTATAGTTAGTTTACTTTTCTGGTTGTGAAGGCAGGAAGTTTCAGTTTTAGATGTGGAAGAAAAACCCCAGCAATTTTTTCCAGTGAATTTTCATGCAGTCGGGAAGCGACTGAAAAACCAATCCACATAGTGCCTCTAGAAGGATTCGAACCGATGTCCTACAGGTGGGAAGGCGAGGAAAGGTTTTTTTTCTACTGTCATTAAACACAATTGTGTAGATTTTGAAAACATTTTCCCGTTTCATTTACCCTGGGTTCCTTTACATGCATTACACAACGAACAGGGCCTACAATACATAGGCTTTACGTCCCATCCAAGGGACCAAGCATTATTGGTTAAGTGTCTTACTTCAGTGTCAAGACCGAAACTCGAATCTACACTTAGCTGATCAGAAACCCCAGAGCTTGAGTCCAGTGCACTTGTCTGTTCGGCCACTACTTAATGCAACTATAAACCACACGAGTCTAACTCAACACTGATATGGAAATAAAATTGTAATTGCTCTTTCTTCTCATTCAGGTTAAGGGGCAGTGGAAAGCTGTGGACAAAATCAAACTGATCATCGCACACCGATTTCACGGCAGAAGCTCTGTATCTCCACATCCCTGAGCTCAGCCTGTCAATACTCATGCCTTCACATTGTACAAGATAGTCTGTACCGGTAGGAGGCGCAACCACTACTGCAGTGAAGAGAGTGTTACAGGCTATTAGCCTGTACCGGTAGGAGGCGCAACCACTACTGCAGTGAAGAGAGTGTTACAGGCTATTAGATTTGTTCTTGTGGATGGTGACAGCAAAGAAATGCAGCCCTTGATTGAACTGTCACTGCATTACTGTGTGGATCAGACAATGATATTTTCTGTTTTGATGAGAGGCCGACACTAGACTTTATTCAGACTATAATGGCCATTACAACCAATTGACGTCTCAGTGTGGAAAGTGCATGATGTACTCATATTGTTATTGTAAATACATGATCCTACTTTGTCTGGCGAAAGACAGCATGGGGTTCTATGGCCAGGCAACTCTCTCAACGTTGATGTTTAACCAACAGCCAGGGTACCAGTTTATGATCACCAGTTGATTGGATGTATAGTAAACGACAGGTTCTGCACATCAATTAAAAAATCTTTGCATTATCAAATATTATTTGGACCACTTTAGTCCACATACATCGTGTTAAAAAGTGTAGGAAATAAAGTTGCACGCTCTAAGGGTTGAAAATGCGTGAGACTTGCACAGTCTACAAATAAAAAACACTGTTTCACCAAGAGTTGTTCATAAAGGCATTAGAGGTGCTGATTTTATTTAATTTTACTACATTTATATACATTAAAAATCATTACACAAGTAAATTGGTTTGGGGTTGAACGAAGAAAAATAGACTAAGAGCTGAACTTGAACATGCGACCTCTGGATAAATGTACCAACTGAGCTATTTAGCCCTAATGTTAGCGGTCTCCCTATTTTGTCAATATCTTTGTTTGGAGGTGCCCGTCATAAGCCATTCAACCTGTAACTGCTGTATACCTAAATGATCAAATTCAAGTTTACAATACAACCTTGGAAGGTTGTATAGCGCTGGCATGTTAATCCGTAGGACGCAGGTTCAAGTTCCGCTTAAGTCAAATTTTCCCTTTTCCAACCCAAACTATTTTAAAGTCGCCCAGTCAGTTGCTCTTGTGATTTATTACATGTATTTGATTGACCTAATTACAATGCTTTATTTGCATGTAAAAAATACCAGCCAACCAGAATTTTCTTTGAAACATGTTTCTCAAGCTCTTGTCTTGGCAATCAATTACAAAGCACTGCTATTTCTACATAAGAGTTCTTTATAAAGGCATTCGAGTTGCTGATTTGATGTAATTTTACAAAATCTATGTACAATAAAATACATCGCACATGTAATTTGATTTATGATTACATGTTTATTTAGACACTTACCATCTAGAACTGATGTGTCCTTAAATTGAGCTTGGTTGCCACACAGAATCTGGTACAGGCTACCTTCATAAATTAAAATCTATTGAAGACCCTCCCTCCCCACACAATCAACTAAAAATTAAAGGCAAGCTATGTTATATAAAATTAAAAAGTTTATTCCCCGGGCAGGGAAAAGGGGGAAAAAAAAAGCAACAAAAAAAAGCACTGTTATAAAGAGGTCATGCTTTATATAAAGAGTACATTCTGAAGTTCCAAAACTCGTTTCTGCTTTGTGTTTCTTGGTTTTGCTGTCCTCTTATATAACAGTCCTGTATAAAGAGGTAATTCTGCCAGTCTCATCGACCTTTAACCTGAGTCGGCTGTACATTAAATTTTCCAAGAGAAAGACTCTGCTAGGGTTGAAATGTCGGGCCCATAAACAAAATTTCTTGCATTTATACCATAGGTATAATAGTTGGTGAGCACTTTGCAACAGCTATACTATTTTTCAAAATGTCAAAGGGACGGAACTACAAGAATACCTTTTTATGTTTGCTAAACTATGGAGCACCAAGACGACCATGAGGATTTAGCCGACGTATCGCTACTTTGGGAGACCCTTCGCCTCTGTCTTGGCTGTCCATCAGCCTCGTCGCTCTCGCTCATATCTGCCATGTCCGAGTCAAAGTCTGAATCTCTAGGCTTGATGGCAAAGGCTCGATGGTATTCTGTAGGTACAGAGTCCTGGGGACTGATGAAAGAAGAAAAGTAGAAAAAAATAATCGCTACTTCCGGATCAGATCGTTAAAACAAAACAAAGAGGTTATGCTATTTTAGGCACACTCAAGGGCAGACAAACTCCAGATAAACGAAAATGATGGAAGCCATCTTAGACCTAGATAAGAACTCCAAAGTACAAACAAAAACTTGAACAAAAACTTTTGTGACTGTCCACGGAGGCCCTCCATGCTCTGTCGTACACCCTCATGAATAATGATCACATTGCGTAAAAACAAGCAAACGTGCATCTTGTATCTGACCATTATGTTTGTATGTTCGACGTTTCATGAGCTAACTTGTATTTTACTTGTGAGGGAAAACACCTCTGCATTTTTACCTGTATTGCTTTCTGGGGACCCTGTCCCACACCCTCAGCTCTTGTCCCCCTGTGACAATACGGAGAGCGCCCTCCGGAGTCTGCGTGCAGTCGATGGCAACGATGCGACTTGTTTCTTGATCCCCAAGGGTACTGAGATATGCTTCATCTGGAACACTCCAAACTATTAGGACAAAGAGTATGTACAATGTAGTGTTAAGGTTGTGGAATTTTTAAACATTGAGTATCAATCATGGAAATAAATGATGCATACAACTGTGCTGGGAAAAATTTGAAAGTGTCGACTCTCATTCAATTAATTTTTTTTTACAAATTTATCAAGAAATCTTACAATTAAGGTAGCCAGATCCATCGTCCAGATCATATCCAGCGCAGACTATTAGATCTTTAGTTGAACAAATGGCGTCTGTGCTGCCAAAGTCACCAGTATGGTTCTTCAACTTGTGGACTAACCCTTTAAGAACAAGACGATGAATAAATTGTTATTCGACAATATTGGGTCTCCATCTTTCTTAGAAGATGGTAGCCCTGGTAGGGTGTTAGTGCAATAAGAAGATAAATTGTTATGTGACAACGTTGGGTCTTTTTTGGCATAAAACTTACTTGAAGAGCTGTTGATAGTATAAAACATTGTGAGATATGACTCTCTCTGAAGTGACATAGTTTTTTTGAGAAAGAAGTGATTTCTCACTAAAATATTGGAATAGATCTTGAGACCTCAGCTGAGGTCTCGAAATCAAGCATCTGAAGACACACAACTTGTGCGAGCAAGGATGTTTTTTCTTCCATTATTCAGCTTCAACAACCAATTGAGCTCAAATTTTCACAGGTTTGTTATTTTATGCATATGTTGAGATGCACCAAGTGAGAAGACTGGTCTTTGACAATTACCAAAGGTGTCCAGTGTCTTTAAGGAAGAACAATAATATTGAAGTCTTATATAGCGCACGTATCTAACAAACAAGGTATTCAAGGCGCTGAGTATATACAAACTCTCAGAAAGATGGGTTATTGAAGTGATGAACAATGCTTACCCCTCTTCCAATCCAGCGCCTTGACAGTAGCTGAGTATATACAAACTTTCAGAAAGATGGGTTATTGAAGTGATGAACAATGCTTACCCCTCTTCCAATCCAGCGCCTTGACAGTAGCTGAGTATATACAAACTTTCAGAAAGATGGGTTATTGAAGTGATGAACAATGCTTACCCCTCTTCCAATCCAGCGCCTTGACATTCAAACCATCATCCCCATAGTAGATAGTCTCTCCAGAGACGGCAAGGGATCGAATATGCCTCCTCATCAGCAGGTGGGTAGAGGATTTACTGGAGATGTTTTCGGATACGAATGTCGCATGAAGTGATTTATCGCGGAGCTGCCACAGCTTGATAATCCCATCACTGGAACTTGTGTAGACATTGGTCTTACTAGTCTGTTGATGAGAATGTGGATAAAAAGCGTTGGATAATAAAATGGAAACTAAATAAAAGACAATTGATCAAATACATTATCCACTATTGTAATGAAACACCTGTAGGTCACTTTTGCTATTTAGTATTAGTGTTTGCTACTTGAAGAACACTTTGATAACCTACCACACTAACAAATACAAGTTTAATAACATCCATTAAATACAAGTTTATTATGTAAAACAATGACAAAATTTTTGCAAATCATCCGTCCAATACTTGCAAGTGACTTATCTCCAATTGTTATTTCCTTAATACCCACAGCAATATCTCAATTTTACTGCTTACAATCTGTAAAAAGAAAAATCAAATTTACCTGAACACAGGTGATTGCATCATCATGACCAATGGTTGAAAAAACATTGGTTCCTTCCTTAATATCCCACAACTCTACTTTTCCTCCATCTGAAAACAAAAGAAGACAGTACATAGAAACCCTTAGAAATTTATTTTCTTTATTATTTTGTATATAATTTTGGTTTAAACAAACAAAAAGTGGCTGGAGCCAAACTTGAACCACTGACCACTGGATTAATGCACCGGCGCTTTACCAACTGAGCTATCTAGCCCTATGTCGGCAGTCTGCACAAATGATTTTGCATTTCAATCGCATGTGTAAAACTCAATATACCTTTCCAAACTTCTCAAGCGATTTGAGGAATAACAGGCAGGACAGTTTTGGGCAGTTTGATGACTCAACGATTAAAAGTGGTCAGACTTCATCACAAATGAAAAGCTGGCTGAACTGATCGGTGGACGGTGGTGTCTCATAAGTGACGAGGTGTGAGCGTGATGAGACAGGTACATGTAGGCCTACCCAGCGCAGTTATAGATGGTCTGCCTACAGGTACAACTTGAGGCAGAGGCCCCCCTAAGCTGCGCAGGATAGACAATGTCACAAAGTGGAGTGGTAGAAGGGTAGGAGAGCTGAGAAGAGCAGCGATTGAAAGAGAACAGGTGATGGCGGCGACTCAAGGAGTGCGCCCCCATTACGATTTGAGGATGAGGCGGCCAGGGACGCAAGTCTTTGCGGAATGATGATGAACGATTAAAGAAAGAGTCCTTACCTGAGCCAGAGACTACGAGACCTCTCTCAGCAATATATCCAAGACATTCCACAGGGTTGTAGGTATAGATGGAGTGTACGGCTTGGCCAGTCTCCAATGACCATATCTTGATTGTACAATCCTTGGATCCAGTAATGGCTATACGGTCATTCTCCACTGATAGATCATAATCAGAAACTATCAAATAAGAAAGAGGGAGGAAATAAATATAATGTATCCAATTCATAAAAGAACGTTTGATTTTACTTGTTTTATAGGATCTGAGGCATCGATGGTGAGGTATCAATATATATTTGATTTGCGGTAACACCATGTGTGTACCTGGCAAGCAGATACACAAATAGTGTTACCGCAAACCAAATATATATTTTACTTTTTATTGAACAAATTTGCAGATTGAGCGAAGTTTCATCTATGCAGGGAAGATATTGGGTCAAAAAAGGTCAGAAATCAGATTAAAGCAGCCCGAGGAGAAAATCCATCTTGTTTATGTACAGTTGTCACTCCTCTAAGGAACTTTGTTCAATTTTGAATTAGGAGTCAATAATGTGTATACTTCTTTTTAAGATTCTCACCTAATTCAGCACTTTCATCGGAAGACAGTAAAATAACCGAGGTGACGGTCCCTGAATGACCCCCTAAGCTTCGGAGTTCTGTGCCAGTGTTGAGATCCCAATACTTCACCATAGTGTCACGGCTAATAAAATGTAAAAATACGACCAAACATAGGAGTGTGTTACACAGACTTAATGGTTCAAAGTGACTAGAAATTGAGGGGTATATTGAGAGCTATACCGCTCGTTTTATGACGTACTTTTAAGATTTTTATCTTTTTTGAAAAAAATGTCACCATGGAGTCTCATACCTTCCAGTCAGTAGTCTGGTACCACTGCATGACACAGCACATACAATGTCATTGTGGCCTTCCAGGTCCAGGACGGTGAACTTTGCTTTGGCCCAACTATCACCATCATCTGCAGGTCGTTTGGCTTTGCTTTTGGTCTTTACTGTAAAACAAACAAAACAGACAGGCTAGAAGAATGTGCACATGCAATTTGAGTAGTAACACATAAAGTTTATGGGTAGATACCTGCTGCTAAAATTTTAGGTAAGAGGTTGTTGGTTTGAATCTCATCCGAGTAATTATGGCTCTGGATTTTCCCACAAGACTTGGGAAAGTATCGAGTATGCAGTGCTTTACTCATGTCGGTGCATGCCTCGGTGTATAGGGTGTATGGGTATTTTATAACATGGTATGAAAAGCACTGACTAAAACTGAGATAGGATTGCAAAAAAGTAGATTTTTGATTTTCAAGATGCCTCCAACATGAGTAAATGAGTGTGTGACAGAAAAATGGCTGAAATAGCAATTACATTAGAAAACCCTTTAACCCCAGTTTGGCACCTTGTGATTTTTCTTGACTTGACTTTGTGGTCGCCCCCTGCTGTGTGCCTTCTCCTGAATCTTTCTCTTTTCTCGAGACCTTTGGAGCTGCCGCCTCATCACCTCTTTCTTTTCTCGAGGGAGGAATTTCAGGAGCTTTGGTTGGAGAGGTTCTTTTAATGCTCTCTTGCACTGGAATCTCTTGAGAAGTTCCCTTGTCTTTTTCTTTTCCTTTGTGCTTTGGAAGAGCTTCCTCTTCCGACTCCCGTCTTGGAATCTTTGGAGGTGTTATCTCATCTTCTTGTCCATCTCGACTCTCAAATGTCAAATCCCCTCCAGCAAAATCCTCCTCCTCCCTTACCTCTTCCTCCTCCTCATAAGGTCGTTTCATCTCAAGGGAGTCTTTGTAGCTCACATCGTAGATGGTATTTGAATTCTCCTGGCTGTCCTCACCATAGGGATTCTGTTCTGGAGGTACCTCGCCCACAGCTTCGTTATGACTTTGTGTGTCAACAAACTGCTTCTCTAGGACTGCAAGCTGCTTGAGTTTTTTCTTCAGTTGCGAGCGGATGCTGGGAGTTTTTAAAATCTTAATTAAAATAAAAGAAATAAAAAATGTTCATCGAAGAAATTTTGTATATTTTCTAACCTAAAACTAGCAGTAGTTTGAATAAGCCTGAAGTCAGGTACATAGTTTTTAGATTAGAGAGTGCTCTGACTTCGGAAGTTTTTTAACTATTAAACAAGTCTATTAAAAACCTAAAACTTTTTCAACAAAAAAGCTTGTTTTAAAACTGCTGTACTAAAAAAAAAAAAATGGCATTCATTTCTTCCAACAGTTGGATTGTTTGATCCTGTCCATGATTTCATTTGATACTATGGATAACTTTCCGTATGGCGCCCCCACTTTTTCACTCATTTTTACAAAAAGGGATATATCAATCAGGTAAATTAGATACTATATTATTTTATTTCGAATGAAAAAGTGGTGGTGCCATACGCGATACGGCATTGTACGGAAACTTTCCCGATACTATTTTCATATCAAATGAACAAGTGGTGGCGTGAGGTGTTTCGCACATTTTCTTCAGAGTTACACTACCTTATCTTCTTCTTCCTCTAGTAGTGGTCGGTCGAGGCGATTCAAATTGTCAATCTGTCGTAGTTTCTTCCTTAGTTTGCGGATTTCAAGTGATAAACCTTTCGTTTCAATGGAGGACGCCATCTTGAATTGGTTGTTTGTTGGTGTACACGTCCACACTTCTCCAAAAACTTTTCTGGAACTTACTGAGAACGCCGCAAAGTAGCTCAGAATCACATTTAAAATTAGTTTTATTAAAAATAAGGAACCGGAAACAACTTTTCATAACTATTCTTTCCATTAACAATTGACAAAAAACAAATAAAAATTTTCTCTGTGTGTCGTAACCTCATAAATATTCATAAACTATTCAACGCATGCGCGATAAATCTCCATAATTTTTGCTTTTCATTTTTTTACGGGAAAAGTTGAATTCCAACGAACAAAAAATTAACAAAAGCTTGTAAAGTATAGTCTAATACAAATTTTGGCTGAAAAATAACAGCGCTTTTCGGCACAGAAAGCTAGATAAATCATTTATTTTCATCAAATGCAGACGCCATCTTGGATTCTGTTGTCGTTTTGACACTTTTACAAAACGTCGTCTGCGCGAACACACGTGTCAAAACAACGCTCTCTTATTTATCGTGAAACGTGTTGGAAAAGGTGAATATCTATGGACATTTTTCATAAAAAGAAGACATTATCAAGGTAAGTTTAGGGAATTAACCAGTAGCAGAGGTGGGGGTGTTTGTGTAAATATGTTTTCATTGAAACGAAAGTTTTTGTTCATTTCTGTGTGGTTGAACTTTTTGAGCCAGCAGAGGGGGCGAGCCAGGCGAGCAATGTTGAATGTGCAGTGCGTGAACCCACCGTCCTCCCTGACCATGTGCGCAGAGTGTGCAATGGTAGTAGTATGGGGGAATTAAACTGTGAACTCTGAAGCTCTCTTGCAGTTTATAGAGAAGCTAAAGCTGACATATTTTTGGAACTGTCCCGAACAGGAGAAACTAAAACTTAAAGATAATATTTACTAGACATGAGAATTTATTTATTTTATGAAAATAAATGAGGTTTCAAATGTCAAATTCAACTCAAGGTAGTCTTGACTAAGGGGTAGGGCAGGGGGCCTCCGCACCTCGCCACCAATTTAACCGCCCTAAATTAAATCAAATTCCACTGTTTTTTTTTCTTACCTTAGAAGAAGGGTTACCGCTATTAATATAATTATACATGGAACATCCAGAGAAAGGAGAGAGGAAATACATCCTTATTTTCATAGGTGTAAACAACAAAACAAATTGGCCAGAATTAGTGGCGAGGTCATACAATACAAAAATTTTCTGGTAACTTTGCACTAAGCATTGTTTGGTGCTTTGTACATTTTCAGGGTTTGTTTGTTTGTTTGTTTATTTCCAAATTTCACAATAAATAATCATGAAATGTACAAGCAAAAGGTACAAAAGGTTGATAAGTATTAAGAGGAGGGCACCAAGAAAAGACCTCCGAGGCTTAATCAGGTCCAGATTTTATAAATAATGATTATGAAATCGGGCCCATACCTCTCTAGCCACGAGTTTCACATGGGGGACTCAAACTATTGCCCACGGACGTATATGATTTAAAACAGTGAGCATGGTGACTAGATAATCAATTCACTTTTTACTATGCTGAGGTCCACCTTCAGGCTACACATACTTTAAAAAAATCTTTTGCTGGGGTCTTGACTCAAACACTGCAAACGTTTAGTAATTTTTACAGTTGTCTGGATACACTTTCCGAGGCAGTGAAATTACAAACTTTATAAATTCTTAGGTCAGAATTAAGAAGGTCAAATCATGTATTTTTATATGTAAAATCTTAAAAATAGTACTCCTGATTCTGATTCATTTTCTACCCCCCCCCCCCCCCCCGGAACTATTTTTTGAAGTAATGGTGCATATTCTGTTTATCAATTGCTGCCAACTAATTTTTCTAGTTTGGAATGGGAATACTTTTAAAAATGGTTTGATTGTTGTAAGAAGTTGTTATTATCAGTTCGTTTGTTTGAACCCTATCTCATGTTCACTTTTAAACTACACGCCAGTTCAGTCTAGCGCCCTCTTGTGGTCGCATAGACTTATCTTCCCGTTTTGCACTGTTCATTTTGATAGTGTGCGTGCTTAACACCCACAACTATACTACAGTACTACCATGATAGTGGCGTAGTTCTCCTTTGTTATGATCGGCCAAAGATGAACCATGCTTGATATAATTTCATCAAGGAGATAAATGCACTATTTTGTATGGACAGATCCTAAATGAAAACAAACAGGCAGGGACACCGATTGATTATTATCAAAAAGAAATACTTTTATTGCTCTTAATAATATAATAAATTTATGGCATAGCGAAATGAGCACGCCTGGTATACAATACATATGTCACACAATCAACAAGGTTTATCAGTAAATATGGTTTAGCTCATACCAATTTTAGTAGATCTAGATACAAAAGAAGAAAACAAAAGCAACTCAAATTAATAATCTACTTGATTAAATGGATATAAAATATTTTTATGATTATATGTTAATAACGTAAATCCAACTGTACCAATCGTGTGGGAAAATGTCAGGCTTCTAGATGTATACTTCGGTATCGTCTATAAAACAACGTGCACCATTTGTACAAATTAAAATAAGAAACAAAGAAAAGTATTTTTTTTTCACAACTATTTTTTTAAAGGAGAAACAGAAACGAGGTATGGTGTCCCAAATAAAATCCACTGTGAGTAATTTAATTGGCGAAGTTTCAGACACTTTGACATTATATTAGTCTACATCCTTTCTTTGACATGCAATGAATTTAATTTACACGGTTTTACATTGCTTTTTATGGAAGTTGTTTTTAGTATGCAAAAGTTCAATTATATCAAAACGAAATGTGATGTACAATACTCCATAGACTTATCATTGATTGTTAAAGCCAGTGGACACTGTTGGTAGTTGTCAAAGACCATGCTTCTCACTTGCTGTATCTCAACATTTGCATAACATAAGAAACCTGTGAAAATTTGAGCTTGATTGGTCGTCGGAGTTGCGAGATAACTATGAAAGAACAAAACACCCTTGTCACACGAAGTTGTGTGCTTTCAGATGCTTGATTTCGGGACCTCAAATTCTAAACTTGAGGTCTCGAAATCAAATTCGTGAAAAATTACTTCTTTCTCGAAAACTACTCCACTTCAGAGGGAGCCGTTTCTCACAATGTTTTATACTACCAATCTCTCCCCATAATACTCGTTATCAAGTAAGGTTTTATGCTAATAATTATTTTTACTAATTACCAATAGTGTCCACTGCTTTTAAATAAAATTTGCAGTTGTTCTCTTAATTTTGGACAATGGGGTATCCGGTATGTAACCTTCAGAAAATTAGTGCTGCATGCTGTGACTCTACAGCTTATAGAGGAGGTAGATTAATAAAACTAATATCATTTCGTGCACATAAAGAACATAAACGCATAATTTTGCAACGCATTCTGTCAGTCCTGTCTTATTTTCATTGTTAAAACACTCTGTGCCATTTAAAGGAACACGTTGCCTTGGATCGGACGAGTTGGTCTATAAAAAGCGTTTGTAACCGTGTGTTATAAAATGCACATGATTAGAAAGATGTTGTAAAAGTAGAATACAATTAACACACAAGTATCACTAAAAATTGCACGGGTTTCATTTTACGTCGCGAACTAACACGATCGGCCATTTATGGGAGTCAAATTTTTGACTCCCATAAATGGCCGACCGTGTTAGTCGACGAGGTAAAACGAAAACCACGCAATTTCGTGGCATATTTGTGTAGATCATTGTATTCTACTTTTACAACATCTTTCTAACCATATCGATTTTATAACAAACTGTTACAGAACGCTTTTCAATGACCAACTCGACCGATCAAAGGCAACGTGTTCCTTTAAGGCCTACACCCGTCAATGAACGACATTAAAACAACACGTCAGTATTTAGTTATTAAAATGGTTCTTGATTAAAAACGGCGGTGATACATTACTTGTATGGCTATTCAAATTGAAATTCTAGATTTGATTCAATGCACTGCATAATTATTGTAATACCTATCGATATATCTACCCTCTCTTTTGTTGCTTATCCGACTTTAGTCTCTTTATTTTTAAAGTCAAGTCTTGAGATAAATTCTACTCTGTGCATAGGGTACGTAAACTTGGTCTTCGGGAGCAAAACTTTGGTTCTTGTATCAGTTTAGCGTACGAGAATGTCGCTAACACAATACTTACAATAGATACTTGAAGAGGGGGCTCCAAAGTCAAAATTAAGTTTTGTGATCCACTCATTTTCCAATAGAGTCCTTACGACGAGTATAAAGTGGGAAAATTAAAAGTCTCATGTTAAACTGATGTATAAATACAACTGTGTTTGATAAACCATTCACGCAATTTTGGCCAGAGGCCAAAAAACATTCGATCACATTTCAAATACATTGGATTGTCTTCCTTTGACCTCGGTGAGGGCGCTGTTTGGACTTTGACGACATAGACCTTGTCGCAAACATCCATTGCGCAAGCGCAAACTGTTGAATGGGGTGCATGCTGGTCTAGCTAGTGATCAAACTTAATCATTGGTTTCCTGCGTGGTGTATTCATAACAAGTTTCAAGGCAAAAACCTATAGAGATACCGTTTTTCAATAATTGCATTTTAATCGATAAACTTAAAAAGCTCTGGTTAACCCCTCAAACAGATTTTCACTTTTCATGGACACATCATCAGTAGTGTGAGTACACAAAATTAGCCACACCTTTATTTATTTTTAAAGTAATATTTTGTACATTAAACTAAAGTTGTCATCGACTTATAAGTATTTGTATTGTGAGATTACATGAAACACAAAAAGCGCTTGCATAATTTTAATTGAAACACCGTTTCACTCAACAGTTAGTAGACAAACTGAAAGTGTTTTTTTGAGTCATCACGAGAAAATACCGATTTACTTTGTACTAGACTTTTAAAAACAGTTTTAATATACTTCAAGCAAACATTTACTCTCAGAAATGTTAATCCCTTGTAACTTGCAAAGATTGACCTGATTAAATAGTGTTAGATTAAGTTAACTACAGTGGTATGAATAAAATTGCGCATTTCTCTTCAGATTATGAAGGTCTCAAAGAGAAATTGCTCATTTTCCTTCCGCGTGTCTCAAAGTGCCATACGGGATTGACCATCAACCATTCCTCCACATGACCCTTTTATCACAATACCGTACTCAAACCAAACTTCTTTTCGAGCCTCACCCGCCATGGGGTCGATTTAAACCTTCACATTTTTCTTGTGTGTTCCTTACGTCAAACATAAACAAGTTTAATTGTATACTGATACTTTTTGTTGACATTATTTTTCGCCACTATGATTACCAGATACAAATTACAGACAGAGGGCGCTATATCAGAATGACAGTGAGTTGATACGTCGTCTACAATGTGTGCTGGTTTCTATGGATCTGACTTTTGTTGCACCTGTACTAAGTGGATTACGAAGAGGGCATGGAGATATCATCCCTGGAAAAAAGTTGAAACATGCAGCTACAGTGCGATGCTTTCCTGGGATCACGGAGTGGAGGAAATGGTAAGAAAAAATGCACAATCCGTTGAGGAACATTATGTTAATTCCTGTTATGCTCAGTAAACAAACGTGGTGTGGCGGGCAGGAGATTCTGCCCTCTATGCCCGCCAGTGCTTGGTTTTATACAGCGCAAAATGAGCTTAGTGTGTGTACGAAGTATGTCCATGTGTTCCTTACCTTGGAATCGATACATTGATTTGATGTATTTTTTTCCCAAGCAAAAATGGCAGTTGGGGAATATTGTCAAAATGGACACGTTACCCCTGTGTATCTCGGACAGGCGACCCGCTCTTTTCGTTACCACGACGATTGCATGCGTGCGCGCTGTGGCTATGTTGATTGCTAAAGTTTACTAATATTGTGAGTGAAGTTCTTCAAACTCAATATTCCCAATGTATTGCGGGCTTTTACGTCGGCACTACAACGACAGGCAGTGATATCATTTTCCAAAGCCTTATCACCTTTCACAAACTTCATCACCCTAAATTTAACCGTTTAGTTTAACTGTTTTGAAAGGTTCTGCAAGCTTTAGCCCTTGCGTATCGTGTACGCGCACATGCGTACGCGCCCATGCGTACGCGCACATGCGTACAACGAGCAAGTCCGTAAATTTTCACTGACACGAAATAACATTATTTTGTAGCAACAGATGTAACAGTGAATATTTGAGTGTAGTGGAGCAACATTAATATTCATATTCACATTTATAGTAGCCTCCAGTTGTCAGGGAGTTTTGCATAATTAGATTACCCTAAACATCTTTGTGATCAGCGCACCATAATATAGTTATTTATGCCATTTTTCTCGTGTACGTTTTTTCTTTAATGTACAAAATACACCGTTCCACACTTTCACTAATTGAACAGCTTTATCACAGAGTCCGGCCGTGTGAAAATGTCACAGACTGTATACGTAGAGTCCAGTTTGTCAGTTGGTCGCATTCGATTGCTCTGATTTTCTGATTTTTAGCTGGTGTTTAACAAACAGGGGGTGATTACATGGTCAGATACGCTGAGCACCACCGTGATTGGTTGTTGTTAGTTAACCTCCAAGTCTGTCTTTGTCAACGGCCAGCAGGTCATTTCATTTTGTCTACGTCTTTCCGTAATACCACACACTACAATAAGTATGTTAACATTCCCTTGATGATGATAATTATAAATTCTCATATACGAGGAAGAGTGGTCATCCGCCCTCAACGGTCGACATCAGATCACGCTTCAGTATTTAACGCAGCATCCATTTCAGCTTCGCTTTTTTCCTCCGGTGGCACTTTATCTGGAGATCTTTGTAAGAGAAGAATTAATGCAGTGGCCGTCGTGCACATGACAAAGATAATGAGGAGGACCCGGTCCATGACCTGGGCAACCTTGGCCCAGTCCGATTTCAGCTGCTGCTGTTTCTCCTTCCTCTTCTGTAAGTTCTTCATGTGCTTTAAAATGGCGTCAACACTCCGCTCGAGCTTCAACAGCCGCCTTTCACTGCCGTCGTACTCGCCGCTACGCCCCACGTGCTGATCCATCGACTCATCCATGAGAATCTCGTGCTCTGGGTAGGAAGTGTGAAGGTTGGCACTGAACCTGACGTTGCGTCCGCCGTTGCAACTTGGCGGCTGATGGTTTACTACATTGGAGCCATGCGTGGCTGAGTTCACCATCTTATACTTGAGCTCGTGAGACTCCTGAGTAGTCTTTGCCTTCTTTTTGTTTGGGCACGGCCCCACTAGACAAATCCCTGCCAGATAATCAAATGTTATCCTGCGGAGGAGGCGAGGTACTTCCCGACCGTTCATACCTCCTCTTTCGTTCACATTCAGAACGAAAACGTTCATGGCAGTTGATATTGAAATCAAAAACATAGTGGCGGCGTAATACTGGCCTGAAATGAAAAGAAACAATTGTTAAGAAGGTTAAAAGGGTGATGCTTGGTATAAGTTTTCCGGATAACCCGATTGAATTATCTTCGACACTAGAATGAGAAGCCCATCATTGGGTCCACTAGAAACTACGAATTTGTGTGTGCATTCTGCTTAGGCTTCGCCAACAGCCACGTTATTCAAACACATTAATACATAAGAAGAAACAAAACCAGTGAGTGACATTATGGTTTCCTAATGTACCCCTTGTAGGCCTGTAAGCCTCGTATTTGAAAAAGCTAGGGCTCAAAGGCATTTTCTATTCGGTAAAGGGCACCCTATGAGGAATTGTAAATTTTGGCTGGAGCATTTCAAGGGCTGGAGCATTTCAAGGGCACCACCAAGGCAATGACCAGGGATGTGGGGGGCAATCGCCTTCGTGGCCTCCGAGAAGTTTCAGGCATGCCCTTGTTGCCCCTGCTCTACGTGAATTGATGTCATTGTGATCATTACTGGAATGGGTGGGTTAGAATGGGTGGATTGGAATGGGTGGATTGGAATCGAATGGGTGGATCGGAATGGGTGGATCGGAATGGGTGGATCGGAATGGGTGGATTGTAATAGGTGAATTGGAATGGGTGGATTGTGCAATCTTACCAATTAGAGGAACCTCCTCAGATGTTCTCGGCATCATTTCAGCCACAAGCAGAAGAAACACCGTCAAAGACAGGATGAGTGTTATGCTAAGCGATACCTTCACCACTCCTACGTCATACGGCATGAAAAATCCCAACATGGCCAACGAAGACAGTAATATACACGGCATGATAAGGTTATAGATGTAGTACAATGGTTTTCTTTGCAGTCCAAAATAGAAAGTTACGTCATGGTACTCTTCTGGACAGCATTCGTATTTAATACGATGACGTCGCACCACGGCGTATGTCAAGTTCCACTGTTCGTTGGGTATATAACCAGACAGGTCTGCGTCGCTGATGACCTTGTCCAAGCTCATCTGGAAGCTGTTGTATGTCCATGATCCAAACTTCATGGTACACTCCTGGTAATCGAATGGGAAGTATTTGACATCTATCTTGCACGTACTTTTGAGGAGGCAAGGCTTCGACCAGAGATCGACTTGTGTGTTGTGGTTGACCAAAGCGTTCGAGGTTCTGCTAGTTGATACGTAGTCATTCGAATCGGCACTTTAAGGGGAAAACAAGAACAAAAGAAGTATATTGGAACAATTATTATTCGTCGTAACCAACACTTTATGCTTCTATGCTTTAAAGAGTATGACAAATCGGTTTACGTTCAGGGATGTATGCAGGAAGATTTAGGTAAACATTTGTGTGATTGTAAGTTATGATTGGGCTACATTAAACTCTTACCAAGCTAAAGACCAAACCTGTAGTATTTGTTAGGCGCTTATAATACACAAAATTTCTGGTTAGACTAACTGGAGACTTTAGAACGATAGGTGGCAGCAGACTTACCAGGTGATATTGTTTACGTAGATGAGTATGCGCATATTTTCTGAGAACAATTGATTTATCTGGTAATTTTGCTGCCACCTAGCGTTCCAAAAGCCCCTCATTGCCATTTCAATAGTCAGCTAGTAGCTAGTATAATTTACATGAACACTCACTTGTCATAGAGAGTAATATCAGGTACCCAAAGCTCAGTGGCAGGTATTCTGATGATTTCGATTCCACCATAATCGTCTGGGTCCCAACTCATCTTCTCGTCGTACCAATGCTGTAAATATAAGCAAGAAAGAGTCACACACCGTTACAGGCCTCTGTATGCTTCGTTTTTTGAAAGAGCAAGGGCACTAAGGCATGTTCTCCTATGGTAAAGGGCATCCTATGGGGACTTGTAAATTTCTACTAGAACATTTCAATGGCACCAAGGCAATGACCAGGGGCATGGACGCCCCTTCGTTGATTCCAGATACTACTTGATAGGCTGTTGTATCATCACTGTGGTGATTTACTTCTCATTTTCTGTGATACTCTTTCGACGAAAGGTGCTTGCTCAATTGCTTGTTTCCAGTAAAAAAAAGAGCGATATTTTCGCTGAGAAAACGAAACTTCTGTACTTGTTATTGAACTCACCTGCTCTATCCAAACGTTGGTCGTCAGAATCTGATTTCGCTCATCCTGCAAAACACACAAAACGTAAAGAGTAAATAAACAAATTCGCAAAAAATGATTTAATTACACTGCATGCTTTGGCTGTGTATTGAATAAGACGATCCCGCGTAAACATCTTAAACTTACATGGAACAGTTGAGATTGCGAACCAGTTGGGTCATCTTGTAGTGTCGGGAGACTCAAATTAAAGCAGAACGCCACCAATAGTTTGAGGTGGGTCAGGGGAGAACGTAAACAAGGACTCATTTTATTTCTATGAAGATACCATTTTCTACATCTAGGGTTTAAACCCATGTTCCACTTGTGCCAGGCAATTACCCCCCCCCCACCAGCATCAAGTGACCATGAAACATGATTAGGGCACAGCCTTACGGCAATACATGTACCAATTTTAAAGAGCCGGTGGCATTATACACTGCCCACCCCTCCCCTAGATACAATATTAACTGAAACATACTGGAAGCTTTTGACGTTGAACTGCTTTATTCCTCTTACACAGCCAACGTAGGTGGCAACCATAACTGGAACCAGTGTGTAAATCGAAAGGCGTGGGATTTCATTAGGCAATTGACGTCACGGATGTTTAGGAACTGGGAAGATTCGGGAGTTATAAATATTCATGATGTTCTGGATGGGATTCTCAGATTAAAGTTGGTTAAGTATTGGATTATTGACTTTATTCCGGAGTGCTGATGGAGCAGTGCCCTATTCATATGGCCAACGCACCTGCTTTAACAGCAAGTGGTTTTCAATATGTAACAACAACTCATTGAAATGCTCTGCTACACAAGTGACCATGACTCTATCATATAAGCTGCTTCCTATATTATACACATCCAACAGCGCAAGCGCGATTCACAAGATGAATAGGAAACAAGACAAACAATATTTTTGTTAAGTTTTAGAAATAATGGGAGGAACACCCCAAAGTGGAGGAGGGGAACTTTCTCATTTGGCATCCTTTGGGTCAGAGGCGGGATTCGAACCGCAGGCAAAAACCCACAGAAGTAAAATGCTTTTGAATTGGTCAGCTACATCCCGGACTTGTAGGAGAGGAGGTAAACGATACGTTTTTGAGAATCAGGTGTTTCAGACAGATCTGTATTAAAAGCTAATGTATACGGGCGTTTTAGCAAGCCCTCCATTAAGATAGTAATAGGTCCTTGGGGGTAACACCATGGTTGTGGTTTACATGTACAGACGTTCGAAGAGCACAAACGCACATTTTGCTTTAAAGCATGTAACTTGTATATCATGTTTACATTATCAACATGTCCCATAAATTGAGGAGTCGTCTGAAGTTCCAGTCATCTGGAAATCCCCGTTTTCGGGAAAGTGACTTGCTGCAGCCAGCGAGGGATGCAAACAAGTCAATATAGGAAAACAGAAAACAAACAGATGTGAAGATTCTGCTCTTTACAAACTCAAAAGTCGGGTGCCTTTCAACCTCCTTAAGAATCTGATAATGGATACTTGACTAAAAACAGGAACATGTTCAGTGATCGCCATACACGATCGATGATGACACTTGTACAAAACAAGGCCCGGCATTTGGGCACCGACGAAACTGCTTGAGGTTTGGACCAGAGGGAGTAGGACGAGTGTTGCCTTTTTACCATGCTATACGTCGGGGGAAACACATGAGTGATACTGCGGCAAACAGCAATAAAGGCATCATGTGTTGTCTATAGTGAAGAATCAGTTGGGCATTTTGTAGTGAATGGCACAGTTATAGAGGGGAAGGTTCTGCCTTAGTTTTTATCAACATAAGTAACAAAATAACGCATAATGTAACAAGGACGTGCAGTTAGTCCAAGCTGCCACCAATCCTTTTTTATAACCAAAATTACATTGTGATGATATAGTTTTTATAACATTATGTAATATATAAAACTTGACACTGACAATGTAGTGTTTTAGGGCATAGGCCTAATCCATAAATTTGTTATCCTATCATTATGCAACTATCCCAAACGATATAATAATCGACTTGATTCCAATCAGCTACTGTCGTTAAATTTTTCCCCGTTGAGCCATTTTCATTATAACCTGAACTGTTTTGAGCAACTTTCGCTTAGCTAAAAGCCATGTTCAGCAGGCGCACTTAAATCTCGTCGAGAAAAGAAGATTTCTTCCGCGCGGAAGGAGCGCAGGTACTTCGGTACACTAAACATGAAAAGGTAGTAACTTCCTCCCAATTCACATAAGGCTTCATAATCACCAAGCAACAAGGGAAAACCGCGGTAGAAAAGGTATCCAAAGTTCACTGCTCGTTTTTCCAGCATCATTCTCACAAAGCGAAAATCCCGTCTCACCCGGGATTTATAATTTTGATTTTATCCCTTCGTCTGAAATTCCAGAGCCACTAAAGACCGCTGCACCCACGGGTGAAATGATATTACAGAAAGAAAAAAGTAATTTGTCGCCTGAGCCGAAGCAGGGGGAATTCGCGATACCGTTGGTTTAATTCAATACGGGATATCAATCACCAAGGGGTTTATAACGGGATAGTCGTTCACCGTCCTTTTGAACAAAAGTTGGGGTTGAAGTGGTGTGGTGAAGCTGACATTCCACGTAAAACGGATTCAAAAGATGGCTCTTTGAAAGGCAAAGTATCCTTTGGTTGTGGAACCGTTCGTTTGTTTTATTCATATAAAAATACAATAAAACTAACCTGTAAATAGTGATATTTTTTCTCTTCTTTTTTCCCCCCGAAAATCTGGAGCATTCATGTCCACGCAGGAAGAAGAATCCTTAAAGTATTATGAATATCTGAGAAACGCTTCTCAGACTGAAAAGTGTTTGAATTAAATCAGATTCAATTAAATAAACATTTTATTATTATGATGGCACAGTTAAAAAGACACATTGCTTTATGAAGGGAATTGTAACAAAAAAACATTATGAACAGCGCGTGCCTCACATCACCAAGTACTATTGTGGTCATTATCTTTTGGAGTCATTACCAAACCCTCCCTTTAAAGTGACAAATTATGAGCAGGGGATCTGTTAGACAGAGAAACCACCTTTTCAACTCAAACAAAATCTGACGAAGCAAGATGTTTGTTCATTTGAACCGCCGTGTAGTTGGTTTTCTGTTTGTTTCCTTAGCCACAAGGTTGGCATATTACTTTTCCGTTATGAGCTCATCACGATGGTAATAAATGTGTGTGTTTTCCGTTCAATTTATGGTGATATGTTTCTCCTGGGACATTGAAAGTGGCAGGCAGAGTTTTATTTTAAATGTCACATATCTTATACATTAATGAAACGCATTAGTCGTGCCTGTTCCAACACAGGGATGCCCTAAATACTTAACCTAATTTTTGAGGCATTTCCACCGATAGGAAAAAAGAAGAGAAAAGAAACTTGCACTTCTGTAATGAATAAACGTACCCTTCGTTGGTAAAAAAGATAAAACCGTAGGCAAAATTACAAATATAAGAAAGTTATCTTGATTTGAACGGAGTTGACTGGCCATTCAAACTGTTTTCATGTATATATTTGTTTTTCCCCCTCCACGGTAACAAGATCCCTACGCAATTTCTCCAACTGTGTTCCCAAGAAAATGATGTATGCACTGTTTGTATTCGGTACACACATCTTCAGCGGATCTTTGTTGATACATCATGGTTTAACGTAGTGGATGAGTTTGACCTACTGTGATGAAGAACAAACAGTGTATAGTTACCGAAAATCAGGAAATTGGCTGTAATCTAAAGCAACCAGTGTCCCACGTCTGGAAAATGTAGTTCTATTTGAAATTAAACCATTGTGTAATTGGGGATATCCAAAACCAGCGCTGGTGATTATAAAACAGTTTCCATTTCCATCAGACCTGTGTATCATTTTGATGTGAAAACGGATATTTAACAAATTGTCTTGTGAACATCTTGACGCATGACACTCATATCAAAAACCCAAACGAACAGTACTGAGCAGTGACAGTAAATTTAGTTTAATATCGGCCATTGTAGATTCACATACATGGGTTTTTACAGTGAATGTCAATGTTGATTTTCTTCGATTATGGTAACTCAAATAGGTATGTCAGTGAAAGTCGACCTTGTACATCGATATTGGTTACTGGTCATAACTATAGGTTTATACCGTGAATGTATTCGTACATCGATATTGGATATTGGACATCACATTCATATTATGTTTATACATAGTGAATATCTAAACATTTGATGAACATTTGTTGTCGAACAGCTGTTCCAAGGAACGTCAAATTCTCAGTTTCATTTCTAGACACAAGTTCAAATAACAGCAGTTTTGATTTATGACTTCATCTTCCTGACAAAAACGAGATAATTTATGGGACAAAACAGAAACTCAAGCAGGAGATCGCAATTAACCATAGCGACAATTTTGCTTAATTTCAAGACAGTCTCAGATTGCTTCATAAATCAATCGGTATTGCATTGGCTGTGGCTAGAGGCTAACCACTACTGAAATAAGTTGATCGTTTCAACCGCTCAGCAGCCACAGCTATAGCCGTTTATTTCTTATACGCACACGTTTTATTGCTGAAATAAAAAAACCCAAATGTTAAGCACTGAAAACAGCGCCATCTATCGGCATCAAATACTCAGTCATACAAATTATTTGTTTCCGAAAATGCAAAAGAGCGCAGACAAAAATGAAGAGGAAGTTGAACGAGCCACTGGGTTGATATTCAATATCACAAACTTGAAATATCCAAATGTGATTCAACTGTTCTATTCGGTTACTAAAAACATGTCCTTAACAGCAGGCAACAGAAAGTATGTCATGATTTGTAAGAAGAGAACAACATACCCACGATACTGAAATGTACGTCAGGTTTCTTTAATTCAAATCCATTAGTTCATTGGAAATAAATACATTTGAGGCTGACCGACATTTTATTTTCTTAACTTTAATTCACATCTATTATAGTTCTTTAAAAAGAAATGCACTTAGCTTCACAGACATTTTATTTTCTTAAGTGCCGGCTGCCTTTAAATGATTTGTGTTATCTGTTCAAGGACAGACGAGGCAAACAAACATACATGACATGTTTCTATAGATGTCCAAGGCTACATTGCATTGAATCAGTTATTTTGATGTCTAAATGATCAATGGCATATGGCATTAATCCATGAAATTGTTTTGCATTACACTTAAGGATGTGCAATTAGAATCGTTATAAATGGAATTGAAGAAGATTTGACAACATGAAATAACAAATCAGCCAGCAATTAAATCTTAGATGGGTATTTCTTTTCGTATAAACATGCCATCAAAACTGCCCATTCAAAATCAGAATGGTCTTTCTTTATTACTTTTAGTATAATAACTGTAAAATAACGTGGGAATCTGCTCAAGATGAAGCATGTACCATTATTTGACACTCTTCTCTATGACAAAAATTGTCTAAATATAAAATATGTTTTACACCAAGCAACCGTTTCCGAATAATATAGTTTTCCCAAAGTGGTTTTCCCATGACAAAACTGTTATGTAATTGTAGTAGGTTGTCTATACGTTATCCATTAAAAAATATAAATAGTGAAGAAGAAGGAAAACAAAAAACTGTTTTAAATCTTTGTAATAATGCATCTAACAACTATTATGAGAAATTATTAATGCATTATATAAATGTGCAGAAAAATTATTCATGCACACATTGTTTATTTCGATGCGACTCAAGACAAAGCACGCACATTAGTGTGACTATGCAGAAAATCAATGAATGTATTTATATCATGGCAACAAATTTATTCACTGTTCCACAAAACACTGTGAAACCTTGACCCGTGTATACCACCCCATCCCAAAGCATATTAACTAGCCGTCTAGCCTCTGTCATCTGCTGTTAATGTCTGAATTCATGAATTAATACAAGCTTAAACCATTAATTAAATTTAGTGTCATTAGCAACGATGGGGTCACCCAAGGTTTCCCAACCGTTGATGTTTTAGACCGTGGTTGGGCTATGAAACCCTAGGGGCCGTGGACTCTAAGACGACCGAAGCGATTAAAGCAAATGCACGTAAACAGGTAGCCCCAGGTACTTCATATAAATATCATTTCAGTTGAGGATGTTGTACGACTGTATAACTAGCTTTAAATGATCTGTACACACCGTCGGTCATATTATTAAGAGATAATCACAAGGGGGTGAAATTGTTATCACCAAAAAGACCATGAATTAATCATGTAGCTATTCTGCAAATCAGAGTGCTACGCCTTCTAGAGCAAAGATACACCATATTTTCAAAACATACCAGATAAGTCCGTCACCAGATCCACTAAATTATATAAATATATAGGGTCTGGAAACATCAGGTCATGAACTATTTTTGCATAAGTTATATAATAACCATCAGGGTCGTGTGATTTTAAGTAATTATTCCCAACCTGTGATCTAAAAGGTAAAAAAGTTCACTAGTAACACAAACATAAAGGGAACAAACTAACATGGAGCGATAATTACAGGCGAAAAAAAGGATACCTAACGTCCGTGTATAAGAAGTATCATCATTTTAAGCTGTTACGTTGTCGCCGTAGACTTCCTTCAGCCTTTCAGTCGCGCCCGACAATGTCTTCGATCCGAAACGGTATACTATAGAGCAGCGGAATGGCCAGCGGTCCGATCTGGTCACTACAAACAAATCCTGGATTAACGGCTAAGCCAATTATATTGACGAACACGGCTTTTAAATTTTTTCAAATTGATGGCCTGTGGCGAGAGAGACCCAAACCCCTTTTAAGACAGACACATGACTCCAACGTTTGGCGGTCAGCTTTCTAAAATCATTTAGATACTCTATCCACTTTATCGAATAAGCTAAACTTAGATCTACTCATCTTCCCGCCAAAATATATATTTCCTTTAAAGATATCATTGCATTGGTCATCTCTTAAAAAATGGCTCTTACATTTGTGTGTAGTGTGTATAGTTGAAAACAGGCTAAAAATTAAAGCAGAAATTAAACTGCGTCTTATAGACCTTGCTCAAGAAAGATAGCATAGTTTGTGTTATGATTCAAAGAAAATATAGCACACATACCACATTTTACCGTAAACACTCAATACTTTCCCAAGTTACGTGTTGAAAGTTCAACATGCAAATTACTCAGGTGGGATTCGAACCTATACAATTATCGTATTGGTTCAACGAGAGTATAAGACAGCAAAATAGAGCAGCGTTACTATTGTTAGTACCTTATCTTGATTCAATTACAGTAAAGCTTGTTATGTTCTATATAAATTACATATCCTTTTTAAAAGGTGTTAAATTTGCATCGGGGATAAAGAATACTAATTTTGGTTTTACGCTCACACCGATGTGTATACTCAATACTTTTCCGAGTCTGTAAACACAAATCACAGGCATATTACTCGGGTGGGATTCGAACCTACGACCATTGCATTGCTAGAGCACCGACGAGCTAGCCCTGTGTATATTGTCTTGACGCCAAAATAGAGCAGCGTTATTATTGTTTGTGCCTTATCTTGATTCATCGACAGTAAGCTTGTTATACGATCTACCGACATTACATATCCAGTACTGTATCTTTAAAGAATACGATACGTCTGAGGAGCGAACAGTTCGATACACTCAGCACTCTGACGGCTGTCAATGAGTGTCCTCACAGACATAAGACGACGAAGATAAACGATGCAAAGTGGGTTACTGCAAACCCAGGAGGACACTATGCGTGACACGTGGATTTGCCAAGAAATCTTGTTTTGTGGTTTTAAGTTTCTAGACGGGTACGGCTAAGGTATTTCTTCAAACGGATGTATGGGTTTGAAAACATGAGATGGAAACGCAACATGGTGGTATTATAGATGGAAGGGATGCGGGGAAGGATGGGAGGGTGATTCCACACACGTACTCTCAAGGAAACCAATCTTGTTATATATTAAATATGGTAATAATTTTATCAAATCAATATGATTTTGATATCACGGTGGCTAACACAAAATTTGGATTCGTTTAAAGAGGACCATCGGCATTGGTTTTCATATAATATTGTTAGAAGAGACACGAAAGAGGGTCTCCAATCGGTATCCTGCGTTACAGGGCCCGGCAGGTAAGCCAAGGCTTAATGCGGATATCCCTCTTAATGCAAGAATACACGCGAAGTAAAATAAATCTCACTGGCATATCGTGACTGTCTGCAGTTTTCCTTATTTTAAATCAACCTAATTCTCAACCTATATTGTCTGAGTGTTATCTGTCACCATGTGCACATTGTGACAGTATCTTGAAGATTCGTAGGCCTACATGGAAATGAAATGGAAGTTTATACGTCATCAACTCCTGTGTGTGTATTACAATAATAGTTTGTGTGTCCGCGTCATCATCTCTTGTGTATTCCTTGAGAGTATATAAAGTTTATAGACTCGGATTTCTGCCTCGGGGCTGGATCGTCTAAAAGGAAATCTTGTGCGTATACTGAGGGCACATGGATAATTAAAGAAAGCTGATTTATGGCGCCTATATACATTATGGCATCTTAAAGTGTGAGGCTCAGCTGAAAGTCTTTAAGATAGAGCGTCTTTGGAGGGTTGCATCTTCAAAATCCTCTTTAAGTTCCATCTTTAAATTTATCACATTTTAAGAGTTGTTCCTCAAAGAGCAGAAATTGAAAATGGCAAGATATTTTAGAGGGTATAAAATAATACTGAGTTAGCAACTCTACGGAATATCTGTTTGGTGGAATTTTTGCTAGTTTCTTCAAATAAGTATTACGATGAGCTTAGTGATAAGTCTCTGATTAATTAAGATACTAATTTATCAAGTTTTAAAAATCAAAACAGCCATCGTTTTCCTCATTCATAAATGGACATAATTTTTAGAAACGACATATCATTTTGGAGTTTGTTCGAGTCATGCACCAACAGCGGCTCTCATCTAAACGCACGAACAATAACATTAGCACGTTGTAAAGATCCGCATGCTAAGGAAATTGGGGTTATGATTCGTTATTATATCTGGAGCTTAATGCAATGTATTACGTACAGTCTGTGTTTATGCTAAGGGCTAAAGAAAATGTCTGCATCTCATAATGTGATGAGGCACCAGCAATGGGTTTGTATGTAGTTCGGTCTAGAAAACTGAGTATTGCATCCGAGTGAAGACAATCGTCAAAATAAAACTGTATAGAAAAAACTGTGTCATCTTATAATGCTCTAATTAACTTTGTAGAGAAAAGGATGGCTGAAAACGCCACCTAACATTATCATTATAAAATAAGCAACCACTGCTGTTCTCTACAGGGGAATCGACATCGTTGTGGTTTGTCAGTGTAAGGAATAAAATATTATTAACTCGGGAAAATTTGTTTTAACCAAAACACTTTACTGTTATTATCTTTGGCAAAACAACAACAACAACAACAGCAACAACCAAACAAGTAAATAAAAAAACAAAACAAACAAACAATAACATTATATCTGCAAATGAAAGAGACAAGGGAATTGCACTGCTGCATTATGATTTGAAATGGACACCATCACACCGTACCATTAAAACCTAACATTCCCCAAATGCTGATTGAATCTTTGTGTGTGGGCATGATATTTGAAATACCCAATATGCAGGTGCGTAACTGTTCCATTCACACCTCTAAGTTTATCAATAGCTCAATGAATTCCCCAAACTCCTCCCTCGATCCCACGAGAAAAAGGTTGAGTAGTATTCTGTATATACAACTAACCCCAACAGCTGTTCAAAAATGTCACAATAGTTTTAGTGATCAGTCATTTTCAATTTTTCTCTCCTAAAATAAAAAGTGATACCCTACCGAGACTCGCACGCCATGATCCAAATTGCCCCATGCGGCATCTGAGTGACCATAATTGAGTGGTTTAAATTATCCTTATTGGAAATCTCAAAACAATTTTGACTCATGAAATTCATATGATTGGGACGGATAAGGGGTAAAACAACACGAACACTCTAGTTATTCGAAAGGGTTTTGCACTAAAGTCACTTTCCCTGTTAAGTGGATATCCGGCCAATCTGGTGAATTTCAAATTGAAATTTACCGATCCGCATTAAAATGCTGTTGTTGCCACTTAAATCCCGATGCACCTGTGACTTAATGTTATCATACAGGATTGGTTAAGATGAAAACATTGTTTAATTTTAATATGAAAGCTTATACTGATTATGAAGTTCCTACTAGCACCATATTTTTGTCTGCGAAATATTTCCATTTGAATTTTTGAAATGAAGTCATAATAAGTCGAGAAACTTGTATATCTGAAAACCGAATCTGTCAGCGACCCGACGATTTCAGGATGTTGTATATGCATAATATTAAAACCATCACATGTGGGTTTTATTTTTACCGTTAACCGTTAACTTTTTTATCAAATTTTGTATTGTACCCTTTTTATTGTAAATTGTTGCAATTCAGCATGTGGCTGCTTATGACATTTTTAAATAAGCCATTCTATAAAATTCTATAAATCCTATATATAATTGGTGAATGGAAATAATTGTGTATTAATAAAGATGAAGTCTGCAATAAGGCCCAGCTGCAGTATAACTGATTAGATGACTTATCTTTTTTACATTTATTTGCACAATCATCTGATGATTAATATCTTATTTTCTTTCGATATACCTCATTCACTATAGTTGGACTATTAATTTTTGAATTGTTCTAGGGTCCAGATGGTGTCTTGCACCGCCTTTACCTCAGTGGGCCCCCTTGTTCGAATCTAGCCTAAGATCGGAGCATTGTATGTGATTTGGTTATTTGGTCCATACCATAGAGTTATATATAATAACTAGAGGGCGCACGAGTGATTCTTCGTGCACAAACGCCACGGGACCGCAAGATGACAAGCGCATCATTCTGCACGCGCGTTGAATATGAAATACACGTTTAAGGTTTTTTTATTGAACGCTCACGCGATGCTGTTTGTTCAACTTACAAAATGGCCGCACAAACACACGCTGTGAGATAGCTGTTTTGTCAACTTAGAAAATGGCCGCCTGCTCGCATACCGGGGCGCGTATATAGGCCAGTGCGCGCTCTAGTTCTAATATATAACTCTATGGTCCATACCCAGTTGAATTTACGTAGATAAGGTGGCTGAGGCATGTGGTTCTAACTTGTATGCATTACAATAATGTATGGCTATAAAGCATGCTTCAGAAAACATTCGGACCCGGGCTTTTTTAAATGGCCCATGCGTGTGTTTTTCGATTCCTTGTGAACATGGATGAAGAATCACTGACCCCACCCACAAACCGCAGGGTGCACCCAGCATGGCGACCTACAACGAATATCAAAGTAAACATTCGCCACACATCTTCCCATGGGCTTAACAATCGCTGTCTTGTTGTGTTTATCTGTAGTTTAATATTAATTGCTGGTTTTAGCGCTCCTGTGACTAGAGGATATTCATGGATTATGGTCGATTGTAACCCGTCAATGCGGAGTTCAGTCTTTTTATTATCGAATTTATTGGACTAGAGGAATTGAATTTGGAGATACACCTGTTCTCTACTCGAGTTTCATAGGCGGGAGTGAGATGCATTAGTGGTTGTAAGACTTGTGCAGCTACTGCTATCGCACACAGCTAGTGAAAGCGTTTGCGCTTGCAAATATCGTCCATAATTGCACCCGTCTAAAGTATCAAGTTTACTGACGATTTCGGATTTTTTTACGAAATAGTTTTGTTTGACTCAGTGGTCCGTCGTAAACCGGACTACTTAAGCAGGGCATGCACAATGCCTCCAAATCTTTCAACGTGTTGTTTAGCATTACTCTTTGGCTCTTTGAATTAAAGAGTAAATTTGTTCTTGCACAAAAATACCTGTAACAATGATGTAAAGTGAGCACAGAGAATAAACATCAATTTCTTTCCCTTGAATTACAAGGGAAAACGAACAAGATCAAGAACACGTTGACCATGTGGTGGATTTAACCATTGGGGATACTTATTATAGCCTCTACCATTTCACTCGCGGTTACATGTTATAACATCCATTTTGACTTGGTCTATATTCCAAACCTTAACCTTCCAGAACCTGAGCAAAGTTTCAGCTCGACGCGTTTTTGAGTGTTTGCATTCATTTTATAGACAGAAAGAGGGCAAGTGAGCAAGAAAAAAGAAGAAAGAATAACATCTTTTGGCAATATAAAGAAATGGAATGACCTTGGCTATGTTGAACGTGCCTAGCCCAAGGTGTATACATTTTGAAGTCTTATTACTATAGTTATATGTAGACAAAAATTCATTTGGGAAGTTCTGTTGAAGAGTTTCCGCCATTACTATGATGCTGCACCGTCAAAATACAGAACCGGTACTTTATTTGAAAATTTTATAATACACCAGAGGAACAACCTCTCTCGACCGAGAATTAAATTGTTACTTTCTATGCATTACAAATGCCTAACCAATCCATTAGGTTGTCAGATTGGTCTATAAAAACCAATTTGTGTGCAACCAGCTCATCTAAGCAAGATTAAATGACAGTATAATGACATGACTGATGCTCGCAATGGGCACGAATAACCTCAGTAATGGAGTCATGTTTCATAATGATAACGAGTTTAGTGAGCTAGGTTTTGGAGGGAAATGCCATAGCCTTGGCGAAGTGCGCGTGACATCCCAAAATGCACAGTGGGCAGAACGAAACACGCTCCTCTGTGAATTGCTAAAGACACCATTGCAGCACCAATATCAATCAATTATTCATTTTTTGTTTCAATACGTGTATGTTGCACGTTATGAACGAATCACACTGCCGGCCAAATGCGGTACACATCACACACTACAGCGGCAATGGGAAACAACGCCATTTCCATTCATTTGGGCAGCTTACATTAACCTTATGTCCTTAAACACCTTTATATTTTTTAAGACATTTTGTCATACGTGTGTTTTTTTATTGCCTATCGCTCCCTTCGCAAGGAACCTTAGATGATGATATAGATTGACATTTTTTGTTTTGTAATTTGTCCTTTTTTAGTAACACACGAATCCTTAAGAATGCAATAGGAGAGCTCACTTGGCAACGGCATGGTATCTTGGTCATGGCTTACAGTTTTTGTTTTCACTCTTTCCGACATTACCCCGCATTGTCACTTCATAAATCAAAGCCGTATTGAAAATCGATCTAAAAGTCTCTTTTATTACCCATTGATGACAGACAAGCCACAATCTCGAACGCAAAAAAAAAAAGAAAAGAAAAGAAAAGAGCGAGGTGATATTGGGTTTCCCGCCTTTATTCGGTTTCGTAGTGAGAGAACAATCTGCAATCTCGTCTGCGAACTCGATGCTTGTAAATCCGCATAGACACATTGCTTCGCACCTTGCCGTGTAATGTTTACCCCCTTGTTTTGGTCGACAGACGTTGTGAACACCGTGAAACCACGTCTTGACTGAGCATGAAAAGCTCTCTGTTTTCCCCTTACCGGATGGCTTTATACGTTCCATCATCGCAAGCTTGATGCCTCTTTCCGCCGCGAGCCTACTTGGAGAGAGGTGGTGGACGGATCAACCCCAAAGGATTCAATCCATTTGTCGATTAGTTCGGGATTTTCACTGTCACCTTTTTTCTTCTTTTGACGCTGGGCAAGTCCGGTATCGACGCGGAATGGGGCGAGAGATAAATCCAACTTAATGCGCACGAAATGATAGTCGGCAAAATACTGACGTGAAATGTAAGATCACGTGTTCTGCTCATGTTGCGGCTATGACGTTTTTACTTATACGCGTTTCCGCTTACTAGTTCATTGCTCTGTGCACTTGCCCTGTAACTGTACTTTTCTCAGTTACCGTTTTTCGTGACGTCATAAGGTATCCATATGGGTCCTAAATATGAACTCTAATCACAGCACATGACCATTTATATTTTTTAACTTTTAAAGAGCGGTGCTGTCGTACACCATTGGGAACGAGGTTGACAATGTATTTTAAATAAGGTCATAAAATGCTGCATTCTGAGCTTGCAGTGTTAACATTGAATGTACCATTTACACTTTCCAGTTGGTTCACAGAAACAAAATTATCTTTTCATATAACCACTATTCTGATTTGCAATCGTAAAAATTCAAATATGTCAACCAAATCCTCTTTTTACACCCATTGTCACGGGTCGATGACTCGATTGGGTAAATGTTATTGATTGACATTTTGGACGGTAATTCAATTCCACATTGGGAATGTTGATGTGTATTCAATGACAAGACTTGTATCTTAAATAAATAGGATTATACAATCCTTCAAGATACTTTCTTGATACCCTTGGGCCATGAGATCCACAGTGATGAAATTTGTTTCTCAGAATGTGAAAGGTCACCTACAACCCATGAGAGCTTTCATGTTAAAGGTATATCGATCGACAACTGGGGGGTTTAATGTTCTGATTGTATCCACTGCCGGTGTTTTATGTCAAAAATTTTTCAGTGAACTATGCAACATCATCACAGACTTATCGATCTGTTTGAGGGGGAGGGTAACGTCGTTATGACGGCCCCTACCGTGTACTGCAGCCTTGGTACGTGTCTTGAGCGCAGGGTGGAGTTGAGATGTATCGCTTTCTGAGCAGTGGTCTGTCTTTAGTTCCAACTTTTCTCAAGCTTGGGCACCTCTCGCAGTTATTCAGTTCTTCTACTTTGATACCTCATGTCGCACACATACAGTTTTTTCAAAAGCCGAATAAACTTAAGCCGGTTCTAGAACTCGAGACGTTACAATCCGATACGAAGATTTCAGATTTGATCGTTTTCAAACACAGGTCGCAGACTAGAGCAGCCCTGGCTTTAACTTTTGTAGGTCTCGAGTCTCAATATAGTAGGACACCGACAACCCATGCTAGTGAATCCCCAGTGTTTTCCCATTTAACTCCATGTAAAGAGTTGACCATAATGAAAAGAGGTGAGGGATTAGAATCTGAAAAATCCAAACACCCGACAAACAAACAAGCAAACAACAATGCAGACGGACATCTCCATCTCGTCAAACAGACAGACAAACAATGACCACTAACTATACATACCATTTCAACGACTTGGATAACCGAGAGCGTTAGTTTAACCTCGATCAGTGTGCTGGCGTTCCACACAGGCCGCACTTTCTTGTTGTAGTTTTTCATCAAATCATTGTAGAGTTTCTGTTCATTACCACCGTATAAAGCTACAATGCAAAGTAGAAACAAAATGTATTAATTTATGTGTAGAACTATGGGCTAATAAAGAACACAGAAGAATTTCTCACAAAGAAAGTCCTGAAACCATAGAGTTGAAACTAACACACGTCACCACAATCGTAAACTTTTTATTTAAAATGCTAAGAATGTCTGTGGAAAAAAGACTCTTTAAAAATTTGCAACACTGGTTCAAATTGTTCAAGTATATTGTTTTTGAGTTCATTACCAATGAACCATGCATGTTGGGTTTTCCAAATCATAGAGCAATGCATCGTTAACCGTTGACATTTCAGTTCCCTGATACTCTTCTGCCTAAACTTAGACCAATTAATGAATATGTAACCATCAAAGCATAATAAATTTATATCAATCAGATCCACCCACCATATCATGGTTCATCAACCGCCAGTACTGATGACTGCAGTTCAACATTACAATACACTCCACGAACTTCACACAACTGTGACCATAAGTGTCACAATATATAGTCACACTAAAATAAGACACGCGACTGTTTCCCCCTTGCAATATCTTATGCGTGGTTACTCTCAGATCAAACAGCGTCCCTGCGATATCATCGCTATGGATAGCCCCGGTGATTTTCCCGCTTGAAATATTTATCGCCCCATCATTATTTTGTTGTCCAGGCAGTTATGGAACGGAACTTGACAGATGGGTCTCGTGATGTGCGGTTGGACTGATGGCACGGGGACAAACACTTCATCATGCGAGAGAGAATGCAACCAATTCGGTTGAAATTACTTACATTGTAATTGTTGTTAGGAATGATTTCTGCCACAAAAACACTTCAAAACATCATACGTAGCACAAAAGCAGTGACTTTTATCTTTTTTCTTGAATGTTAACAAAAATGTATAGGATAATAACACATCTGTGAGCCAACGTAAACTCAAACAGCGAAAAGTTTTTTGCCGCAAGTCTCAGCTTTTCACAAGAAAAAGCACGTGCTCTAGAATGATTTAAAATGAATCCGCGATATTCATTCAAACGTAGAGCATACATATGGGGTGGGGTGGGGATTAACATACCCTTAACCCCGCGTGTGGCTTCAAGCGCAGTGTCCCCAGCCCCACCCATCTGCTATGCTCCAACAAAACCCGCCCCTCTCCCAAAGAAAGCATTTTTTTGCAGCGCCAGCGCAGTTACCCTTAACATTCGTTTCGCTTGAAATGCCCAGAGAGGACTGACTGATACAATGAGAGAGTATGAAACACTGTCAAACGTGTAACATTTATCTGCTATTTTCTCGAAACACGAGCTCCTCTTTCGATTGCCCTTTCTCATGTTCGTTTTTCAACCAGGTGTCTTTGAAATACGATGATTGAGAAATTACACTCTTGTTGTCTCTAGTTACCAAACGGATGTTGGTTTATTTCCAATTACAGCATAGATGAACATAGCTACATTGATGGAAGAATAATATGAGAAGGGGCATCCATTATAGCTTATATGCGTCAGTGATCCTATATAGTTGCAAGTGGTACAGGTTAAAAAAAGATAAGTCATTTATATAGACAGGTCCAGTTTACGGCAATTCAAAACTTGAAAAGTATAATCCCTAATATCCTTATAGAAGAGATGTCATGAAATATCTTAACTTTCATCTTTTAAAACGGGTGAAATCTGGGGAGAAACACATACTTGATGCAGATCCCTATACATAAAAAGGTTAAGTTTTTAGGCAAGTCGAAATCTGGAAAGTGCACACTGTCCCTTAGACGAGATGTAATGAAATGTCTTAGTTTTCATCTTTTGAAATGGGTGAAGTCCGGTGAGATGTATTTCCCTGAGAAAGGCTCAAGTGACCGTATAGCCAGATGGCTACATAAAGGCTTCTTGGGAAATGATAAGATACGAGCAAGTATAAGTGCCCCTGTAAGGCATCAGATCATTGGATTAAACGTCTTGGAAATAGCTTCTTTTAGGTGTAATTTGCGAGGGGGAAAGGTCATGTCAATGTGTGGTGTATTGGGTATCCCAAGGGAAATCGGGATGGGATGCTGCTTAATTCACCAAGAGACAATGTTGTGTTCTTTTTATACTTTGGATGGTTTGTAACTCTGTAAAGTTAAATCTTACCGGTTGTGAATGAGTGAATAGGTTCCTGGATGCCCCCCCTGTATAGATGGTTATGTTGACAACAGGGCCCAATTTCATAGAGCTGCTTAAGCAAAAATATTTGCTTAAGCAGCTCTATGAAATTGGCCCCAGCTGAACTGTACAGTTAAATATGCAAAATACAACCAGCGACACAGCAGTGACGCATCTAGATACTTGTTTAAAGGATGGAGGCAAACTGTGGGTGAAGGGAGGGGAACAGACATAATTTGGGTTGAGGTTTGGTGATAGGCCTACCGTGATATTGTATTGTAATCATTCATGTAATGAACTCTCTTTTTTCGGGGGCAGGGGGGGGGGCGGGTAAGGCAAGGGTTCGATACAACAGAACCCCAAAACAGCAACTGCAACAACATAATTCATTGCGCCAAGATGCTTGCTGGCAGGATGCAGTTTTAGAGCCACTGTGCGTTCTGGAAAACATTGCCGGCGCCACGTTCGAAGATGGTTGATGCTTTACACTAACAAACAATCATCGTGCGTTTCCAATCCGATGTCGAGGCCACAGGGACAAACATCTTCAAATAATGATGCACTCCAAACGAACAAAGATGAGAAAATTTACGTTTAATCTAATGTTACAATGACAGATGGCGAGGGGAAAGTTAACCACCACCGTCGAATTAGGAAATAAACGTCCGTTATCCGGAAGTTACAGCTATTTTGTAAAGCCGTCGGCGACGCAATGACTACGACCAGTCTATTATGTTGTAAATATGAACGTTACACATGCATGCTGGACGAATACTTATCGCATGAATATTACATTGTTATCCATAATACATCATCCCTTGAGATGAGAGAGCTTTACTACAAAAAATCTTGCATAATGCAATTTACAAGAAGAATTTCGTATCATACAAAATGAGAGCCAATGCTCATAACCTCGTATTATGATTGATGGTATACCAATTTCATAGGCTAAGCTCTCTTTAAAGCCGATGATTGAATATTGACGGTGCTCCCATAACACGGAATAATAATTTTGCATGATCATTTTGGCCTGGAATAAAATTTCGAGCATCTGTATAGTTTACGTTAATAAAAGCTACCTTGGGAGTTTATTGCCTTGCAGATTTAATGATGACTAAAACTGAACACAAAATTACCTTTTACAATGATACACGTTCATGTTTAAACCATAACGTGGTTTTGAATAACCCCATGGACGCGTGTACATGTGGTACTCTTCCAATGACTAAAAAGTACATTGGAAGTTTTAGTCTTATTTCCAGCCATGACGCCGCAATTTCTGATAAACACTATTCGCCGTGCATAACTTTCATTGATCTTGTCTGTATAGGAGTTCCTCAGGCGGTCAATTTTTGTTTGTAGAAATTTGAAGGAAAAAAACAACACTTAGGTCTACGCCACAACAAACCCCAAAGCAACCCCATGGAAAACAAACAAAAACATACTGTGCTATATGTTGATGCTATCTTGATTGGAAGGAGTTATTTTATTATGTGACGGTCTGCAGTTATGGTTAAAGCTTTAATGATGCCATGGATGTTTATTCCTGTAATTTCCTCATTTTCCGGTAATTTCAATGCACACATTTTTTCCGCAAACAAGTGCCTATATGAATGCGTCCTTTCCGGCATTATAGGGAGCAAGTCCTCTCGTGCATTCAGTAATTGGATGCATGGAGTCGCCATGAAGGCGTGATACCAGACTGCATAACCAGTAACAAAGCATCGTGGAAATTGATAGGGTTATGATACCACCTGACGTTTCAGCCTAATAAAGCGCCCTCTGTTAAACCCAAATTGAACTTTAATTGATTGTCGAGGTCAGCATCGTGATAATAATACTAGACTTAACTAAGTCCCAATCCCGTGCCATCGCCAGAAATTTTTTTTTAGTGATGCTCTGCATTCCCCAACCTGTTTCACACGCGAGACCACATAGCTATACATTTTGACGGCGGATATGCTTAGGAAACTCTCGCACGAGAACGGGACTTGAATCAAGTCTATGATTATACAAGCGACATAATATTTTTGAAAAGCTCCTTTAGATGTGACTTTTTTTTGTAAGGGCAAATACGCAGCATTGAAACATCCCTTAATTGATTCTAAGAGGTTGGGAACAGCATGGCAGTGAAATGGCCCACATCTCTGAAGAGCAATTGCATGGCCACATAGAGTGATACTATACCGTGACGTCCTTGCATTTTTGCCAGGCCTGGATGCGAAATAAGATAACATCCTTTCGTCAGTATTCAATAACCCGTAATAGTGAATAACAGACCAGAGGAGCATTATTACGAGATCGGGAAAAGGCTTTTACTAAACACGACCGTGACAGCCCTTTCCGAGGAAAATAGCCGCCATTTTGTTTCTGATCAAAATGCTTTCGTTTACTAGATTTAGAATACTCTGTGCTTTAGAATTGACAACCTATAACAAATCATTACGTATCTTTCTTAATTAAGTCAAAGATCCTCCCATAAATTTTGACCACGATTTATTTTGGCATCACCCCAAATTGATGTTCTTAATACCTATGCTTAATTAATGATATCGTTGATTCTAGTAATGACTTCCATACTACGTGAAGCATGCTGGAGAATTCACAATACCTTATCATAGACTACTCAAATAGGGTATCATTCTTATAACATTAACTTACTTAAAGGATTGTTGTTCAACAGAACACAGAAAAGAAAACACATTTTGACCTTTAAGGTCTATTAATTGATCAATAATGTTTCGAGATTTAGGCTAATGGTTTCTGAGAAACTAGATTTTACAATTCCTAAAAATTTACGAAATCATTATAGTGTGACGCCTATACGAATTGAGTATATCTAGTAAAGCTGAATTGGCCCTAATCTGTGAGGGTATTACAGTACATTAGTACGAGGAAGTGCTATTTCGGGAGGCAATTTACGGAGCGAAGAAGAGGTATGTTTTGTTATAAGGATGGCATGGTTTTTTTCCTAGACAGACTCGAATTTCTGCAACACGATCCTAATCAAACAACGTAAAATCACTGTGTACGCTACTCGTCACGGCAAGCGATAAGGTTACTTCAACATTACACACGGTGTGCACATCGTGAAACGGTAACCCAAACGGTCCTTGTGCTAAATCCACAACATGGCTAGGAAACGGGAAGGTACAACGACGGCGAACAATCACAACTTGACGCCATTCAGTATAAATAAACCATTTACAAGACATTTTTCTGAGGGCATTATGCAGTCGTGTGCAGCATTTATGATGCAGTCCAAGTGACTCGAAGAGACTCGTACTGCCTGGCTTGAGAAGGGTCATACTTGCGCGGTTAATACAAACCATTTAACGGCACACGAGGCACGGTCAACGGACTTACAATCCTGCATAAACTAGAACAATTGTGATTGTAAAGTTCTCGAATACAAACGCTCTGCTAGGGAAAATGTCTGATTGGGGAAAAAGAGCAATCACCACGACACACGACCATGGTTTTCATAATATCAATTATTTAGTCATGGGCTTCAGCAGGAAAATCAAGGAGAATCAGAAATGCAGCCGTGCTGAGTGACCAACGATCTAAGGTTACGCTTTGATTGTTCTTGGTTATTTCATCGTCACTCTGTGGGGACAGAGGGCAACTGGAGAACCAATCTTTAATACAAGATGTGATTGGACGTACCCTACATGATTGGGGCAGGCTTTACATTCAGGTTTCCCAGCGAGAAGGTTTGTGTAGAATTGATAAATAAACCGTTGTCAAACAAAAGTGGAGAATGGCGCCAAGTCGTTCTGGCTTCATAATAAGGACAGTAAACTAGAGGCAACTTGATGTGCTTTTGTCATTGACTTGCTTTGCGAGGCAGAATCTGGTTGCAGCGAAGAGAAAAGTTATCAATGGCTGTATGGAATGGTCTTGATTCTCCACTGAATTTTAACTTGATTTTCCATTGACTCATGTGATATCCTTCGGGGTCAAAAGGTTACCGGTGACTTTTAACAGTTGCCTTTCACAAGTCATGCAGATCTTAATTTTAGTATGTTCATATTGTTTTTCATAGACTTTGATTATAAGATCAGAACGATGCTGTCAGGGGAATACCCTGTTCTATGCACTGGTATTGCACGAAGAGAAAAATGTGTCAAAGATGGCCGCCATATGATTAAGATATGTCGGTTGTCTGTTTATGGGATCATCATATCTTTTCCTGACCTTGTTCCATGCTACACTGCGAGATAACCTCATAATCCAGCGAGTCTACGCGCCACACTGTCCCCGTCTAAATGAGATTTCTTCCCGGCCAACCCTCTACCATCTCATCGTGTCATGGTGCGTCCAGGAAATGCTATATCGCCGGTAACATCAATATTATAATTGGGTTAACCGAGTCTGATCCTTCAGAAAGGAAAATAAATCCATATTGGACGGGGGATGACAGCAGAAAATCCCCCGTATCATGAGAGGCAACGGGGGCCCTTGAGGTCCGGGAAACCAAGCACTGGTGTGTGCTGAGAAATAGAGTACGAGATTGCGATAAAAATATCGACGAAATCGTGATTTTTTTTTAACACTTTTGTAAGTGTGTTGGAATCTTTATAATGTTTGTGTTGCTACGCAAGAAACATTGACAGGAAAGGGGACACAACAAAATCACCGTATCCAATTTGTTATATTGTAACAGTGTCATCGTTGTTAACTAGACGTTTATCATGCTGCCTCCATTTAGGTCATGTTTCTCGTATCGAATAACAATAGCGAATGCTAATAATCATTTTGCGAATAGAAACCAGACCATTTTGTTCTTCCAGCCTCGGTGTGGTAACATTGATATAAATAGGAGAACTTCAAGATGGCTGCACGATGATAAAGGTCTAATACACTGTGCGAGAAACTTACTTTCTCACGGGGGGGGGGTGCCTTGTTTAAAGAACATCTTTCTGGAGCTGACCCTATACAACAGTTTATTTACCATGAGTCAATATATCTATTATTGGAACAATGATGTATATGGATTGGGACGCACCTGTTTAAATACACCAGTTGGATATTGTGAATGCTGAGGTATTGATATTGTTTGTTGCTGGTTGAGGTCAAATATTCATAATGTCTTCATCTTCATCTACAAGTTTCAATTAGCGATTGTATGGTCTTTGGGTTTCAACTGGTGGTTGTAATGATATCTTGATCGAGGGACGACCACTTTAATGCTGGTCGTCTCTGCGAAAGCTGTACACACGGAATGTACACGACACGTTAGCAAGTATTTCACTGGAATTTGCGAATCTCTTGTTGATCTTTTGGCCTACTTTTTTTCTTGAGCAAGAAGAGTCTCTTGCCAATATGATCACAGTGACTTCAAGCGGCCAGTCCAAGCACACTGATTGCAAACTGTGAAATTATTCGGTAGCCTGAGGACAAGGAGATGGTGAATTGGATGTGCATACAAATTGTCTGATTAAGCGTTGATTTTGATTTGGTGATTTTCTTGCTGGTTCAATCCGATAGCTCGATCTTACAGAACGACAAATTAATAAATACAAAAGAGAATATAAAAAGCACAGGACAGTCTTTTAATTGCTGGTATTTCCATATCATCAGAAGCATGAGGTGATGAGTATGGTGTCTGTACGTCATTGTCAACTGAGAAACAGCTGAGGCTGGGTTTAGGGATTAAAGTTGAGATGGGGTTTTAGTATTGGATCGAGTGAGGTTAAGAATTTTGAGTTTTTAGAAAATTTCACCACGTTCGTTAGGATTTTTTTTTAATCCAATGACGTTATTATTGAGGAACGTTTTATTTTATAGAACGAGACAGTTTAAATCACAACTTTGATGAAAAATATGAAATGATTGTTTAGAAACTATGAACAGTACTTGCCACTTAGTATGTACTGTTTTCAGTTTATTCTAATTTTATATGAAACTATTATTTGATTATAAGCTTCATTTTGAGGCATATTAATACACCATACGGCATTCAGCTGAACTGGAATGTTCATTACCATTTCACACCAAGCGCTGGCAAAATAAATCCCTTAGGTTGTTACAATATTTTACGCATCATTTCTCACCAGGCACACTTTCCAGCCCAGGTCGCGCCTTGAATATACTACAACACCTTATCAATATTTACTTGACTTCATATTGAATCTATCAATGTTGCATTGACCTATAAACAATATTGATACATGTACAGTTTGGTTAAATTGACATCTTCTAAGGTGAATTAGTCAGTAATATTTGTCCAAAACCTGTCTATACTGTTCTGTTTGAAAGGTCACGATGGCATAGCTTAAAACATACAACAGTGCATGTACGATCACTTCCAGGGACACTCAATGGTAATTCTGTTTATGAACAAAAGTGCACTTCAATAGGAAACACTTCCCAGGATGCAAAGTCTTCCGAAATGCCGTTTCTGCAAGAGAAGAAACGCAGGTACCTTCCTCAGACAGGACCATTCTGTCGCCATGGTCAGACATTCTTTAGATCTAGACGTCAATTAGAGACCTTGATTTATCTCAAGATGCTTGTGTTCGTGTAAAGCCCTTGCATAATTTGGTTACACAACATAGCACTTTTATAAAAACCCGATGTACAGTTTCATTAAATTATCAATATATGTCTCACTCCAGCACGCTGCATCACATCTTATGAATTTCTCGCATTGCTTCACATCTGTGTCAAAATTAAGAGACACAGACTCGGAAAATCAATTCCGTAAACACGCAGTTGTTTTGATTATGAAAGTCATACGTTGTTATTGTAAGGTATTTTGGGGGTTTGTCTGAGATGCAAAGTCGTATTATGCTGAGATGGAAAGGGGGGGGGGGGTGATCGTATACCCACCGGATTGGGGGAGTGGAGATTCCTTAAAAGTCGATAAGAGTGTTGGATAAAGAATGAAGATATCGAAAGCTCCTGAGGACATGCCAAAACAATGATTCAGAGATCGATCGTTGGTTTGGAGGATTAAAGGGGGTCCCTCTGGGATGTGTTCAGCGGTTGCTTCTCATATCGAAGACTCTGTTACGTTGACCTCTTTCTTCCTTCCCAGTGTATAAAAAAGGACTCGCTGAGGCAGGTAGGGTGTGAGGGATGAAAAGCCTGCATTAGGCGTCGTGAATAAAAGATGGGAATATAGTGAGTGAATGTTCTAAGGGGGTGTTGAGTTGAAAGATTCAATCTTTATTAATATTGCTTTGTATATCAGCGGCTATGTATCAAACTGGTGATTGCAATGATAAAGAGTTGCCAACACCTTAGGGGTGCTTTATAGAAGTCCATTTTGGTGGAATGCCTACAAATGGTTAACATTGGAGTATATACGAATTGTTTCTTCTACATCAGTCCCATGGCATGATAAGTATCGCGAAAGGGTTCGGTGAATTTATAATCGTAGTTCCCAATCTAAATGTTGATAGAAGAGCCCCCAAACAGGCACAAACTCGTGAAAAACCAAGCCCTTGTTTTAAGTAAAATTTGTTTCCCACAATCGAACATTTTCCGTAAATGTCACCAATGGTCATGCTTCACGTTATTCGGATTAAAACGTTAGCAAATACGAATTTAAAGACTGCGGATAGAATACAGGGCATTGCGAAACAGACAGCAACCTTACTTGCATCGAGGTTGACCAAACTCAAAGCAAAGAATGGCAAATTTCGTGATGTCACGAAACTTATAACTTTATACACAAAATCATGTTTTATTTAAACGATGGGGTGAACAAACTTTCTCGGTCTGCTTAGTTTAGGTGGGGCGAAGAAACTTTCTAAAGGTGCTTAGATAATATACCCCCATTTTGTTCACATAATAGTGAAAACAAAAACATAACCTGACTCGTCTTTCACAGTATTGTGTGAGACTTTCATCGTAGATTAAAACAATGTTTTCTTAATAAGCACAGTAACTTTTACATAGCAGTGGGAAATAAAGTAAACATAACAATGGTATGTCATTTGTAGTACAGTAGCGTGAGTTTGTTATCTTTAGTTCCGGAACACGAAATTCGTCATTCTGCTCGTCGAATGAACAATGTTGATTTAAGCTCAATTTGTCCCATTTATCAAAGCAAAAGGGCCATTATCTACGTCAATTCTGCCTGGAAAAATAACAGGAAGTTGATAAAAACAACATCTTTACAGATCCACTCCACAACTCCTGGCCTGAGACCAATGCTATGTGGACTGGATAGCTTTCATTTTACATAACTCGTCAGATTATAAATCATTTTAGAGAGAGTGGACACTATTGGTAATAATTATGTCAAAGACCAGTCTTGTCACTTGGTGTATCTCAGCATATGCATAAAATAACAAACCTGTAAAGATTTGAGCTCATTTTCAGTCTAAAACATCATTTAAACCTGGCTTCTATGTTTTGCTATAACACAAAACACAATGTTCACATTCAACCATAAAGTCCTTTATTATAACACGCCAAAGCTTTCTATAGTGATGAGTGTACGGCATTCAAAATGTTAACGTTAGACCTACCTTGAATAAAGTTAACTTAATTTATCAGCAACTTGCATCAAGAGCTTTTAGCTATAACCTATTTCCAGTAAGTGTTATTTGGTAGCTCAACGAATGGAAGCATAACAATACATATAGAGTAACCCATCTCAAACGTAGTCCCACATCTTGCAGGAAATACTACTACGGTGCTACATGTAGGAGCGTCACTGAGTGCTGGTGTCAGATGCAGTTGTGTCCGCCATGCAATACTGTCCGCTCCGGACACTTTTGCATATGCAATCGCATCGTGTCCGGGGCTATGCAAAAACCGTCCGACGGACATGTATATGACTGTACATGTAGCGTAAGCGAGCGAGCATGCACTGAACCTAGGTATAATGCAGCATGAATATTCACGTATTTTATGATTGCAGCGAATACCCAACGGCCGAACATTTCCCATGTCATTCATGACTTGCACTTAGCTTGTAAAAAAAATGGCGAACACGGTGTTCCGTCGACCAAGGGCGTTTAATTTACTACAAGGACGGTTTTGCACGGGGCGGACACAACCGCATATGCAAATGTGTCCGGGCGGACACAATTGCATTATGCAGCAGCGTCCGGGCGGACACGATTGCATATGCGAAACCGTCCGGCGGACATTATTGCATAATAGAGGACATAATTTCATGCGACACCGGACATGTGCGCTATATAAGAAGCCACAATAATAATAATTATTATTATTATCTCGTAAAAAAGATATAAGTTAGTACTTTATCAAAATGCCAATGTACACTCTAAAAGCTCTTCAGTCAAAACTTGACCCATATTCCCGATCCATGGGGGCCTGACCCATTTCTGGGCTTGACCCGGAGTCGGTGTCAAAATGACCCGAAGTCTCGCCAGCCAAACTGACGCAGAATCCTAAAATTTGAATTGAGGTCGGTAAAACATGCGTCACTGTTTAGTTTGTCTTACATAAGATCCGTGGTGTCTGAATGCAATGCCCTCCTTACTTTACTGGAGCAACACACTCCCTTATAATATCAAACTGTATAAACAGAGACCAGTCTCCAGTGAAGCTAAACCACACAAACCAGTGAAAATAAAAACTCCCCCGTTGTCTGGTCTTCATAAGAGGTATAAGAACGGTCACGCCACGTCTATTTTTAAGAGCGAATAACAAACCCAGCAGCCTACTTGTAGTGCCCGATCTTATTTAGTTTGTTCCATTAGTGTTAATCTTCTCCAATCATAGCCGCCACTCTCACCCCATCGATAAGTTGCCCGTTATTTTCCTATCAGATTTAAAACTCTTGCCCCTAGGTTTCCAATAATCTAGAGTGTCACAACAAGCGAAACACTCACCAAAGGAGATCGGGTTATCCATTAGAACAATTAAGGCAAGAGCTATGTGCAGGCTCGAAGACCTAATTGCTACCATTTTTGATTGAAATCGAAAGAAATTCGGGCATAATTGCAACAGTATTCCACTAAATCAAAACGGACTGGCCCCGTAATGGGTTCGGACTCATAACTACACGTGTGTTAAGTTGCTGAAATGATGAAGAGATGCTGGAATGCGATATAAAAGGTTTGATGGTGACAACCTTTAGAGATCAGGGCCCAATTTCATAGAGCTGCTAAGCATACAAATTTGTTAAGCATAAAATTTCTTCCTTGATAGAAATATTATTTTTGCATATTGCTTGTTACTGATATTCAGCTGTTGTTTGCTTATCCTAAAAGTCACATGGAAATTGGGAAAAATCGAGGCAAAAGTTTAATGCTTAGCAATATTCTGTGCCTAACAGCTCTATGAAATTGGGCCGAGGTGCCAATGCACAGGGTTTACGGGGGCTGAGGAGGCAAGTGGGTTGTTCTTGTCCTCTATCTTCCGTCTCTGTATCTTGTATTGATTCGTTTAAAGGTTTACCTGAGGAGGAAAGTGGGTCTTGTTCTTATCCTCTATCTTCCCATCTCTGTATCTTGTATTGATTCGTTTAAAGGTTTACCTTTCAGACCTTCAATCATGGTGCCGTCATCTTTCTTGTTCTTTAATTTGTAACTTTCAATGTTTATTTATGACGAATCCGAACCGAGTATGGTTGCAAATAAATGATCCTAATTACCTACTTTACCTGTTTGAAAATTTATTATGTGAAACTGAGGCTAGATTACTGGTAGTGTTTACCGGTATAGCGATGTGTGTTAAGCACTGTGTACTTGATACTTCCAAAGTCATTGTGGACATTTGGGTGGGATTCGAACCCATAACATTTTGCAAATTCTAGAGCAGCTGTATTACCACTGTTATCACCGAGATTGCCTGTAGAGGTATAGAGGCAGCCGTTACCGCACTGATTTGAGATTTTAATCTTGCTCTCCCGATGCATGTTTAACATTTTATTAGAAATTGACGTTAAAGTAGGCTAGTTGATTCCATTTTGCTTTGATTCAATTTATTCTTTAAATTAATCAGAGAAAATTCCAATGGGAAAGGTGCTTGTGTGGTCAGTGAGTAGTGCTGCATGCATTGTGTCCATAGTTTGGATTTCCTTCCTTGCAACGGAAGATCCAAAATGGTCAAAATCAAAGACTTTGTTCCCTCAGCGACTGTGGCATTTCAGACAGAACAGATCATCAAGATAACTAATGTCTAAAAGCGTTCAGCATCACAACCGTTTCTAAAAAAGTACTTTTATATTAAGTTAGTATATTACGCATGAGAGAATAAATCATTTATGACATCCGCAATTATGACGATGATCTTCCTATTGTAACTAAGCTGCCCGCAACAACCTTAGTCAATAATTGATAAAAGGGTATTACGAGTTAAGTGGGTAGTCTAAGTGGAAATTATGAAGAGTCTTAGACTGTGTTGTCGATATGGGAAGGTTACAGAGGGGCAGTTCTGAAATGTGCATCCCTGTGGAGACATAATTTGCTCTTTCCCATGTCCCTGTACTTAAGATGTTCCCTATATTATAGACTTTATATGTACACAACATGTCTTGTGGAGCACCCCGGTCTTTAGAATTTCCCTAATAAGTACCTTTTATTTTCCCTATTTTGTTCTGATCTTGGTCTTCAGAGGTACCGAATATAACGAGAGCACTGCATCACATCATACCACCGGCAATATGTCCACATTATTATTAATTTGTAGAAAAGGCTGAGAACGAGCGTCCCGTGGCGGTTACGCCATGCACCATTCCTATCACTCAGTGCGTCACGTGACAGTGTGCAACCATATACCCACCATCTTAATCTGAACGCCCCAACATGAACATGAGCTGCTTTAATTAAATCATCCCCGAAATTTGCCCAGGCGTTACACCAAGAATCGGTGGCGTAACAGTACGCCGTAGGCAAAATGCTTACCTGCTGTGACTTGTAAAGCTATACGTGAAATTAGCATTTAGGTTGAGAAATCAAACAGATTGCGTCTACATGGGAGTTTTTCGTTGCAAAATTGTGTTTTTCCCCTCTTCATTCGCTCATGTTTAATAGTGGTGGGATGGACATGATCAGTGACCACATTGAAATGATAATTTTTGGTTGAATAAATACAAATTGACCAGAGTGAGACGTGAACTGTCCAGTGACCTCTAGATTATCGTGCCGGTTCAACATCTTTAGCATAAAAGTAAATTTTGATAACTCGAATGTTTACTTGAACCTTTTATTTAGAGCTTTTTCCCCCAATAGCTGTCGAAATCAAACGTAAAAATCTGCGAACAAATGTGTTCAGTGTTACAAATATTGTGCACACCCTTTTATATAATAGTTGTGTCACTGTATTGACTAATGACTAAATGTCTTTGTGTGGTACAACAACAGCACCACTTTATCTTGCTGACATCGATTTTATTTGATGCATCGTCAGATGATGATTGGTTTACAAACTCACATTACAAACACATGAAGGCTTTGATGATCTATCTCAAAAACTACCGGCACTGTGGCCTATAAATTTGTAAATCCTAAATAAATAAACCAAAATATGGCTGTATACTATATATTATTCATGCATTATCCACCCTTTTCTGGAAGAGACTAAGCATACTAAATTGAGTTCCTTTGGTCTGCACAAAAGAGAATAAATTGGTGTCACCTTAGACTTGTGAGACCATCAATCCAAGTCACGCGGTGTTCTTGCGTTTTCCTGACATTTCCATTTCACCCCTTTGTTAAAGGAGGAGTTTTTTTTACACCTTAGAATCCATGAATATTTTATATTTATCTTTTGAAAGTTTCTGCTGTATCAATCTTAGTTGCTAAGTTTTTGATAGTGTGATATTACAATACGATTTACAATTGTAATTTGTATTACATTGGCAACTCATCTTAAATTAATCTGTGTGCTATGTGAAACCAAGCCCCGGTCTCGTTGCTTTTGGTTTTTGAATATGAAATTTATCAACTCCGTGGTCTGTCTGCCAAAGGGATGAATAAATTTGACACCCTTTTTGAAATAACAGTCTATGGGCAAAAAACACACCCCATTCGGCTGAGAATTTGTGCCATTACTACTTGTGTTTCTTGTAATTGACTTTGAATAGCTTGAATTCCATCAGTAGCCTACGACAAGTAGTCTGGAATACAGTTATCAATGAATAGGGCAACATAGTTTGGGTTTTGTTCTTTCAGGTGAAACTCATAATGGACATTTGGAATGTAAAGTACAATAGGGCCATAACTTTTGTCAGTTATAGAGTTAATAATGAGTTCTGTATAACAGACTGTGCATCTTATGCAAGTTTATTCTTATGAGCTTAAGTTTTGGTTTGTGAGGGCATGGTTTCATGCAATTGCAAGTAAGAGGTATTTAGGTTTTGGGGCGTTGGCCCGTCAGATCACCATGAGACAGCATTGAGGCAAGACTTCTTTATCCCACTGCTGCTGAGGCTTGTGATTGCAATGTGTGCCGACGAAGAAGACACGGCAAGCTTTTAGACGATACCCCTTCCACAACAACTGTCTTGGGTAATTGACATTGGTAAATATACACCTTCATGGTGCTTTCGAGTTTCAAAATTATTTGATTAATTTCGACGCTTGCATTCACCCCATCGTACAAAGTTTCGGGCTTAAAGAGGGGAATAAAATTACCTTCAAGTGGTTGAAGGTATATAAGAGATCGTGCACACTTTTTTTTTTTAATAAGAGAAAAAACATCACGCACAATTAATAATTTAAAGAGTCGAGACCACACATGTGTGTTTACTTAAAGTTCTCTTATAGCGCTCCAAGTGGTAACATAAACAGCAGATTGTTTGATATGTATTGGAAGTTCACATTGGGCATTATTTCAAAATGATATTTTTTTTTTTTTAACTGAGTATAAGTGAAAGTACTTTGTGTTAGTGAGATATTTTGAATAATATAATATTAGTTAGTTTTTCATGTTAAAATAGAAGAGCATGAACTCTTTCTAGATGGTGTTATAGTATGGTAAGTGTGCTCGTCTTTTTACTAGTTAGAGAGTGTTCCAACTGTGTTTAAATTTTGGTATATTTATCATCAAGGCTGTAAAGGGCTGCACATTGTCGTTAATAGTTTGTTATGGCTACTGACGGTTAAAGCATCGGGCTGAGAAGAGGCCAAATCTTTTGAACCCTTTCTTCATTTTGAAGGATTGTATCGATTAAAAGCCCCTCCAACGGGATTAGCCTCCTCCCTCACCTCTAAGTGGGACTAACCGCCAACGGTTATGCGGATCACTATGAGAATTTGGCTTTAATCTTCTTGAATCATTTAAACCTTTATCCAATACTGGTGACACCTCCGGCGAAGCTGAGGTGTCACTTTGGGTGTCGAACCGTCCAAGTCGGCAAATATTTTGATGTAGCTCCCATGTTTGTCTGGAAGTGTGAAGAATCTTTAAGTAAGACTGAAGAACAGTTAGCATGAATTGTTTGAAGGCTTCACGTGATGCTGTCACTTTCTGAAAGGATGCTTGACAAGATAATGATCGATTGTTCGGAAAGTACTTATATGCCCTAATACAGTGGGCCATAAACTGGATTGTCAATAAAAAATTAATAATGTATTATTGTTCGTTCGCAATTTTGGAGAGCTCGAATGCCTGCATATAAGTCCCATACGTTTTGACAACCTTAAAGTAAATCTCTATATGAACAATCCGTCGTTTGTACTAAATCTTTAAAAACCTGTCCACAACATGTACTGATAACACCTCGTGTGACAGAGCTATCGAATGCTGTCAGAAATAAATACTGACCTGGATGTAGAAATGTACTTTTGTAGTAAGATGAATGACTTTGCACAAGTCATTGAGTTTCACGAGATGTAGATGTAGATGTAGATGCTGTATGATGGACATGCCGTTAATTGTGATTTTGTAATTCCATAAAAAAAAACATTGTCACGTCGTTGCATTGGAGAGGACTCCCTCATTAAATACCAAAATACCCACTTTTAAGCTGACAGCATCTATGCAATACATTGACAATTCCATTTCCTGAGAAATAATATTTGATTAAAATGAAGAATTTATTTTTTGTGGAAGTCATTGTGTGTTTACACTAAAAACGTGGTGGGAAAAAAATATGTGGCAAGCCTTTCAAAGATATATTAGGAACATGAAGTACAAAGAATGTCCATACTTTCTCGCCATTGATTCTCCCCAAGCTATATAGGTATAAGTAGTTGTTGAGGTTGGGCGATAGATGAACTGACGCAGCTGACTGAAGGCCCAAAGACATTTTTTGTACCTAAAGAAAGTAAATTGTGAAATATAGACGTAGTTGACGTTTTTAACAACACTCAAGTCTTGGGCCCCAGGTGCACGTGTTCACGTTTAGTTTGCAAGAGCTATAAGGTGTTTAAATTGTCAGTTTTTGTTAGACAAAAGAAGGGGATCCTCTTTCTCTTGAAATGTAAATGAGAGCACGACGTGTCCTCTTCTGGTTTGTAAAAAAAACCGAAAGTGTTTAGATTGTCGTTTTGTGTTATAGGCAAATTAACGATGGGGAGCTAAAAGTCTTGAAGTACATCTGTGAAGCAAGAGTTTATCTCTCGTGTCAATAATGGTCTAAAGGTCAACATCTTAATTGCTTTGAAGAGTCAATAAGCATTTACTCTTCAGCTTTTTCTTTCGGCTAGTGTAATACGCAAATCACTTAGCTTGAATGACAATTAACATTTGCTCACTGATTTATACACTTGTTTTCGACTTCGTTTAAATTTAACATCTTGCAAAAAATTCAAAGGAACACTGATAGTTCACTGTATTTTGAAGGCAGTCATGTTAAATTATCAAATAAGTGGACACTGGCCTGTACGCTTATCGACTGCAATTATGAATACAGCACTATAGTACTGAAGTGTTTTGAGGTCGAAGAAGTATGAAAGATGAAAGGCAAAAAGATGCACCCAATCGAATGTGAATATAATAAGTCTGCAAATTCCCCGACCGTCCATAAAAGAATGTCACTTTGAGCATAAATGCATGACTTATTGGGTGTATTATGAGTTTGATGAGGGGAAAAAGTACCTCAATATGTGCGCCGTCACGTCTCGAAGATTCACTGGGAATAGCTGATCAAAGTTCAAGAAAAAATGCCCTGACTTTTCTATTGCTATTCATGATTGCCCCTTTCCTTGATTCAATTCTAGAATGGCTCTTTTCTGTTCAAATCATGCCTGGGTCCATGTGTTACCCAAATGGGATTAATGAGTGCAAATTTCTCGTTAAGGAGATTGTTTTCGCCCCAATAGTCTGCAGTAAACGTTAATATTGTGGATGTAAAAACTCAAAAACGTGCCCATGCACTAAAAACATTCCACATTCCACATCCGCGTTGTTCAAGACATATAAAGTAAAACGTACTTTCTCTTACGACTCACTCGTTTTAAACTACAATTATTTAAGCTTCGAAGTCTCTCGTTCGGTAAAAGCTTATCCTTTCATGCAGTGACAATTACAGTTTGTGAGAAATTTCATGTACGGTGTGGGAATAATACTTCAGGCTTTGCCATTATTAAAACTCTGTCGTCAGGCATCAATGAGGTCGACCCAGTTTAGAAATCTAACAACATTTGGCTAATTACCGGTACAGCGATAAGCTTACAAACAAATAAGCCACGAGGATATTGACACAACAGAGCGACTGCCAACTTGAGGGCAAGATAGCCCATTGCTAGATAGCAGACAAGTTAATCTGGAGGTCATAGGTTCAAATCTTGCTCTTAAGTCATGTTCTGCGTGTGTTCAACCCAAAACGTTGTTACATCTTTAATGTATTCCCAAAGATCACCTTCGAGACACGAATGCTTCAACGTCTGTATATTAAAAAACAACAATTTGTATTATGCCCTTTGGTTCGGCTGTAGACTCTTCTTCACCCTTGCATCCATTGATGGGAAAGGCATCAATGACAACGGAGCTGTGGGATTACCAGAACAGACAATCTCCTCGCTCGATGTTTTCTCTTCTATTCCCCTCAGAAGTCCTCAAGGCTCTTGCTTCTCCTTGAGATGCTGTCATCGCTTCAGGGTATCCTAGATTTCTTTCACAATCACACACCAAACACTAATTAACAACGGGGGGACTGTAGTTTAGCAAACAGGATACCGCTCAAGTGTACCTTTGACGAGTACGCGGTAGAAGTAACACATGTTTGTCAATGGCCATTGAGTTTAAGGCACCTCTTCGTAGATTTTTCAAACTAAGACTTAAACCGCTCCGATGACCGTTAGATAAAGCACTATAACCGGATCACAATGATATGATGTTGTGACCGTTGTATTGCTTCACATCAAATAGCACAGTGTATGTTTATTCAGTTATTGTTTCGGAACGTTCCGTGGGTCTCTCAAATTCTTTCTCCGGAAAATACTGGGAGAAGGAGGAGGACATCTTTGACAAGGGAGCAGGGACACTGTTTGTAAACGGTTTGAATAAGGATTAGGAGATCACAAATGGATCCACGGAATCGGCTCAGCCCGACAGAATAACGGATAATCCTCTTTCTCCCCTTTATAGAATCGTAGATGTGTCCATCCATGCAGTGAGGCGATTTTCTAACTCATACTTTATAACGGTTTTAAATCATGGCTGATGGGCAAACAAACACTTAAGAACCACATCAACATCTTAGTGCGGCCATCTTGATTTTTCCTCTATTGAAGTTGTAACAAAGCCGAGGATGGATAGTCCGCTTCATTTTTTTTTACAATGAATGTTACATTCATTACTGTTCCTGGATACAAGGAACATGACCAAGATGGTGTCGTCATGAAAATGGTCGATACTCATGATCGAAAATTGATCTTGAAGACGTTGAAAATGAAAGTGAACCGGTATATGAACTTTACAGAGTGCGACTTCAATTGCAAGTCAAACAGCTTTGACAAGTGATGGTTAATAAAAATGTGTTCTCTATACCGCCTGATGGTTGAATTTGTCTAATCAGTTTACTTTAACTCTGATACCGGTAACAAATACTGTAGTTAACTTGAGAAGCATAAGGTTTAATTTCCTATATCAAATGACATTGTGCAGAAAGGTCGCATAAGATATATATTCAATATTATTATAAAATAAGTTTTGCCAGGGTAATATTAGAATATAAAATGCAGCGTCTTGCGTCTCAAGTGACATGGACATAATATGCACAGAATATTACGTCTTTGATATTGGATGACATTTACACAAGCAATATCTTCCAAGAAACACGCAACAATGATTTTAATCTCTTTACTTTCGAAATGCTGACAAATAACATTTTAGGCACCATGGGAACCGTCTGCCAGGCGCGTCGCACAAGTTTGGCGGGATACTTGACCAGGATTCGCATGGAAAGTGCTTAGACTTTGTATAAATGATCCCAAACAAGTAACAAAATACGTGTAGACTGCTGACCCATTGAAATCTAAAGCACTGCTCCAGACTAAAACAATCCACTTGTCAAAGATTCACTTAAGAAATTGTCTATGAATTGTTGATTTCGGTCTAAACTAATGCACCGAAACGCATCAAACGAAGAGCCGCAAATCATAAGACGTATTTTCATATATTTACACAGGCATGTGCATTTGTCCTACTTTAGTCTGTTTTTCTTTTTGTTTGCCCTTGGAAAAATCTGATTTGTGTATATTAATAAGGCCCGAAGAGTTCTTTGCAACCTATACACTATATGTACAGTACATGCACATCCATTGATACTCGATACAATTATCCTACTTGTTTTGTCCAATGACCAAGTGTCATGCCTGTATACACCAGTCTTTCTTACAACATCTCCTTCTGCAATCACTGTCGACATAAATCATGATTTTAATTGAGCATATTTCAAACCAATTACCGTTACCGCAGTATCAATAGCATTATCGCTCTTTGCTTATCATTCAATAGGTTTGATTAGTCGTTATGTACAGATTCAATCAAAGCTGGCCGGTGGTTTGTCGTGTTTAAACGGATGTTGACCTGTGACGTCATGTAAAGAATGGCGTCTTTGACGAGGGTAATGGAAAGCAAACCATTTTACAGCTTTAAATGAACTCGAATTCGTTTTCAAACCTTGTATAATCCCAAAACGAAGATAAAGTATTATGGAAACAATAGTACATGTTCTGGTCCGGGTGCTCTTGTGTGCAAATAGGTACAGCTAGTGGGTCAAAACTTCAGGCCATGGAGGAACCATTTGTTTGCGTTTATACCATAGGTCCATTTGGTTGGTATACCACAAGCAATTTGCAACAGCTAATTCTATTTCCTCAAGTGACAGTAAATTTGATATTAATTTGTGCAAACTCAACTTGTGCAAATCGTTCAGAAGAGATACGAAAACACTCGTTTCAATAAATCATGACTGACACTGGATATTTATTTTGACCTTTACTTCACGTCTCTTCCGTGTGCCTATTTCACATTTACCAATACATTGTGTCAGGCAACATTAATGTAGACATTTACATGAGTGACCCTGTACTTCCAGGGCCTTTCTGGCAGGCAAGATACTGCACAGTGGTCTTTTATGGGAAACTCTACATTTTGTGACACAATTTCCACATAAATTAAAGATTTATTTAAAGTACAACCGAACTTTATGTTTGAAATCTGCCATTTGTTAATATCACATGGTGGATACAAATCAGACATTGCAACCTCCGTGAAATATATACTGTGCTCTTCCATTGAGCTGTGTACAAATCAGAAAGTCCAAGCTTTTTGGCTCTTTAGCAAACATGTGTTATGATGTCAAATAATAATATCGCATGGATGGTCTACACAGCTACCCTTAAACATGAAACAAAAAATAACAGCATATTCAAGTAATAAAGGTGAGATAGATGGTCCCTGTCAGCTTTTCATTTGTGTATGTCCTGACACCATTGTCATGTTAAAATTAAACTTGACATTTTTATATGAGTCATTCTTCACAACTTTGTTAATTTATGATCATCGATTCCCAACTAAACATAACCACTCAAAGAATCCTGCATTTTTTTCTCCTTTCCGCTGTAGACGTATTTGTCGATTGTCCCAGGCGGTAATGCGTTCGTGATTGAAAAGGTGTCACATTAAATACAACAGGGTTGAGTGTTCTGCAAACGTTTTTAATCCTGTTTCAATATGCTTGTTGTATTTGAACGGGCGCTCTCCGGGGCGACACAGACGCAGGGAGTGAAATTTAGTCACAGGTTTGCGCTGCAAAAGATGCAAAGTGACAGAATGGAGTGCATTTGGGTCAACATATTTCGGTTGAATTAAAGGTGAAAAACAATCAATTTGTATGTAGTGAAAATTTTAAAAATCTCTTTGTGAGTGGCATTGGCTTTGAGAGGAGCCTGTTTGTATGCTGCTCGACGTTTCGCTCAGTGTGCTCTGACTGTCTTCAGGAGAAAAGAAATACAGTTGCATGCATGGTTATCATTTCCAATGGTCTAGTTTTATACCTGTCTTTGTGTTCTTGTCAAAAGGCCCTCCACTACAAGCCTTGGTTTATTAAGATCGTACCCTCCACAAGTGTATGTTGCATTCTGTTCAGGATTGAAATAAATGTAATATTGCATTGAACATAACTAAAATATCACATAATGAAAAGTCTGCCTACTATTAATTTTTTTAATAACGGGTCGGTTGTTGCACAATGCATGTTGCACACAATTCGATTGACAAGGCAAATCATCGTTTAAAATGTGCTTGTATACAGTTCTTTGTCAAGGCCATTTGATGGAAATAAATGTTATTTGAATAATGAGTCGGTTATTGCACAATGCATGGTGGACAGCATTCGATAGTCAATGCAAATTATCATTTGTATTCTATTTGCATACAGTTCGTTGTCAAGGCCATTTAAATTTCCCAGTGAGTGATAATAAATTTTTATTTATATATCTATCTACTAGATTTAGATTTGTCCAATTTAATTTCTACCTCCATGTGTATGTATGCCTTCTTACACGTGAATATGCGTCTTGCGACGAGTCTTAATGTTGTATCAGCAGTCATGCTTTGCTCCCTTAATACACTAGAGGCAACCGTCTTATACTTCTGTATCAACATTTATATTGACAATGCCTTTCCAGACTGAACAATATAGAAGCAATGATATCATGATCGACAATATACTTTAGGTTGAATTAACAATGATAGGGTTTTCCCAAACATTGAAAACATCTTTCTCTCTTGTGCTAAGATAAAAATCAAAACCCGGGGACAATTATTGGTATAGGTTTTTGATTCACGACTGGACGGATCAATGCCAGTGTATATTACACCTGTCTTGGATTTGATCATTGGTCATTTAAAAGTATGATTTGGGTTTGTTCAAACTTTAAATTTTACCCAGTCAATTTCCTTTGTGGTTTATCACTTGATATATTACAGTAGGTCGTCGAAAGCAAGGCATATATTCCACTTTCATTTTGTTTTTCTGCTGCGTTTGTTCGAACCGAGTCATTTAATTAGGTGAACTGTCGAGCTAGGGTCTCTCCTCTCCATCCCTAGTAGAGTCTCCTGGATTACTGAGGCTGTTTGCACGGTCAAATCCTTGCCCCCACGGCTGTGTTTTTACCATCAGGTCAAGTAGCATGACCAAGTTCGGCAGAATTGTGACCTAAATACTGTGACAGAATGGATTACTGTACCCCGAAGCCACTGCTTTAAGCTTAGTGACTCTATTAATTCGTCGCCAGTAAATAGACTGGCAATAATGGCGAATATAAAAAAAGGTATTGATCTCCTTGCAATTCCCCTTGCGTTTGATTTGATGACAGTTTTGAAGTGTGCTGAGAAAGAGTAAATGACAGAAAGAGGAAAAAACACGTTTTTGTCGTGTAGTTAGTCCAATTAAACTACATGCCCTATCATAACAATTGTGTTAAACTACCCTACAGTGTAATAAGTGATTAGTTTTACAGATCTTTAAGTCGATCCGATTGCGCATCCCTGTCATAAGATTTTGTTTCAAACGTCAAAATTCGCAGAATATGTAGGAACGTATCGAATTAAAGGAACACCTACTCTGTCTTTACAATTATCGATGTGTACACACGTGTTTTTTACAGAGTGATAATTTATGGTTTGAATTCAAGATTAAACCAAACGGGACACTAACTGTGTAAATTTGAAATGATTTGTGGTTGAACAAAAACAAATGTCGTCTAGAGTAGGTTTTGAATCAACGACCTCCGGTTTATCGTGCCCCGCACTCTACAAACTGAGCCATCTAGCCCCACATGTTGTCAGTCTCCCTAGTTTGTTAAATTAATTATGTGCATTAGTGTCTAGCCTTCCTACTACATTGACGGCCAATAGTAGGTTATTAGTGATGGCCAACACATCCACCCACAATTTAACATTCTCAAGTGGAGGGAATACAAAACGGTCCTGTTGGTTCTGAGAGTATCGGATAAACTATAAGTTGTCTACCATCTGCGAAACCTCTCACATTCGGTGGGATATTATTGAGAGTGTCGAATGACGGTTGTACTGACTTCAACTTCAAATTACACTAGACAGTTGTATGTTTTTGAAATATTGATGTTGACCTATAAATTTTAATGTAAATTATGTGCGAGATTTAAAAAATAATTATTATGGGAACTGGAGCAGTTTTGGTGAAATCCCATTGAAATATATAATCCAAGTGTTGTATCTTTGATCATCTATATGAAAATGTTTCGCAAACTATTGATATGTCCAAATATGCAAGAATGATTTTCATTTAACGAAAAAACATTTACACTTACATATTGCCATCTCAACACTTAGCCAAGATCAACAGAAAAAAAAACTGTGCCAACATTCACATTTCTGACAATGCAACTATTCTGTGACTGGAAACACCGAATTGAAAATTAAACTGGACTAGCAACCTCATTCAAAAATGGACAACACCCCCCCCCCCTCTCACAGCCACACACCAACAACATAACTCTGTCATATTAAATATTCATAGTTTTGGTTCCAGGCACTTGGAGCAACAGAACACCAGCAGACGAGGAAATGACTAAAATTGAATTGCAATGACATCGGAATTTTTCTATCGATCATAATCTAATGGCGACAGCTCAGTCGCACACCTCGCCAACGCCTCCTTATAGAACCCCTTTCAGATTTCACCATGCACACACGAACATGAGCCTTGCTGGCACTTCGTTCAGGGTCCAATTTCACAGAGCTGCTTAAAATACCTAAGCTCAGAAAGAATAATGCTTACCAGAATAAGGTTACCAGTCAAAATAACATATACGTAGATGGAAGAAGAGTTGGGTGATGTTTGCGGTAAAGTGAAAATCTCTTTTGAGTAGATGGTTCTGAAAAGATAATCCAACGTTTCAATCATCATGATCTGATCGTCTTCAGGAGAAATACCATACCACATGGTATGCTGCTTATTTGTTGCTTTCCAAAAACAAAAATACAAACATTTCTGCATAGGCAGCTGGAAATTTGCCTCAGGTAGCTTGTAGTTCGACCCAAAAAGATAACAAATATTATAAATAATAAACATTATAAAACCAAGGTCGTCTCTTGCTTACTCCCTCCAAGCAATTCTGTTTTTGATCAATGCATTTCTTGCCTTTGAGCCGCCCCTGTTCTCACCTGCCAATGTTAAAACCTAAGACTAAAATAAAACCCCGGGCGATTCAAAATGGAAGAATCAGGAGTCATACCGACACGAAAGATGCCTTTATACCCAATACTTTATCGGATATGCTGTACCACGACCCATGCATGTTTCGACGACACACCTGCGGGTATGGGTTATCGACGTCTTTACAATCAGACGGCATCCACAGAGAGAGAGGAAGGCTCCTATATTCCAGGGGCCTTGTGATTTCTTTCCCCTCCTTCTCTTTCTACTCATTATCTCTTGGGCTTCTGCCTTGACTAGTTGGGATATTAAATCAAATGAATGCACGAAGCCATGGTGCTGCAGACAACATATCGCGAAATGGCGACGTTGTGTGAATGTCGATATCGACCGGAGTGGCATATATTCAGCTAGAAGTGTGCGGTACTCAACATAGTGTATATCGTATACGATACTAGAGACTTGAAGGCAATATTGACCACAAATAAGCTATTCAATGAAAGTATATAAAACTATAGTATATTTGAAAGTTTCATATTATTATGAGCTTTATCGGGCTTGCAGAAAGACATTGTAAACAAGTTTGGTTAGAGTTGTGGTACAATCATAGTGTATACCATATACGATACTAAGGACTTTATAACACTATATTGACCATAACATTAGATATTCAATGATATAAGTATAAAACTATCATGGTATAATATACTATTATTCTAGTATATTTCAAAATACAAGTTTTATACTATTCGGCTAGATATGTGTGGTACTTCACATAGTGTATCATTCAAGTACAATGGTTATTTCAACCAGTTTCATATTGCCCTGTGTATAAGAAACAACAAAGTCATTTTCATGAAGAAGATCAGAGCATATTGATCGACACCTTCCTTGAGTCGACAACCATCGGTTCTTTTCAGAACCAACACTCATCAAAAGAGATAATTCACATGGTGTAACCGCAAACCTCTCTTAGTTATACTTCCACCATACAAAGTTTCAAATCCTACTCTAGAAAGACAATGTGAATAACACCTTTTAAATATAAATGACCTCGCAATGGTATCTTGCTATACAGAAATAGTCGCCAAAAGTGGTCGATGAGTAAAAGTGCACGACAGACACCCATGACGAGCTGGCAATTAGCATAATCATAACAGCAGGGTATCTTAATGACCATTAACTGCGACCACAATGACTCCCTAATTAATAAACTATATTAGAGGAAATTACTTGTGGTATTTGCCAATAATTTGTCAGGTGAAAGTGACTGTCACTATGTAGAACTCAAGGCCAATGAGGGCTGTAGGTGATGGGTGGATGTTAATGAACATTTCAAATAAGTTCTTGGCTTTGCTGGTGTAGAGTGAGGTAGATGTAATTTGGTTTAAAGCTTTATCATAATATCTGATAGAATATTTCAAAATTGCTTTTTTGAAAAGCTGATGTTGAATACAAAAAAAAAAAAAAATTACAAATTGAATCAGTTGAATTTTTTTCACAACCATGAACATAAAATGTTACTATATAGGTAGTTTTGATCTAGAGAAATTCCATTTTCACATGTTTCTATTTTCAGTCTCGTAAAATGAAAGAGAGTCGTTAAACGGCAGTAACTTTTTATTGGGGATCGAAAGACATTGTTACTCATGTGCTGCCACAGTAGCCCGGTAGAGCATACACTGCAGTTGGTTGCCTGTAAAAGTTGTCTCGTGCGACAAGGCCCTACGATCTAACTATTCGACATGTACAAATAATAGCTAAAGAATTACACCTCATTCTAACATAAGCTTTTCCACTATGCGAAGAATATTCGATTGCTCTTTTTACGCCAGGATTAACTTATTCGTACGGTATTTAAACAATCTAACACGCCTTACCTACATGTCTATGGCTTTGAGTTCTTTCTCTGTATGACGTATTTGGCAAAATGTTTTCTAAGCAAGCAGGAGAGTCCGATGCTGGCTTACAATATAAATAAACCGATTATTTCTTGATCGCACACAACTCTCCAACTCGAATGATTAAACAAACTATCGTCATCTAACGTGCAGCACGGCAGAACAATGTGCATTGAATAATTAATGATATCTTTATGTGGGATACAAAACAAACATCCATATCAAGAACTGGCCTTAGCTAAAATGCTTTTGAGAAAATAGAATAAGAAGTTTCAAACTTCTTACCAAGCTAAAGGATCCGTAGTATACAAACGCAAGTGGCTCTGCATGACGTTTCGACCAAAGCAGAGTCGTTCTCGAAGGCTAAATGACTCTGCAAGGGTCAAAACGACAGGCCATTACCTATTGTGCAATGCAGTTTTGTATGACTTTGTTTCCAATAATATAGAGTACTCATCTCAATCAATAATAATGCATAACAAATGCTACTAAAAATATCTTAAAACGGGAAACCTGTAATAGACTATCCTTGAGATATTCTTGAATGAAAGTGTCTATATGTATAAAGGCCGGTTTATAGTCGGTCGCGCGATGGTCGCGCGACGAAAGTCTTGCGCGCAATCCTAAGACTAAGGCCTAAAAACCGTGTCTTTTTATGATCGCGCGTCAAGATTTTCGACGCCCGACCATCGCGCGACCGACTATAACTCGGCCTTAAAGCTTTCAACTGGATATTCACGTGTTATAGCCATTATAATGATACTTTTATTGCTTGGTTAATGATTTTTATAACCCCTTACGTTACTATTGCATTAATGGGACAAACTTTAATAGCATTATTAGATATTGATGAACCATCGTTTTGCTGTAGCATTTTACTTTAAGTGGTTTAAAATGATTATTGTGGATAAGGTACTGGAAAGTTTCAAGATACATTGATGAGAAATATAGTTCAAAATAAAATAATTCAATATTTTTTGAAGAGATGACTGTTTTTGATCTGAGTGAGTATGCAATTTAAATACCAAATACTTTGTCACACAATATCTTGCATGAATGGCCTGGTTAAATCATGAGCCCAAACGTAATGTGTTCAGATGAGCGTACATAACGGTATTCAAGTGAAAAAATGCGTATAAACATCGGTATAAAACCACTTGTTTGCCCACAAAACAAAGCCTTTGTTCACGATGCAGGGAGGCATGGGCCCATTTCCCCCAACGATTTCTTACACAACTCTCAGTTTGCGATTTGGGTACTAAAATATTTTGTTTTATTCATCACGTCATCTTTCTTTGAACCTGAATATTGATCAAAGTCATATGACTACCGAACTTCACCTTTGAATTGAGACGTTTAAATGATGCTATAGCTAGCTATATTCACTCTATAGTGTGTTCATACCCAAACCAACCACACCCAAGCGACCTCAAGGGAATATTTTGTAGATTTTTACATCCGTATTTTCTATCTTGCTGATGAATGGTTGATCGATACAGACTGTTTGTATAAATAATGCCTCGCATTCAAAAATATAAAGAAGAGAAAAACTTAATTATTGGAATACAAGCAACGTCATCAACCCTTTAAATACCTCCCTGTTCACTCAGCCCATGAGTCAAGGCCATTTCGAACCTGACAGAATTATGAATCACTCAATGAATGAAACCAGCATTCCCCAGAAACAGACAAATTGCAATGCGAGTTCTGATCTCAGAGTCAAGTCGACCATCGACCAATGGGGGGATAATTGACGGATGATCCCGGTAGAAAAGTATTAATACTGACTCTAGAGGCGATCACCATGACTATAACTGATGGTCCGAGTGTTCGTTCAGCATCAAGTTGCCATTTTGAAGTTATATGTATTTATGGAAAAGTTTATCCTTTAGTTGTTGTTAACCGTTCGATTGTTTTGTTACACGGCTAAAGTACACAATAGTTAAACAGATATATAAGTATGCATTTTTATAGTAACAAATATATATAGTATACATTATAGTTACACATGGTATACCTAGAGTGATCTATTTCCTGCACTGCATCGATTTGAATTTAGGGGGGCAAACTTAACAAAGCGCGCGCAAACACCTCCGATTGCCCCTTCTGTGGTGGCCTACATCTCCCCTCAATTTGTATTATGTAGCTAAAACCGTCAAGGGCAAAAGGTCAGAAATTATAGTTTAGAGAGTGAGAGGGAAAAATGCTATTCTTGGATGCAGCTTTAAGCGACAGCATACTGGAAGGACTACAAACTATCAAAATAATAAATAAAAACCGCCGTTTCAAAAATTGAAATAATTTATCAAAAACCAGACGTAGTTTATTAAGGGCATTATGTAACGACACCATCAACAATGACTACGTTAATTAAAACCCAGATGAATCCCTCTGGACATGTGCACATTCGTTTCATTCAATTCTGGTTCACACACAAAACATCATCACACAATAAAACTGTCTCCAGGGTGATTTCCCGTGACATTTAAAGTTTCCTTCAGCTGGATGTAGCCATATTACTATGCACAATCAAATTCTCAATGTTAATTGCAAGCTTATGCATAAAATTGTATTTTTCAAGAGGACTGTTTATCTGTAGATTATTTCACGTGTACAACAAAAGGATTGAGTGATTTTCCTTGTTGCCTTGCATTGAAGTTCGATTCTCATGAAAATAATTGTCAGTTTACATGGGTTTGCATGACCACGGAGACTCCATTTTGCAACCTGTATTCCCTAATTTTTTTCACACAATATTTAGTACATGAAGCACGTCAATTTCAGTCGTAAGAATGATTCAAACTGGTTTAGATTCGTGTTTATTATATGCCTTCTTATTTTGTGGTTACTGTTTTTTGAGAATTTGTAATATTTAAGAAGATTTTATATTGCCCAAATTCCTTCACGATCATGCGGAATACTTGTAACGAGTCTTTGCTTAATCTATCAAATGAAACTTACACTGTTACTATTATATTATATATTGCAAACAAGTTTTAATGGCCTGCCGTTTGGATCATATCAGAGTCTTTCTCGAAGGCTAAAGTATGATATGTTGATACAACCTGTATTCTCTTATTTGTTTCCACAATATGAATGCACTGAGCACTTCAATTGCAGTACTGTGACTGCATAGATAATAAGATACTGTCTCGGTGTAATTGCGTTAATTAGTTATCAATATAGATTATACAGTTCAATTCCTTTGTTTATAATGACTTGCAATGAGGAATGTATTACCTATTGGCTACCACACAATTATTTATACTTGAAACATCGAACGTCTTTTTATTTCATAGTGTGTCTCTTTGTTCTTGCCAAAACAATAGCCATTATGTCATTCCGCAATGCTAAAAAATTGACAAATTGTCATGTCAGTAGAACAAAGTCGCAAACTCATGAGTCCGAAAACCTGGTGATAAAACAACAACAAATAACTATAGTTTTTTAGGACGCCGGGAAAGGGGACCAGACTTAACCAAGATAAAGAAAACGATAAAATCAAACACTATGATAAAAAAAGGCGAAGTCGAATCGATGAGAAAGTTTAACAGAGTATATAAGCTTTGGTTTGTACTTTTACACCGCGCTTTTTATCAATAATGTCATAAGGGAGAACTGGCGGTTTAATCAACCGAAAACGAAAACAGATCCCTCGTCTTACTTTAAGAAGAAAACTGTTCGAAATCTCATTTCTTGAGCAGCTGCAAGTCAAGATACGTATATAAAGTGTATGTACAAGGGCTGGTTTTGTGTGTGAGTGGGAGGGGAGGGAGGTGGGGGGGGGGTGGATTCCGTAACGATCGATGCAGTTCTATAGCAGTGAAAGTGACATGACAGAAATTGTGCCGCGATGCTTTTTGGTTGTCTACTCGACATCCGTAACCCTTAGGGTGTTGCCAAAACTACCGTGTAATTTATTCTCCATCTCGACGGTTTTCTTTAGAGAAGATTCTGTAATGTGTAAGAAGATTTAACATTTGCTAAAATCCCTCTATGAAGTTACACGCGTAATGTAACTTGTAATGGGTTCTTGATTAATACATCAAACGGATATTTTTGTTTGTCATCGTGTCCTCGTGAAACTGAGATAAGCTTAAACAACTTCTAATAATGGAAATTGAATCTCATTCATGCCAAGTTAAAACTAACTTCAATCCAGTCGTTAAATCTGTCGATTAAAGTTTGTTTTCAAATGACATGTAAAACTACAAGAATTTCACCTCTATAAGCAGAGTCTGCCTTTTTGGTTAAGATGACATTGAACAAACAAAATACAAACGTGTTTCACGCGCAACGTATTAGTTAGCTTGTTTTTTGCAGTCTTTCCTTGTCCACGATGCCCCACTTTACCATTTCAGTAATAAAACATATAATAGCGTGTGGCCGGATGACCTTGTGAATAAATTTCTCAACTTAATTAGCATAGTGCAAGAAAATGTCAAAGCTTTTATCTATGTGCACGGACTCATAAAAAGGTAGCTTCAAAATTGTTAGTGTAATATTAGGCATACATTTTTTGTGTTAATGTTTTGTATGAGTATGGATGGATACATTTGTTTTCACTTAAGCCCCTTACCCCAGTCTAATTATTTGTGTTTTATTTTACCATATTTATAATTATCAACGTGTTTGTCTTTCTTTATAGTGTCGCACAGTACCAACAAGAATTGTTTCACAAAAGGTTCCATCACTGTTGAACTGTTTCCACTTCCAGGGTAAGTACACAACTCCACATTACGGTTTCAAATCATTTCAGTTGTTTACAAATGACGGCACGTCACTGTTGTTTTTTTAGCCGTTGCATTGCTCTATGATCGCAAGTGCTGTTATAGTTTGCGGTCAGAAACGTTTTGCTTTTCTTTCACCCTTTCTCCTTTTAAAATAACAGTTAATGTACGGAGACAACTGGTGAGTTTTCCCGTTGTTCCTTTTCAAATGTTTACCTTTTAATAACAGGCATCAAAATATAACACAAGGGATCAGGCATTTGTAACATCAAGGCATTATACTGGAACATCAGTATTATTATGATCTTGCCAGTTATATAACTCATAGTATCATGATAGTTATTGTCATAGTCTTGTAAAAGTATAAAATATTGATACAAAAATATCAGTCGTAAGTTTGGGAGACTCAAAAACTTAACATACCCCAGTTGACTCCACATTGACTGCATATGGAAGTTTCAGGAAAGTCATCACAAATCTCGCAATCTACACACATTCTCATGTCGACATCATACACTGCTCCATCTGCGCAGACATCTGCAGAGGGTTCTATCTGAGGCAGACCCCATGTTCTATAGTCGCCCATTAGGGCCAGGAAGACCAGCACAACCACGAGTACCAAACTTTCCATGATTCTTTTAAAAGTGTGCTGTGTTTAAACCGAACTGCCCCAAGGGCCTCCAACCGTTAAAACGCTTCAAAACTTGAGTCCACACGTTGCACACGAAACACTGGCGCACCAATAAGTACGTAATAGTTCGTCACAGTTCATCTAACAGGAAGGAACACTTTCCATCAAGTCCCAGAAGTTGTTAGTCCCTTTCTTTTGAAATGAATTGTTTTAGAGAAGTATCTACTCCATGAGATGTTGTCCACTCGTCAACAGTTTGAAATTGAGACCACTTTAGGTCGAATGACAAGTGAGCTCCAACGGCGAGTCACCAACAACACCCCCCTAAAGGGGTAGTGCGGTGTTTTCTTATGCAAATAATCACTGATCGCAGCAGATCGATTCAGCGTGGTATGTGGGGTACTGTCACGGCCAAGCCCCTGCAATGGGAGAGATAATCCGCTTTGCCAGGGATAACCCTCACTGATGTTGCAGCGCTCAGCTGCTGCAGTGGTTTACTGGCTGCCATCCTCTTCTCTGTGCAATCCATTCCATCACCCACCAACTGGAAAACCACTACTAATAACACGGCCAGTTGTACGACATCGGCAAGCATAATATTATTGGCAATGCGAGGCTAATCATCGCGGGGGTCCTTTCAACAACTCTCAAGAACGTATACGATGAGAGCGAGGTACATACCCTGTGCGTGTACACACAGCACATGCGGATGCGCTCTCACAACCTCTCTCCTCTATGCCTGCGCGGTAAGCTCACTGCGCATATTGTTTTGAAAATTGACGGGGTGTCTGAGCATACAGCTTGGGGGATATCTAGCTAATCCCGCAGCATCTTGTCTTGATCGTAGCCAATCAAAAAAGTCTTGATGAGTAACTCCTCCACGAGGCTTTGGGATGATGGTAAACACACACAGAGCAATTATTCTCACCGCAGTCGAGGAGAGCGAGATGGCTTTTCCCTATGTGTTTCTGGTTTGGCTTTTTGGATTGAAGCACCGTACAGTATCGATTGTGCATGATGGGGAGAGAGCAAGCAGAGAGTGGGACCGAGCAGAGGGCTGTCCACTGTACATTATCAAGGTGTTAGCTTCGCTTGGCTGCCACATACCTTCCAAGTTCAAGTCTACCGTGACAATGGTGCATAGCAGGCTTGTACGTCGTTCGAACAACCACTCAAGACCCCATGTCTTAACCGTAGTATTATGAAGGCAGGCAGCATAAACGCTTTGACTGTTATTACCAAACCTCAGGCATAATTCTTATGTTCTCGCTGGTTGTTCGGGGCCATTCACGCATCAGCTCCGTTATGTGCTTAGTCGAACAGGCAGATTTTATTTTCAGCACGTTTTTATAATGGCATAATTATGTCAACTGCATATACTTTGAGTTAATAAACGGCCAGTGTCTGCGGCAAGACCAAATAAAAGTGTACATTGATATTGCCTGCGGGGTTCCTTACATGGACAGTTTGTACTCGGGTCGCGATGTAAATGTTTTCTTTCTTTCTTTATTTGCGTGCGTCAGTGTCACAAGTGGCCCTCCACTTTCATACAAGCTCGATCAATACACCGTACATGATACCCTAAACAGTCGCGTCCTCACGCGTGAATGCATTAGTGGAGTTAGTGACGTCACGGCTACGTCACAGCCCAACTTTTTGGATGCATCTGCCACGTGGGTCAGTGATCATTCCATGTTCTAATGCATGGTCACATATAGGGGCTACCTCAATGTCACAAGCAGCCATTTTCGCGATGATTGTGTTATGAAATCTTCTATTATACATTTGCAGCAATTATTACCACAAGCCGCCAGCCATTGTGTTAATATATAAATAAATAAAAACAGTTTGCATCAACAGGTGGTAGGACTTTGCCAAAATGTAACGAAGATATAATAGACGAAAGAAAAATAATAAAAAGCAGTGGCGCTCGAACATCCCAAAAGACGTGAAAAGCATGACCAAAACAAGATATTAATATGAATGACCTTTTGATTTGACCACCTTTGCAGTTTATTTTTTATCCCCGCCCCCCCCCCTTTAAAGTGATTCGTATGTACGGACACATGAGTGGCAACCGTTTCCTCACATGGCACAGTAACACTCTCCTCATAAAATATCATTACTGAACATCCATATTTTATGAAGATCAAGTTATTGACTTTTGCCGAGGAGACAGAAAAGGGGAAAAAAAATCCTGTGAATGTTTCCGCTCAATTGCATCACATTGCGTTTCTGGTTCGTTTAAAATTGTTCACACTTGTCTGCGACGACGACATGCTTTGGCCACACTGTGTCGAGTTCCTGTAGTCAACACATGCTCGAGTGTTGGGCTTGTTATAAACTCCACTGCATCTCTGTTAAAAAATGTTGCTATCTTGGGTGACAAAAGCAAATTTGTTACAGGCCTGCCGTCGATTTCACAAAGAGTTAGGACTCGTCTTATCTCGAATTAGGACGAGTAACTCTTCTTAACTTAGGATTAATCTTAAGGTATGCATGCTACAGTGCAGGGTTGGGATTCGTCCTAAGTCCTAAAATTAGTCTTAAGTTAGGAAGAGTTTTGTGAAATCGACGGCTGGATTTTTAATACACGGATGACATAGAGACCATGGCTTCCGTTGCTCCTCGTATTGACCTTATATTTTTGTAGTGCCCCTCTTTATACACAAGTTTCCCATAGACTTTAAGATTTTCCAGATTGTGATTTTTGCAAAACTGATAACAAATGTTGATATCCTGGGCGACAAAAGCAAACTTGTTCATATATTGCAGTAACATGCCCGGATTAACAAGAAGGCCACATCACAGGCCATGTATTGTGTTACTCATTGTTGTCCTTGTTGGTGCCCCTTCAGTAAGTTTCCCATTAGACATTAGGTTTTTCCAACGGAGGTGCCCTTTGCAAAATACAAATGGCCTTGCCCTCTGAAAATGAAATTCTAGGCCTGCAGACTTGTTGCAAAACTCGTGTGAATTGAATTCCAGTACTTTTTTTGGAGGGACAATAATAATAATGATGTAAACCAATATATTGTGGTTTCGACATGTAAAGTCGTACGACGATGATAAAACTGTAGATGATTATTCCACATGTGCTGATTAAAAATGAATGACTACAGGTGTATCATTGGGGACTGAACAATGTTATCCGGAAGTAATTAACAACGACGGATAAGAAGCAGGGTAGTCACATCGATCAACTAAAATCCACCGTCACATGCTTTATAACCTTTATTTTTTTTCCCTGGAGGATGAATTTTTCATTCTTTACCTTATACATGAAAAAAAGTGTTTTCATCAAGGACGATGTGATGACGTCATCGTCCTTTTGCAGCCTAAACGATACTGTACTTTTATATTACCGACTCTGCCGTATGTTTATTTGATAGCAATCATATAGTCGGTGTTTATGACTTTGTTGTAAAGCTGTAAATGATAGATAATACAAAACAACACCCGCGGCTCCCTCTTAATCATTCTGCCGATATTGTCAAGGTTAAGTACATCTAAATGTTTCAACATGTTTGCGTTGTCCTTTCTCATTATAATGTTTTAAAGGCAAGTTCAACATTTTTTTGGGTCACATCTATTCCATGTGTCAATTTCATCACCCTCTCATAGGCGTACCACCCAGTGGGGCAAGGGGGCAACTTCCCTGCCGAATTTAGGCAAAATAGTGGGGAAATTTCGACAGCAAGGAGGGACAACATTGGACAGAGAGAGTAAACAGACATTTTCCCCGGGATTATAAAAAATGTGTATGTCGTTATATATCTGGGTATGTACATTTAACTGTAATTAACTCTATTATGATAGGAGTCAGACCAGTGTCGAGTTCAAAGTTAATAGTAGAAAATTTAAACGAGCGTGTACAAGATGTATATACATACATGCAAGATTAGCCGGAGAGTATCACTGTCAGTTTCTCACTCGTGTAGTTAACTAACCCTCTAAACATCACTTGTAGTTCTAGGAAGATGTTAGGTTATACGGGAATAAAGTAGCGTGTGTATATAACTGAACCTCACAATAAAATAAAACGATGGCAATCAATTTCAACGTTCATTATTTATAACGTTACCTCCAGCTAGCGCATTTTTCATGCATTTCAAGATAAACATTACAAAGCATCACCGCCTCAATAATGCACATCGAATTGTAATGGCGCCGGTTGACTGCGCATGCCTGAACAAATTCTTTCAATTATGCGCGTTAGATATCATTGGCGAAGAAAGTTGATCTCATTTAGTATTTATACTGTAGGTAGGCTTATTGAATACAGCGACTGTCATCTTAAAGGGAAGTGGGTGTACTTTCAGTGTTGGTGGTGAAGTTTATCCAAAGATATGCAGATTTGTAAATGCAATTATCTGATTATCGGGAAGGGACAACTTTAATGCAATTCAGTTTACGTAATATATACGATGTGATTTGATTAAGTAATTTGAGCACAATATGTACTACACGGTTTGGACCCCATATTATCCTACTAAAAGACTATTCTTGTTCGGTAATAGCCTTCCAATACGAGTTCTTCAATTAGTGGTGCACATTCCTGGTGCACACAATGCCCGTGTATTGGAATTTGACCGGCAAATGTTTCCCATTGGTTACTATTAACCAGCAGCTAAAAAATGCAATGCTGAATCTAATTTCATTATAAGTGCCTCTCGTATATACATAAATAACCAATCGACAACATAGTTCATCAGATGCATATTTTAAGCATAAACTGCGAGTCAACTCGACCTTTCTTATAATCAAGCTTTGTACATTTCCCCCAATAAACCTGTGTTTGGCAATAGCGCAATATATAATCTAATATTATTACAACTGTCTCTCGTATAATACAACAAATAACCGTTCGGCAAAATAGTTCAGATGCACATTTTGAACATTCTTAATAAACCCAACAAACACACAAGCTGCGAGTAAAATACAGGCCTTCTATATAATGATCAAGCTAAATGAAAAGAAACTACGCATTTAATGCATATATTTTCCATTTGACAATAGTGCATTGACATACTACCTGAACGAGTTAGACCTTAAAATCAATTAGTTATTACAAATTGAACCTTCATCTGCCTGCATACATTTTGCAATGAATATATAATGCGTCATGACTCCGTGACGTCGTTCACAGTCACACACTCGCAGCTCAATTTGAGCTAAAATAACAACCCCAGCATGACGAGATGGGAACAGACAGCCTTCTCATAACAGTCTACCAGAGGTGAAATTATTCCTGTCCTGGTAGAAACAAGAGTTTTTTCTCTCTCTCTACTCTCCTCCCCCTGTCTTAATTTCCCCTTTACTGAATCTGTCCATTAGAACCGGTACGATGCACCGTCAAGGATATACATGGCATGGGTTTCCTATAGCAACGCTCTGCATCTTTCGTACAGTGATGCCCTCTGGGTGTTTGTGGCGCTACTCTTCACCGCAATCTCGCCGTAATGTCTCAAGAGGGCGCTGTTGATTAATTCAACCTGTACACAGCTCTGATTCAACCCAGTGCTCCGATTCACCAACATAAATTGTGGCTCCATGGTCTGACGTATGAATAGTGTTCCCGATTTTAAGATTAATGTACGGACATTCATGTTTACAGATGATTTCACTCTCATTGATCGAACTTGTGGAGTATGCAATGCTCTTCTAAAACTTTGTTTAAGCTGCAAAGAGCAATAAACAAACATTAATGTTGATCATTATTTTTCATAAGGTTAATTTGAAAAGAAAAAAAAAATGTAATGCGAATGGCCAAATAGGAAGACAGAAATCCATCACTTTAAATCAAAGTTTAACTTTGCAAACTCTCCCCCTAGACTTAAATTCCACAAAATTTATATTATTATTCTTAAAAATGATTTGCTGATTATTGAAAACTGAATGGAAATCTACCCAGCTGTATATAACGTCAAAAAACCTTGCCAACGCTCTCTGTATTTTCAACAAAAACACATGTCTTGCCCATGCGTATGGAACAATGTTGACAAACTAAACACCACCAAAATTGTAGTCGTCCTTCAAGCGCTTAGTTTGCACATTTCTAATATTTCTCTAATCGTTTTTGAGCTATACTTGTGCGGTACAATTTTCCACGGTGATTATAATGATGTAAGGTCGGCTGAGTCCCTCACTTCGACCGGCGGAAATCACGTTGGGCCGGGAGGGCTTCAACGACCATCGATCGGTCGACTCCGTGCTTGTTCCGTTAATAATGATCACTGTACACATGTTGCACAATTAAAGCAACACATACAATCAATTTGATGAAATAAAATGCACGCTGTCATGTTTATCGAAGAACAAAATGTATAGAGCAACTGTTCATCAATAGCGGATTTCTTCGTGCAAAGAAAATTGTAACTTCTAGAATCATAAGAAGCTATATAAAAATTACGAAAGTTTTTGTTTATTGGCCAACAAATTTGACCTAGTATCTTTATTGACAATGGACTTTTATGAAATGATTTTGAAAAGCAAATCCAGCTTTTACAATGGAACGAATTAAATAACAAAGATAATACGTTTCAAATCCAAAAGACACCCATCGTTGGTGCAATTAAAGACTTATTCACATCCGCGCTGCACCTTTGGAACAACCCCTGACCTTAACAAAAAGACGCCCTAGGTGGGATTCGAACCAACGAATCACCATATTCCAACACCTAATTTATAAATGTGGCAGCGGGTATACCGCATAAGTGATGGTATAACTGCCATCGTGGCTCAATCAGTGGTAGTGTGTATGAGTGCTTTGTATAATGCATTAAATCTATGTTTACTCAGTCTCCACATTCAAACAATCTGTGTGAATGTAGAAAAGCGGTCACACAGCATCGTGATTAAGTTCACCTTGTGAGCGCCATTTATTGTTTGTACGTTAGTCACCATCGGAGATACAGATATTAATTAAATTGGAAGGCAAAGCGTGTGCCTCAACGAGGTTCAGTGCATTGTTCGTGTTGACACGCAGATGCGTCTGTGCGCTCTAGGCACCGTCAGGTATTTCATTAGTGGAATGACATGATCTTCTTTGACGTGGTTTACTTTGCGATTTCAATAACATTGTCTGTGTGAAAGGTAAATGTTAGCACTACAGTCCTGTGAATGTAATTATACCCCCAACAAAGAGGAACAAAAAATAGTAACAGTAAAAGCACAATTTCGGTTTTACCTTTACACAAAACAAGACACACAAATAAATATATAAATGGGATTTAGACAAAGACAAAGTGACTAGAGTGAGATTTGAACCAACGCCCGCCAGGTTAACGGAGAGATTTCCCTTACGATGTACAATTTGGTAACAAAAGAGAAAATGAAAGCAATGAACAAAGCAAAATTGATGAAATAGATAAACAAATATGAAATACATATCTAAACACATGTTGTCTAACTTTCTTCATATAAAAGAGATAGGCTAGCAGAGTCTTTGTTTATTCATTAAAAGGACTACTCTGTGGTTATTCCTGGCCATTTTGAGGTTAAATAAAGCATGAGATCTATAAATATATAAAACCGTAGTCATAACCGAAGCCCCCTTACGGTTCTGTCAGACTGAACTGCACGCCTGACCTTCAACAACGCTTGCCTATGTACCTAACAATAAAACAGTAAATGCCAGTGCCGGCAAATTCTCGTCAAGTATCCATTAGTTGAAATGAAATATTGACACCTGCCTATGAGAGCCGAAGCTCATGGCGATTTACAACCTTGTGATTTCACCGGCGTTGCAGAGACACTTGTGGACATTTTGAAGCAGTCCGTTTAAGATAGTGTGTTGTATTCTCCACTCGGTAAGATCAATGCCCATTCGCAATCATCCAAATCGATGTTTCATCTCTGGAGTGTTCACGGGCGTAGGTGCTGCATGGTGTGGAAACATCAACTCTTTCCCAAACACATCCACACAAACACAACCATACGGGTTTGTGGCGTCCTGATATTGTTGTTCTCTCATTCCCTTTTCCTAAGAATTCTCTTGTGGGGTCCAGGTTGGACGGATAATATACTTGTGGAGGTTCATTGCTGAATTGTGCGAAATACCCCACAAGGGCACCCCGTGTGCCCACAGCTCTGTGCTGCACACACACTGTTGACAATCCTTTGTAAAACATTATTCGCCGACACTGTAATAAAACTCTGTGTGGACATGTTTAATATACGCCCACATAGCGTTTCAAGTTCATATCCTACCCCAACCACACACAGCTCTGTGTTGCATCACTTTGCTGACAATCCTTTGTAAAACATGTGCGTCAACTTTTTTTTTAAAACACTTTGGATTGTGTCAGTCCACAAAGTGTTTCAAGTCCCTATGTAGACTTATGTTCTCAGGTTCACGCTTAATATCTTACGCTGAAACATGATAATGTCCACCAAAAATCGAGGACTACTTTTTGTCATCCCATTTGTTTCCTTTGCCCCTTTTTCGCTGACTTCCTCGTTGTTTTGCAAACAACACATTTTATTTTGAGGCAAGAATCGGTACTGAACCGAGTCCAAAATATCATCAACAAGACTCAATGATAAAAGAAAAACACCTAAAACTCTCAGTGTGTCATCATTTTCGACCAACCCGCCCATTTCGAAAAGGCCAATTGCTACATTAGAAGACGTTTCGTCATTCAAATACGTCAGGTACTCACGAAACTTATTACACAACAAGCCAATTCAACCTTCGAACAACCTGCCAAAACAATAAGGTCAATTTAATTATAGAACATGGAGCCCCTTTCCCTTGCACTTGCCACGTGCGTTGATGCAAAGTGCACTGAACTTCTGGCTCAATAAGACGAGGCCGAGAGCAATTAATTTCAAGAGAAAACCCTTTTGAAAAGAGGGAAGCCACGCGTCATTAAAATCTACACATACGCCTGTAAACACCCCGTCATGATTAGTCGAGTCTTAAACGTGACGATATTAGCTATCGAGTTGAATACTTCCATGTGATGTGTTTAGACTCGTGGTTTGGTTACGTCAGCAATTATTCACTTCTGTGAGCTGAGTCGTACTGTAAGAGTACTGTAGTCTGTAGCACATTTGGTGCATATACCAACACATAGCAGGATTCTGCTGAAAGTTCCCCAAAACAATGCTTTGTTTACACCAGTAGTTATTCCTTTTTGTGACATGAGGCATTATGCCGTATTATGGGCCTTGGTGAGTGACTGACGTGTATTGAGCCACCCACTCAAAGTACAGTTTAATATCACCAGGTCGCCATTTTTGATGCTATTGGTTATTTTGACTTTGACCTTTAAGATGCACGAGAAAGAGGCATAGAAAGGTGTATATATATTACCTCATTATCTTTAAAAAAAAACTAGAGTCTTTTCTCACGATGCTTGATCCTACAGCTTTTCAGTGATGCTCCCTAGCTTACAAAGTAATTGTTTTTTTACTTGTAGAAGAGTAATTACCCAAAGTATTCTCTGCAAAGGTTATACATCATACTTTGATAATTGTTCAAGTTAACTGCAAAGTTGATATCTCTTTTCCAATTTTCTTAATCTCATTCCATGTAAAAAAAAAAAAACCAAGAAGGTCCCAATAGTCTTCCTGGTTGCAAGATGCAAATGTTGGCAGCTCTGGAATCATGACGTCAAATCTTTTCGTGTTGTAATTTCATCTGGTTTGAACCCCTGTGTTTCATGGTTGATCGCAAGATGTCGATCGGGTACTATGTCGATTGTGAAGGTTTCAATCTACGCCTTGGAACAATCCAATATTTTCTTGGGTGGACCCTGGGCCCGTATTAATTGAGTACCTGTTACACCGACGACGACTGTTTTATGAATTACAAATAACTATTTTTTTTCTCTTGTGGTTCCCGTTCATCAACCCCTGCAATCTTTTTGTCTTAATATTAATGGAGTCCTCATGGGTAAATTCGCCTCAGCAATGAGGGAGCAGAGTTTGAAGCGTCTTGTGTTGACTTTTTAGAATGAGGCTTCAGACTCTAGAAAAATATGATTCTTGCCATTAGGAAGTTAAGTTGTGGTTCTCCTTCGCCATGGTTCAGTCATAAAACTGTTTGACGCGAACAAGATAGTTTGATATCTTATTATTATTACTTTATAGAATGAGTAGACGATTATGGCCAATGGAAAATTAAGTTGTGTATCTCCTGTCATGAACAGTTCTCAGTCATAAACTGTTTGCTGCGTAAGACCGTTTTAAACAGATCAAGATCAAGGCTGAGAAAAATTACTCTGGGCATGCTAAAAATAAATATGGTTTCCCGCTCGTGTGCATTCCAGTTCATGATACATAAACTGAGTGTGGTAGTCTCAGAGTTTAAGACACACGGTCCCAGCACAACCACATAATTTAAAACCCATTGTGGTTCATTGTGTGTTGACACAATTCAATAAGTAGTTGGGTCTACTTCTTTTATGTTTTAAATTTTATTTGAAAGCATGAATGACAGAGAACACGTTGTGCTTGACGTCATGATGATGATGATGACGCAGGTCTTAGACTCCTCATGCGTGCACGTGTATTTGAAGTTTAGAAGTTCTGAACAAATTCATTACCTTTTTTAGGGACTAAACCAATTCTCTTCGTGAATCTTATCTTTACATTTTAAAGATCTATGTTTTCGTTCGTTTCTCGATTAAAAACATTCCAATTTCGCGTTCCTTAAAAGTAAATATCAGGCGTTTGCATTGCTTGGTCCCGTCTAATTGGCATAAAATCAGCTAATCGGGCAATGCATCTCTTGAGTTTACGCATTAGAATGCAAGCATTGTGCATTATAAAATGGTAGGCATATAATAATACCACTACATCACATTTTAGAAAGATGATGTTAAATTCCAACTGCCCTTCAGCTTCCCCCGTTTCCCCCCGTTTCCCCCGTTTCCCCTGTTTGTTATGTCTAACTCTATATTCATTTATATTTTAACACAAACCTTTCTTCTTTTAAATTCAAGGCTGGCCTTTATATCGATTTTTTCTCTCTTCAAATTATTGCTTAAAACTAAAATTGATTGTTTATTTTTTTCTTCCTCAATGTAAACATACTCACAAAGTGTGTCTGCTTTTGTTTACCAGCTGGTGTCTGCTTTTGTTTACTATAGAATGTTCAATTGAATTATAATAAACACAGTGCACGCTACCTGTGTTTGTCAACGCAGGAAGCAAGTGCTTCTGTTTGAATGTTTTCAATTGTTTTGTCTCGCTTAAAGGCAGTGGACACTATTGGTAATTACTCAAAATAATTATTGTCATAAAACCTTACTTGGTAACGAGTAATTGGGAGAGGTTGATAGTATAAAACATTGTGAGAAACGGCTCTCTCTGAAGTGACGTAGTTTTCGAGAAAGAAGTAATTTTCCACGAGTTTGATTTCGAGACCTCATGTTTACAGTTTGAGGTCTCGAAATCAAGCATTCAAAAAATAAAATGTTCAACGTTTTGACTTGGCTAATGGGCATGAGACAGTGGTTTTCCAAAGGGGTTTTTCTTATCCGTGTAACATCATTGTGCTTTATTCACAATCCTGCAAATAAAACTTAAAACGCAATTATGTTTAACTTGGAACAAAGCGAATCGCTTGCTTTAAAGGCATTGCAATTTTTTTTATTTTTTATTTTTTTTATTTTTAGAATCAATATTGTTTTAATCCTATTTTATAAATGTAGTTTTGTACTTTTAAATTAACTTGTGAAAATTACATTACAAGGGTTGGCATGCGTTTTGTACATGTGGGAATAATTATCCCTATTCGAATACACAGTGTGTCAAATGTTCGTAATAGTTTGTTTAAATCTTTTTCCATAACCGTAGAACTTCAAAGTTAAATGTTTCTGAAAATGCAATATACTACCCACAGCTGATGTACAGTACTTCTTCACGTAAGTTTGTATTGCCATTAAATTTCAGAGCCATTACAAAACGTAAACCATTTTAAATAAAAACCGTTACAGCTAGATCGTCTGCATGCGAACGCTTATTTTTGATTTCTTAATTTAGAAATAATTTAATAAGTAGCTCGTTTCATAAAGTGATTATAAAATAACAACTTAGGAGACCTTACACTGTCTCCATCGTTATTTTGTCATCATATCTGGGGGTTTTTTCTCATGACGAAGAAGGAAATTACAACAGCTAATGTATTTTTCCTATTAAAGTGGGATTTTAACTATCTTGAGTCTGGTGATAATGGTTTGATTTCCAAACCAATTTAAGTTGTCCTTTGTATTCCTTATTCTCCTATGAATGGCCCTTCACCTTGAGTCGCCCTCAGCCTTGTGTTAGGCAATCTTTCATAATTTATGTTTAATGTGTTAGCTGACATGACGAATTCTAAGAATATTTTATGAATGCAAGGGTGTTTTGCTAATAGTGGGCGGGTGAGGAGATTTTACAACTTTTAATCTTTAAGTTTACTCGGTACTAAGCTGATGGTTCTTTTACCAATCAGTTTGAGATCATTATTCCATCAGAAATGATGTTATGATTGTGTCATTCAAACAGCAACAGTTATTTACGTAACAAACCCTGCAGTCACTTTACTTTGGTTTTCTTTTCAAACTTTGGGTCCCTTTTTCATTTTAACCCTTTTGAGACACGTTTTGTTCGTCTTCTTTCTATAAACCAATTTGATATCTCTCGCAAACTACTCGTGAAATGGTTGTCATACAAGTCCTTCGTTATCAAAAAAACATCTCTTAAACATCATAATGTTCCACTACAGGAAGCAACAATCGTTTACCAATGCGAAAAGTTAATGGAAAACAGAAGAACCGTGACTTACCGAACTCGTCCGAGAGATCCTTTGATTCCACCGGGGAAACTGGTAGCATCACCAGGGACAGAAACGCGATCCACCCGCCCAGAATCATGTCGACCGCCCGCTCACAGAAACTGCCTCCGAATACTCGCACAATGTTAATTATCTGAAATTAACAAATCATAAACTGAAATCACATGCCATGCCTCACATCCATTGAATAACAATTGAGGTGGCTTCTGGCTGTTGTTTGCAGGAAGAGTTAGTGTTTTTGATGCTGCTAGCGTACGGAAACTACCAAAGGTGCAATGTCCCATACATGAATGACACCAGCTACACGTTGACTGTTCACTCTTTTGTGTGCAAACAGCTTTAATTATTTCTTTTTATACAGTATTCATTTATCGCGCTCTCGCCTTCTTCTGACCGTTTCCTAGAAGCTAGATGGGAAATTTTCCCTTGTTTTTAGGTACCAGACTATTTTTGTTTTCCTTAATGCAGTTGGGTTGAGCTATAGTGACGTGTGTTCCCCCAGTACTGGTTTACAACAATGCAACATATAGGCAATTGCAAACCGATAAACTGTTGTTGCGTTATAACCCAGTTAGATCTTAATTGGGCATTTAACTTTACCGTACAAAAGGGGGCATTATCTCACCCTTGTAACTCCAATGACTTAAAAAAAATAATAATAATAAAATGTCTTTCTTGCGAGGAGGCTAAGCGGAAAAAGATCCACAACATCCGCGAATTACTTGTAGGAAGGAGGGGTTAACTGGAGAAACAAAAATTGTTTACATCATGATGTTTGTCACAGAGTTGTAACCAAGCTTGCGTTATTACTACGCTCCCTGTTACGGTGATATGGGTTAATATTGACTTTGGCAGTAATGTCCGTTGAATATTACATGAGATTTGGTCAAGTGTTATTAGCTTTTAAGGCAACGTGAAAGACTCAATATTAAATTAACAAATACTATTATGAACGGTCAATGCCAACCATCTGCTCTTATGAAAATAACAATAAATGTCTCTTGTCAAAAGGCAAGTCTTTTCTGTAAGAAAAGTCTTTGGTGCAGGGTAAACGCTCAGTGCACGTCACAGGCTAGGCCTTAAAAGTGCGTCTTTGGTACTCCCACATTGCGATGCTTTCTTCTGTAAACAATTAAGTTCTTAACCATTTTTGATAAAAACCTTGCCCTTAAGACGGAAAAGGGAATAGATTTACGCGTAAAATTTGTATTTGTTTATTTATTATTATTAATACTTGTCGACATGGCAGGCCAAACTACCCTAAAATGATCAGTTTGCAAGGTTACATTTAAAACTATCAAGCGATAAATTATTAAAAATATTGACAATTAATAGTGACAATGCCAACAAGAAGGGCTAGATGGCTCAGTAGAGTGCTTGCACGCTAATGCGAAGGTCTTTGGTTCAAATCCCGCTCTAGTCAATTTGTTCAAACCCAAGTCATGTTCAAAAATCAAGAGTTTGAGAATTCCTCCTAACTGAAATTTGTTTTTGTTTTCGCCCGCGTATCCATTGACCTTCCCTGACACTTTGTTTCCAAATTATGCAAAATGAATCAATACAAAACGCAGGTGTCCTTCAACTCTATAAATGAATGATCAGCAAGATTGGAAAGTCTTTCTTTGCTTGAAGGAGGGGGGGGGGGGCTCGATTGACTTTTCTTGTTCTTTCATCTGACATTTCCGGAATGGTAATTAACTGTAACACAAAGCGATCAATGCCCTGGCCAATCTTCATAACAACGGGACGATAATTGGTACTGGTTCCTGTATGTGTGCATTACCTTGTCGCCAAAGGTTTGCTAAAACTCAATACTGCAATTGAATTAAAGTCAAAACGTCACAATTGTGTTTGCTAACTGGAAGTTTATGCTGACAGAAAATAATCAGCGTACGAAATCGTGAATGTCGCCATAAAGATACAACCACTACATGTATTGGTACATACCCTGGAGATACAAGAAGATGGAATTGGTATTTTAAAGGCAGTGGACACTATTGGTAATTACTTAAAATAATTATCATCATAAAACCTCATTTGGCAACGAGTAATTGGGAGAGGTTGATAGTATAAAACATTGTGAGAAACGGCTCCCTCTGAAGTGGAGTAGTTTTCGAGAAAGAAGAAATTTTCCACGAGTTTGATTTCGAGACCTCAAGTTTAGAATTTGAGGTCCCGAAATCAAGCATCTGAAAGCACACAACTTCGTGTGACAAGGGTGCTTTTTTCTTTCATAGTTATCTCGCAACTCCGACGACCAATCGAGCTCAAATTTTCACAGGTTTGTTATTTTATGCATATGTTGAGATACACCAAGTTAGAAGACTGGTCTTTGACAATTACCAATAGTGTCCACTGGCTTTAATAACGAGGGTCCCCTTGGCTCATTAGTACGAATTGCCCTATTTAAATTCATGAAGATGCTGAGTAGAATGTTCTTTATATGAAATGATTCCGTAGCAGTCGTCTCAATGTTATCTTAAAATCAATGAGAACCAAAATGTTGAATTGTGATCTTGATGAGTAACTGTAGTGCCCTTGTTTTGTGTTAAAGGCCATCCAAGCACTGCGCTGAGCAGGTCAATTATTATTGGGTATATAAAAATGCAAAACAGAAGGTTGTATGGTAAAGAAAAATCCCCCACAAATGGAAACAAGAGTAAAAACTAATGCATTTTACTAAGCGATATAGTTTTCATTTAAAGAAGATTAAAACAAACACAAATAAGTAAATAATTAAAGAAATAAACATGAATTAAAAAAAATAACAGAACTTACTTTTTTAATGAAATAAATCGGTGTTCCAGGCTTCTGGCAATACGTGAAAAGGAGTTCTTCTTCCGGCAAGTTATTATAAGAAAACTGCCGCAAAATATATAGCTGCGCAACAGAAATGTATAGTTGTTCGAGTCGGTAGTTGTTCAGGTTTCATCTGGTAGGTTTCAGCTCATCAAGAGACGTTGGTTATCGGAGGTCCAAAATTACATAGACAAAGAATCTTCAAGGTTGAACTTTGTGAAGAACAAAATTAGAGAGTGAATGTTGACTTATAAAAACAAAGCTTCTCCACCTAAGAACACAACCAACCAGTTGCTGTATGCAAAAGTCTTTAATGACGGCTGATGTTTCAAATTACCTGACAAAGTTTATCTGCTGCAGAACATAATCAGCGAACACGCCCACTCAAACCCTTTAAGCGAACGCAGGGTGGAAGAAGACGTCTCACTAGAGTCTAAAAGTTGCTTTCAATAACAAGTCGCAACACAAATTGCTGAATCGTCAAATAATGTTGAACTCGACACAGAGAATAAACATGTGCAAAGGGGGCCCTAAGCGAACCGACGGGTGTTCACTGTCCAGGGGGGTAAATGTTGTTTTCAACAAGTCGCAACTCAAATTTCTGATACGTAAATTTTTTGGCTCAAGTATAAAGAATAAAGTTGACCCCAGGCGAATCGGTAGGGGGTACTGTGCGTGCCAATGGGAAAACAAGGTGATTTTAATAAGTCAGAAATCGCTGAGTCGTCATGCTGTACTCGAAAGAGATCAAAAATGTGCAAAGGCGAACCTGCGAGTACCCACGGGGTTAATATTGGCAGCTACACACCCTGGAAGCAGATTATGTTTCACACTGCGTGCCGTCATGTCTTGACCATCTGACAGTAAGAGAAGTCGTGAGAACAATACATTGAAACCTCAACGGTGCCAGCTTGCAAATGGGGGACTCTTGTTTATACTGGGTGCGTTCGTTTAGCTTCCCTGGGTCATCCCCGGTCTGCCCCGGTGCGTTTGAATAGCTTTTGACGTCACTCCAGGGGCTCACCCGGGTCAGCCCCCAGTGTCCTGCTTGTGGAGTGGGTCACTTGGTGAGGGGATGGCCCCAGGTAAACGACGTCACTACGAGCGGTGAGTGGTCGTTCGTTTAGCTCTTGTCAGGGGCTCACCCGAGTGAGCACCGCGGGGTAGACCCAGGGAAGCTAAACGAACGCACCCATTGGTTTAAAGGGGAAGTCTTACCAACTAAATTGACCTATACCTTTGGTATAAAGTTCGGATAAAACAATTTTGATTGCGCTATCTTTAATGTGGTGAACATCATGCATCCCCTATACCATTCCAGTGCCTGGACACCGAAATACTTTTACATATCAGCTCGGACGTAACACACTGTAATGCAAAAAGAACATTTTGTGGTTCACACAAATTCTGCGAGTATTAGTTTACTACCACCACGACCAACCTTTTGTCTCTTTGGACACTGGGAACTGGTTGCCTATACGTTGTCTCAAAATAGCAACGCATGGCTCTGTTAAACTGCATGTTTTGAATTGGGTAACCTAATTACTTGTACATTTGGTTTAAATAAGGCTTAAAAAAACACCAGCTTATTACGTTGTATCCCTGTAACTAATGTAACACCTTTAAAATTGCGACTGTTCTGTGATGAAATTGCAGGCCGTACAAAATGCAAAGAGCAACTCTCGCTGCAAAAGCGCGCCAAAAACTGCGAGTAGATGAAATGACACGTGCTGAGAGGGCAGTCTCTGTGTCCACGCTCCATGGCACCGAGACGCGTGACCACAATACCTGCTTTTCTCTAAGGGGAAAGGTGATAGACCTTGAGCAACGTGCGTTTGGTACCGAATTGGCAGTCGTAAAGACATACCGTGTCCCTCGTGTGGTCTACAGCAATAATTGAATGGGTCCAAACCGGTCGCAAGAGGCTGTCTTTATAAAGGGTGTTATGCTCAGATGAAAACAATACCTCCCCGTTCTGGGGCAATCCTCGTAAATTTTTGTTTTCATAGTAGAAATCTAATTAACATTTCATCTTCGTTGATATTAACATTTCGTTGAGTTCAAACGAATCTTTGCTCGCCTTGATTAAGTGTGGTTCTTAATCTAATCAAGTTATAAATTCCTTCATATATACATTCATAGAACACAATGAAATAATAGTAGAGTATATTAGTAGAATATGAATAGCAAGGCAGCTCTTTAAAGAGCAAACTCTACCTGCCAAGCGAATACACGCGGCGTTACCGTAAACCAAATATATATTGATACCTGACCATGCAATGCCTCAAATCATATATAATAATGTAATGGTTATTAGAACGCCTCTCCATATCAAAGCCTTTTTGTAGATATCTTGTTGATTGTCTACTGTACGAGAGCCTAGTAATGCAACTTGCATGTACATGTGGCAGGCTTCGGCAGAGTTTGGCAGGCTTATGATTTTTCAGTAATTAATAGCATTGCACTCAAGCCCCGGTGTTTCAGATCAGCAGAGTGTGGGTTCGAGTCCAGATCGTGGCACTTGTGTCCTTAAGCAGGATATTTGACCTTAAAGGAACACATTGCCTTGGATCGGTCGAGTTGGTCTTTGAAAAGCGTTTGTAACCGTTTTTTATAAAATGCATATGGGTAGAAAGATGTTGCAAAAGTAGAATACAATGATCCACACAAACATGCCTCGAAATTGCGTGGTTTTCCTTTTACCTCGTCGACTAACACGTCGGCCATTTATGGGGGTCAAAATTTTGACTCCCATAAATGGCCGACCGTGTAGAAGGAAAACCACGCAATTTCGAGGCAAACTTGTGTGGATCATTGTATTCTACTTTTAAAACATCTTTCCAACCATATGCATTATATAAAAAACGGTTTCAAACGCTTTTGTTTTGACCAACTCGTCCGATCCAAGGCAACGTGTTCCTTTAATCACTTTGTTCTTTTGATGGTGACTTGCACGTACATGTGGCAGGCTTCGGCAGAGTTTGGCGGGCTTATGATTTTTCTCAGGAATAAATAGCATTGCACTCAAGCTCTGGTGTTTCAGATCAAGAAAATTGTGGGTTCGATTCCAGGTCGTGACACTTGTGTCTTAAGCAAGATGTTTTACCCTATTGCTTTTTTATGATAACTTGCATGTACATGTCTCAAAATCCTTTACAAGCTGTTGCCTCGGTAGATGTTTTTGATAAGATGAGGAAGGGTGAGCGTAATTGATGAGCTACGCATTAACCTTTTTAGGGATTGAATGTAATTATTTCTTCATGCAAACTGATTTCCCATAGGACAGTCTTATTAACCGTAAAGGATAACTCAACATTGTCTAGTGGTGTAAATTTAAATTGGAGCATTTCAAGGGCATCAAGGCAACAACCAGGAGGATGGGACAATCGCCTCCGTTGCCTCCGTGAAGTGTCAGGCCTGATAAGGGACACTGAATGCTCCAAAGTCAGCCGCTTTTAATGTGGGGCGCTTGCTATTATTAAAATAACCCTGTTATCAATAACCTTATTATTATTTATGAAGTTTCAGCAGACCATTCAATAACCATAAAGAGGCAGTCTGGTGCTAGGATATACTTTGATGAGATGTTCCAAGTATTGAAATGCCGAGCGAGTTGATGGAATGTCACCTTTATAACCCCATAGGGTAATGGTGTCGAGTGAGCAGTACCAACAGTAAAGAGATGCCGTGTTTAAAGGAACACGTTGCCTTGGATCGGACGAGTTGGTCTATAACAAGTGTTTGTAACCCTTTTTTATCAAATGCATATGGTTGGAAATATGTTTTAAAAGTAGAATACAATGATCCACACAAACATGCCTCGAAATTGCGTGGTTTTCCTTTTACTGTGCGAACTAACACGGTCGGCCATTTATGGGAGTCAAAAATGTGACTCTCATAAATGGCCGACCGTGTTAGTCGACGAGGTAAACTGAAAACCGTGCAATTTCGAGGCATGTTTGTGTGGATAATTGTATTCTACTTTTACAACATCTTTCTACCCATATGCATTTTATAAAAAACGAATACAAACGCTTGTCAAAGACCAACTCGACCGATCCAAGGCAATGTGTTCCTTTAAGAATGCAGGTACTGTCGCCACACCGTCTGCGGATACCAACAGAGCATGAATAATGAATAATTGATAGTGCGCAGAATGCCTAATTTACATAACCATCAGCTGGTGAATAGAAAGTGATTGGCCCCCCTCATTAAAAATTATTCGGCAAGTGCTTTTTTATCTGATCAATGAGGGTATCAATTACTTTCCATTAAAACCAAAGCTCCCCACTTATACAGTAACGGTTTGGGAACTGATTGAATTTTGTTTTCAAGGAACAATTAGGTCAAGGTTTATAATCAGGAATGAACAAATACAATTATTAGTATACTTGCAAGTGATTCCCCCTGATTGGGGTTGCTATTTACTCTAACCTCCTCCTCAATGCTTAAAAATGCAAAGACTATATATAGGTGTAAAAATGTACATTCTTCCTTGCGTTCAGCGGCCATTTTGATTTCCTTTCATTCAACGCAATGTAATCAAACTGAGGCTGTTACTTTATACAGTGAACAAGGTCAAGATGGTTGCAGCATGGATGTTCTATCTATGGTGTCGACAGTAGTTTGCCACTAGAATTATCGCTTTTGAATGTCCTCATCATAAACTAAGTGCATGTGTACACAGACTGTACCACTAAGGCCCCACAAGGGAGTTGGCGTGACAACAAGGGAATAAGACAATGCTGACTTGGCATAAAATTGACTAAACATTGTACATAATCATTTTGATAACAGTTTAGTGTCTACAGAGGGTGCTGTTTCCCATAATAAAATTGTCTATTGTCTAGTATCTGAACAGACTGCACTGATTTTCCACCAACATAAGTTATTCAAACGTGTATGGAGCTCCCAATAACTATTAGTAGTTACCCCCACATGTCTTGCGTCATATTAACCCATGCAGGTGTTACCTCCAAATTAGCAAAGTTGGCAATCGTGCATACGAAAGTGATTTGGAATTTATTCAGTGAGTGAAGTTGAGAATCTATAAACGACGGAGTCTGGTTTGCTTATGAATAAGACAAAGACTTTGTTACGAAAGCAATGTCAGTCTGGAACTGTCAGTAGAATGTAACTATTTACATAGAGATGGGTTTTTTTCTGTCTCTCATTTTGGTGTGCATAATGGTGCCTTATAACTGACTTGTTATGGATGCATATAGCGAGACAGACTCCGTAAAAATGTGACAATATATTGCATAATTAATGGGTTCGGTGTTGTAAACTATAGATATACTTTGAACACTTACGCATGCTGATCAAATCAGAGGAAAGAAAGCTAAGAAAACGGCTCTTTAACACCCACAACAGACATTTCGTAACTTTTGCTAAACCGAATTTGTTGAGGTTTCTGGTTCGTTCTTAATACGACACACGTGGACTATTTGACTGTACAGACCCATTTTACCCGACACTCACCCCCAAAAACAGACCCCTCTTGGTTTTTGTAAAATCCCGAAAAGCTCATTGGAAAAAGGAACCCCTTATACAACAGAAAACAAATTAAGACAGAAAAAACCGGATTTGTTTCACTCTCCTCTTTAATAAAGAACCCTTTTCTGCAATCTGTAAATCTGATTGCGGACTCAGATCGATCCTTTGGGGTTCACCCCCCTGGATAATAACCCCTCTATACGGTCCGGCGATGATGAGGTGTCGACTTGATAAGACGTGCTACTACTCACCTCTCTACCGAACCACCTGCGCCTAGGCCTGTTCCCCCTCACTGTCCCCCTTCCTCGTAAAGGAGATTGGGTGACGAGGGAATCAGTGCGAGTGACTGGTTCGCCTCGACCTTGTCTTTTGTTTTAGCGACAGATTTAAATCCATATAAAATGTCATAGATATGGTACCGCATGGACTTCACACTTTAAATATCACCGGCCTTTAAAGGGGGTGGGCCTAGTAGTCTTACTGTGATTGAGTCAGATATGTGAATCTTTTCATTTTGTTATCCCAAATGTGTCCAACAGGAAATCCTCAACAAAATTCTGGGAGACCGAGTCTGTGTCAAAATGATTTATTTATGGGTCAGAAATTATTTACTCAAGCAGAAATCAAGTTAGTCCCCCCCCCCAAAAAAAAAAAAGAAGAAGAAGAAGAATAGAAATAGAAGAAGAAATAAATGAATAAACAAATAAAAAAATCAAATTCAGGGTCAACCTGACCCGGAAGTTGGTCAAGCCCCCGTTTGACCCGGAATCCAGGTCAAATCCGGGTCCAATCCAACCCTGGAAATTGTAGGTTGTACTCCCATTCTTTTGACAGCCATACTCGGAAAACGATCTCATCGATGTTTAACGATCTGATATAGCGCCCCCTGTCGTTGAATCATCGGAAAATCGGCTTGATTGCTTGTAATTTGTATTTTAATTTTTAATTTGCCACTTGGTATTCTTGGCTACAGTAAATATAATAAAAATATCAAAATTTATAAACATTAATTTGTATATACGAAAAATGACTCATTAGGGGAACCTCTAACATAAAATTATTGTAAAGGCTTTTTTGATACAAAACTCCACAAAATGAGAAACGAAAATTTTCTTCTGATGTCTCTTAAATTTTATTCACAAAAGATTCCACACCAAGTTATGACAAATTCATGCATTTGATATGTGTATTAAACTAAGTACATTACAAAAACAAAAAATAACATTAGCTGTTATGATGGGAAATCTTGTTTTGTCAATGGTTACACATGTACAATAATCCCCTTTTAGAGGTTAGTATAGCAAAAACAATATGTATTGATGTTACAAGTCTATCATGAAAGCTCAAATAAACCCTATCCTTTTTTATTCTATTATTTTCCACTAATGTGTGAATACGTGGTTTGTCTAATGTGATTTATATTTACATTACTGGTATATGTCTAAATTCATTTTACCAAAAATGCACACTTACTTTAGCAAACTTACACTTCTTTTGACATTAAGGTTTGTATATAAAAAAGCAAACGTTATCACAGTAAATGATGCACATATGTAAATTTTAAGCGCTTTATTATTTAGAATATTATGCACAAAGATACAAATATACACTATAATTCGAACAGGCACCAATCTTCACGATGTACACCAAAACAGTAATTTTAGGTTTTTTTTCTAATACAAAAACATGATAAGTGGATCACAAAGAGCAACTATTTGACGTGCCCATTCTGTTAAAGCATTTTTCCTCGTATGTTGTTACGTTGCTACCTTCGCCCTTTGAATCTGCCAACGCACCGCACGTGGACTTAAAGGAACACGTTGCCTTGGATCGAACGACTTGGTCTATAAAAAGCGTGTGTAACCGTTTGTTATAAAATGCATATGGTGGGAAAGATGTTTTAAAAGTAGAATACAATGATCCACACAAACTGCCTCGAAATTGCGTGGTTTTCCTTTTACTGTACGAACTAACACGGGTCGGCCATTTATGGGAGTCAAAAAATTGACTCCCATAAATGGCCGACCGTGTTAGTCGACAAGGTAAAATGAAAACCGTGCAATTTCGAGGCATGTTTGTGTGGATCATTATATTCTACTTTTACAACATCTTTCTACCCATATGCATTTTACAACAAACGGTTACAAACGCTGTTCAAAGACCAACTCGACCGATCCAAGGCAACGTGTTCCTTTAACAAAACGCCTATTTTACCGATAGTCATAAGTTGCTATCCTTGAATCTTTACCTAGTTTTCTCGAACACTCTAAAAAAGAACTTTGGTCAGATTTGACCAGGGCTTCGGCTCCAGGGGGGCTGACCATTGCCGGGTCAGGTTAACTCGGATTCTGCACCAATTTGATCTGTTTCTGTGAAATTTTGACACAGATTCCGCGTCAAATTGAACTAGATAATTAAGTCAGGCCTCAACTTAATCCCATAAACACACCATATCTAGTAATATGTTCAACAGTTTTATATACATGACTATGGAACTGCAATCTGAGGTAAGGACTAATTGTTAATGTATATGTGACATACAAACGTTTCCAAAAGGTTAAAGATACATATTGAAATATAAACTTTATCGTATAAGAAGTGACTTTATAAATGATTTAGCACTCGCATAAACTTTACCAATAGGCATACACTAAATGACATTCAAAGAAAACGGTGAAAGAAAAGCCTCGAACGTATAATACGGTAATGTATGCAAAACTGCTGCTATATTATACTAGAAGGCCTATGCTGTTTTTTGAATCGAGATATTGTACATTACTGTTGCTTGTAAAACTATACAGACAGCAGTATAAGCAATGGTTACTCACGAGTACTTAAAATGTTGGTGTTGTAAAGAATTTATATAACGTATTTCGAGTAGGGCGCCCTCGGCTAGTGATCATCATGCGCGGACGCTTTCAAGACACAGGACACTATTGGTCTTCACAGTTGGTGTATCTCAACATATGCATAAAATAACAAACCTGTGAAAATTTGCTCAATCGGTCGTCGAAGTTGCGAGATAATAATGAAAGAAAAAACACCCTTGTCACACGAAGTTGTGTGCTTTCAGATGCTTGATTTCGAGACCTCAAATTCTAAACCTGAGGTCTCGAAATAAAATTCGTGGAGGTTACTTCTTTCTCAAAAACTATACGTCACTTCAGAGGGAGCCGTTTCTTACATGGTTTTATACTATCAACCTCTCCCCATTACTCGTAACCAAGTAAGGTTTTGTGCTAATAATTGTTTCGAGTAATTACCAATAGTGTCCACTGCCTTTAACAATAGTCATAGTACAATTACCCAAATTAGCATAATACAAGTGACTGAAAACATCGTTCAATAAGTTTATGTACATGTCAGTTAGGTACAAATAATAGTTTATAGACGAATTACCAAAATGTCATTACTTTTATATTTTTAAAGGTTTACTTAAGTCTTTATCTACTATTCATTAAAAAAACGAAAGTCATAATTTAAACATTAATGAACAATCATGGACAAAAAAAAGGAAAAAAAAGAAAAACACTATTAAATAATGAGAACATAAGTTGAGATAAATAAAATCAAAGCCAATAAAATTTGTATATTTTCATCAACACGACTTAACGGGCAACTAAAACCAAAAACAACGCTCACTATTATACCGTCACAATGACGCCAAACGATCGTTGTCGAAGGGCCTATAGGGGCAAAATATGTCTGTGAAACATCGAGTTCCAAAACGAGGTTAATAAACCATGGCTCGCTCATCTTGTTTTGCCTGACACTTAAAAAAGTCCTGGTCAAACTTTAATTGACCCGGTTCCAGATACCGTGGGGGCCTGGCCCATCTCCGTATCAGATATGAAACCGCAATATGTGTCAAAGTTATGCAGAATCGAAGTTAAAATTCCATTCCGAAAATGTGTCAGGTCCCATGCGGGTCAATTTCTGACCATAGGAGTTTTTAAAGTCACATTTACTTTACAAGACAGTCTGGTGAAGTAATATGATCAAACCAAGAATGGTTGTGGAAATTGTTTTAACAATCCATGTGTACTTTGTGTGCTTCGATTAGATCTCACCACAGTTTACACGGCTTATCCCGTACCATTGCAGATCCCTTTTTACATTGGTAGGCTTCAGCGAAGTACTCCGAGTTGGACAACGTCCCAACCACCCTGAATTGAAACAAACACAGATATAAATATCATTAGACAAAGTGCATTAACTATTAGTTTCAAAATTGAAGACAGAGATCTAAGATTGGTCGTAACTGCAAATCAATCGTAGTTGCTAAGTTATGTCACAATACAAATTACTATGGTGAAAATAGAATGGTGAAAATATGTCTTGTGATGAATAGTATTGCTTTGTGAAATAGGCCCCATGGCTCTCTTGTGTCTTTACGGAAGAAACTTAACCATACATGCTTCGTCCTTCGGGATGGGACATAAAGCCGTTGGTTCCGTGTGTAATGTAATACACGAGAACCCAGTTACACGTATCGTAGGAGAAGGGGTTTGCCGCAGTGTTTCTGGTAGTCGCTGCAAAATGCACCACAGCACTTAAACTCATGCAATATGGTTATATAAATGGATTTAACAGTTCCAACAATTTCCAAAACCTGTCTGGAAATAAATGTTAGTAAGCACTTTGATAAAGCGCTTTACAAAAATTAATTCTTCTTCTTCCTTTCATTATTATGTAATGTACCTCGACTGTTCAGGTGGATGCGAGTCTGTTGTGATTATGTTCAGCAGTTCTTCTTTGCGGTGAAGGCTACACCATATCTATGTTAAATCAAATAAAATATCATTTGATCAGTTAATGTGTCAGTATTGTCGTATATGTCACATACTTTCAAGTACAACAACTGCGATGCATACACTCTAAAACCTCCTCCCGGAACGTAATTCACGGGTCTCCGGGGGGGGGGGGGGGACTTAACGTTTCAGAGTCAAGCTGACCCGGAAAGTGGTTACAAAGTTGAACTTCAACTGCGATTCTGCATCATTCTTACTCTTTTCTTGGTAATTTTGACACACATTCCGTGTCATACTGACCTATAAATGGGTCAAACCCCACGGGACCCTGATCCGGGTCAATTCTGACACGGACGTCTTTCAGAGTATACACACAGAGCCAAAATGATTGTATCTATAGGACCATCCAGATAACGCACTGCTAAAAAGCCAAAACAAAAACACAACAGTCATACCTGAGCGAAATTAAGGTAGAAGAGTTGGTCATGTGTGAGGTCCAGCCCTGGTAGAGTAGCCCCTGGTCCACCGTGTCTCATCTCCCACTTCTTGTATGCCTGCAAAAGGAAACAATTAAATCAAAAACTGTACTGTGGAATTAAGAGTGTCATAGCTACTATTCCAGATTGTGGTTTTGATACCCGGTCATGACACTTGTACCCCTGAGCAAGGCACATATTGCTTTGTGAAAAAATTGCACTTTGGAATTAAGAGTTTCACAGTTTCACACTTGACAGTGGATCATTTTGAATCTGTATACACTCCCGTTATAAAACATCAACCGATTATCTTTTAATATAATCGAATAACAGTTGTACCGATCATCTTGTGTTACTTACGAGAAATGCCTCTTTGATTCCACCATTGTCAGCCAATACCTCACCCTGTGTCTTTTTACCGTTTATCTGGAAGAAAGAACACAAATCGGAAATGTATAATGATTATTTTATAATAGAACCTAAGACTGCCTAGTTATTTCGAGCATGTTCACTTTTGCAAAGCAAAGTGTATTGAAGCAATGTTGTCGAAGCTATTCCGGGTCCCAGGGGCCCATTTCTACTAACTTATAGGGATATCTGTCCCTCTTATGGGGAAAAATTTGAAACATGAGCTAAATGAGGATGATTTAAAAGAGGGTGCTATCACAAGATGTTTGGAGACAGTTCGCCGTGTGGAGTATAACGAGTGTCCTGCCTCACCAGGTAATTTTATTTTTTAAACTCGGATTGTGCGTCAGTTTGACCCATTTCTGGGTCATTTTGAAACAGGTTCCCGGGTTACATTGACCCACAAATTGATCGATTTCCATGTGAACTGAATCCATGTAAATTCTGACCCAGACATTTTGTTAGAGTGTAGGAATCAATCATTGGAATGGATATTCACTTACATACTTGTCAACTTCAGGAACATAGTAATTTGAATATTGGTCAATGAAACATTCTTTCCTCTCGTTGTAGGCTTGGAGTGATGAATTGGAAAACCATTGGTTTACATTCCCCTCGTCGTCGAAGTGTCTTCCTGCAACGAGTCAAAAACATTTTATTCTGTTAGGAATAAACTATCAATACATACATGTAGTAAACTTGCGGGTACAGACACGTGTAAATCTCTTTTGTGTGAGGGTTGGCTCCGAGAAGAGCCGGTTTTGTATCGACGTTTCAAACAGTATACTCTGCTCGTCTTCAGCTGGAGAAGATGAGCATTTATTATGTCTATTTTGTTTACTTTTAAACGTAAAAGCTTGCGTTTAACAAAATGAATGTGGAAACGAGCAGGAATGCTCAGTTGTAGATGTGCGAGGAAAACCAGAGCAGGGAAAACCCGCGCAATCAGCTGTAGGGACTAAAAACCAAATCCACATGCAAGGCTCCGGTCTGAGGTGGGATTCGAGCTAAGGTCCACGGACTGAGGTGAAAGGCAGGACAGGAGTCACTCAGCAAACCTGACCGGCCCCATGAACCAACCTTATAAATAATGATGTTCGTTGTTTTATCGGCAACGAGAGGTTAATGGAGTTTGTTTGTTTGTCGGGGTGTTTGTTTGCTTGTTTGTGTGACTAAGAAAGCTCTGCATTTTCTAAGCTCCGCATTTTCCCTCAAAGCCATGTGGAATACATACAGAGTGTGATGACGTCATAACTCTAGAGGTCACTGCCCTTACCTTTGTCGTCGAAACCATGCATGAGCTCGTGTCCAATAACCATACCAATTCCTCCGTAGTTCATTGCCCTGTGATGAACAGAAAGTGTCAGGTAGTTAAATAAAGAAAGCAAACACTCTGGTCCAACTGTTATGGCTTAAAATCTGATTGTGCCTTCCCACAACATTGTGCTAATTTACTCCTTCACATTCCCCCAACTGATACCACGTGTCAGTCAAGAGACACACTGAGAACACGTGATTTATCACGTGAACTTTTCCCCCAAAAAATAATAGTCGTATATAGCTCACTTCACCACTAAGATACTTAAGGCGCTTGACGAAACAAACATTTTAATACGCGTTTGTTTTTTGTTTCTTCTTTTAATTATGAAACAAATTGTAGCACCTTCTAATGGTTTACAAGACTCTGTGGCGCATGCAGCAGCCAGTGCCCCCCATAACTGGGAAAAAACCCCTTCTCCTAGCGATAAGTACGAAACCTGCGGCTTTACGTCCCATCTATTATAATTGACTCAGCATTGAGTTGTAAGTTTGAACACGTTTCGATTGTTCGTCACAGAAATACGCACCAAAATTAGTCACTATGTTTTATTAATGGTTTGTTTGAATACTTACATTGGGAAAGCGTTCGAGTAGAATGGAGGTTGAAATATACCCGCTGGAAAACCTGTGTCATAGAAAATAAAAAGGAGCTCCTTTAGGGAAAAAAACAAATATTAAACATTCCTATTTTACTTCAATTAAATTTTACTTATTTTGTTTGTATGATTTCTTATCTTACTTTGGTGGATAAGCAAATGCAGTACCCTGCCCCCCCCCCCATACAGCCACTGTCTATGATAATTTTATAAGTGTTCGTTGCATCCGACGTCACACTTCGAGGCTAGTGATTTGATACAAATCAGACAGTGCAGTATCCTTATATAACCGTACTGTTGTCTTTCAATGAGCTGTGTACACATTATGTCTGCAGGAAGTAAGTCCAGGTTGTGATGTAAAAGGTTTTAAAATGTGATTAAATTGAACTCATGATCACGATTGTTAGTTTTTGAATGATTACGTAACAACTGACGATGTGTACTTACTAATTTCGTTATCCTGTGGGGTGTAATAAGCGTTGACTACAATCGGTGATTTTTTCCATCTGTAAAAACAAAGGAGGAGGATTTAAAAGAGGGCGCTATCATAAGAGGTTTGTACACAGTTCGCCGAACAAGGGGCAGAAACACCGTACGGGGGACACAGAATCTCATGCCACACCGGAATTAAGATTGTACAAGCAAATCTTTAGAGATACATCTGCTCTTCGTAATATAAAGATTAACATTAAAAGTTCAAAAGATACCCATGCATATCGCGTTGTTTTGAACTTGAATACATTTTGTATAAAGGAAATGTTGAGACAGGTGTGATTTTTTAATTTATTTTATACTTATTTTAGGGGGGGTGGAGGTTGTTTTGTTTAATAGAAAAATTTTCTTTTATCAACAGTTTCAGAATTGTTTGACTCACGCTCCTCGATGAACCGGTTTTCCATATTTTGCTAAATCCTCAATCGCATCTGACCTCCACATTTCCCGGACGTTTACAAAGTATTCAGTTGGAGATATTACTATCTGTTGAAAAAAGGTAGCGTTGTTTGAATGTTAAGGGGAATAAACGAGGAACTGTAGATTCGTTGCTAGAACTGGATATAGTGTAGATTCGTGGATATAGTGTAGATTCGTGGATATAGTGTAGATTCGTGGATATAGTGTAGATTCGTGGATATAGTGTAGATTCGTGAATATAGTGTAGATTCGTGGATATAGTGTAGACTCGTAGATTCGCCGAAGGCGAGTATTGTAGTCATATAGATGGGTGTGGATTCGTAATTATTTTTTTTTTACGCATTCATCATTAGAGTGACTTTACAGAAACAGTTTGACCCACCTAATCATGTTTTTCGGTTTACAAAATAGGTTTACAAAAGATTGTCATGTGGCGTTGCAACATTCAATCAGTTTGACAAAAAGCTATAGTACGTCATTTTGATTTAATACTGAACTTACCAATTTGTAGGCGTCATTTACAGCCTCTTCGTCCTTCAGGATGTCGCCATAGCCTATCCGCTCCTTAATTTTTGAAGCCTGCACAAATTGGTTTCATAAAATTATAATTAAGAAGTGACATTGATATTGTTGCCCATGGAGGCCTGACCCATTTTTAGATCTGGCTGACCCAGAAACTGGTTAAACGTTAGACTTGAGTTCGGAGTCTGCGTCAGTTTGACCCAGGTTTGACCCATTTCTGGGTCATGTTGACACAAATTCCGGTCGACACTGACCCTTAAATGGGTCAGGTCAACTGGAACCCGGAACCGGGTCCAATTTGACCCGGGAGGTCGCCAGAGAGCACCAACTATGGAAGAGAGGTGATTGTTGAGCCGGTGTGGCAGGAGATTCGGTCTCCCTCATATTGGGTGCGTTCGTTTAGCTTCCCTGGGTCGACCCCGGTGTGTGGCGGTTTTTCCCCCAGGACAAACGTGTGCAGATAATTACCCACGTTCTTCCTGGAAAAAAACACGCCACGCACCGGGGTCGACCCAGGGAAGCTAAACAAACGCACCCATTGCAAGTTGTGCACAAACTATTTCTGCCTGGCGCCCTCCTTTGAATCCTACAGTCCATGTTAATTTCCCATATGGGGTACCGAATCTCCGGCGGACAGAATTCCCTGGGACACTGGTACGTTAATCCGGAGTTCGTTGGTTCGAGTCCTGTTCTGGTTAATTTGTCTTTGTTCAACCCCAAATCATGTAATAGATAAGGAATGATAGACTTTTTGTTTTAATTTAATGTTTAATACCCACCTTTCTGAGAGCGAGTTCCTTGGTCTGCTCATCCATCCATGACACATCTTTGATGGTTTCAATCAGTGTTGCTCGGATATCTGCAACCATTTCTTGAGCCTGTATTGGACATTTCCAAAATGATATTCATTAAAAAAAAAGTAACACAAAAGAAAGAACAAATTCTCAAGCAGCCCACTATTAAGGGAGAACATTGAGCAACACGAATTGGAAAAATAGACTTGCCGTTGATCTGCTCCTCTCGTCAAAATGTTTCCTGACGAACAGCGCCCCCACCGCCATACCGAAAAGGCTGTTGGTGTTCTCGAAGCAGACCTTCCAGCGGGTACGCTCTCTCTTATTGCCCTTCGTAACCCAGAGGAATTGCTGCCTGATTTCCCGTAGTTCTGAACCAAGGTATTCATTCATGTAGTCCACAACTCGCCACATGAGGTAGTTGGCCACTGTCCTGTTGTAAAACAAAAACATCTTCATCTCAATGAATAACAACACTTTTAAAGTTCCAGGGTCACAAAATGACCCGCATTCCGGATTCCGGGGTGCCTGATCCACTTCTGGGTCAATTGACTACGAAATCTGGGTCAACATTGGAATTTGACCCGGATTCGGCGTCAGTTTGACCCATTTCTGTGTAATTTTGACATATATTCCATGTCATGCTAACCCAGAAATGGGTCAGACCTTATCGGGTAAGGTTTTGAGTGTAAGGAGTAGTAGATTATAACAGACCCAGTTTTGTTCATGTCCACAACACGCCCTTTGAGTTAGTTAGTTGTTGACATGGTATAAAACCAGTCAAAGGATTACCATTTTTTCAAGCCAAAATGTCCCGGTGTTTTAATCCGAAACCACGCATCAGTTTGACCCGAAAGTGGGTCATACTGCCCCGCAGTATCTGACCCCTGAGGACGCTGGTCCAGATCACAGTTCTGATCCGGCATCTCGAAAACCCCCTTAATTTCCAAAATCGCTGGGTGATTTTTAAACACAGTCATGCCCCCCCCCCCACACCAACCCTTGCCACGACAACCCTACCTGTGTATTCCCGTCTTCTTTTGCTAAATCAATTATACCTTTTGGGAGTTTCGTGTATAAACGACGCCATTCTTCCAAAGTAGTGAGGAGAAAAGTTGAGCAGTTCTTCTTCGGGTAGAAATCCCTCTTTGTGGACCAACTGGAAGTACCTCAGCCAATCTATCTGTACATGGTGGGAATTGTTTAGCATTTTCAAATGTATTTTTAATTTGGCAAGTTGTTTGACTTCTGAATATGTAAACTGTGTTTTAAGACTGTACGTAGATTGCCCCTTTCATTGCATTGATAAAATCATTGTCTTGCGCACAATTTGGTGTGACTATTTTTGATTTCTATGTCCTCTTATTTTGTTTTACGCCAGATTCGGGTTAAAGTTCCCTGACAATAACCCCATCTTCCCTCGTTCTGATGAATTCATTCGACAACCTCCCTGATTAATGGAATCTTGTATGTGTTGAATGCTAAAAACACCTCCCTGATTGCTGCACAAAGTCCCCCTGACTGCGAGATGCAAATGTTGGCATTTTTATTTTTTGCAAATATTATAGGAGATGGCGTTTTAAAAGATAAACTGTTCAACAAACCTGAGGCATTTCGTCTTTTAATTTCTTCACTGTGTACCGGTTGTTAAATTTGGTGACGTCACGTCGCATTTCAATTGAAGCTGTAAACTAAAAATAAAAGTCAATATATCTTGAGTCTTTGCAGCTCATTATGTAAAAGTAAAACAGGATTTTGTAAAAGTGATGTTTGAAGCTTTGTATGGTGTCAGAAATAAGAAGTTAATTTAACGTGTGGTTACAACCGTGTGAAAATCTCTGTTGAGAGGAGTGTTGGCTCTGAAAGAAGCCGGTGTGATGTGCATGGTCTCGACGTTTCGAATAGTACTCTGCTCGTCGTCATCTAAATTTTGAGTTTATTGACTGAAACCTCAAGAGAAAGGCAAATACTATAGCATATATTTCCAAGGGAGACTTCGGAACGCTGGGTAGCAGCAGACTTACAAAGATAAATTTCCATTGTTCACGTAGTTCTGAGCATGCGCACATTTTTAAGAACAATGGATTGACATGATAAGTCTGCTGCCTCCTAGCTAGCGTCTTGTAATGTCTCGAATTGGCTGCGGTCGAGTCGGGCTATGGTCAGTGAAAGTGGGCTCGGTTTTATAACAGTGGGTTTTACGTGGAAGATGTGAGCGACTTGGGTTACTTACGTTTGCCAGTACTCGTTCGAACTCTAGGGCGTCATTCATCTGCCTCTTTGCCTCTTCTCTGTCGTGATCTGGCCGGAGTGCTGTGGCCATGTCTACCATGTACGTCTGGTAGGCGTTGAAATGGGTCTGGATTGTGAAGAAAAATAGTTAACAGAAGTGAAGTCCTGAACCCATCCTACAAGTTTCCTTTTATGTGTTGATGATTGTGGAATTAACTCTTTGTTGTTTCGATCCAGTCGAAGAGCTTTGAGCATCCGAAACATTTCTAACACTGCTCAACCAGACTTTCGGAATATATAAGTACATGTGCGGTGGAGGAAAGTAATACTGGTAAAAAATGTGTAATGCATTTTTGTGGTTCTCTTGCATGTGCTTCAGCCGTCATCATGGCATTTTCTGTGAAGAGTCTAAAAAAAAAACATGACCTTTACAATCGTTCAATCAACTTCATCCGAAAAAGGGCAAGCTATGACAGGCGTGTGATTAATCAGGATTGTTCTTGTTTTCTTGGTTTCATTGAAACCTTGTCAAGTTTTCCAGAAAGATGTAATATAGAGCAGTCACAAAAGGCAGAATGAAATCGACAACCTTGTAACCAAATCTGCAAATTTGTCTGTCTGGTGATTCACAGAGTATGTAAACCTCGTTGTGAAATCTGAGAGGTTCTGTGTCTATGGATGAGGAGAAACCTTTCCAACACGCCATTTTCAGGAATTAAGCTTAAGGGAAAACCTGGGCCCAATTTCATGGCTCTGCTTACCGCCGAATTTGCGCTTACGATCGCGATTCCCCGCTTTCGTGCAAGCGCCAAATTTCTGCGCTAGCCTTGTAAGTTGTAAGCGTAGAAAGCCTAGTAACGTGAAGTACGCACGCGCAGAAGCCCAAATTCGCCGCTAACCCGTGAAATACGCTTACCGTAAGCACAGACTTCCCTGCTTCCGTAAGCGCCGATTCTGTGCTTACGGTGAGCAGAGCCATGAAATTGGGCCCTGTTCTTTATCAATGCACTTGGGTTTACCATGGTAACATACCTTGTCTGTTTCATCCAGGTAAAATGTCCTCTCTTCGAGTCCGAGCATCGGCTGGTCAATCTGAGAGTAAAACAAGAAACCATTTCGACTATGAGGATAGGCCTTTCAAATAAAGTTTGTGAATAGTGCACGTCCTGGTCCATGTAAGACATAAGATCTGGGGTGGATTTCACAAAGGTAGTCCTAACTTAGGACTAGTCCTAGGCAATGCTAAGAGATAGGACCAGTCCTAAGTTAGGATGAGTTACTGGTCCTAACTTAGGATCAGTCCTATCTCTTAGCATTGCCTAGGACCAGTCCTAAGTTATGACTACCTTTGTGAAATCCACCCCGTAGGCTTTTCAAATTAACCCCCTTGATGAGTCTCATTTTCACTTCATTTTGACATTATTTCGTATGTTAAAAGGGGATTTTTTTAGTGATTGAAAAACTTCAGCTGCACTTACCATCATTATATTCATGTCGGAATTGGTGATGTCCTGAATGATTTTATGCGCGAAAAGGAAATTATAGTCGAGCTCCAGTCGATTCTTGGAGAGGACTTCGACTAGGTCCCAGGCCTCCTCGTCCCAGCTCTCACCAGCAATTACGGGCCAACCACCAAGAACATCGAGCAAGTCGAGCAGGGGCTGAGCACCGAACTCATCGAGAAGAACTACAATGGGATGAAGGGTCATTCAAACTCATCACACTTTGAACTGTATAAACAAAGTTCTAAAAACTTGAAGATGTTTTCAGATAGTGGCTTAACGAAAGGTTAGTGGTGTCGTGCATCACAAATATGAATATTAGTACAGGTAATTGTAAGAGTTTCACAGGTGTGTTTCGTTTCGCTCGTGCTGAGTAAGGTGCGAGCATGTCCCACGTTTGTGATTGAATTGAATTAAACCTGCTCTGACTATACCTTCGTTTATGCATGATGCGTAAAAATCTTTGGCTTTCGACACAGCCTCAGAGTCGTTCGTCGTCTTCTCTTTAAGCAGTCCTAAAACAAAACAAAATTATATAACACAGTTTGAGATATTATTTGATTATATCCTTTCCAGACTTCTATCTTATTTATATGCCTTTCGCACTAAAACAACGCCCTCACATGGCTATGCTTTGAGCGAATTATCTAACTTTGATAAGACCATTCTGTTCGGGGACATTCGGCTAAATTGTTGTTTTGTTTGGGACTTTTTAGTTGTTGTTTTTTTCCTTGGAGGGGGTTTATTTTCGTCACCTCGACTCATGTCCATGAGTTGGTTGAACAGCTCTTCGAAGACCGTGTATTTGGCGTCCTCATCAGGGATGAAGTTCGCCTGTGTCCATCCGCCGCAAGCATACTGGTAGAAATCCTCACACGGGTCTGCCTCCATGTCCATATTGCGTAATATACCTCCAGCTGATGAAGTCAAGTATATGAATAAACAGATGAATTGAAAAAATAAGTTGGAAAACCGAACTCAAGGTCTTGGCCCAACTTCATAAAGATGTTTAGGAGAAAAATTCCTTGTCTAAGCAAGTAATGAGTGGTGTACTAGTCACAGCAATGGCATATGTACTGTATCTACTGCGTGTAACCTGTTTTTGCTAAGCAAGAGTTGTCTGTACGTAGAAAGTTGTTGAGCGTACAGGTTTTATGAAATTTAGTCCTGGTGTTTCGGATCAGCAGAGTGTGGGTTCCTGTCCAGATCATGGCGATTGTTTCATTGAGGAAGATAACATGATTATTTTGTCCTTCGGATGGGACATTAAGACATAGGTACTGTGTGCTAGGATTCGTAGTGGACGTATAACATAACCCAGAACACTTGTCGTGAAAAAGTAGGAGTGTAGCTGGTTCACACAGCCAGCGCCCTTGTTAACAGAGCGGAAGTCGAACCTTCAACCTTCAGATAAACGAACCGGTGTTCTGTCTGAGCTATCTTTTGCCACAATGTTGGCAATCTCCCTATTGTGTCACTGTGTTTGTTTGGGTGTGTCAGTCAGAAGCCATTCAACCTGTGACTGCCGTATAACCAGTGATCACACCCAAGTTTTTACGAAACACTTAAATTTTCGACATGAATTCTTACCTGATATGACACACTCAGGCGTTGTGCAGATGCCTTCCGTGCTCAGCCCAGAACTTGTACCTCCGCCAGCCATTGAGGAAGATGCTGATGAACAGATGAAACAAAATTCACATTTTTGGTCAGATAGACTTATACATTGGCTGGCCTCAATAAGTCATCATGGCCGCAAAATGTCACATTGATAATATTATAATAACTTAATGAACTTTGCGGATTCAGTCATTCTCTGACAGCTTGCAGGCCACATTTTCAAGTTCATTGCATGAACGTCCAGGAAAACGTTAACCCGTAGTGTACCCCCATCGGACCATTTTAATATCATCTTTTATACTTTCTTTCAGAGGCAAAATCTATCGCCACAGAAATGTTTACATGAAAAATAGAAAATAAATATCCGGCGTAAATGTCCGTCTCATGAGACATAGAAGGTTAGAAATCTTTGGCACTTCATGAGCGCGAAGAAGAACAAACCGGCAGACAATAGGTAACATTTCCGGGTGGGGATATAATGTACGAAGAACGTCCATCCTTCGATCGTTGGTTATCATTTCCGGTTAAAGGCAGTAGACACTATTGTATTGGTATCTAGTCAAAATAATTATCAGCATAACACCTCTATTGGTAACGAGTAATGGGGAGAGGTTGATAGTATAAAACACTGTGAGAAACGGCTCCCTCTGAAGTGACGTAGTTTTCGAGAAAGAAGTAATTTTCCGCGAATTTGTTTTCGAGACCTTAAGTTCCCGAAATCAAGCATCTGAAAGCACACAACTTCGTGTGACAAGGGTGTGTTTTTTCTTTCATAGTTACCTCGCAACTCCGACGACCAATTGAGCTCAAATTTTCACAGGTTTGTTATTTTATGCATTTATTGAGATACACCAAGTGAGAAGACTGGTATTTGACAGTAACCAATAGTATCCAGTGTCTTTAAACTTATACTTGAATGTTTATTTTAGTTTGGTTTACCTTAGCGCAGTTGGAAGTTAGGACAGACAGATATCGCACTATTATACACTGATGCACGGTACCACGTGCTGGGAAGTAAATATCATGATGTGCTATTCTTGGATGTAGTAGACTAGATATAGATCTACAACATACCCAAGATGTTATTCTATTTGCCATGTAGCGATGTAAAAATAACATGCAACTATAAACAAGAGCAGCGGTTGAATTCAACACTACTACACTGCATGATGATGTATCGGGGAAGTGAAATCCAGGTTTACATTCTATCATGTACTAAATTAAAAAGGCAGTGAGTTTGATTTTGGACATTGGATATATTTTTGCAGCGAACGTCTACTTTGTATTTTTCTAATAACACATTGGACATTCATACAGGTTTGTACTGCGATTGTCTACTTTCTATTTTAATTTTGGACATTGGACAGTACATTCAAATGTGTTTGTGCAGCGAATGTCTACTTTGCTATTTTTAAATGTTAAATTGAACATTAACATGTGTTTGTGCAGCCAATGTGTACTTTATTATTGCGATTCTGGACATTGGACATTCAAATGTGTGTGTGCAGCGAATGTCTACTTTGCTATTTTGTTATTTGAAATTGGACATTCATATGTGTTTGTGCAGCCAATATATACTTTATTATTCCGATATTGGAATATGGTCATTCACATGTGTTAGTGCAGACAATGTATACTTGCTATTACATTGATGTTTCTCCACGTGTGGTAAAGCGAATTATGTTTTTAAAACCGGCAGCGTGTCTCAAAAATCTAAAGATTGTTGTATTTCACTCTGGGAAATTGTCTTTTGCAAGGAACGAAACCGGCAACTTTGGAATGTGGCTATAAAGGTATTAGGATACACGCTGTGATTACTAAAAATGCAGAACAAGGTGGGAGTCTCCATAACATGTTTGCTTTGATTGCACCAATACACCTGTTGGCTTCGCTGCTTGGGGTTCAGAATGTCTCGTTAACATTAAAGGCAGTGGACACTATTGGTAATAACTCAAAATAATTATTAGCATAAAACCTTACTTGGTAACGAGTAATGGGGAGAGGTTGATGGTATAAAACATTGTGAGAAACGGCTCCGTCTGAAGTGACGTATATTTTTCGAGAAAGCAGTAATTTTCCATAAATTTGATTTCAAGACCGCAAGTTTAGAATTTGAGGTCTCGAAATCAAGCATCAGAAAGCACACAACTTCGTGTGACAAGGTAGTTTTTTCTTTCATTATTATCTCGCAACTTCGACGACCGATTGAGCTCAAATTTTCACAGGTTTGTTATTGTATGCATATGTTGAGATGCACCAACTGTGAAGACTAGTCTTTGACAATTACAATAGTGTCCACTGTCTTTAAGGCATTGTGAAAAGAAGGGGGCGGGGAAGTGGTTTCAGTTCGGATCTTCTGGAACACATCCATTAACACCATGAAGGTTGCGGCGATCTTTAAACGAAGTCTCGATGTGGAACATTCAATCCAATACCAAATTAAATGTGTTATTACGGGGTGTCAGGAAGTTTCCGTTTAATGAAACTGTTGAATCTTTTATAGCAGGTGAACAAGATTGGTTTTCAGTCATACAAATTACCATCCAAACATTAGAATGAAAATATAAATATGAGTTTTAAAGTGTACTGTTTCTATTGGTATTAGAGACTTCAGGTAAATTTAATTGCTTACGTAGTTAGTTCTGAGCATACGCACGTTATCAATAACAGTATATTTACCAGTCTGCTGCAACCTATACCGTACCAAAAGTCTATTTAGTAATGGTGCTGGTATTAGTTTATTCAAGTTCCACTCTTGGCACTCGGCTTATCTACTAAAATGCTACAATATAAAACGGCTTTAATCACAAAGATACTTGTAATATACCGAAACTACGTTAAAAACCATCTTCTTTCCAAATCGGACGCGTCCCACTGTTCCTGTGTGTCTCAATATCATAATATTTTGATGCATATGCATTCACTGCATCCATCTCAGTTTCACTTATCCGGTCATTCCTCAGAAGTTCACTAAAGAAAACACTCTCCCACTGGGGACCGGGAGCCTTTCTTCCTATTCCACTAGAAAAGTAGCCACAAGTCCCCATAGTGCTCGACTAAGGGCGGTTATTATCAGGGCCTGGGAAGAGATGGAGTTTAATGGTCCCTTGAAATACTGATTTTGCAATCGGTTGGCAGATGTCCATGCTCCTGGCAAACGAGTATAAACAAAATATAAACTCTCTTAAGACATTCAGTTATGACTTCAAAGTGTGTTTGTTGAGGATGGACCACTAGAGTGTTGGCAAAGAGTGAATTAAATCTAAGAGTACCGGTAAATCTTCGCTTAGGATCAGATTCTCAAAGGAAAGGTGAATGAATGCATGCAATTCCCTGAAGATACGCCACATGTGAATCCAGATATCTTAAAGAAAGTATATCCAGTTTACGATGTATACAAAGTGTATAAGAAAAATAATACAGGCTAGTGTATTACCATATTATTTTACGGGAGAATAATATGGGCTATTTTTGAACGTATATACTATAGAATTGGATAAGGATAAAGCACATCATTGTTTAATTTTTAGACTGAAAGCTTATTGGTTATATAATTCATTCAATTCAATTAATTCAGTTCAATTTGTATTGGTCCTACCATGGAGGAAATCCATTATGCATACATGTACATGCAATACAGGAAAAAAAAAACTAATAACACACAATCATAAATAAACTACTGGAATAAACTAATGAAGTTCATCAACTATAGAACAATTTCGTCTACGAAATGTTTTCCTTCTAAAATGAATATTCGAGAAAAGTGTATCTGGAAACGTTTTCAAATGCAACAGCTGAGTCAACCAACTCATTCAGAACATTGTGTCTACCTGCTGAAAATTGTGCACGGTTTTTCACTTTATTTTTCTCATGACTCACACATTAATTGATTAAAGCCATTGGACTCTTTCGGTACAGAAAAAAAGTTCACAGATTTACAAATAACTTACAGGGTTTACAGATGGAAGTGGTGAAAGACTTCTCTTGAAATATTATTCCATGAAATGCTTTACTTTAAAAAAAAAAACCAGTAAAACAATATCAATTCTCGATGTCGGGAATTACGGATTTATTTTAAACACATGTCATGACACGGCGAAACGTGCGGAAACAAGGGTGGGTTTTCCCGTTGTTTTCTCCTGACTCCAATGACCGATTGAGCCTAAATTTTCACAGGTTTGTTATTTTATATATAAGTTGTGATACACGAAGTGTGGGCCTTGGACAATACTGTTTACCGAAAGGGTCCAATGGCTTTGAAGCCAAACATTTTCACCGGTTTATTGTTTCATGTATGGTTAATCACACAAAACATGAACGCTGTCTGCGACTATTTTGTCAACTCTACCAGTCCTGTATATACCTTTAATACCTAACCCATCTCTGAGGCAAGTTTCCTGACCATCATTGACCCTATTTTTACACCTGTTTTACGAAACAGCCCAATTTTGCGTACTGGCTTCTGAAAGGAGGAAAAGCAGGTTCCCAGGGGTTGGGTCTGGCACCCAAGATCCGATCGCAAAATTAGATTAACGGCTCTCTATTGATTCAACGCGCCATGGGGCAATTGAATGAATAGGCTACCGCTGGGTCTCCAGTCCAAAGCCAAATCTGGTACCATTCATTGCTGACGCTGTCATTTTTTTCAACCCGCAAACTTCAAGATTGAAAGATATTACCAACTTTAAAGGAGTGGTATAGCCAAATATGTTCTGGAGAAAAGCAGTACATGACTGTCCAAAAACTTGTGTAGGCCTATATATTCATACTTTCTTATTGTACTGCACCTATTAGCAAATCTCATTCTGTAAAATAATAATTCTGGAAAACTGTACGATTTGTCAGGAGGCAAGAGCTAATATGAAGAACATCTTTGTTTGTATTGTTATTCTAATGCACTTAAAGTAAAGACATATAAATCACTATTTACTCTCTGAATATACATAAGCGGTTTATCTCGCTGAAGCTTATGTTTGTACTCGAAAATTCGCGAGACGCTGCGAGAATTTACTGAGGGCTATAGACGCACCACTTAAGGTGATTGATTCAGACGACAGACGGCGAGAGTCACTTTGTCCAAACTGACCACTCGTTGACAAATTAGACAATTATACTTGCTATTAATGACCACTGACCGTAGCTATCTACCGAGGCCAGATGTCTCATTAGACCGACTTCGGCCGTCGGTCATTTCAGGAGCAGTAGACTCTCGGTGGCCATTTTGTTTACGCACGACTGCCCGACGTCTGCTCAATAACCGAATATGGCTGTTTTGTTGGTCCAACTGGTGTTAAACGGGGGCAGATAACATACTAAAATGCACAGATAAACCCAGCTAGATGGATATATACCCTCGATGCGCGGCATTAGTATGCAAAAAAGCAGCCCAGCGAAACCAACAAAACAACACCAATTAATAAACCATGACTTGTAAGTAATTAAGACGTGCCTTGATGTGGTGTTTAGCCCACATATTGTTTGAGGACCCTGCATTATGTGAACCTCTTTTATTCCCATGGCAGTTTCGTATTAAAACCCACACTAGCTTTCAAAAGCAAAGTTGCCCAAATGTTTACTGCAAAGGACATTTAAACCAGGTCACCCAAGCAGTTTTGTTTCCTCAAAATATTGCAACATGGCTGCCACTTATTGCAGGCGAGACACGATCTGTCAACACAAACGCAGCTGAGCCTACCGAATCCACAACCTTCTACCCCACTTGTCCAATAGTTAAATCCGCAATGTATAGCCCCGGGCGTGATCACGGACGTCTACAGGTGAGCCACGTTCCAAGAAGAAGCCAAGGGTTTGAGGAGGACCATGGACCCCGCAAGCTATGATGTGATCGATTGGAGTATTAGGAGGCAGTGGATAGTATTTGTATTTATGCAAATGGACTTGAACATACATTTCTTTTTCTTTTACACAACTTGAGATGATCAGAAACCGCTTTCGAATGTGACATATTTTGCTATGTACACGTATCAATCGAGTGACTTGTGTGTATACCTCTCTACAAAAAAAACAACAACTGGGACTACACGGCGACTTTTAAAAGCAACTTCCCACTGACTTCCTCTGAAGCAGATTCCTGCTGCGTAACCATTTTGAGCAATTGCATGGCATTTCCGAATATTGTTCCTAACATTCCCTAAATATTTCTAAATTATTGCTATATTGAGTATTGATTCTTTCTGATACTAATTGGTAGGTCATAACGATTCTCCTTTGAACCAAATTTCAAAAGTAAGAGTTTCTTGTGGTCAAAGTGGGCTGGATGGATTCTCGTCTTATGCTCTAGCGAAATAACTTATCTCCATCTCACCCGGAATGTTGGGAGCCCTTTTATCGTAATACCAGTGTGTCAGTTATTCTGGTTCTGTCTTATCGACTATCCGGAACCGTCTGGTTCTCCTCGGACCACTCGTTCTTCTTTTCTCGTTCTGTTTGCTCTTTTTGACCTAGCCCATGGCGGCCTTTTAAATTCGTTTAAACTACAGCACAGAGAGATAGAGAGGGGGAAAGGATATCTTTTGACCTAATTTCGAGAACTGCAATGTGGCAGTCTTTTTTGGGTACTGTGGAACTTTCTCAACATTGTGTTGAATCTTTTTCTTCTTCTCAAACTAAAATATTTAAGGTTGATGGTTTGATGTAGTATCACACAACCAGTGTGCCAAATATTCTGGTCCTCTTCTATTCGAGAATCGGGAAACGCCTGATTCTTTTCGAACCAGCCCTTTTCCTTGATTGTTTTATTCATACTTTTATTTATTTGTTGTATCAAATACAGTGGCCCCTTGTGATTTATTACTTTACAATGTCCAACATTTTCTTAAATCTCTTTTCTAAAACTTAAACGATCTAAGACTGAATGATGTAACTAAGGTTGAATGAGTATATGATATAGTCTGCTTCCACGTCGTTCTCTTTGAGTAACGACGTTCCCTAACAGTCAATTTAGAAACCATTGAAAGGGCCACCGGCTATGACACTACAATCACACACAAAGGTGCAGGGACTCGTTAGCAATCACCCATACATGACGATCGTCCGGCAGGCTGTAATTTCTGTCCAAACACCCCTACTCCCTTCGAGAGAGAAGAGAAATAAAAAGGAAGAACAAACTAATCAGTAGTTTTGCCTTTCCTCATAGAAGCGTCGTGTTATTGTCAATCTTTAGGCGAGAGGAAATTGTCATAATACTCGTCTATTTCCTATTACTTGCTTGTTGTTGTTAAGACACGATGATGATTGTGTACACGCGGGTTGTGTGTTTATTTTATGCATGATGCCGCGAGTGTTTACGAGGTTTTGTTTTTAGGGGTGAAACGAGAAGCACTTTATATTCGGCGGGGACTGTACTTGGATGGGCAGCTCGATTTATTATTAAAGGGGAGTGAGACGACGCTGTTCTGATTACGATGATTGTAAACAGTGAATATATACCCCGAGAATATGGTGAAATAATTTCACGCAGAAGGTATACGGTGTTGCTTACAAATATTTATAACACACGTTTTCTGGGTGTTCCACAGCCAATCGTAGTTGCCACTTTGGTTTTAGGCGACTTAACCTTCACATAGGAAAACTGCCCCCACTTGTATACATAGTAGGACTAGTTGATTTGAATTTGAAAACAATTTTATCACTAATATTTATTTCTTCTCGACCTCTTTTTCGAATGAGAAAGAGCATTATGATGCGTTTGATTTAATCATTGAGGATGGTTCTGCATTATGCAATACAAAATTATCTATGACTGCACGACCCACAATGGACCCCCAAAATGCTGTCACTGGCTCTGCCAAATGGAAATGATGCCTGCGCTTATATCAATACATTTTAATATTTTAAGCAACCAATTTCAATTGTGTTTTTTTTAACAAATAATTTATTATGCTTCCTATTGACCATACAACATTATGACTTGTTATTATATTCGGAACCATCTTTTGGAAATAAAGAGACACTCCTCACGACGTTACTCCTATTTTACATAACATCGTGTCCTGGACTTGGTTTGACTTGCTAGACGATCATGCAGCCAAGGTAACATTATTAATATCCATATCGATCTATGTTTACACAGCAGAACCTCTTCATTGATATTATTTTATTATGAGTTTACCACTATATGGCTAACAGTGTCCACTTTACCCTTCCCTATCAGCACAGCTGCTCCCCATAGGGCCTTCACCAATGAGCGCCATTCTGATATCTCCTTCATCAGATGAGTAACGTGACTGTGAGACCGTATCATCAACGAAGAAAGATATCTTTGTCTCTTTATACCCGTTTTTCTTTCATCTTCGGGGCTTTTTATAGCGAAATATCATCTCTCTGTAACTGTACAGCTTTGGATTTTTTGCTTCCTAAGAAGACTAATATAGATCTAGATGTATTGATTTCCATTACACATGAGAGCAATAAACCACCATGGTTCTTTTTACCATTCTGTGTTCTAGACTTGGGGCTGTTCCGGGTACAAGTGCAGTAATTTTAAAAGTTTAGCTTAAAGCCGTATTAGCTGTTATTTGGATAAGTAATTGCGCAGGTTTTCCATTTTGAGGCTGATGGTGAAATATTTCTCGGGATGAATGGTATCTAGTCAGTTTGTCAAAATTTAATAATAATAATATTAATAATATAATGGCTTCTTGTATGGCGCTCTTATCCGTCACTCAGTGACGCCAAACATTCAGTATTTTCATATAATTATATTCAAGGTATTCTGGAGCTACGTGTTTGAACTATATGGGACCAATTCCTTTACATAGCACTACGGTTTGCATGCAATGTGATGTGGCGCAATATGCAGCTAAGCAAGTCTTGAACAACGGGGAGAACCCCTTCTCTTTTCGATAAGTGCACTGGGTTATTTTATGTGCAGTACACAATATACGGGCACCAGCGGCTTTACGTCCCATCCGAAGGATGGGTGTCTTGGTTGGTTGTCTTGCTCAAAGGACACAGGTATCACGACCGGAGTTTGCACTCTGCTTATCAGAAACACCAGAGCTTAAGTCCGGTGCTCTTAACGGCTCGGCCAAAACGCACTGGTTAAAGAAGAAAGTTTCACTTTAAAAATTAACACGAAGTGATATAAAGTCAAATATCTCAATATTCCCTGAGGCATCACCTACTTATCAAGATCGTTATGAGTGCTCGAATATTATTTGATATAAACCATAGCCGGGGCACCATATCTGGGACAAAACTGCACATGAATGCAATTAATTGAACTCGTGGTGACGTCATTGTGCCCACAGCAATGGCTCATGATAATTTCAATAAATTTAGACAAATCTTGTTGCACCTTTTACAGTTAAGTTTGGGTGCATTCTTTGAGGAAACAAATTTGACCGTCCAATTACATTTTCTCATCACATCAGGGCACAATTTCATGCTTTTTAGATCGGCAAAAATAAGCAGGACCAGTCACATATTGTATTATATGACATGGTAATTTGGCTAATAATTTATTTCTGATAAGCATAATGTTTTTGTGTTAAGCTGCTTGGTGGTCACTTGGCAAAATAAATTTAATAAGGATAATCTAAGTCGGTTTTCTGTTGGAATTGAGCTTATCAACATGCATCTGACATGACTACTTTATGCATATTTTATTCCGTCTTTAAACGAACTGTAGCGTGCTACTTGATAACCAGTCCCAAGAAAGTGTACACGACTCCTTGAGTATCAAAATGCATCCAGCAAACCCAGTAGCTCGACTATATTAAGCGATTTGCTCTGGGGGTTAGAGAAATCAATGAAAGCTATGTCCAACCGTGACTGCATTTGGCACATTTTTTGACGCCGTCAAATTGTCGAGTCACCCCCGAGGTTACAGTTAACCCTTGCAAGTAGACTTTTTTGTTTTATCCCGGGCCCTTTTTCTTTGGAAAACGCAGACAGACAACAGCCGCTTTTTCCCCGCGTAAAATGTGAACCTTATCGACTTCTACGGCACCGTGTTGAATGGGGGAAAGTGAGATTGGCTTCGGTTGACGTAATCATTGATTTCAAATTCTTAGCACGACTCTTGGTCGAGTTGGTCGAGGACGTATAGGGTGCTTGACTGAGTTTCTCTATTATCCCCTTGCGGTACCGACCTCTTTGCAATTAGTATGTTAGCAGGGGGGTGGGGAGACTTGCTTTCCCAATCCTCACCTCACCCAATCTCTACCTTAATCATTTTTTGGATTTTGTTTCGTTGGGAGGTTAAAGGCAGTGGACACTATTAATCAAAATAATTATTAGCATACAAACTTACTTGGTAACGAGTAATGGGGAGAGGTTGATATAGTATAAAACATTGTGAGAAACGGCTCCCTCTGAAGTAACGTAGTTTTCGAGAAAGAAGTAATTTTCCACAAAAATTTGATTTCGAGACCTCAGAATTAGATTTTGAGGTCTCGAAATCAAGCATCTGAAAGCACAAAACTTCGTTTGACAAGGGTGTTTTTTCTTTCATTATTATCTCGCAACTTCGACGACCGATTGAGCTCAAATTTTCACAGGTTTGTTATTTTATGCATATGTTGATATACAACCAAGTGAGAAGACTGGTCTTTAACAATTACCAACAGAGTGAAGTGTCTTAAAACTGTTGGTATTTATACATTTTTAGTTTCTTATAATTGTTTTAAGACCGTTATTCGATTTCCTTGGTAGCAAGACCAATACATTGATAATGGTTTGAGTACCGGATAGTTTGCCTTCCTTTGTATAGTTTCTATGTTCAAATACGCTACGGGAAAGTTTTTTAATGAATCGCACGGATACGAGTGTATACAAAGTACAAGGAGAGCGGTATCTCATACCATCCACAACAGCTACGGGTCGCGTCACCCCTAGCAGGTGTGCAAGATTGGTCGCCCGGAGTGCCGGCAGAAGAACCTGAAACCACGGGTTCCTTTCCTTTTTTTTTATTAGCACCTTGGTAATTTCCTCTCCATACATCGAGGATGGGGCCTCGATCATGTTTTAATCACGCACACGGTATACTGCTTCTCTCGCGAGACCAGCTTAAGTTTCTATTCGGATGTTTTTCCTGTTGTATTATGTGTATTTTATTTTGAGCTGGGTAAATGTATACATGCTCAGGGCGATATGTTACCAGTCCGGGGCTTTCAGAATGCAACAATGATATGAGTTCATCAAGAATTTATGAAGATTAACACATGACACTATAACTACATGCTTTCTCAAGAAGACGATCAGAGCATACTGATCGAAACGTCGAGTTCAAACCAACGGTTTCAGAACCGCCACAAAAGGAAAAGTATACAACCATCAAGTTACATGTGCACAAAATGTTTGTTGGACTTGTATCTCGTTCCGTTCTACGAAAAATCAAACAAGTCTGATGGAATGCCGCACTGTCATGGTTTCAATTCCAGCCCTAATCCTAAGCAATTGACTCCCAAGCCCTTCAGAAAGTCCTATGATCCTCAAAGTTGGCGGGAAATTTTAACATTTCTATCAGCAGCCATACAAGTTAAGACCGCCGGAGCAGATAACGAGGGTTTAAGGCCACTTACAATTTGTCGACCATTCCAAGAAACCGGATAAATTAAAAAATATGGCTCTTTTTGTGCGCCATAAATTCACGACTTTTTTAGGGCTTTGCATCTCTGTCTGTTAATTCATATCACCCAAAACACATTTTAAGATCGAGGTACAAATTAATGAATGCTTACCGTGATGGTCAGTGCATGCTTACAAACCACTTGTGTATACAGAGAATAAGACCAAACTATGGCACACTGAATTAATACAAGATGTGAATTATGCAAATATGCCTTCTGACTTTGTGGTATTTTATTATTAAAATGATATGCGAAATATAACAGTTCTTGAAGTATTTTTCTCTTAAATACGTTTTGGTGCACATGTTTGAATGGGCAGTAATTGTTTAAAAGGCTGATGTACTTGAATTTAAGACTATTCATTTTTGTAATTCCTGATTCCATGGCAACCGAGTGTTTCTGCGATTCAAAAACACTCTACCAAATCTTTCTTTGAAAGGCGAGTAGCTGTATCGGACTCGGGCTTTCATATTCCGTACTTACAGATTCATAATTCAACAATGCACGATTCAGCTCAATGCGTTGTATCGTATGCTAAAAGGAGTAAGCAAACGTGGCTGATAGTACGGCCGTGTCTAAATTGCCGGCTAAAGCTACGGCTATGGCTAGATTTCCGCGTTGAGGTATAAGACATCCTTGGCAACACCCTTAGCAACAGCCGTAGCCGTAGCTGTAGCCGCCAATTCGGACACGGCCTTAAACTTGTAAATCCGGGTCAACTTACATATAAGAATTGATCCGGACATATAATCCCGGTCATATCTCGTTGGGCCCCCTACCCCCTTTCAATGTTGGTCCCTTCTTCTGTGTTTACAGTCAACGTTGAGCAGGTGGACGGGGCCTAGGACAAAACAATGTGGACCCAAAGTTTGAATCCGAGAAGCGTTACTGCGTAACGCCTTTCAGATTGTCTACCCCCCTCCCGATTGTGTATTCCTATTAGGCATTATTCTTCCAAAAACCAAAGGTATGCTTTGCCTTTCGAGCTGTAATTGTGCTTCTCTCCAGCGTGAAGACTAAGACGAGACCATTAAAAAAAATACGGGTAGCTCTTTCCACCTCTTTAATGTAACTTTAATGTAAGAATGTGTGAACATGTATAAGTCCCCAATGCACAAACACATTTCAACTTTAAGTAGGCTTTTGATACGCGGTCCTTTAAACCGACAAATTGGAGACATCATCTTGTCCCCTGGGGTCACAATTAAGTTTCAAAAGTGTACAAATATTAAATGCTAAAGTCTTCAAACCAAGTTCACTAGAGGTCGATGACATCCAGACCCGGGGTGAATAGAATTTAAATATTAAATGCCAGGAAAGGGTTCTCGAATCCTTCGAGTGTACCATACTTGCCTGATGAAAGTCAAAACAAGAAAATGTGTTGTCGTACACACTGACTAGCTTGGGCATAATTTATGTTACATGCATTTTGCATCATTTATGCAATCATATGTTTATCTGTGTTGGCTGTATATTGTTATGATGTGATTTCGTTTTAATATCATTTCAGTGAAAATAACTGCTCCCATATTATACGTGATATTTAATATTCATTTCTATATAACGTTTTGACATGGTTACATACATGTATTCATTGATAAACAAAAATTAGTTTTCTTATAATGTTATTATTCTGTTTCTTATTTGTTTTTCATTTGCCATTACTAATGTCATGTTCAGCACGCTAGAGCATGTCGACATGACAGCGCTAAGTAATAATTCGATGAACCTTCTCTTAATTAAACTGATTTTAATTTTAGGTGAACACTAACTTGTGTGAATTGCAGGTTTTATAACAATATCAACGTGTAGTTCTGATGGCATTTTCAGACGTCCGTTCTTAAAAACCATTATAATTAACTGAGTTTGTTTCATTTCAACTTTTATTTGCACCAACTGAATCACTTTAAAGAAAAAAACACCACTTTGAAGTATTTAAGGCAGGGTGTACTTTTGGCGGTTACTCCAAGTTTTAATGATCATACAAAAATAAACCTGGATAAGAGCTCCGAAAAGCTGTTTATATTATAAACATTGTTAGAAACGACCCTTTTGATGTAAGTGAAGTTTTAAAGAAAGGTTTTTTCACCCCAAAATTGAATCTGAAAAATGGCTTAAGGCATGAAGCTTTTCCCATACGTCTGAAAGTGCGCAATTCTATGCAACACAGGTGTTTTTCTGTCATTAGTTTCTTGCCACTTCGATAACCAATTGAGTCAGATTCTCACAGGTTTGTTATTTTATACACATGTTAGGATACGCCAGGTGGGGGGATACTGGTCTTTGGCATTAAAGTATACCAGCCTTTAAAGGGAAGGTACACGGCCAGTCTTCTCACTTGTATCACAACATAAGCATAAAATATCAAACCTGTGAAAATTTGAGCTAAATTGGTCATCGAAGTTGCGAGAAAATGATGAGAGAAAAAACACCCTTGTTGGACGAATTTGTGTGCTTTCAGATAGGAATAAAAGACTTCTAGCTAGAAGTCTTTTATTATTTTAGTGAGAAATTACCTCTTTCTCAAAATATATGCTACTTCAAAGGGAGCTTTTAATCACAATGTCTTATACTTCCAACAGCTCTCCAATGCTAGTTACCAAGTCAGTTTGTAAGTTAATATTTGTTTTGAGTTACTACCGATCGTGTACTTTCCCTTTAAATGTCTAAACTACTGGTACGGGATAGCAATGACCACTTATAGTTATCACTAAAAAGTGTATTTTATTCAAATAAATTGGAATGGTTTAAAACGGTGCTTTCATTCCAGTGTCTTGTATAGCGTGAAATGGGGGGGGGGGGGGGCAGTGAGACTACTTTAAATCTTAGCAATAATACTCTCCCATTTGAATACGAATTTTGATATTCAATCATTAACAAGTCAAATGTTCTGTGGTTTTTGAAACTTTGTAATCAGTCCCCGAAAATGTCGACAAATAATGTAATTTCTTTCAATCAAATAGAAGGAACCTCATCAGGCTGAACAAATACACAGACACGTGACATTCACTTCTTTTCCTCTCCCTAAAACAAAAGTAAATGTTGAGTCTAATCATCTTTAAATGTATAAGAGAGGTGTTTCTTCATGAAAACACTCTGCCAGCCAGTCATGCGTGTCGTGGGCGACTTTGCCCCGTAAACTCCACGGGGCTATCGATCCCTAGCTGCGGCGAGCCAACGATGACTTTACACCCACGCATTTTGAGCCCCGGATGGCAATGATGCCAACGAAAAGCTTAGTATTTTCCCCTTTCTCTAGCTTTCTAGCTTCTCTTTCCATCTATTGGAATATGGAGATACTACACGGGGAACCCTCGATCACAGCGTGCATATATCAACTCGAGAATACCAATTTGGGACTTCCTATAAAAGAAAAATGAGCGTCCTGGGAGAGCAGTGCGTCATAGCAATACCACGTGAATTCCTGCGACTTTTTTCATTTGTTTGAATCAACTGACATATGGTGTAAATCATACGCCAAATAACACTATGTATTGACTAGATCAGCGTTAAGTTCAGTTGAGTTAGCTTCAGATTTCATATTTTTTTCTTAAAGGTTGTCTTACAATTCAATCACCTAAACCACATTGACATTTTAAGAAAATCTAAGTCACATGGCTAAACGGACGAAGTCTGACACAATTCTGGGAAAAATTATGGAACTAATGTGGATTCAACAATTTTTTCAATTTGTTTGTCATTTCAAATCAGTGACGTTTGAAAGTGAAGCTGACTACAATTTGGATGTAGCCAGGACCACTTTTCAAAACACGAAAACACAACTAAGCAGAATAAGGTTTACCAGCCAAAGTACCTCGTCAAATTAATTTAAAATATGTGACTGGTATCCTGCTTAATTTTGCTTAGCAGATGGTTGCTTAGCATAATAATTTTCGCAGTGTATGGCAACTAAACGACACATGACTAGACATGTGGGCCAGACCTTTTCCCACTTTTCAGACTCAGATTGGTGACATTGAATCTAATGGAGGAAATGCATTATAACAAAATGCATGTATGAAGTCAGTACAATACGCAACCACCCTTATTATGGTGTACTGATGATGTACAATGCGTCTCGCCACCTGACCACTTAAGGCACAAATGGAGTCAACTGGAAAAATAATCAAGTTTCAAGATTGTTAATATATATAATATCGTTGATTAAACGTCATTAATGTAGAAGATACACCTGGGTGCCGTTTATCAAGCTGAGACTTTATACTACATTCATTGTCAACCCTTAAAAGAGTTGGAAATATGCCACATGAGTGTTCTGTGGAAAAGCAAATTGCTTGTTATTTTTTGTGAATTGCATACCTTAACTTTAGTGTTTATTTTTGTTCATTGCAGATATTGAATTATGATTTCAATCGATAAAGCCATATCTAATGGGACCCAATGTTCACACCAGTTGTATTTGATTGCAAGAACACGATCAAGGAACCATCGAATCGGTAAGTGAATGAATCAATCTACAATCATTTCAGAAATTAGAAAAAACAATTTAGGTTAAAATGACTAATGGCCGCGAAATGAGTGAGAAATCTTTAAGGCTCTACGCGTGGAGTCGAGATTCAATTATGTCACAATCTTATAAAAAAAAAATTAACTTAATATTAGTTTAGTTCGAAAAGTGTTTCAATTTATTTGGTTGAAGATTCGTTCAAGGCAAGTGGAAATATAAGAGCAAATATTGACGCGGTGGCAATGTATTAATGTCCGTGCAAGGTTGGTGGCCGTTCGAAATAAATTATACAAGAAGTATAATAAAAATAATTCCCCTTTCGTTTTTCATTTTGACTTGAAAAGCTGGTAAAGACAAATCTCATTAGCATAACACCAACAGCATAACATGAGCATTAGCGTATAATAACAAGCTTGATATCAACATTTGACAAAAACTCAACAACGGATCTTGTGCATGACCTTGAAACAACCGGGATAGCGTGACCTTCTCGTTTGGCAAGGTGTATTGTAATCGCGTCCTCGGTCGTGCTGCGTATGTAATATTTAAAATATTGGACAATGAACATTCACATATTAATGTGCAGCAAATGTCCATTTTTGGTTTGATATTGGGCATTGGACATTCACATATGTTTCTACACCGAATGTCTACTTTTTTATGTCGATAATGTACATTCACGTACGGTTGGTACAGTGAATGTCTACTTTTCATGGTCATTGTTGCTATACAAATCTCTGTGAATGTCAAATGTCCAATATGTTATTTATTCATTTTACGTTTGTTTTTTTGACAATATACTACGAACAGAGGCCGTTCACGAAAGTGTGTCCGGTGGATTCAGTAACAGTGGACCAAATGGAGATCCCGATTTATACCGCGTGAGAAATTTATACCGCGGAAATATTACCGAAAAATTTATACCGATTTATACCGCGGAAATCTTGACATTTTATACCCCAATAAAATTTAAAAGTACGAACATTCGATGATGCGCTTTTCATGATGAGACCATCAAGTCTAATTTTTATTGACTTGTTTTTATTTAATACTTCTGTGCCGACTCTAAAGAATTAACGTTTTTGACAAAAAGTTTAAAAAGAATGTGTCATGAAACGCGATCAGTTATTATAGTCGTCATTGAGAGAAACGGCTCCCTCTGAAGTAAAATAGACTTAAGAATAGTAAAAGACTTAAGACCTGAAACCTTTTTATCAGGCATCTGAAAGCACACCAACTTGCGCAGCAAGGGTGTTGTTTCTCTCATTATTCTCTTGCAACTGCGTTGACAACAATTTTCACAATTTTTTTAATTTATGCATATGTTGCATAACATCAAGCGAGAATACTGGTCTTTGACAACTACCAAAGGTGTCAGTGTCTTTAAGGAGGGAGCTTTGGCACGAGAAGAACATGAAAGAAATGAGAATGCAATCTCCCTCTTTAGTATGTGAGCCAAGCTGCCCCTTGGTTTGACCTTAATGAACACGCGCAATCTTCTGATCTTTACTACTTTGTTTTCAAATCGCCTCCGGCCATCATGTAGGCGTATAAATGCGTGGGCCGGACTTCGCAACATCGTCCTTAAGATGAAAGAGAAGAAGAAGAAGAAGAGAAAAAAAATCACTTTCGTCTTACCCACTGTGACGATCAGACAGATGAGCAGCACCACGCAAATGATGAGGAGTACGAGAAGGAAGAAGAGCAAGAACTTCTCAAGGCTGGATCTCTGCCGGAACCAGCTTCGACGACCCCCGGATCTAGGTGGTTTCTTACCCCTCCCTTCCTCGAAGTCTTTGCCCTTCACCATGACCTCCTGGGACTCCTCCATGGAGAGATACTCAAGATTCTTCCCGTTCTTTTCCGTGTTCATCGTTCCTCATCAACGTTGTTTTCTTCTTTCTTAAAAAAAATCACTTTCTTCCTTCTCCACAAGAAATCAACACGTGCATGGGATCTTAGCTCCACACATACAAATGACGACGAGTGTATCTTCAGTCCAACACGCGCATCTCACAAGAACTCAAGATACCCGTGTCCGTTAGCAAAGAGAGCTACACTGATGGCGAACTCAAACTAACCACCGTACGGTCTATTGACAACTGGAGAGGGGGGCTGAAATTCCAGTCCCTCCAAGCCGACCGGACGTGTTTTTACACTCCAGTCCCGTTTGTTTTTATTTCAGATTTGTTCCTCTTAATATCTCTTTCGTCCCCTGTGCTGAGAGTAGTTCAGACGGCGGCTTGCAAGTCTGCATGCCACTATCAGGGGGTGATTACGGTGAGCTTGGAGTCCTGCTGCGACGGATGTCCATATAAAACTGCACACACGAGAAGAAAAAAAACAACATATATATATATTTATACGTGCTTACTGGAGCTCTCTTCAGAAGAGCGGAATGACTGGAGTACGCATGTGCACTAAATTGGCGGGATTTTATCAACGATTTCACCAAGATGCATATTTAGAATCGGTATTTCATTTTGTTTTCATGCATGCTTTGCCGATAAAGCAGATAATGTTATTGTTGAGCTGATTTTACTACAACATTCCAGAAGGGAATTTAAACCAACCACTGGACTGAACGTTGGAGGATTACTGATGACGTCACAATCTTTTGACAAAGGTTTTACCAGTGTATATTTCTCCGGTGGCATTTTTGGTTTGTTTTCCCAACACTTTAAGCTGTGATCAAGCCGAGGCTGGAAGGCTAGTAGTGAAGCGTATCTCAAAACTTTCCCTGCAAAACACCAGTGGACATTCCTTTGTTGAATGTTCTCTTTAAAAAAAATGGGTAAAAACACTATGTGGACGTGAGTAAGTCCACATAGTGTTTCAAAACCCTGCCTTGTATGGACCTCTTTTGTTATCAGATCCACACGTCGTATGTTGTGCTCACCCAAACTCTGTAACATTGGTATCACACCTACACATGATATCTTCAATGTTGGTAGTTTCAAAGTGTAAGAGTAACAACACGTAATACACCATCACAACACTTGGTGACATACTGCTGCACATGACACCTGTGACGTCAACATTACCCCGTCTTTTGGTTACAGTCAGTGCAAATTGAACTAAACAAAGAAATATCTCCCATTAAAGGCACTGGACACTATTGGTAATTACTCAAATAATAATTCTTAGCATAAACACTTACTTGGTAACGAGCAATGGAGAGCTGTTGGTAGTATACAACATGTGAGAAACGGCTCTCTCTGGAGTAACGCAGTTTTCGAGCAGAAGTAATTTTCCACTAAAATGTTTGAATTTTTTTTCGATACCTCCGAATTAGAATTTGAGGTCTCGAAATCAAGCATCTGTAAGCACACACCTTCGTGTGACAAGGGTGTTTATATTATCTCGCAACTTCGACGACCAACTGAGTTCAAATTTTCACAGGTTTGTTATTTTGTGTATATGTTGAGATACACCAAGTGAGAAGACTGGTGTTTAACATTTACCAATAGTGTCCAGTGTCTTTAAATGGGAATTAATGGGAAACCAACACTTCAAGTTCATACTTGGATACTATTAGTATAGCGCTTTAACGCAAATATTGAACTTGTCTAAGATATAAGGACACTCATTGAACCGTAATAAACCAGACATACCCTGTCGATTGAGGCAGGTATCATTGTTTATTTTAAAGACACGAAGACTTATTACTGAGCCTCCAGTGCCGCTCATTGACCATATTTTATTCAGTTGAAAAAGCAAATCTGCTTTAATGTCTGGCACACTTGGTGAGTTAAATTTGTTGGGCCCGGAGCAATCTCGACGCCGCGATTTCGAAGCGGGCGTAGGGCAAACAAAGAAGGAAAATCTCTCTGTTCGCGATTAAAGGGGAACTAGTTTTCGAGCATAACTCTTTATTTAATGGTCGTTTTTAACAGACTTTAATAACCACATTGTACTTCAGTCTCTGAGAGAATCCTCGCTGCAAAACAGTTTGTGGGTAAAGGTCAATTCAGCATTCATTATCCTCGATCTTTCGGCAATCGGAGAAGAAGCTAAATGGTCTTACCTTTAAGCTGTGCATTCGATGGGAGTCGAGTTGGACGGGAAGTCGGCTTGTAGGTAGACTTGACTCAAGTCCCAATCCCGTGCCATCGCTAGAAAACTGCTCTGCACTCCCCCCCCCCCCCCCCAATTCTGTTCCACACGCGGGACCACTAATAGCTATATGGACCTCTCGCACGAGAACGGGACTTGAATAAAGTCTAGCTTGTATGAGACTTGCGGTCTTCCTTAAGGCGTGTACAAGGGGATATATATTGATCACACAGTCGAACAGGTCTCTCTGCTGGAAGTTAACTGCAGCTAATCAGATTCTTGCACAGTCGATCCATTTTTTATTTCAAGACAAACCTCTTTTTGTCTGCATTATTTAGTCTTGTCCATGTAAATTTCTGTCTTGTTTCGGCCTGCCTTGTGTCGGCCGGGGAAAGTCGATTTAGAATGGAAAAGTTCTCTATTTTGTTTCAGCCGTTTTCTGCACACATTCCTTTATTGTTAGCAACAAAAGTTGAACATAGTTTTGGATTGAACAAAGATACATTGATTTGAGCGGGACTTGAACCAGCAACCCACGGAATTTATTTTGAGTGATGCTTTACACAAGGCTATCGACCCAAATCCATTGTCACCATTGATACGTCACGTTCCCACCCACTCCTGGGCTAAAACAAACGGGGTTTAACCCCTTCCACAGACCGTAAGCACGTAGACGTGGCTATCATGGTATCACACACTAGGAGCCTGGGTGGTAGCAGAATGCAGTACCAACTGTTTATGATAGTATAAATTATGATTAAGTGACTTACACAAGGGCACAAGTGTCATGACCGGGATTCGAACCCACACTCTGCTGATGGCATTACCAGAGCGAGTACAAAACTGTAACCATTGATTCATATTACTCCCCGTATTGCTTTTAGATCATCCCCGTGTTTTTTGCTCGTCAGTTTTTTATTGTTTTTCTATGTCATTTAGTACTGCCCCTTTTAACCAAATCACAGCCCCTTATTAATTGACATCCACTCTAGGACGTGTGGTATGGTCGAGGTTAAGATATCGTGGTTTATAAGATGACCAGCGTGTCTACGATGTGCTGGTTTAAATAATGGACATATTAGATAAATTCAGCATGTGCTGACAACGCCAAACATTTCCAGGGTTCTAAGAAATATTGTACCCGGTGTATTATCAAGTATACCAAGACAGCTTTAAAATGTCTATGTTAAATCAAAACAGGAGATTTGAGATTGTCTCCGCGGTAACCAACTAGTATTTAGCCCAAGTAACCCAACAATGAATCCCACTCCCAAAGGCTTCCTGAGGTTTTCCAATCCAGGCTGCTCATTAGTTTCAGAATAACGCTATGTACTTCTGAACTTCATAGACATCTCCTTCTCCTTACAAGTAAATCCTTTCATCTTATGGAGGGGGAGAGGTTGCCTCTTTGCATCCTCTCTAAGGTGCAGTCCAATCTCCACTCGAGAGCTCATCCCCCGTTGCCTTGAAACGGATGAAGATGTGACGGCAATCTGGATGGCTTTAAGCAGGAGAAACAACAAGCACTGCACCGTCACATTCTAATTACTCCCGGGGCACTAATGTTGGGGGCTGTAAACGTAATTGGGCGAAGAGCATTATCAGGATAAACCGTTTTTAATAACGATGGTGGGGGAAAAGGGAGTCTGGTCGACCGTCTTGGCTGGTTTAAAGAGGTCTATGCAACATTGGTGTACTATACTTGAAACCTAAAGGTACTGCAAGCATAAAAGCAGCATTGTTTAATTATAGTCTGGAAGTTTACTGATTATGAATTTCATTCTGGAAACATTTTGTTTGTGAATTTTTCCTCTGAAATGAAATCATAGTCAATAAAACTGTGTCTGACAAGCTTAAAAACGTAACAGCTGTTTTTGGTTGTTACAACCATAATTATGGGGAACATAAATAACATCCTAAAATTTGTTCACGGTTTATCACTTTTTTTTCCTCCATACTCACACGACGGATTAAACCAGAATCTTCACAGGTTTGTTGGTCCATGTATATGATTGATCCCTTAAAACACGAACACTGTCTGCTTTATCAAATTCTGTATACATTTAAAATGGTGTAGATTGAAGGTGTGAGCAACCAGCCATACCCCTCCCCGCTCCAGCACATCGGCAAGGGTTATAACAGGTTGTTGTTACAGTAAACCATAGACAGATGTTCTTCTGAGTTTGTCAATGTTGTATTGCTGAGTGAAAGAGCACGAAATTAATCTACGCGCTGCGGCATGGAGGAGGGAGGGAGTTTGAGTTTCGATAAAACCGACTGACACACCTGAAAGCTTTTGATAAATGGGACCCAGAATGGTAGTTATTGAGGCACGATATGCACGATATTAAGGGGTCAAATACCTCATTTTGATTTTTACGATGACGTTCGACCATGTGAATTGAGCTCTGGGGCGGGACATGTTCTACCCTACATCTTTGTATGGTACATGAGAGCCGTGAACCGTAATACGCCAAAACTGAGTTCAACACACCCACTGCGTCACTGCCCGTTCATCCAATGGAAGCATTGTATCCAATGAAATCATTGTATCTTGTGACCAATGAAACCACTGGTTGTGTAAAACCAATACATGTACCTGTAGTTATCCTTGCGGATAAAGATCCTTGTGTATACAGACTGGGGACCAGTCTAAATCTGGAGTTGATTGTTCCTTGTCCGCTATAGGGTTCACTACTCTTTTCAGGGGAGACTAAGTAAAGTCTAACCCGAAATCATTGCATCCAATGTGTAAAACTATGCGGATAAAGATCCTTGCGTATAAAGACTTGGAACCAGTCTAAATCTGGAGTTGATTGTTCCTTGTCCACTATAGGGTTCACTACTCTTTTCAGGGGAGACTAAGTAAAGTCTAACCCGAAATCATTGCATCCAATGTGTAAAACTATGCGGATAAAGATCCTTGCGTATAAAGACTTGGAACCAGTCTAAATCTGGAGTTGATTGTTCCTTGTCCACTATAGGGTTCACTACTCTTTTCAGGGGAGACTAAGTAAAGTCTAACCCGAAATCATTGCATCCAATGTGTAAAACTATGCGGATAAAGATCCTTGCGTATAAAGACTTGGAACCAGTCTAAATCTGGAGTTGATTGTTCCTTGTCCGCTATAGGGTTCACTACTCTTTTCAGGGGAGACTAAGTAAAGTCTAACCCGAAATCATTGCATCCAATGTGTAAAACTATGCGGATAAAGATCCTTGCGTATAAAGACTTGGAACCAGTCTAAATCTGGAGTTGATTGTACCTTGTCCGCTATAGGGTTCACTACTCTTTCCAGGAGGAGACTAAGTAAAGTCTAACCCGAAATCATTGCATCCAATGTGTAAAACTATGCGGATAAAGATCCTTGCGTATAAAGACTTGGAACCAGTCTAAATCTGGAGTTGATTGTTCCTTGTCCACTATAGGGTTCACTACTCTTTTCAGGGGAGACTAAGTAAAGTCTAACCCGAAATCATTGCATCCAATGTGTAAAACTATGCGGATAAAGATCCTTGCGTATAAAGACTTGGAACCAGTCTAAATCTGGAGTTGATTGTTCCTTGTCCGCTATAGGGTTCACTACTCTTTTCAGGGGAGACTAAGTAAAGTCTAACCCGAAATCATTGCATCCAATGTGTAAAACTATGCGGATAAAGATCCTTGCGTATAAAGACTTGGAACCAGTCTAAATCTGGAGTTGATTGTACCTTGTCCGCTATAGGGTTCACTACTCTTTCCAGGAGGAGACTAAGTAAAGTCTAACCCGATTGACCTGATTGTTTCCCAGACCATAAGGAGACCTCTGGGATGGCAGTCATCTCAGGCATAGCATCATGTTATCTTGTGTCATGTGTTATTAGTCTCAGAGTCAATACCCCCGCTGTACGGCTCATGTTATGGACCGCCACACATGCGGTGTCGTTACGCAGGGATCTATGATTGGTCTAAGAGTTTAATTTCATACAGTTTGTATGTAGTATTTTTAATTGGATAACTGCAGGTTGAGCGTGTACGGTATTTGTTTATGTAATTTTGTGTATTACTTGTCCATTTAGAGTCCCATCATGATTGAAAGGGCATTGATATTGATTGAACGTCATTCCACATCCCGCCCTTCCAGTCACTGCACCCCGCTCCTTCCACACGGACCCCTCCCACACCTCCATATCCCTACCAAGGTTACAGCCTTCACCTTAAATTGGGTCCATTGGAATGGGTGTCCTAAATGCTTTTTTTTTTCTATGTATCAAATTTGCCACTGTCGTAGTGCTTTTCAATGTTTTTTTCTTCTTCAAAATGGATTCAAAAAAGGGAATCCTTAATCAAAACAAAAAATCGGGAAATTTTTTGAGAATTGCAATTCTAATGTACAGACAAAACATTGCGTCCCGATGGCTTTTTGCCAAAGTTATTTGATTCAATACAGTATAAATCACTAAGCGTTTATTTGAATTCGTTTTGATGACTAATCAACATCACCAATAAGTTCAAACTGCGTAACGGTCGGGTAGACCAATAAAATCACACATTACACCATAAGTTCGCGCGGGAACTTGATTATACTTTATGATGCTTCAAATTGGTTTCTTAAAGGGAAGGTACACTATTGGTAATTGTCAAAGACCAGTGTTCTCACTCGGTGAATCTCAACATATGCAGAAAATAACAAACCTCTGAAAATTTGAGCTCAATTGGTCATCGGAGTTGGGAGAAAATGATGATAGAAAAAACACCCTTATTGGACGAATTTGTGTGCTTTCAGATAGGAATAAAGACTTCTAGCTAGAAGTCTTTTATTATTTTAGCGAGAAATTACCTCTTTCTCAAAATCTATGCTACTTCAGAGGGAGCCGTTTCTCACAATGTTTTATACTATCAACAGCTCTCCAATGCTCGTTACCAAGTCAGTTTTTAAGTTAATATTTGTTTGAGTAATTACCAAACGTGTACCGTCCCTTTAAGCAAGACAAGTATAACTTTATCACGGTTAAGATATTCAATCACACGTAGAGTTTAACAGAAACTGTTATTATATATATACGGTAATAACATATCCAGTAGAAAAAGACATACATTATTACATATAATGTGAGTATATGTTGATAAAGCTTCTCGTATAAAACACACTTACAGTATATCTGTACATTTAGCTATATCTATACAATATTACTTGATATTATCTTATAGTTTTGTATACCTGTAAACACTGATACAACGATATACAATTTATTTACATTGGGGATGACAATCAAATTTGTTCTAGTTTTGCCTCACACGGGTGATTGAAACACACTGTACTGTATATTAAAATACCAAGTCGTGTTAGAGTCCTATGGTGAGCGACGAACCGCCACTAATCTGCATTCCAATGCACAGTTTAACTACCCAGGCATGTTTGGTATAGTTCAGCAATGGGAGACTTTAAAGCGCTAGGTGGCAGCAGACTTAACAGGTAAGTTTCCATTGTTGACGTAGTTCTGAGCATGCACACAGTCATTACCGAGAACAATGGATTTTGCCTGGTAAGTCTGCTGCCACCAAGCGTCCCAAAAGTCCCCCATTAAGACATCTGCTGGTTAATAATATTGTATTGGGTTCGATTCCACATAGGGATCTTGGACCCCGGAAGCACTCCGTAAACAATGCTTTCATAATCATGTTTTGGTGAGAGGGAAAACTAAAACCAACTTTTATAATTCTATATTAACAATTCTGCATAATTTGAATGATATTTGAAACTTGGGTATTTACATGATCGGAAATTCGAAGTAAAACAGCAAATGACCGAGGTGAGGTTTTAAAGCGAAACTTTGTGTAAAAGTTTTGTTTTTAAATAGTTTCAAAAAAAGTTATGTAGGTTGGGAATTTATCTTAGAAGGTTTATTTTTATATCAATTTTATAACGCATGCTGAGAAAACCTCGGTAACATCCTGAAAAAACAATAAATCACAATTGTCGAAATCTCATTTGTTCATATTCTACCATTTTTTGTCAGGTAAAGAAATGCCCATGGTAATACTTAAAATACTTAAACAGAAAAGGGTGGACGAAATGCCGTCCTTTGACAAACAAAACAGCTTTTGCAATGTTGTGCCTTCAATGGTAGTTTCTATATGTTAGTCAGTGGACATTGTCAGGGCAGTTGCACTAACAGTAGCACTGCATTCTCAGATGGTACACGTATACCGATGACCCTGAGTACATAATGCAATTAAACATATTCTACATGAAGTGGAGGTAAAATTATGAATTTTGTGTCCACTGTCTGGGTTGCAAACACCAACAATACTTCTATAATTCCATAACTTGATTATCTCTCATTGGTATTAAACCATAGAGTGAAGCCCCCATGGTCGTGACTTCCAGTCATATTTACATTGATCAGAATCAACCTATTCAGCACCGCACCCATTTGGAGTCACGTAGGAACTCCACCACGTGCGTGCCATAACTCCCTCATAAACAATTATACACTGGGCTTCCTTTATCGCCCGACCATGTTGGTTAGAAGTTTAGTTTTATACAAGAGAAACAATTAAATATTTAACACGATGTACAGAAATGACATGAATATCACAGACAACCCCCAAGGCTGGCTGCCCTTTCCTTCAAGTTCAATGAGGTTTTTTGTAAAATACACGCTAATGTTGTTTCTTTCTCTCAAGAGAAAAAAATACAATTCACGTTCTAAGAATACTATACAGAAAAGAAGTAACAAAACTTTTTGATAGGAAACCGATTTCGTAAAAACTTCCCAAGTATATCTAAACAGAACACGTTTATTGTTTGAATGCGTCGGCTCATGTGGCGTACACTTTCGTCTGGCTCCCTGTATGCACTATATTGCAATAACTACAAAGTGAAGGTACCTGACCAATAGACTGTGCAAGTCTTGCGCGTATTCGAACATTGTGACCCGCACGAGACTTGCTAGACTTGATTCAAGTCCCGTTCTCGCAAAACAATAGTTTTCTGCTGATTGGATGGCACGGGATAGGGACTTGGGTCAAGTCTAGGGACTTGCGCGAAACCTAGTCTAGACCCTGTAGCTCTTTTTGAAGAATAAATTCCCGAGGCAAAAGTAAACTTCTGTAATAAAAGTTATGTTGTACAAGACTCTCGAAAATCGCCGTGGAATGTTACGAGATGTATTGTCTTGAGATGTACTGTCTGGTCAGATTTTTCAGAGTTCTCGTCGTCAAATTCATTTTTATTAAGTCTCCCTTTCATCCTTTAAAGCCATTGGACACTTTCGGTAAACAGTATTGTCCAAAGGCCCACACTTCGTGTACCACAACTGATATAAAAAATAACAAACCTGTGAAAACTTAGGCTCAATCGGTCATCGGAGTCGGGAGAAAATAACGGGGAAAACCCTACCTTGTTTCCGCACGTTTCGCCGTGTAATGACATGCAAATAAATCCGTAATTCTCGACAACGAGAATTGATAATTGTTTTAATGTTTTCTCGAAAAGTAAAGCATTTCATGGAACAATATTTCAAGAGAAGTCTTTCAACGTTACCTTACGTAAACCCTGTAAGTTATTTGTAAATCTGTAAACTTTTTGTCTCTGTGCCGAAAGTGTATAATGGCTTTAACATTCTTCTGTTTCATTTTAATAAAGAGATATTTGCCTCTGGTTTCCGAGCAGATGATTGTGTGCACATGGGTGTCGCACTGCTATTGCCCCTGTCATCGGGTGTAATATTTAATGTGTCTATTCTGCCTTTTCTGTGAAACCGTTGGCGTTAATGGGCAGCTAAAACAAGTCAGATTGCAATTTTGGTTTATAACTCTTCATGTGGTACTAAAAACGGTATTAATTTCCTGCTTTGTATTAAACTTTGTTTGCTGGTCTTAGAATCATCATTTTTGGAAAATAGATGATATAGTATGATATAAGTTCAATGAAAACTATGAAGCAATGAAACGAAGAAACAAACATTAAAACAGCGTTGCAGCACCTCTTTATGTCATAAAAGGGTGTTTTATGGCAGGACTGGAAAGTAAAGTCATCAACAGTCGGTCGCCAGTCAGTGTCCCCGTCTCTGATATTAAACTCATATCGCTCGTATCCTGGTAACCCATGGGTTCTGACATCTGAATGAAGTAGGGAGAGGTACTATTTGATTCAAACCTGGGAATGTAATGATGTTGGTAAATACTCCCTGTGTGTGAAAGTGGAACACTTTTATTAACGTGTGAAGAGGGTCTTTATATAGGGACAGTGCAGAACAGGTTTTCTGAAGGGTGTATTCACTCAAACCCTACAGTTGTCTTTGTTTAGGGAGGTAGGAGTGAAATCATGCATGTAGCTGTTGGATGGGATTGCATGACAGGAAACCACGATCACAAAACACATTTTGATGGTAGCGTACATGACTATGTTGTATATGTTTTAATGCATGTTTTTAAAAAGGACGTGCAAAGAAAAAGTAATAGGACCAGGGGTGGATTTTCACAAAGAGTTAGGACTAGTCTTATATCGAGTTAGGACCAGTTACTCGTCCTAACTTAGGACTAGCCATACGTTTTGTATATCTCCTAGGACTAGTCCTAACTCTTTGTGAAATCGACCCCAGGGATTGGTTTCACAAAGAGTTAGGACTAATCCCCAGTAAGGACTAGTCCTAGTAAATACTTACCGCTAGTCCAAAGTTAGGACGAGTAACTCGCCCTAACTCGAGGTATAAGTCTTTTAAACTCTTCTTGGATTCACCCTTAGGACTTTTAGTTTATTCAGAATAAAAAGGTAGCAGTCAGTCAAGATGAACGAACAAGATTCAAGCATACAAGCATTTCCCTTTCATTACCAATGTTATACCTTATCCTGACTCAAAGATGGTGAGCATAATCGTTTCAGCATTTCCTCTTCACGTCAATGTTGTACTTTGTCTTGATTCAAAGAGCGTGAGCAACTAGTCGCAGAGTATGCGTACCATAACACATTTGACAGTTTTGACAACACTGTCACTGTTGTACTTTATCTTGATTCAAAGAGAGTATGCATTAATTAATGTATAATATATGTCAGTTCTGCCAACATTGTTAGATTTGTGCCATATCTTTATTCAAAGAGAGTGTGCATTAATTAATATGTGTCAGTTCAGTCAACATTGCTATTGTTGTACCTTATCTTTATTCAGAGAAAGGAGGTATATTATACCAGTCATTAAAATTATTATCTTGATTCAGAAATAGCAAGTATTTTACTTGAAAACACTTCATGCAGTCAAAAGGAATTAAATCCTGGATAAAAGGTACTTTTTTTATTTAGACACGGGTACAGAGCACTTTTGAATGATTGCTACGTCATCGTCTACGTCACTGTCCTTTTATTTGTGTTTTCCGCGGTTAAGAACTTGAGCGATTGACTAGCATACAAAGCAAGCTGTTTATGGAGTCATAAACCAAGCGCGGCCCGGTGCGCTCCTATTTGGGTTAAGCATCGCTACTCGCCAGTACGCACTCAATTCAAAACATGCCTAAGTGGTAATGTCCGCGGTACCCCGTGAACCCCTTCCAGCCCATTTAAGCCAAGTACCGTGTCTTCGACAGGCCAAGGGCTTTCACGAAGAACATGCTTTGGATCAAATCAAAAGGTAGTAACTGATTCTATATTCCTACCCATACACGCATTAGCTCTAGTGGAACTCCAGCTGGTGCCTTAGCGGCATTTATGACGTTGACCTCTCGGTACCGGTAGCCATTTTGTCTCAATAAGTACAAGCAGCTGGGCTGCTGGTGGGGCAATACGGTGGCGCTTTTTCATGGATTGAATGCATTGCGATAATGTTCCATTGCCATACAGGGAGCCAGACTTAGAATTATCATAATTTCAGCCAGAATTATAATAATAATAGAAATGATTAAAACTAGACAATGTGTACTTTATTTTGCAATGCGGTCAGGTTCGAGCAAACTATATGCAGTCTATTCAGTAATCAACCAACCTCGTCCCCTTGGTTTACTTTATTTCCAATCATGTTTACAATAGTAAACCCTGGGATGGAAACTCCCTACTTGGACCCTGATTGGACAACTACTTTACAATATTAGAATATTTTCCATATTCATAGGTACAGCCAGCCGCCGGCAACCAACAATATACAAACAAGCTATTAAATCTGGCATCGTACTACGAGAGTTTGATTTCGAAAAGTAGCCAGACTATTTTAATTAACATACGTATCCCAAATTTTTTGACATGTAAATGATCCAATACCAGGGTGAGAGCAGTCAACCTTGTAACCGCTCGACACACACGGGGACGAGGTTAGTAATCAACGCCCAGCCTTACTGCGACCTTAGTTTAGTTTTTGAAATATAGTTATCAAGTTGTTTCAATAATAAAGTCAACATTATAGACTAATGATAAATGAAATAAATAATGAAACTCAGAGGTATTGGGTAACAGTGGTAAAAACCTTAACATTTAGCAGGTATTCGAAAAGGAAGTGCGTAATCATGGCATCATATCCTTTTAAAAATCCACAGAGGAGAGGTAAGGAGTTGAATCAGCCTGCCGAGTGGTGGCGCCCTATAGACAATTTACCATGACATTGGTCCCGATTTAGTTTATAATACAAAATACAAACAGTCACCGCTGATGTTCAGTAGACAGAACACTTTTCCTCTGGATTCATCGGTGAATTTGACTTGCACTTGAAAGCTTCAGCAAACGCATGCGAATTCGTAACAGACCCTAAAACTCTGCAGACAAGAAAAAGAATAAAAAACTTATTACGAGTGTTATTTTTGTTTAATTGTTTTTTTTTTAGATTTAGTGTTGCTATGGGTATCATATCTTCCAATGCATGTTCGATTTGATATATATCCCAAATATATTTTTGTTGCGGTGCTCACTGCTGAAACAGGATTCGAACTGCCTCTAGCTACCTGGGGCCAATTTCATAGAGCTGCTTAAGCAACAAATTTGCTTAAGCACGAAAATAGCTCGCTTGTTTTACACATGTTACTGGCAAAAATGCCACATACATTGCTTGTGACTGGTATTTAGCTGTTGTTAATACTTAGCATAACAATTGAGTGGAGTCTTAGCTGGTAATCTGATTTTACTAAGCAAATATTTCTTTGCTTAAGCACAATTTTGTTCTAAAGCAGCTCTATGAAGAGGTCGTGGGTTATAATCCTACCCGAGTAGTATGTCTTTTTTTTCCCACATGAATCGGGAAATAACGGATACACGGTGCATGCTTTACACTCATCGGTGTATAACCAAATAATTACCTAAATTTTGACGGCGAGTGTTTATTTGACTGTAACGTGTGAATAATGGACTGGTCTCGATGTATTGAACAGAAGATCTGCAATTGAAAGAAAACATGAAGTATAGTTTCCATCAAAATATGTTGACCGAAAAATAAAGTTGAAATACTATTCATCCGGTACAAACACCGACTGTTACCCGCTGCTTTCCAGGTGCTCCTGGCTTTTCCACACCATACAGCAATATACCACGCCCAATATGTGGCAGAGGCGGCACACCCCGCCCCCGCCCCCCCCCCCACACCAACAAAACAGTTCCCAAACTCTAACACCCCCTTATCTCTCACTAAACAGCAGCACACCTCATTTACAATTCTCTAAATAATTCATGAGATTCACAGAACGTAAAAGATGACACAAGAGGGGGTACGCCATGACACACATCATCGAAAATTTGTTATCTTAGTTCCCAAACTGCATCTTTCGTTCCATCAAATTTTTGAAAGGGAGTACACATTAAAGTTGTCTCCAACTGGATAAATATTCGTGTGATTGTTATTTCGGTTCTTACCTGGCCAAAGTTGAGGAAGAATAGCTGATTGTGAGTTAGGTTTATGCCTGGAAGTGGGGCTTCCTCTGCCCTGTTGCGGGCCACCCATCTACGGTATGCCTGAAAAGATTTGAAAAATATTAATATTTGTGTCACTTTTTCCCTTTGCATGATGGACATAATTTAGTGTGTAAACATAATGTATCTTCGCTTTCGTTGAGGTGTGGTGGTCTTTCAAGGAATCGTTGGTTTAAAAAACTTGACGTTTCGATCAGTTAACTCTTATAGTCTTCAGGAAAAGTGAGGGAATCTGTGTAGCGGCATGCCAAGCCCCCACTAAAGCCTTCTTTAGGACATAACAATTACTGTGTGCTGGGTTTTTCAAAGAGCACCGAAGGCATTTTTCGCCCCGGTGTTCCTGGCTGTGGCTGCTAAAAGCGCCGTAGCACCTTGTAAAACCCTTATAAGGTGCTACATAATTGGGTCTCGGAATTCATCACTTCAATAACTTATCTTTCTGAAAGTTTTTATATAACTCAGCGTCTTAAGTACCTTGTTGGTAGATACGTGCGCTATGAATACGACTTCAATATATTATATTATGTCTTACCCGAAAGGCTTGCATTAGACCACTGTTATCGGCGATGTTTTCACCCAACGTCTGTTTTCCATTCACCTGAAAGGGGGCAAATATTCCATCATATCATTTAGCGTTGGTTGGTGTAGTAGTATCTAGCTTGCCTTTTACTCCGGTTCTAACCCCACCAGGGGTAAACTTCACAAAGAGTTAGGACTAGTCCTAACTTAGGAATAGTCCCAGGAGATATTAAAAAGTCAAACACTTTCGATCTTGGCTGTGCTCCGTGGTCATAATGGGTTGATTTGGCTGGCAGCTGAAGGCGCCCTTGCATGCCTGCTTCTCGAACACGTTGAAGCCGCGTCCTTCGCAATTCAGTTATAGCTGCGAGTAAGGATGATTAGCCCCCGAAAATATATTATTATAGCATGGGTAGTGCTAAGTTACGAGGGAGCTGTTTTTCACAATGTTTTTATACTATCAACCTCTGACCATTACTCGTTACGAAGTGAGGTTTTATGCTGATAAATATTTTGAGTAATTACCAATAGTGTCCACTGCCTTTAAATGGAGTGATATAAATGCAAGGCAAAAAAGAGGGAACAGAAAACACGTAAAGGAAATTTGTAGTGGTTGGATTTTGTTGATGGCAGTTTTTACTTTACCTTCCTTCCGACTTGATCCACTGTGTAGTTTGAATACTGATCTACGAGACAACTCGTCTTGTCACGGAACGCCTGTATTGAACCGTCTGACCACACCTTCTCCAGGTTGCCGCTTTTATCAAACGACCGACCTTTAAAAGTCAATACAAAAAAACATTTCCATTATTTTAAGCAACTGATTAAAAGGCACATGACACCTTTGGTAATTGTCAAAGACCAGTCCTCTAACTTGGTGTATCTCAACATATGCATAAAATAACAAACCTGTGAAAATTTTGACTCAATGGTCGTCGAAGTTGCGAGATAATAATGGAGAAAAAACACCCATGTCACAGTTTTGTGCGTTTAGATGCTTGATTTCGAGATCTAAGCTGAGTCTCGGGTTTTAACTTACCTGTGTTGTCGAATCCGTGCATGAGTTCATGACCAATAACAAATCCAATGCCTCCATAATTCATTGATCTGAAATAAAAAGAAATCAACTTGAAGACAGTGGACATTGGTAACTGTCAAAGACTAGCCTTCACAGTTGGTGTATCTCAACATATGCATAAAATAACAACCCTGTGCAAATTTTAGCTCAATCGGTCATCGAAGTTGCGAGATAATAATGAAAGAAAGAAAAAAACCTTGTCACACAAAGTTGTGTTTGTTTAGATGGTTGATTTCGAGACCTCAAGTTCTAAATCTGAGGTCTCGAAATCAAATTCGTGGAAAACGACTTCTGTCTCGGAAACTATGGCACTTCAGAGGGAGCCGTTTCTAACAAAGTGTTATACTATCAACCTCTCCCCATTACTCATCACCAAGGAAGGTTTTATGCTAATAATTATTTTGAGTAATTACCAATAGTGTCCACGGCCTTTAACCGATTTGTCGTGGCAGAGTGGTCGAGGGCGGTGGACTCAACTTCTGCATTTACAGAATGGATGCCCTTTGCAGTCGCGAAACTTTTTTCACGATTTGTTTGTTTCGCCATTGATTCCATTATATCATATTAATGAGCAGAGTGATTTTTTAACGTTACAAAAAGAAATTTGAACCAACTTCTCATCAAACGAAAGTGATCCCTTTATGTGATAACGCCGTGGGAAAACTCATTTTAGTTTCCTGCCATCATTAAAAAAAACTTACCTAGGATTTTTGCTATTGAAAAACGGGTGCTGAATAATCCCTGCCGGAAATGCTAAGAGGAGGATAATAAATAAAAGAGCGGGAAAACAATTGAGCAAGAATATGTACATAGAAACTTTGATTGGCTGTTATTTCCCCGCTTCTTTCTGGATCCTTCCCTTAATCCCTTTCCCCTCTCTTTTTCTATAAATGGATATTTATTTAAGCAACTATAAATATAAATATTAACAGTAAACTTGCGGGTACAACCATGGGTAAAAAGGAGTGGTGGCTCTGAAAATAGCCGGTTTGGTCTCGGACAGTATACTCAGCCCGTCTTCAGGAGAATGTGCTATGTAATTGTTTGTACTTGTTTTATGCCTCTGAAGAAGGTCCGGTTTGGATCGAAAGCTTAGGCCATCTACCCTATTCATTATATTATATATAAACCGAGAAATTGCAAGTTGTCGTTTAGGCTAAAAACGTATTTGTTCCTTGAATATAATGACCTATTAGAGTGAACCTGTAAGACGCTGGCAGCCCTTTGGTAATTGTCAAAGGCCAGTCTTCTCACTTGGTGTATCTTAACTATTAGAAGTGTGCACAAAAGAACAATCCTGTGAAAATTTGAACTCAATTGGTCGTCGAAGTTGCACAATAATAATGGAAGAAAAAAACACCCTCGTCACACGAAGTTGTGTGCTGTCAGAAGCTTGATTTCGTTTGCGAAGGATAAGTTTACTGCAGTCGTCATATTATGTTGTGGTTCTGTGTATAACTTATAATGAAGTAATAACACTCACTTATTCTATTCAATGCATACTCGTACAAGGCGCTGACTCGGAATGTTGTAAGTTTATCTGGCCATCTGCAGAGAAAATACGGTCAACTTGAGATACGGTTTCATGGATGTAACTGTAAGAATATTACAGGTTAGATTATTTGATGGAATTGTCAACATCGTCCAAACTAGACATTATCACAAAATACTCGGTACGCGTGCTGTGGTAGGTGTTGAATGATGTGCATGCTGGTCTATCTAGTGATCACGTTTGATCAGTAGCTCGCTAGCTAGACCAGCATGCACCTCATTCAACAGTTAGGGCTTGCGCAATGGGTCTATCGTGACATCCTTGAGCAAGTTCGAGTGTGCACAATGGTTAACTAAAGGTTGACCATTTGCACTTGAACCCAAGCTGGTCGACCATTGGTTGACTACTGGGGTCGATCATTTGGAACCTGCCTCGACCCCATGGTTTCTTTACTGGTCCCAACAGCATGTTCCGTTCTTAAATGAGTAAAGTGCATAAGGGAACCAGTGACACTGTAGCGAAAAGGTGGAAGGTTGACTAGACTTCCACACGAGTCGTTCGAGTGAGTGCGTCACTGCGCATGTACGTTGCTGGTCAGTAGTCAACCACGGGTCGACTATTGTGCCAAGTCGAACTTGCTCCTTGTTTCTAATCGAACTAGCGCCCCCTTTGGTGAAGCACGACGTAGAATAATGCGATCGAATGGCGTTTGAATACAAACCCACCTTTTTTAAACGAATTTCTACACCGATGCACATCTTCTGCTGAACAGAATAGTAATAATTGGTAGTAAAATTGAAAAAAACTATATAATTAAACTTATTACAATCAATAAATTATTAATTTTTCCTGGACAGCAATGTAAATGTACTCGCGAGTATTATAAACAAATAATTAATAGTAATAAACACATATTGCTTAAAACTGTTACACTCACCTTGAAAAATCAACTGGCCTTCTGAACGATGCTAAGGAAACTCTGACGTAATTCCTCATAGCCGCAAAAACATTTTCAAAATGACTATCTGGCGTACTTATCATCTGTGAAACGCAAGGGGAAAAAACATACGATTTCCAATGAGATGTGTCATTTTCTATAAAACAATACCTGAGATAATTCGGTAGTAAATCCAATTTTACGAGTTCAAGTAGTCCATAACTTACGTTTTCGTAATCCAACTCAAGCAGTGTCTGGTTCTTAACTTTGTCAGCGTAGCCGATTAGCTCACGAACCGCAAGTGCCTGTTAGAATGAACGACAATGTGGTAGTTATACTGCAGTTATAAATCTTTATACTGTATTGTGGTATACTTCCAGTATAGTATAGTTATACTTCCTTATACTGTATAGTATGCCTGTTGTGTGTAGTTGTAATGACGTTCAAACCGAGGACGTATAACAAGGGGCACAATGTGCGCGATTGATAGTAGAGTAATAGAAGTGTGATATAACAAACAAACAAACAAACAAACAAACAAACAAACAAACATGTGTTGGGGGGTTTTAACTTCGTTGCTTGGAACCTATTCGCCTGCCAACAATCGATATGTTATTCTTTTTCCATTCCTTAAACTATTTTGATATTCTTACAAAACTAACATGATCATTCCTTGGAAGGTTTCCCCCCAAATTGACTAAATCTATTCAGTCTCCAGACCCCACCCCCCTCCCCTCAACCACCGGCAGAAACATTGCCCGACGTAGAAGATTTCCAATATTTTGAATAATAAACCTAAACCTTAAAGGTCATACTTTTTCAATGGACTTAGCTTTTGTAGACTCGTCCATCCAATCCGTCTGGTTCAACGTTTCGAGCTGAATTTCCCGTATGTCGTGAAGCAAATCAGTCATCTGCAAAAACAACAAATATCTCGGTTATAAAGTAAACGTGCGGTTACAACCGTGTGTAAAGATAAAGTCCTTTCTTTGAGTAATGTGATCAGTGGTCGATTTCACAAAAAATATTCCTAGCTTAGGACTTATCCTATGACTCCCTACAAACTTAAGGCTATATATTCTTATTCTAAGGACGAATAACTCGTCCTAACTCTTTGTGAAATCCACCCCAGGCCTAGAATTACACGGAAGCGTCCGAGTCCATGTTGCCCCTGGCCTTGGTGCCCATATTAAGGCAGGAGACTCTGCGCCCCCCCCCCTCCCTTCCCCCCCCCCCCCACACACACACCGATAGTGTTGTCCTCAATGTGGGACTTTGTTACACCTTCTGATAATAGCGCCCTCTGTTGGAAATCCTCCTCCAGCACATGTTAATTTCCCACAATAGGGGACTGAATCTCCGGGAAAAATTTCCCCATGACATTCCTTCAAAAGTTTCCACCCAACGACGGTGCACTTCACGAAATGAAAATGGCCATGCCTTCCTAAAGATAAAACATCCTAAAGATAAAACCTCCAGGCCTGTGTGGCTGATGGGGTAATACATTGATTGTTGGTCATTGTTTATTAAATACACAAAAACACCTTTTGTCTAAATTCCAACTGACCATAAACTTGCTTTGTTCATCGAAGTACTCCTCCACGAAGAGTGCAGACATGACGTTGTTCATGTAGTGTTTGACCAAGGAGAAGCACTGCTTCCAGCGGGCCTTTTCGGCTTGCTCCCCCATGACCTGATAGGCAAACTCCTCGCCGAGCTTTCGGGGTTTCCTCCCAAGTAACGCCATGCTGTCCTTAACCAACATCCACATTAAGAAGTTCGCTATTGTTCTGAATAACAAGAAGAAAAAAAAAACAGCCTCAAAGGAAGGGTATACATTAATTTGGTTTACATTCTCCAGAAATTTATGAACATAAAGAATAAGTGATTAGAGCACCGGGGAGCTGTTGCTATTATAAAACATTGTTATAAACAACACCCTTTTGAAGAAATGTAGTTTTAGGGAAAGAGGTAACTCTAACTTTTTACTTCAAAAGTTGAATTTGAGATAGACTTCATGCCGAAAGCCTTTCTCTTTCGTCTAAATGCGCACAGTTCTATGCGTTTGTCACCACAAAGTGAAAAACCCAATGTGCTTTCAAGTCTGGCACCCTGTGTGCTCAGATGCTGTTTTGTGGTCTTTTTTTACACAGTGATTTCGGGTGCGTTCGATTAGCTTCCCTTGGTCGACCCCGGTCTGCCCCGGTACTTTCGAATAGCTTTGACGTCATTCAAGGGGCTCACCCGGGTCAGCCCAAGTACCCTGCTTGTGGAGTGGGTCACTTGGGGCTGGCCCCAGGTGCATGACGCCACCATTCGAAAGGGTATGTGATCGTTCGATTAGCTCTTTTCAGGGGCTCACCGAAGTGAGCACCGCGGGGTCGACCCAGGGAAGGTAATCTTACGCACCCACACCTATGGTTGGGTTCCTACCTTGTGGGTGTGGCCTCCAGGAGGGGTCCTAACCTCTTCATGTAGTCCATGGTAAACGTTCCAACTAACTCCGTTTCTTTAAGGTTTGGGTTGACGATATTGCCGAAATATCTCTCCCAATCAATCTAGATTGTTTAAAATGCATGGCTTCATTTTAATTAATAATAAATAATAACTGTATAGCGCATATCACTGCCAAGTTCCTATAATGCGCTGAAATTATTACTAAATGGTGTTTGAAGCCTTGCATGGTGTGAAGAATAAGAAGAAGCTATTAATACTGAAAAGTAAACTTGCGGGTACAACCATGTGTAAACAACTCTTTTGAGGGGTCTGAAAAGGGCTGTGTGATTTCTCAATCAAATATGAAAACACTTCGAGCCTGAAGTATTTTTTAGGCATCTGAAAACACACAATAATTTGTGCTACAAGGGTGTTTTTTCTTCATTATTTCCTTGCAATTTCGATGACCAATTGAGCCCAGATTTTCACTGCTGCTTTTCTATTTGCTGCATAATGGTATACACCAAGTGATAGTGGTCTTTGACTAAAAACTCACTTGGTAGTGAGTAATGGGGAGAGGTTGATGGTATAAAACATTGTGATAAACGGCTCCCCCTGAAGTGACGTAGTTTTCGAGAAAGAAGTAATTTTCCACGAATTTGATTTCGAGACCTCAGATTTAGAACTTGAGGTCTCGAAATCAAGCATCAGAAAGCACACAACTTCGCGTGACAAGGGTGTTTTTTTCTTTCACAGTTATCCCGCAACTCCGTCGACCAATCGAGCTCAAATTTTCACATGTTATTTATTTTAAGCATATGTTGAGATACACCAAATGAGAAGACTGGTCTTTGACATTTACCAGTAGTGTCCATTGTCTTTAAAGGCAGTGAAAACTATTGGTAGTTACTCAAAATAATTATGAACATAAAACATTACTTGGTAAAGAGTAAAGGGGAGAGGTTGGTGGTATAAAACATTGTGAGAAACGGCTCCCTCTGAAGTGGAATAGTTTTCGAGAAAGAAGTAATTTTCAACGAATTTGATTTCGAGACCTCAAGTTAAGAATTTGAGGTCCCGAAATCAAGCATCTGAAAGCACACAACTTCATGTGACAACGGTGTTTTTTCTCTCATAAAAATATCTCGCCTCTCCGACGACCAATCGAGCTCAAATTTTCACAGGTTTGTTATTTTATGCATCTGTTGAGATACAGCAAGTGAGAAGACAGTTTTTTTTTTGTTTTTTTTTACAATTACCAATAGTGTTCAGGGTCTTTAAAGACTCACCTCAGGAGCTTCCCGTAGTAGGTCTTTGGTAGTCAGCCTTCGGTACATCGTAGCTGCATTAATTGTGTTCACTGGGATCTGTATCTGAAATTAAAGATAATCATAAATGGAAACAGATTAGCAAAATTAATGTCCGACGCATTTGAAATGAGGAGTTGACACTTTTCAAGTACCAATGGTAATTCCCAATCCCTTAACTGTGTTTGTGGCATGAGATTTGATTCCACTATGATGACTCAGCCACTTGAAGTTGAGTTCGGTGCGATGAACAGCTTAACTCTATTAAATAAATATGATCGTGTGTCACTTTTATTCATGTGGAATTTGGTGTCGAGAATTTGTCCTGTCTCACTCATACATCCGTTGAAACAATTGTTAACAAGCTATAACTTACCCCTGATAGCGCTGCCTCAAAGTGAAGGAGCTCATCCACTTGGTGGCGCACTTCATCATCGCTCCCTGAGCTCAACTCTATGGCAACGGCCTCGATATATTCTCGATATGTTACAACATTCTGTATAAACGAGGAGTGTCAGTCAGTCGTTGGATATCACCGTAATTCAAACAAAAATGAGAAGGGGAGAACTTTAATTATGGCGCCATGTTGATGTGATTTTTGTCCATGAATAGTATGAGAAGGTGATTAGTGATTGCAGAACATCATGCACGGTAATAGATCTGCACTTAGAGGTGCAACGAGACATACATTAATACTGTTACAAAATGCATTTAGATTTATAAACGGCTGACATGGTGTAATGTAAGATAATGTTGGCGTCACCGTTTCAGACAGTATTTAAGAGGTATTACATCTTACTCAACTCCTACTAGGCAGCAAATTGAATTCCTCTTTTCTCATGTATTGCTCATTATACTTTTTAGCATGTTTTGATCGGAGCAATTGATCGTCTTAGCTCTGTAAATGTAGTGTTGTTATGTCACACTGGGCAACGACGGTCATGACAGTAGAGTTTAGCTTTATATTGGATATAGGACATTCATATAGGTAGGTACAGCGAATATCACTGTTGCTTTTTCGGTATTGGACATTTGAAATCCAGTAGTTCGATATTTGACATTGGATATTTACATAGGGTTGTACATCGAATATCACTCACGGTTACTTTTTCGGTATTGGACATTGGACATGCAATAGTTTGTTATTGGACATACACCTAGGTTTGTACAGCGAGTATCGAGTACCGAGTATCGTTTCGGTACTGGACATTGGACATGCATATAAGTTTGTATAGCAAATATCGCAGTATCTTTTTCGGTATTTTGACATTGGACATTCATATACTAGGTTTGTACAGCAAATGTCACAGTTGCTTTTTCGGTGTTGGACATTGGACCTTCTAGGTTTGTACAGCGAATGCCACAGTTGCTGTTTCGGTATTGGACATTGGACATTCATATACTAGGTTTGTACAGCGAATGTCACAGTTGCTTTTTCGGTATTGGACATTGGACATTCGTATACTAGGTTTGTACAGCGAATGTCACAGTTGCTTTTTCGGGTTTGGACATTGGATCTTCGTATACTAAGTTTGTACAGCGAATGTCACAGTACCTTGTTCGGTATTGGACATTGGACATTCATAGGTTTGTGCAGCGAATGTCACAGTTGCCTTTTCGGTGTTGGACATTGGCCGTTCGTATACTAAGTTTGTACAGCGAATGTCACAGTTGCTTTTTCGGTATTGGAAATTGGACATTCGTATACTAGGTTTGTACTGCGAATGTCACAGTTGCTTTTTCGGTATTGGACATTGGCCGTTCGTATACTAGCTTTGTACTGCGAGTGTCACTGTTGCTTTTTCGGTATTGAACATTGGACCTTCGTATACTATAGGTTTGTACTGCGAATGTCACAGTTGCTTTTTCGGTATTGGACATTGGACATTCGTATACTAAGTTTGTACAGCGAATGTCACAGTTGCTTTTTCGGTATTGGACATTCATCAAGGTTTGTACAGTGAATTTCTATCTTGTACATTGGTTACGTTACTTTATCATTGACACGAGATTGATCTCAATGATGTACTCACCCTATGGGATAAGTTGGCGACCGTGTAGTCATTCCTGTTTAATACTGATGTTGGCTGAGAAATCTGGAACAACAGAAAAACCAGTAGGAACCGAAAGTTATCAATCAGATTGTTATAGGCACTGGACACCTTTGGTACTTGTCAAAGACCAGTCTTCTGACTTAGTGTATCAGGAACACTATGCACAACATACAAACCTGTGAAAACCGTAACTCAATTGTTCGTCGAAGTTACGAGATAATAATGGCAGAAAAACACCCTTGTCACACGAAGTTGTGCTTTCAGATGCTTGATTTCGGGACCTAAAAATCTAAACCTCGCAATCAAATTCAAATATTTTAGTGGAAAATTACTGCTTTCTCGAAAAACTACGTTACATCAGAGGGAGCCGTTTCTCACAATATTTTATACTGTCAACAGCTCTCCATTGCTTGTTACCAAGTAAGGTTTTATGCTAAAAGTTATTTTGAGCAGTTATCAATAGTGTCCTCTGCCTTTAAGGTAGATCTCTGGCGTAATTTACGAGCCTCGAAGTGTGACGTCAGATGTTCAGCCTCACCTTATCCCATGTCCGGACCCCAACCCCATTATAAGCAAGAGGTACTTACGAACATTATATACTCGCCAGAGTTTTGTGGATCCACGCCTATGTACGTACGGATGAGATAATTCCCGCCGGTTTCCATCAAAATCTTTGCGAGGAAATCTTCCAAATTCCACGTGGATTCATCAAACGACGAATCATTCATAAGCGGCCAGCCGCCCCATAATTTGATCTTAGCTCGGAGCGGTTCGTACCCTCTTTCGTTTATTTTGTCTGAAAAAAGAAACACAGGTTTTTTTTAATGGGAGACATCGGAACGCTAGATGGCAGCAAACTTTCCAAGGTAAATTTCCAAAATCATTTCACCTTTAAGTCTGCTGCCACCTTACGTCCAAAAAGTGCCCCATTTGATTTCTTTGTTTCTTGTTTCTTGTTTTCTTTTTTTCTATGTTTATGTCTTAGATGATCTTCCCGTCCGTCAAGGGAATTTGGAAAACTAAAAAAGGGGATGTAAATGCTAAGCTTTTAATAGTCTATTGTAATGAATGGCACAAAACAATTAATTATGATTCAGTAACTAGACGGCAATACATATTTTAGCCATTGTGAAACCATCGGTTAGCTTGGTGTGATTTGAACCCACAACCTTGTGATTGCAAGTCATGCAGTTTAACGACTGGACCTCTAGTTTTCTTTACGATGTCTTACCTTCGTCCATGCAGGCCTGAAACAGGTGTTTTGCTTTTACATTAGTGGGTGTATCATCCTCTTTCACCTTACTCGAAATAAGACCTGCATTTTGTAGGAAAACACAGAATTTAACACCAGTTTGAAGAGAGAAATACTTCCATCGGTTTGGAAGTGTCTCGGTCGAACGGTTAAGAGCACCGAATTTAACCATTTGTGTATCTGGTCAGTAGAGTGTGGGTTCGAGTCTCAGTCGTGACACTCATTTGTGTCATTAAGCAAGACACTTAACCATTGCTTTGTCCTTCGGATGGGACGTAAAGACGTTGGTTTTGTGTAACGCCATAAAAGAACCCAGTGCACTTGTTCCTGGATGTGGCTGCTGAATGCGCCGTAGCACCTTGTAAACCTTTATAAGGTGTACCTCGTAACTTGGGTTCCAGAATTCATAACTTCAATTACCTATGTGTCTGTATAAATGTATCTACTATACTAAGCGTCTTGAGTACCTTGGTGGTAGATACTTGCACTATATAAGACAATTTTTGTTATGACTTTTATTATTCTATTGTGACTGAAGTGTTACCTCTGCATTCTAATTCTAGCCTGTTCGTCAGCTCCTTCAAAACATCCAGATTGCTCTCCTCCTCTGGAATGACTCGACTCGCAACCCAGCCGCCACACGCGTACTCATAGAAGTCTTCACATGGGTCGGCATTTGTGTTCATGTTGACGAGTAAACCAGCGGCTGGAAATAAGACCACAGGTAAGTTATCATACTATGGTTCGATTTTATTTGTATAGATATTCCGAAACATTTACCCGTCACACACTTGTGCCGTTTTAGAAACTACGAATTTGGTTCCTTCGGTTATTTAGAAAACGTGTACTGTACTTATGTGGCTTTATACAGGCGGGCAGATCCGAAGCAAGATCCAAAACACAAGCCATTGTTTCGAAAACGGCCATACTAGACTTAAACCGGTCTTCCATTCGCCACTAAAACTAAAAATAGGCGGTAAATAGTCTGGTGTCTGGTAGCATAATAATTACACATTGCATGCAAACTTCGAAGTGCTTTGTGATAACTCTACGCTGCCGTCTTTGACAAAAACTTCCCCGGGGCAAAACTATTGGTGGCGCGCTGTATTGTGAATCCTATTGTATTATAGGGGATTTAAGGAGACCTACCTGCTTCAACGCAGCCTTCTGTTAGACACACCTTCTGTTCAGCACACTGTGCGGATAGGTCTGGAATAATAACTCTTTCTGAAACTGCGAAATAGAAAAACAGAAGATATCAGTATTCAATCATAACGGGACTAGGAAACTTTTAACAAATGGGACACCTTTATATTGTCACGCCAGCAAGCGCATTGTGATAGCGGGAAGACAATTTGGGTCACCAGTGTTGACCTCTCTCGCCTGCTGGGGACTGGGTGTGCGCCGCTGTTATTATACCTTTATGGAAACGCATACAACAACACACAAACAAACAAACAAACACACACCCTAACAAACAAACAAACAAACAAACAAACAAACAAACAAACAAACAAACAAACAAACAAACACACACCCTAACAAACGAACAAACAAACAAACAAACAAACAAACAAACAAACAAACAAACAAACAAACAAACAAACAAACAAACAAACAAACAAACAAACAAACAAACAAACAAACAAACAAACAAACAAACAAACAAACAAACAAACAAACAAACAAACAAACAAACAAACAAACAAACAAACAAACAAACAAACAAACAAACACCACCCAAACAACCAAACAAACAAACAAACAAACAAACAAACAAACAAACAAACAAACAAACAAACAAACAAACAAACAAACAAACAAACAAACAAACAAACAAACAAACAAACAAACAAACAAACAAACAAACAAACAAACAAACAAACAAACAAACAAACAAACAAACAAACAAACACACACACAAACAAATAAAAGTATATCATTGTATAATTATTTTGATACTGAATGATCAATTACAACTCTCATTAACATGTACATAACTGGCAGTGCTGCCAACTATCCCTGATTCTGCAGAAACTAGAAACTAAAATAATTCCATACTGATGAACAAATTTCAACAATCTCCTTAACCCCAGAAACGTGTTCCCTTGTGTTGCGTGTAATACTAAATATCTCCCTGATTGTTAAAAAAAAACAATTTTGGCAGCTCTGAACAACGTGTGATGACTATTGTGATGACGTCAGATAATTAATCGCAGGGTCTGTGAATATTTTTTACCAAATAATGAGCACAAGTTTAAATCACACCGAGGAAAAATTTTTTTTTTACGAAAATGTGACAGCAGAAGTTGTTATTCCATCTCGACCATCGAAAAGGTCATCCGTGTCAAACCTATGTTCCGTATTTGGCTGAAATCCTATCATATCACGCACGCGAATCGAGACTGACTCGAACATGAATGCATCCATCACTGTCATGACTTCCAATCGAAGATGTCATGTGTACAACATTCCAAGAGACTGGGGAGCATGGATGTGTATTTGGACAGTGGTATTCTTGTCATGTTAAGGGCCAGGTGGATGGGTAGGGACGGATGACGTGTGAGGAACTCTGCTGGTTAAAGTACGGTCAAGATGTTAAGAGAACCTCAAAATATCTGATCGAATACATCTTTTGAAACGAGACGTTGATAACGCCAATAGTGTAGCGGTGGCAATCTGTATACCATCAATGCAGGAAAGTGATTCTGTTGTGCATCTTTTTGTTAATTTTAAGCATAAGTTTCCCGTTATTGAGGCAGTTTTGTTCTTACGAATCTGCACTCCGTAGCTTTCTGTCTTGAAGATTGACATATGTTTTAAACGGCTCGCAGTGCATTGTACATATTATTTTAATGTAAAAATCTATATAATTAGCGGTTTTTAACAAATCCTCTTGGAAATAATAATTATCGCAAACGTAATCGGCTTAAGGCGTAATCATGTCTGAATTTAGAAGTTGATTTTCTTTCTAGATAACTTAATGTTTTTATACTGTACCATTTGTTGGCAAAACCAATACGCTCTTCACGATTTTTCGCCTTTGACTAGTTTCACAGAGCAATGACCGGGAATCCATTCTTTCAAAGGGTTACCCACCCCGACTCCAGTTCACAGAAAGCTATAGGGTTCATCTGGAGATGGGTTGTCAGTATTACCATTGTAATTTGTATTGTGACATCACAATTTGCTTTTTAGCAATTAAGATTATTTGCACTTTATACGAGTCAATCTAATAACACTTTGAGATATCGAACCCAAGACTAAAGTTCACTTTGGTTGAAGTACCCTTTAAACTGAAACATTCTTTTCGAGTCAATCGGGGAGGGAGGGTATATTCATAGAATAACAATTGTCAAGTCGCCAATTATTACATCGCAGTTTACACTTAAACTGGCATGATGAACAAAATGTGATTAATGATTTCCTAGCAGAAGACACTTTATACGCAATTGAAAATATCTCCTGCGCTTACAGTGTATAAATAACTGCAAAGTTAGTTTGCAACAAAAACCTTAAAAGTAAAACAAAAAACTTCAAATAAATCAAGAGATTAACTGAAAGTTTCGGTCAACACTTTGTACAATCTTCCACAGGTTGGTATAATTTTAGTCAACCACGTTTTTCTAGACGCAAAAAGATTTATCGTATGGCACAACAACTGTTTATTATTATTAATGTTGGTTTTTACCCATACACCGATGTGTGTTAGCACTGTATACTCGGTACTTTCCCGAGTCCTGTGAAAAAATATCACAAGCAAGTTACTCGGTTGGGATTCGAACCCACGACCCTTGCAATTCTAGAGCAGTGTCTTACCAACTAGACTACCGAGGTTGCCCGATAGCTACAGGAGGGAAGTTCAAATCCTATGTTTTGGCAGCGGGTACCGCAACGATAAATGTTAAATTTGCATCGGGGATAAAGAATATTAATTTTGGTTTTTACCCATACACCGATGTGTGTTAGCACTGTATACTCAGTACTATGTTTATTAACATCGTCAATGGTGTACCTTATCTAGATTCAAAGACAGTGAATACTCCAGCAACAGTAATGTTTTATTTAAAGAGAGTATGATACTGTACAATAACAATGTAGTATTATTTTACAAAATTACAGATGATGTACCTTATCTTGATTCAACAACGGTAGCATACTAGAAACTAGGACCATATCTGTAAAATTCCCTCCTTGATGTACCTTATCTTGATTCAAGACAGTAGCATATTAGTATGTATGACCCATCATTCTATACACTACAATACATTCTCACATTCTCTGCAGCACAATTCTCTCCCAGTAATGTACCATATCTTGATTCAAATATATGACCCATTGTGTACAACTATCTACACTACAGTAAATATGGCCCTCGTTTGTACAGCACGACTGTACTTCAATCATAGGACACCAAATTAAATTTATATAGGTCATTACATAATCCGTCAAAAACACAAATTGTATTATGAGGATAAAAAAAGCAGAACTGGAAATTGTAGCGTTCGGTAGCATCTATTGCCAACAATGTCCTCAGTAAAAAAAAAAAAGTACAGACAAATTCAGCAATTGTCACGCACGTCGAATCCCCATAAGACTAAATGGCAGAGTATCCACTGTTTACCAATGGTATCGTATGACAGTCGCACTTTGATTTTGCTGAATGAAACCTGAACAGTTTGACATGCTGTGATTAGAAGGAGGGGATAGTCTTGAAGAAAGATAGTCGTATGGTTTAAGACGGACTTATACCTGTACTGAAGTAAATTGGGGCAGACAGTTCGTCAGATGTCTTAGTGGGAGATGTCTGAGACCAACGCTGATGGTTTGGGGCTATTGGAGACTTTCTTAAAGGCACTGGACACTATTGGTAATTACTCAAAATAACTGTAAGCATAAAACCTTACTTGGTAACGATCAATGTAGAGCTGTTGATAGTATAAAACATTGTGAGAAACGGCTCCCTCTGAAGTAACGTAGAAGTAATTTTCCACTAAAATATTTCAATTGGATTTCGAGACCTAAAACTCGAAATCAAACATCTGACTCACACAACTTCGTGTAACTAGGGTGTTTTTCTTCCATTATTATCTCGCAACTTCGACGACCAACTGAGTTCAGATTTTTACAGGTTTGTTATTTTGTGCTTATGTTGAGATACACCAAGTGAGAAGACTGGTCTTTGACAATTTACAAAAGGTGTCCAGTGCCTTTAAAAGGCAGGGTAAAAAGTTTGGTTAACTTTGTCAAAGTTCACACTGATTATAGTCACTTTTGGATTTGTTTGGGGAGAAAAGAGTGGGCAAAGAAGCATCTGTCTGCATAGTCTAAGAATGAAATGGCTGTGTCCGGACCGCTGAAAATAAACCTCTCTTCAGCGTCTTGTAGCTGTAGCCAAAAGACACAGGCATAGCCAGAGATTGTTTGGTTTGGAAACGGCCTTTATATCCACTTTAAAGCAAGTAAGCCTTTGGTTTAAATATCAAATGTTGATTGCGCTTTTGCCAGACAATTACCAAATATGTAGACCAAGGGGTATGAACACAAAGTACCCTACTTTAGTGACAGGTTTCAGTTTCAGTTTGGATAAATATCAAAAATGGTATCTCTATCTCTCGACTAATCCCCCAAGAAATTCACGATAATCACAGCTTCTGGTCAGCCTCCCATGTATCCCTCCGATTGTATAGCTGACCAATAATGACGCAAGGATTGAAACTGGGCCAAGACGTATCACGAGGGGATGGTCTGATTCCATTCTTTCGAGACTCTGACATCTTGGAGGACTCTCCAAACTTGAAGGGCCTTCTTCCGATGGAGAGAAAATACAGTGGCCGTTTTAAAGGGGATCACATACGGGAAACCAGCTGATACAGCACGGCAGAGAATTCATGGCTTGTCACTGGCAGAACCTTTCACTCTTTAACCGAATGAGGGGGTCATTAGCATGACTGGAGTACAGCGGCAGCTTGTTGTTTCAGCTTCTTTGAAATGATCGGCGAGCCAAAACTGTTTGAACAATGTTTGGGAACTGCTACTCCGAAGGCTCTTTGCATGAAGTTATCTTACTGGGCCGGCACTTAGAAACTGCACATAGGCATTATTGCATTATGAGGTTTTAAACTTGTTGATGAATCAAATTATTAATATTGCTGTCATGAATATTCAAAATGCTTGGTTTGGTTTAGTTCGGATGAGATACTGTATAAAATAGCCGAAAGCAGGGCTGGGTTTGTCCGTAATTTTTTCCAGTCACTAGCCAGTAGTACCAGTTAACTTGTCATTTCAACTTGTCCATAGCCAATCGGACCACTCGGAGAGAATTTTTACTGACCATGGGGTGTTTAAACCTGGCATTTGGCAAAGGACCACTATTAAGGGAGAAAAGTCTCAGGAGTATCCTGATTACAGACATTGTAACAATGATATTAATCAGTTAGAGTAGTACATTATTGATAAATAATTAAATCAAAAGAGATAACATATTGTCAATGGTGTACAAAATGCCTTACTGCTATATGTGTGTCCACGAGAACAACCAGTCCGGGCAAATAAGTTTTACGCGGCCGCCATTTTGATTCATTGCTGCACGCAGTCAAATGTCATAATGTTCAGTGCGTAGAATGTCGTGCCGGGCATGTACTTTGCAATATGCACTATCAGCCAGTGAACTTGAACGCTACGGCGCAATCAATGACTCACATATATAAACATTATCATCTGCCACAGTCTATTTAAAAGCACGCTGAATTATAATTATTGTAATACAATAATTATAATTCAGCGTGCCAAGGTTATGAAGGTTTCTGTGTAGGTCTGTGGAGACCCCTCGAAGCGCGGTTACGTCACCAGTCACAATTTATAAAAGACGTCAACACATATACACCAGCTGTATCTTCTTCATTTGACACAAACACCATGTACAAACATAATACTCGTGTCGTGCAGGAAGTCAAGTTCAACGAGCACTAAGGTTTTGGCTTCCAAGCACAGGTGTTCACGGAGCAAGATCTCCGTAGTCGAAGTGTCCCGGTGAGCTGATAGCGCTCGTGTAGCCAGCCACAGCGACGGCATATTAAGTACCGGTAACCCGGGATGAAAGCCATGGGTGTCAATTCACCGATCATCCCCGCAAAGCTTCTCCTAATTGGCTGTAGCCACAAAGCGAAACCAGTAGTATCCCATTTCAAAAAAATGTATTTCCATATATAGACCTAGATAGTTGTGACTGTCCCCTACTGTTTTGGAATCAAGGCGTGCTATTCTATGCGGCAACTCTCACCGTGAAACCAGCTATAGCATTTTAAAGTGTGTCGTTGATACGACTATCAGCTGAAAATTGTGATATCATTTCATTTGACTGTTTGTCTTAAGAAAGGATTAAAGAGTCACAGCCAATCACCTATGCTATGTACTGGTATACCGGATCCCTGACAACATGTTGGCTCTTTAAAGAAAACAAAATGGCTGCTCTGATGACGTATGATCTTGTGCTATAAATCTCTGGCGACAAATGTAATATGAGAGTTTTATAGAAATGAATAATCAATTTGTATAGACGATGTGACCTGTGACATCACATGTTTACAAAAGAGCCACAGAGCCTGGACTTCCTGCAGGCATGTTTGTACACAGCTCAATGGAAGAAGACATAAAATCTTACGGTTTATGGAGATTGCACTGTCCAATTCTTTCAATTTTTGATTCGATGAAAGGGGGCACATCTTAAAACTTGTCCAGCTTTTACTTTCATAACTCTTGGATTTATGTGGAAATTATGAAAATAAAAATAAAAATGTACAAGGTCGCGCTTATTGTAAACAAAGTTCACATGGTCTATAGGACGGCCGGGTCGGTGTAGTGGTATCTTTCCCAGCCTTCCACTTCTGGGACCCCGGTACGAATCCAGCCACGCTATACATGGATTGGGTTTTCAGTCCCGACCTCAATGCGTGGGTTTTCCCTGGAATCGTTCTCTGGGGGTTTCCCTTCCCACATCTACAAATGAAACTTTCTACTGTCTTTTCCCCACGGGTTTCTTTGGCTAGTACGATGATAAGGTTCGATTATATTATGAGAATCCTTATAGCTTCACAACATTTTATTATAATAAATAAAATAAATCAATAAATAGGGCCTATTTTGTATAAATATTGAATGGTTGCTCGTTACTTCCTTCTCCATTTCGTTTGGAATGCCATGAGTTAACAAACCTTTCTGAAATCTAGCAACATATTGATCTCCCAAAAAGAAACCATTTTTTTCATTTAAAATGTCCATGCTATGTCTTAGTAGGGGTGTGTGTCAATACAACTGTTACAATAGTTTCAATTGTTTATTTTTAAGCATATAAACATACATTGTATGCATTTTGTGTACACTGGTTATTGCAAGCATGAGTGCACGCTCTGATCATGCTCTGATTCGTCATGGCATACGTATGATATAATTTACAAGATCGATTGCCTGACTTGGAGTGGCTATCATTACTGCACTATAATTTGTGTTCTCGACCCCTGTCACTTCCTAAACAATACCCGGGAGGTAAACAACCGTAATTAGTCCTCTCTTTGCCCCGGGACAAACGACGTTCCGCCCAGGCTCGCCGCGCTTCGATCGGCTCGCTTGACAATCCCACCCCGGTGATCAAATTCAATTGAACAAAACTGTTATCGTTCTGTCATTTTGTTGAGTTGATGGGTAGAGAGGTCTCGCTACAGATGAACATATTTGTCCAACTAATAATACGGGCCCGATCGTTTACACTGCGCACCACTGTCACCTAGGGTATGTTTGAGTTGCCTCGACTAAATTGGTTTAGAAAGTAATTTGGGCCAAATTCGTGAAACGTATGGAAGCTTGGGGCTGAACAAATTGAATTTTAGTCCGTGCTGCTGTCGCTAACGTCAGGGTGGTCATGCCGTTGGTATGTCCACTCATGATCTATGAAAAGGTATTTTTTACTTACTGGGCAAAAAAATAAAGAGTAGCGGAGCTTGACAAAAAAAAAACATCACAATGCAAAGGGATACTTTGTATGTGAAAAACATTTTGCAGATGGAAGTACCGGATGCAGATGGTAACAAATGAAAAATAAATAATTTAAGATAAAAAATAAATTGAGACAATGGCAAGTAGTCTAATTGTAAAACAAATCAGCCTCATCATGGATTAATGGCAACTATTGTGAATTTAACTATATGCATTGTGTGGACTAGCACGTATATCAATCGCTTGTCGTCATTGCGGATACTCGAATTGTATACAAACAATGTACACGTTTATTGATTATTTATACCAAGAAACGATGGACCACTCTAAAAACAATTCTGGGTCAGAATATTGATCCCAATCCGGGTCGACATATTTCCGGATCAGTATGACCCGTAATCCGTACCGAAATAACCAAGTAATGGGTCGGACTGACGCAGATTCCGAGTTCAAATCCCATTTTTGTAAGCAGTGTTCCGGAACAGCCTGATCCTGGAATGGGTCAGGCCCCTGGGACCCGGAATCTGGGCCAATTCTGACCCGGATTGTTTTAAAGTGCAGCAGCCCACAACCATACGACATGAAGTAAAAAATAAATTTGCAAAATAATGACTCAGGCGACCGATCAAAACCCGTGGTTGATAGATGGAGTTCACTGGCCATGCCTACAGTTCAAACCACAATTACCTCATATAAAGCATAAAACCCATCATCATCTGCAATAAAACCTCACCAGGGACCATTAAATAGGGCCATTGAGACCCATTGAGCAATTCAACCGTAGAAAATGCGACTATTACAAGCGAATCAGTTTCAACGATAAATCGTGGTTTCCTTTCTATAAATCATTCGCCAAAACTCTTGGTGAGCGTTTCGAAACTATAGGCTGGGCACGAGCCCTTTTCTTTGGGAGCTTGTGGGTTCATTAGGCTGAAAGTGCGCAAGAAAGCTCACAACTCTTTTCAAAATGGCGTGCCAAAAGGTACCAAAGCCTCGTTTCTGCAGCGCCCTCTTCATGTATTGTAAACCATGCTTGTATTACGTCAAGGTTTTAAACAATCCAGGGCCCAATTGCATGGCTCTGCTTAGGGTAAGCACAGAATCGGCGCTTAAGGAAGCAGGGAATTCTGTGCTTACGGCAAGCGTATTTCACGGGTTAGCGGCGAATTTTGGCTTCTGCGCGTGCGTACTTCACGTTACTAGGCATTCTACGCTTACAAGGCTAGCGCACAAATTCGGCGCTTGCACGTAAGCGGGGAATCATGATCGTAAGCGCAGAATTCGGCAGTAAGCAGAGCCATGAAATTGGGCCCAGGTTGGTTTCAAACTAATCGGGATGAACTCTCAGTCTTGAATATTAATGAAATAAACACATGATGCTCTAAAGCAACAGTTTATATAACAAGAGAGGGTAACTAAATGTATTGCTGCTTGTTGTTTTGGTTGGGATGTTTTTTAGTGTGCATTGATTTCACTACTGGTTAATGTTGCAATGTTTGATGTCCGTTCAGGGCCACCATAGTTACAGCATCACCATCAACGCTTTATGAGCAAATGCAAATATTGATGCAATTGATCCATTTATAAATGAGTCCTACATGGTGAGGTTGTCGCCTAACAACGATTTGTGCAACTCATTTCATCGAAGGGCAATCATTTCAGTCTCAGAAATAACAAATCACTTGGATGTAATGAGGCGTGACGTCGATTGGCTGTGATTATAGCAAAATAATTAAAGAAAACACCAGTCTGTCTGAAAACAGAAAGATTGAACCAGACTATAATAGTGGAGTGTTTATGATACAGTCTTTAAAGGTGCACTCCCAGTAGACCGGTAGATGGTTAAAGAAAACACTTTCTGTCTAATGACATAAAAGTTTGAACCAGACTATATATATATAGTGGAGTGTTGTTGATACAGTCTTTAAAGGTGCACTCCCAGTATAACTAATGGTCTTTTCACATCAACTTCAGAAATTCAAACTGGAGACTCGCCTTCAAGAGTATTAAAGTGGGTACTAAAATAATAATATTCTTAGCAAAATAATTGATGACTAAACTTCTCTAGTTTGAATATCGTCGCAGACAGGCAGCGATGCATTCAGATGCCTTTAAAAAAGAAAAATGTGAATAAATTATGAATGACAGGATTCGCATAAGGTAATATAATGCATATTTATACGACGCTTAATGTTGCGTTTCTTAGCGCTGTGGTACTGATGTCCTAGACGTAAGAGAGAAGAGAACACTGAATACTTGAAAATATTTCTGCCCATGGGTCACCGAAAAGTAAGCAGCTCTCGTGGACTAACATGACTATCCTCTCATAACATTGCTTCAAATTATGAATGGTTTGACTGTTTGGCATACAATGGTAAAGTGAAACGATACACCACTTCCCTCGTCTATCCATTCACCGAAAAATATAAGCAAGAAGGAGTAGACTCAATGAGTAGAGACCCAACCACCGCCTGGGGTAACCGTTCGATACCCCACGCCGTACTTGACAGAATTGCCCTCCGCGCCGGTCGCTTCCCAGCCACCCAGCTTGACTTCTCAAGAAGTCCGCGGTCCGCTCCCAGACAATATTTATTTCAATTTTGGAAGAGGCTTCGGGGTTGAATTTAATCAGTTGCTTGGGTGGTGATATCACAATTTCCCAGAGACAATTTTCCTTTTTTAATAAAAGAGGATCCTCTCATTGAGGTGGTGTTTATATAGTTACCGAAACATGGCGATGGTATAAAGTTTTGCAAACCGTGTAAACAGGGCCATGTTGTAATAAACTGACTGGATGAAGGCCCCAGCTCATTGAGCGGGAGGGGAAACTAACTGAAGAGTTTGTATATGGTGGCCTGACGGAATGTCTCACTACAGTCTGGGTTGTTTTAGTGTCTTTGTGGGTGGTTGACTGCAGGAATTTTGCTGTCATAATGTTGATGTGTTACTTTCAAGCCGTATTGGTATCCTCCCCGTGGATTGTAGAGTTTGTATCCGTTAAGCACATTGCTCAAGTGTCGTGACCAGGATTCGAACCCATACTCTGATGACTTAACCACCAGAATTTGAATACCAGAACTGGTATTCTGTTTTCATAGTCGTTGAGACACTATTTTAAGCCTTTTATGTATACTAACAAAGCCTTTTCTGTATACTGGGCAAAAAAAGTAGACGACCATGTTTCTGAAACATCAATGGAGAGAGGTTCTTGGAGTGGTTTAACACATAACTTATTTGTTCAAGCGCCTTGAGTACCTTATTATAAAAAATATGTTGATATATTTGTGGACTATAAATTAAAAACATCAAGGAATTGTGGAATGTTGTGCATCTTGTGACTGCAATTGAAGACAGTCATTACAGACAGGAGTCAATCTTTCGGGGATTTGTACTGGCGCGAACTCGTATTCCAACTGATGAATGTTGCCGCATAGTTTGTGTACTTTAAATTTGCAGTGCATGCAACCAATCACATAACACGGCCATGCTTGAGTAACAAGCAATTTCATGGCGATCGTTCACACTTGAAGGTCAGAAATGTACTTAAACTTTAACTTGAACTTTAGTGCTCTATTCAGGAACCCATTGTTTTATAATAATTTTTAATAACTAGGTATTATAAAAAAGCGCACTTTTCAATAACCTTATCAATCAATTCGCTTTACATTAGTGCCCGGGTATTTAGGCCAATGAATCTTTCTCAGCTCCCTGGAGTCAGCCCCAGTCTGCTGCCTTGGCACACAAAAGGCTTTTTCATACACAGATCAACCTCTACCCTCGCAGAATGGGGGAAGAGTATCAATAATTATAGCGAAACATCTTACACAAGTGTTATGACCGGGTTTCGAACCAACACTCCGATGACTTAAACACCAGAATTTGAATTCGATGCTGTCCCACTTTAGCCACTACATCATCCAATTAAACTTTAGCAAGAACAAACAAGCGCCCGTTGGATTGCAGATGGAAGTTTTGTGGAGATCATTTTAAAATGAAGTCTGTCCCGAGCAAATATGGCTCATCAGGCAGGCGTTTATATTCGGTTTCCTTGGCAATATCATAACGAGAAATGTGTATTTCCCATGGACAGGATGCCAGTCCATCGCAGGTTACTCCACAGTAGCAATTTGTACTCCTGTGTGGAGAGAAGCAGTTATGATAAATTGCTTTGCTCAAGGACACAAGTGTTGCGTGTGAGCAGGCTAGGATTCGAACCCACATTCTATAAATTAATGACAAAAAATGAGTCCACCGCCCTTGACCGCTGGGCCACGACACCCTCATTGGGATACAACCTTGACCAACCGAATCGAGCGTCTCATAGCTCAAGGTTTTCCGTAATGGCGTTGGATCAAAGCCATAAATTGTCGATATTTCTAACGACCGTTTGATTAAAGCGGCCGTGATGCAATCAGATGTTTCTCAGAAGGCCTTCTTCATATCAGGGGATCGATTCGAGTTTGAACGAAACGCCATTAACACGACAAATTAGATTTGCCCTGATTTGTTTACTATTACAAAGCAATAGGGAACACGTGTAATGCAATAATTGGTTAATAACCAAATTCTGCTACTTATGTTTCTTCGTTCCTTTGAGAGCGTTATAGGAATGTGGTGGCTCTGGTCAAGTGAGTGTGGGTTCGAGTCTCGGTCGTGACACAATGTGTCAATGAGCAAGATGCGTATACAATTATTGCTTCGTCCTTAGGATGGGACGTAAGCCCCTATATGTGTCGTGAAATGTGGGTAAAAAAAACCCAGCGCACTTTATATCGTAAAGAGAAGGGTGTTTACCCGGGAGTGTCTAGCAGGCTTACCCCGGAGTGTCTAGCAGGCTTACCCCGGAGTGTCTAGCAGGCTTACCCCGGAGTGTCTAGCAGGCTTACCCCGGAGTGTCTAGCAGGCTGAATGCGCCGTATAGCACCTTTTAAAACATTAGAAGGAGCTACAAATGTGTCTCACAATTCAAACATATCTTAATTTATCCTGTTGAAACACAACTAGGGGTGTGATACAACGCTATATCAAACACTTTCGATATCTGGCTGTGCTCCGTGGTCATAATGGGTTGATGTGGCTGGCTACCAAAGGATGTCTGCTTTTCGAACACGTTGTAGCCGTGTAAGTTTTATTATAAGAACCCAGTATACACCACTCAGCTGTGTTGGCTAATAACATGTCCCCTCTAAGCCTCTGTATTAAGTATGACATCACTTTTAACGGGAGGTTAATGAGAGGTTACCGATCCTGAAGGTAACTGTCTCCAAAGAGGGAAGCGGCAGTTTGTTGATAAGTCCTCCCAGGCTAAGCGAGGCAATCAAAGCCCTCTTGTGGTTGTGATTGATGGCCTTTATTTGAACGCTTGCTCGTGTGCCATTAGGCAACATCGGCTCGTGAAATTACTTATTGAATCATAAAAACTACGTTATATTTATTGGTGTTGTAAAGTTTAGTGGGTGTTTCGGCGAATTTCAGTGAGGGGCCTCACACGATATCTTCTGGAAAACGAGATGATTGTTACCGTTGTCCCATAAACAGAGGGAAACGCTTTGCCCGCGTCCTTTAATTGGTTTGATGAGCTATTAAAAACTGTAAACGATTATTGGTTCAGGCCTTGAGTTACACGAAGGCGCAGGCTTCTGCTGCTGCCTCAGGTCTTGGCCTCTTCCATTTATGAGAGCGGGACTCGAACCTGCGACCCCGGATTAACATGCGCCTACACGACCAACTGCACTGTTGTTGGCCAGACAGTAAAACAAAGTAATCAATTTAGTCTGATAGATATAGGGTGCATTCGATTAGCTTCCCTGAGTCGACCCCGCGGTGCTCACTCGGTATGCCCCTCGAATGAAGCTATTCGAACGCACCGGGGGCAGACCGGGGTCGACCCAGGGAAGCTAATCGTACGCACCCAAAATAAGGGTGGTTGTATCACTAGTGAATATAACTTACGACATAAAAACCGCGTAAGCTTTCATAAACTGCTTCATCGGAAAGTGGTTTCCCTCAGAATATCTCGAATACATTAAAATGTGCCTCGTCTTGCGTGTGGTGAGCCTTTGACGAAAACCACAGTACCACAAAGGAAAATAAATCCCGCACAATATGTAAACGCGCTTTTAACGGCCAGTTTTGCAAAGTATAAACAATAAATTGTAAACCACAAATTAAAACCAACAAATTGTAAACATTAAATTGTAAACAACAAATTGTAAACAATAAATTGAAAACAATGTTATAACAAAAAAATAATGTCCATAAATTGACAACTACGCCCGGTACACCTGGTTTCTATCGTATCTTGTGTACAGCCTTTTTGATTACTTTTCAACATCAGTCAAATAATAGTTTGTCCTTGATTAGGATACGACACCGTATTTCCAATGACGAAGTTGTGAATATCCTGGTGAGAGCAGGCCTCCAGGAGATGGATATTATTGATTTATTCCGATGATCTTTATCATTTGGAAGTGTTTCAGGGTCTGTTTCACTAAATTGACGTAGGTAGAAATTCATAAAGAGTGTCCTCACCCTTTGTGATGCAAGAAAGTGGGTCATGTTTCAGTTGGAGTTCGTCAGATATAGCGCAAAATAAACATAGCGTGAGGATCATTCAATTTGGTTGAATAATCAAACATGTTCACAGATTCACATACTAGATACAAACAAAACATACCAAATATTTCACAAAGTGGCAATATATTAGGTCTGACATTACATCAAGTAAGGAAACTGGCTGGGTATATTACAATTTATTTTGACCGATGCGAAATTTCAGATGTCGCAGGTTCGATTCCGGCTCTGGTCACTTTGTCTTTGTTTAATGAATTGTTTATTAATTTTGGTTTTTACCTAATATACACTGATGTGTGTAATAGCACTCTATACTCAGTACTTTCCGGAATCTCGAGTCATGTGAAGAAAAAAAACCACAGGCATAACTAAATAATTGTTTACTTTTACATCGAACCACGCAGCTTTTTGTATCACATATACCGATACCATCATTAAGATTTTCGCATTGCGTTATATCATACCATAACCTAATTATTGTGTATCAGTTAGGGGTGCAGTCCGCACTAAAAATAAAACCACACCAGTAATTACTAACCCATGTGGTAAATCAAAGCCCAAAGCCCAAAGCTAGCCTCAGCACCACATGTTCAGTTCACATCACGCTGGGCCAGCCACGCGCCCTCCTTTTCCCTTTTGATCTCAATCCGTCTCACAAAGCACGTATCAAGAGGGTACTCGAAAACAGATATGGAAACACTATCCTATTGAACATCGTTAAATGAAAGGTACCACTTCTTCTTCTTCTTCTTCTGATGCTTATTGGCGAATCGTAAATGAGCTGCTTTGCTCGGCAGCGGGACGTTCCTAGTCATCCAGGGACGAGGAAATTGGAAATTTCCGGAAAACATGTTCATATAATTTCTGTTTCAAACTCGCTATACAATACAATACAATGCAATATAATGCCACTTCATTGTTCCTGAATGGGAAATTCCTTTGGTCTTTTATGCTCACATAAAAATACACCAATAAAAAATAACCAACGTTAAAAAGGGGTGAAACGGTACCGTGGAGAAAGAGTATTGACCCATTTCGCCTGACGTCATCAGCAGAAAAATCACTGTGCGTTTTTATATTAACTCTATGTTGCGCGTTATGCAGCGAAAGTGTGCATTTTAGGCGACGCGGCGTTAATACACGTAAACCTAACTGCCCACCAACATGGTGAGCGTGGCATTGGTCGCCGCGTGTGATACGCGTGCAAGAGGTCAATAGAGCTGACAAAGTAGTCACAGTCAGTTTTCATTTTATGTAATCAACTTTAAACGTGAATTAACCAAACCTGTAAAAAAAAAAAATGGGCTCGATACGTTGTGTGAGTCACGAGAAAATAGTTGAAAGTTATGCACAATTATTTTCAGCATGGAAACAAATTGTCCTTGTTTTTGATTGTTATAAATTGGTCTCATAATTAAAAACAAATTCAAAACCTGTAAGAAAATGTATCGTTGTCCAAAAGACTTGAGTACCTTATGGGTAGGTATGTGCGTTAAGACTACACCGAAGCTTAATGAATGTTTGTGCATTCCATTGTGACCAAGGAAGTCATATTTTTTAGTCAAATTTTATTATCAAATGGTTTGGTTCGTCTTTAAAGGCAGTGGACACTATTGGTAATTACTCGATTAGTAATTACTTATTGGCATTAAACCTTACTTGGTGACGAGTAATGGGGAGAGATGGTATAAAACATTGTGATAAACGGCTCCCTCTGAAAGGCCATAGTTTTCGAGAAAGAGGTAATTTTCCACGAATTTGATTTCGAGACCTCAGGTTTAGAATTTGGGGTCACGAAATCAACCATCTTAATGCACACAACTTCGTGTAACAAGGGTGTTTTTTCTTTCATTATTATCTCACAACTTCGACGACCAATTGAGCTCAAATTTTCACAAGTTTGTTATTTTATGCACATGTTCAGATACATTAAATGAGGAGACTGGTCTTTAACAATTACCAATAGTGTCCACTGTCTTTAAGCATTAGACAACAACATCAGCACATATATAACACTAGGAATTAACCTTTGTACTATGTGCAGTATAAAAAAGCAAAACTCAATTCGCGAATCCTACGGGAAAAAAATTACCCGGCTCCTTCATCTGCAACCAATGTAGCCTATCGTAAATGACTGCATTCTAAAGTTTCTCTCGAGGGCCGAATTCATTTTCCCCCTAAAATGTTCCGCCTCAATCTGACACTGAACGTAGCCATTTCCCACAGAAATACTTCACCAAAACTGGCAAGAAAAACCACGTCAAGTGTCGAGAGGCTCTGCTTTGCCGCCAGGACCTGGGAACGGTCCGTGCTAACAACTTCCGACACGCTTTGAACCGGAAGCCAGCAGCACCCGTAGGAATTCTGCTTATTCGTATTATTGCAGTGTTGCAGCTGTACAGTTCATCAGCTATCTACTATAGTAGAAAGCACAGTAACTGCGGTTGCTAAAAGTACAGTTTAGAAAACAAAAGTAATTTTGTGTATTTCAACCAAAATGCATATATCATTTGCATATCACCCTATGACATTATCATTTGCATAAAGGATAATAACTTGCAGATATGATATTATCAGTTACATACCCATGATATTTATTTGCATACTGATTATGATATAATTTGCATTCTATACATGATATTATAATTTGCATAATATAATTGATACTTAATCATTTGCACATTACACATTATTATCGTCTGCATATTACACACATGATCATATGCATACTATGCATAATTATCTTCACTTGAAGAATTGCACGGCAAATTGAGACGAATGTTTTAAAAGTTCTGGTGTTATATTGGCATGTGTTCACCATGATGTAACGAAAGCTTTGCTAATTATGCAAGTATATTTAGTATTTAGTGCTTAATACATCTGTTTTATACTGGACTTGCAGATTAAGACCAGTATTCTGTCAGATGATTTGCAACTCGAGTTGTGCGAAATAGTCCAAGGACGCTGGCCTCAGAAAAATGAGGTACTACCAACTGATACACACGTTTTAATCGAACAGTACATCAATACTCATACACCATCGTATATTCGCTGGAAATCCACCTGAGCTTGGTGACAAAAGAACTCAACTTTTATAATGCCAAACAGATTTGTTAAGTTCAAACTACTGAATGTGATGTTTGATAACCACTGCATTATAGAAGAGATAACAAAGTCACCGTCATGTTTGTAGTTCAGTTTTTGAGAGAACCTTTTATTTGGCCATTGTCGAGACCACGGAGTCGGGTTTCAGGCTCTAGCTTGGGGTATTTACCAAGCGTGTGCTTTCCTTATATTATAACGTGGCGTCAAGCACGTGGATAGAAGCCTATACAGCACAATCCATGGTTTCGAAAACACCCTACGTTTTGTATTTGATATGCCAGCTGTTTGTAGCATCTCGTTTGCCTCCCATCACATCCCCTCTGTCCAAAGCACTCGTACATCCACTCGTACAATTCCATTAGGCCTGAAAGCACAAAAACTTGCTAAGCACAAAAAAGTATTGCTTAAAGGCAGTGGACACTATTGGTAATTACTCAAAAGAATTATGAGCATAAAACCTTTCTTGGTAACGAGTAATGGGGAGCTGTGGATAGTATAAAACATTGTGAGAAACGGCTCCCTCTGAAGTAACGTATAGTTTTCGAGAAAGAAGTAGTTTTCCACGAATTTGATTTCGAGACCTCAGAATTAGACTTTGAGGTCTCGAAATCAAGCATCTGAAAGCACACAACTCCATTATTATCTCGCAACTTCGACGACCGATTGAGTTCAAATTTTCACAGGTTTGTTATTTTATGCATATTATGTTGAGATACACCAAGTGAGAAGACTGGTCTTTGACAATTACCAAAGGTGTCCAGTGGCTTTAACAGAAATATGTTACCAGCCAAAACTACACTAAGTTTACGTTGTTGTGGCTGGTGCCCCACTCACTTTTTGCTGAGCAAAGAAATTTGTCATGCAGCATTTTCTGCTTAGCAGGTTTCTGAAATTGGACCCTGCTACATCCATAGCAAAGGGGAAAAGGAGTACGGTGTTCTTTTGTCTTGTACTTTCATAGAGAACGAGGAATTCAAAATGTTTCGTCATCAGCAATTACTCTCACAGCAGCGTCCACTGTAAACCGCTAATCAAATAATGGCGCCAAGATGTCTGCCAACAAACATAGGTATCTATACAAAAGGCATACAATTAAACCTCAGCTAGTGTAGCTGTTTGAGCAGTAATGGATCTTGACAGCAAGTTAGGCAAAACCTAATTAGTGCTTTTATAAAGATGCACTGTTGTATGAATAATAATCTCGAGGTGTATAATGTGTGGGGATGTTTATGTGAAAGTGCACACATTCCACCACAGTGGACCAATAATGAACATACATTTAAGGAAGGAGTATGGAATTGGTTTATGTGTAATGCATAATGTAGTATTTTTAGGTCATGTTTTTCGAGTGCATCAAAAATAAAAAGTCACCGACTAGGTAAATCATAATGTTCGTATGGAATATGATAATTACTGCAGGCCTGGAATTTCATTTTTTGAGAGGGCCAGGTCATTGTCATTTTTAAGTCGATGGGAAACTTTTGAAGGGGCACCAAGGCCAAAACCAGGGCAACAGAGGGCATGGCGTCCGTGTCATCCGTGAAATTCAAGACCTGGACTGCTTCAGCAAATGTGGGGTTGCAGATTTTGCAGTAGATGGGCCGTACATTCTAAAAACTTCCAGAATTTACCCAGATTATTGGTCCCAGGGGCCTTGACCCATTTCAAGGTCAGGTTGACCCGGAAACTGTTTATAATGGGATTGTAACTCAGATTCAGCGTCAGGTTGACCCATTCTGGGTCATTTTGATACAGATTCAGGCTAGGACCATACAAATTCAGTCCATCATTAACATAACATTCAATGTTAAACCATTGCTCTTAATGATGATACACAAGTGCCAATTTATGTACCTTATCTTAATTCAAAGACAGTAACCCTATTTTAAGTTTGGGCCAACACTACCATGCTATGCCTTCTCTTGATTCAAAGAAAGCAAGCATATACAGACTACAGCATGATTTATCAAATGCATTCCCTAAGTTGGGTCTATTTTTCCCACAATAGACCGTATTGAATAACCCCTTTTTTGCTATGAAAGTCGCCATCTTGTAGGTCAAACCGTATGCGCGTCCAAACGCGTACATCAACGAAGCACGCAGCAAGCAGTATTCCCGGTTTGATTTCTACTGCACATGCACGCACACACCCACGCACACGCGCACAGACGCCATCTTGTAGGGCAGATATTTGAACGGTGACGTCATATTTAATACGGTCTATACCAATGATGTACCTTTGAAATTTTGCTAACTGCCAATAATGATGGTACCTTCTCGTCATTCAGAGAGAGAGTAACCATAACAACTACATCAGGATTGTTTATCAGTACCAATTATTTCCCTAATTTTGTTCATTGAGTCGAGTCAATTTACATACAGAGGCAGTTTTAACAACATTTTAAATAATGTACTTTTGATTCATATGTAAGCAATAGTTTGAAGGCAGGCTTACTAAAGTCACCAAAGCTGTGAGTTTCCTTTCACTGCAACATGTACTTTACCTTACTTGAGGGCATACCCTGCGGGTGGCAAACTTTCTGAAAAGGAAAGTTGAACCACCCACAGTTGGTATTTGTAATTCCAATTATTGCTAAAGCTGTGTACGACATAAGGCGAAATGACTTGGGAGTGAAATGCTGTGAGAAAAGGAGCTTGTCTGGGGATTAAGTCATTGAATGGCAGCAAAAGGCCATGTCCTACAAAAGCAACACCGCACGGCATATTTTTGGATTGATTCATACAATTGTTGTACCCAAATACAGTACAACTGCACTGCTGGAACGGGTTTTAAGCGAGTGTAAAAACGACTGAAGGCCGTTTTCATGTACCAAAGGTTGAATGGAAATTTTGAGCACCTCTGGCAAAATGATTGGATTTTTCTAAACTTAGACACATGTTGAAAGCTTTAATCAAACCCAAGAAGTTATTTAAAATGTTGAGTTTCCTAAACCGCCATTCGAATCCCTTGAAATTTGCAAGAATAGCCATCTCTGTATCCAGCAACAGAGTCTAGCATCCTTCTGAAGACTATCAGGGCCAAATTTTATAGAGCTGCTAAGCACAAAAATTTGCTTAGCATGAAATTTCTTCCTTGATAAAAACAGGTTTACCAAAGAACCAAATTTCAATGTGATTTTCAGGATAAGCAAACAAAAGCTGAATACCAGTAACAAGCACTATGTAACAAATGGAAATTTGGCTGGTAATCCTGTTTTTATCAGGGAAGAAATTTCATGCTTAGCAATTTTTTGTGCTTAGCAGCTCTATGAAATTGGGAAATTGGGCCCTGAGTTGTCAACCAGTTCTTCTCAGGACCAACACTGCCCAAAAGAGATTTACACATAGTGCTACCGCAAACCTCACACGGCTGTACTTCCTCCCAACGCCCACCATGCCACCATCGGCTGCAGGGGTCGATTTCACAAAGAGTTAGAAAAATATTAAAAGCGTAAGGCTATAGTCCCAAGTTAGGACGAGTAATTCGTCTTACACTCGATGTATATACTCTTTGTGAAATCCACCCACTAATGATGGCGTAATGTAGCATGCATTAATGTTTTATTGCTCAATTACAAACATGTGGCAAAGTGAAAACTGTCAATTTATGTAAATAAGTGAAAGTGTCGACAGCAGCCTTCGCATGGGATTCGTTTTTACCTGTCATTACTGACATGTCTTCATGGGATTAACAATCAGCTTTTGAATGAATTTGCATTAAATATTGAACAGTGTAAAACAAATTACAGCGTACAGGCTATACAATGTAAAGCTTCCCAAATATTTTGTACATCCCTGATATAGAGACATCTTATGTCCTTCTCTTTGCACATGCACTTAAAGGCAGTGGACACTATTGGTAATTACTCAAAGAAACTATCATCATAAAACCGTTCTTGATTACACGTAATGGGGAGATGTTGATAGTATAAAACATTGTGAGAAACAGCTCCCTATGAAGTGACGTAGTTTTCAAGAAAGAAATAATTTTCCATGAATTTTATTTCGAGACCTCAAGTTTAGAATTTGAGGTCTCGAAATCAAGCATCAGAAAGCACACAACTTCGTGTGACAAGGGTATTTTTTCTTTCATTATTATCTCGCAACTTCGACGACCAATTGAGCTCAAACTTTCACAGGTTTGTTATTTTAGGCATATGTTGAGATACACCAACTGTGAAGACTAATCTTTGACAATACCAATAGTGTCCACTGTCTTTAACCACGGAGGAAGAAAACATCATCAAATATTGCAAACAATTTTCCTCGACCTGGAGCATCTCCGTCTTAAGAATTCCCCTATAAAAACCTTTCCTTTCACATTTTATTTCCTCAGTCTCCATAAGGTAGCGAGAGGTGAAACAATTGCACTTTAGGAACGGGTCAAACCTTTTCTTGAACTCTTTGTCATTTCTCGTTGTGGTCAGCACTTGAGAATTATTATAAGACGGTTCTGAAATAACGAATCGATAGCAATGATATGGTAGCATGTGTGTTTTCTTCTCCAAACCATCTATCCACTCCACTGCAGGAGGAAAGCCTCTTTACTAGTTCTCAATCTCACTCTGTCCTGAGCTGTCTGTTGCCAAGCAATGCCCCTTCCTTACTTCTTCTCACCATCCTCTTTTTCTATCTTATACTTGGTACTGTATACCTGCCGTTACACAAGCAGTGAAGTCAACCATAGTATTTTGTCTATGCTATGCTATAAACTATAAGACAGTTCTGAATATAGCAAATTAGTAGATTCATTACGTCTACCTTCCTATAAAGCATCACAGCAGTACCGCAGCAGTGAAGTCAGTCGTGTAGTATTTTGATGAATTGGTGGATCATAAGAATGTGTGCTCTATAAACTATACTTAGTTCTGAAATAGCAAATTAATAGCAATTTAAATGATACACTCTGTTTGGCTTCCCATAAAGCATCATACCATAACACGAGCAGGGAAGTCAACCATAGTATTTTGATCAATTGGTGAATCATAAGAATGTGTGCTATATAAACCATAAGACATTTCTGAAATAGCAATTTAATAGCAATTTAAATGATACACTCTGTTTAGCTTCCCATAAAGCATCATACCAGAACACAGGCAGTGAAGTCAATCATGTAGTAAACTATGAGACAGTTCTGAAATATCAAAATATTAATGTATAATGACAAATACTTGATACACTGCCTGTAACTCTGTCCATAGGATACCACATTCCAGTAACGAAGTCAACCATGTAGTATTTTGATCAATGGATGAGCTCTGCACTATAGTTTATCTATAGTATAAAACAGTCCTAAAATAGCAAATTATTATAAACAAATACATAACTTGGTACACTATGTGTATACCAGCCCATAGGAAGCATCACCCCCACTAAAGGAATGCAGTCAACCATGTAGTATTTTGATCAATGGATGAGCTCTACACTATAGTTTATCTATAGTATAAGACAGTCCTAAAATAGCAAATTATTAAAAACAATAATACATAACTTGGTACACTGTGTGTATACCAGCCCATAGGAAGCACCATCCTCATTCAAGGAATGCAGTCAACCGTAGTATTTTGACTAATCGGTGAACTTGAACCCATTATCCTGGAGTATGGTGACTATTTTGATAGTTTTCTATTAATTATAAACCCACACACCACCAGACCACTGCCATTGTGGCGGCCCCCACAGTCCTTGACCGCTAAGTCGCACATTATGTTTATAATTCAAATTGTCTACGCTGGGGCAAGTTTGAGATAGATTAGTGGACATATATCTCTGGCATAGTGTTTCGACGATTGTAAGGACACATGTGTTAAAGGGACTTCGCTTTTGGAACTCTCATTCGAACCAACTTTATTTTCAACGAAAACAATCTTGTGCTACATCTAATGTTTATATCTGATATCTTATGTTTTTATCTGTTTATATCCAATTGAATTATGTTGTTATTAATATTTGTAAATTTTAGTAAATACATTTTTATTTATTTCAATATTTTTTTCTATTTTTTTATTTACCTGTTTTTATTTAATTTGTCATTTCTTTTATTTGGCCTATTTATTCTTCTGAATTTGACATGGGTGAACTTTATCAATACGGGATGGAGACTTGTAGCATGACAAATGTCCTAAAAGTGTAAATTTGAAGTGCCTAACGCACTGATGCGCAGCATTGCATTGAATAATGGCACAGTCGATGTCCTCATGAATATTGGTATATTTGTTCAGTGTTTAAAGATAGTCTAAGAAAATGGAACTAGCTGATGCAAACTGCTTGTACCAACCAATATTACCTACATGGGAATGTAAATAAAATAAAATAAAAGTTGATGGCCTGACGTCATGACGTTTCGACCCTAGCAGAGTCGTTCTCAAAGTCTAAAAAAACCTTATTTTCTGTTATTGTGTTCTTTTCTGTTCTGTTCGTTATGTGTTCTGTTCTGTGTGTTTTATTCTGTTCTGTAGCGTGTTCTCTATGTGTTAATCTGGAAGATAGTTGAGGTAATTCAGGAAGCTTCGTGCGTGCTCATCGTTGACTATTAATGAAAGTATTTTGTAAGATGTGTTTTCTGTTCTGTTCTGTTCTGTTTTGTTCTGTTCTGTTCTGTCTGTTCTGCTCTGTGCTATTCTGCTTTGTTCTGTTTTGTAGTGTTGTCTATGTGTTAATTAGGGAGATAATTGAGTTAATTCAGGAAGCTTCGCGTGTGTTCGTTGCTGACGATGAAAGTGTCAATTTTCGGTAGGTTGTGTTTTCTGTTCTGTTCTGTTCTGTTCTTAGATGTTCTGCTCTGCTCTGTTCTGTTCTGTGCTTTTCTGCTCTGTTCTGTTTGAAGTGTTCTCTATGTGTCATTCAATGAGATAATTGAGGTAATTCAGTAAGCTTCGTGCGTGTTAATCGCTGAAACATTATACTATTACCTGGAAATATTTATGCAAGTTCTTCTGGAACCAAAATCCAGAAGAAAACGAACTCGCTGTTTTGACTAGCCACTACTTTCCACCAACGTTTCCTGCTTCGGCGCAGTGTTACGTCCTGGGAAACGACAGCTCGGACAACTCCGCCCATCTCGGGTGCAATAATAGGAAATCACCGAGGAGGTCCCTCCCAGTGCTCTAGATAACGGCTAGGGGATGACAATTAACTCAACACTGCCGGAGTTGTGCCTCGAGGAAGGGGTGCAATATTGCTGCTCTGCACGCACACGGGGAAAAAATTCCACCTCAAAAACAAACTCTATATTATTTTGCATAAACAGAGATTCAAATTGATTTCTTAAGCCCCTTTCACAAACGAGTAATTTAACGAAGGTCCCTCGCTAAATTGTAGCATGGTTGTAAATTTTTACAAGTTGTACTTCATGTAAAAGGACAACAATTTGTATCTACTGTCCAAGTTCTCTGGCAAATTCTTGTCAAACTTCGCTACATTTGACAACCTGGCTAAAACAAAGCAAGGGACCCGAGTTAAATGGATGTCGTGTGAATAACATCTTATGGTTACAATTTTACAAGGCGGTGGAAGGAGACACTAATTTCTGGGCAGCTCAGCTGTTTACCATCTAGGATTGGAATGGGTATTGATTGAGGATGGTTCAACGTTGAAGCAAATCAATTTTGCAAAGAAAAGCGTTGTATTGAAACGCCCTTGATAATCAAGCTTTTGAAATTAATATACAATGTGACTCTATTCGGTGTAGCCGAGTTTTCGTTTTAAGTTCTTGGTTAAAGGCACTGGACACATTTGGTAAAACTATTTTTTTTCCTATGCTATGCACCGATGTGTGTTAGCACTGTACAGTCACTACTTTCCCGAGTCCTGTGAAAAAAATATCGTAGGCATGTTACTCGGGTGGGATTCGAACCCACGACCCTTCCAATCCTAGAGCAGTGTCTTACCAACTAGACTACCGGAGGCAGTCGAGGGGTCGATTTCACAAAGAGTTAGGACTAGTCCTAACTTAGGACTAGTCCTAGGAGATATACAAATTGCATGGATAGTCCTAAGTTAGGACGAGTAAATGGTCATAACTCGAGATAAGACTAGCTCTAACTCTTTGTGAAATCCACCTTAGGCAGTCTGTATCGTGAGCTCTATGACTTTGAGCCCTGGATTGAACCAAAGTGGGTGTTATCGCAAATTCTGACCCATGTTTCCAAATAAATTGAGGCAGGTTAACGATAGAACTTCCCCCGCAATCACTTCAATGAACATGCAAGACCACCTAATATTGTTTTCTATACTAAAATGAGTGAAATCTCTGCGTTTCTTTTTCTTTTGGTGTTTACAGGATACCCACAGGTGCGCCTTTTGGAATGATGTCGGCTTTTACAGGTAAGTAATTACAGAGGCCCATCCTGACTCTTTAGAAAGAGTGTTTACTCAGTTCGCTTACAATGAACTATATGGCTGCCCACTTTTGACTTATTACACGTTGGTGTTTTTGTTACGAGGAGAAGTAGCGTGTTGTAACCAATAGAGCAAGCCTTGCTCTATGGTTGTAGCCACAACGTGGGCGCACAATGGGGCTGCCAAACTCAATTTGACTCAACGTTGTAGTTTGGTGATGCTTTGTACCGATTTGTGAACCCCCCAATATTGGAACCTTACTTCTTTTAATTAGGATGGTAGACTGACCAGATGCCAACTATGCCAGGCAGTATAATTAAAAGAGACCAACAGCAGATTCATTATCCGGATTTAAAATGTGATGATGTTTTTAGTTATACAATTCAAAAAGGTGACGGTGGTGGATTATGTAAAACATTTCAATGTCAATTATTAACATAATTATACTATTGAAATGTTATTCTTCGTTATCGTGTAACGGCCACTTTTGTCGCATTCCCTGGATACCCAGCACCGACGATGAGCGCTTTATATAGCATGAGGAAGCAGACTATGTCTGTCAGACCAAGTTTTTTGGAAAAGGGGTGGACCACCAATGCAGTTCAAACAAAATGGTCGCATGTACTACTTTTTCAGAGAACTTAAATAGTTTGTATGTGTGTAATATGCCTTTTAGCCCTTTTTATATACACTGTGTGCACGGTGTATATAGAAAAAATTACCCAAATCCATTAGCCGTGACACTCTTGTGTCCTTAAGCAAGACACATAACCATTGCTTCGTCCTTCGGATGGGTCGTTAAGAATTTGGTCCCGTGTGTTTTGTATTACACGTAAAAGAACCCAGTGCACTCAGTGGGCCACAGCACCTAGTAAACCATTACATGGTTCTATGTGAAAGGAGTATAGATCTCATAATTCAAAAACCTAGTCCCACATACCTTGCAGGAAATACTATATTATGTTTCAGCGCTTAGAGACGCCCTTCGGGTGTATAAAGCGCTATATAAATATCGACTATTATATTTATTATGTGAATATGGTTGCCATTTTATCTCAAAATGGCTTTTTTCAAGTGGAGCCTGCACGCAATGTTATGCACAATTCCGAAGTTGAAACTTTTTAACACAATTATACTCTCTAAATGAATTGGGGTGGTCCTGAAAAGAAACCTTGGTTTTCAGAACCACCCAATTACAATTACATCAATTACATGGTGTTACCGCAAACCTTATTACATTACATTCCTTTAGTTGACAGCTTGACACTTTGGGTGGTGGGAATGACACGATACCGGTTCGTATTAGAGTCACACATGGCTTTATCGCCCTAGATCTGTTCCAATACCTCTGGTATGTTTACCCTTAAACTAGATCAACACATATTTACGATAAGTTTACTCACGAAGACAAAACGATTTATTATCGAAAGCGATGAGTGGTTGTTGACACAATTCTTGTTTTGTAAAAACAGGCTCGCACGCGCCCCTTCGCCAAATTCCATACACAATCACGAGGTCGTCCTTTAAACTTGTAACATTCCTTGGACTTTATCCCACGCTTGAAAATATTTCTATAAAAACGACGATCGAAAAAGTTGTTGGTAAAAAAAAATGCAGCATTATTGATAGTCTTACCTTTCTTGTCTGTCAACAACTCGTTCATAAGAACGGCAACAAGAGATATCGCCACGAAACCCAGCAGAACTGACAGCCAGAGTAAACGGCGCTCCAGACCCGTCCGTCTGCGGTACCAGGACGGTCGCTTCCAGTGCACGCTATTCGGTTTAGTGACGATTCCATCCATGGCGAAATTAAGTTTATAAGTTTTTTCTCCTGCTGGCGCTTTTACCTCTCTCCCAGCTCCAAAGGATGTAAATCAGTTTTTAATCCGGCTATAGCGGATCATTGGCAGTGATTCTAAACGGTTCTTGCACTGATGTGTTGTGCCAGCACTCAAATTCCAACAACACCGTGGAGTTTCTTCACTCTCAAAAGGCTCGGTGGCTCTCCCCTCGCGGTGGACTGACAGACTAACAAAAGCGTGTTCGATACCTGATGATTAAACCCTTCGTGTTTTGACACCGTGGAAACCCGCACGACAATAATCTCCCTTTATCGAAAAGGAATACCCGTGGAATGTGGCGATTGTCGGCCGCCCAGCACCGGCGGTGACAGAGAAGGTAAACGGACCCCCCTTCATATGACAGATGATCAACCCCGGAAAAGAAATAATAGGCCAAGGAATTCAGTGATTATGATGGGAAAACGGCAACACAAAATGTGGGGGATAGTCTTCAGTGAAGCCAAAGACCCCACGAGTAAAATGAAACGCTCGACTAAGCAAGTCAATGTGAAGTCATAGGTGTACCCCCTCAGCAGATGGATGACCCCAGACAAATCAAAAGTCTGGTTCCGTCAATCAGAGTGGTTCCCGACCCCACAGATGATGACACCGTCTCCATCCAGTCACTGTACGATCATGATCTAGATCCCTTAAAAAAAATGCTACAAAAGCTGCACTGATGATGGTAGTACTGGGAGCAAGGTGACGTACGTCCGTGTGTGGATCCTCGCTGGCAGTGACTGGCCAATAAAACAAACCAGAGTCCGTGTGGTTGTATCAACCCACTCGTATAGACTCCCTGTCAACTCATGCCATGACTGGATGTAGCCTTTACAAACGCATTCACCCTCTCGCTGAGATTATTATTTAATATCCATTTGCTATCCATCAATGAGTAATCATTATGCAAGCATGATGGTTTTATAGCCACGCGAAAGTGCAGTAAAGTGATCGACCTTTCAGAGAAACCTTTTCTAGGATTGTTCATTGCACCTGCAACTTTCCCACCCACCCACGAGATTCCTCCCTTAAATCGTTGTAATAGTTACACAAATTAAGTCATATTATTGTTACCCTATTCTCAGGATTTGTGAAATGTTTTACCGATAGTTCTGATAAAAGAGTACTTACACTGTAAAAGCTTCCAAATCAACATTGACCCGGATCAACATTGACCCGGATCAATATTGATCCGGATCCGGGTCACGTGGGACCTGACCCGTTTCTAGGACAGTAGGGCTATGATCAATAATATATATCAAAAGGACCCAGAACTGGGTCAAAACAATCATGACACTACACCTATGTTCATAAAAAGCAGTTGTAACACTTTTTGGGTCAACCTGACCCAAGCTCTGTGTTGCATTCCTTTGCTGTACACTTAAGGAAAATCCTATTCATCAACACAGTATTAAACTAACACTGTGTGGACATAAGTAAGTCCACATAGTGTTTCAAGTCTCTACATTATGTGGACCATGTGTTAGGTGTCAGTATTTGAAACATCGATCATTCTATTTTTAGAAAACTCCAATAAACTACACCATAAGCAGGAAATATTATTTGACTAGCGACGTCATGAGATCTTGTCCTGTAACAAAAAACCAAAACAAAATTACCATGAGCAGAATTCAAGTGGTTTTATTATTTAAACAAATTAATCCTCAAGAAAAAGTTGTTGACATATTTTCAGCTAAACACTTACTTATGCTTGAAGTGGTGCTAGTAATAGTATCTATATATAAGGGCACCCGGTCGGCCCCCGCCTAGTTTTGGCAACATTTTCCACCCGATTAAGCTTGTAACTTGTTTCCCTCCGGGCTGTAGAAGTGTCAGTAATAGTTGTTCACAATCATTTAAGACTCATTAAGCTACTTTGTTCTGAGTTATTGTAATTGAAGATTTAAAGGTCAAACGACAAATCAGGGCGAAGCCCTGCAAGTCCGATAACAAGATCAGTTCACCTTGCCGTTAACGCTGCCCATACTCAATGTCCTTTACAGTGTATTTTGACGGCCACCATGCATAACTTGTTAGGAATTGAAGACCCCCAGGCTAAAACTTGTCTCTAAAGATGAACCATGGATGAACATAATAACTTTCGACACGAGATGATGTGTCAAGGGTACAGGCAAACAAGAAACACACTTTGTTATTGTGAACATAATATGTTTACTTCTCATTGTTTTGTGTGAAATTTAAATTATTTTTGAAAAGAGACTCAAGTGTGAGAGAAGGAAGAAATAATATGGTTCCTTGGTGACGTGATTGCGTATCTGGTATAAAACAACGCGGGGTATCAGACTCCGAGGGTGGCAGGTAGTTTCCCATAACCCTCCAGGAACTGTCGATTGATTCACTGTTTTTGAGACGTGACGTTATTTTCAAGTCCTGGCTTGATAGGCATAATATAATGGGTGTCGATCGTTTAGCTCCAAACATGATATTGAATTATAAACTCAGCAGTTCTGATTGATGGCCCCTTCCTCCAAAAACTGTTCGTACATTAGGGATAAATTGTAACTAACTGGTACGTAACTTTTAGATCTCTTCTTTTGATCTGCGCTTATCTTTGTATTTTTCCCTCTTCTTTTAGTGGAGAGTACTCGAGTTATGATTTTTTTGTTTAACTTGAAGAGAAAGTTATTCAGTAGAAGCGTGTTGATGCCACCCTCGCGCCAAACTCCACCCACCTCTTGACTATTTTCTTCTACAGTCATGTTTTTGAACATAACCCCAGACCCAGTTTAGTTGAAAATATTGCTGGTACATGTTCGTAGTTCATTGGGTGTTGATCTGACACCTGAGTGGGGTGACTTATTATGGCTGGTGACTGGCCTTGTAGCACCCCCCACCAATTGCCACCTTGGTCCCGTTTGTTGTTGGGCACAGCGTGCGCTAACTTGTAGAGTGATGTTTGGAACTGTGTAGTCGGGGCTTTGATCTAGTTTACATGTACCTAACTAGCCTTGTTTCCAGATTATTTGGGGTTAAAGAGGGCGCTATATAACTTATAGCCGTGTTTCAATTTGTGATAAACAGGGCGATATTGACAGTTAAAATCAGTCTTGTGAGTAGGCGCCTGCTCAGAGTAAAGTAAAACCTTTCTTGAGAAACATGTCCAAAATGACACACTGTGCCATTATACTGTTAGCAAGTTTTGGGTTAAATTTGTCTGTAGCATTCAACCCAAACCAAAAATTTTCCATAAGCCACTGTACGCTACTCCCGTCAACCATCTTCATAAGATTTGCACGAGATTTCTAATAATTATTTGAGTATCAAAAGAGGGCGCTATGACAGCAATTGCTAAAAGCACTCTGGGACACGAGTGACGCACGAGTCGCAGGACGTCATGCGGTCTTTAATCATTTCCTTAGTCAGGAGAAACGGAAGAATAAAGCAGAACATGCAAAATACTTTGTAATTCTTAAATGCTTAACAATTCGATGTTTATTTTCATCCTCCAAATGAAGCAAAGTATACAATTAATCAGCAAAACGTAGTTCTGCATGATCACTTTTTAAAAATCAACATTTGGCGACTAATAATTTTGTTGCAATATGAAGCCGGTCAATCCAAGAATAAAGGAACTTTCATAATTAAATAAAACAAACCACTATCCAGTCGTTTAAGGACATTTCAATCTTAAAAATATGGTATTTCAACTTCAGCTTTATGCTTATGTATATCCCCTAGGTTTTACTGGTGGCAGTTAAGTGTTAAATCTTTTGAAAACAACAAAGGTGGGTTATTAGAAAGCATGTATGTATGTTTATGTATCTATTCACACCAACTTTTATAGACTTGAAATAAGTCTAAAGGTAGTTCCCACTTGACTACACACATGGAAGAGTCAGCCATCTTTACTCTCAAATCATTGATTCATTTCTTGAACACACAACTCATTTCTTTTCAATGAAAATTGCCCGACATCACCAGGCCAGAAGGTCACTTCAATGTGAGGGCTACACTTAAATGATTTAGGCTGTCGACCTAAATCAACTGCCCCCAGGGGCATACTGCCCCCAGGGGCATATTGCCATCTACTCCTGGGGCTAAAAACACGGTTACCCCCTGATGTTGCATGTAAAAACCAAAACCCAAGTTACTTGAAAAGATGGCATCTAGTGGGATCTTGGGTAAGCTATAGATTTAGGATTATTTGTAACGCCTCATACTAAATTATTTCAATGAAAATCTATGATACAGATTAACGAACATATCAACTTTTATGAGCTGACAATTGTTTCTGTAAGGAGCTGTCTGCAATCACATTAGATAAGAATTAACCATTCATCACCAAAAGTTGCATCTTACAAAACTGTAGATTATACAAGATGCTTTTATGTCAACCAAACTTTGTTTAAGGTCAGCACAGCACACTTCTCAGCTCTCAAAAAGTCCAACAATAAAACAACAAACAGAAATAGTTGAATACTAGCAATTTTTCAGAATTTGCATTAAAAACCCTACATATATACAGTTTTCTTATGATTTAGGCGCCTCCTCCGTTCTGATTATTGTTATTTCCTCTTTTGGGCTAGACTCCTTGGGAGTTTCCTTGATCACCTGAAAACAGAAAAAACACAAACAAAAACAAGAAATTAAATAAAGACACACTGCAAATAATGGACACACAAATATAAAACTAAGCAATCTTCAGACAGACAAAACTGTGAAAGGCTGGTGCAAGAACTATCAACAGTTTATAAACACGCCTTCATTCATAAATTGCTGTCTCTATAACGATGCACACACTCTCACAATCCAGCACTACAACATGACTAGTTGACTAGGTTTAACAAGAGCAGGACTTGAACTTTGCTCTTAAAGGAGCGCAGCAATTTGCTCTGGGCCCAATTTCATAAAGCTTTTAAGCACAAAAATTTGCTAAGCATGAACTTTCTTTCTCGATAAAAACATGATTACCAACCAAATTTCCATTTGTTGCATTGTTTGCTCGCTACTCAGTATTCAGCTGTTGTTTGCTTATCCTGAAAATCACGTGAAAATTTGGTTGGAAATCTTGTTTTTATTAAGGAAGAAATTTCATGCTAAGCAAATTTTTGTGGTTACAGGCTTTATTAAATTGGGCCCTGGTTAGTGGCAAGTGGGCAACTCTATGAGGAAAATGTCAATTTGTGTTGGGACTTAGTAACTTTGCAAAGGGTACCACAGCAAAAACAAAATGCATTGCAGCAATTACTGTGGGTGGGTTCTGTGGGTTAATTCAAGGCATGCAAAAGTCCATAAAATGTTACATTAGGGATTTAAATTGAAAGTTCTATTTACCTTTGCTATCGTTCCTTGCACATTGTACGGATCCTTGAAGGCATGACTGCAGTTGGCAAGACCCATTCCGAGACCGATACCTCCACCCATGTGGATAGGCCATAGTTTTCCTTCAAACAATTGCAAAAGCATTAACCATTTAGAAGTTCATGTAAGATAATCATTTTTAAACTGCACAGGTTTGTCTATCAAATAAGTGCGGCTTTCTTTCTTTAACTTAAGAAGGATCCTGCAGACGATTTCACAAAACGCTAGGATTAACCCTAACTCGTGTTAGGACGAGTAACCCGCTCTTGCTTAGGATGGGTTCAATGCGTCCTACGTATTTGGATACGGAACTGAACTCGTCCTAAGTCCTAAGATTAATCCTAAGTTAGGAAGAGTTTGGTGAAATCAACATCCAATGCCTTCAAGGTGACATTGAGGAGGGAAGGAACCATCTAGCTCGCAGGCATTCTACTTTTTAAATCGCACTACACTGTATACTATAATCTGCACATAAGACTTATTTTGTTTGCCTGTGCACAAATTTGGACAGCAGAGCGCACGCACCAACCTCAAAGTGCATTATATTCATACCATGAAGTCTGCACTTTACTTTGAAGAAAAAGACAAAAGAAACAAAAAGTACATAACTTTGGTTTCATGACTACTTACTTTTGAATAGAAAAACTGAAAAAACGATTCCAACTCCAAGACCACCACCTGAAAAGAAACAAAGTTTACACCATTTTAATGATTTACAACATGCTCGCACAAACATGGATGACATGATTTGTCATTTTGTGTAATTATTACAAAAGAACAACCAACTTTTCCGTCTTGTTTTATTACAATTATTTAGCAATCATAATATTATTTAATTAAAATAGCTAGCATTTTTTTTCTTCTTCATAAACCCCTCAGGTGAAACATGTTTTTGATTACTTCGTACATGATTTTCCTTGCTCTATCTCTATATAATCGCCAGACACTAGGGAAAATGACAACATTGCCATGGAGTAGTATGGACTTTTTATGGGAGTAGTGTAGGTGGCTACACGGTGACACACAACACACAGTGACTGCATGCTGGTGTGTACGTGCAATATACTACGTGAATGAGTTCGAGTTGTGCCTTCCATTCCACGACGAACAATCATATTTTCTATGCAATCTTACAACATAATCATTCCCACAGAAGTATAGTTAGTACGACGAGACCACAAATGACACTCGAGCAACTCACCAACTTTCAGTAACGTGTCGGAGATGCACTGATCCCACTTTTGTCCCAAGACAGTTTCACTTCCAGAGGCCGGCTGCGCCATTTTGAACCAGGGAAATGATTTGAGCTTCCTGTCATGCGTGTAACCTTTGACCCCAAGTTGACCTTTGTGAGCGTAAAGTCCCGTCCCGAAGTTCAAAGTCAATTTGGTCTAAAATAAACTTACCAGATAACAAACAGTTACATATACCGTTTGACGTTCACAGGTTTTCTTATTGCCGGCCTTCCTTTTACATTTATTCGTCAACTTTGATTTAAAATCGAAACCGAAAATGAAACATAACAGAAAAAATCACGTGAAATAATGTCTAGCACCTGAACTCATGTTCGCTACCCTAACGTTAACGCAAGCCATAAATTGTCAAGTTGTTTCTGTAGCCAGACTTGTTGAACTCGTAAACAGCAGTAAAAGGTAGCAAAAAGACACCGGGTGTTTCGCCTCGTCGTGCGTGCTTGCTTTGCAGCGCTTGAATGACTTTTCCAGCGGAAGTTTGAACCATGAACAGCACTCCCCAAAAGGACTACGGTAAGTACAGGGCCGGATGAAGTTTAGCTCATGTTTTTCCCTTAAATTTTGTGTGTTTCAGTGCACCAATTAATGCATAGCTAGCTTTTAACGTTTGTTTCAGTTCAGTTTTTCACAATCACAGTCATGAGAGCAGTGCATGGATTTGATAATACTAATTTTACTATAGACCCAGTGACTGGGGCGCTAGATTCCTTTTCCCCTAAATTTTGACATTATCGGTCATCTAGCATGGATATAAGCACGGCCACGGCTTACGGCCCTGGCAGTTGAGGAGTTGTCGAATGTCTATCTATATAAATAATAATTATTTTCCCGCTTCTTTTGGATCCTTTCCTCAATCCCTTTCCCCCTCTCTTTTTCTATAAATGGATATGTATTTGTTTGTACTTGTTTTATGCCTCTGAAGAAGGTCCGGTTTGGATCGAAAGCTAAGGCCATCTACCCTATTCATTATATAAATAATAATTTATATAATTTTTATAAATAATCTTTTTATCTTGTCTGCTGTCATACTCAATAGCTGTGGTTTATTTATTTATTGTTCTCTAATACAATACACCACTGAACTACAAATATACACACACTAACATGACTAACTTATTAACTTATTAGTTTAATTATTGTTTAGCTTTACTCTGTTTTTACTAGAAAGGTTTACAGAATGCAGCAACAAATATGCAGTTTGAACAATTCTGAAGACTATATCTTTTTTAAGTATGTTTCCTATTGTTTCGTTACAGGCACCATGACTTCTTCCTCTGAGCACGCTGGCCGCCACTGGTCAGATTCCGAGCCTATAAATGACCCACCAACAACCTTTGCTGATCTGGGTGTAACCAGGGAAGCTGCAACGGTTCAAACATTTTTTGGAAAGGTGATTAAAATGTTGTTGCTGTTCATCTTCACAAATTAGTTTCATAGTGGGACTGTCAAATTTGACTGTAGCTAAGGTTTTAATAATAATAGACGGTTCTTATATAGCGCATATCACCGTGAGTCTTAAGACAATTGTGTGTAGACTGAGAAAATTAGACACTTGTGTGTAGACTGAGAAAAACAATGAAGAACTATACAGGTTTAGATGTGGGAGGAAAATCTCAAAGAAGTGTTAGGGCGGCCTTTACCAAGGAGGAAATGCCTTGGTGCCCTTTACCCTTTTTCAAAATGAAGCATACAGGCCTTGAATTGTGTTGACAATGTTGGGAAGTATTACTCAACACTCCCCCCCCCCCCTCCCAAAATGTCCCCCTTGAATTGCAGGGGATCAACCTCTAGAAAAAGAGGCGATAATGACCCACATCTTTGTGCTATAAGTCCGCGCTCAATGTTTTCCTGGTGGGATTTAATACTGTCGCTCCTTTCTCTAAATCATCCCATTGTATTCTTCATTTCAGAGACGTCCGTTGTCGAGTCTGACGCACAAGGAATGGGCCTTTGCGGTTATTTCAATCCTCAGTATTCTTGGGGCTGCTGGTCTGACCATTGAGAGAATCGTTTTTTATGTCGAAAAGATAACCTCGGATGTCACCTTTGCCATTGTGTTGTTGCTCACACTCGGTAAGAAAGGTTTTTTATGTACCTGTTTATTGAGAACAGGAAGATGGGAAATAATTTACTCTTTCAAAAACCAACGAGGTGTTTTCTTTCTCTTTAAAGACTATGGACACCTTATGTAATTGTCAAAGACTAGTCTACTTGGTGTACCTGAAGATATGCATAAAATAACAAACCTGTGAAAATTTTAGCTCAACTGGTCGTCGAAGTTCCCAGACATGAATGAAATAAAAAACACCCTTGTAACACGAAGTTGTGTGCTTTCAGACGCTTGATTTGGATACCTGAAATTCTAAATTTGAGGTCTCAAAATCAAATTCGTGTAAAATTACTTCTTTCTCGAAAACTACGTTACTTCAGAGGTAGCCGTTTTTCACAGTGTTTTACACTATCAACAGCTCTCCATTACTCTTTACCGAGTAAATTTTAAGCTAACAATTTTTTTGAGTAATTACCAATTGTGTCCACTGCCTTTAAATGTATTGTATACTTGTTTTAGTTGTCATAGATCAGTATCCTCACCCGGTGTATCCCAACATATGCATGAAATAATAAACCTGTGAAAATTTGGGCTCAATTGGTCATCAAAGTTGCTAGAAAATAATGACGGAAAAAAACACCCTTGTTGCACAGAACTGTGTGCTTGCAGATTCAAATTTGGTGGTGAAAATTTACCTCTCTTCCTAAAACTACATTCAAAGGGGTAATTTCTAACATTGTTTTATGACTTCAGCAGCTCTCCAGGGGTGGATTTCACAAAGAGTTAAGACTCGTCTTATCTCGAGTTAGGTCGAGTTACTGGTCCTAACTTAGGACTAGCCATACATTTTTACTATCTCTTAGGACTGGTCCTAAGTTAGGACCTAAGTTAGGACCAGTCCTAACTCTTTGTGAAATCGACCCCAGTGCTCTTTACAAAGTTAATGTTATGGTCCTTGAAATGTACAGTAGTGGGAGACTTTGGAACGCTAGGTTGCAGCAGTCTTACAATTTTGATTGTTTACGTAGTTGCGCACATTTCAGAGATCATGTGGATTCTACCTGGTTAAGTCTGCTTCCACCAAGCGTATCAAAAGTCCCCCATTGCCAAAAGTACACCCTGCCTTTTAGTTATTGTAAAATGTTTTTTTTTTATATATATTTGGTTTGCGGTAACACCATGCATGTATCTACTTGCCAGGTAGAGTTTGTTCTTAGAGAACTGTCTTGCTTAGTTCTACTACTGCGGAGTAGATTGTTCGGGTGTTCGGGAGACTTCTCAGTTCTGAAAAAAACTGTCCTGCTTACTAACTTTTACCTGGGCGGATGGTATAGAAATAGGCTGGGACTACTACTTTAGCTTATAGGATCGCAATTAACTGTACTACCACGAAGTCAGTTCTTGAATTTGTCTCTGTTTTTATGATGATACAGGATTTTGTCTGCTGTATGTTTTGAATGGTTTGTTTGGTGAGCGTCCCTATGAGCTGCTAATCTTCATCATAGGCACAGTCATTCTGATGATCTACAGCATCAGTAACTACATGCAAACAGTTTCTGGACTCACCCCATATGAGAAGAAAATCAAGATGGTAAATGAGGCTGGGGTTTAAAGACATTGGACACTATTGGTTATTGCCAAAGACCAGTCTTCTCACTTGCTGTATCTCACCAGTCACCATGTGCATCAAATAACAAACCGCGGAAAATTTGAGCTAAATTGGTCATCGAAGTTGTGAGATAATAATGAAAGAATAAAACACCTTTGTCACATGAATATGTGTGCTTTCAGATACTTGATTTCGAGACCTCAAATTCTTAATCTGAGGTCTCAAAATCAAATTTGTGGAAAATTACTTCGTTCTCGAATACTACGTTACTTCAGAGGGAGTCGTTTCTCACAACGTTTGATACTATCAACAGCTCCCCTTTACTCGTTACCAAGTGAGGTTTTATGCTAATAATTATTTTGAGTCATTACCGATAGTGTCCACTACCACTGTACTATTTTTTATTATTATTTTTTTAATGATTTTTTGATATTCTAAGACCAAATTCATTAGTTCTAAGAACATGAAGATAAAACCATACTGAAGACCCCAGATTGTAGAGTTTCACGCTTTGTGCCCACAGTTCACAAGCATTGTTCAGTCACTTTCCCTTGTGGTTTAAATTGGTATCTGAAACAAAAAGTCGCAACCCCTGGCTGCAGCTTGGGTGTGATCCCTGGCTACATGGCAGTTTACAGTTGTATGGCTTCTGACTGGCACCCCCGAACAAAGATATTAACAAAAGTAGGGAGACCACCAATATAGGGCTAGATAGCTCAGTTGGTTCAGCACCGGCATGTTAATCCAGAGGTCGTTGGTTCGAATGACACTCTAGTCAATTCTTTGTTCAACTTCATAAAGCATTTTTCTACAATGTTTATCTTTTGCTTTGACAGGCGAGGCTGATCTTGATTGCAGCTGCCGGACCAGTCAATATCATCTTAGGGGCAATAATCGCTAGAGAGTACTACATCTCAAGGAATCTTATCTTCCGAACAGTCGGAGCCAACATAGATCTTCAGAGTAAGTCACCCTTGCTATTTTGGTGCAACCACCTCCTACTTAAGTCTGATTTCGTATTTGTTTATCCCTTACTTTAGCCTGAAATGTCTAAACCCTGCAAGGAAGTATTGGATGTGTTTTTATGAATCCTTAAGAATTGTGTTTTTCGACTTTTGTTTCAGATTTGTGCAGTAAGATATTCTTCACAGAGAGTTTGTTCAAGATTGATTTGCAACTGGAGGTATGTGTTGGAGTATTTCTGTTAATTGATTAACCTCGCTGTTTTCGGCTGGTAACCTGTTGCTGCAAAGCAATAGTTTTCTAAAGCAAGTTTTTGTGCGTACAAGCTTGATCAAACTTTGCCCTGATTTCAAGTTACAAGATTTGTTTCTGCTTACAGCTTTCCCTGGTAATCTTAGTCTTGAAGGAAGGCTTCAATGATGTCGGCGCCCTGGATATCATAGTATTAGCAGCTGGTACCCTGTATGCTCTGGTGTGGTTCTTGACTGGACTTTTTGCTGTAAGTTTTTAAAGGCAGGGTATGCTGTTTGTAATTGCCAAAGACCAGTATCCTCAGTTGTTGTATCCCAATTTGGGTTACCGAAGTTGCAAGAAAATAATGACCCAGAAAGACATGTGGTATAAAATTGTGTGCTTTCAGATGACTGAGAAAGGCTTCATTCCTAAAGCCTCTCTCGGATTCAAACTTTGCTGTTAAAAATTACGTCTTTCTCTCAAATCACGTCAAAATGATTATTCTTCTCTTAAAGACACTAGTGCCTTTAATTACCCCCTTAATTTATTGCTTTGTTTTTGTAGATGCGACTTGAAAACTCAGTCATGATGTATCTCCTATGGATCTTCAGTATTTTTGAACCGGCCTACATAGTCTATAAAATTGTGGATGTAAGTCAACTTTCTGGAATCGTTTTTAAAACATCTTTAAACCATATGACGCAGGATCGATGATAATTAGACTTAAATAATCTTAAGGTTGCCCTCATACAAAATATTGAAGATTGTGATAACAGAGCTTTCAAATTTCTTGCAACAGCAGTCATCAAAGGACTGCTCAGCCACGACACACTCATAGACCTTTTTTCGCAAATACATTGCGCAAGCCCTAACTGTTGAACAAGGCGCAAGCTGGTCTAGCTAGGGATCAATCATAGAGTGCATTTAGGCGGCCCCAACCAGAAACATTGGTCATCGGTTGAGCGTTTTCGCGTCTTGGGTTAAGCGGGGTGAAGATGCTGTTCAGACCAACCGATAACCGACTTGTGGACTCGGTTTGGCTTAGGTTAGGGTCGCCAAAACGCACCCCTGATCGCTAGCTAGACCAGCATGCACCTCACTCCACGCCTAACGTGCATGTACTGAGTATTTGCGATAAGGTCTAGGCCAACTTTTGTCTCCCATTATTTATGCAGTATGAACAAATGGTTATCAAGTGTTGACTTTACTCGTCCAATTTTTTCCTTTTTTTAGTTGGGGATGAACTGGAGTCAACCTAACTACTACCAGAATATTCGGGCGGCCATTATTATAGGTGGTGCATGTGGTTTGTTCATACGGTGCAGTCTGATTGGATGCACCATCTATGTGTTTCGAAACTTCGGCAAAGGAATGAAGGAAAAAGGTACAGGAAAATAAATAAAACACAGATGACGAACGTTAAATTTTAATTTTTTTTTTTAATAAGAGATTGCCTTACACGACAAGGCCATACTGCCACTTTAAGAAGATGGCTACAATTAACTGATTTGGTATATTAGTATATTAGTGTTTTTTTATTATCACATTGTGACCAAAAGGTTAAACTACATAACAACTTACCAGATTAAAACATGACAATGTTTTATGAGGTTTTATAGTTGGGCTGTCATTCTAAATTCAACTGTCACCAGAGGCATGTTGCCACCTACTTTTGTGGCTGAAACAGGGTTACCTCCTTCACAGCCTGAATGGATACACATGTAGATGCATAGGTATCGTCTACTAGGAGCCTGGCTGTTAAAGCAGAATGCAATACCTTCCCAACTTTCTCGCAGATTGCTAAATAATAGTGTAATTCTTTTGTTTTCAGCATACGGAGAGTTTACCTCTAAGACAGATGAAGCTCATTCAAGAACGGTGGAAACCTGAAGAAGCAAAAAAAAAAAAGTGCCAGCACCCCAAAAAGAAGTTTGCTTGTTTTTTTGTTTAATTTGGCGTGCTTAAAATTTCCTGTCGAAATGCCACATGAAATATTATTTGCTTGATGATTATTTTTTAAACTTGCCCTCACAAAACCATGGAGACCAAAGGTACAAAGCTGCCAGTGTTTTTACCTGAGATGTTGGTTTGCCAGAGTCAGAGAAAAATTTGAATAGTACTATTAGGAAAATGACACTGAGTCTCTACCAGATTCAACAAAATGTTTTGTAAACACCTTGTTCCGTTAAAGGGAAAGAAATCATTTGATTTTGGGAATCGTTTGATTGTTTGAGTGTTCCATAATTTGAGAACAAGTTTTTTAGAAACATTTTGATAGCCTCCGTTACTCAGAATTTAAGTCCGTGGGTGCGCCTAGTTATTATCTTCAACGCTTTCCAAAAGAAGACTGTTTTTAAATGTTAACAAAGTACTATAAGTGTGGGTAACTTTAAACATAAAAACCCCTGCACAGGTGTGTTATATGCAACAGATTGGTTGTTTTAGCTTGTTTAAGTTTGAAATGTGTACCATGTACTTTGTTTCGTACATTCATGTAGTGAAATGACAATTAGGCCTAAGCTTTCCAAAAGAAGACTGTTTTTAAATGTTAACAAAGTACTATAAGTGTGGGTAACTTTAAACATAAAAACCCCTGCACAGGTGTGTTATATGCAACAGATTGGTTGTTTTAGCTTGTTTAAGTTTGAAATGTGTACCATGTACTTTGTTTCGTACATTCATGTAGTGAAATGACAATTAGGCCTAAGCCTTGCTTCTGCATGGCTTCAATTCATGATGGTGCTGTAAAAATGACCGTCCATTTTTTAATAATGATTGATATTTCATATCATAGTTTTGACAAATGCATCTCAAGAAGTCTGAATAGTCACACATATAATACATCTAAATACCCATATCTGCCAAGAATTTAGCAGTCTTAGTTGTGGTACATGTACAGTGTAATTTACCAAGTGTGTCATAGGCCTAGATAGCTCAGTTGGTAGAGCACCGACCCATCGATCCAGAGGTCGCAGGCTCAAGTCCATCTCTACATGTAGTTAATTTCTCTTTGTTTAATCCACAAGTACTATTAAGATGGTACAGCATTGTTTGTTAATACATTTGTCCTCCACATCTCTGTCCTTTGCCATGACACATAACAGTTGTATGTTGTGTTTCGCTAAAATTAAAGGCAGTGGACACTATACAAAGACCAGTCTTCTCACTTGGTGTATCTCAACATCTGCATAAGAAAAAACACCCTTGTCACACGAGGTTGTGTGCTTTCAGATGCTTGATTACGGGACCTCAATTTCTAAATCTGAGGTCTCAAAATCAAATTAGTGGAAAATTACTTCTTTCTCGACAACTGCGTTTCTTAAGTGGGAGCTGTTTCTCACAATGTTTTATACTGTCAACAGCTCCCCATTGCTTGTTACCAAGTAAGTTTTTATGCTATCAATTACTTTGAGTAATTACCAAGTGTCCACTGCCTTTAAATCTATAAGAAAGAAAGTTAATATTATATATGAATATAAATATATTGATTATAAAGGTAACCATTGTTCTACGTTTCTGCATCTTTGCTAGATAGATTAATTTTATCATAATTATTTTGTAAAACAAAACTCAGAAGATAAATGTAAAGTTCAGTGTAATCTTTTCTAAAATTAAATGAATATTTTGATACTTTTTGTATAATGAACTATTAGTACTTCTGGCCATAAAAGAAAAGTGTACAACATTAAAAGTTGTTTCAACAGAAACTTTTTTACCATTTCGGTAGTATGTGTGTCTATCAAGATGATGAACTGTCTGCTTTAAGCAGCCCTGTGAAATTGGGTCTAGATTACATAAGTAATTGGACCTTTATGATGATCCTTGTGCCCCCCCCCCAATACCTAGAGTACCTTTAACTTTCATGTTAATGACTGATAGCCAGTCTATTGCGATATGCAGTTGCACCGGGTTTTTTTTACCAAGGGACTTCCATGTTATTAGGACTGATGGCCAGTCTAATGCGATATGTTGTCACAACTTTTTGTTGTACCAAGGTACAGACAGGCCCGGCCGTCTAGATTTTTATAAGACCATAATAAGCTTTCATGTTAAGGACTGATAGCCAGTCTAATGCGCTCTTTAGCCACAACTTTTTGTTGGACCAAGGTACAGACAGGCCCGGCCGTCTGATTGAATACGCTTTATTGTTAAGGACTGTTGGCCAGTCTAATTGCGATATGCAGTCACAACTTTTTGTTGGACCAAGGTACAGACAGGCCCGGCCGTCTGATTGAATACGCTTTATTGTTAAGGACTGTTGGCCAGTCTAATTGCGATATGCAGTCACAACTTTTTGTTGGACCAAGGTACAGACAGGCCCGGCCGTCTGATTGAATACGCTTTATTGTTAAGGACTGTTGGCCAGTCTAATTGCGATATGCAGTCACAACTTTTTGTTGGACCAAGGTACAGACAGGCCCGGCCGTCTGATTTAATAAGACCCGCGTAATTGTACAGTCATACTGTCCAAGTGTCTTCTTCGGGGAATTAAGCCATCGAGTCTAGTTTAGAAGACACAAGGATGGATTACTTGTGCATGCACTTTTGTAATAACTTGGCGAGAATGGCAACACCCAAAGATGTGATAGTGTACATTGTTTCATCACCTTGATTGTGCTACTCATTATGTTGTGCATATAAGAAAATCTTAGAAACATCTTAGTTAGAAAAACGTATGTGAAGATGTGAGATTTAACGTCAGAGGAAACTTGTGTGGTTGGACCGCCGATAAAAGTAGAGAATCTTCCCATGGACAAGTTACGACAGAAGCCGCCAGGGCGGGTTCAACTTCTAGAGCGCCCGGCAACATTTGCGGAGTTTGGGCTGGATCTCAAGCCGTACTTCACGCTATATAAGGACCAGGATCGACCGGCTACCTTCGCGCACTTTGGGGTCGATGTGGAACGCGAAAGACCCGTGGTGGATACCGTTGTTGGTCCGGTAAGTCCACTGACTTTATTGGTACAACTTTTGCTTAGTATTTGTTTTCCAAACCCTTGACATTGTGTGCATTGAAATGCTATACTGTTTTATTTCATAACAAGGAAAAAGTGTTGGCAGGAAACGGAAACTTAAGATGTCAAACAAGCACTTTGCCTCAATCTGTTTTCATTGTAAATGAGTACATTGTGCGACATCAGAAATGTCTATTTCTTTAGCCAGAGTCCGTTCTTTATGTTTAATCAGATGTTTCAATGACATCCAAATTTCTCAGTTACATTGTTGAAAGAAAAAATCCCAACCACAGATGAAGTTTTAGTTTTTGCCTCGTGCCTGATCCAATTCAATTCAATTTTTAATATCCAAATCAATTAGTCTTTATTAGATCCCAAAAAGGGCGGGTCATTCAACTGCTCGCATTTGATTAACCTCATGACCTTTGATTGCCTCATGCACCTTGTAAGTATTATTATTGTTATTATAGCGGTGTGGTTAACACGTTTACACAACCTACCTTCGCACAATGAGCGGCTCATAGACGTCAAACTTTGTTCTCCTCTTATTTAGTCATCAATATCCGGCGAATTACAGAAGTCATGGGGCGCTGAAGTAGAGAGAGGTCCAAACCCAAACCAAAACACAGACTGATGTACTTTGTGCGCAACACTCGGCCGCCATTTTGTTTGGTTTCCCCGTAGCCAGACTACACATGGGATTTTGAACTTCAGAATGGATACCATACGCTCTTTATACGCAGAACTTCTTTATATAACGGTTCGTTAGCGTTTGAAGGGCAAAAACTAAGTTATAGCTGAACGGTTTCTTTTTAAGCTCCCGTTATAAAGAGAACTCTATAAAAGAGCTTCTGCTTATATAAAGAGTAGATTCTGAAGTCCTGAACCTTTAAGGAACACGTTGCCTTGGACCGGACGAGTTGGTCTATAAAAAGCGTTGAAACCATTTGTTTTGAAATGCATATGCATTATAACAAAACAGAACGATTTTGGAAGACCAACTCGACCGATCCATGGCAACGTGTTCCTTTTTAATGCTTTATACTTTGGGGATACTATATGGGTTAAAACTTGTCTAACTTTTCTTCATTTTTATCTCTCACGACGCAATTAAAGGCTCAATATTATGTTTATGGCTAACACAAAATTGTAAGAGATTGAGAAATATAGATTGAAGTAGATGGCATTTACAACGTGGGCGTGGAGATCTGTTGATAACAACGGGAATGATTAGTGAAAACTGGAGGAAAGTGCGGCATTGCGTGTGATTAAAGAAGTGAATGGGTTCCACATGGCTTCATTTTGGGACCGTTTTAAAGTTTGTTTTGAATAATGGCAATCCATACATAATCGCTATCAACAGAACATGATTTCACAAAGAGCCGAGATTGATTTTAAGATGTGTTTCAATCTTATAAATACTAAGCTAAGTGTGACGTCACAATGCAAATCATTATGGTGAACACTAACAACTCATCTTTAAAGGAACATGTTGCCTTGGATCGGTCGAGTTGGTCTTTGAAAAACGTTTGTAACCGTTTTTAAAAAAATGCATATGGGTAGAAAGATGTTGTAAAAGTAGAATACAATGATCCACACAAACATGCCTCGAAATTGCGTGGTTTTCCTTTAACCTCGTCGACTAACACGTCGGCCATTTATGGGGGTCAAAATTTTGACTCCCATAAATGGCCGACGGTGATAGTTTGCACAGTAGAAGGAAAACCACGCAATTTCGAGGCAAACTTGTGTGGGTCATTGTATGCTACTTTTAAAACATCTTTCCAACCATATGCATTATATAAAAAACGGTTTCAAACGCTTTTGTTTTGACCAACTCGTCCGATTCAAGGCAACGTGTTCCTTTAAGATCGAATCTGAGTGCTTTGTGAAATCGAGACCTACGCCAAGTTTCAGGCATTTTCTTTTCGTACAAAGCTTTCCCAAGCACATAATTATCTCGCTTATCTATCACATATTGGTAACCGGGTCAGTGTGATCTGAATCGGTTCTCCCATTATACACTTTCGGTAAACAGTATTGTCCAAGTCCCACACTTCGTGTATCACAACTTATATATAAAATAACAATCCTGTGGAAATTTAGGCTCAATCGGACATCGGAGTCGGGAGAAAATAACGGGAAAACCCACTCCTGTTTTCGCGCGTTTCGCCGTGTCATGACATGTGTTTATAACAAATCCGTAATTCTCGTTAACGAGAATTTATATTGTTTTACCGTTTTCTCAAAAAGTAAAGCATTTCATGGACTAATATTTCAAGAGAAGTCTTTCACCATTACCTTCTGTAAACCCTGTAAATTATTTGTAAATCTGTGAACTTTTTTTTTTTCTGTACCGAAAGGGTCCAATGGCTTTAACTGTTGCTTTGCTATAAGTAAACTGTTAAGCAAGATTTTCTGCCCACACGCAGAGTCAGATATTCAGTTCTTATTTGTCATCCAAATTAAGTATCGGGTTGCATACCTCCCCTTTAAGTTTAAGTTCCGGGCCGGTTGTGAATCATTGTGTGATTACTACGTTGATGAAACCCGGTGGGGGCATCCAGGCACCGTGCGGGTAATATAACCTTCTCGGTTAATCTCAGCTAAATGTCACCCCTCTGTGGTTAACGGGAGTGGGATGATGCCCCGTTAAAGGGGAAATCGCAACTTTACTTTGACACCTTGGTTTTGGCTGTCATTTTTTATGTGAAAGTGCATAGGGCGTTGTTTTTATGTTTAAGTGCTTTTTTATGAAAATCCAACTGTGAACAACTTTACACACTGCCGGACCGTTGTGCTTTCACCATCTTTGCCATACACCCAGTATCCAACAATCAGTCTTGCATGTTAATTTTTATCGTACACAAAAGAACCAGACTCATGGCCCCTCCAGCCTCACTTTGGTTACGTTGGTTTGAAAGTGAGAAGATCAAGATGGCTGCACTATTTTAGATAAACTGTAGTCCTCTTTGAAATAACATATAGGCGCAGAATGTATCTTCAAAACTTTGAAAGTAATGGTATTGACCCAAGGCTCTTTCTGTTAAACAGAAATTCTGCTTAGCGAATTTCTTGGGTGAGAAAGAAATGACCGGCGAAACTGTACGGTAACATTATTTTTGCCTAGCAAAAGTTTGTTGTGCTGAAAGCAAGTTTTTGTGCTAACTGGCTTTTTGAAAGTGGACCCCTATAAAAAAAAAAAAACTGTCGGCCTTAATTGATGAAACTTTGTTCTCTCTCCAGTACCGTAAGTGGTCCAACATCAGCCTGCAGGAGAAGTTGTTCGTCGGTACGGTAGCAGTAAGCCTCCTCGTTACGCTCGGCTTGACCATAGACCGGCTCGCTGTCTCAGATAAAGCATCAGCTGATTTCACCTTTAATCTTTTACTTATTGTTAACATAGGTTGGTATTTATACTTTACTCGAAAAAAGATACAACAAGATTGGGGTTGACCCTGCATGGTCCCAGGGAACCTTACCCATTTCTCGGTCAAACACATTCTGGGTCAACACATTCTGGGTCAAACTGACCCCGAAATGGTTCATTTGGATCTGGGTCAATTAACTACCCTGTACGCATAGAGGGATGAAATCTTGCAAAATTTAATTCAGATATTTCTTCCAAAAGCTCATTGAACAATTTTACTCCAGGACGTACTCTTAGGACGGAAATAATTTCAAAAACCTTCTAACTTTTTGAGCATGGGTTCAGACATTTTAGTAAGCAATGGCTCTCACCCATGCACCCTTTGAAAAAAAAAAGTCCCTAATATTTAGTTTGGTGTGTTCATTTTGCAGTGTTTTGCCTATTCTACGTCATCCATGCCATTCTACGAGAGCATCCATACGAACTATTCGTGTTTGCCTTCAGCGTCTTGGTGCTTCTCATCTACTGCGTCTCAAACTTCGCTGAGACGTTTGGAGAAGGACTCGATATCGTCAAATTGGCGAGTAAACAGTTCATTCAAAGGGTTGATTTGCGGCTGGCTTGAATCAGAGTGAAGTTCTTGTGTCAATGTTTAATCTATTTGGATGACATGATCTCAGATATTTCTACAGCGGCGTGGCCAGGTTTTTTGTTAAGGGGGAGGGTGGGGTGGGGACACAGCCGTGAGGGGATTGCTTCTAGTGGGGGAGACCCTCCCCCCTCCCACCTCAAGTTCCCCTATTTTAGGGTAATGCATGTATCTGGATTTTGTTTTCGTGGGGTGTAACCTCTTTCTCAAAAGGGTAGGGGGCACATGAGGGGATTACTTGCCAGTGCTATCAATTCATAATGGTGGCAGCCTCAAAATAGTGGTATGGGATTCATTAGTTATCAGAGGGTCAACCCAACCAAACGAAGTGAAGTCAATTGTTTGACGATTTATCTTTTGTAGGTTCGCTTGGTAGTGATTGGTCTTGCTGGTCCGTTCGTTATGGTATGTGGAGTATACCTAGGAGCTACCTATTACCGACAGAAACGACTCATCTTCAGAACTGTCGGTGCTAACATAAACCTACAAGGTAAAAGTCACTCGCAAAGGAAACGTTTTTGACAAATACTCAGTTATGTTGACTTCTTTTTGTTATAGTGTTGTGCACAACTTGAAACAAATTGTCCATCTTTGTGTGTTAAATTTCATTGTCATTTTTCAGTAAGAAGTGTTCATGTCTGTTTATGTATTAGCTTTGTGCGGCAATATGTTTCTGTTTTCGGATCTTCTTAAGTTCAACATCCAGCTTGAGGTAAGACTACATACTTCTCTAAGTTTGTTTGTGTTGATGATGTTGTTGTTGTTGTTGATTATGATGATTTTGTTGTTGTTATTGATGTTGACGAATCAAATCTTTGGATGTTATTTTTTGCAGACCAGTATGGTGATTCTTGTCCTGGATGATGGTATATATCTCAACACAAACATGGAGAAGGTCGTCTTAGGTCTCGGACTTCCTGTCACTATCATCTGGAACATCATGGGCTTCCTGGCTGTAAGAAACTAACAAATTGTCATACACCTGCTCTAAAGATTATTGTGCTGTTGCAAATTCATTTGTGAAAAATGCAAGTTTAAATTGTAACTGGCAATAGACTTTTATCATGTTTGCTGCAACCATCTTGGTATTGTTCCTTGTATCCAGATAGCAGTAATACATGTTAACATTCATAAGGAACCAGACTATTTTCCTTCCAGCCTCGGTTTGGTTACATTGATTTGAATGTCAAGAAAATTAAGATGGCTGTACTATGATAACGGTCCATAGGAATATTATGGTGGACATGGACTTGACCCTGACGTTCAATGAAGACATGATCCAACTCTGCTCTATGGTGTGTATTTCATTTTTAGGTTCGATTTGAGAGCAAGGTACTTGTGGGCCTATTCCTTCTGACGTGTTGGGTTCTGCCTGTCTACACAACATACAAGTTTATTGATGTAAGTACCTTTGCAAGAAAACTAGTAACCCCTACTTTTGTTGACTTTTTAAGGAATGTTTTGTTTTATAAATAATATTCTCTTATCCTCAGCTAACAAAGCTGCTTAAAGCATAGTATTATGCTTGGCTCCTTTCTGCTTAGCAAAAAGAAGCAGAATACCCGGTCACAAGTTGTACATGTGATATGGTATTTTGACTGGTAACCTTAAGCCATTTTTATGCTTATGTAAAATCAGCTCTAAATAATGAAGTCTAGGTGTAATTTTCTGCACAAAAATTATTCAAGTTTGCTGAAGAAAAAAATACTTGATTTTCTATCGGGTATTAATGAAACATAAAGGAGTCAGAATATCTAATAATTTCATCACCCCTGTTCCCGGTACAGATCTCGTTTATGTGGCACACATTGAGGGACCCATCTCAGAAGGTACTCCCATCATGTGTCATGGTGTGTGGTATTCTGGGTTTCTTAGTCCGGGCATTCCTGGTCGTCATCGTCTCACATCTATCGCAGAACTTCGGTCATACACTCGGACAAAAAGGTAAGGCATTGAAGGTGTTTCTATAGACTTTCATCACCCTGTCACAAATCTGGTCGTGTTCCTTGTATCCAATGAGTAATTCATGCTAAGCTTCAATGTACCCAAAAGGAACCAGACTAATTCTCCATACAGCCTCGCTTTGGTTACATTGATTTGAATGGGAGAAAATCAAGATGGCCGCCATTGTAAATCGTGTGGAATATACCATGTTCATGTACGGGTACCTAGCCTCCAATGGTCCAGTGGTTATAGACTGCAGGACTTGCAATCACAAGGTTGTGGGTTCGAATCCTACCAAGCTAACTGTGGTCCAGTGGTTAGACTGCAGGACTTGCAATCACAAGGTTGTGGGTTCGAATCTTACCAAGCTAACTGTGGTCCAGTGGTTAGACTGCAGGACTTGCAATCACAAGGTTGTGGGTTTGAATCCTACCAAGCTAACAGTGGTCCAGTGGTTAGACTGCAGGACTTGCAATCACAAGGTTGTGGGTTCGAATCCTACCAAGCTAACCCCCAAGAAAAGTATTGTCCTTTAGTTACTGAATTACAATTTCTCGCTTATTTTTTAGTGTACATTATTCGTAATCATTTACGTTTAACCATTGTTTGTGAAATGTATGAGAGAGATTGGCTGTTATCGGCTTGGTGTTTTTATCCCCTTGAGGGAGTTTGCAGAGTTCCCTTGACGTGCATATCATAACAGTGCAGCATTTTTCTAGTATTTTTGTTCTTTGTGGGTTCGATTTCTTTCTAGTTTTCGGTGACAGCAAGAAGATGAACGAGCGAGAGCCGCACCGACATTACGACCGCCGACCTAAGAGCTGGCCTCGTACAGCATTCCCAAGGAAGAACCGCTTCACATTCTCGCATAAACGGTTTGAGAGATCCGCAACCTTGACGCCACGGACATAGACCTTATCGCAAATACCGGGGCGCGCGCGTAAAGCTTGGAATTAGGTGCATTGTGGTCTAGCTGGTAGCAAAGTTTGATGCATATCTATCCCACAATGCACCTCATTCAACAGTCTGCGCTTGCGCATTGGTATTTGCGCTTGCGCATTGGTATTTGCGATAAGGTCTATGAGGTCAGCTCTGCAGCCGATTTCACGAAACGCTAGGACTAATCCTATCTCGAGTTGGGACGAGTGTTAACTCGTCCTAAATCAGGATTGGTAACTCGTCCTAACTTATAAGGATTGGTTCAATGCGTCCTAACGTCTATGGTTACGGAACTTAACTCGTCCTAAGTCCTAAGATCAATCCTATTGTAAGAAGAGTTTGGTGAAATCGACGGCTGGTAAACCTAGAAGATAAAACGTGTACCTTGTTTGACTGAGGTTGAAAAGTGTAAACCAAATAATGGTTGAAACTATTAAGGAGAAAAAAACGATTAGAATAACATTGTTTTCGGCCAAGCTTAGTTAAAAAAAAAGAGTTAATCGAAGCCTTCTCAACGTTTCAGACGGAAGATCTATATTTAGGGGACAATGTGCGAGTATACTCCGGAGGAGGTTTCTGCACAGTATAAGAAGATGATGAAGGCAAGTCCCAAGTTTAAAGCAAATAAGCTTTGAGTACCGTACAAACCTGTCTTCTATCCCTTAAGACGATATTATGATGTCTTTCTTTGATTGAGAAAACTCGATTGTGTACATACCAAAGAAAGTATTCGGTTCGACAGTCTATCCGCAGCACACACAAAATCGGTTCCTTTTATCTGCAAATTTATGGGCTTGTATACATTGTGAAGGTTCGAATTATAGCATTTTACCCTTGTTAACCTGCTGCAACCGTGTTGGTCATTATATACTCGTATGCAATTGTTATGGTATTTTCAGTTTGACCTAAAAGGTACCAGACTTCTCTGTCATTCTAGCCTCGGTTTGGATATGTTGACTTGAATGTACAAAGACAATGGATGACGTGCTTGAAGATATATTGCGGATAAAACTCGTGTGCGACAAGAAGAAACAACAAACTCCAAGAAATAAACGGATTTGTGTTCTGCCAGAGAGAAAGATCAGCAACAAAATGTAAGATCTTTTACGAGACACACTATATCATTTTTTTCGAATACGTTTGCTATGTATAGCAAACATCTTAATGATGTCAGAAACGTAATCAAGATGTTGATCTCACATTTAAAAAAATACTAGCATTGGATTAAGCACACAATATTGTACTAATTTGGGGCGAAATGTGGATATTAAAATATGATATGTACAAAGTGCAAGTTATGACGTCACCATAGAGGTTTTTTTAATTGGATTTTAAGTTATGGCAGGAATTGGTAGATATTTGTTCAAATGCAAGCCCCCCCCCCCCCACACCACCACCCACTTCCCCTCCCCCTTTCCCCACGGCCCTCCCAGTCGTGGGTCGGTTTAATAAGTACTGGCAATTTGTGTAATAACTACAATCATCCCGAGGACATACAGTTTTCAAACGGAATCTGTTATTTATAATGTTTACGCTGCGACTAGAGAGCAACTTTCGCGCTCAGGGTCAAAAACCATACACAATAATGATATAGATGTATTTCTAATAATAATAATATATACATTTACTCAGCAGTGCAATGTAATGCTGATCGAGTCACACTTAAATTCTCGAAACATCTTCTTACAAAAATTCTCCCTTCCTTACAACAGATTGCTTACAAAGGCATTCTTGCACAGTGGACAATAACTTTATACAACATTTGGCATTAAAATGGTTCTCCGTGATCAAACGAGATCAAACTGGGCCCCTGTCTTTATCCGCAAGGATAGACAGGTACCTGGGCCCAATTTCATAAAGCCTTTAAGCACAGACATTTGCTTAGCATGAAATTTCTCCCTTGATAAAAACAAGATTACCAACCAGATTTTAATTTGTTAAATTTTGCTTATACTGGCATTCAGCTGTTGTTTGCTTATCCTGAAAATCACGTTGAACTTTGGTTGGTAATCCTGTTTTTGTTAAGGAAGAAATTTCATGCTAAGCAAATTTTTGTGCTTACAGGCTTGATGAAAATGGGCCCTGGTACTCGGGATGAAGTTCGTGAATCCTAGTACCATTGATATATGTTAAACTCTGCCTCGCCATAATCACTTCCATTATTAGCGCTCCTCATGTTGGCTTGTGTCAGGTAAGTTTCCCCGTTCCTTTGGAAGACACTCCAGTCCATCGTGGCCTGGCCCTCTATAGACCAGTACAGGACGAAGATGCTTCCTTCCATGATATAGATCCTGTTCTGCACGGTGTAGTCGTCGTTACTGGACACGGTATGCTGAGTCCGAGATGCACCGATGATCAGGAACATCCGACCGTTTGCCTGTGTGTAGGGAAAAGAAGTGATTCAGGTAATGGAACAAAATTTGGACGCTAGGTGGCAGCAGACTTACCAGGTAAATCCATCGTTCCTGGTTATGTGTGCGTTTGTGCCCAGAACAACGCAAACAAGGGAAATTGTCCTGATAAAGTCTGCTGCCCTAGCGCGTTCCCAAGTGTCCAATTGGATATAATAACTCTTTAATTTGTATCCGTACTTCTTTTCTTCCCACATTGCACAAACCTTGAAAACCTCTACGTCCACAATGCACTGTGTTTCTGGTATCTTCTGATGGGTCTGGAACTCTTCGTTCTCTCCGTTCCAGACGTAGGTCACCAAGTCGTGGTCGCAACTCGAGCCGTCCGTCTCTGGTGTCAGGACGAGGTAGTCCGATCCAGCGTGGTGGAAATGAGTCGCAGCGACGGTGGCAGTGGCGTCAGGGAGCGTCTGGAGTAACGTCCACGAGTGATCTGTGCAGGGCCAAAAATGCAACATTCTGATTAGTACAGATCGATCACCCTTGGGGACGAGTTTGATTTCATGATGATTCGTTGCTCTACCCCAGCGCCTAATCCAAATGTGCTGGGATGGGCTGGGCGTAAACGCATTGGACCATCACCCAACTGATCAAAACCATGTCACCTCTTCCTGATACTAAAATTTTGACTTTCAATGTGTAAATCCATTGCAAATTGTACACAGTATTTCTTCCTCTTGTACTAAACAATATGAGCTCGATCGCAACATTCTTTTTACATTAGTTTTTTAAAAAATATCGTTTATCCATGTTTTATCATAATCTCATCAATCGTGTGCGAACATTGTGTTTTTAATTGTGCGCATTGCGGCGACCGTAGTGCAATCGCTCCCATCTTGCAGCGCTACGTCCTTAACAACATTTTGTACAAGCTCATCATCAGCCCATTCCAGCAGTCTGGGTTGAGACGTGGAGCGGAGCCAATATTGATTCAGACTTGGCATTGAAGTAGTCTGGCCCCTTCACTGGTTGATTACATAGTGGTATGACCTTATTGATAACACGGGGAAACAAACAAAATGGCCACAGTTTGATAAGCCGGTAGTACTGTTCTTCTGCACTACGAATCATTGCCAATGTCGCAGTGCTTTTCTATGGGAAACTTTTGTTTGTCTAACTCGATTCAAAAGAGGGAATCCTTCAAAAACATCAGAGACAATTTTTGAGGATGGTAATTTTGTTGATGTATAGAAAAAAATGCATACCAGTAAGATACACGGAGTTCCTCCAAGAGCCTCCGCATTGCTCGTTACTATTTCCGTTGCAGTTAGAGCTGCACTCCCCATCACTTCGCAGTCCGTATACATCGTAGTTCTCATCTCCACAGAAGCAATGAGACCCAGCTTGCAGCCCTGCGTACGGATGACCACGGAGTCGACAGTAGGTTACACAAGTCTCTATAGCCATAGTGCCTGGATTGTACAAGTCCGCTGACATTGCACGGTTCCCGTCATCCAGAAAGCAACCCATGTAAACATCTGTGTGAAGCATTGAAATATGGTGAGTTGTGGTTCAAATCTTGAGGATCTTTAAAAATGGCAAACCACTTGTTTGTATAGATCTTTAACCACATAATTATTTGAGTTGTGGTTCAAATCTTGTTTTTGTTTTTAAATGCCAACCCACCTTTTTGTATAGATCTTTTATCACATAATTGAGTTGTGGGTCAAATCTTGGGATCTTTAAAATGACAACCTTTTGTAGAGATATTTTATCACATAATGATGACATGCTTGTGCTCAATTTCACCAAGCACCAACACTCAATCTTAAGATGAGATGTCAACATTATACCATAATGATTTGTATGTTAACTTTGATCACACTTTGATTAAAGATTAATTCGCGATCAGGGGTCGATTTCACAAAGAGTTGGGACTAGTCCTAACTTAGAACTAGTCCTAGGAGATATACGAATTGCATGGATAGTCCTAAGTTAGGACGAGTAACTGGTCCTAACTCGAGATAAGACTAGTCCTAACTCTTTGTGAAATCCACCCCAGCTCTTTATAAAATCGACCCCTTGATGTGTGTCATCTACCCGAGATGAATACAAGAATGGTAACATTCTTTATCTCATTTCATCCAACTATTGTCTCGAGAAGCAACTGTTCTACATTCATGACGTCGACATTCTGATATCTACAAGTCGATCAATGGCACTTCTAGAGCTCCCTATATCTCATCAAAAAATGCCTAGACTTGTAGACAAGTCGTTAAGGTTAGTCGCGATTATAGCGTTACGGTTCTATTTGTGACTCTCGCAGTTCTCGCGAGACGCTCGAGACTGCTGGTCCCGCGATACTTCTGCCGTCGCTTCTATGGCTTTATATGGGGCAGTAGGTGGGAGCTAGGACTCTCGCGAGAGAGCAGCAGTTCCGCGAGAGTCGCGTGAGAGCCGTCACGCTATAATGGCTTGTCCAGAAGTCTAAAAGATACCATGCTTTTTATGAATGAATATGGATATCATAAACGTAATACTCACAACTAGTTTGCGATTGCTTCCACAGCTCTGGCTGGGCATTGTATCCAGCACTGTCCCCATAGGAAAACGGCACCACCAAATACGACACCCCTGCGATCTCAAATAGAACAGGCGTCCCCGCTCCTTTGGTCCCAACGTTTTGCACGTGGTAGAACTTGTCGTACTCGCTGTACCATTTGTAAATGGGGGAGTCCATATTGTAGTTGTCACCTCTGGAGTTTGAAATGAACATGTAGTTGGGGCCGGCAGTGGAAGATAAGAAGGTACTTGCCCAAGCTCCGTAGGTAGTCATCGTTTGGAAGGAGTCGAAGGTTCCTGCATCCGGGTAAAAGAATTATTGGTAACGGCAAAAGTGTAAAGGTAAATGCACTGGGTCCAATTTCATGAAGCTGTTAAGCAGTAGAAATACTTAACAAATTTCCTGACTAAGCATGAAATGAATGGAGTACCAGTCGCAGCAATGGAAAGTATATGGTATAATTTGGCTGGTAACCTAATTGCCAAGCAAAACAGTTCTGTGCTTAGCAAAGTTTTGTGTGCTTGAAGGCTTTATGAAATTTGGCCCTGGTAATTGGCAACCTCTCGTTTGTGACTCGTGTTCATTTGGGAGAAAGAGACCATTCACTGTCAGTTTCACTAATAATTATAACATTTATTCATTCAGCAGTTTCACTATACCGTTCGAGTAGATGTACACGATCGAATCGACGGTCCTTGACCCGCCAAATGTCTGGAAATTGGCGCCAAAGACAAAGAGCTTTTCACCAATCACCATGGGCGTTATTTGTTTGGCCATACTCAAGCCAATCAGATCCTGGTCGTACTCGTACGCGGCCGTTGATTCGTTGAATTTAAACACTCTGGTCGTGGCCTCAATTTCTGAACCGTTGTAGCTGCTGATGCTGCAAAGAGAAGTTTGTTGTTTATCTATAAATGCCGAATATATACCAGATTAAAGTGTGTCTATATAGCATAGGATGTCCTATATAAGCATTTTCAACCCAACACGTTCAAATATAGTTAGTAATTACTAGCATGATTGTGTACAGATAATGGAACACTTTGAAACGCTAGGTGGCGGTAGACTCCCAGTTAAACTTCCACTGTTTACATTGTTCTGAGCATGTGCAACCAAGATTAATAAGTTTGCTGTCACATAGTATCCAATGGTTGCCCAATTGTCAAAAGTCTGCTGCGTTCAAACTTCCCATAGTGTTCAAAAGTCAAATTTTCGATTGAACAGAGTCAAACTTTCACAGGTTCAATTTTTCTTCATATAGACCTATTAAACCTAGATCTAGCTTTCAATACGACCAGACTGAATACGATGTCATCATTTGTACATACATTAATTAAAATTTTTGTATGTACAAATGATGAGAGTAAAACTTACTAGCCACCAACGATGAGAAAGTGCTCATTGTTGAAGGTGAATCCCGTGCTACCTTGGGATGGAGAGCCCTCTAGCGTTTGCACGAGTACAGGCTCGTCCTCACGTGCTGCGAGAAAAGGCGGGGAAAAAAATTACGAAGTTATCTAAAGGGCATCTTAGACTTAACGTACATGTTCACACTAGACCTTATGCATTGACGTCATCCAGCGGCCATCTTAGTGGAAAAACGGTGACGAAACAATCGAATCGCACAAATTTGTACGCGCGGCGCACAGGATTGGCCAATGAACAACCTCCTTTTGACCTCTAGGTGAGGGCGCCCTACTGAAATGACGTCATATGCATAAGGTCTATAGTTTCGTGACTCTTCCCCAAATCGCAAATTTGACACAAGTAACTAAAAAAAAACATGATAAAATTCCGTGTCCTTGTCCCAAGTTGCAAGAGATGACGCAAGTCACTTAGCCAACAAACTGCAACAGGTTCGTTGTGTGGACATTCCTTTGTTGTTTGGTACACTTTAATAAGGGAAATCATATTCGTCAACACTATAAAAAGCACTGTGTTGACGTGTCCAAGTCCCCCATTGTGTTTCAAGTCCCTTTGTGGACTTGTTTTAATCTCACGTGTAGGATTTAAACGTACCAAACTGGCAGCGGTCCCCGCGGTAGTTTTCCGCACATGCGCAATAGAACCCTTCATCGGAGCAATCGGATTTGCACGATCCGCCATTTTGACATGTTCTCTTGTAGTTGTTGACACAGCCCCCGAGATACTCCTAATGTGTAACAACAAAAATTAACCAAAATATAATTATACACAGTTCTTAAAGCTGCTTAAGCAAAAATATTGCTTAACAAGTTGTTGCTAAGCAGCAAATGAGCAGGACACCAGTCACAAAGTGTATATGTGATGTGTTGGTTTGGCTGGTAACCTAATATCATGGTAAGCTTATAGTGCTTGGCTTCTTTTTGTGTGTGTTTTTAAGCAGTTGTATGACATTTGGGCACGTTCAATGAAACACATTATAATGTTACCGACTGATTTATGTTTGCCGTTAGAACATAATATTGTGATTATTCGAAGCACATGAGGGTTCCGTAATCGCAATAGAATTGCATTTGAAATATTGCTTGACGACACAACGTAAAGTAAAATCCTTAATAATGTCAGAAACAAATTATAGATTTATATTATATATTTTCAGCTCAAAATGTTGAATTTATTCTGTCAAACTTACAGTTCTATCGATGTGTTTGTCCACCATCTCATAATACAAATCGTCCGTCTCTGCTGCATGCTGGAACTCCAGCCCGGTGGAGCTGTCATGAGGATGCAATGAACAGAACTCGGACATCTTCGAATACTGTAATCAAAACCATATTAATGGTATCTTAATGTCTCTCTTAAAGACCCTAATGCATTAATTAAGAAGGTACGTAGTCTCACCTTGCCTGGTAGATATGACGTCATTGACCGCCATCTTTGATGTCACACGTGCACGTGTTTACGCGCTGCGCACAACTCTCAAGCAATGACAGCCTTTGATATAATTTATACGTACACACATTTTCATCAACTGTGGCAGCCATAGAATGCAATGGGTCCATCACTTTTAGAGACAAATGAATTGGTATTTTAGACCATTATACTGCCTTTAACAGCTAGCTCACTCTAAAAAAAAACTCCCGGGTCAGACATTCGGGTCTCTGCTGAGGCAAGGAGAGACCCATTGCATGCTGAGTCGGGCTGACTATAGTTAATTTTGACTCTCTTTCCAATTCCCTTTTGATACCACCTAGATCAGATTAATGATATTACTGTGAACGATAAGCAGCCATCGCTTCGCCGACACAGTCGAGCGCAGTCGGCCACCGAGGAGTTTGTGATGTCCTGTCCGTCGGTCAAAAACAGCGACATCGACACACTTGGAGTGCTGAAGAATTCAATCGACTGCTCGTAGCAAGCTACCTCCGCAAAGGACGAGGGGACGAGGTTGATAATTAGGGCGAGGACGAGGAGCGATGTTGCCCCTCTTCCGGGAAAGTGTCCACCAACCATCATGTCGATTGTCTGCGCTGAAAACGAAATAGCCCGAACATAAAAACAAATATAAATTTATACAGTCTATAAGAAAAGTTGTGTCATTCAAATATTCTGGGTCTGTGTAGGTCATTTATTAAATAAATAGCCTTTTCGTAATATTTGCACATTTTTCCTTGTCAGTTGTTGTATTCCTTTTGCTTCGTTGACATTCATTATTTGTAAAATAAATATTGATTTGTATTGTGTATTCCTATCCTGTTTCATGATCGCTATCATAATTCTTATTTGGCTATTACAAATATTCCCACCGGAAACAGCCGTTGTTTACACACTGGCGGCACATTTAAAGATGGCGGCCTCCAGTGAGAAGTTGCAGTGTGAAAACTTGCAAGCAAAACGTGCGTTTCTCTTTGGAATGCCAACGGAAGGTAATGAAAACAACAGTAATTTTGGTTGGGGGAATACACTGCGAATTATGCAGTTAAGAAAGCAGTTATTTTCGTGCAAGAAGTGAGAACACCGAGACCTCAAATTGGGACCAACGGATGCCGAATAATGTCAACGACACTCGGTAGCGTCTTACCAGTGATGCGCGCTTCACCGGTAGAGAGACAGTAGCACCCGAGTTATGAGCTCAAGACACCCACAACAACCATTGGAACAGGCATTATGTAAGTGAACCAAACTGTGCTGCAAGTTAAAAACAAGTGTATTTACTTTGCAACTAATGAGGGTAACATTGTTTCAGTTAATTAATACACATCCATGATCCTTGCATTGTGTTGAGTTGTGGTATGAAAACGTTTGTACTTCGCTGTTCAAATTCAGTGACAGGCAGGACACTCCAACACACTTTTTATGACTTGAGATTAACGTATACCGAAAGGTGTTTTGATCATGTTTTATGGCTAGGCATTATGTCTGGGCTATAATTGTTCGCATTTTTGTCAATTTGACGAACATAAAGAAGACCAGAAAGATTTTGGTTGACAGATGTGCGAAATGTTTTTAGGGGAGACCGTGATACTAGTGCACTGTGTATTTAGTAGCCGTAACAGAACTTTTTCAAAGTGCAATATGTTTGCATACACAAAAAGACATGCACCGTAGCCTTTTATGACTGAATGACTAATGCACCTGTTCTCATTGAATTATTTTAAAGAATAGAATAATCATAAAAATTGTAAATAACAGAAGTCATGTAATTTTAATTATTACATGACAATAACTATTATTTCAGTAAAATGTCACAAAGGCAACAGAGACGAGTTGCACATTGCTAATGCCTCTCTAGTATTCCAAGTGATTTGTAGTTTCTCATAGATGATAGGCACTCTTTATTTTATATACAAAAGAAAGCTGCTTTGCCCCCTAGAACAAAGGATAATTTAGTCGATAAGACACAGCAAAAATATGTTAACGCTTAAATTGTCTTCAGCTCGTCTTCAGGAGAAATGAGAAATTAAACAATGAAATATCAGCAACCGATTGCACATCGGTATACGCGCAATGTTTATAGCTTTGGCTTAGTGCGCCATCTGTGATCTTTGTCAAGCGACAATTTACGTCGCAATAATGTATTTCACTTTCGGCAATAAATCACCGAAAATTAATAACCAGTAAAGGGAATTCTTGGTCTTTGTTTCCGAATACGGGGCGGTGGTGGCGGTGTGCAACTCTATAATGAGGGAATAACTATTGTTTAATCTGATGTGATGATAATGATAACTTTGTATTGTGTGCATACTGGTAATTATATGTGTACATTCTAACGTCAGTATGACTGAAACAACAGATAAACACGATATTGATAAAATGGTGTTCATTCACAATGGAATTAAATATAGGGCTTTTCACATCCCGACACCTGGATTTTGTGACGCATTTCAATGTTCCGTCATGCCGACCGAGTCTTTGCTTGGCGAGTGATTTGAGATTTGTTTTATACTTTTATAGTTTTAAGTTACTATTAGTTTTCGCGGCAGGAGATGCAGGAAATTGCACATAATTGACTTTGCTTCGAATTCAAGTATAAATTGCGGAGATAATTAAACAGTCATTTTTTGCCGATCTCTAAAAATACACGAGACTGCATCTTGTAAGTGGCGCGTTATCGCTCTCGCACGCCCAACTGCAGCATGCCTGTCTGCTGCGCCTGGGTGGTGGGTGGGTTTCAGGCCGGGATGGGTGTAACGGTGCGAGTAATTATAACATACATTTTTGTTACACCGAAGGTTTACCGGCGTCGAAATTTAAGAGAAATTTCCACGAGCAACCGTACTGATTTCCTACATACCTCAGAAATTTAAGTAGATATAATAGATAGAATAGAATTATGTATTGTCTACGTTAAAAAACATAAAAATCCACTGACCAAAATACAAGAATACACAATCAATACCAAAACTATATAAATTACAAAATAAGTTAGGTTAGAAATACAAAGTAACAAAAGACCCGCACACTAAAAAAGAATGCAACTTGTAGACTGAATATCAAACTGTTACTTACCGAAATAATGGACCAATACACCTTCCCTCCTTGCGGAGAAACTGACTGTTTTCCCGAGACGAACAGCAGATGATTTGCTATATTTGTCCGACAACGGCATTTATTATTCATGTTGTACAAGACTGACAAATACATTTAACTATCTTTGCGCAGGAACATAGTTTCTTGTGCATTTGTATTGCGATTAGATTGTACGAGGTATTGACCAGGCTATGAGCAAGTCCTGTAATCGATTATGTGCACAGTTTGCATGGTATCGATTAGAAACTATGAGTGCTGCCCGCACACAACAAAAGAAGACGTTCGAAAACAACTTCACTTGCGGAATAGTCCTAGCCTCTTAAATAAATTCACCATATAATGAACCGCTGCTAGAAAAAAAATTCAACTGGGTCACTCAGGAACAACCAACTATTTATACGCTTAGAGTAGAAGGATTTTGAGCTCAAAGAGGGCGTTATCATCATATTCTTTGTCACAATAATGCGCCGTTAGTTTTATCAATTCCAAGTACACCAATTATTGACTATTTGTTTTGAAAGTAAAGGTTTTTTTTGTGGACGGGGACGTTCGTCACACGTTTCCACTCATCTGAAACTTGTCCTTATTGGGAGATACGACTTGTTTCGCTTAATTAATAGAAATGTTGCAGATGGTACAGAAATACCCGTCCGGTGTGTGGCAATATTCTGTCCCCCGGATACCCCCCCCCCCCCAACCTCCCCCACAGACACTTCTGATAGCGCCCTCTCTTGAAAAACTCACCGAGCTTTTGAATTTTCCAAAACTAGTTATCTGAACTATACGCCAAATGATTGGAACACAAGTCGGAAGATTTTCCCTCCCAAAATGCCCACCACATGAGCCCCAAAACAAACTACTTCAATTAGTAACTGTTCTTGAATGTAAACAAATTATAATGCATTATCTTTTTAAGTAGTAATGGCCAAGCATGTAAACTTTTTCTAAAAAAAATAATTGTTATGCAGTCTTTGAGGACAAAAGTTATATTTATACGGCAGTACATTTTATTGTCATAACTTGTATTTAATAATTTCAATTCAAAAAGCAATCACCACACAAATTTATAAATATTCAAAAAAAAAAATGTAAATGTTCAGGTAAAAATAAAGGTTTTTTAAAGAGCTATAACGGGCCTCATTACACTCAAATAAACTAACGGAGATTTGCAGAACTAAACAAGCTGTAGGCCTACCTCGAGGTCACTAGATGTTGAACCCCAGATACCAGAATAAACCGTATTTTGTGCACTCCTCCCGAAAACTAAATGTACGTTAAAACAAAACTTTAATAATGTATAGGTTAAACCTGTACTTTTTGACCAACAAATACATATAAATAAAATACCTATATCAAAAATCAAATAATTGCATTTAAATCTTATAATTTTTTCCCTGCATAATTTTTTTTTTAATGTTTAATGGTTTAATGTAATATATGGCTGTTGCTATGGGCCAGGCACTATGTGACTATAATGTGAATTCATGAATGTTGTTTGTGGATCCGAAATCATTATAAAACTACTCATCCTTTCACCAGTGGGTGTGTTTACATTGAACTATAACTGGGTAATTAAACTTGAGCAGTTAATCTGTCGAGGAAGACAGCAGCCCTTCTGGTTTGTGCATGATCCAATTAAGTTCTCAGTTTGGAAAAGGAATTACATAAAGATAACAGGTGTGAGTTGGCAGATACAAAGGATGTTTTTATTCTAACATCTTTCTTTAAAGGGAAGGTACACGTTTGGTAATTACTCAAAACAAATATTAACTCAAAACCTGACTTGGTGACGAGCATTGGAGAGCTGTTGATGGCATAAAACATTGTGGGAAACGACTTCCTCTGAAGTAACTTAGTTTTTGAGAAAGAGGTAAATTCTCACTAAAATAATAAAAATATTTCTAGCTAGAAGTCTTTTATTCCTATCTGAAAGCACACAAATTCGTCAAACAAGGGTGTTTTTTCTTTCATAATTTTCTCGCAACTTCGATGACCAATTGAGCCCAAATGTTCACAGGCTTGTTATTGTATGCTTATGATGGGATACACCAAGTAAAAAACACTGGTCTTTGACGATTACCAAACATGTACCTTCCCTTTAATGGAGCTTTCCCGTAATACGGGTGCATGAATCAAAATGACTGCACATTGTGTCCACCAATAGTACTGAGCTACATCACGTCCAGTGAATATCTGTTTATAGTACAATCATAAATTCTGAACAACCTCAAAACAGCAGGTTTTCCCACCTGCATTATACCCAAGCAGCTATAAAATGCGAATCCCCCTATGAAATGTGAATCACACACATGCATATAAAATTTAGTTATAATAGAGAAATATAAATTACATTAATAATTTCCAACAGAAAACTGACAACCAAACGTTGCCATTCAATGCATTCAGTGAAACTTTAGATGGGTACTTTTGTTCTGCATAGTTTGTGGAACCGGACACAATACAAGAACATGACATACAAAGAAGCTAAGCAAACCAGAAACAGGTTACCAGCCAAAACACCATTCCACATGTACAATTTGTGAATGGTTTCCCGCTTAATAGTGCTAAGTAAAAATGTGTTAGCATTCTACATAAATTAAATTGGCCCAAAATTATGATTTTTAAAAGATTGATAAACCATCCTGACCCATCCCTAACTGATAAATAATCATCAAAATAGAAGATCCTTTCACAAAAAGACTTAAATATTATCTTAATTTTGATACACAGAAAGTAGTGGCACCTACATATTTACACAATTCAGCTAACTTTTATGCTACTGGCAATGACTAAATAAACAAAATAATAAAATGATGTTTTTTAAATTAGTATTTTTTAAATTTACAATAAATTTATCAGAATAATAGATACATTTCATACCGTTAAATATAGTGTTATTTGTATGAGTCTAACACTCGATAAAATTCTCTGCTTCTGGTTTGTGCTGTGTAACCAAACCATTGCTAAAATAATCCAATTACATTGCCGATACCATTGAGACGCTTAAACATGTCTTGCTAAGCAACACTTTTTTCTGCTTATCAAAGTCATGGATTCAAACAGCATTTTGAAGAAGAGCTCTTGGTCAATTTCATAAAGCTGCTAAGCAGAAATAAGCAGGGCAACAGTCACAAATGGTACAAGTGACTTGGTTGAGTGTCTATTAACTTAAATTTGGTAAGCATAATTGTCTTTGTGCTAAGCAACTTTTGTGCATAACAGCTCAATGAAATTGGGAACTAATTAGGGAAAAAAACCTTAATTAGGGCATCAAAATAGTAGTCTAACGTATTTCAGTTTTTGTAATCAGACTAAAATCATAACAAACCACTTGTTATAGGATTTGAGGCATTGCATGGTGAGGTATCAATGTATATTTGGTTTGCGGTAACACCATGTGTGTATCTACTTGCCAGGTAGAGTTGTTCTTAGGGAACTGTCTTGCTTTACAACTTCTCCAGGCTACAGAAATGGTATTTGTTTTCTATATTTAACTAGTTTAAATTTCATGCCACACCTGTGAGGTACCCAAAACCTGGTGCATCAGAATACGTGTACAATGGTACACATGTAGTTTGCAACCAGATTGTGCAGGCGGAATACCATTTGGTAAAACTTAAAAGGAGTCGTAACTTCAGCGATGCAACGTCCACTCTTTACTTTGTCTTCGCGGTCTCTTTCCCATTATCTCTGCAAGTCAAAGATAATTTAATATTTAACTTGAAATGAAACGATCTCACACCTTTAATAGATGTTAAATTTTGCATCGAGATAAGAATATAAGTTGGGTTTCGCCTTTTCAATCCTAGCTAAGTGATATGCCTGTAGATATTTTCCACAGAGCTTGGAAAAGTACTGCGTATACAGCGCTTCTAGTACACATCGGTGTAAAGGCAAGCCCAAATAATGATTTAACACCTGTCTGAACCTTTACATTTAGAGGATATCACCCCCCCAATGTCCCTTACTTAAATACATGTGATTTTCCTTATGCAAAAGAGTACCCCCACCGAAATCTCAGATTCCATCAAACAACGGAGACACAATTTGGGGGGGGGGGGGGGTTGTTACACCATGTCACAATGAAAAGAATAAGTACTGTTGTCCATTTACTAAATCAAAATTTATTGATTCGTGCAAATCATAATCATATTTATAGGCGTTAAACCAATGTTTGTATGAGAGAGATTTGCTGTTACAAGCTTGCTGTTTATATCCCCTTGTGAGAGTTTTGCTTAGTTCCCTTGATGGGAAGTTCATTAAGACAGGCAGACGGACATATGTGAACCAAATGTCCGGAATTAGAGAAAACTGTGTGATCTCTGTTTCCTTTGATAATCAACTTTTGTGAGTCGTACAAGACTTGTTATACTTACTTGGGTGACTCCGTCTGGGGCTTGTAGATTTTTTTGAGTTGAGGTAGAATAACCATCGAGTAGAGGAGAGGGAAGGTTATGTAGAAAATAACTGGCATGTAGTACATTGCACTGTACACCTAAACACAGGTACAAACAGAAAATGTTGTTAAAGACATTGTACACTTCCGGTAAACAGTATTGTCCAAGGCCCACACTTCGTGTATCACAACTTACATATAAAATAACAAACCTGTGGAAATTTAGGCTCAATTGGTCATCGAAGTCGGGAGAAAAAAAAAGGAAAACCCACCCTTGTTTCCGCACGTTTCGCCGTGTCATGACATGTGTCTAAATTAAATCCGTAATTCTCGATATCGAGAATTGATATTGTTTTAATGTTTTCTCAAAAAGTAAAGCAATTCATGGAATAATATATCAAGAGAAGTCTTTCACCATTACCTTCTGTAAATACTGTAAGTTGTTTGTAAATCTGTAAACATTTAATTGTTTTTCTTTTCCGAAAGTGTCCAATGGCTTTAAATAGTGAACAATGCGTAAAACACAAACAAACTCAAACAAATGTTGATAGAGCCCACTCTTGCCACCCCCCCCCATTAATTTTATTTTTTTTTTACAAAAAAATTCTAAGCGTGTGTGATTTTTAAGCGTTATAGTGCAATCCCCTTTTTATATTATATAATTCTATTGTTATCGTTGGCAGGGGTCTGGTTTTACGCATCTCAAGATGACAGTTTTTATACTTTTGTTTTAACCTTGACAGCCCCTGTCCAACTTGTACTCATTGTGTATGCCTAAAGATTATGCCTACCACATGTATTCTGCTCCAGCGCAGTAAAACCAGGGCGGCCAGGGCGTGTCCACACACAAATTTATTCCAGATGAGTTTGATGGCAAACAATGGGAAATCAAAGGCAGGAGTGCTGACGATCTTGCTCAGGGCAGGAATCCTTTTAGTTGCATCTGTAATCTATTCAATTTAAACAAAATATTATTGAATAGAATAGGTGTTTTTGTACGTAGAATTTCAATACAGAGTTCTTTCTTCAACCGTAGAGTTCTTTGTTTTAAACACTGTACACAAATACTGGAAGTCTCCACTCTAAAAGCTTTGCTTTTAGGAGAGACCTCCACTGTTTTTTACATGGCCACCAGCCCAATGTCTTGGCCTTGCTGCCCCTTCAAAAAATTCCCATAGACTTAAAGACTTTCCAATGGAAGTACCCATTGAAAAATGAAAATTGCCTTGCCCTCGAAAGGATGAAATTCCAGGCCTACACACCCCTCCAAAGAACACAATTTTGAAACAAACCGTCTTTATTAAAATTTAAACAAAACTTACCTGAGACTCAATAAACGTTACGAAAAACTCCTGGACGAAGCAAATGAAATAACCAATGAAGAAGCCATGCCAGATGGCCAGGAAGAAAAGTGCGGAAGCCTGGGAGATGTATTTATTATTCAGGAATTTCAACCTCTTGAACACATACCTTGGGATGGTGAAAAAATAGTATCAGATTAGTAATTCAGATATTGTGTAAAAGGCACATTCATCCATGGTGGACCCAATACTAACGAAGCAATTGCCTCCATGCCCCTTGGTCATTGCTTTGGTGCCCCTTAAGATGATCCAGTCTAAATTAAAGTTACCCTCGTAGCAAGTGCTCCCTCACAGTTACCCTCGTAGTGTCGTTGCCTTGGTGCCCCTTGAAAGGTTCCAGAAGACATTTACATTTCCCTCAGAGGTGACTTTTACTAAGGGAAAAAATGCCAAGCCTAGCCTACAACCCGTTCCCATGTCAAAGCACCCATTCAACTCACCGGGTACCCATAAGTTTGTAATCTGATAAATTCACAGAATCCTCCAAGTTAAAGCCTGGCCTACAAGCCGTTCCCATGTCAAAGTACCCATTCAACTCACCGGGAAGCCCATAGGTTTGTTGAGATATTGAATGAAATGACGCAGTGCTTTGAGATAGTTGCTATCTCAAAAATCTTTGGCCTTAGACCAACGCAGGCATCCCATAAGGCATTGCCTTCCTCATCTATTCCGTTGTATGTTAGCCCGGCCATAGTGCAGACACCCTCCTGGAAAACAATTGTAATATTATGATGACTCACTTTTAGAACAAATTCTGTACGGTCCATTTACTGTTTATCTGAGGTGTCCATAACAACATCCATATTCCAATACACATTAATAAACTAACATGTGAGTAAAACTTAAGTTTCCAAAAAGCATTTCCTAACACTTACGATTTTGTTATGCTTTGTTTACAAAACTATGCTACTTATCGATATTCCAGTTGAGAATAGTTGTAGTTGTCTTACCGTAAACATGAAGACTGAACTGTACTTGAAGAAAAGGGATTTACTCCAAAAGACCAGCACAAACACTTGATAAGGAAAAGAGGAATTCTGAAACAATAATGGTAGAAGAGCAGGTAGTTAGGTAGTTAGAGCAGGTGTAGTCAGATTGGCCAAGTGGTTTCTCTCCATGCCTTTCACCTCATCAGTGGACCCCAGACTAGACCAAAGTCTTGCATACGTGGGTTGAGTCTTGGAGCAATGTGCTCCCTCTTGCTTGGAGGTAAAATGGAAAAGAGAGCGAGTCAAAAGGCTGCAATCCCAAACTTTTTATTGTTAATTATGCTAGTCACTTGGATTAGACAGTTGAACACTGAGGGCGCACCTGGGTTCCCTATTATTAATACTCACCGCAAACTGAGCAGACAAGAGGTATTCATTAGGGAAGAATGGTGAAAGAGCACAATGGAGGACGACATAGAAGCACCCAACGTAGAATCGATTCATTGCCGGCTCCACACAACTAGGCAGTTCACCCTTGTCGTTACCCAAGAGTTTCTCTTTGGTGAAGTCAAGGTACCGACGGAGGGAGAACTGGGGGCTTGCAAAGAATCCTCCGAAGAAGTAAGTGTAGCCCGCAAGTTCTAAGAGCGAGGGCGCCGTCTTGATGTTGAATAACTTTTGCTCTGCACTCAGCTGCTCCTACAAGTAGTAAAAGGGGGAATAGATGGAAGATTGGTATTACAATTAACTTCCTTGTGACACTTTTCTACCACTTTTTGCGCTGGAAATGATAAAAACCATCATGTCCATTTAATTTTTCTAAAAGTCTTAGAATTTTTTTTCAGCAGCTTCTTTAAGCCAGATTGACCATTTGCATGGCTGTATCCGACATATCGAGTTACAAATGCCCTCTTTCTCAAAACAAATGCAGGCCTCTGATATGGGTTGCCCCATGTCTTAGCCTTGGTGCCCCTTAAAAAAAACGTTCCATAGACTTTAAGATTTTCCAAGATGAAATTCCAAGCCTGCAGTGGTCTGCTATTCAACCAGTTGCTTTGCTTTAGAAAAGGGAACAATGAAAGTTTTCTTGTCCCATACCTTATTGTCTGGTACCTGTGGTGTTTAGGCTTTAACCACTGAGACACTTAGACATGTTTGATTGGACTGGTTCATGATGATACGTTTATTATTGGTCAGACATCTTGGATTGCAACTTATAGACTTAACAACTACAGTCAATAGAGGGCGGTATAAAAATTCTACAGTACCTTACCTCTTTTTTCTGACCATCATAAAGGTCCCAGGCAGTTCCGATGAGTCTCAGAGTGAGGATACAGTGGGGTGTAGTCCATATCAGATCATAGCCATCGGTTGCTAGGTATATGTAGGCAGTCAGCAAGTATGACTGAACAGTTTAAAAAAAAAAAAAAAAAAAAACGCAGAGTGAAAATTAGTAAACGAGGTCAACTGTGGCAAGGCTGCATGGCCATCCCCATAGTTGCCCTGGTCCTGGCCTTTGTGCCCCTTCAAAAGTTTTCCATAGACTTTAAGTATGAAAGGGCTGGTTTGATATGCCTCACCCACAGCAATTGCCAGGGTGCCCTGTGCTGTTGCTGATGCGCCCTCTGCAAAGTTCCAACACAAACTTACGTTCTCCCCCATAGGAAAAGTGCCCTTTATCAGTAAAAAAATTGTTGTGCCCCTACAAAGGTCAAAGAGCCTGACCTTTGCAAATAGAAATGACCTTGCCCTCTCAACGTTGACTTTCTAGGCTTGTTGATTTACTCACCATATTAAATGTAAATGAAATTGCTACAGAAAGCGGAGTCCCTCCGATGGTCACAAGCAATGCATAGTTGATTAAGACAGAGATGGCTGAATGGATGATGTCATACCCTGCATATGAATAAATGAATAAATGCATAAATTATTCAAAATAACTAGCTCCGCATATTTTCATTGAAAAAATACTAAGCCCCACCGCCTGAATGCATGATGTTATAGATGTATTTATATTCATCAAATTCATCAGTCTAAATGCATGAACAGGCCTGGTACTCCACAAAGGCAACAGAGGTTATTGCAACTGGTCATTGCCTTGGTGCCCCATGAAAGTTCCAAGAGAAATTCTCAATTTCCCATAAATTTACAATTTCCAATTTCCCCATAAATCTACAATTTCCTATACCAAGGAGAAAATGCCTTGATGCCTCTTCCCTTTCAACAATGGCGCATCAGCCCCGAATCAATTTTGGTTTCACAAATTGGGCTTGGTTGGGTTCGATTCCCTACCATGTTGCTTTTTCTTTTCAGAGATCTTACTTACAAAGCAATTTGAGCGTTAGAAGCCTAGTGCTCCTTTGCATTTGTGTAGTGTAACGGAGAGTGTACACTGCTTATCTGATCAAGTTTATACACACCCCTTACCAAAATTTAAATAGGCGAGAACTAGGCAACATACGGTGAAGTAGATGTGCTTGATTGTTGGTGACTGACCATGCAAGTAGGTCCTGGAAATGTATGCCAGTGGAAAACCTGAAAAGGAAACCATTTGAGAAGTAAGTGACAAATCATTACAGGGAACAAGTGCACACTTAAAATGAATGTCAAGTAACTTATTTAGTGTTGCAAAGCAGGATAAAAACAAAATGTAACAAAGTAAGTTTCCAAACTAATGGCACAGTGAAAACTCTCACTCTCATGGCATTATCAAACTTTAATGTATTATTGATATTGAAGCACTTCATAATATTATAAACACTGAACAATGTTTTTACAGGACTTCTATTTTTTCCATGAAGACTTTTTGATGTTGTAAAATTGTCTAGGGCAAATCATGTCATTACTTATTATTTTATTCTCTTTAGAAAAAAATGCTTTTAAATCATGTTGAAATCATTGTGATTAGTGGAACTTTCCTGAGTGATATACAAGTACAACTTACAAGTAAACAAAATAATAAAATACATAAATATGACATAAAACACAGCGACAACATTGAATATAAATACATTTGCCTTTCATAAAAAAAAGTGCCGATTAAATAAATTAACAAACTAAAAAGTTTGTGAATAATTCAGTCAAACTTTTACATTGAATTAAATCGAATCAAGTGCAACACTGAATACACATCCATTATGGACTTTACCTCCATGGATACACCAATAAAGTACACCACATAAAACAGCCACAAAAGGCAATCATTATTATGAAAAATAACATAAACAACATACCCGCAAGAAATGTAAACAAGTACAATAAAGCCGGTACATCGAGACCAAGACGACCGGCTAGATCTCCCAACAAACTCGGCGATGCTTCGGTACTTTCCTGCTCCATTTTTAACTCCGTTGTGAAGTCCAAACACACGTAAAAACAGCCTCCATCCACCCCTTTTGTCACAGACTTTATCTGTTATGACCTCGAGTAGACTTTGATTCGATTATTCCTGCCCAATTGTTGTCAAATCGGTCAGGGCCAGCTGGAATTCGGAGTTGTACTTTTTGTAAATAAAAACCTCAGTAACCTTTGACCCATAGAATAGATTTACGCGTAAGCACTCACTCAATTCAAGTGGGTAATTAGTCTAAACTTGTGTAAGTCTATCGGTAGACACGGTCCCATTCTCCTGGCCTTATCCGCAAGGAAGGAAATGGAGGACTTATACAAGTTTGGAGGACTTATACAAGTTTAGTGAAACGAAACGGCGATTACCACTTCGGGTCCTCGGGTATCAGAATCTCCTCACACAACACCTCGAGCGCGAACTGTTTTCCGGTATTTTCCGGTATTTTCCGGTGTTGTACAGGTTTCGTGTAAACAGAAATTACCAGAACTTGCGAGGAGTTGGACTTGAGTTGAGTTGAGGAAACACTTTCTTTGCATAATCTACTTTATGTTTATTGTGAGAAGCTGTGAGAGAGATACAATCACAACAGTTTTCTACCCATAAAGAGCAATCTTCTTCGGCAACCAATTCCAACAAACTGTGCAGTGCAGAGTGTTGTTGGTGTGCCAGTTTTTCTGTCCGTATTTTTAATACAACACAGTTTTTCACACGGGCTCACACAGTACAGCTAGCTCAGCGATCACAGCACAGGCTCAGCTGCTTACCAAATCCATTTCACACTACACTTTGTTTTAGGGGAAGCCGTTCTGTTTTTGGTTTTGCTGGTCGTTCCCGAATCGTCACCATGTTTAACTTTGGTTCAATGTTCGACGACCCATTTTTCGGGTAAGTATTTTTGTATTTTGTTATGTTTTTGTTAGTTTTTATAAAATTAAAATTAAAAAGTTGAACTTGTTCATTGGTTTGTATTTGTAAAAAGTAGTTTTTCTTTTTTATTAATAAATAAATATTAATTATGAGTCAGTTATAGTGTTACCTTGTTACAGTTTTAATGCAGTCACTTCTTCATAATCATAGGCCTAGCACCGCCTATCTAGCTGATTGCTGAACGACACAATGTTGATACTAATTTTCCCTCTTGATTTACTGGAGAAGTTGTGGGAAAAGAAGCCAAATCCGTCCACAACTATTTTCCATAATTCTATTCATCATCCTGATAAAAAAAATGAAACTATTTGAGTAAATGCAGGGGGGGGTCTGCTATCTAGAACCATGTGTTTGAGGTTTGTTTGCTGATACTAAACCAATTCCACATGTTTTATTATCTGGTTGTATTTTTATAGTACATAGAAAATACCTGTCTTAATAACGGTTCTACGTTTTTTACTTATACTATAGCAACGTACATGAAACTCACCGACGCCATATGCAGAGAATGCAGCAGTCTATGTTTGACCCTGGCTTAATGGCCATAGAGGGCCAGCAGGGCCATAGAAACGCAGAAGTGAGTCTTGCTCGAAGGGGTCATCATCCTCATAGGTCACCGTCAGGAAACACTCAAGTAAGTCTTCAAGTTTTGTTGTGGAAAGTGCATTTAAGGCTCATGGGGGAGCCTTTATAGTTTCTAGAATTAGCACATCCATAGACCTCATCGCAAATCGCGCCTGGCTGATTTTTCTCTGCATTGTGGGAAGGAACAGCGGGCATCTTTCCAACAATGCCTTTTGACAATGGAGAAAAATATGCCCCCTTTTCCTTCCCACAATGCCTTTCAACAATGGTGAAAAATCAGCAAGGCGTGTTTCGAGTTAAGGTCGATAATAGAGAAAGGATGTCGTGGAAGAATTAGGCTCCAATAGTTTTCAATAAATAAACCGAGTCATCAGGTGGTAATTTCTTATATAAAAAAATTCAGAGAAGATGTACCATGAACAAGTATGGTACCTTTGTATCTGGCTCATTTTATAATCTCTCAGCTTTTTAGGCTAAAAGTAAACTAAGTAAATTTAATTGTTTGGATACTTTGGGAACAGTGTGTTTTGTCTAATGTTTTGTCTGTCTTTTAGAAATAACACTCGCACTCATTACTCCTTTACGAGGAATGGTTTAAACCAGAATTTGGAAATATTAACTCTTACTTAATTTGCTTGATGGTAGAAAGGTTTTGGGCTTATTTGTTGTTGATTTTGTTTTATAATAGGCTCTGCAGCCATTTGGAATGTCGCCGGATCCATTCAGCATGGGATTCGGAAACATGTTCGGTAACATGCAGAGCATGATGTCTAACATGCACCAGAATTTTGTAAGTTAAACGTTCTTTAATATCTTTAAATTATCACTGTCTCATTTTGTTATAAAAATTATCTGTAAATCATAAATGTTAAAATGCTGTTTCTTATCATTGCTTGGGGAGGTAGTGCTTTCTGCTCGACCAGCCAGGCTTCTGATTGATGATATCCAAGCCTGTTTCTGTATTGACTGTAAAGTGGGGTAAACCTGTTTCAGCCCTAGGAGTAGGTGGCATCGACCCCTGAAAAAAAAAATGATTATAGCCCACTCCTTGAAGTGGCCTTCAGGCCTTGTGTGTCTGGCGACTTGCATCAACATTTTTGTTTTGAAAATGGCTGACGATTATAAAGTTTGATCTTTTGATAATTTTCACCCCATCCAGGAGGACATGTCCAATAATCCCAACGTGCATTCTTACTCCCAGTCGTCCTTCACAAGCTTCTCATCGGCAGGAGCAGGCCCTCCCAAAGTCTATCATGCAACATCCTCAACAAGGAAAGCTCCAGGAGGGGTAAGGATAACTGCTATTGGTTGAGTGAAGCCAGCCGAGGAGTTCTGGTCACGTCATGGGTTTGGGTGGAGGGCGGTCACGGGTCAGGGGTTGATTTAACAAAGAGTTAGGACTAGTCTTATCTGGAGTTAGGATTAGGTACTCTTTCTAACTTAGGACTACCCTTAAGTTTTTAATATCTCCTAGGACTAGTCCCAACTTTTTGTGAAATCGACCCCTGGAATTTGAGAGGGCAAGGCCATTGAAAAAAGAAGTCTTTGGGTAACTTTGTTGAAGGGGCACCAAGGCCAAGACCAGGGGCAACGGATGACGTGGCCTCCATGGCCTTTGTCTAACTCCAGGGCCCAATTTCATAGAGCTGCTTAAGCAAAAAATTTTGCTTAAGCAAAAAATTCATTGCTTAGTAAAATTAGATTACCGGCCAAGACTCCACTCAATTGTTATGTTAAGTAAACAACAGCTTAACACTAGTCATAAGCAATGTATATGGCAGGAAATTTTGGCCAGTAACATGTGTAAAATAAGCGAGCTATTTTCGTGCTTAAGCAAATTTTTTGCTTAAGCAGCTCTATGAAATTGGCCCCAGGCCTGCGTTCAGGTTGGCATAGTGGTTTCTTTCCTCGCCTTCCGCCTCTGGACCAAGTATCGAATTCCATTAGGGGCACTATGTGGACTGGGTGTTCAGTCCCTACCTGACTGCATAAATCTCTGGGGTTTGGGTGTTCAGTCCCTACCTGACTGCATAGTTCTCTGGGGTTTGGGTGTTCAGTCCCTTCCTGACTGCATAGTTCTCTGGGGTTTGGGTGTTCAGTCCCTACCTGACTGCATAATTCTCTGGGGTTTGGGTGTTCAGTCCCTACCTGACTGCATAATTCTCTGGGGTTTGGGTGTTCAGTCCCTACCTGACTGCATAATTCTCTGGGGTTTGGGTGTTCAGTCCCTACCTGACTGCATAATTCTCTAGGGTTTGGGTGTTCAGTCCCTACCTGACTGCATAATTCTCTGGGGTTTGGGTGTTCAGTCCCTACCTGACTGCATAATTCTCTGGGGTTTGGGTGTTCAGTCCCTACCTGACTGCATAATTCTCTGGGGTTTGGGTGTTCAGTCCCTACCTGACTGCATAATTCTCTGGGGTTTGGGTGTTCAGTCCCTACCTGACTGCATAATTCTCTGGGGTTTGGGTGTTCAGTCCCTATCTGACTGCATAATTCTCTGGGGTTTGGGTGTTCAGTCCCTTCCTGACTGCATAGTTCTCTGGGGTTTGGGTGTTCAGTCCCTACCTGACTGCATAATTCTCTGGGGTTTGGGTGTTCAGTCCCTACCTGACTGCATAATTCTCTGGGGTTTGGGTGTTCAGTCCCTACCTGACTACATAATTCTCTGGGGTTTGGGTGTTCAGTCCCTACCTGACTGCATAATTCTCTGGGGTTTGGGTGTTCAGTCCCTACCTGACTGCATAATTCTCTGGGGTTTGGGTGTTCAGTCCCTTCCTGACTGCATAGTTCTCTGGGGTTTGGGTGTTCAGTCCCTACCTGACTGCATAATTCTCTGGGGTTTGGGTGTTCAGTCCCTACCTGACTGCATAATTCTCTGGGGTTTGGGTGTTCAGTCCCTACCTGACTGCATAATTCTCTGGGGTTTGGGTGTTCAGTCCCTATCTGACTGCATAATTCTCTGGGGTTTGGGTGTTCAGTCCCTACCTGACTGCATAATTCTCTGGGTTTTGGGTGTTCAGTCCCTACCTGACTACATAATTCTCTGGGGTTTGGGTGTTCAGTCCCTACCTGACTGCATAATTCTCTGGGGTTTGGGTGTTCAGTCCCTACCTGACTGCATAATTCTCTGGGGTTTGGGTGTTCAGTCCCTACCTGACTGCATAATTCTCTGGGTTTTGGGTGTTCAGTCCCTACCTGACTGCATAAATCTCTGGGGTTTGGGTGTTCAGTCCCTACCTGACTGCATAATTCTCTGGGGTTTGGGTGTTCAGTCCCTACCTGACTGCATAATTCTCTGGGGTTTGGGTGTTCAGTCCCTACCTGACTGCATAATTCTCTGGGTTTTGGGTGTTCAGTCCCTATCTGACTGCATAATTCTCTGGGGTTTGGGTGTTCAGTCCCTACCTGACTGCATAATTCTCTGGGTTTTGGGTGTTCAGTCCCTACCTGACTACATAATTCTCTGGGGTTTGGGTGTTCAGTCCCTACCTGACTGCATAATTCTCTGGGGTTTGGGTGTTCAGTCCCTACCTGACTGCATAATTCTCTGGGGTTTGGGTGTTCAGTCCCTACCTGACTGCATAATTCTCTGGGTTTTGGGTGTTCAGTCCCTACCTGACTGCATAAATCTCTGGGGTTTGGGTGTTCAGTCCCTACCTGACTGCATAATTCTCTGGGGTTTGGGTGTTCAGTCCCTACCTGACTGCATAATTCTCTGGGGTTTGGGTGTTCAGTCCCTACCTGACTGCATAATTCTCTGGGGTTTGGGTGTTCAGTCCCTTCCTGACTGCATAATTCTCTGGGGTTTGGGTGTTCAGTCCCTACCTGACTGCATAATTCTCTGGGGTTTGGGTGTTCAGTCCCTACCTGACTGCATAAATCTCTGGGGTTTGGGTGTTCAGTCCCTACCTGACTGCATAATTCTCTGGGGTTTTTGTCCCAAATATAGTCTGGAACTTCCATCCTTGCCTTCTCTCCATTTGGTTCTTGGCTAGTAGGCCTACAGAGATAAAGTTCACTATTCTGAGAGTACTGGCTTCACAATCAAAATAAGCAAAATAAAATGCGGTGGGAGGAGGGGGCTGTATTAACTTTGCTAGTACTTGCTTAAATCCTGCCAAAACTTGAATTATAGTAAATGTTTTTGGTTGGTTTTCTTTGACTCCTCTAGCATATTTGACAACTAGACCATTAAAGGTAGAAATTTTATTATGGTAATATTTTTGTTTAAGGTGAAAGAGACAAGACGCTCGGTGAGAGACAGCGAAGCTGGGTTGGAGAAAATGGCTGTTGGTCACCACTTGGGTGAGTTTTGGAATTTCGGCTCACATTGTTTTAGCCAAGGATGAAGATACTTGAGGAAGCTAAACACCCAGTTCAGACAGGCGCTCCAGAGTTGGACCTGCTGTGGTTTGAATGTTTGACCCAATTAAATGCTGGTTTCAGCCAGGCGAACATAACGTAACATTAACATTAGGTTTTGCTCATGGCAAGATCTACGTCTGAAACAAAGGCCGAACGACTGCAACAGTCGATCTTTTGACTTCTATTTGTTTCAGACGTCTTACTTTTCATGCACTTAATTCAACCATTTGTTTCGCCGCGACTCTGACAAGTCTTTAAGGGGTGCTCCCACGGTCATCACTACAGGATAGGTAACAGGTAGTAGGAAGAAACTTGATAAATTATAAAGCTTTTGCTCACCGTTAAACTATTCCATGTGGTTCATTCTATCATTCAGGAGAACGTGCTCACGTCATTTCACGCTCCAGAAACACACGCACACAGGAAACGGAAGAGCAACAAGACTTCAACAACTTAGATGAAAGTGAGTCATTGCATTTATTACAATTCATTTATTCTGGTCGTATGGAAAAGGAGTCTCACAAACAGTTGTCGTAGTGAATGTTGTAAGTATTTAAAGTATTTTCTATGGATTTCTTTTTAGCGGAGGCCGACTCTTTTAACCAGGAATGGAAGCAGAAAGCTCAGTCGCTTATGGGTCAACATTCAAATGGAAGCAGACATAGAAATGCCACCCCAGCTATTGCCAATGGAACCCCCCAAACAAGGTAAAGAACCGGGTTAAGTTCATATCTATTATGATGCAAATTTATGCATTAGTTCACTATTATAATAAGTAGGGTAGATGGCCTTAGCTTTCGATCCAAACCGGACCTTCTTCAAACCGGGCTTTCTTATTATCTGCCAATAATGTACTCAACATGCTTGAGTGAAAAGAAACATCTACCCAGGGGTAAAATGGGTACCTGTGAGGTCAGACATGGTTCTTGTGATAGGGGTTATAATGTTGAAAGCGCTTTGAGACGCCCTCACGGTGCGAAAAGCCCTATATAAAAACTGACTAATGTTATTAAAAGCCACTGGAGCCAACCCCTTCTCTTAGCAAAGAGTATAACTGGCTTCTTTTTGTGCATTAAACAACACACAGACCTTTGGTTTAACGACCAATCCGAGGCTTCAAGCAATCATGATTAAATTTTTTGCTTAGGTCATGACAAAGATTCGAACCCACACTCTGCTGATCAGAAACACCAGCGCTTGAGTTCGATGCTCTTTACCGCTCAGCCACGACACACATTAATACTTTTTAACATGCTGTATTTTGTACATTATCCTAAACAGTATGCTACAAGTATGAAGCTTTTGTCAACTTGTACATTTTGTGTTTTGTTTTACTGTTATTACAGACACGAGCACAATACAGTCAGGAGAGACAGGTCCCCGATGAGACCCAAGGGCCCGAGTCATGGCGGTCGCAAACACGGCAACAGCAAGAGACACAACGATAACACAAGATACTAGACATAACTCAAACTTAACCATGCTGCTGCCATCTTGTAAGTTAACACACCTCACACAAATGCATGAAATAACAGTTCTGTGCAAATTTGGTCTTAATCTGTTGTGTGTCGGAAGAAAATAGTGAAAAACCATGCACAGTTTTCAGCATGTAAACACATGGTCCTTTACTTTGGTTGTAACAGCCAAAATCAGCTGTTGTATTTTTTTCAGGGTTTCAGATGCAGTTTTCTTTAAAGACCATTTTAGAGGAAAATATTTCACAGACAAAAATTGTTATAGAAAAAACTTCATAATCACTAAACTTTTAAACAGTTATGTTTTTGTTATCCTTTACCAATCGGTATTATACCTTAAAGGCAGGGAAAAAGTCTGGTGCCTTTTGAGTGTCCTGAAAACTTGATGGAGAAATCTGACTCACAAACAGGCAACAGCATGGTGAAAGTCTGGTATCTTGTTTGCAACACTGCCATCATTCTTTCCACTGTAAATCACAAGTTTGCATCCTGGTTTTGTGTCCAGCTTTTTGTTTTAATTGACCTTTACGACCTTTGTCAGACTCAGCTGTGTAATGGATTGTTCATTTTTGTTCTAGAATTCTCACTCGGCATTTCCAGTTTATAGTTTCTATATTCTAGGTTCAGAACGGTGATCTTTTTAATTATTTATGGTCATATTGCGATGAATCGTTTTGTATACCTTTGGATAATTAATCAAAGGTACTTTACATTTCTGTTTATGTTCATTTTTTTGTCTTTTTCTTTAGTTATACAAACTTGAAATGGAATCGAATCAAGGAAAGTCTTAAAGGCCTATTATTATTATTTTTCATTGCCTTATTGTTTCTACACTTCATTTATAAATTACACACTATGTATTTGTGTAACAAACTGTGACTATATGTTTTTACTTTGCATTTATGGCCTTCCATAGTTTTCCACCCTTGGTTAGCAAAAACTTAAGCTGTGACATTGCAATAGAAAGGTCTATGCACAGCAGAAGCCAATTTCACTAAGAGCTAAGATTGATCGTTATTGCAAATCAACTGTAGTTGCTAAGTGAAGTGTGATGTCACAATGCAAATCACTATGGTAAATACTGACTATTTGTCTTGCAATGAGTAGACTGATCCAGTAGGCTCCGCCCACGACGCACGTGTGAGCAAGAACACGCAAGCCTCTCCAATGCCTTTCTGCACAACTCTGCCGCCTGCGCCAAGCATACGCCCACGCATGTCGGACCTTTGTTGCGTTGTGATTGGTCATTACGTAATGGAGCGGAGCTTAATGGATTGGTCTATTGTATTGCTTTGTGAAAGCGGCCCCAGATGAGATATATTCACATTGTATAGTTACAACATCAAATCAAGAATTGTAAAAATAAAAGCTGTACAAGTTTTGAGGTGTGACCCTTTTGTCATGTCAAAAGTTATACAAATGGTATGGTGCAATCTCCATACTCTGTAAATATTTGTTGTTTCTTCCATTGAGCTGTGTACAAATCATGCCTGGGAGAAGTCCGGGCTCAATGGCCATTTTTGTTTTACATGTGAAGTCCCATGTTACTTGGTGTTATCATTGCTTGTTGTACATGTTGCTTACTCATTTCATTTTGTTTACTGGTTCAAATATGTTTCGCTCGACATTAGTATTTATATTATAACTTGAGATTAAAACGTGAGTTACACAAAATATAACAAAATTAATGTCAACTACGACCATTTATTTAGACAAGAACCCCATGGAGAGAAGAAAAAGGTAGTTTCAGTTTTAGATGTGGGATTGTTACTTTACCATTGCACAAAATAATACAAGAAAGTTCAAACAAAGATTTCAATGTACATTTGTCTGGACGGTGTGTTGTTTATTTTTCATGTTATGACAAAATGTATACAGACTCATCTATATATTCATTGCAATTAAATATATACACATCACATTATTTGAACCAATGATTTTCAAGGATAGTATCAAAATATACAATATCAAAAGGAAAAATATACTTTCTAAAAATTTACATTGATTTGTTTTCCCGAGTATCTACATTTAAAAATTTAACTCCTCTTAAGCGACAGCATAGCTTCATTTGAAATATCATAATTTTCCTTTGTTTGTGTGCATCGAATCATGACTTATATCAACCAAGTACTAAGGCTTAAAACATTTGTTAACAAATAAAGTAATAATAATAATAATAAAAATAATAATTCTCTTTTCTTCTTTTCACATTTACTGTGATAACTATCTACAAATCTGTCAAATATCTACAAGTACTACAAAATGTAACCATTTATACAATCAAGGAATCATGTAGCGGGTAATCGTCTTGTTATACCATTTTACAGTATCTACTTCTTTTGTTGAATCTTTTTTGGACGGATCAAGACAAATTACACTCTGTTTATAATGACAACTCTTAACACATTCGGAATTTGGTATGTAGGAGTTAAAATCATAGTATTCACACATCTAAATGCCTCAAACTGTTCTCAAGTTAGTCCCGAGCTAGTCTTGGTGCAAGACGTTGTTCATTATCACTCAACTGTTGTGATTCCATTCTCAGAGCCGCACACATTACTATTGTGGCCATATGGTTTTATGGTTTATCTAACTCAGCAAGAACGGCTTGCACCAAGACTAGTTTCAACGTGCCAGATGTCATGCCAATATCCAATGAAGGTCTAGAACAGTTGGGCGAGAGGATGTCTTTAGCCGACGCCTTCTCGGGAAACTCTGATGGTCGTCTTGAAAGAAAAACTGAGCTTCTCAAAATCTTCTGAGCCAAATTGTGCTAAATGAGCTTATTTTATTGAATAATTTTGTTACATTTACATAGGATCTATAAGCTCTACCGCTCTAGGTTCAAGATCTCTTACAAACTTAAGACAGTTTAGGGGTTTCACAGTGGCCTCTTGCAGGCCATTTCTGATCCCCATCAGATATGCCAGAGACATGAGCAGCATTCTGTTGGCTCGTAGCAGAGCCCAGTCCTTCCTTTCTTATCCAGGACGGAGTTTGGGAACCAAAGGTTCAGCAGCCAGAAAGGAAGCATCAACACAAAGAAAACTGAAAACCAAAACACAATTGTAGGTTTTAGATAAATGTTTGTGGAATGTTTTAATAATTAGAAATACAAAGCAGCAATATATACAAATGTGCAGACATACTCAATCAACTGGCTGGTTATTGTTTACAGGCGGGCCTCGTAAATGTGTATTGAGGCCTTGCCAAGGGAACCACAGCAATGCATTTACATAGTTTAAATCAATCTGCTTTTGATCATTTGCTGATGTCTTACCCATTGTCAGCAGACACAAGATGACCGAGGCCAGAGACATGTAGTAAAGCTCCACTGTGTTGTTTTGCTGCAAACAAACAATCCAAAAGTTTAATTCTGCCATAACCTACTATTGACCCATTTCACCTGACGTCATCATCAGAAAAATCTTGAATGCGCCATACTGGTGGGCAATTTCACTGTGCATTTTCATATATAACTCTTTGCATAGAGTATGCTGTGCGTTATGCAGTGAAGTGCGCATTTTAGGCGACGCGGCGTTAATACACGTAAACCTAACTGCCCACCAACATGGTGAGCGTGGCATAGGGCCTAGACTGTTTGCAGTAAAATGCTAAGTTGGCTAATTGTCGCACTGAGCTGACATTTACAAGGTAGTTTTAAGTCTGACCCTCAAAGTCAGAACTACTTACACATTCTACTGCCATGGACGTGAAGATGCTCAGAACAAGACCTAAGATGAAGCCCATCCCTCCAAAGATGTGGAACACCACCTTAACCTCAAATGGTACGGGGTCCATCAGGGTGAAGATGATGCTGAAAGCTGAAATTGAGTAAACAAGATCAGATTATGAATTGAAATATGGAACACCAATGTGGCAGGGCCAAATTTCATAAAGCTGTTTGACTTAAAAAATTTCTTGACAAATTTCTTCTTCTTCTTGACAAGCTTCTTGACAAATTTCTTTGCTAAGCAAAAACTGAGTGGGGGGCACCAGTCACATCAATGTTAAGCAATACTTGTTGGTACTTAGCAAGTGTTTGAGCTCACAGCCGTTATAAAATTGGGCTTAGATCTGAGGTGGTTTGAGAAACAGACCAGCTTCTATAGTTGGTGGATCTTATTAGGCTACTTCTGAATTGGTGGCTACAGCTATGGCTACATCGGTTGCTAAGGGTGTTGCTCAGGATGTCTTTGTACGCATCATGATGATGTGTAGCCAAAGCTGTAGCCGCTAATTCTGACATGGCTTGTTAGCCTTGGATCACAGAGGTACACAGATGCAACAACAATGAAGACTTAATTACCAATCATGCAGAATGTGAAGACAATGGAAACGATGAGTTGATCAAAAAGATGCTGGCCACAGTACCGACTGGAGTGGTCTCTGAAATATGACATCACATGAAAATGTAAGGGTAAGGCATTTAGTCTCTAGGGGCAAGTCTCTAGGGTCAAGTGTCATGTCTCTAGGATACAGTAAAAGTCTTTAGAGCAACAAGAAAGTCTAAAATCTAAGTCTCTAGGTTCAAGTTTCTCGGGTCAAGTCTTCATGTGTAAGTCTCTGGGGTGAAGTCCAAGTCTAGGGCAAAATTATTGCAGGAGTCTTCAAAAAACGTTGTCCAGGACAATTCTCACCTTGTCAATACAAAGAGTTGCGGGAAGAGCAGAGCAAAGGAGAACAGTATGATGATTACACGACTGCAGAACAACAAGGAAAAGAGTATTTAGTGGCACTGATTATAAGAAAGTATACATGTGTAAGTATACTTCACTTCCAAATTATATGTGACACAGTTCTTTTGACATTATCTTTACTGATGCAATTTTACAAAAAGGTTTCACTTCAAATGATTCATTGGCCAAACTGTATGGCTGTTCCTCACGGCAAGAAAAATCCAGATAAATCTCATCTGTGGACTCTGGTGGAGGTTGTTGAACCAGGGGCGGATTTCACAAAGAGTTAGGACTAGTCCTAACTGAGGACTAGTCCTAGGAGATATACAAATTGCATGGATAGTCCTAAGTTAGGACGAGTAACTGGTCCTAACTCTAGATAAGACTAGTCCTAACTCTTTGTGAAATCCACCCCTGTGCTAACAAATTAATTGGTTGTGGTTCAGCTACCAGACCGAGTTGTTTCAACACTTCAAGTGGTCTACTTTTATTATGACCACGATACACAGTGTAAATGACTCACAAGGAAACTATAGTTAGTATTAAAACTCACACTTTGACTCTGTTGTCCTTTGGAAACCATCTGATGAAATGGAATACAACGTGCGAGAAGCCATACCACCACATGATGCCTGGTGAGAATACACAGTCCAGTCAGTTCACACCTGCTAGCCTACAGGTAGGGGATACGTCGGTAGAGGTGAAGTCTATCCCTCAAAGTCTACTCAACGACACACATCTTCTTATCTAAGGTTTACCAAGCAGAAAACAAAGAAAAAGAAAAAGGCAATTGTCAATTCAACTTCTTCAAAGTTCATTTCATGAAAATTTACTTCCAAATGTCGTGAATGTTGACAAATTGGGAAAAGTTTCCATATGGCGCCACCACTTTTTTACTCAATATGAAATAATAATATAGACCATAGTATCTAATTACCTCGATGAGATATCCCTTTTTGTAAAAATGAGTGAAATAGCGGTGGCGCCATACGGACAGTTATCCACAAATTGAAATGGTTGAAAACCAGATTAATAAATGGCACGGAAAGATTTCATTATCCTGCCATCACTATTTAATTCTAATATTAATAAATTAGTAGGCTACCTACCAAGTCAGCAAGTCACTACCGACTAGTGATGCTAGTCAGTTTACTCTGTGGAGGTTTCTTATTATTCATCATGAGCAGATGAGTCGTGGCTTACTCATAAAAATTTCTTTTTGGTAAACATGAGTGAAAAGGGAGGCATATATCTCTCTCAAAAGGTGATGCAGATTGCAGGATATTAGTGTTTACTATTATTAGGGAAATCTTTCCCCTCCAGTGACTTCTTCAATTCAAAGTCCGAAGTTCACAGAACTTTCAGTCTTATTCTTCACCACGACAGTCGACACGTCTTTTTACTAAAAAGACAAAAAATTTAGTTTTTTTGTTGACAAAAATAATCGGTAAAAACATAACCACATAGTGTATGAATTAAGTCTATGTGGTAGTTTTTCTATTAAATAAATACATTTCTCAAAAGTACTATAGAAATATACCTTATTTATTCAGTTATTACGACAGAAAAGAATGATATTTACCGTAGCACAAACTCAAGAGGAAATCCCCAACCCGCATCCAATCCATCAGCGTTCAAATGACGTCACGTAACCAGAACTACTAGACAACATCGTACCCAGTAGCATAGTCGAACTACACAAGTGATTTTGATCGCTCGTACCCACGGCCGTTACTATAAGGGAAGTCTAGTATTGCCAGGGTTGGGCACACAACCGTACCATCGTCACTCTCCTTTGTGGTCCACATTCCTTTGTGGTTTCACAAATTATGCAGCTTCAGACAATGTTTACATGAAATAAAACACAATCTTATGCATTTTTGCGCAAACGATTAAATCCTGACAAATTTGACGTGTTTCCTGCAATAATTTAATGTATATACTTTTATGTTTGCCTCACGTGATTAAGTACATCCCCGTGGCGCAATGGATTAGCGCGTTGGACTTCTAATTCAAAGGTTGTGGGTTCGAGTCCCACCGGGGATGTAATTTTTTTTCTCCATCAATATTTTAAGCAAAGTGCTGTTAATCTGTTTTGAGTTGGCATATACATCATTTACAAGTTTAAAAACACACATATTTGTCATATTTGTAACAACTGGATATCATTATGGAGGAATCGTACTGGCAGAACACTATAGGAACAATATCAAGCAATCTACATTACATACTTCATTCAATCTTTATTTGGGAAAAAGTGATTATAAATTTTACTTGAAAACACTTATCATAAAGTAGAGCACATAATCAAAAGTGTGCTTAGCAGGTCCCAATTTCATAATGAGCATATAAGCACAGAAAACTATATAAGCACAAAAAAAAGTTACCAGCCAAATATCCACATTTCAGTAGGCCTACATTAATAATGTGTAAGCCTACTCCACACATTTTTGCCAATTGAATTTGCTAGGCAGAATTTTCTGCTAAAAGCATTATGGGTGATATAAGGCCCTTTGCTGCACATGGAGATCGACCGCCGAGTATACACCGAGGGCCAAAACGAAAAGAAGAAAAAAAAGACAAAAAATTATACTCTACTGTCCGCAAGGACTTTTGTGTATATACATTGTACTTGGGAGGAGTTTAGGAACAGTGGTAAAGGAAAGAACAAAACATGTTTCCACATGGATTGTAAAAAGAAATTACACATTCAAACCGGGGAGCTATGCCAAATGGAGGACAAGCCGGGTTGGGTGATGCATGGGAAGATGTAGATGGTTCCCATCCAGGAACCATCCAGTTGGAAAGGTGGGGGATGGGAGCTGTTGCCAAAAAAAAGTAAGCAAAAGAGGGACAAAAGTAGGTCCCCACCTTTTTACAGACAAGTCATGATGATATTTATTCATTAATTTTGGATGCGTATCATAATGCACTTATATGGCATCAAAGATTTGCGAACCCGCCCGCCTTCCCCCGCGGCCACCGTTGGGTAAAGTTAGCGGCTTGAATTGAGGCTAGGAAGTTTAGTGTGGTGCCTTCCTTGTGGTCTGGTTCTTGCACTCATTCCATTCACTTGTGCGCGTGAACTTGCTCGATCAAACTGGGCTGATACAAACAATTTGTTGCACATCGTGGGGAAAAACCTATTTTCGAGACAGATTTTGTGATAAATCGTCATCAAGATTCGAGTTTGATAATCAGAAGAAGACATCATGGGTGTTCCCAAGTTCTATCGCTGGATCAGCGAGAGATATCCATGTTTGAGTGAAGTTGTGAAAGAAAATCAGGTAAAAAACTGTGTTGTGTTCTCGCTCGCGTTCGTCGTGTGCCTTTGTTTTTTTGGTTGGATCGGATGGGTGAATCCTGGATGGATGGCCCCCCCCCCCCCAAAAAAAAAACCGCGGTGTCATCTGTCTGAATGAAACCATTATATTATGGTTGGAGGAACCTGGTTGGAGCATAGGAAGGGAAAACCTTTCCGTATCATGCCACCACTTTTTCATTCTTTGTGAAATAACAATATCTCGTTTAAAACTTTAATCAAACAAAAAATAAAAGAAGAAATTCCGTTTGTTTAAATTGAGTGAAAAATGGTGGCAGAATCATCAATTAAATATCAATTTTATAATCAAGTAAAAAAAGTAAATAAATAAAAATAATAGCTATTTGTATATTATTAATTAGTTAATTAATTTGGAAGGTTAAATCCTACTTTGTTTTGATGAATTTAAAGGATACGGGCATTTTCCTCACAACCAACAAGCCACGCTGCTAAAGTAATACAATGTTATTGTTATTAATAATAAGCCCTTTGGCTTGGTCTTGTTGATCACCCCGGGGAAATGGGAACATTGTGATTGATTGATAAGAAATTGTCACCTTTATACATCGGAATATGTTTCTCAATACTTTTCTCAAATCACATAATTACAGCAAAAGTTGCAAATGTTCAGATTCAGCAGGAAACTATACAAATCAAAGGAGTGAGCACGGATCCGCTTTCTTTGCGCCACAGCGACTGTTAAAAAACAATCTACATAGTGCCCCGGCATGATGTGGGGTGTCGTGGCCGAGCGGATAAGAGCACCGAATTCAAGCTATGGTGCTTCTGTTCATCAGAGTGTGGGTTGGAATCCCGGTCGTGACACTTGTGTCTCTGAGCAAGACACTTAACTATAATTGCTTCTCTCCACCCAGGGGTAAATGGGTACCTGTGAGGGCAGAGATGGTTCTTGTGGTTGATTTAGCCGAGTAGCGCATATTAATGTTGCACAGGCTGCATACTCCCTACCAGGGAGCTGAGATGGTTTAAGGAGTGAATTAAGGCCCAGTGACCAGGGGTAATAATGTGAAGCGCTTTGGGACGCCCTCCGGGTGTGAAAAGCGCTATATAAAAACGGGTTATTATTATTATGTGAACCATGGTCCTAGAGGTGGAAGACAAAGAAAAGTACCACCACACAAACCAGACTACCCACGAGTAAAGGTTGTTTCAAAATAAAGAGACCATTACCAGACTTTGAATGTTAAGTTAATACAAACTTTTATTCCCCTTCTTTTTCTAGATTCCAGAATTTGATAATCTTTACCTGGACATGAATGGTATCATCCATCCTTGCTCCCATCCGAATGATGAAGACGTTCATTTCCGCATCACAGAGGAACAGATTTTCAAGGCTATATTTCACTATATTGAGGTAAAAACACTTATTACAGATCGAGAGACTACTTCGCTCTGCAAAGAACTGTCCTGCTTATCTGCTACCTGGGCCTAATTTTTATAAAACTGTTAAGCAGAAAATACTGCTTGACAAATTGCTTTGCTAAGCAAACATAGAAAGGGGCACCAGCCAAAACGATGCAAATTTGGCTGGTAACCTGTTTCTGTGCTTAGCAAGTTTTTGTGCTTACAGGCTTTATGAAATTGGCCCTTGGGCGGAAGGTAACCAATTGGCTTGGGCTAATAGTACTTTGTTTAGTGGGTTTAGGGAACTTCTCATTTTTATCTTCACTGGCGCGGAGTGAGCTCTTTATTACCGATAATGTCTGCATTTACTTGTTTGTTATGATCTAGGTGCTGTTCCGCATCATCAAGCCAAGGAAAGTTTTCTTCATGGCCGTGGATGGAGTAGCGCCCAGAGCTAAGATGAATCAACAACGAGGGAGAAGGTTCAGGTACTGTAGTCTCATCTACCAGTAGGGATCCCGATTAAACCTGGGTCATACTTCCTGGATAGGCTTCTTATGAAGCAAAGTTGTCATCACAGCTCTGATTTTGGTGCGAATGTTTGGCAGACGTTCAGTTCTAGAAAACTATCCCGAATTGTTTGTTGTGACCTCATTACTTGCATCACATTCTCAATTGCACATTTCCAGGAAGTATGTACATGTATGAACCGGATTTTAAACTAAGTCCTCTACCAATCTAAAGCAAATGTCTTGCCATATGGTATGGTATGGTCCATTTTATTTTTTTATTATTTATGTTTAATTGTTGATTGTTACTCACATCCAATTTGGCCGGTGGGCTTTGAAACTTGAATATAAACAAATTAAAGTCTAAATTTGTACTTAATTTTCAAGATCTGCCAAAGAAGCCGAAGAGAGAGAAAAAGAAGCTGTCTCAAAAGGGGAGGTCCTCCCGACTGAAAAGAGGTTCGATTCCAATTGCATCACCCCCGGAACCCCGTTCATGGTTCGCCTCCAGGAACAGCTGAAATATTTCGTCCGTCAAAAACTGACGAAAGACCCAACTTGGCAGGGACTACGAGTCTACCTTTCAGGCCATGAGGTAATGATCTGTCATGGACTTTATTTATTTATTTCTTATTTACCCTGGGGTGGCCTCTCGGCAAAACACAAAACACTGTTTTCCAGCAGCTACAAGGGTAGATTCATAGATTGGTAAAACTAAAAAATATAAGGACCATAAAAACTTACTTGGTGAGAAGCATTGCAGCTGTTGATAGTATAAAGTATGTTGACAAAGGACTGCCTATCAAAGTAATATGGTTCGGATAATTTTTTACTCCTAATCATTTAAATCTGAGAATTTATCTAAGGCCAGAGATGCGGTTGGTACTTGCTGTTGCCTCGCTAAGCGTGTGGATGGACTTGACGTTTGAGTAAAAACATTACATTTGTTTTCCGTTTTCTCAGAAAATAAACACTGTATTTAGCTGAAATTTTATATTTTTCTTTTTACCCTGCCTTAAAGATCTAAGGTTTTATTCAGTTTTCTATTTTTCTTTGTTTAGACTCCAGGAGAAGGAGAGCACAAGATCATGGACTTTATCCGAACTGAGAAAGCTGACCCGAACTACGACCCTAACACTAGGCATTGCCTGTATGGACTAGACGCTGACTTGGTGAGTGCATGTAATTGATGTTATATTTACATCGGGGATAAAGAATGTCAATTGTTTTTACCCTTACAGCGCTGTGTCACCTGATTGCCCACAGGGGCAACCTCGTTCCCAGGGGTCATCGATCTCGCCGCACCATTTTTTCCCAGCATGCCTTGCTCGATCATAACCCCTGGAAGTGTAACTCCAAAATATCCAAATATAAGGGATATTACAATTAGTCCTGTGGTTGATCCGTTCTGTGTTGGGCGTTAGTCGCGCACACGCTGGATGCGCAGTGTGTAATAAAAGTCATAAACTTGCCTTGGCGTTCAGTGTTGCGTGACATAAAACGTGAATACGTACATCTTTATACGCACTTCGGCGTATAGAGCTTTTTGAAGACGCACTGCGTTTCATATTTTGCGCGTATATGATAGCCAATCAAATACACGGATCAGAGTTTCCCTCCCAGGGGTTAGAGACGTACGCAGAGCTAGCGGGTATTACGGCGTGCTGCCCATGGTAGCGAGGATGCCACGGGCGGGCTCGAGTATTTTTCAAAAGGCCTTTTCAAGTAATTCGGTCTTGCATGAGGGTGACAAGTTCGTCTGTTGATTCTACACCGTTGTCCTTTTGCAGGGATGTGTATTAATCACTGTATACTCAGAAGTAGACCATCCTTGAATGTTTTCTGTCAAACGTAATGTGTGTTTGACCACTCGGCCACGACATGCAAAGTCGGCAGAATGCTTCTCTTTATGTGCCTTCAATTGCATTCCCAATAAAAAGGGTTGTTGGTTGCACTCATCATGTGTTAAAGGCACTAGACACTCTTGGTAATTACTCAAAGAAACTTCCTTTGTAGCGAGCAATGGAGAGCTGTTGATAGTTGTGAGACACGGCTCCTTCTAAAGTAACGTAAGTTTTGAGAAAAACATAATTTCTCACTCAAATATTAAAAGACTTCACCCGGGCCTGAAAAGTGTCCAGTGCCTTTAATCTCCCCACTTCTGTTGACCCATACAGTTGGTTCTGTTGCATTTCGCAGTTACTTTTCTGTGTGATTTCTGGAACTTTTTGTTGATTCTGTTCTTGATTTTGTTCCAATCCCGACAGATCATGCTTGGCCTCATATCTCACGAGCCTCACTTCTCCCTGCTGCGAGAGGAAGTGCGCTTTGGTAAGATCGCCAACCAGAAACGGCCTACGACCCCTGAGGAGACGACCTTTCACCTCTTACATCTGTCGCTCATGCGGGAGTACCTCGAGATTGAGTTCAGCCCTGTCAAGGTAAAACAAAACTTTGAGCAGCAAACGATCTGAATAAAGCCATGTTTGAAACTAAACATGGTTTGAAAACCAACAGGCCTCGAAATTACACTTGACATCGACAGCAACTGCCAGGGTTCCCTGTGCTTTTGTTGTGGTGCGGTTTGCTAGTTTAAACACTTCTTACAGAAGTGCCCTTAGGCCCTCCCTCACCAGAGGAAATCTGCCGTGCCCCTTCAAGAACAAAGTTCGAAGCCAAAATCAATCTGCATACTATGGTTGTTGGCTGGGTTTTGTTTCATCTTAGCATGAAATCGATACCTAAATATTACCATTAGAATGAAGGAAGACGGATTAATTTTTTGTTTGGTGCGTTCAGTAGCCGAGTCAACCTCGGGTTTTCCTCAGCTCACACGTGACTTAACCAGGGTAACCCTTGAGGAAACCGCACAAATGCACCCATTGTTTTTGCATTGGTCTTTTAAGACTTGTCAACGTTCAAACGCAGCCTCAAGACTTATCTTTTCAATCTGTCGTTCAATCAACCACCACAGGGACTTGCTAGCATACCGGCGCCCTTGAATGGTTTCTAGATAAATGTTATGTTATTATTACTAAGTCTAAGTAATTTCGTTCTGATTTTAGTCCAAGATAGACTGGTTTGACGGGGAGAGGATCATCGATGACTGGGTCCTGATGGGATTTCTAGTCGGCAACGATTTCATCCCTCATTTGCCTGATCTGCATATATCCACTAATGCATTGCCGCAGCTTTATAAGACCTACATGAAGGTGCTGCCGTCTCTCGGTGGTGAGTGTCATCCAGTGCGGTTCTTGTATTATAACACAGCAAGAAGCTCTTGGGGAAAAAAACAGCCTTTTTATTGAATAAATATTTGCATTTTGCAGAATAATGGATAAGTATACATGTAGTAGAGTTCTCCCTGCAGCATAAATCAGGCTTGGGACACATGAATTGCGGCCGATACACATCCTTGCACCAGGGCCAAATGTCATGGCTCTGCAATAGCACCGGATTTGGGCTTCAATTACTATTCTTCGCTTACTGTGCAAGTGCCAAATTTTTACGCTTGCTGTGTAAGCAAAGAATTCCTGGTAACGTAGAGTATGCATGCGCACAATTCCCTGCTTACCCAAGAATTATGCTTCACGTAAGCGTGGAATTTCGTAGCCTCTGTAAGCGCTGATTCTTTACTTAGGGTAAGCAGAGCCATGAAATTGGGCCCTTGAATCATCTGGATCAAAGCGCTGAACATGTACATGTGTAAATGAGTCAGGTTTTTTTCTGAAATGTAGCATTCCTAATACAATGTAAATGAACAAGTTTATAATGAATGATACCTTCTCCCTTCTAGGTTACTTGCATAGTCATGGCAAGCTGCACATGTCACGCTTTGAGAAGTTCCTTGGTCACTTGGCGCAGGTAAGAGTCATAACTTATTTCCACTAGCTGCAGTACTGTCCACTTTCTGATTACTTAAAATTCAGTTTGGCTTCTTGATTGGAAAGACAAACTTTAAGTCCCGGTCCCACTGCAGCGATAACGAGAACGATAACAATAACGACGCCAAGAGAACGCATTCTATTGGTTGAATGGGCGTGTGCGTATTCTGCGTGGAACAATTCAACCAATAGAACGTGTTCTCTTTGCGTCGTGATCGTTATAGTTCTCGTTATCGCTGCAGTGGGACTGCCGTGGGACCGGGCCTTTACAGAGGCAACAGCAACAATTGCCCTGTAGCCAATGCCCTTGATGCCCTTGAAATGTTCCAATAGAACTTCACAAATTCCTCCGAGAGGTGCCCTTTTTCAAGGAAAATTATCAGTCCTGGAAAGATGTTGACTCTTTTTACAGGCATGCAACTTTTCCTCGGATCAGCTGAATTCATCTTTTTATATTCTCATTTGTGCCATTCAAACTTGGAAAACATTGTACAAAACCATTGTAATTTTGTAATTTCCTCTATTTTGTTGAAGTTACAGTTGCACGCCTGCTTTAAGCAAATTAAGTTTACAACAATCTTTGGTATGTTCGGTTTTTCTTTATCAAAGGTTTAGATTGACTGTGTTTTTTGATATCTTGTTGTCCAGTTTGACAGGGAAAAGTTTGACGAGGGCAATGCTAGTCTTGGTTTATTCGCTGGAAAGACAGACATTCGTGCCTGGGAGAGTGAAAAGGTTAAAGGCAAGAAGCAGCAAGAGAAAGAACGAAGAGCTGCCAAGGTAACAAGTTTAAAAAATGTAACCTCGTGCTATCTTAAAACGTCCCCCATTTTTCCTGTTTGTCTGTTTGTAATACCCTGTCAGATATGTGGCAAAGGGTTCCCAAAATAATCCCTTCCTTTAACACACTCTGTTCCTTGTTTACATAATTTATGAATAACTACATGTAGTTTGAACTCCCTTAAAAGTATTTTTTCAACCTTATTCTCAGGCCTTGACCAACCAGTTTTCAGTGCTTGATAATCTGGATGAACTGATGGGAACCCCTGAGATGAAGCCTGAGTCAGGGTCAAAGAACACTGCCTTCCAGACCAGTGAAGGTAAGGTTGTGTCAATGTTTAACATTGCAAGCTGTTTTGGGTTGGAGGTTGCCTGTCATTGTGGGTACAAGGTTAAGCCATTTTCCAGGTTGAACCCATTTTCCAGGTTGAACCCATTTTCCAGATTGAACGCATTTTCCAGGTTGAACGTATTTTCCAGGTTGAACCCATTTTCCAGATTGAACGCATTTTCCAGGTTGAACGCATTTTCCAGGTTGAACGCATTTTCCAGGTTGAACGCATTTTCCAGGTTAAACCCATTTTCCAGGTTGAACCCATTTCCCTGGTTGAACCCATTTTCCAGGTTGAACCCATTTTCCAGGTTGAACCCCCCTTTCCAGGTTGAGCCCATTTTCCAGGTTGAACCTATTTTGAACATCTGACATCACATTTCAGGCTCGTGAATAATGCCAGATGACCTCTGACCCTCAAAAGTTTTGCATGTCATAATGCTATGTGTGTACTCACACATATTCGCACATGGACAAACTTAGGATTCTGGTTCCTGCTCATTGTTGTCCTATCATCCCCTTTTTTTAAGAATTCCCTTGTGGGGGCCAAGTTGAACAAAGAGTTCCCTTTTGGGGTCCATTTTTCAACTGTGTAATGGCCGTTAATGGAATTTATCTCCATCCTTACAGACTCATATGATGATGAATTCGATGACACGTTTGAAGAAGAGTTCAAAGCTCACAAGGCGGCCTACTACTCGGACAAGTTCGAAGTCGAAAACATCACAGAGTAAGAAAACCTCCCTTATCCACCCTCAACAACAACATTTGAATCGCTTACCAGTCAAGATACGCCAAGCTGATTCTTGTTCAAGTGACTTTTAAAGATTTTAAACTTGTTCATGCTTGATTTATTTTGCAGCAATCAATTGGCAGAAATTGTTTACAACTACATCTTGGCAATTCAGTGGATTCTTGATTATTACTACAACGGCATACAGTCGTGGGGTTGGTGAGTACAATATAGGGACTGAAATGGGCCAAGTACATATCCTTGAGGAACACTTACATCCTATTGCAGGGTGTTATGTTTAAACTGTAGTGGTTCCAGAAAATGGTTCATAGGGTAGTGTTCTTGGTTTCTGACTGTTTTTACAATCGTATAGAGTCATTGGGTTTGTGAGTAAAATAAAAGGGTTGAAATGGGCCAAGTACGTATCCCTGAGGAACATTTTATTACCATGACATAGTTGCATGTACACCCTATCACAAATACATTTGTTTGTTCCTAGGTACTACCCCTACCACTATGCCCCGTACATGTCAGATCTTCAAGGCTTCAGTAATGCCACTTTGAAGTACGAGAGAGGTAAGCCATTCTTGCCCTTCCAGCAGCTCCTAGGTGTCTTACCCGCTGCCAGCAAGGAACTCCTGCCACTCCCGTATCAGGTGAGTCTTGGTTCATGTAACTTTCATTCCTAAGAACATCTGGTTAAAACACTTGATGATGCCATGGTACTGTTTTGAACAGTCGTTTTGTAAAAAAGAAAATCTTGGTAGCTCTATACTATTAATCCATCTATTTTTGAAGCTCTTTATTACTAATCCGTTTTTGTTGTTGTTATCTAAAACCAGTTAGCCCTTTTGAGGACTGAATATCTTGCCTGGTAGGTAATCCTGTTTTTATCAAGGAAGAAATTTCACGTTAAGCAAATTGTTGTGCTTAGCAGCTCTATGAAATTGAGCCCAGACCATATCTAAAAGTGGTTTATAGAAGTAAATTTGAATTTATGCATATGAATGACTTTGAAGTACTTACATATTTGTTGTCTTTTTTCCCCCTTCTAGAGACTTATGACCATGGACAGCTCCCCTATTATTGACTACTACCCAGTGGACTTTGCTAGTGACCTCAATGGTAAACTACAGCAGTGGGAGGCTGTGGTGCTCATTCCATTTATAGATGAGGTAAGTGATATCTCAAAAACGTGACCACCTTTTGAAGTGAATTTTTAGGTGGTAGTTTTATTGTGTTCAAATAGGATTAAAACAATCAAACAGTTTAAAAAACCAAAGATTTAATAATAATAAAAATTAAAAAAAGACTTGTAATGCGCACATATCCACCGAGCTGGTCGTTCAAGGCGCAGCCTTAAAGTATTCATGCAAATACATAATTTTCCATGTATAAACTTGTAAGTTTTTAGTGTAAGTTTTTTTAATTTTTATATTGTAAGCGCAGTTTCGCTATTATTATTATTATTATTATTATTAATACATCTTTGCAGAAACGTCTCCTGGCCGCCATGGATGAAGTCAGCAAGTATCTTACCGATGAAGAGAAGGGTCGCAATCGACACGGACCTCATCTCTTGAACACCTGTGATGAAACTCTCAGCTACACCTACCCCACGTCGATGCCGGGTCACTTCCCTGACATCAATGCCTGCAAGGCTAAGTGAGTATACGTCCCAAACAACATCTCCGTTATGTTATGTCTAGATTTAGTACGCAGGATTCGCCCTGAACTTCTTCAATGACTAGCCAGCAGTCTCTGAACCCAATTTCATAAAGCTGTAAGCACAAAAAAATTGCTTAGCACAAAAACTTTTGCTAAGCAAAAACAGGTTACCAGTTAGCGCACTTCACAGGTACCCTTGCTGGGACTGGTACCTCGTTCATTTCTTGCTTAGCCAAGAATTTTTATGCTTGTGAGCTTTATGAAATTTGGCTTAGCTAGCTTGTCATTTTTAACTGGTCCTTACTTTAACTGGTAGGCGCATTCACCACATGATATCATAAACTATCCCAGCCTGCTATCTGATATCATGTGGTGAATGCATCTACATTTGTACACAGTTAACCCTCCTACTGTTTGACCCTTCAATATCATCCACTGTGGTTTTGAGTGATGATAAACTACGCCAGCCTGCACTATGAAATTGTGCTTTGAATGCATTTACATTTGTACACAGTTAACCCTCATACTGTTTGACCCTTCAATATCATCCACTGTGGTTTTGAGTGATGATAAACTACGCCAGCCTGCACTGTGAAATTGTGCTTTGAATGCATTTACATTTGTACACAGTTAACCCTCCTACTGTTTGACCCTTCAATATCGTCCACTGTGGTTTTGAGTGGTGATAAACTACGCCAGCCTGCACTATGAAATCATGCAGTGAATGCATCTACATTTGTACACAGTTAAAATGTGAATCTAATTTTTGTTCTGCCTAGGTGTGTTGAGATAGCCAAGGATTCCTTTCATCTCCACCCCAGCAAGCTCTTTCATGGTCTGTGCAAGGGAGTCAAGTTTGGGGTCTACTTCCCAGGCTACCCAACCCTACATCACCTTAAATTCACTGTGAGTTGGTAATTGCAATTTTAAACCTAGGTACCAGACCATTTTGACCTTCGAGCCTCGTTTTGGAATGAGTGATAGAAAAGCAACATGATGCATGATGACTTGGGTCTAGTTCCCGGGCTTCCCATCTTTACATCAACTTCTGTGTGAATGTCCAGGCACTAAGCACTAATTGGGTCTCAGAATTGATCACTGTAATAACCTATCTTTCAGAAAGTTTGAATATACTCAGCACCTTGAGTACCTTGTTTGGTAGATACGTGCGCTATATAAGACTTCGATATTATTGAGCAGTAAGCTGTGCAAGGTTCACAATATTTTTGGGGAATTTTGTTGTCCTTCAGATTACATTAACCAGTGCTTGTTGAAGGTAAAAATTATGTTTTTGTGATTTATCTTCCCGCAGAGTACATTGAAGAAGGATGACATCAAGATATTTCAGCAGAACAGTAGAGGGGATAGTGTAATCTTGACAGTCCAGACGGAAAATTCTGATGTGGTACGTAAAAAGTTTGGGAGGTTTTTGCATCCTGCTCTACCAGCCAGGCTCCTTGTGGGCGATACCCATGCCTACATCCTTCTTAAAGGCTGTGAAGGGGGTAACCCTGTAGCAGCCCCAGGAGTAGGTGGCAACGTTTCGCTGGTGACAGTTGATTTGGGTCGTTAGCACAAAGCCCTCAACTCGAAGTGGCCTTTTGAGGTTTAGGCAATCTCTTATTGTGTTGTGTTGTTTTTTGTTATTAAACTAATTTTTGTTTCTTACAGAAAGCAGAGGATGTTGCCAAGGAGCTTTTAGGGAAGACGTGTTTTGCCGAGTGGCCTCATCTCAGAGAAGTGCGGGTCGTTGCTGTTGCAGATGATGCCATGAGGTGCGCTATATCTTCGCCATTTTTCACTAATTCTCACTCTTCACAGACCAATAAGAAAATAGAATTAGCTGTTGCCAACCGCTTACCAACCAAAACGGACCTGTTGTTAAAATGCAAAAACAGAGTTAATGGCCTGACTTTTCTACCCTAGCAGAGTCTTTCCTCGAAGGCCAAAGAAATTATTTTCACAGAACAGTTTGTGTTAAAGGGAGTGTACACTTTTGGTTATTACTCCAAAAATTATTGACCTTAAAAAGGTACGTGGTGAAGGTCACTGAAGAGCTATTGATATTATAAAACATTGTTAGAAATGACACTCTTTAAAGTGATGTACATTTTAGAGATAAGAGGTAGTGTGACCTCTCATGACCTCTCTTCTATTGACCTCTCATGACCTTTTCTTCCAGGTATGATCTTGAAGATTCCAAGCTGAAGGGTCCGGATTCGGCTGACAAGCCGCTGGGTGTCACGTCGCGTGAGATGTCAGATTTTGACGCCGGTGTTTGGGTGAGGGACATCAAAGCCATCCAAGAAAGGTACCTGTTCAGATCTGGGCTCTTTTTACTTCCTTGCAAGCTTTTAGAGAAAGACGGGCCATATCCTTGCTGAAAGACATACTGTACTTTTGTTGCGTTTTGTGGCCGAGTGGTTAAGAGCACCAAACTCAACTCTGGCGTTTCTGATCAGCTGAGTGTGTGTTTGAGTCCCAGTCGTGACACATGTCTCCTTAAGCAAGCAATTAATGATATTTGCTGCGTCCTTCAGACGGTGCATTAAGCCGTTGGTCCAGTGTGTTGTGTAATGCACATAGAAGAACCCAGTGCACTTATCATAAAGAAAAGGGGTTCCCCCCATTGTTCCTGTTTTGATTGGCAGCTTTTTGTGCCACAGTTCCTTTTAAACCATAACATGGTGCTATGTAAAGGAATTGTTACATAACTCAATCCAACTGCTATTTCATGAACAATACTTTTGAAAGGTATTCATTGAACTGCTGTTTCATGACAGGTATCACAAGAGGAAGGGAGTGAAGATTGGGCCAACCTATGTTATTGTGTACGCATGTCCACTCATGGGAAGAAGGTAAGAACTTTATTTACTTGTTGATCATTTCACAAACTTAATTTTCTTATTTACTTATTGACCTTGTCACAAACTGAATTTTCTTATTTACTTATTGACCATTCCACAAACTGAACTTAATTATTTACTTATTGACCGTGTCACAAACTTAATGTATTTAGTTACTTATTGACCATTTCACAAACTTAATTCTGTTATTTACTTATTGACCATGTCATAAACTGAACTTATTCATTTACTTATTGACTATGTCACAGACTGAATATATATATTTATACTTATTGACCATGTCACAGACTGAATTTTCTCATTTACTTATTGACCATGTGTCAAACTGAGCTTATCTATTTACTTATTGACCGTGTCACAAACTTAATGTATTTAGTTTCTTATTGACCATGTCACAGACTGATTTTATTTAGTTACTTATTGACCTTGTCACAAGCTGAATTTATTTACTTAATGACCATGTCACAAACTGGATTTATTTATTTACTTATTGACCATGTCACAAACTGAACTATTTACTTATTGACCATGTCTCAAACTCAACTTACTTGTTGACCATCATGACCATGTCACAAGCTGATTTTATTTATTTACTTATTGACCATGTCACAAACTGAACTATTTACTTATTGACCATGTCTCAAACTCAACTTACTTGTTGACCATCATGACCATGTCACAAGCTGATTTTATTTATTTACTTATTGACCACTTATTTACAGATACATCAGTGGAGTGAATGGAATCATTACCTTAGAGAAACAGTGGGCCCTTCGCCCGGTACCCTTCGCCTATCAGATGCTGGTTAAGGACATAACGGTGCACGACTCCACCTTCCAGCAGTTCAAAACACTAGACGAGGTCTACCCGACAAACTCCCAGTGCTTCATGCTGGGCTCGCCTAACTACGGTTGCCAGGGCAACGTCATGGAGATAGAGAACGGCAGAGTGCGAGTCGTGTTGACCGTCCCCGTAGAACCCAACTTGAGTCACGTGAAGAACTCACAGGACGTAAGTTTAAGTCAAGTTTTGTTTCTGGCAACTGGGCTCAATTTCATGGAGCTGCTTATAAAGCAGAAAATATTGCTGAACAATTTTCTATTGAGCAGAAATGAGCAGGATACCAGTTACAAATCGTACATGTTACATGGTATTTTGACTGGTAATCTTACTCTGGTAAGCATTATTTTGTGGTGCTTAGCTCCTTTTTGTGGATAAGCAAAAGATGATACATTAGCACCATAAAACAAGACATATAACCCTTTCCTTTTACCCTCTTCAGCGTCATGAAGTGCACTACCTTCCAGCCTATGTTTTAGGCCAGCGCCTTGGTCTGACATCATTGATCATATCCCGGTTGTCGGGAACCATCTTCGTTGGCCGAGGATCCAGACACAGGTAAGCTCACTCTTATCGAACGGCTACCGGGGAATCTCGGTAGTCTAGTTGGTAAAACACTGCTCTCGAACTGCAAGGGTCGGTGGGTTTAAATCCCACCGAGTAATATGCCTGATATAAATTTTCACAGGACTTGGGGAAAGTACTGAGTAAACAGTGCTAACACACATCGGTGTATGGGTAAAAACCAAAATTAATAGTCTTTATCCCCGTTGCAAATTTAACATCTATTATTTATTGCTGCCAATAAGCTCTCCATTGCTCGTTACCAAGTATATTGGTAAAAACAAAAATAAATAAGCTCTCCATTGCTCATTACCAAGTAAGTTTTTATGCTAGCAAATATTTTGAGTTATAACCAATAGTGTCCACTGCCTTTAAGAAGGGACGTGTTCATGCCCCTCATACTTTAGTGAATAATTTTCCTGGTATAATTTAGTTAATCAAAAATTTACATTAGTGATTATTTCTTTTTAATTTTCCAGTTCCTCAGTGGGTCCATCTAAGAATTTCAACATCGGTTTGAATTTGAAGTTCAACAAGACGAGTCAGGAGATCCAGGGCTACTCCAAGAAGGACGAAGCTGGGACCTGGCTCTACTCCACTAAAGTCATCGACGTCATCAAGGATTATATGGCCAAGTAAGTCTGAAGGCCCGGTCACACAGGCCCGATAACTAGAGCGAAAGCATGAACCATAAAAATGCATGCTCTAGATTGGTTGAATTGCTCCAGGCAGAATACGCCCACTCTTATTCAACCAATCGAGGGCGTGCATTTTTATTGTTGTCATTTTCGTTCTCGTTATCGGGGCCTGTGTGACCGGGCCTTTAATGTTGTCTAATTTTAGGTTGAATAAAGAAAAATCCACTTGAGTGGGACTTGAACCGTAGTTATTTAAAGTTTTTCCCTTATGATACTCTTGTCATTCGAAAGGTTTCCAGAAGTGTTTTCCTACCTGAGCCAACATCCTCGAGAGGACAGTTTCTTTGAGGATGACCTCTTCAAGGGAAAGTCCGGACGGATGAAGGAGCTTCAAGACTTCATCTCTGATATACCGTGTGCTAAAGCGTCTAAGGTCGCCATCGGGCTGAAGAATCTTGACGAGCCGATTGTCAAGTTGATCGAAGAGGAAGTGCAGAAGGTAATCTTCAAACATTCTGTTTTCTGATTTACTGCGATTTCAACTTAAAGGCAGTGGACACTATTGGTAATTACTCAAAATAATTATCGGCATAAAACCTCACTTGGTAAGGAGTAATTGGGAGAGGTTGATGGTATAAAACATTGTGAGAAACGGCTCCCTCTGAAGTAAGAGGAAGAAGTAATTTTCCATGAATTTGATTTCGAGACCTCAAGTTTAGAATTTGAGGTCTCGAAATCAAGCATCTGAAAGCACACAACTTTGTGTGACAAGGGTGTTTTTTTCTTTCACAGTTATCTCGCAACTCCGACGACCAATCAAGCTCAAATTTTCACAGGTTTTTTATTTTATGCATATGTTGAGATACACCAAGTGGAAAGACTGGTCTTAGACAATTACCAATAGTGTCCACTGTCTTTAAATATATTCACCACTCGTGAATACTTTGCGTAATCTAGTGGAAGTGAATATTGTAGTAACACTGTGTGATGACACTTTATTCTTTGTCTTTCTTTCTACAGAGTTTAAGACAGAAAGTCCGGAAACAGAAGATGGCTGTCCGACCTCATCTCCTCTATAGGGTAAGATTCTATCATCGTTTAATACCAGGGCCCAATTTCATAGAGCTGTTAAGCACAAAAATTTGCTTAGCATGAAATTTCTTCCTTGATAAAAAAACGGGATTACCAACTCAAATTTCCATTGGTTGAATGTTGCTTCTTACATGTATGCAGCTGTTGTTTGCTTGTCCTGAATGTCATCTGGAAATTTGGCTGGCATTCCTGTTTTTATGAAGGGAGAAATTTCATGCTATGCAAATTTTTGTGCTTATCAGCTCTATGAAATTGGGCCCAGGTTTCTAAGTGCTGAATCAAAGTGTCAATATTTTGGCTTCTGTGCGTGCGTACTCCGCGTTACTTTGCATACTACACTTACAAGGCTACCGCAGAAATTCGGCGCTTGCACGTAAGCAGGGAATCATGATCATAAGCGCAGAATTCGGCGGTTAGCGGAGCCATAAAATTGGGCCCAGTTGGTTGATTTTTATTTTTCAAATTTGCTTTCATAATAACATTTGAAATTGTGGAGATATTTGTCTGAGTAAACTCACAGGCAGTGACACAATTATGCCTCATGAATTTTTGATCAAATAGAAGAAAGATAATGTTTGGGTGTCATGGCTGAGCGTATACGAGGACTGAACTCAAGCTCTGGTGTTTCTGATTAGCAGAGTTTGGGTTCGAGTCCCGGTCGTGACACTTGTGCAAGACACTTAACCATTTGCTTCTTTCCACCCAGGGGTAAATGGGTACCTGTGAGGACAGAGATGGTTCTTGTGATTGTTTAGCTTAGTGCGCTACATATTTGGCGGCACAGGCTGTTTACTCCCCTGGGAGCTGAGATGGTTTAAGGAATGATTTAAGGCCCAGTGACCAGGGGTAATAATGTTGAAGCACCACTGCGTGACGGACCTGCGCACTATATAAGAAGCCACGATTATTTATTATTTATTATTATTATTATTAAAAACTGCTCCTGATGAGTACCAACAGTGATAAACGCTGGTCTGCTTTTAGTACGTGACTCACGTAATGATGACTCTTCTTGTTTGTGTTTACATGACAGCCCCTTCATTACCTAGGCAACCTAATACCAGACCCCGAGGCTGAGCATGAGTTGTTTGACCGGGTAATCAACGTCAGGGAAGGGTTCAGCGTCCCTCTTGGTCTACGCGGTGTGATCATTGGAATACAACCAGGTAATGTACTGAGTTTCAATCAAAGTGGGCAAAAATATGTTGGACACTTTCGGTACAGAATTTTTTTTTTCCACAGATTTACGAATAACTTACAGGGTTTACAGAAGGTAATGGTGAAAGACATCTCCTGAAATATTATTCCATGAAATGTTTTACTTTTTGAGAAAACATTGAAACAATATCAATTCTCGATATCGTGAATTACAGATTTATTTTAAACACATGTCATGACACAGCGAAACGTGCATAAACAAGGGTGGGTTTTCTCTTTATTTTCTCCCCACTCCGATGACCAATTGAGCCTAAATTTTCACAGGTTTGTTACAGTATTTTATATATAAGTTGTGGTACACAAAGTGTGGGCCTTGGACAATACTGTTTACCGAAAGTGTCCAATGGGGACACTATTGGTAATTACTCAAAATAGTTTTTAGCATAAAAACTTACTTGAGAACGAGCAATGGGGCGCTGTTGATAGTACAAAACATTGTGAGAAACAGCTCCCTCTGAAGTACATGTAACGTAGGTTTTTTTTTAAGAAGTAATTTCTCTCTAGAATATTTGATTTGATTTCGAGACCTCAGCTGAGGTCTCGAAATCAAGCATCTGAAGTTTTTTTTTTTTTTTTTTCCATTATTCTCTCACAACTTCAACGACCAATTGAGTTCAAATTTTTACAGGTTTGTTATTTTATGCATATGCTGAGATATACCAAGTGAGAAGACTGGTCTTTGTCATAACCAATAGGTGTCCAGTGCCTTTACATGTAAATTGGGCCAATGGTTTCTAACATTACATCAACTAAAGACAAAGTAAAATCTTTGGTTTTTTGAACCGTTTGGTTGTTTTATTCCTATATCATTATAGATGTGCACAATCAAATTAACATTTTACCAGCACTAAAACAAAATTGAAAGAAGGGCCAGTCTCAGTGATGCTTGGGGTCTAGACTGCTGAAAATATACTCAATTTCAGGGTGGCCTTTGATGGCCCCAGAAAAAAAATTCTCCACTCGTTTTGTTAGCTTTAAAACTTTTTTGCGATTTAAAACAGTCATATTGTCAGAGTAAATGCTTGTTAGGGTGTCGTTGAAGAGCAGATAAGAGCACCGAACTCAAGCTCTTGTTATTCTGTTCAGCAGAGTGAGGGTTGCACAAAGCTGTATACTCCCCAGGGAGCCGAGATGGTTTAAAGCCATTGGACCCTTTCGGTACAGAAAAAAAAAAAAAAAGTTCACAGATTTACAAATAACTTACAGGGTTTACCGAAGGTAGTGGTGAAAGACTTCTCTTGAAATATTATTCCATGAAATGCTTTACTTTTTTGAGAAAACAGTAAAACGATATCAATTCTTGATATCGAGAATAACGGATATTAAACACATGTCATGACACGGCGAAACGTGCGGATACAAGGGTGGGTTTTCCCAATATTTTCTCCCGACTCCGATGACCGATTGAGCCTAAATTTTCACAGGTTTGTTATTTTATATATAAGTTGTGATACACAAAGTGTGGGTCTTGGACAATACTGTTTACCAAAAGTGTATAATGGCTTTAAGGAATGATTAAGGCCCAGTGATCAGCGGTAATAGTGTGAAGCGCTTTGGGACGCCCTTCGGGTGTGAAAAGCGTTACATAAAAACTGGCTAATGTTTTTCTCAGGCATGTGATTTCTTAGTATTTGTCCTTTGCAAAGTAAATATTTACACATAGTGTTACCGAAAAGTGAATACACATTCTGTTCGCCCTTTTTCCAAAAGTGTCTGTTATGATGCAACTCGTAAAACCAAGCTAGATATCATTGTTAGAAGTTAAATTGGAATCAAGTACGCCTTGTAAAAGCCCAAGAAAACATGGTCACTAGCTTTAAAGGCAATGGACACTATTGGTAATTACTCAAAATAATTATCAGCATAAAACCTCACTTGGCAACAAGTAATGGGAAGAGGTTGATAGTATGAAACATTGTGAGAAACGGGTCCCTCTGAAGTGGTGTAGTTTTCGAGAAAGAAGTAATTTTCCACGAATTGTTATTTGTTATTTTGTGCATATACATGTATGTTGAGAAACACCAAGTGAGAAGACTGGTCTTTGACAATTACCAAAGGTGTCCAGTGTCTTTGAAAAGATTAAATTGAAATCAGCCCTACTCTAAAAGCAATTGCTTTAATGAAACAAATAATGGAGAAGTCACGGGTAGTTCATGAAAATAATGCACAGTTTCAAAAGTACTAAATTAGGTAGTTAGTTTGGGAGGGGGTAGGCATTCTGTGTCAGAGTTTAGTTTGTACGCATGTGCGAACTCAGGCCAAAAGTATTAAGTGGCGTCAACAAAATACGTCCAAATTTTCACAGGCGTTGTTATTTTATATATATAATGTGGTTGATCACACAAAACATGCACTGTTCAAAAGTTAAGTGTCAGGTTTTTTAGGGGAAAATAGTATGAGGCCTGAACAACTACAATAAGTTTATATAACCTGCAGGATTTTCTGTTGAACCTAAAACTGAAACTGCAGCACTCACTTGTACAGTATGTTGTGCAGTTGCTTCCTGTCTTGTTGATCCACTAAATGGTGTCCACACGGCTGTCATTAGTGGCGTCCACACGGTTAACATTGCGCTGACGTCCACCACAAACAATCTTCTTGACTTGTGTCTGAAAGCGTTCGTAGGTGAAGCAGTAGATAAAGGGATTGACACACAGATTCAGCACCAGGATGGCATTAGTTGTGGGATTGACAAAGTTATCGCTCAATCCAAGATTGAACAGCAAGTAGCTGGTACAAGATGGTGTCCAACAGATGGCAAAGAATACTGCCACCACAAGTAGGGTCAGGGTAACATTTTTATTGGCTTTATTCAACATGTTTCTTGCATCTTGGTTGTTGTCGCCGACCCTGGCCTGTGACCGCTTGCGGATTACCAAGATAATCTGGGTGTAGGAAATCATGAGGATGACCAACGGGACGAAGAGCAGCGAACTTGTGACGATAAACAAACCCACAATTAGCTGGACTGTACGGTTCGGCCAGCCGATATCACACCCATCTTCGGTTTTAAATGATATGAGACTCAAATGAAGAGTTGGTATGAGGCTGCACAGCCAGGTTGCAGCCATGATCATCTTCAGTCGCCGGCTTGTGAAAATCTGGCGGTGTCTGACTGGTTGACAAGTTGCGTAGTATCGCTCTACAGATATAGCGACTAAGTTGTAGGTAGAAACAGTGTAGAAAGTAAACGACCACCACTCCGACCACCAGATTTTACAATACAGCGTGCCAAAGATGTTATCCGGTACTTGACTTGGTGATATTATCAGAAAAAGGCTGAGTAAGAAGAAAACAGAGCCAAGAAAATCCATGAAAGATTGATGGATGATGAACTTTTTGGTTGTGGAGTTGAAGACTCTTCGATATCGCAGCATGACCAGACAGACAAATGCATTGCCGATCAGTCCGAGTAAACCAATAATGATGTTCACATAGAAAGCAGCGTAGTTGAAATTATCCTCTGGCAGAGATGTAGAAACGGTCGACAGCTCCATTTCAGTCTCTCAGTGTTTGCTTTACCTTGCTTACTGTCTACAGTTTTTTAGTCAATTGCCGACAGTCAGTTCTCGCTGAACAGTTTTTATGATTTTTCGTTTCTTTTTTTCTTTTGTGTAAATTTTTAGAGAGTTTTTTTTTTACGAGTATATTTTAGAAATTCTTTGTGATCTTATCATTATTTGTTATGCCCCGTGGCTAAGCTGAAGGGGCAGGTAGTGTTTGCACTATTGTTTCTAAAACAGCAATGTACTTTTTTGATCAATGCATTTTCCATAACTGGCTCCTGTGGGTAACATGTAATTTTTCAGGGAGGTTTTTATTTGACGAGTGTATTTTACAAATCTTTTGTGATCTTATTTTTTTTGTTTCTGAAAACAGCGATGCACTTTTTAGATCGATGCTTTTCCCATAGTTGCTTCTGTGGGTAGCATGTACAATGCATTTCTATTCTTCCTTGCTGCACAAAAAAACCATTCAGCAATCCCACTGGAGGAGACTTGTTCATAGTTTGTGATGTTTGTGATTGGATATTTATGGCGTGTATCAAATCTCAAGGGAAACTGACTTTGTAAAGTACAAGAGCTTAATGTTTGGTAAAGTACAAGAGCTTAATGTTCACATAAAAAAAGCTGCCTCATTGTTAAAGACAGTGGACACTTTTGGTAATTGTCAAAGACTAGTCTTCACAGTTGGTGTATCTAATGCAAAAAATAACAAACCTGTGCAAATTTAAGCTCAATCGATTGTCGAAGTTGCGAGATAATAATGAAAGAAAAAACACCTTGTCTCACGAAGTTGTGTGCTTTCTGATGCTTGATTTCGAGACCTCAAGTTCTAAACTTGAGGTCTCGAAATCAAATTAGTGAAAAACTACTTCTTTCTCGAAAACTACGTCACTTCAGAGGGAGCTGTTTCTCACAATGCTTTATACTATTAACCTCTCCCCATTACTCGTAATCAAGAAAGGTTTTATGTTGATATTTATTTTGAGTAGTTACCAATAGTGTCCACTGCCTTTAAGCACGGTTTGTACTTCATGCTAATGGGAATGCAATGCAAATTATATGACGTGAATTTGACGTCTCAACTCTGTTTTCAGTGCAAATTGGCAAGCGAGTCAAGCACAAGTCAACTGCTGTGAATTTGTGAGGTCTTCATTTGCTTCGCATTCACATTCTCAGGAAGTATCGAATCAGAGTTTGAGTAAGAACACATTAGATTGATGGATGATGAGCTTATTGGATGTGGAGTTAAAGGCGCTTCGATATCGCAGCATGACCAGACAGACAAATGCATTGCCGATCACTGCCGATAAGTCAGTTTTCGCTGGACAGTTTCCCTCAGGAACTGCCTCATGCTTTGTTTACACAGTTAGGTTTTTACAAAAAACATTTTTTAGCCAGCATTACTTTTAAGAGCAAATGCTTTAAAGAAACTAATATTAGATATGTCATAGAAACATTGTAAATAAAATGCCATTATAAACCTTAAAAACAAAAACAAAATGCAAAAGCTAATTTCGGTTGTTGCAGCCAATATCAAGGAGAATGTATAAATGCTGAAAATTGTGCATGGTTTACCGTTTTTCACTATTTTTCCCGGACTCACACAATACATTAAGCCCCAAATTTTGAAGGTTTGTTTTTTCATTATGGTTGATCAAACAAAACATGAACACGGTCTGCGACTTTTTTGTCAGCTTTTAAGTTAAGGGTCTTCAGGATTGTCTCTTGCACTAATAACTGAAACTGCAGCACTCACTTGAGCAGCGTGTTGTGCAGTTGCTTCCTGTCTTGTTGATCCACTAATGGTGTCCACACGGTTGTCATTAATGGTGTCCACACGGTTGCCGTTGCGCTGACGTCCACCACAAACCATCTTCTTGACTTGTTTCTGAAAGCGTTCATAGGTGAAGCAGTAGATGAATGGATTGACGCAAAGGTTTAACACCACGACGGCATTCAAAGTGGGACTGACAAAAGTTTCGTTCAATCCAAGATTGTACAACATGTAGCTGGTACTAGTTGGTGTCCAACAGATGGCAAAGAATATGGCCACCACAAGTAGAGTCAGGGTGACGTTTTTGTTGGCTCTAGTCAACATTTTTCTTGCATCTTGGTTGTTGTCGTCGACCCTGGCCTGTGACCGCTTGCGGAGCACCAAGATGATTCTGGTGTAGGAAAATATAATGATGACCAACGGTAAGACAATAGTCATACTGTAGATGATAAACAAACCCACGACTACCTGGACGGTACGGCTTAGCCAGTCGACGTCACACCCATCTTCGGTTTTATATGATATGAAAATCAAATGAAGAGCTGGTACGAAGCCACACAGCCAGGTTGCAGCCATGATCATCTTCAGTCGCCGGCCTGAGAAAATTACACGGTGTATGAGTGGCTTACATGTTGCGTAGTATCTCTCTGTTGATATAGCGACTAAGTTGTAGGTAGAAACAACATAGATACTATACTGCAACCACTCTGACCACCAGAGTTTACAGTACAGCGAGCCCAAGATGTTATCCGATACTTGACTTGGTGGTGATATTATCAGAAAAAGGCTGAGTAAGAAGAAAACAGACCCAAGAAAATCCAAAACAGATTGATGGATGATGAGCTTATTGGTTGTGGAGTTGAAGACTCTACGATATCGCAGCATGACCAGACAGACAAATGCATTGCCGATCAGTCCCAGTGAACCAATAATGATGTTCACATAGAACGCAGCCGTGGTTGAATTTTCCATTGGCTGAGATGTTGACACAGTAGACATCTCCATTTTGTGTAGAGTGTCAAGTCTCTCAGTGTTGCTCAGTGTCCAGAGTTTTAGTCAAAACTGCGCTCAGGTATTTCTCGCTGAACATTTCCCCCTTATCCTGTTACCTTTTCGCCTTTTGTATCCTAATTCCTTGTCACCATAATGAGAGTGGGAGTAGTTTATTGAATGCAATCGCAGAAAAGCAAGATGTATCCCTTGCTTTGCGGACCAGTCGTCTGATTAAACTTCTGAAAATCTTTTCCCTGCCATCGTAGTCTAATTTGCAAGAGAGTTTTCCATTCTGCTCAACTGCCCTATTTTTTGTATCTCTTTTTCAAAGTTATTTCTTTGAACATTAGTGGTGGGAAAATGCAGAATCCTTTCTTACTTGATGAAATTAGGTTGTTGGTTTTTTTTATATTTAATAATGCAAATCGAATCGAGTATTTAAGAAACTATTGTTCGGAGGAAATGTAAAGGGACTTCTCCGTTTGAAATTCTATGTACATCTTCCATTTCTACATGTATGTCGAGTTAAAGCACATTTATCAAATTAAAAAGCAGTACCTTTGTTATCAATGTAATTAAATTTTCTTTAGTTTGTTGAGTCCTCAAAAAATCTTGCAAATCTCTATGTGTAGAAGACTTTTGGGGTTTTTTAGGGGGGGGGGAGGTAGTGCTTTCTGCTCATGCTCATACCACCCATGCCTCAGATTGATGATACCCAAGCCTACATCCATATGGACTGTAAAGGGGGTTCCCTGTTTCAGCCCTAGGAGTAGGTGGCAACAGCCTCTGGAACAAAATAATTCTAGCCCACACCTTGAAGTGGCCTTCAGGCCTTGTGTGTCTGGCGATTTGCATAAAAAATAAAAAATAGTTTTTTTTTTTTGGTTTTTTTTTTGAGCAAATGCTTTTCAAGCATTTATTTCGCCAGGTTTGTACAGTGTTACTGCAAACGGAGTACGCACTGTAATGGTCTGCTTCTAAAAAGACCCATCAAGATATTTGAGAAACTATTGTTCGTTGGAAACATGGGTGGAAATTTCAATGGGAAATTCTATTCCATTTACGTGTCGAGGTGGGGCACACTGATCAGATTTAAAAGCGACATCATTGTTAGAAATTAAATTTGATATATGTATGACTTGTAAAGGCCCCAGAAAATGTTGCGACTCACTTTGTTTGCAAAATTTGGTTTAAAGTTTTGTTGTAAGAGCAAATGCCAAATAACAAAACTAATATAAGCGATTTCATACTGTAGTGTAAATATAATGCTTCGTATATATCATAAACCTTGGATTATTCGAGTTGGTCTATGAAAAGCGTTTGAAACCGTTTGTTATGAAATGCATGATTAGAAAGATCTTGTTTTAAAAGTGTAATATAATGATCCACACAACTTGCCTTCGAAATTGCATGGTTTTCATTTTACTTTGTCAACTAACACGGTCGGCGGTTTTGTGGACTCCGCAAAATGGCGTGCCGTGTTAGTTCACAACATATGAGGAAAACCATGCAATTTCGAAGCCTAGTTGTGTTGATCATTATATTACACTTTCAAAACATCTTTCTAACGGTATACATTTTATAACAAACGGTTTCAAATGCTTTTCATTGTTCATAGACCAACTTGACCAATCCAAGGCAATGTGTCTCATAAAAAAAAATTAAAAAAACGCAAAAGCTGATTGAGGAGAATATGCGGAAAAATTGTGCACGGTTTTCACTATTTCTTCCTGAAACACACAATACATTAAGCTCCAAATTTCACAGGTTTGTTATTTCATTATGGTTGATCAAACAAAACATGTACACGGTCTGCGACTTTTTTGCCAGCAGCTCTAACTAAGTTAAGGAACTGCAGGATTGTTTCTTGAACTAATAACTGAGACTGCAGCACTCATTTGTAGTTGTACAGGGTGTTGTGCAGTTGCTTCCTGTCTTGTTGATCCACTAATGGTGTCCACACGGTTGTCATTGCGCCGACGTCCACCACAAACCATCTTCTTGACTTGTTTCTGAAAGCGTTCATAGGTGAAGCAGTAGATGAATGGATTGACGCAAAGGTTTAACACCACGATGGCATTCAAAGTGGGACTGACAAAAGTTTCGTTCAATCCAAGATTGTACAACATGTAGCTGGTACTAATTGGCGTCCAACAGATGGCAAAGAATATGGCCACCACAAGTAGAGTCAGGGTGACGTTTTTGTTGGCTCTTGTCAGCATGTTTCTTGCATCTTGGTTGTTGTCGCCTACCCTGGCTCGAGAGCGTTTATAGAGCGCCAAGATGATTTTGATGTAGGAATATATGATGACAGCTAACGGAATGACAATAATGACGTTCTCGACTATAACTACACCCACAACAGCCTGGATTGTAGGGCTCGGCCAGACGACTTCACAAACCCCATCGATGTTGTGTGAAAAGAAGATTAAGTAAGATTGTAATAAACAGTTGGATATCCAGGCTAAGGCTACAACCATCATGAGTCGATGACTTGAGAACATGTTACGATGTCTGACGGGTTGACACGTTGCAAAGTATCGCTCTACAGATATTGCTACCAGGTTATAGGTAGAGACAGTGAAGACACTATACATGGACCACTCTGACCACCAGATTTTACAGTACAGCGAGCCTAAGATGTTATCCGGTACTTGACTTGGTGGTGATAGAACCACGCCTAGTAAAAACAGTAGAGATCCAAGAAAATCCACAACAGATTGATGGATGATGAGCTTATTGGTTGTGGAGTTGAAGACGCTTCGATAGCGCAGCATGACCAGACAGACAAATGCATTGCCGATCAGTCCGAGTGAACCAATAATGATGTTCACATAGGATGCAGCCGTGTTAGAATTGTCCGTCACCTCAGATGTAGAAATAGTAGACATCTCCATTATGTGTACAGTGTCCAGTCTCTCAGTGTTGCTCGGTGTGTACAGTCTAGTCAATTGCACTCAGTCAGTTCTCGCTGAGCAGTTTTTATGATTTCACAATGCCTTTTCCCTTTTTATAGCACCTACTTTATATATTTGTATACTTTTTTATTAAATATTAAACTTTTTGAAGTGAAAATCTTAATGTTTTTATTAAATAAAAAATTAAAACTGTTGTTCAGGCCAAGATCAATCGAAGCGCTCGTTTGAAGTTGTAAGCCGGTTCCATTATTCTTCGCAAGAAGGGCATGCTGATCAAATTAAGTGCTAACCTTTATTTATGTAAGTTAATTATCATTTGTCCTGCTCTACAAACTATTATGTCAATGTTCGTGCTCACAATTTGCTTGAAAGCTTTTCAGTATAATTTCATGTCAGACGTATTTTTAAAGTTGTTTTTTTTGTTTGTTTTTTTCAATTTTATTTAATTTACCCAGTCAGTTTCCCTTGTGGTTTATAATGATATCAATTTATTTTTTACGCAAGTTGCCAGACACAAAAGGCCTGAAGGCCACTTTAAGATGTGTGCTACAAGCAATCAACTACTTTTCCGGGGCCATTGTCAACCTACTCCTGGGGCTAAAACAGGGTTACCCCTCTTTACAGTCCATGCGGATGTAGGCTTGGGTATCCTACAGTTGCATGGTAATCAAGCCCTTGTTTCACTCAGTATGAGTTGATACACTAGACATCTTTATTTTTTGTGAAGTACAGTGTTGTGCAGTTCCTTCAGGCCTTTTTGCTTCATTAATGGCATCCACACGGTTGTCATAAATGGTGTCCCCCAGAAAATGTTGCGACTCACTTTGTTTACACAATTTGGTTTAAAGTTTTGTTTTAAGAGCAAATGCTTTAAAGAAACTAATATAAGAGATTCATACTGTAGGAAACTTGTAAATATAATGCTTCGTATGTATCATAAACCTTGGATTATTCGAGTTGGTCTATGAAAAGCGTTTGAAACTGTTTGTTATGAAATGCATGATTAGAAAGATGTTTTAAAAGTGTAATATAATGATCCACACAACTTGCCTTCGAAATTGCATGGTTTTCATTTTACTTTGCAAACTAACACGGTGGGCCAATTTGTGGACATCACAAAATGTGCCGCGTGCCGTGTTAGTTCACAACATATGAGGAAAACCATGCAATTTCGAAGCCTAGTTGTGTTGATCATTATATTACACTTTTAAAACGTATACATTTTATAACAAACGGTTTCAAATGCTTTTTATAGACCAACTTGACCAATCCAAGGCAACGTGTCCCATTAAAAGAACAAAATAAAAACCAAAAAGCTGATTGAGGAGAATAATGCTGAAAAATTGTGCACGGTTTTTCACTATTTCTTCCTGAATCACACAATACATTAAGCTCCAAATTTCACAGGTTTGTTATTTCATTATGGTTGATCAAACAAAACATGTACACAGTCTGCGACTTTTTTGCCAGCAGCTCTAAGTTAAGGAACTGCAGGATTGTCTCTTGAACTAATAACTGAGACTGCAGCACTCATTTGTAGTTGTACAGGGTGTTGTGCCGGTGCTTCCTGTCTTGTTGATCCACTAATGGTGTCCACACGGTTGTCATTGCGCCGACGTCCACCACAAACCATCTTCTTGACTTGTTTCTGAAAGCGTTCATAGGTGAAGCAGTAGATGAATGGATTGACGCAAAGGTTTAACACCACGATGGCATTCAAAGTGGGACTGACAAAAGTTTCGTTCAATCCAAGATTGTACAACATGTAGCTGGTACTAATTGGCGTCCAACAGATGGCAAAGAATATGGCCACCACAAGTAGAGTCAGGGTGACGTTTTTGTTGGCTCTTGTCAGCATGTTTCTTGCATCTTGGTTGTTGTCGCCTACCCTGGCTCGAGAGCGTTTATAGAGCGCCAAGATGATCTTGATGTAGGAATATATGATGACAGCTAACGGAATGACAATAATGACGTTCCCGACTATAACTACACCCACAACAGCCTGGATTGTAGGGCTCGGCCAGATGACTTCACAAACCCCATCGATGTTGTGTGAAATGAAGATTAAGTGAGATTGTAAAAAACAGTTGGATATCCAGGCTAAGGCTACAACCATCATGAGTCGATGACTTGAGAACATGTTACGATGTCTGACGGGTTGACACGTTGCAAAGTATCGCTCTACAGATATTGCTACCAGGTTATAGGTAGAGACAGTGAAGACACTATACATGGACCACTCTGACCACCAGATTTTACAGTACAGCGAGCCTAAGATGTTATCCGGTACTTGACTTGGTGGTGATATAACCACGCCTAGTAAGAACAGTAGAGATCCAAGAAAATCCACAACAGATTGATGGATGATGAGCTTATTGGTTGTGGAGTTGAAGACGCTTTGATAGCGCAGCATGACCAGACAGACAAATGCATTGCCGATCAGTCCGAGTGAACCAATAATGATGTTCACATAGAATGCAGCCGTGTTAGAATTGTCCGTCACCTCAGATGTAGAAATAGTAGACATCTCCATTATGTGTACAGTGTCCAGTCTCTCAGTGTTGCTCAGTGTGTACAGTCTAGTCAATTGCACTCAGTCAGTTCTCGCTGAGCAGTTTTTATGATTTCACAATGCCTTTTCCCTTTTTATAGCACCTACTTTATATATTTGTATACTTTTTTATTAAATATTAAACTTTTTGAAGTGAAAATCTTAATGTTTTTATTAAATAAAATATTAAAACTGTTGTTCGGGCCAAGATCAATCGAAGCGTTCGTTTGAAGTTGTAAGCAGGTTCCATTATTCTTCGCAAGAAGGGCATGCTGATCAAATTAAGTGCTAACCTTTATTTATGTAAGTTAATTATCATTTGTCCTGCTCTACAAACTATTATGTCAATGTTCGTGCTCACAATTTGCTTGAAAGCTTTTCGGTATAATTTCATGTCAGACGTGTTTTTCAATATTTTTTTTTTTTTTTTTGTCTTATTATTTAATTTACCCAGTCAGTTTCCCTTGTGGTTTATATTGATATCAATTTATTTTTTTACGCAAGTTGCCAGACACAAAAGGCCTGAAGGCCACTTTAAGATGTGTGCTACAAGCAATCAACCACTTTTCCGGGGCCGTTGTCAACCTACTCCTGGGGCTAAAACAGGGTTACCCCTCTTTACAGTCCATGCGAATGTAGGCTTGGGTATCCTACAGTTGCATGGTAATCAAGCCCTTTTTTCACTCAGTATGAGTTGATACACTAGACATCTTTATTTTTTGTGAAGTACAGTGTTGTGCAGTTCCTTCAGGCCTTGTTGCTTCATTAATGGCATCCACACGGTTGTCATAAATGGTGTCCCCCAGAAAATGTTGCGACTCACTTTGTTTACACAATTTGGTTTAAAGTTTTGTTTTAAGAGCAAATGCTTTAAAGAAACTAATATAAGAGATTCATACTGTAGGAAACTTGTAAATATAATGCTGCGTATGTATCATAAACCTTGGATTATTCGAGTTGGTCTATGAAAAGCGTTTGAAACTGTTTGTTATGAAATGCATGATTAGAAAGATGTTTTAAAAGTGTAATATAATGATCCACACAACTTGCCTTCGAAATTGCATGGTTTTCATTTTACTTTGCAAACTAACACGGTCGGCCATTTTGTGGACTTCACAAAATGTGCCGCGTGCCGTGTTAGTTCACAACATATGAGGAAAACCATGCAATTTCGAAGCCTAGTTGTGTTGATCATTATATTACACTTTTAAAACGTATACATTTTATAACAAACGGTTTCAAATGCTTTTTATAGACCAACTTGACCAATCCAAGGCAACGTGTCCCATTAAAAGAACAAAATAAAAACCAAAAAGCTGATTGAGGAGAATAATGCTGAAAAATTGTGCACGGTTTTTCACTATTTCTTCCTGAATCACACAATACATTAAGCTCCAAATTTCACAGGTTTGTTATTTCATTATGGTTGATCAAACAAAACATGTACACGGTCTGCGACTTTTTTGCCAGCAGCTCTAAGTTAAGGAACTGCAGGATTGTCTCTTGAACTAATAACTGAGACTGCAGCACTCATTTGTAGTTGTACAGGGTGTTGTGCAGGTGCTTCCTGTCTTGTTGATCCACTAATGGTGTCCACACGGTTGTCATTGCGCCGACGTCCACCACACACCATCTTCTTGACTTGTTTCTGAAAGCGTTCATAGGTGAAGCAGTAGATGAATGGATTGACGCAAAGGTTTAACACCACGACGGCATTCAAAGTGGGACTGACAAAAGTTTTGTTCAATCCAAGATTGTACAACATGTAGCTGGTACTAATTGGCGTCCAACAGATGGCAAAGAATATGGCCACCACAAGTAGAGTCAGGGTGACGTTTTTGTTGGCTCTTGTCAACATTTTTCTTGCATCTTGGTTGTTGTCGCCTACCCTGGCTCGAGAGCGTTTATAGAGCGCCAAGATGATCTTGATGTAGGAATATATGATGACAGCTAACGGAATGACAATAAGGACGTTCCCGACTATAACTACACCCACAACAGCCTGGATTGTAGGGCTCGGCCAGATGACTTCACAAACCCCATCGATGTTGTGTGAAATGAAGATTAAGTAAGATTGTAAAAAACAGTTGGATATCCAGGCTAAGGCTACAACCATCATGAGTCGATGACTTGAGAACATGTTACGATGTCTGACGGGTTGACACGTTGCAAAGTATCGCTCTACAGATATTGCTACCAGGTTATAGGTAGAGACAGTGAAGACACTATACATGGACCACTCTGACCACCAGATTTTACAGTACAGCGAGCCTAAGATGTTATCCGGTACTTGACTTGGTGGTGATATAACCACGCCTAGTAGGAACAGTAGAGATCCAAGAAAATCCACAACAGATTGATGGATGATGAGCTTATTGGTTGTAGAGTTGAAGACTCTTCGATATCGCAGCATGACCAGACAGACGAAAGCATTGCCAATCAGTCCTAGTGAACCAATAATGATGTTCACATAGAATTCAGCATTCGGAATATTAGAATTTTCCAATATTGGCTGAGATGCACGAGTAGAAATCTCCATCTTTCTTTTTGAATGAGCGACTTACCAACTTTCCCAGAGACCGTTTTCTTCCGACGCTACTTTTACTCTGCCAAAATATCTACATTGGTCAGTTGGTGTCTCTTCTTTATCATTAAATGATGCACAGATCAGAATTAATGGTGTACCTTAATTGCTTGATCATATGCCTGGCTATGGCTTTGTTGAAAGCTTTAATAGCCTACTTCATCTCCCATTATGCCTGAAACGTGCACATTGTACAATATTAACCACCAAGGGATTGGCATTTTCCAATAAAGATGGACAAATCTAAAGAACTGATTTCCGTTACATCAAATATTAGACTGTTAGAGGACCGGGAAAGTGGGGGGGGGGGGGGGGGTGGACACACATTGGTTTCATTATACGTGATCTCAATTCCAAGGTATTCACTTTAACAATTAGTGGTAGACAAGGGGCCAATTTCATAGAGCTGCTTTAAGCACAAAAATTTTCTAAGCATGAAGTTTCTTCCTTGATAAAAAACAGGATTACCAACCAAATTTCCTTTTGGTTGCATATTGCTTGTTACTGGTATTTAGCTGTTGTTTGCTTATCCTGAAAATCACGTGAACATTTTGATGGTAATCCTGTTTTTATAAAGGAAGAAATTTCATGCTTAGCAAACTTTAGTGCTTAGCAGCTCTATGGCCAAGGACGGAAACATGTAGAGCATGATTGGGTCTTGGTTGCAAATTATAATAACATGCCACTAGAGGATCAGTGTATTTAGTAAACAAATGTGGGACAACATGGCGCTGCCAAGCAACCGTGATTAAGTTCACTTTTGTTGTCCCTCTAGGGCACAAAAAATTGTTTTTGTCCTTTTGTTTGGTATTTTTTTTGTGTCCTTCCCAGATTAAATTCTTGTACGTATGACTGCTCCCCTGATTCACTTCTTTTTTTTTTTTTGTAGCTGCCCTAGTTTCATCATAATTTCTGCATTTTACTGTTAAGTTACTTTGTTGTTTCTGTTTTATACTGCTTTATTATGCCTCGTAATGTATTCTTTGTTGAGGTCGAACAAATTATTATTATAATAATAGTAATAATGGTTATTGAAGAGGTTGTACATAATTGGTTTCTACAGTATGACAGTTAATTAATGTCTCTCTTTTCTAAAATTATAAATTATAATAGCAAGAAGAGTTTCGTACAAAATAGTGCATGTAATGAGAAAAAGAACATCTCTTTTATTGAATCATGGAAAAAGGGCCAAGTCACATAAGGCAACTTTTCAGCCAATCTCAGAGAGGTAATATTTTAATATTAAAGTTCAAATTTCATTTTCTTTGTGATATTAAGATGTTGTTAGTAAAATGGATTTCATGTCACCAAAGTGTTCCTTTACATGTATCTATCAAATTAGTTGCCCCTTTGTTGTTTATAAAAACTGCCTGGTACATGTATGTAAAGTTCGTCAAAGCTTTTTTTTTTTTTCAATCACATACTTTTTCAGATTTTCTTTTTAATTGCTAACGCATACTTTGGTTGTGATCAAGTTAAAAACTCTTTCTCCGGAAAGTTTCTGATACAACCTGGGAAGCGGCAGCCAGGGGATCAGGGGACGCGAATTGTTTATTTCAGATATCAAATAATAAACCACAAGGGAAACTGACCTGGGCCCAATTTCATGGCTCTGCTTACCGTAAGCACAGAATCGGCGCTTACGGAAGCAGGAATTCTGTGCTTACGGCAAGCGTATTTCACGGGCTAGCGGCGAATTTGGGCTTCTGCGCGTGCGTACTTCACGTTACTAGGCATTCTACGCTTACAAGGCTAGCGCAGAAATTCGGCGCTTGCACGTAAGCGGGGAATCGCAATCGTAAGGGCAGAATTCGGCGGTAAGCAGAGCCATGAAATTGGGCCCTGTTAAATTTTAAAGGGTTTGGGGTTGAACAAAGAAAAATTGACTGTAGCAGGATTTGAACCAACGAACTCTTGATTAACTTCGCGGCGCTCTTTTTTTCTGTCACTCTCAGGAAGCGGTATCTTGGACTACCTCTATGAAGTCGTCTTCGATGAGGAGTTCCCCGGAGGACTAAAGATCCGCTGTGACGGCCATCGAGGTTACAAAGTACCAACGACGGCGATTATTAACATATCCTACGGCATGCGTAAAGAGCAATGCCAACAGCAGAGTAACAAACCAATGGCAGTTGTTAAACCCCAGGTAAGGGCAACTTCACTCCAATCTTGGTGCAGAAAATACTGCTTGGCTAAAAATGAGTTGGGCACCAGTTGCAACTTTGTAACTTGTATTGAATCTTGGCTGGTAAACCAGTTTCTGTTAATCAGATTTTCTGTGCTTAGCAATGTTTATGCTTACCTGCTTAGTAGATGTTGGCCCAGGCATATCAAAGGTTACACAGGTTAGCATGGTTAGGAGCCATTCAGAATAGTCAATGGTATTTTTTTATTTATTTATTTTTTTTTTTGGGGGGGGGGATCAAATGTTTCTAACATCAGTAGCTGTGGACAAAATTACGTAGAAGACTGCACATATTTTTTCTAATTTTATTTTAAAATTGTATAATTTGCTTTGACATTTTTATAACCGCCCACTGGTACTCTGATCGTCTATGCTTACAGGTGTTCCCTCAACCCAATGCCCAGACACAGAGCCGAGGCTGGTACTCTAACATGGTGACTAAGCTAGGGTCCAACCAAGAGCAGCAAGTGCAGCGTCAACCACAACAACAACAACAACAACAACAACAACAACAACAGCAGCAGCAGGTTAGCAGAAGTAAGAAACAACCACTGGCGCAGACTTCTTTAAAAGGAGCCATCAACTACAGGTATGGAATTAAAAGCACTGGACACCTTTGGTAATTGTCAAAGACCAGTCTTCTCACTTGGTGTATGCTTAAAATAACAAACCTGTGAAAATTTTAACTCAATTGGTCGCCGAAGTTGTGAGATAGTTATGGAAGAAAAGACACCCTTGTCACACAAAGTTGTGTGATTTCAGACGCTTGAATTTAAGACCTCAGCTGAGGCCTCGAATTCAATTCAAATAGTTTAGTGAGAAATTAATTCTTTCTCAAAAACTGCGCTACTTCAGAGGGAGTCATGTTTTATTTTATCAAAAGTTCTCTATTGCTCGTAACAAAATAAGCTTTTATGCTAACAATTATTTTGAGCAATAACCATTAGTGTCCATGGCTTTAAGCCTACAAAAAGAAAGGCAACTCAATGTTGCATTTAATTGACCCTTAAACAAATTTATTTGACATCAGGGTTGCGATTTTGAGGTTTGAGGTTCCAGTTTTTATTTTTGATAGTTTTTACCTTATATACCGATTCGAGGAAGAGATCTATCGCCAGGTCTTTGCCAACTTATATTTTTATTTATTTATGTATTGTTATGTTTATTTATTCATTTTGATTTTCCAAAACCACCAGGGCTGCCCTAGAACAAGATAACGGTTTCAAGCAAACCAGTGATCAGAAGTCCAATAAACAAGCTACTCCCGCACCCATGACGATCCTGACTCGATCGGGGCCCAAACTGATCTCACGATCACCAACCAAAGATCCTCAAGGTAGGGCCATTGATAAGCAACTGAGGCACCAAGGCAAGGATCAGATGGATAGGATTGAAAGTAAACCAATGCCGCAGACGCCACAGGGTCAGACACAACGACAAAACTCTGATGCAAAGTCAGCGTCAAAGGGCGAAGTCAGCGTGGATGCTCGAAGTGGACGCCACATCCCTAAAGAAACTTCAAAACTTCAACAGAGCGCCCCCGTTAGTGAGGTGGACGAGTTCGCCGATATGTGGCGTAACCTGCAGAAGGGAGCCAGTAGCAGCGGTGCCTCGTCGCCGTTCACCGAAGACGCCTCGACAGACAAGGATGATGAGCGGAATGTAGAGAGCGACGACCTGACGTCTCCGTTCGCATCCGGGATTCAGACACCGCTCTCCGAAGAGGATTCAGAAAGCGGTCCTTCCATCCAGATGCAGCTGGCACTGTCTGCATTGCCCAAGGTGGACGTCAACAAGCCTAGTTTGGCTGATGATAACGTGGGCGAAGATATTGTCTTGGAAGGCACTGAGGAGGACGAGGAAGTGGAGGAGTTTGAAATTGACGAAGAAGCTCGGATGACCCCGAGGACATACGCAAAGGTGAGTGTCATTGTCAACGTCATGGTCATTGACACTGCTATTGTCATGGTCATTGTCTCTGCCATTGTCACTGTCATGGTCACTGTAATCATCATGGTCATTGTCACTGTCGTTTTCACTGTCGTTGCCATGGTCATTGTCACTGTGAATGTCACTCTAATCGTCATGGTCATTGTCATGGTCAACAGTTCGTGCAGTTCGTGCACTCTGCACTAATACTAAAAACAGAAGCTCGGTGCCCTGACAATGTGTCAAAATTCACTAACGTATGCGCACCGTCATGTTCAAGACTAATGTACATGTAAGGTAACCCCTACCCCCGCTTACACCCATCCCAAAACCAACTGAATAAATACTTTATCTTGTAATCTTGCTAAGTATGAAGTCACCACCAGTAACATAATAATAATAATTTATTTTTGATGAAGCGTCTTACATTAAAAAAAATCTCAAAACGCTGTACAGAATTGTTTTACATATTATTAACATTAAGCTTAAAAGAGATAAGCAAAATACAGCAAGATACAATAAGACTGACAAATACAAACAACGAGATAAAACAACAACACAACAGATCGTAAACCAATACGAGTCAAACAACAATATCACACCACAAGAAAAGGCAATTAATAAAAAAAGATACAAAGATTCAAAGATAATGTCATTCAAAAAGAAATGTTTTGAGTTGAGTTTTAAAAATACCAAAGTTTACGATTTTCTTAAAATGAATAGGTTATTGACATTATTATCATTTATCCTCCTGGCCTAATGATTAAATAAGTTCATTTGTCTTGTAATCTTACTAATCAGTCTGGAACCGCTGAACTGTGTCGAATGTTAAACATCGCATCGATGTCCGGGAGTAATGCCGAGGCGCAAGATGATTTGATCATACCACACTCTGTCATCATCAAGGCTTCTTCAGGAACAAAGCAGTACGGCAGACCGCTTTCGTTGGACCAACTTTTCGCAGGTCAGATTTGTGGATGTTTCCGATCTATTTTCTTTCATAAAATGTAACGTACATGTACTCAAGCTAAGCAGTGTGTTTAAGCTTGGGTTAAACATGTAAGCTGCATGTGTCGAAAAGATCAATTTAGAAACTCATTCCGCGACAGTGAAGTTAATAACAGGAGAATAAGCAGGACAGTTCTTTTGAGAACTAAGTATTCTCCTGATTTTTTCAAAATCTACTCCGCGATAGTAGAATAAAAAGCAACAGTCTTGTGTACTCAACAACTTGGTACTAAATCTAAGCAATAATAGTAATTGATTTGAGCTCTAGATAAAGATTGTTATTATTATTATTATTATTTTTATTTATTCGGCCAAGATTTCAACAAACAGTACAAGATACAATATTACCGTACTAAAGAAATATAACAGTATAAGAAACAAGGAATGTAAACTTATGACACCTAGAACAATAGTATACCAATGATTGAATGAGACAGAGCACTGGCAATCAAGCAAGACAAACAAAAAACAGACAGGACAAGCCCATTCTAAGATGGCCAGGATGGCAGCTGCATGTAAATTGTATGTTGCATTCTATATTCTTTATGAAAACTAATGTTGAGTTGAACTGAGTTGAGTTGAAATGCTAAGTTGAGGGGAATGTGAACTTGCGGCCATGTTGAGTAATGATAGAGTTGTTCGTATGAGATATGCTTTTAGCCTGAAAGCCTGAAAAGATGTCAGGTCTCCAAAGATGCCACGACACCCACAGCAATAGCCCTGGTGTCATGTGCTTTTGCTGTGGCGCTCTCTGCAAGGTTCCAATACAAATTTACATTTTCCTCATAGAATTACTGTGGCCCTTCAAGAGTAAAGTTTAAAGGAACACGTTGCCTTGGATCGGACGAGTTGGTCTATAAAAAAGCATTTGTAACCGATTCGTTATAAAATGCATATGGTTGGAAAGATAATTTTAAAGTAGATTACAATGATCCACACAAGTTTGCCTCGAAATTGCGTGGTTTTCCTTTTACTGTGCGAACTAACACGGTCGGCCATTTATGGGAGTCAAAAAAAATGGCCGACCATGTTAGTCGACGAGGTAAAAGGAAAACCGTGCAATTTCGAGGCATGTTTTTGTGGATCTTTGTATTCTACTTTTACAGCATCTTTCTACCCATATGTATATTATAACAAACGCTTTTCAAAGACCAATTCAACAGATCCAAGGCAACGTGTTCTTTTAAGGCCTGAGATGTAAATTAGTTACACTTTCTTTCACAATTTTACTTTCAGGTGCTGTCAATACCCAGCCATCGCCCGGTACTTCACCTGTGCCCCTTACGCCTACGAACCCTAACCCAGTCAACATACCCGCTCTGCCACAAGGGGTACCACAAAGGGTACCACAAGGGGCGCCACAAGGGGCGCCACAAGGGGTAGCACAACCTACAGCATTCCATACACACCCTCAGCAACCCATGCCGATACCGAGCCATCACCACCCAAGAGATGGAAGAGGTAATAAAGCTCTAAAACTTTTGTCCATGTTTCAAGTTTATTACTTGAATTTTGGAATTTGAAAGTTGCATCCTCTTAAGGTGATCTCTCTCCAGTTGCTTCCTTTCTTGACGTAAAAGTCTTAACCGCAGTTTTGTGCTCTACTATCCTGGCTCACAAAACCTCCAAGCATGACGTGTTTATAATTTGTTTTTACTCTTTCAGCAATGTGTACTAAGCACTGTATACTGAGTACTTTCTAGTCGCTTCCTTTCTTGACGTAAAAGTCTTAAGCGCAGTTTTGTGCTTTACTATCCTGGCTCACAAAACCTCCAAGCATAATGTGTTTATAATTTGTTTTTACTCTTTCAGCAATGTGTACTAAGCACTGTTTACTGTGTACTTTCCCAAGCTCTGTGAAAAAAATAATCCTCTGGCAAATAACTTGGGTGGGATACAAACCTACGACATTGCTAGAGCACATGTCTTACCACTAGACTGAGCTAGTCCATTAGTTAGAGGCAGTTTGAATCTAATGTGTAGCCCTGGGTACTGCAATCATTTAACAGATGTTATTAACGTGTTTGTAATTTTAAGTGTTATTTCTTTTTTGCGTTTAGGCCCGATGTCGCCTGGTAGAGGTGGTCCAGCTAATCTGAGTAACTCCAACGCAAACCCACCTCAGCCAATCCACCTTCATAGACAGCCTACACATCCCACCAACCTAGTACCTGTATCCATGTCCATGGGACCCCCACTTCCCACTGGGCAAGAGGGATTCCAAAAAGGAACCCAGATGATCCCAACGAGGGCCTTTCCAGCCCAGCAAATGGGCTCAATATCCCAGAGTGGTGTCTCTCCCCGACTCTCCCCCGCCCACTATCTAGCCCAATCCCCGGGTACCCAGCCCTCATCAGTTGCTACCCAGCCTGTACCCGGTGGTGTTGTCATCATACGCCCAGGGGTACAGCGAGTGATGCAGCAACCAGGCTTTGCAATGCACCCCGGTGTGCAAATGTCCGCTGACCAACAAGTACCACCATGGCAGCAGGTTATAGTGTCCCACCATCAAGGCAAGCAGCAGTCGTTTCAGCCTCAGGTACAAGCTCAAGCTGTACGGCTTCCAGGCCAGCATGTCATGCAAGTGGCCCCACATCAACAACCCGGTAATCAACCTCAGATGAACCAGGAGATTGGAGTCAAGCCCATTATGACCCAAAACATGCCCCGCCCAATGCAGTATCAAGCCCCACCCTCCTCCCAACAGCCTATCAACCCCGCCCAACAGAATGTGAATCCCGCACAACAAAACATTGGCCCAAGCCCACAGAACGTTGTCCTCGCCCCGCAAAATATTCCCCTTGCCCAACACACTATGATCCCCACCCAGCCAAACATGAACACTGCTGTACAAAACATGGGTCCCGCCCATCAAAACAGTTCCAACATTGTGAGAATGCAAGGACAACCTTTGAAGCAGATGTCCCAGCTAAACAGAAAACCACTAATGAGTATGACTCCGGGGATGACCGGTCAACCTCGTGGGCCGCAACAACACCTCCCTCAGAACTTCGGACAAAGTGGACAGTTAACACACCAACCTCCGAATGCTATGCAGGCTCTCTTAGCATGGTGCCAACACCAGAATCTAAAGTTTCCGATGTACAATTTCCAAAGGAACATGCAGACGGTGAGTCTTTCTTCTTAAAGATTTCTGAAACTTGGCCCCAAATTCATGGCACTGCTAACCACAGAATTGTTCACAAACAGCTCATAGAAATTTGCCTTAGAGCCACTTCCCAACAGTTATTTACCATAACTCTACACCTTCTTATATTTTGGGTGTTGAACAAAGACAACTTTACAAGAGCGGTATTTGAACCATCGACCATCGGATTAGCATGCTGACACTCTATACTTCTTCTCTATTTTGTCAATATCTTTGTTCTGGGTGACAGTCAGAAGGCATACAACTGTATTAAAGCTGTGGTGTGTTTACAATATAAGCTGAGAGGCAACAGCCAGGGTAGAGTGCTGGCACATTAATCCAGAGGCCTTTTGTCAAAATCCTGCTCTGGTCAATTTTATCTTTGTTCAACCAAAATCATTTGTTTTGGGTATGGTATTTTCTGAACTTTTCTAAACCTTGACTAAACAAAGTACAGACATTACATTTTGTTCACAATAATGGACAGTTTTCACAATTTGATTCAATCTATTCTAGGGTCATTGCAGAGGAATTGTTCAGCTTTCCAACGGTGTTCAAGTCGTAGGCCCAGACTGTCCTAATAACGATGTGGCTGCAGAAGCCGTAGCTCGGGCGACTATGGCTCAAGTGGTAAGTAGCCCCTAACACAACCTTTTTCCCTGGGGAGATCGATCTTGCCGCACCAATTTCCGGGCAGGCTTTGCTCACTCATAACCCCTGGAGTTGGTTCAGAAAAATGTGGCAGAATCTGTCCCAACTTAACGAGGCCCATTGCTGATCCACTTTACACGCTCGTTCATGTATGGTTGCCTGCAAAAGAGGAAAAATTTCACCGGTTTTAAGAGTCTGAAATTTGAAGCCATTGATAGACAGCTGTTGCTTATGAAGGCATTATCACTATTAATGAATTGTTCGTTTGTACATGTATCAAACAAATTGTTGTTTAATGACCTCCAATTAGACGCTTTAGGGACTTTAAAGAAAAAATTTAACTTATGTCCTGGAGCAAGATGCTTTACCATAACTGCTTTGTCCTTCAGGTGGAATACTAAATTGTACGTGTAGGTCCTGTTTACTAAGATTGGTAGTGCATGTAAAAAAAAAACAGAAGAAGTATCATCGAAGAGTAGGGGTTTACCCCAGTGTTTGTGGTTCACATAGCAAGCACCCTTGTGTACAGGTTTCTTGAGGCTTTGCAAGCTACAGTGATTAAATTCACTTATGAGACATCATTTCAAAAAATGTATAAAAGCCCAATAATGTAATCGTAATAAAATAATAGTAGTAAAAAAAAAGAAATTGAATTATTGTTTGTTTTTCTTGTAGACAAAACAGCAGCCCAGAGGTGTTTTTCAGCAGTTACGTCCAACAACGAGACCCCCAATGGGTGAGATCTAGTTACTTGTTCTTATCATTCTCAGGCCTGTGAAATTTCAGCTTTAAAGCGGATATCTGCTCTGTTATTGATCAGGCCGATTTTTCACTCGTTTTTTTTCTTCTTTTCATAATTTTGTTTGTTCCTTCCTTTTATATAAGCTTTGCAACAATAATGTACAACTACAATAATGTGGCATAAGCCTAGTTACTGGATTATTGGGGTGCCCCTATTCGACCAGCGTAAATGTGTGACGCACGCTCACTTGTCAATACACGATCATTCTTACATCATAATGTGTTTCAGCTCTTTTTTTAAGGGGCTACTCACTGGCCATCCGTGCTTGTTTTTTACAACTCTGTACTCTACATAAAGAAAGTCTGGTTGTTCCATGTTATTCCTTTTCACCAGTGGATTTTAATCTTTAAATCAGACCATGAACAAGCCAGCAGTGCTGCTGTTTGCCCCGAGCAGATTAATTACTCATCCCCTAAGTTTGATTACCAAAGTAATAACAACACGAACACACTCACTCAAAAGGATGTTTAGTTTCCAGATTTGTTCGGCCAAACTCGGAAATTCACCCAACTTCTCGTACTTATAAAAAACAAAAGACTAAATTGGTTCTTTTTTATTGTTCTTTCCAACAGGGATGAACCAGCAACAGGGAGTTATGTTTCACGCATCCGGAGCAAATCCGTTTGTGCCTCTACAGGTAGGAATATAACCTCATCATGTCTTGGCAGTTTTCTTATCTTATATTTCTTTTATGCTACTTTTTTTGAAAATTTAACCAAATGCAGGAAACATACATGATATAATTGTCAAGACGTAGTACAGGATTAATGCCCTTGCTGGGGTCTAACAATGGAAAACGTGCACTTGTCTGCATGCCACAATGGGTGTAGCCTGATCGTCGAACATCAAACTACGAGGCTTGTGAATAACCAGATACCAGCCTGCCCGGATGTTGCTAGATGTACCTTCGACCTAGCATTCATTTGACACAGAGATTCACAGTAAATTCACATGTGCATCTACACATAGTGAATAAAACAACCTTGTGCACAACATTATGCGCACATACTCTGCTTGCAGACGGTTGAAAGTGCAAGCGGACATTACACCACCTCCAACCAACCAAAACACAGATATGGAAAGCTTGCATCACTGCACGTCTATCCAATGAAACCATTTTATCCATTGAAATCATTGGGTCTGTAAAACCAGTGCCTGTCTTCTCCCACAAGGATAATACATGAGTCGGGGGTGGATTTAACAAAGAGTTAGGACTAGTCTTATCTCGAGTTAGGACCAGTTACTCGTCCTAACTTACGACTATCCATGCAATTTGTATATCTCCTAGGGCTAGTCCTAAGTTAGGACTAGTCCTAACTCTTTGTGAAATCGACCCCTGGTCTACCAGCAAAGAGGCATAAAGTCATATTTTTAAAACTGAGGTTTATTTAATATTTCCATGAGATCTACAGTTCATGATTGTTTTCGTTTGTTGCCATTATTGTCACCAGGTAACAAAGCAACTCAACACACCGAGCAAGTCCCACCCAGCCTTTGATACAGAATCATCCCCAGCCAGAATTATCCCCCATCCACAAATGGAATATCCCACCTCTGTAGGCCCCTCTGTACCTCAAACGGACTCGGCAGCCATGCCAACTAACCAGTCAGTGTTTGTGGAGAATCCCAGGCTTAGGTCAAGGGGGATCAGTGACCCCCCTGTCATAGGAATAGAACAGACCCAGATGTTAGAGGTTGATCTATCCCAGGGAACAGACCATTCGAAGAAACAGGTGTCAAATGCAGCTGCCGTCAAAACTCGCAGGGGCTCCTCTAAAGCAAAGCTTGCAATCAACTTTGGGAGTAAAAATTAGCTTTACATACATTAAATACATCCCTTGGGGTCATAGGTGAAGTAAGGGTCAAAGGTGAAGAAGGGGTCAGAGTGGAGTACCAGTAAGTTTAAATAATTAAAGTGATTTTTAACAGAACAAAATGTAGTTTTTAATCTAATGTTTTAGCTAGCATATTTGATTTAGCCATCACAGTCTCAATATTATTGGCAAAGACACTTTGAAAAAAATGAAAAATATCAAAGCCTTGAAATGTTTTGCCTAAGACTGTTGAGATTTTTGAATGTTTTTTTGTTTACTTTCAACTTTGCCGTTTATGAAAGGCTTTAAAATGTGACTTAATTAATGTATTTTAATTTTTTAAATTGTAAGAAGTAAACACTTTATGTTTGTTTAACTTGATGAGCTGTTTTAAGTTTTTAGTGTACAGAGCAGCGTAACCAAAAACTGTAGTCGTTGGCGCTTGCTGAATCTTAATGACCAAAGCTTGGCAAACCTTTATCTGCCATTGAACCTAACTTACTATTTTACAGGGAGTTCTAAGGGCCAACTAAGTTGAATTTGGAATGACTTTAAATCTTTATCAAGTAATACACCACAGGGAAACTGACTGGGTAAATCCAATTTGGGGTTGAGCCAAGAAAAATTGACTTATAACCGGGACTTGAACCTGGGACCTCCGGATTGATGTGCCCTTGCTCTACCAACTGAGCTACAGCTACGGCTACGGCTAGATTTCTGCATCATCATGCGTTGAGGTATAGGACGTCCTTAGCAACACACATAGCAACAGCCGTAGCCATAGCTGTAGCCACCAATTCGAAATCAGCCTAGCTTAGTTGGTAGAATGCCAGCATGTAATCTGGAGGTCACAGGGTCAAGTCGGGTCAAAGTTTACCATTGCTCTATTATGGTTGATATGATTGTGTGTTTTGTAATATCCATACCATATAAGGTCACTGTGGCTTGTTAATTTAAACTTGTGCCCTTACTCTACCAACTGAGCTATCTAGCTTAGTTGGTAGAGTGCCAGCATGTAATCTAGAGGTCACAGGGTCAAGTCAGGTCAGAGTTTACCAGTGCTCTATAATGGTTGATATGATTGTGAGTTGTGTCAAGTTTCACATAAAGGTCACTGTGGCTTGTCAATTTAAACTTGGCCCCATTTCATAAAGCTGTTTAGCAGAAAATACTGCTTAAACAATTTCTTTGCTAAGCGATGAAATAGTGGAGCACCATGCAGGTTGCAATAATCTAAACTTTATGGAAGGTTGACTGGTAACCTGTTTTTGCTAAGCAAGGTTTTCCTGTGCTTAGCGGCTTTTGTGGTTGAGCGGCTTTATGAAATTGAGCCCTAGTGTCAAGGGGTTTAGCTCCTTGGTTTTCATAAATTGTTGTGTTTTATTCAAATGTGTATGAATGCCTCACATGTAATGTAAAGAAATAGGTCTGCATGTAATAACATGCATGTTTAAGTAGGGTTCTAAACTTAAAGGCAATGGACACTTGGTAATTACTCAAAATAATTATTAGCATAAAACCTTACTTGGTAACAAGCAATGGAGAGTTGTTGATAGTATAAAACATTGTGAGAAATGGCTCCCTCTGAAGTAATGAAGTAACGTAGTTTTTGAGAAAGAAGTAATTTTCCACAAATTTGATTTTGAGACCTCAGAATTAGATTTTGAGGTCTTGAAATCAAGCATCTGAAAGCACACAACTTCGTGTGACAAGGGTGTTTTTTCTTTAATGAGATATGTTTTATGCATATGTTGAGATACACCAAGTGAGAAGACTGGTCTTTGACAATAACCAATAGTGTCCAGTGTCTTTAATAAATTATGGTGGGAAAACATCTACATAGGAACTAAGGTTAACTACTAACTGAAGAATTTGTATCAAACCTTGTGGCAGGTAATGAATAGGTACAAAAAAAGTAACGCAGAAAATCAATGTTTTAATAGGGAAATTTAATAAGAAAGAGTAATAAATGTCTTTTTATGAAGGCGAATTGATAAAAAATATGGTGTTCTTTTTTCTTTCATTTAATAAGTAATAGGCCATAAACAGCCACCCCGGTATGCTTCCCCGAACTTTTTACTCCCTCAATTACCCCTAACTGTGATCAGAAATGTGAAGAGCTCTACAAAAAGTAGTCACTTGTTGCACAACCTCTTCCAGTATAGGGCTGTTGAGTGATCTGATGGGAGGGTGAAAAAATGATGACTATTTGTTTTTTATGTGGTTTTATGCTTCTTTACTATGGTCCATTATTTTCACATTATTATTTTTATTAATTAAAAACTTTATCGAAAAAGGTGATATGTACTTTTTGTTCATGCCTTAGACATCAATAGTTGATGTAGTTGATGTTTTTATTACATAGGCTGTTTCCCCAGTATGGGTAATTTTCAGATTATAACAAAATCTATTTTCTAAAAAAAAACAATAAGTTAATTATTGAGTTTTATACATGGCTGAAAATAGCCCACCTTGTTGAGCTGTAATGGCTCCGCTTTAAGCCATTAACAGCTCAACAAGGTGGGCTAGAGGCTGAAAAGAGCATACAACAAACTTTTATTTTGACATATCTTACACACTTGTGTAATGTTTGGTTCAAAAGTTACGACCTGTGACTCTTTTTTACAGCGCCAAACACAAAATAATTCATCACACTCTTCAAAAAGAATTAATTCAACCCGAACCCAGGCCCCGCCACTCCCCCCATCCTTCCCCTGCCCAAGCCAAAAATATCAAACACTTATCTTCAACAATGAATCCCCGTTTAACAAAATGTTCATTCAATAAATGCCTCGTGGTTTTTAGTAGGCCCTACTACTACTACTACTACTACTCATTTTTCAAGCAGGTTGCACCTCACTTCTGTCCAAAAGTCGATGTTTTGAAATTAACTGCTGGTAAAAAAACGAAAGCACGTGGGTTTGTTTATGAAGTGCGCCCTCCATAGTCCAATCTAAGGACAGTTTCCAAAACAATGGAGGGAGGTTTGACATCTGACAGGATGGGACGTCTATCTACCAATTTCGTTTTGCTGTTTTGTCTCTTCAAAGACCGTTTATAATGCTTCATCTTTCGTTCATCTCTGGCGGGTAAGTTGCTCCATATTCTAAAGGTATTCTGATGAGTCTTTATTGTTACTAATTGATGATTTCTTGGTGTGTTTGTGTAGTTGACAGTGCACTCTTTTTTCAATAGTTTATAGTGTGTCGTTGAATGTACACACGTACTGTACATGTTTACATCTTTATGTACGGTGTGTTGTGACCTGTGTTTGCCGTGTGCATGTTTGTATTACCTATTAGGCGGCACTCTACTTGATGTGTCCTTCCTTGACACCTGAGTGAAATTGCTCCTTGGCTTCTTGGCTTATTAAGAAACTTGCTTTTAAAAAGTACGTATAGCCGGTGTGGCACTGGCCATTGGTTTGGCTATGATGCTGGCCATTGGTTTGGCCATGCTGGCAGAAGATTCTGTTTCCCCGGCCCAGAGATTCGGTCGCCTCAAAGTCAAACTTCTCTTTGTAGCACCCTCTTTTGGCTTACATGATTGCTTTTAAAAAGTACATAGCCGGTGTGGCAGTGGCCATGATTCTGTTTCCCCCGGTCTGGAGATTCGTTCCCCTCATATTGTTATTGGCAAACTGTACAAACTTCTTCTGATAGTGATAGCGCCCTCTTTTGAATCATCCTCTTTCAGCCCATGTTAATTTCCCATAATTATGGGGAACAGAATCTCTGGCGAATAGAATTCTTTGAAACACCGGCAGCAACTTAATCTTTATCTGTTCAGAAAACATGCAAAGTGTCAATTGAACAGTGGTCAGTATAGACTTAGACAGTGCAAGTCTTGCGACTTTTGGGACTGATATAGTGTACGTGTGGGACCATGGGGTAGATTTCACAAAGAGTTAAGACTAGTCTCATCTCAGGATTAACTAAGCTTTTGATATCTCGTAGGAGTAAGTCTTAAGTTAGGACTAGACCCAACTCTTTGTGAAATCGACCAATGGTCCCACAAATGTTTGAATGTTCGTGAGACTTGCACGATCTATACAAAAGTTTCAAAAAGGTGTCAGAATATTGCCGGCTGGATATGAAATTTTTTCCTTTGTATAACAGTGGGTTTAGAGGTTTCGCCAACCTTTTGTTACCTTTTATCTCCACATACCGTATTCCCTGGTTTGCTTTAAAATGACTACTCCTTTTACAAGTTTTTGTTTCACTTTGTTTAGGGTGTGAGAACTTCTCAACCAGTCAACCAGCACTTTTCCAACATGGATGCTTAGTTTCATCTCTGAGTTGTGATATGGAGACTGGGAGGCTGAGTCAACCAGCATCTCTCCAACATGGATGCTTAGGTCCATCTCTGAGTTGTGACATGGAGGCTGTCAGAACTGCCTACCAGTCAACCAGCACCTCTTCAACATGGATGCTTAGGTCCATCTCTGAGTTGTGACATGGAGGCTGGGAGAACTGCCTACCAGTCAACCAGCATCTCTCCAACATGGATGCTTAGGTCCATCTCTGAGTTGTGACATGGAGGCTGTCAGAACTGCCTACCAGTCAACCAGCACCTCTTCAACATGGATGCTTAGTTTCATCTCTGAGTTGTGACATGGAGGCTGTCAGAACTGCCTACCAGTCAACCAGCACCTCTCCAACATGAATGCTTAGTTTCATCTCTGAGTTGTGACATGGAGGCTGGGAGAACTGCCTACCAGTCAACCAGTACCTCTTCAACAAGGATGCTTAGCTTCACAAAAACTGAGACCCTTGTGTAGCCAAAATGGACATTAAAGAGGTAATGTTTCCCTTTTTTTAGTTTGAGGAATTAAGAAGAAATTTCACTTCGGTTTATATTTCAAGAGAAAATACATATGAGGATTGAATTTTTTCAGGGTATGTTCAGTTTTGTGCGAATTGAAAAAATATGATTATTTCGCCATGACTAAACATTTTGTTGGGATTATACGCTGAGAAACATATTTTAGTTTTGCTTTGAGACTGCTGTTATCAGATTGAGGAATAAAATATAAATCTCACCTCAGTTTACAAAATTTCAGGACGTTTTTAAGTTTGATGCCAAGTGATCCAATAAATAATTTGGCCTTGCCTATCCATAACATTTCATTGAGACTAAATTTTGTTTTAGTTTGAGGAATAAAAAATCTCAATTGGTTTAAATTTTAAGCTATAATATTTTTGAGTAATGTATGCTTCCAGGAAATTTTCCTTTTGATGGAAAGTAAAAACAGATGATTATTTGGCTTTGATTTGAATGTTGAGAGAAAAATTTTTTTCCCACATTTTTGTTAGTTTGAGGAATAAAAAAGGAAATCTCACTGTATTTTCAGTTTGATACAAAGTGACAATAGATTATTTGGCTGTTACCTGACTGTTGAGAAAGATGTTGTGTTTTGCTTTAAAACTGCAAAAGAAATCAGTTTGAGGGATAAAAAAGAAATCTCACTTGGTTTAAGTTTCAAACTATGTTTTTGATGCAGGACCTGTGTTGAACAAAGACTAATTTACTAACGGGGCTCGAACCAGCTGCCTCCGGATAAAAAACCTGGCACTCAACCAACTGAGCTATCTGGCCCTACATATTTGCAATCTCCCTATTTGGGCAATACCTTTTTTGTGTGGTTTATTTTTTTTTAGAAACACATTTTATTTCATGCATTCTTTCAGTTTGATTCCAAGTGAAATTGATTATTATTTGCACCCACAGCAACATCTGATTCCTACATGGACATCCACTTCAGACTCCTACAAATACAGCAACATCTGATTCCTACATGGACATCCACTTCAGACTCCTACAAAGACAGCAACATCTGATTCCTACATGGACATCCACTTCAGACTCCTACAAAGACAGCAACATCTGATTCCTACATGGACATCCACTTGAGACTCCTACAAATACAGCAACATCTGATTCCTACATGGACATCCACTTCAGACTCCTACAAAGACAATTTCGATCACCGTACAACATCTGATTTGTGTGGATTGTGTAGTAAAGAGAATCTTTTAGTCAAAGAAAAGAGACTCAAGAATAATAACCACAAATTTCTGATCTAGGAATTTTGTGTGGAAGACACCAGACAACTACCCCCCCCCCCCAGCTTGAAGGTCCAAAACATGTCCTCAAGTTTGTGATGGATAATAATTTGTTTTTTCACAACGTGATTTGTAATCTTTCAACGGCAAAGTATTCCTTTGGCTTTTTTTAACAAAATATTTTTTTGTTTTAATTTATATACAAAGTTATACAATAAATTAACTGTGAAAATTTCAATTAAAAGATGGTCACTTTTTTTAAATGTCCCTGGCAATCCCAAGCGAACGTGTCGTAATATGCAGGACTAAATAATCCCTAATAAAATACACAATCTCAGAACCATTACTGCAGTAATGCTTCTCAGATTCAAATTTTTGGGAAAAAAACTGAAACACAATGTTTTTCAAAATGCTGCTTTCTACAAAAATTACAAAAGTTGCTAATTAAAGGCAAGGTACATATTTGGTAATTGTCAAAGACCAGTCTTCTCACTTGGTGTATCCCATCATAACCATAAAATAACAAGCCTGTGAAAATTTGGGCTCAATAGGTCATCGAAGTTGCGAGAAAATGATGAAAGAAAAAACACCCTTGTTGAGCGAATGTGTGTGCTTCAGGTAGGAATACAAGACTTCTTAGCTAGAAGTCTTCTAATATTTGAGTGAGAAATTACCTCTTTCTCAAAATCTGCGCTACTTCAGAGTGAGCCGTTTCTCACAATGTTTTACACTATCAACGGCTCTCCATTACTCATTACCAAGTAAGTTTTTATGATAATGTATGTTTTGAGTAATTACCAAACGTGTACCGTCCCTTTTAAAGGCAGTGACACTATTGGTAATTACTCAAAATAATTATTAGAATAAAACCTTAATTGGTAACAAGTAATGAGGAGAGGTTGATAGTATAAAACATTGTGAGAAACTGCTCCCTCTGAAGTGCCATAGTGTTCGAGAAAGAAGTAATTTTCCACGAATTTGATTTTGAGACCTCAGATTTAGAACTTGAGGTCTCGAAATCAACCATCTAAACGCACACAACTTCGTGTTACAAGGGTGTTTTTTTTATTATTATTATCTCGCAAGTTTGATGACCGATTGAGCTCAAGTTTTAAATGATAATGTTCAAACTTAAGAATTATATATTTGTTCAGAATCCCTACTAGGATAACATTTTCCCACGTCAGAGTGTTAGTAGTTAATTGATGTCAATAATTCACTGGTAAAAAGTTGATTGTAGATATTCTAGATTTAATTAAGAATGAACGATTAACGTAAACTTATGTTATAGCATTGAGACTTTATTGTAATTCTGCGCTATATTAAAAATGTTCATTATTATTACCGTAATAAATAAAAATGCTATACTATTAATCTAAACCTGTTTTTGTCTGATTGTCATTATTTTGTTGCCAAACCTGTATTTATTTGTTTAAAAAGATTTATTTGACTTCATAAAACAAAACAAAAACGTGCAAACCGTGCAATCCCTGTATTCACATTTTATAAAATAAAACAATTAAAATTAAAAATTAATTAAATTGTGTATTCAAATGAAACAGACAAACAAGTTTATGTTTCCTTGTGGCCGTGTAGACTTTGACTGGTAGTCTTGATTCAAGAATTTTATCCTTGAGAGAGCGCCCTCTTGTGGCAATATTAATTACTTACGGGAATAATAATTACATATTAATTAATATTGCCACAAGAGGGCGCTCTCTCGACGACTGATCCAGAGACTGACCGCTAATGTGTAGTATAGGCATATACAGTGTGTACGTCAAACTTCGTTCTAATGTTTACCACCTAAAAAAATTTTTTTCAAACCCGGAAGACGCCATAGCCTAGCGGATAAGGAGACGGCTTTGGAGGACTACACTGGAGACATCTGTGCGGGTTCGAGCCCCGGCCAGGACACCACCACCATGGAGACACCAGAGGAACGCCCACGGACCCCGGACCACGACGAGGAGGCAACATGGCGGAGATACACCAGGGGGAGGCGTGGACCCGGAGAGAGAGAGAGGGGGGAGAGGTGGACCGGGCAGAAGGGGAAGTGGAGACGAGATTTTTTTTTTAATTAAATTTTATTTAATTTTAATAAAAAAAAAAATAAAAAAGTCAAAATTAACGGTGAATGGTTTTCTTAAAATCGCCTGAAACGTACGCTCGTTAATTTTTTTTTTTTTCCATAAAGGAAAATCCAAAATTGTAAAAACTTGCAAAAATCACCACTGATTTTTTCGTTTTTTTAATTTCATTTTCTTAAAATCGCCTGAAACGCATGCTCGTTAATTTTTTTTTCAATCAAATTTTTTTGGGGAAAAAAAACTTGAAAATCACTGAAAATTACCAAAATTGAGAGTAAAAACATTTAAAACACCCTTAAAACAGTGCGTGATACACTCCAGGATATCCCTGTTGACATTCTACATGTAATAGACATTCTGGTGAAAAACAAACTTACAGGAAAGTGTCGTATTAATAAATATTGCTTAAAATTACTCTAAGTTGGCACTTAGCGTAAGTTGTAGGTGCTTTAACTCTTTAATTTTAACAATTCAATTGCACAGAACACATCGTTCGTGACTTCTAACCTTCAAACTTCTTATTATTTTAAGTATTACACTCAGCCTAACTGTGAATAACGAAGCTGGCATATTAAAAGCTGTTGTTTAAAAGGGGCATTCACACACATAACCTTGATATCAGCTAAGTGTATACACATAATACATGTATAGGAGAAATCAAACAAGTGTGTGAAGAAATTAGTCTGACACCTACATTAAGAACTAGTGTTGTATTACCACTAAGAGACTTGGAACCAGACTTCAAAAGATGGAGCAAAAATTGTATGGGAGCTTACAAGGACCATCTGCATTGCCAACTTTCCATATTATATAGATCAGAAAATCATAAAAAAATACTATAACTATTTATTTTGGGGTTCTCATGGATTTGCGAAATCTAGTTTTTCAAGATAAAATGGTAAAAAGGTACAGTACTGTACTTTCACTACTAAGAATAAAACTTTATGGAAATGCAGATGTTCACTCCAAGTTTCCATATATTTGAAATCCATTAAAACCAAAGGCCCTGCACAGTTCGTACAATGTTTTACAGATAAATATAATCACGTGCGATACAAATACATCAAGTTTACCACATATAAATATCAAACTAAGTATTTAAAACATTTTTCAAACTCTGACATCTGTGTAAAGTTAAGTTTTAAAACTGTACATGGTAGCCCATATGTTGCATGATTGCTCACTACACTGCTTTGGTATTCAGTAAAAAATGTTAGTCGTAGCTAGTAGCCCTTTGTTTTCTTCATTTCATTACCCATTTTTCAGGCCTGATGCTTCATTCTTGTAAGGGCCAGAGTCTGAGGGAAATTTGAGTTAGTACCAGAACATTTCAATGGGCACCAAGGCAATGACCAATGCTGTGTGCATGGAGGCAATTGCTGCGTAACTTGTCACTGCAAAGTATCAGGCCTGATGATTCAACAGAGCTACAAAATGTACACAACAATATTCAGCAAAGTTTTCACTTCATAACAAAAACAGCCACATAGGGCTGTTCATGGTAAAGATCTGTTTACGCAGTACACTGTGGTTTGAATAAAGTTCATAGCTTTTGAAATAAATAACAACTTTGTTTCAGTTGTAAACAGTAAAGACTGATGTCCGAGTGGTTTTATAAGAGTCCATGTAAACAGACCTTTTTACAATGAATAAACCTCTCTACGTGCTATCCATGTATGAGTGTATAAGACAACAAAGATCTGCTTAAGAAATAAAGGACTTTCAATTTTTAACGCTACAGCTTTGTAAGTTTTGTTTAACAACAAGGACTCATTTCCAAGTGGTGTCTAAGAGTCTATGTAAACAGATCTTTTACAGTAGGTAAAATTCACTACTTGAGACGTACCTTAATATCCACTATAATGTTTTCCGCGAATAACTAACAAAGTTGAACTGAGGAAGCTTGAGACGCTGAGAAGATGACGTATTGGAATTCATGATGATGCTGCAATCTCATGGGCTCTCTTCAGTCAAGCTGATGCATCTTTCATATCAAGGCTTATCATCTTGAGTGTTCTATAAACAACATTTCAAAGCACAAATTAATGCATGAACTACATTTCATTCATAATGGACCAAGACATGTCTTTTGGAAAACAGATCACATGTTTGGGTTAATAAAGTTTGAAGAAGGGTACACGATGTTGTCCTGTATCCAGATTAGAAAAGAGGCATCACATTACAGATATAGATTTGAAGTAAATGTAAAAGAGGTTATAATATTGGGGAGGGTTTAGGATAGCAGATAGCAGAAAAGATGGATGCATGTTTTGGGTTGATACAGATTTGAAGTAAAATGGGTAAAATGCTAGGGGCAGGTTATGAATGGCAGACAAGGGGGTGTTTGCTTTGAGTTGAGAGGGGTAAGTTGTTGGAGGTTGGTCCTGAATGACAGACAAGAGGGGTGCTTGTTTTGGGCTGTTTTGGGGTAAGTTGTATTGGCACTGAACATGACAGACAAGGAAGGTGTGAGATTTGGGTTGATATAGAAGGGGTAAATTGTTGGGGTTGATACAATGGTTATAGATGAAAGACAAGGGGGTGCTTGCTTTTAGTAAGAGGGGTAAGTTGTTTGGGACTCGCACCGAATGGTAAACAAGGGGGTGTATAATTTGGTATGATATAGATATGAAGTAGATGGGGATAAATTATTGGGGTTGGTCCAGTGGCCCTGAGTGACAAAAAAAGAGGGGGGGGGGGGGGTGATTTAGGTTTATATAGATTTGAAGTAGAAGAGGTAACATGTTGGGGGTTGGTCCTGAATGATAGAACATACAGTGGTTTATGCCTGAGTGTGATTGTGATACAGTATGAAGTTAAAAGAGGTAAACTTTTGGGGTGGTTCCTGAATGAAATACGAGAGGGTGAACTTTGGATCGATACAGATTTTAAGGAGAAAGGTAACCTATTGGGAATGGTCCAGAAATGCCAACAAGTAGGGTCTGATTTGGGGATTTAAAAAGTAGGGGTAAACTAAAATGTTTACAAGACAAGACAGGGGTGGCAAGACAGTTGGCTGATTGAACTGAAGGAAAAGGGTTAAAAAGTGTTGGCAAGTCCAAAATGGCATAGAAGTTTGGTGCATACTTTGGATTGAAAATGTAAAAATCAATGTAGAGGTACATACCTTCTCATCATGGTTTTGAATAAACAAGTTGAACTGAAGTAGCTTGAGGCAATGGGAAGATGATTTGGTTTCATGATGATGCTGCATCTCAGGGCTCTCTTCAATTAAGATGCCACATCACTTCTTCTAAGGCTTGCCATCCTTTCAAGAGTGTTCTAAAATCAGGAATTAAAACCACAATGTTAATTACAAATGAAACAGTGTGTTCACTGCTCACTAAAATTCTATTGGTTAGGTGGTTCTAAAAGAGGGATGCATATTTTGGATGACAACGGGTTGGTTGCAAATGGGTCCTCTTTGGGGGGAACCCTTTGAGTGCTCCTACAAAGGAGGATGTATCATTTGGGAAGGCTCTTTCCAAAGAGGATGGATGCATTTGGGATTCATACGTAATTGGGTGGGTCCTTATTGTGGGCAGGGGGTGGGGGGGGTGGTGCTTCAAGTGAACGATGAGAGGGGTGGATATTTGGGATTGATGTTGGTTGCAGGAGGTAAATGGGTCAACAATGGGGGCGGATCTAAGTATGCTGAGAGGGGGAGGCATTGTTTTGACTGATTACACAAGGTTGTGGGTGGATCAACATTAGCAGAAAAGGGGATGAATTTTTAGCTATTTTGATATTTGTTGGCAGATTATCAGAGGATGATTCAAGGTGCAGTACAGAGCACAGAGGAATACCCACGAGGGAGGACCAAATGGGTCCATAATTAAGCGAGGCGGTCGGGGAGAGAAGAATTGGAAGAAAAACAATTCTGGTGGAAAGATCATGACAAAATAAAATACTTCTTTGAAACTCACCATCATATTTAAAGAGGTAGGGCGTGGTCCAAACTGATGATTCTTCATCCACGTGTATTCTTGGATGGTTAATGGTTGATGAGGATTCATTCCACAGATGATTCAAATGGTTCAATGCCAAAACCGAAACTAACACATCTAGAGAGAAAAAGGATAAACAAATAAAATAAGCATCTGATAATATGTAATGTCAGTTGATACATGGGGATTTTCCTTTTTAACACAAAATGGTGAGCAGTGATTTCTTTGAATCCCAAAGAGAAGACAGTTTCTCGTATAGAATCTTAGTCCTTCTTGCGTAAAACAAGTACATCTTGAGAGTTGGTCTTAGTGCTGGTATATGTCTCTGCACAAGTTGGTTCATGCACGAGTTAGCATGCGTACAAGTTGACCAGTATTTTTTCTCATACAGAGTAATATTTAGAGTTCCCGAGTACAGAGTATTGGATGTATGGAGGGCAGAACCCTCAACAAAACCCTCCCACTCCTTCCCAAATGATACAAAAACAGTGCACACAGGAATTTTATGGGCATGGCTTGAGTTTTTTTTAGGTTGCAATTGAATTGAATGATGAAACATTAAATAAATACTATCCTGACACTGTCACTTACACTGACTGCCAGGCCCACAATGTTGTGTTCTTACCGCACTTGCCCCGCCCCCTTCTTATCTGGTTAGGCCATTATAATTATATTGATTGGAACATGGAGGTAGACTACCTCCATGAATGATTGGAACGACACTCAAAATCTAAACTGACAACTCGTCAGCAAAAAATAAGATTACGAAAACAAACGTTAAATAATCACATTGAATAATTGGCACAAAAACGATCCCAAAATACTCCCTTCCAAATCTTCCTATTCAAGAAATACACGTCATGTTATGTGCTATACATTCTATTTGCACTATATAAATATTTTGGGATTAAAAAACGAGCACTTACATGAAATGTTTTGTGCTGAAAACATTTGATTTTGAAGACGATGACGGTGAGCAGACGACATTATTTTGCACTTTTGGTAGACGCCGAATGCGCATGTGCAAATCTGTTGCTGAAACAAAATGAAAGGGCGACCTCTATCGTCATAAAATTAACAGTCTGTCATTATTGCGTGGGGAAAACCCCGATGCAGTCAACATGGCGTTGACGACACACGTGGATTATAAACTGATCAACTTCAGACAATGTTTATTGCAAGACCATACGATTTCATAACCATAATGGATGTTCATCAAACCCGGAGTATCAACCTACACCCCCAGGGTAAGTTCCAGTATTCGTACTCAACTGTAAGCTATGTTGTTTGGGGATCAAAGTGTCCTGCATTTCACTTCAGTAAGTATTTGATCAATCAACAACAACAACAACGTCTGCGAAAGGTATCTCGCGAGTGGTTAGTTTACAAACTATAGTGTAGTAGGTAGGGTTATCTTGACCTTATAACACTGTCTAACATGGATTTTATCTGGCATTTTATTTTAGTCCTAGCTAGAAGTAGAACTGTACCGCGAACATCATATTGATTACATCATATCTTAAAAAAAAAACTTGTTTCCCTAGCCCTTCTTCACGTTTTGTGCACACACCACGTACCGCACTACAGTTCTTGTTTTGAAACCGGATCTGCCAAAATTATAGGCTCTGTGTTTCTTGGACTTGTGGTGATCTTGGGGTTGGCCAAGAGTATTTATTCCACACAATCTTTGTAGGAAACAAATCTGCCATTTTAGACCCGCCCCACCCCTTCTTCTTCATATCTCATAATCACCCCTCTTTTTGGCCATTGAGGACCCGCCCCCAAGAATTACCCATTTTACTTCAAATAAATCAATCCCTATGCACCCAACCTTTATGCCATTTTAGACCACCATCGACTGTTTACCCCTTCAACTTATTCCAAATACACCAGACTTTTTGGCCACCCAGGATATGCCCCTATAAGAAGTACCCATTTTATTTAAAATTATAAATCAATCCCAAATGCACCCCACTTTTCTGCAATTCAGGACCCATTTCCAACATTTTACCCAGGCTTTTAGTTCAAATTGGAATAAATCCAATATGCATCCCACTTTTCTGCCATTCAGGACCCACCCCAAACATTTTACCCCTTTTACTTCAAATCAGATTAAATAAAATATGCATCCCAATTTTCTGCCATTCAGGACCCACCCCCATTATTTTACCCCTTTTACTTCAAATTTGAATAAATCCAATGTGCACCCTACGTTTCTGCCATTCAGGACCCACCCCAAACATTTTACCCATTTTACTTAAAATCAGAATAAATCCAATACACACCCCACTTTTCTGCCATTCAGGACCCACCCCCATTATTTTACCCCTTTTACTTCAAATCAAAATGAATCCAATACACACCCCACTTTTCTGCCATTCAGGGCCCACCCCCAACATTTTACCCATTTTACTTCAAATCAAAATAAATCCAATACACACCCCACTTTTCTGCTATTCAGGACCCACCCCCAACAATTGACCCCTTTTACTTCAAATCAGAAAACAAATCCAATACGCACCCCAATTTTCTGCCATTCAGGACCCACCCCCATTGTTTTACCCCTTTTACTTCAAATCTGAATAAATCCAATATGCATCCCACTTTTCTGCCATTCAGAACCCACCCCAAACATTTTACCCATTTTACTTAAAATCAGAATAAATCCAATACACACCCCACTTTTCTGCCATTCAGGACCCACCCCCATTATTTTACCCCTTTTACTTCAAATCAAAATGAATCCAATACACACCCCACTTTTCTGCCATTCAGGACCCACCCCCAACATTTTACCCATTTTACTTCAAATCAAAATAAATCCAATACACACCCCACTTTTCTGCTATTCAGGACCCACCCCCAACATTTGACCCCTTTTACTTCAAATCAGAAAAAAAATCCAATACGCACCCCAATTTGCTGCCATTCAGGACCCACCCCCATTGTTTTACCCCTTTTACTTCAAATCAGAATAAATCCAATATGCACCCACTTTTCTGCTGATCAGGACCCACCTACAACATTTTTCCCATTTTACTTCAAATTAGAACAAATCCAATATGCAGCCCACTCTTTTGCCATTCAGGACCCGCCCAAGACATTATACCCATTTTACTCCAAATCAGAATAAATCCAATATGTACCCCACTTATAGCCGTTCAGGACCCACCCCAACATTTTACCCCTTTTACTTCAAATCAGAATAGATCCACTATGCACCCCACTTTTTTGCCATTCAGGACCCGCCTCAAACATTTTACCCCTTTTACTTCAAATCAGAATAAATCCAATATGCACCCCACTTTTCTGCCATTCAGGACCTGCCCCAAACATTTTACCCCTTTTACTTCAAATCAGAATAAATCCAATATGCACCCCACTTTTCTGCCATTCAGGATCCACCCCCAACATTTTACCCCTTTTACTTCAAATCAGAATAAATCCAATATGTACCCCACTTTTCTGCCATTCAGGACCCACCCCCAACATTTTACCCCTTTTACTTCAAATCAGAATAAATCCAATATGCACCCCACTTTTCTGCCATTCAGGACCCACCCCCAACATTTTACCCATTTTACTTCAAATCAAAATAATTCAATACGCACCCCACTTTTCTGCCAATCAGGACCCACCCTCAACATTTTACCCCTTTTACTTCAAATCAGAATAAATCCAATGCGCACCCGACTTTTCTGCCATTTAGGACCCGCCTCAAACATTTTACCCCACTTTACTTCAAATCACAATAATTCAATACGCACCCCACTTTTCTGCCATTCAGGACCCACCCTCAACATTTTACCCCTTTTACTTCAAATCAGAATAAATCCAATAAGCACCCCTCTTTTCTGCCATTCAGGACCCACCCCAAACATTTTACCCCTTTTACTTCAAATCAGAATAAATCCAATATGCACCCCCATTTTCTGCCAATCAGGACCCACCCCCAACATTTTACCCCTTTTACTTCAAATCAGAATAAATCCAATACGCACCCCACTTTTCTGCCATTCTAGACCAGCCCCACAAATAAGTACCACTTTTTCTTCAAATCTGTATATAAATACTATATGTATCCCACTTTTCTAACATTTCAGGACCCACACCCAACAGTTTACCCCTTTTACTTCATTCCCTACCAAGAAAAACCATTGCAAGAATTACAAGCCATATGATGACATATTATTATTGTGAATTTGTGTTTATTTATTGTTTTCTTGTGGGGGTACATCTAAGGATTTGCCTCATGATTACACTTTGGGGGCAAGGGGCAGCACAAGGCAAAGTTTTTAGTGGAGGGGGGAGGGGCCCGGATTCCTCTCTTCACAGATTGGTGATTTACGTGTAATTTTGTTCACATGCTTGACTAAAATGTAACTCATGGGTTATTGGTTTTATTATTTCTCTTTTTAGAACACTCAAGATTATGATGGAAAGATGCACTCATCTGAAGAGATCTCAAACAGCATCACCAAGAATTTGAATACGTCATCTCCTCACTGCTTCAGGTTACTTCAGTTCAGCTTGGCTACTTTTTTTTCACTGCTAGAATTTAAAGGTGCGTCCAATTGTCTAACTTTTTTCAGTCCCAATAAGTATTAAGATTAACTTGTACTTGAAAGTTAAAGGGAATGTACACGTTTGGTAATTACTCGAATCAAATATTAACTTAAAAACTGACTTGGTAACGAGCATTGGAGAGCTGTGGATAGTATAAAAATGACGCCCTGTTATTGTAACATAGTTTTTGAGTAAGGTAATTTCTCACTAAAATATTAATAGACTTCTAGCTAGATGTCTTTTATTCCTACCTGAAAGCACACAAATGGTCCAACAAGGGTGTTTTTTTCTTTCATTATTTTCTCGCAACTTCGATGACCAATTGAGCCCAAATTTTCACAGGCTTGTTTATGCTTTGATGGGATACACCAAGTGAGAAGACTGGTCTTTGACATACTAATAGTTTCCAGTGCCTTCAACCTTTCATTATTTTCTCGCAACTTCGATGACCAATCGAGCCCAAATTTTCACAGGCTCGTTTATGCTTATGATGGGATACACCAAGTGAGAAGACATGTCTTTGACAATTACCAAACGTGTACAGTGCCTTTAAAGGCACTGGACAAGGTGTGCATGGGCTACGAATAACTGTGTTTCCAGGGGCCAATGCCACCTACTCCTGGGACTGAAATAGTCCATACGGATGTAGCCTTTGCCTTGGGTATCATCCATTATCTGGCTGGTATAGCAGAAAGCACTACCTCCCCAGTTGTACCCAAATTCTCCCCATCGTTTTGCCAAATTTTGTAGTGTGAATTGCTCCCCCCCAGGCTGTACACAAATGATTGTGTGCTTTTCTGTGATGTACTTCTATCAATGCCAGGCTGGCACCAATGTTAATTGCCCATTGTACAATGCCAGATTTGCTCACAACTTGTCTGTTTATCTAGACTCATCTCCAATACTATTACCCCTTCGACTTCAAATCTGTATCAGTGCCAAAGATTCACAAAATTGTTCTGCCGTTCTTGACCCGTCCCCAATATATCACCCTTGGGATGTACGACACTTCTGCCAATCTGTATCCACCATCAATCATCAGCCCCTTCTATGAACTGAATTACACACGTCATACAATATGCAACTGTTGACATATATTTCATGCATTAATTTTGTCCTTTGAATGTTTTGTTTATAGAACACTCAAGATGATGACAAGCCTTGGTATGAAAGATGCGCCAGCTTGACTGACGAGAGCCTGTGAGATGCTGCCTCAAATTTCAAATACGTCATCTTCTCAGCGTCTCAAGCTAATTCAGTTCAACTTTGTGATTCATTCATTACTAAGATGTTAAGGTACGTCTCACTTAGGGAGGTTTATTTATTGTAAAAAGGTCTGTTTACCTGGACTCTTATAAAACCACTCAGACAATCAGTCTTTACTGTTTACAACTGAAACAAAGTTGCTATTTATTCCAAAAGCTATGAACTTAATTCAAAGCAAAAGTGTACTTCGTAAACAGATCTTTACCACGTACAGCCCTATGTGGCTGTTTTTGTTATGAAGTGAAAACTTTATGCTGAATATTGTTGTGTACAGTTTGTAGCTCCTTTGAATCATCAGGCCTGATACTTTGCAGAGACAAGTTACGCAGCAATTGCCTCTGTGCACACGGCCTTGGTCATTGCCTTGGTGCCCATTGAGTATACTAATTCAAATTTCCCTCACTGACTCTGGCATTTTAATGAGAAAAGCTGCCTTGCCCTTACAAGAACGAAGCATCAGGCCTGAAGAATGGGTAATGAAATGCAGAAAACAAAGGGCTACTAGCTACGACTAACATTTTGTACTGAATACCAAAGCAGTGTAGTGAACACTCATGCAACATAGGCTAACATGTACAGTTTTAAAACAGATGTAAGAGTTTGAAACATGTTCTAAATACCTAGTTTGATATTTAATTGTGGTAAATTTGATGTACTTGTATCACACGTGATTATATTTATCTGCAAAACATTGTACGAGCCGAGCAGGGCCTTTGGTTTTAACGGAATCCAAATGTATGGAAACTTAGAGTGAACATCTGCATTTCCATAAAGTTGTTTGCTTAGTACTGAAAGTAAATGTACAGTATCTTGCCACCATTTTATCTTAAAAGCTAGATTCCGCAAATCAATGAGAACCCCAACATAAATAGTTATCATATTTTTTTATGATTCTTTGATATTATTTAACTTGGAAACTTGACAACGCAGATGGTCCTTCTAAGCTTCCATACAATTTTTGCACCATCTTTTGAAGTCTGGCTCCAAGACTCTTAGTCCTTATACAACACTAATTCTTAATGTAGGTGCCAGACTAATGTCTTCACACACTACTACTGGTAGGCCTACAGTATGTATACACTTAGCTAATAAGTTATCAAGTTTATGTGTATAAAGGCCCCAAACTCTTAATATATTATGCCAGCTTCGGAATTCACAGTTATAAGTTGAGCGTACATACTTTGTAATACTTAAAATAAGAAGTTTTAAGGTTAGAAGTCACGAACGTGTGTTCTGTGCAATTAAATTGTTAAACTAGAGAGTTATACATGTAAAGCACATACAACTTACGCTAAGTGATAATTTAGAGTAATTTTAAGCAATTATTTATTAAAACGACCCTTTCCTTAAGTTTGTTTGTCACCAGAATGCCTATTACAATGTAGAATGTTAACAGGATACCCTGGAGTGTACCATGCACTTTTTTAGTGGTGTTTTAAATGTTTTCACTCACTTTTTTGGTAATTTTCAGTGATTTTCATGGTTTTTTTTCCAAAAAAAATTTGATTTCAAAAAAAATTAACGAGCATGCGTTTCAGGCGATTTTAAGAAAATGAAATTTAAAAAAATAAAAATTAGTGGTGATTTTTGTAAGTTTTTACAATTTTGGATTTTCTTTTATGGAAAGTAAAAAAAATTAACGAGCATGCGTTTCAGGCGATTTTAAGAAAACCATTCACCGTTAATTTTTACTTTTTTTTTTTTTTTTTAATTAAAATTAAATAAAATTTAATTAAAAAAAAAATCTCGTCTCCACTTTCCTTCCTGCCCGGTCCACCTCTCCCCCCTCTCTCTCTCTCCGGGTCCACGCCTCCCTCTGGTGTATCTCCGCCGAGTTGCCTCCTCGTCGTGGTCCGGGGTCCGTGGGCGTTCCTCTGGTGTCTCCATGGTGGTGGTGTCCTGGCCGGGGCTCGAACCCGCACAGATGTCTCCAGTGTAGTACTCCGAAGCCGTCTCCTTATCCGCTAGGCCATGGCGTCTTCCGGGTTTGAAAAAAAATTTTTAAGGTGATAAACATTAGAACGAAATTTGATGTGCACATGTATTATATACGTATATACACAGTAGCGATCAGTCTCTTGATCAGTCGTCGAGAGAGCGCCCTCTTGTGGCGATATTAATTAATATGTTGTTAATAGTGCCGTACATAATTAATATTGCCACAAGAGGGCGCTTTCTCAAGAGTATTGTCTTGAATCAAGACTACATATCAACGCCTACTCGGCCACAAGGAAACATAAACTTGTTTGTCGGTTTTTGTTTTAATAAAAAATTTAATACGTTTGTCGTTTTTTTAAATAAAATTTGAATGAGCTAAGATTGCCTGATGTGCACGTTTGTTTCGTTTTATGAAGTAAAATAAATCTTTTTAAACAAATAAATACAGGCTTGACAACAAAATAATGACAATCAGACAAAAATGGGTTTAGATTAATAATGTATCATTTTTATTTATTACACTGACACTAAAAATTATAATTCTTAAATGGTACCATTTTTTTCATTAAGAATCTTTAAAAAAAACAAAAACATCATTTACTTTAAAGATCATCAGTATTAAACTAAACTTAGAATAATTTTGGCAGTTACATCAGTAGGCCCCAAGTATTTAAAAGTATTTGCGCATACCACTTAATTTAAGCCTTTTGATGTGGATGCCTAAACTGGTGACATGGATCTTGAATAACCGTACAATTTCTTAAGTTTTAAACCACATAATTTCACAGTGTCACTACGATGATGCAAGTTTGAAATGGATAACTAAACACTGAATTATTTAATGTTTTGGACTTTTTAAGGATTCAATAAACATGATAAAAGAAACTTTTTAGCGTGTCCTTCAAGTGTGTACTGTCTGCTTTTAACAAAAATCCTGAATGACCGAAGTTTGTGATGATCGTTCTTGGCGTATACATTATCTTCACATATCAGATGGTACTGTCCATGTTTCAATGAGATGTTGCTGTCCATTTAAGAAAAAAAACATTGCTGCCCATGTCGGAATCAAATGTTGCTGTCCATGTAGGAATCAGATGTTGCTGTCCATTTAAGAATCAGATCTTGCTGTCTATGTAAGAAGCAAACCTTGACGTCCATGTCTGAATCAAATATAACTGTCCATACTGAGGAATGAGATGTTGCTGTCCAAAAAGGAATCACATGTCCATCGTAGGTATCAAATGTTGATGTCCATTTAGAAAATCAGAAATTGCTGTCCATGTAAGAGTCAGATGTCCCTTTCACATTATTCTTCCAATCAGGGTAGTTTTGTCACTTTTCAAGTTGGAAATCCATGCTGCATTTGGATTCCAAAAATCCACATGAGATCTGCATTAAAAAAAAAAATGATAAATCAATTTCAAAACAACCCAATAAAATGTTTGAGGCATGGCAAGAACTTTTCTTATCAAACGACCTGAAAAATAAATTGTGTTTCTCATAAAATTTAAACTTAAGAGAGAACTTTTGAAAAATTCTCACAAATTTAAGCGTCTTTATGTTTGAGGCAAAACCAACCATTTTCAAACTTGGTATGATAATTTAATAATTATTATTGGCTTCTTATAAAGCGTGCATATCCATCACTCATCGATGCTCAAGTGGCTACGACATTCAGTTTTTCCTGCAAGAAAGTGGGACTGTGTTTGAATGATGAGATCTACTCCAGGTATAAATGACTTGGGAAAAAAATTGCGTTTCTCATCAATTATGTCAACAAATTTAACCCTAAGAGAGAAATTTTTAAAATATTTCTCATAAATTTAAAGGTCTAATGTTTGGGGTAGAATCAACAGTTTGTCTAACTTTGTATCAAAATGACCTGAAAAATTGTGTTTCTTAAACTATGTCAACAACTTTGAACATGAGAAATTTGTAAAAAAAAAGAAAAAAAAAAATTCTCACAACTAATAGCTCTATGGATCTACTCCAGGTACAAATGACCTGGGGAAAAAATGCGTTTCTCATCAATAATGTTCACAAAATTAACCCTGAGAGAGAATTTTTTTAAATAATTCTCACAAATTTAAAGGTCTAATATTTCAGGCAGGAACAACAATTTGTCTAACTTTGTATCAAATGACCTGAAAAATTGTGTTCCTTAAAACTATGTCAAAAAATTTAAACATGAGAAATTTGTATTAAAAAAAATCAATTCTCACAGTTTTAAAGGTCTTATGTTTGAGGCAAAAAATGGTGTTTCTCGTTAATATGTAAATAATTTAAGAGAAAACTTAAAAACACATTGGACCTTTAATGGAGGTAGGACCAAAAAAAAAATTGCATCCATGCCCCCACAAAGGTTGTGTCTGTCACAAAAAAAAAAGAATTAAAAAAGAGAACTTTTTAAAATTCTAAAAAAAGTGTTTATATAAAAACCTGTAAAACCAACCTTTGGTGTTGAAACATGTATTAGATAAACATATCACAATTCAAGTCACAGCCAAAAATGTATACAAATTTGCTTAGCATTGTGGATAAACGTGGCCTTAAAAAAATGTGTTTCTCAAATTATGAAAAATGTGAACCAAAAATAAATTGTTGATCAGTTGCAAAAACATAATTATTTCAAAAAAGTAAACCAAAACATGTGTTATATCCCACTCTTGAGTCGTGGCAATTTTAATTAAGTTGGCATGAAAATGTCAGAAAAACTCGTAAAATTTAATTCAAAGTTTTTAAAATTTTCCACAAAAAAAAGAAGTTAATTCATAATATAAAATACAAAACATGTGGGACCTCCTTTAAAAACTGTTTGGTCTATGGTTGGTTGGAATCTTTGATTGAAATAGATGCTCAATATGTTGAAAATCTACTGTAAAGTTTAAGCAGAGCCATCTAATCAGTTTAAGTTTTCAGTCAATTCATAAGTATCTATCTGTACACACGTACACCACGTACAATCACCCACCACAGGCCAGAGGGTTGCCGCCGTACAATGGTCAGGTACCACCGGTCAAGAGTGTACGGTGATAAGGGTCGTGTTCTCGTTAAAATCAAAACATGCAAACTACAAACATAAAGTATCAGGAAATGCGTGTTTCTTAATATATCACTCTAAAACATACCTTGATATGTCCGGTCAGCCTCTGATGAACAGCCACATTTACAGTAATCCCATGGATGATCTTGAAGGAGACATTTTGCCTGAGTTTTTAGATGACAAAAATCGACATGATTAACGTCAAAATGTTTGTGTTTACTACATGCCTAAAACTGAGCTACAGAGGGCGCACTCCATAATAATTGTGGCGATGGCACATGTCACACACAGGCCCTTTTTAAAACCAAAATATGGCGGCTTCGGCTTTGGATTAGACTTCATCAGGCTCCGGCCTCTCGTTTAGCCCTATGCAAAACATGAGGAACTGGGGGCCAAGCTAGCCTAAGCCGAATCTTGAGCCAAAGCCATTGATTCGAAAAGGGCCCCATCCAAACTTTTTTCTGAGACTTTTGTAGTTAATTCTTATAGGCAGTTTCAGAAATGAAAGCAAGTATAGAAATTCTCGGTTGGTTTACTATAATAAACTGTGTGGACATATAATAGGCTATTAGTTTCGTTTGAGTTATTATAATAGCTAGTATTGGCATTTTTTATTTTTCCATGAAAGCTGTTTTAAGCAAAACAAAATTATCTGCTTAGCAAGAAACTACATTTAATAAATACAAAAAGTGAGTGGCAACAGTATAAACTCTGTGTGAAACTTTTGCCTGTTACCTGGGCCCAATTTCATAGAACTGCTTTCTTTAGACAGAAACATTAATATGACTGCTTTATCTGCCAAAAAAAATAAATAAATAAAATCAGGATTCGCATAGTGTACAATGACATTGTTAACTGGTAAATTTATTCCGGTATGCACAAAAAAAGGTTGTGGGCCGTGTTTGTGCCCCATAAGATTTGTTGATTTATGAAAATTGGTCCCAGCTTACCGAATTATTGTTTGGGGCCAGTGTTGTCGTCAAGACAAATGGGCCCAGATTCATCGAGCTGCTAAGCACAAACAGAAGCTTCAAAGATGCCAAGTCCAGAGGCCAGCTATGCGTGACATTTTTCAAAGCTCAACCCCCCCCCCCGAAAAAAATTTGCCAGTTTTAGAAGGCCTTTCGAAATCGCCGCCAAATTTCTTTTTTTTTAATAAAAAAAAAAATCAGAAATTGAATTGTGGACAAAAAAGTGTGCCAAAATGCATCAAAAAACTCTTCAGAGTAATTAAAACTAAAATGAGGTACACAGAATATGTTGATGGTTAATGACTACACAACCATACACAAGTCAATTGGAAGCTACACAACCATACACAAGTCAATGGGAAACTACACAACCATACACAAGTCAATGGGAAACTACACAACCATACACAAGTCAATGGGACACTTTACAACCATACACAAGTCAATGTAACACTTCACAACCATACACAAGTCAATGGAAAACTACACAACCATACACAAGTCAATGGGACACTTTACAACCATACACAAGTCAATGTAACACTTCACAACCATACACATGTCAATGGGAAACTACACAACCATACACATGTCAATGGGAAACTACACAACCATACACATGTCAATGGGAAACTACACAACCATACACAAGTCAATGGACACTTAACAACCATACACAAGTCAATGGGAAACTACACAACCATACACAAGTCAATGGAAAACTACACAACCATACACAAGTCAATGGGACACTTTACAACCATACACAAGTCAATGTAACACTTCACAACCATACACATGTCAATGGGAAACTACACAACCATACACATGTCAATGGGAACCTACACAACCATACACATGTCAATGGGAAACTACACAACCATACACAAGTCAATGGACACTTAACAACCATACACAAGTCAATGGGAAACTACACAACCATACACAAGTCAATGGAAAACTACACAACCATACACAAGTCAATGGGAAACTTCACAACCATACACAAGTCAATGGGAAACTACACAACCATACACAAGTCAATGGGAATATACACAACCATACACAGTTCCAGAGATGCCAAGTCCAGAGGCCAGCTATGCGTGAGATTTTTCAAAGCTGAATCCCCCCCCCCCCCGAAAAAATTGCCAGTTTTAGAAGGCCTTTCGAAATCGCCGCCCAACTTGTTTTTTATTTTTCATTTTTTTTATAAAAAGAAAAATCAGAAATTTAATTGTGGACAAAAAAGTGTTCCAAAATGCATAAAAAACCTCTTCAGAATAATTAAAACTAACATGAGGTACACAGAACATGTTGATGGTTAATGTGGAGGTACGATTGTGTCAGATTATTTCCTTCAAAAAAAAAAAATTTTCACTAAAAATGATGTCCAAAATACTCCGCTCACTTCCTCTGTGAGACAGAGCCCAAATGCGTGAGTCTCACGCCTAATGCGTGAGACTTGGTAGGTCTGTAGCTTAGCACAATGACTTGCTTAACAAGACTAAGCTTTACCAGCCTAACCATTATTTATATTTATGTACATTGTGACTAGCCTGCAAAATGATCTGGGGCCAATTTCGTAGAGCTGCTCAAGCAAAAAATTTGCTTAAGCATGAAAATAGCTCGCTTATTTTACACATATTACTGGCCAAAATTTCCTGCCATATACATTGCTTATGACTAGTATTAAGCTGTTGTTTACTTAGCATTACAATTGAGTGGAGTCTTGGCCGGTAATCTGATTTTACTAAGCAATGAATTTTTTGCTTAAGCAAATTTTTTTGCTTAAGCAGCTCTATGAAATTGGGCCCAGCTCATTATGCCCTGCTTAAAGGGACACGTTGCCTTGGATCGATCGAGCCATGGTCCATGAAAAGCGTTTACAACGATTAATATAAACAACTAAGGTAAATTTAGAAAGATGTTTTACTAAAATATGCTTCGAAACTGCATGGTTTTCCTTGAACTAACATGGCACGCAAAATTACTGTAGCCCACAAGTTTTTGACTCAGTAAAATCGCAGACCGTGTTAATTCGCACCGAGCAAAAAGGAAAACACGCTAGTTCGAAGCCTATAGTTGCTTTGTGTGGATCATTATATTATTCTACTTTTAAAACATCTTTCTAACCAAAATAGTGCATTTCATAGTGAAGCAGTTTCAATTCGCTTTTAACTCGACCGATCCAAGGCAACGTGTCCATTTAAGCAATTAACTCTGTATAAATTTAGCCCGGTACACCTGAGACCTACTCTCTAAATGTAAAAGAGTGACAAGCACTACTCTTTACATCGAGCTGTCCTTCATGGCTCTTCAAAAAGAGTGGTGGTTATTTCGCTCTTTTAGAATGGGGTTTCACTCCAGGACAGAGTGACCAATCACTCAAAAAGATGCAAACTTCAATCTAAAAGAGTGGAAGACCGCTCAAAAAAGAGTTGTCCTTCATAATAACTCTTTAAAAAGTGCTTTTCACTCTTTTACATTTAGAGAGAAGACAAGGTCGAACCAAACCCAAGACTAAGACCAACTAAAAGGTACATGATTGTATTATATTCAAGATAATGATGCGCAAAATGGCAACATTAGGCCACATAAAAATTTGTTTTTGGATCATCCCTTTTTTGCGGATGGGGAAGTGAGTTTTTTTTTAAGTTTTGTTGACATGCCAAAGTATGAAATCAATAAAGAAATCATCACAATCACTATAAAACAGAGGTTTTGTGTGTTGTTGATGTTTTCAATAGTTTAACTCCTAGATGACATTTTCTGTAAACTTTTTGAAACAACTATTAGCACTCAGTGTAGCCCAAGTAAATATTTGAAGAATTGTTCTAGATTTGCTAACATGAATAAAAACCTTCTTTAAACATCTTTTCAAACCTGTACATTTTGAAAAAAAAATATTAACTGACAAATCTTGGCAGTAAAAGTATGAAGAGATATCCAGACATGAGAAAAAAAAGAAAAAAATGGGGTCGGGGGTTTTGAACGTCGGGCGGGGACGATCAACAATCTTTTTTTGTGTGGCCTTATCTGGGTGACTAAAAGTGAAGTGTGCTTCACTACCTATAGTATAAGGTTTATTTCGGAATGCATTGGCCCACCCGGCCGAAGTAACTTGATGTGTCTTTTGCAGCATGTGATTTTGCCATCACATAGCGGGGGGGGGGGGGGGGGGGGGCAATATCATAGAGCTGCTTAAGAAAGAAATAAGTATTGCTTATCAATTGTCTGCTAAGCAACGAGGAGCACGATACCATTATAACCCTTTGACATGTTATTTTGGATGGTAACTCTTTTCATGTAACCATAATTACTTTGTGCTAAGCTACTTTGTGTGCTCAAGCAGCTCTATGCAAGTGGACCCAGGCTTTAAAGACACAGACACCTTTAGTAATAATTGTAAAAATCGGTTTTCTAACTTGGTTTATGATCTCAACATTTTATTATGTATAAAACCACAGACCTGTGGAAATTTGGGCTCTTCCAAATTAGAGAAGACACCCTAGTCACGCAAGTTGTGTGCTTTCATACGCCTTGAATTCGAGACCTCAGCTGAGGCATCTTATTCAATTCAAATAATTTATTTGAGTACCTTTTTCTCACTCAAACACGTTACTTCAAAGGGAGCCGTTTCTCACAAGGTTTTATACTATCAACTATCCATTGCTCGTTACCAAGTAAATTTTTATGCTAACAATTATTTTGTGTAATTACCATTAGTGTCCAGTGCCTTTAAGCTACTAATTAGCGTAACAAAACGAAGCTCTCATTTGGACAATCGTCATTGCACGGTTTTATTGTTTATAATGACAGAGTACCCCTGTAACAAATTTGACACCCGAGACACTTCTTAATGATAGATGCTTACATTTTTTATTAAAAAAGCATGTTTTTTCTTTAAACACACAAATGTAAATAAATACAATCTATCTAATTGAATTTAATAATATTAAGATTTGATCCCGTTGTGCAACATGAAATATTCAAGCATAAAAAATAATCTTCAATCTCATATTCACGGGTGAGAGTCATTACTGACAAAAGGTCTAAAACTCGGATCCCGAACTAAAAAGTGATGAAATGACGGTATTTCCACCTTGTGGTACAAAAGCTTTTGGGTCCAAAGCAACTATACAGAGATGCAATTAAACTATTGTTTTCTGACAATAAACCCAGCATTGCTTTGTATAACCAGGCAGTCTTTAAAAACTCTTAAATCACCCGAAAGTCTCTGAAATTTCTTATCCCTGTATATAGGCCTACAGAACTTGCACGAAGTTTCGCCAAACTAAATAATAAAGATGAGAAAATTTGCTTGGCTTCATTATAATGAGAACTGGTAGAAGTTTATGCGTCATATTTTAGGAAAACAATTGGCTGTGATGCGACTTATCTAACTCAAACTCAATTTTTCTCAAAAACCATAGTTCTCCAATAAATAATTATTCTCAAAAGAAAATACAGCCCACTGCTCCATATTAATTTATTAAGTATATCTGAACGGTGTTTTGGGAGTTTTTGAAAGGTATGCCTATGAGGCAGTTTACAAGTATACGTAATATCTTTAAAAAACATATTATGTAAATGTAAGTCTCCATGACAATAGCCCTTTTCGAAACGACGGCTTCGGCGTTGGATTCGGCTCATCAGGCTAGCTTGGCCCTGCCGGTTGTTTAGACAGTGCGCGTGCTTTGGGTATACGCGCTCGGGGTTTCAGACGAGAGAAAAGAGCCATAAGCCGAATCCAAAGCCGAAGCAATGATTTCGAAAAGGGCCTATGATCCAACTCGAATGCCAGTTCGTCGATGTACTGTCCAGTAGCATCCTAGAAAACAAAACGAGAGAAGACAGCACTTAGTTTATAATACAAACAAAATGGGCAACGTATAAAGCATTAGACAAAAGCGAACATTACGAATAGAGCCTCTGCCAACAAAGGACTAGATAGCTCAGATGTTAAAAAGTATCGACACGTTAATCCCAAGGTCATTAAATCAAATCCCACTGTTTTTAATTTTTCTTTGTTTAACCCCGAATCATTTGAAAATGTGCCCAGTCAGTTTCCCTTTTGGTTTATATTAAATACGTTGAAAAACACACAGACTTGCACCCCCCCCCCCCCCCCCCAAAGAGGGACAGCTTGCGTTTGTATACCTACGGTTCTGAAATGAGTAGAGTAGATGGCCTATATATAGCTTTCGATCCAAACCGGACCTTCTCCGGAAACGTACACAATGTTATTTCAAACAAGTACATATACATTTAAAGTGAAAGAGAGAGAAACCTGCAAAAAAAAATAATAAGTTATTTACAAACCTGTAAAGAGAAACATAAAGCCTGCAAAAATAATTCTTAGTTATTTACAAACCTGAAAAGCGAAAGAAACCGGGAAAAAAATTGTAGGTTATTTACAAATCTGTAAAGAGAAACATAAAGCCTGCAAAATAAACATTTAGTTATTTACAAACCTGAAAAGCGAAAGAAACCGGGAAAAAATTGTAAGTTATTTACAAATCTGTAAAGAGATAAAAAGTCTGCAAAAAAGATTATAGGTTATTTACAAACCTGTAAAGAGAAACATAAAGCCTGCAAAAGAAATATTTAATTATTTACAAACCTGAAAAGCGAAAGAAACCGGGAAAAAAATTGTAAGTTATTTACAAATCTGTAGAGATAAAAAGCCTGCAAAAAAAATTATAAGTTATTTACAAATCTGAAAGAGAAAGAAACTTGCCAAAAAGAAATTGTAAGTTACTTACAAATCTGTAAAGAGATAAAAAGTCTGCAAAAAAGATTATAGGTTATTTACAAACCTGTAAAGAGAAACATAAAGCCTGCAAAAGAAATATTTAATTATTTACAAACCTGAAAAGCGAAAGAAACCGGGAAAAAAATTGTAAGTTACTTACAAATCTGTAAAGAGAAACATAAAGCCTGCAAAAAAAACCATTTAGTTATTTACAAACCTGAAAAGCGAAACAAACCGGGAAAAAATTGTAAGTTATTTACAAATCTGTAAAGAGATAAAAAGTCTGCAAAAAAGATTATAGGTTATTTACAAACCTGTAAAGAGAAACATAAAGCCTGCAAAAAAAAAATTTAATTATTTACAAACCTGAAAAGCGAAAGAAACCGGGAAAAAAATTGGAAGTTATTTACAAATCTGTAGAGATAAAAAGCCTGCAAAAAAAATTATAAGTTATTTACAAATCTGAAAGAGAAAGAAACTTGCCAAAAAGAAATTGTAAGTTACTTACAAATCTGTAAAGAGATAAAAAGTCTGCAAAAAAGATTATAGGTTATTTACAAACCTGTAAAGAGAAACATAAAGCCTGCAAAAGAAATATTTAATTATTTACAAACCTGAAAAGCGAAAGAAACCGGGAAAAAAATTGTAAGTTACTTACAAATCTGTAAAGAGAAACATAAAGCCTGCAAAAAAAAACATTTAGTTATTTACAAACCTGAAAAGCGAAAGAAACCGGGAAAAAATTGTAAGTTATTTACAAATCTGTAAAGAGATAAAAAGTCTGCAAAAAAGATTATAGGTTATTTACAAACCTGTAAAGAGAAACATAAAGCCTGCAAAAAAAATTTAATTATTTACAAACCTGAAAAGCGAAAGAAACCGGGAAAAAAATTGGAAGTTATTTACAAATCTGTAAAGAGAAACATAAAGCCTGCAAAAAAAATATTTAGTTATTTACAAACCTGAAAAGCGAAAGAAACCGGGAAAAAATTGGAAGTTATTTACAAATCTGAAAAGAGATAAAAAGCCTGCAAAAAAAATTCTTAGTTATTTACAAACCTGAAAAGCGAAAGAAACCGGGAAAAAAATTGTAAGTTATTTACAAATCTGTAAAGAGAAACATAAAGCCTGCAAAAAAAATATTTAGTTATTTACAAACCTGAAAAGCGAAAGAAACCGGGAAAAAATTGTAAGTTATTTACTCATCTGTAAAGAGAAACATAAAGCCTGCAAAAAAAATATTTAGTTATTTACAAACCTGAAAAGCGAAAGAAACCGGGAAAAAATTGTAAGTTATTTACAAATCTGTAAAGAGAAACATAAAGCCTGCAAAAAAAATATTTAGTTATTTACAAACCTGAAAAGCGAAAGAAAGCGGGAAAAAAATTGTAAGTTATTTACAAATCTGTAAAGAGAAACATAAAGCCTGCAAAAAAAATATTTAGTTATTTACAAACCTGAAAAGCGAAAGAAACCGGGGAAAAAAAATTGGAAGTTATTTACAAATCTGTAAAGAGAAAGAAACCTGCAAAAAAATAATAAGTTATTAACAAACCTGTAAAGAAAAAGATATAGCCTGCAAAAAAAAGAATTTAGTTATTTACAAACCTGAAAAGCGAAAAAACCGGGAAAAAATTGTAAGTTATTTACAAATCTGTAAAGAGAAACATAAAGCCTGCAAAAAAAATATTTAGTTATTTACAAACCTGAAAAGCGAAAGAAACCGGGAAAAAAATTGTAAGTTATTTACAAATCTGTAAAGAGAAACATAAAGCCTGCAAAAAAAATATTTAGTTATTTACAAACCTGAAAAGCGAAAGAAACCGGGGAAAAAAAATTGGAAGTTATTTACAAATCTGTAAAGAGAAAGAAACCTGCAAAAAAATAATAAGTTATTAACAAACCTGTAAAGAGAAAGATAAAGCCTGCAAAAAAAAAATTTAGTTATTTACAAACCTGAAAAGCGAAAGAAACCGGGAAAAAATTGTAAGTTATTTACAAATCTGTAAAGAGAAACATAAAGCCTGCAAAAAAAATATTTAGTTATTTACAAACCTGAAAAGCGAAAGAAACCGGGGAAAAAACTGTAAGTTATTTACAAATCTGTAAAGAGAAACATAAAGCCTGCAAAAAAAATATTTAGTTATTTACAAACCTGAAAAGCGAAAGAAACCGGGAAAAAATTGGAAGTTATTTACAAATCTAAAAAGAGATAAAAAGCCTGCAAAAAAAATTCTTAGTTATTTACAAACCTGAAAAGCGAAAGAAACCGGGAAAAAAATTGTAAGTTATTTACAAATCTGTAAAGAGAAACATAAGCTGCAAAAAAAATATTTAGTTATTTACAAACCTGAAAAGCGAAAGAAACCGGGAAAAAATTGTAAGTTATTTACAAATCTGTAAAGAGAAACATAAAGCCTGCAAAAAAAATATTTAGTTATTTACAAACCTGAAAAGCGAAAGAAACCGGGAAAAAAACTGTAAGTTATTTACAAATCTGTAAAGAGAAACATAAAGCCTGCAAAAAAAATATTTAGTTATTTACAAACCTGAAAAGCGAAAGAAACCGGGAAAAAATTGTAAGTTATTTACAAATCTGTAAAGAGAAACATAAAGCCTGCAAAAAAATATTTAGTTATTTACAAACCTGAAAAGCGAAAGAAACCGGGAAAAAATTGTAAGTTATTTACAAATCTGTAAAGAGAAACATAAAGCCTGCAAAAAAAATATTTAGTTATTTACAAACCTGAAAAGCGAAAGAAACCGGGGAAAAAATTGTAAGTTATTTACAAATCTGTAAAGAGAAAGAAACCTGCAAAAAAATAATAAGTTATTAACAAACCTGTAAAGAGAAAGATAAAGCCTGCAAAAAAAAATATTTAGTTATTTACAAACCTGAAAAGCGAAAGAAACCGGGAAAAAATTGTAAGTTATTTACAAATCTGTAAAGAGAAACATAAAGCCTGCAAAAAAAATATTTAGTTATTTACAAACCTGAAAAGCGAAAGAAACCGGGAAAAAATTGTAAGTTATTTACAAATCTGTAAAGAGAAACATAAAGCCTGCAAAAAAAATATTTAGTTATTTACAAACCTGAAAAGCGAAAGAAACCGGGAAAAAATTGGAGGTTATTTACAAACCTGTAAAGAGAAAGATAAAGCCTGCAAAAAAAATATTTAGTTATTTACAAACCTGAAAAGCGAAAGAAACCGGGAAAAAATTGTAAGTTATTTACAAATCTGTAAAGAGAAACATAAAGCCTGCAAAAAAAATATTTAGTTATTTACAAACCTGAAAAGCGAAAGAAACCGGGAAAAAAATTGTAAGTTATTTACAAATTTGTAAAGAGAAACATAAAGCCTGCAAAAATATATTTAGTTATTTACAAACCTGAAAAGCGAAAGAAACCGGGGAAAAAAATTGGAAGTTATTTACAAATCTGTAAAGAGAAAGAAACCTGCAAAAAAATAACAAGTTATTTACAAACCTGTAAAGAGAAACATAAAGCCTGCAAAAAAAATATTTAGTTATTTACAAACCTGAAAAGCGAAAGAAACCGGGAAAAAATTGGAAGTTATTTACAAATCTGTAAAGAGAAAGAAACCTGCAAAAAAATAACAAGTTATTTACAAACCTGTAAAGAGAAACATAAAGCCTGCAAAAAATATATTTAGTTATTTACAAACCTGAAAAGCGAAAGAAACCGGGAAAAAATTGTAAGTTATTTAAAAATCTGTAAAGAGATAAAAAGCCTGCAAAAAAAAAATAATAAATTATTTACAAATCTGTAAAGAGAAAGAAACCTGCAAAACAAACTAATAAGTTATTTAAGCGAAAAAAGAGCAGATAACAAAACCTGAAAAAATAATTAATTTTATTTTACAAACCTGTAAAGACTTGCTTCACGTATACGCACCCCTTTCAAAAAATAATGAGTTGATCCAACGCAAAGACTTGGAGTTCGACTCTACACCAAATTAATGGTTATTTAGACGGATTTAACTTATGGCAGTGATCATAATACGGAACCGGAAAATACCCTCTTTCATAAAATCTCTTCACTTTCAAAATAATCTTAGATTCAAGCTGTATATAATTATTTTTGTTGATAGAATCGTAATCACAGGCTTCATGTTTGACGTGCACACGCACGAAAGCGTGAGTCGAGCTAGTTCCCAAAACAACAAGCGCGTATGTTGCCTGCATACGAGAAACTATTGGAACCAGACTATAATACTATACAACGTCTTCAGATGAAAGGAGCTCAACAATTGGATCGTTAAACGCCCTTTATTCTTCTAGACCAATCGAAATCATTCTTATATATCCCTGGAAAGAGAATTTTCTTCAGTTTATTTAGAAATGCGATCCACGTGTGTAATGAATGGAAACATGTTGCTGTTCAATCGATCGAGTGAACCCCGGGAAAACTGGGTTAGGTTTGTTGTGACATAAAACACGAGGTCCACATCACGCTCCACAGATTTAGTATTAAACAACACACATTTTAATGATCGCAGGCAGCTTCCCTTAAAATTTAATTGCTGATATGATGAACTTTTGAGTTGATGAACACAATGTCTCGAAAACAATTTCTGTCCCAATGGAGACGAAATTTTTGAGTATGTAAAACCGTAAAACGTACTTGTAATTAATTTTTGATAGTAAAAAAAGGCCCGGCATAATATGATCATGCCCTTTTTCATTGAAACAAAAATGGAACAACTCGACTGTAACCAATGGTTATATCTTACCTTTAAGGGCATAGACTCACACTGAGGTCCAACGGCTGTATTGTATGAATCCATGGTTTTTTAATGCAGAAATTATTTCTCAAAACCCAACTCTTACCACTCCATTTTGACAGAAGGCATTGCGTAATGACCAAACTGAGCTAGGGAGGGCGCACTCCATTAGACTGTTTAATTTCTGTGGGCGTCTCTGCCAAACCAAAAATAAAGCCAACTAAACAGTACAGGTAACTGGGGCGCTAAACGGCTGGAGGAGTAGGCTAGACCCACAGCGCCCCTGTCAGATGCAATTGTGTCCGCCATACAATACTGTCCACCCGGACACTGTTGCATATGCAATCGTGTCCGGGGCTATGCAAAAGCCGTCCGGCGGACATGTACATGACTGTACTTGTCAGCGAATACCCAACGGCCGAACATTTCCTACATATGTCATTCATCAATGACATCACTTATATTAGCTTTTAAAAAAAATAACGAACAGTGTTCCGTCTTTGCACGGGGCAGACACAACTGCATTTGCATTATGCAGCAGCGTCCGGGCGGACACGATTGCATATGCAAAACCGTCCGGCGGTCATTAATGCATATGCAAAAATGTCCTCCGAATAGGGTTGCATAGAGGACATAATTGCATGCGACACCCATTCCCCAGTAACAGGCGCGTCTATAGCTATTTCACAAGTGTTTTATGTTGTTGTTGTTGTTGTTGTTGTTGTGTGGCCAAGAATAATTAATTAAGGGTGGCTCCCGCAGTAGCTTGCCTTTCACCTCAGTCTATGGACAGGTATGTATTCTGGTAAGCACCGTTGCGCCCATTAGCTCAAAACAGCCCCAGCTGGGGAGCCACACTGGCGCGGCTGGTTACACAGTGGCGATGGGGGCGCTGTCTGTAACCCGGACGACTGACCAAAACACTGCCTCGCTACGTTGTTGATGTTGGTTTGATTGATTGATTGATTTTGTGAGCTCTGAGGACGAACTCGTCTGAAACTCGGAAGATTTTTAAACAAGGTAATTGAACATTTTGCCGTTTTTTTTAAGCATTATAGTAGGATACTATATAAAATATATCTGTGTAATAGCTTTGTTTGTTGATTTGTTCAAATAGTGAAGGAAAATTGTCCAAATTGTTAGTTTTTGATGTTGTCATCCCAGTGAACGCTGCGCTTTTTGTGGCCGTCGTCGTCGCGGCACGGATCCGTGTGTTGTATCCGTTTGTGTGTTGTGTAATCGGTTTAATCTCTTTCGTTTATCAGCACATTATGCAGTACAGTAGGATTAACATAAGAACAGAAATAACTGTCTTCAAATCAAATTTACCCCTGTCTTGGTTGCATCTGCGTGCTTTGAATTGAACTTTGAAGGGTTTTTATTGCAGCTAATCGCTAATGAGTGAGAAAAGAACATGATCTGGATAATATTTATTAAAATTGGCCATCATGGGAAATTCAACCCTACATCATGTGTAATATCCCCTGGCCCTGTGTATGCCTATAAAATAGTAAAACTTTCAGCAGAAGGGATTCTATAACAGTCACATTAACCAGCTGTGCTTATTGATTACTGGATGTTTTAATTTAGCCATTTTATTAATCGATTATCTCATCATTGTGGTTGGGACTGGGGGGGGGGCAAGAGGGATATCCTCGACTGAGAAAAATGCATCAAGCTTGGTCGAATGTTGAAGCGACTGTTGTTTTAACTATTTGTTTATAATTTTTTACTTTCTTTCAGAAAACAGTGAGCAACCGTGTATCAGAATTGTTGACATCAAGTTTTTTTCAAGTACGACATAAAACTATCATCATGCCACGTGGGGGCCAGAGATCTGCCAGTCGGCGCTCCGACATCAGCGACATTGATGCTGATCAGCAATTGGGTAAGCCAATTTATTTTCACAAAAATATCAGGCCTGGAATTAAACGTAAGCCACGACCTCTGTTGCCTCTGGTCTTGCTGCCCCTCAAAACGTTCCCCAATAGACATAAAGGTTTTCCAATGGAAATGCCCTTTGTCAAATGAAAATGGCCTTGCCCTTTAAAAATGAAATTCCAGGCCTGAAATATGTATCGTAAGTTTTTATAATTTGTAAATTTATACTTGCCTAGCCTGTCGTTTAATACTGAATGTGCACTTCTAAATTATTGAGTCTAAAGTTACTAGAAGAAAGTTTAATTTGTTGCCTTGTTTGTGTTTCCCCATCAGCCGAGGTGGAGTTGGCCAAGCTTCAGCGTCAGTACCGCATCATGGAAGGCGACCGTAACGCTTACAACATCGAGTCCCAGGATCTCATCCGTAGACAATTGTAAGCATTCAAACATACAGGGTAGATATTGGGTGCTAGACTCAGTCAAAAACTTTAAACACAGAGGCTAACTTGACCAGCCATTTTGAAAAGCCTATAGGAATTGAAATCAATATTTCTTGAAGTTAAGAATCACCTTATTTACATGCCAAGTAGTGGTAAAGCCCCCTTGCCTAACCTATGACCATTTTCATAAAGCCTGTAATCATAAAAACTTGCTTAGCACAGATAATTTTGGCCAACAGAAACAGTTACCAGCAAAAATTGCTATTATTGCAACTGGTGCCCCACTAATTTATTGCTTAAAAAAGAAAATTTGCTGAGCAGTATTTTCTGTTTAAAAGCTTTATGAAATTGGGCCTTATTTGACATTTTGTCTTGTATCCTACCCCTCTTTTAGAGCCGAGATAAAAACCCTTGAAGCAGAGAAGCGAGAATTAAACAAAGATTTGCACCTGTCGGAAAGCCAGACCAATCAATCAAAGGACAACACTAACATTGATAGACTCAATGAACTCTGCTCTCTACGTGGTAAGTCATGCCCACCTAACAGTATGATAACCTTTTTTAGTGATAACATCTTCAGCTCCACCAAATCTTGTGACTGGTTTGAATTATGTTCTTGTTTCTGGTTGAATCTTATCTTACTAGATGACAGTATGACGATTGAGTATTTCTTCGTTTGGTTGCTTGAAGATTTCTTTGATTGATTGCTTGAGTGATTGGACTGATGATACCTGAGCCTACATCCGTATGGACTGTAAAAGGGGCAACCCTGTTTCAGCCCTAGGAGTAGGTGGCAACGGCCTCTGGAAAAAAAAACGATTGTAGCCCACACCTTGAAGTGCCTTAATGCCTTGTGTGTCTGGCGACATGCATAATAATAAAAAATTACTTCAATTGATTGCATGAGTATTTCTTTGGTTGATTGATTGCTCGAGTACTTGTTTGATTATTGAATACAGTCTGTGCTGCCAAAATAAGTAGCCTAGTTACCTGTCAACCCCATTAAAGGCAGTGGACACTCTTGGTAAACATTCCAGACAATTATTATCATAAAACCTTACTTGATTACGAGTAACGGTGAGAGGTTGATAGTATAAAACAATGTGAGAAGCGGCTCCCTCTGAAGTAATGTAGTTTTCGAGAAAGAAGTAATTTTCCACGAATTTGAATGTGAGTCTGGTCTTTGACAATTACCAATAGTGTCCACTGTCTTTAAATATAAACAATAATCTATCCATTTTTTCTGTCTACTTTTACCAGATGAGTACATGCAGAAGATTAATGAGGAGAAAGACAACCAGCAAGAAATCCTGAAGAAGACCCGGGCAAAGGAACGCGAGATTCACGGCCAGCATAAGGAGATGGGCGGAGTCCATGCAAGCGCCCAGCATACGCAGAAGACGCAGAAGGCGATACGCGTTAAGGAAAACCGCTTACACCAGGTCAATAACACTCCCCCACTTTTCTTATTACTAAACCTGGCCCCAATTTCATAGAGCTGCTTTAAGCACAAAAAGAAGCTAAGCACAAAATAATTATGCTTATACCAGAATAAGGTTACCAGCCAAAATACCATGTCACGTGTACAATTTATGACTGGTAACCAGCGCATTTCTGCTAAGCAAGAAATTGTTAAGCAATTTTTCCTGCTGAAGCAGTTCTATGAAATTGGGCCCTTATCTTAACCTATTGCACAAGGACGACACACCTCTGCAAAATGCACATGTACAATTTCTGTCATTTTTAACTCGGCATAACTTGTGACTAAGTAATTTACACTACAACTACGAGTCTTGAGTTGTGAGATAAATTTGTTCTCCGGGTTACACCGACTAAATATATAGACTTGTCTCAAAAGTTTGCTTCACCCCTAAATTCTACTAATTTGCTACTCAATCTGACCTTTGACCCTGCAGGCTAACGAGAAGTTTAACTCCATGCTGACGGAGAACGGCAAGTACCGAGAAGAGATCGAGAGCCTGCGAGTTGAGCGCACTCGCTTCGAGAACATCCGCAAGAAACTTGAAAAGGTACAGTTGGGTTTTGTTTTAAATAGCACTGCTAAAAAGAAGTTCTGCTTATAGTACATTCTGAAGTCCCGAATCTCATTTCTGCTATGTGTTTTTTGTTGTGCTGTCCTCTTAGAACACTTTGCTGTTAGAAAGAGGTAATTTGACCAGTCCCAATGGCCTTATTTGACTGTATTAGTTAGCACCAATTAAATAAGAAATGGTGGGATTTAAACTCTTGTAAAGCAAGTGTCTAAACTGCTACAATACTGAGCTTGTGGGTTCCTGGTAGGCCAGCTTATCCAAAACCATAATTTTACTTGATGTTAACTTATTCCTGTTTACTTCAGGAACTCGGAGACCTTCGCCAGGAAATCGGCGAGGTGATCGACCAGTCCACCCAGGCCTATGATGCCCGCGATGAAGCCCAGGCAAAGATGATCTTGCTGAAGGAGAAGGCGGACAAGGACTGCGCCCAGCACCAGCAGGAGATGAAGGAGTTGCAAAGAATCATCGATCACGATCGTAAACTGCGGGAGTTTATGACCGTCAAGAGCAAAGAACGAGAGGAAGATGAACTGCTCGTTGCTCTGCGTCAAAAAAGAGGTAAGAAAAATATAACAATATTTCTTAGAATGTTTGCACAGATCCCAATGTGCCTTCCATTAATTTTACTAAGATTTGAAGTTGCTTCAAATTTTCTTGTACTAAGATTTGAAATTGCCTAAAAACGTTTTTGTACTAAGATTTTAAATTGCCTAAAAAACTTTGTACTAAGATTTTAAATTATCAATATAAACCACACGGGAAACTGACTGGGTAAATTTTGAAATGATTTTTGGGGTTGAACAAAGAATTAACTAGAGTGGGATTCTAACCAACGACCTCCAGATTAATATTTTAAATTGCTTAAAAAAATGTTTGACCTAAGATTTTAAGTTGCCTACAACTTTTTTGTACTAAGATTTTAAATTGCCTAAAAAAATGTTTGTGCTATGATTTGAATTTGCCTAAACCTTTCTGAATGTTAATTTCTTAACAAAAATTTACACAATTCCCTCCAATCACAGAGGCAGAGGAAGGTGAGAAACTCCGTCGAGAGAGACAGGAAGATTCCATCGAGGCGTACGAGGCAGCCTTCCAGCGTATCTCCCAGATCACCAAGGAAACGGACCTCAACAAACTCGTCCACAAGTTCATCCAGGTGGAGGATCGCAACTTTGCGCTGTTCAACTACGTCAACGAGCAGAACAATGAGATCGAGGTTCAGCAGGACCAGATAGCAGAGGTAGGTCAAAGGTCAAAACGGCTTAATTCTGAAAACAGAAGTTAAAGGTTCTTTGCGGTCACGCCCCTGTCCTCCTCTTGCTGTGGCTGGCACTTTTAAATGGGATTTTGCCAGTAGAAGGTACTCTATCACACATAGTGCCTTTTCAGTTGAAAACATTCAGGGGCAACTAAAGCTTAGTGCTTTGTCAGCATTGCCCATTAATTCACAAAGGGAGACAGCAGTCGTGTATTGACTTGTGACTTGGCTCGAGGGAAATTTAATAGAGACTTGACTTGATGAAAGATGATTTGCAACTTGACTTGACTTGAGAAAAAAAACCTACTTGATTACAACATAAAGCCTAAACCTATTATCCAAAATGCCAAACCTGCTCTGAAAATCGGTGCAATCAATTTCTATGTCACTTTTTTTGTTTCCATCTTAGATCCAAGATGAGATAAATGAGTTCAAGAGGCAGGGATCGGAGATGGAGGAGCAACGTGTGAGCATCTTAAAGACACTGGAGGAGAAGCAGACCAAAGCAGCCAAGGATGCTGACGGCCATGACTCCAAACTGAAGAGCGTGAATAAGATTCTGGATCAACTCAAAGCAGGTAAGAACCAACTGGCTTTCCTTCCTATCAGAATAAGGTTACCAGCCAAAATACCATGTCACTTGTACAACTTGTGACTGGTATTCTGCTGATTTCTGCTTATAGCAGAAATTGTTATAAGCGGTTACTGGGATTTTGTAAAATAAAAAAGAGAATATTAGGGTTTGCAATAAAGCTATTATTTGAAAGTTAAGGTTTCCTTTCTGTTTAGCTCTACCCCAAATTAAGCTTTGTGACCGAAACTTCGGGTATTAAACTATTTTTTCAACAGTTTTGCATGTCACATGCATTTGGCTTGGGACTAGCATCATCAGTCAACATTTTTTTTAGAACATGTTTTTCAGGAAAAAAATATATGCATCTTAAACGACAAAATTATTTACAAGTTTCTGATGTTTTTGTCCCCCAGGAGTGGAGTCTCTTTTCTCTAAGACAAGCTGTGATCGATCAACCATTAATGACATGCTGGGTAGCGCTGCCGGAGTGACTGATGAGACCATTATGCAATACCTCGGTCTGATCGAGCAACGCACCAATGAGCTTCTTGCGGTCAGCATGTACGTGGACACCAAGGTATGTCGCAATTATTTCCGACCCCGTTTTTGCGTAATTTTGTTAACCGTGTGAGTGCTTGTGTGGATCTTAATTTTAATTACGTTGTTTAGATTAGAAATGGGGATTATCCAATTGGTTGAAACATTCTGAAAAGACTATTGAAGAGGCATGAATAAAAACATCCTTTTCATCCGACAACTCACACCTGTTATCTCCATGTAATTCCTTTTCAAATCAGTGACTTAATTGGACCATGCCCAAGGCAGATTAACTGATCATCCATTAATGAAGGACCAGATGTAAACACACCATGAAAAGGATGTATAGTTTTCAAGTTTTCGGGGCGAAATCTTTAATCTGTTTATGAATGAATCATTCCATGGGAGCCTTTTGGAAGGTGGCAGGCAACAAACTTAAACCAATTTATTTTGTTCACTTAACTTTAGGGAGCAAAGGAGAAGGAAGATCTGAAAGTGCCCTCTATGCTTGGCAAGGGGCCAATCCCTCCTCCGCAACAGCTGATGTTTATGGCACCCTCTACTGGTGACGACTATGACAGCGACCAGGGGTCAGATCTCAGTGATGAGGAGACACGACCTTTGACACAGACGGAGCTCAAGGCTAGAATTATGAAAGGGGTGAGTAGATGTTCTGAGAAAGAAACTGATATTTACGACAAACGACTCATTTCGTTTGATCGCATCATATAATGCAAATGAAGACTGTGACGCATTATTCGGAGTATTTTTTTGTTTGTTTACTCACATTCGTCCTCATGATAAATTTGTCTTTCTTTTTTTGTTTCTTCCAAGGTCTTGAAGAAGGAGGCAGCAGCATCCAAGAAGGGCTTCCAGTACGACCTCTCCGTCCCTAGCAAAGACATGAAACAGAAACAAACCATCCCAGACAAGAAGAGGGGTGGCAAGCGATAGATGGAACAGCCAGAAAAGGTGGCAGGTTACAGGCCTGTATGCTTGGTTTTGGAAAGGGCAATGGTACCAAAGCATTTTCTCCTCGGTAAAGGGCACCCTATGAGGAAATTGTAAATTTCTACTGGGGCATTTGAAGGGCACCAAGGCAATGGCCAGGGGAATGGAGGCAATCGCCTCCGTTGCCTCCGTGAAGTATCAGGCCCGAGGTTATGTAAATAGGCAGTTTGACTTGATGAAGAATGATGGGTGGAACAGCTTACAACAACCTAGTCAGAATAGATCCCGTTTTTGTTTGTGAAAAAGGAAAGAGGCAAACTTGTGCGTACCACAGACTAATCTTGCAAAGGCAAAAGCGAGGTACCAGTCACTCAGAATTCCATGTCATGGTACATTGTATAAGTGTTCACTGGTTCCTCAGTTTATTTAACATAGCAAATAAAGTATTTCAGCAGTTTTGCGATATGGATCTTCCCCCAAGAGTTTGAGTTGTTGGAATTGAATAAGAAAATACTTCTTTCAGTTTCCGTTGTTTGGTTAATCTTATTCAAATTGTTTGTCGAGTGGCTGGAAGGACAAAAGGCTTGGAACCTTTTTTCCCGAACATGAAGTATCTTGTCCCAGTAATGGGTCTTAAATGGCTGGCGACAAACACAAATAATGGCATTACTGTACTGTTTTGTTTTTGAAATGTTTTCCCATTCACATGCAGTATTTTTAATCTTCCTAACAATGACTACTGAATAGGTAGACGAACAAGATGGTGGTATTACCGTCTTTGAAATGTCAAAAATAAATTGCTTAAATTCAAGTTTTGTTTATGAAATTCCTTCCAGTGTATTTATAGTTATTATTATTGGTAAAAATGACAATGGTTGTTTGTCGTCCGTCCATAATTTTTTTTAAAGCTGTACTGTTATCTTAAAGTTATATCTAATATTGATAATAATTTTGAGTATGTAAAAGATTACTTAATATCTAAAGAGTATTAAAATGAATTTTGTTTTCACAAGAGAGAAATTTATTTGAGAGGCGTGTCGTTTTTCTTTAGCTTGTTCAAGACGTCAGAAATTAGTTAATGAAAATTACAGTTGGTTTCGGGATTCGATGTTTTGGTAGAAAATGGTTTATGCACTTACCATGCATGAACATCTGCCAACAGCTTGAATCTCCGAACGCTCAGAGTATGATGATGAACAATAGATGCAGCCTGCCCATACATTAGGCATCAATTTAAGTGTGAAGAAAATCCAAAGTTGTTCTGGGTGTTAAGACGTCGACTGTTTACTCTGCCCCATACAAAATTGTGGACAAACACGTCGGCTGATGTGAAGTGGTCAAAATGTCCTACTCATTTCCTGCCCTGAAACCTTACTCCATTGATTTAGCCACCAGAATACAAGTAGGGTAAAACCGCTTGGCCTTGGAACAAAACTAAGATGAACGCTACAACCTCTTGATCTTTGAAAATGCATGAACACCAACCAACATATCATAAATGTGGATCAATCAAAGAAATCTTTATTTGTTCAGAAACCGGAGTTGACAACCTGTTGGATACTTTTTATTATCACAGCATAAAAGAAGAGAACTAAAACAATGGTATCCCTGAACCGGGTGACAATTTCTTACTTTTCTTTGTTTCATTTTTCAAATTCACAGTGATGCTTGAGTAAAACTAAAGAAAAAAACACAAACATATTCTCAATAATATTTCTGTATTCACTCAACAGGCAGTAGAATATAATCTATTACTTAATGTACTGTAAAAGATGGATAATGAAATAAATCTTTCATATAATTTATTTTATTAACAAATACTTGAACCGAACTAAACATTGTAGTGGTATTTACTGTGGGAAACAAATTGCATATAATCGCCCCTTATCCCACTTAAGCCTGGTTCATACTCCCTGCGAATGCGATGCAAATTTGACGTCACAACTCTGTTTTCGCTGCGATTTTCGCAGAAGAGTTGAGCACAACTCAACCCCTGCGAGTTATTCGTTGCGAATTTGTGACGTCAACATTCATATGGTATTTGCAGGAGTATGAACCGGGCTTTACTCCTGAAAGATCAAGACCAAAGCCCTACCTATAACAACCTGTATCCAGATTGGCATCTATGGCTACGGCTGTTGCTATTGGTGTTGCTAAGGACATCCTATACTTCAATGCATGATGACATGATACAGCCTTAGCTGAAGCCACTAATTCTGACATGGCCTCAGGCCATGTATTAAAAGGTGGCTATGGCTATGACTGGAATTAGGCGTCATCATGCGTTGAAGTATGGAACATCCTTAGAAACAGCCATTGAGCAAGTCGACTAGACTGACTAGACTAACTAGACTAACTAGACTAACCAGAAACCATAGAGCACAGGGAGATTGACTATATCGAACCATGCACTGGAGCATGTTCGATATGGTCGGCTACATCACATTTTCTGGTCAAGTCAAGGCGCTCTCACCCGAACTTGCTAACACATGTAGCTGTAGCCCTAGCCGCAAATTCAGACTCAGCCTTAAATTGGTTCACCACCTAGACAACCATGCTTGGCACAGTGCCTTGCGGATCAACCTTTTAACCATAACCTAGCTACCATAAACAAAAGAATGCCGTAGACCGAATCACACACAAAAATAACTATCCTTTTGAACGGTCAACCGCCACCATAGAAAATTAATCTAAAGGTTTCAAGTTCAATTCCTACTGTAGTTAAGTGTCCTTTGCTCAACCCAATATTTAAAAAAAAAATTCCATGAAATTTGACAGTCATAATTTAATACTTATGAATTGCATAAGTCAATAAAATTGTGATTCAGTAAACGAGACAACAATACTGATCTTAGTCATTATAAAATCTGTTTGGCTGGATTCAAGCCAAGCTAAACCAGTTGCATAAACCCATAAAATTGTGATTCAGTAACTACATGTAGATGTACATAATATTCTAGTCATTGTGAAATAAGCTTAGACCTGTTGGAAGCCAGGCTAACCCACCGACGAAAGTTTGAAAGGAATGGACCCAATTCAAAACGCGCAGCCCACATACACTCACGTCTCCTGTCTGCCATTTTGTGTGTCAAACCGTGCACAAAAGGAATGGGCTCCCCAAAAAGGCAGAAAACGCGCTAACAAGTGTAGCATCCTTTTGTGCACGTTTTGACACACAAAATGGCCGACAGGAGATGCGCATGTATGTGCGCTGTGAATTGGGTCCATACTGGGGATTTGTTTGCTTGTTAAGACAGTCATAAATCAAATAATAAGAGAGATACTAAACACTCTTCATTCGGAATGGAGCTAAGCCTCTTCACAACACACATTTTAGATGCAGCTTGCATCCATTGCTTTTCACTGGGTAGTGCTTTCTATCATTATATACAATAGGAAAACGGTGATAAAAGGGGCAGAACACCTTCAAAGTTCTCAAAATTAGGCAGTATGGAATTGCTCCTTGTTCCTTTTCCAGAGTTGTTCGTGTACAAAACACTTACAGTGTTTTGGAATTAATGAGTAGTGATTAACCAAAACGTCAACGGATCATATGGTCCCCCATTTTGTAGAGTCAAACATTTGTTTCCACAAAATAGCGGACTATGTTCTGTCATGAAATTACACAATAACCACACAATTTCGTTGGGATATTTATACAAATCATTATCATACATGTGTTCTACTTTTCAAGCATCTTTCCAAACACATTTCAAGACAAATGCTTTTTGAAGCCCAAAGCAACAATCGTCACGTTGGTGCAACGTCATTCAAAAAGCCTTTGAGAAAGACTCTGCTAGGGTCGAAGCGTCACGCCATTAACTATTTATTTTTGCATTTTGCATTTATACCACAGGTCCTTCAAGTTGATAAGCAGTTTGCAACAGCTAACTATGTCCTCATTCCAAATGTTCCTCCACCAATATCTAAGTCAAATTCTTTTTCCTATCATACAAAAAGGTGAAAATAAATTTTACGGTTTGCGATTTGAGGTAATGTATGAGTGTGTGTGGGGGGGGGGGGGGTTCCAAACTCACATGGCAAACAAAACTTCATGTGAGACTACTACCTATTTCCACCTCGCCGTTTTATTTGTAGCGACAAAAGCTATGTTTTCATTGCTGAAACCTATCTAACCTTGATTTGTCTCAAGCTGTATCATTATTCATGGGGGTACGACGATCTCGTCTTCACTCGGTAGACTTTGCGATTTTAGTGCGGTAGAATTTGTTCAGCTGCTCCAGGAAGATGAAGGTTAGAACGGTGTGTGGTCCGAGGCGGGTGTAGTACGGTGTGAATCCCTTCCACAGGCTGAAGACGCCCTCTTTCTGTATGGTTTTTCGTAGGACTTCCTGTTGGAGACAAAATAAATAACTGGTTTAGTGTACTCTTAGTCTGGAGATGAATTAGTGCTACCCCACCTCCCATCCCAACCCCAACCTGAAATCAAACAGCATAAAACTGCCTCTAGCTACCGGGCAATCTCACTAGTCCAGTTGGTAACACACTGCTCTAGCCTGTAATATTTTGTCACAGGACTCGGGTAAGTACTGAGTATACAGTGCTAACACACATCCAGGTATGGGTAAAAACCAAAATTAATATTTTTTATCCCCGATGCAAATTTAACATCTATTATAGCATAAAATGACCTGGTGTCATGGCCGTGCGGTTTTAAATTTAAGTTCTAGTTGTTTAGTCATCGGGGTGCTACATTGTAGTTTGAATACCGGTCTTGGCACTTGTGTCCTTGAGCAAGATACTGTAAAGTTTACAATAATTACTTCTCTTCGCCCAGGGTTACAGATTGGTACCTGCGAGGGTGGAGGTTGATATTTATTGTGTCAAAAGTGTCAACATGGAATGGTTAATTTTTTTTTTAAATAGTTAACTTACAATAGCTCCGGAGTATTCTGGTTTTCCGTCAATTATTCTCATATTCTGAATTCTGGAATGAAACAAGAAAAGAAAGCGAAGAATTTATTTTTAAAATATCAGAAATGGATCATGTATAAACAATCGTTCATTTTCTTTTATTGTGAAAGCATTCAGCAGGCTTGGAAGTTCATGTTTGAGAGGGCAAGGCCATTTTCATTTTGAGAACCATCTGAAGGGGCACCAAGGACAGGAAAAGGGCAGATACAACTGTCATTGGTCCTTTCAAAATCATCTAAAATATATTAATTTGGTTAAAGTGGCAAAGGCTGGTCCACAAAAATTGTTTTAAAAAAACACAGAAAAAAAGAAGACCAAAATAAATTCTTTTAATATTTTGTTTAACTTTAAGCAAACTCAAATTCTAGATTCTGATTCTGATTAACTCTGTCAGCGAAAGACTTTTTTCAAAACTAACCTTGTTTTGGCAATATCCACTGGCATCGACGCAATCGTTGTCACGAGACCGCTGATCATACTCGCACCGAAATGACACAAGATGTTGTCTTGAAAGTAACCTTCATGAATAGAGAACAAAACAAACAACTAATTCAAAATTCCTCCATAATAGCTGTCTAGGAGCGTGAGGTACCTACTTGTACCCATGTTTAATACTGGGTACTGCTAGTTAATAGCTCTCTTGGTATGTAAGGTACCTACTTGTACCCATGTTCAATACTGGGTACTGAAGGTTAATAGCCGTCTTGATAGGTATGGTACCTTCCTGTACCCATGTTCAATACTGGGTACTGATGGTGAATAGCTGTCTTTGTATTTTAGGCACCTACTTGTACCCACGTTTAATACTGGGTACTGCTAGTTAATAGCTCTCTTGGTATGTGAGGTACCTACCTGTACCCATGTTTAATACTGGGTACTGCTAGTTAATAGCTCTCTTGGTATGTGAGGTACCTACCTGTACCCATGTTTAATACTGGGTACTGCTAGTTAATAGCTCTCTTGGTATGTAAGGTACCTACCTGTACCCATGTTTAATACTGGGTACTGCTAGTTAATAGCTCTCTTTCTATGTGAGGTACCTACCTGTACCCATGTTTAATACTGGGTACTGCTAGTTAATAGCTCTCTTTCTATGTGAGGTACCTACCTGTACCCATGTTTAATACTGGGTACTGCTAGTTAATAGCTCTCTTGGTATGTGAGGTAGCTACCTGTACCCATGTTTAATACTGGGTACTGCTTGTTAATAGCTGTCTTGATATGTGAGGTACATGTACCTACCTGTACCTATGTTTAATACTGGGTACTGCTAGTTAATAGCTCTCTTGGTATGTGAGGTACCTACTTGTACCTATGTTTAATACTGGGTACTGCTAGTTAATAGCTCTCTAGGTATGTGAGGTACCTACCTGTACCAATGTTTAATACTGGGTACTGCTAGTTAATAGCTCTCTTGGTATGTGAGGTACCTACCTGTACCCATGTTTAATACTGGGTACTGCTTGTTAATAGCTGTCTTGATATTTGAGGTACCTACCTGTACCCATGTTTAATACTGGGTACTGCTAGTTAATAGCTCTCTTGGTATGTAAGGTACCTACTTGTACCCATGTTTAATACTGGGTACTGCTAGTTATAAGCTCTCTTGGTATGTGAGGTACCTACCTGTACCCATGTTTAATACTGGGTACTGCTTGTTAATAGCTGTCTTGATATGTGAGGTACATGTACCTACCTGTACCTATGTTTAATACTGGGTACTGCTTGTTAATAGCTGTCTTGATATTTGAGGTACCTACCTGTACCCATAAGGAACTGTTTAGCTTGGGAATAGGAGGCTAGCTGTGCTGCATTGACCACCATGGCTCGGGCAACAGTGGGTCCACAACCCTATAACACAAAACAAAATAACAACTCATTATCTTTCTGAAAGAAACTGTAACCTCTCGTCCTGTTGACAACTGTGAAAAGAAGACAATGAAGAGGCAATACGTTTTGTTTGTTTGTTTGTTTAGAAGATCTCCATCAAGGGAACTCGGCAAACTTCTGCATGTTGATGAACACATTAAGCCGTCACTCTGTGTGTACAGTGCAAGGTTTGCCCAAAACTTTTCCAGTGACTAGCCAGCAGGGACCAGCTAGCTAGTCATTTCACAAGTTTGTCAGATTTTTCACAAGTCCACATTTCAAATGAAATTGGGATGCTTTTCAACACCGAGTTAGTCAGCCGGACCACTTGGAGTTTGACTGGTTCTAAGGTGTTAACTGGCATTTGGCCAGTGGTCCACTGTTAAGGGAGAGTGCTATACTCACCCTCCATAGCGTTACGAGACCCTCTTCTTTCGTTATCCTGGCTAGAGCATTGAAGACACTGCTGTACCCCCTCCTTTCATTGACAGGTAGCCTAGCACAAAAAATCAACGGTCAAATATGTAAAAATATCATACGCCACTAATTATTCATAGAAGCTGATTAGTCAAGAGACACTGGGTTCAAGAACGCAATTGTCATGACGGGGATTTGAACCTCCACCCTGGGCCCAATTTCATAAAGCCTTTTTTAAAAGCATAAAAAACTTGCAAAGCACAGACAAATCTTGCTTAACAGCAACTGGTTACCAGCCAAAATTCCATTATGTTTACATTGTTGCAACTGGTGCCCCAATCATCTTTTTTTTGCTTATTGCTTAGCAGTATTTCTGCTTAGCAGCTTAATGAAATTGGGCCCCAATGACTTATCCACCAGAACTTGAGTCCAGTACATGAGCCAGCTAAATGAAACTTAAAAACAGTTTCATATCTTGTGTATCTTTTTATTATTTTTATAGCTATTTTATTTAAGGGGGGGGGATTGGGGGGATTATTATGACTCATACCTGCCGTCTGAAGTCATCCTGATAAGTGATATCTCGGCCGGAGTACCGACAAACGCTCCAGTAGCTCCAGCTGTCATACCTAAAGAATGAGAAGACGAAATCAGCTGAAAATCGTTCTGAGTTAAAGGTATTATACTCAGGATTGGTAGAGCTGACAAAATAGTCGCAGACAGTGTTCATGTTTTATGTGATCAACCATACATGAAACGACAAAATGTGAAAATTGTTGTTCAGTATGTGTGGGAGTCTGGAAAAAATAGTGCAAAACATGCCAAATGTTCAGCACATAAACACATTGTCGTTAATTTTGGTTTTAGGTAACAACTGATATGAGCTGTTATCGCGTTGGGAGGCAACTTTCTGTTGGAAACTATCTTTTTTTCAAAATAAATTCAAGCCTGCTGAAGAGATATATGCAAATACATTTTCTTGTGAATTAAGTCAAATAGTTGTTTTATACTTACCTATTAGTGCCTTCATTAAAAAGTTTGGTGGTTTTCCATCCGATCTGAAAAAAATAAAGGCAAGAATGCAGCTTGTCTTTATAAGAATTCATTCAATGACGTAGACCATAACAGCCTTGTAGCTCACAACTTTTATCAACAGCTGCAGTTCTTCTTACCAAGTCAGTTTTAATTGTCATTTAATTTTGAGTAATTACCAAAGGTACCCTCCCTTTAACAACAGTATTTGAATGTTTCAAATAATCAGTTTAGGTGGTATATCTAAGAAAGGTTTGCAGTAACACTATGTGAATATCTCTTTTAAGAGAATAGTGTTGGTTTTGAAAAGATGATCTGATCGGCTTTCTCCTGAAGACATACTGAAACGTTGATTCCTTTCAGAACCAACACTTACTAGTTAAAAGAGATATTCACATGATGCTACCACAAACCTCTCTTAGTTATTTGTCCCCCATGCAAAGTTTCAAATCCTACTTAGGTGGCATAGCTTACCCTGACACCATGTCAAATAACGTAGTGTAGATCCCAAGCCTAGTTGTCGTGTATGTTGCTTGACGAAGTAATCCTGCCGACAAGCTAGTAAACAGAAAGAAAAACAACGTCTTGTAGCTTTTGAGTTTGTTTTTAAATTTTGTGACATGTTGTGCCGTGGCCGAGCCCGAGCCGTCTAGTTCACCAGACCCACGCTCCGGTGTTGTCAGCTGCAGAGTGTGGGTATACTATTTGGTCATGACACTTGTACCTTTAAAATAAGCAAGGCACTTAACCATGAATGCTTAGTAAGAAGTTTGGAAGGAAGTGCTCTCTGCTCTACCAGCCAGTCTCCTAGTTGATGATACCCATTCTTATGGACTGTGAATGGGTTAAACCCTGTTTCAGCACCAGGAGTAGGTTGCAACATGCCCATGGTGGCAGTTCATTTGGGTGGACAGCCCAAATCAGATTAGTAACCCTCATCTTGAAGTGGCCGTCCATGGCCTTGTGATCTTAGGCCATTTCTCATCACTGGCTTCTCCGAGTAACCCTTTCTCTGGGAAGTTTTCTTACACCCATTTTTCAGGTGCACAAGGCTAGACTTACCCATTATAGAGCCCTAGAACTCCTTCGCCTGCTATGATTGCTCTAATGGCATGAACGCTTGTCTTGTACTGTCTGGATGCACCGCCCTCGCCTGTTGAAATTGAGAAGACAAAGTTAGGTTTCACAGCCCAATGCATCCAGCAGGTACGGCTCACCGCACTCTCATTTATGAAAAAAAAAAACACCCCAGACCCAGTTGGAATCAAGCAGTCTGTTGAATACACGCATAATTAAACCTCTTTATTCATCAGCCCTCATAATTTTTACAATGTTTTTTAACAACTTTTCAACATGAAGTCCTGTATCCCGGCCGTTGCACGAGGGCGCTTTTACAGTTTTCATGAACACAACATTCTCGATCTTGATGACAGACAGAGTTTGAGTGGGCCTATTATTATTAGGGGCCTATGTGAAAACCATTGTTTGGCAAAACAAATATAGGCCACCTCGGGGGCCCAGCACTAACTTCATACCAGCGAGTCTTAATATTGCCTTAAACGTCACCAGGGGTGGATTTCACAACTCGTCCTAACTTAGGACTAGCCTTAAGTTTTGAATATCTCCTAGTCCTAATTTTTTGTGAAATCGACCCATGACTCCTGAGCTTTAAAAAAAAATCCCAATATTGAAACAAACCAAAGTCCCCGATACAGTTGAAACAAACCAAATAAAAAGGAAATGATGTGGAAACCATAGTAACTCACCGCTCATTTGCATACGGTTTTTGACAAGATCCAAAGGCTGCACAAAGACAGTAGCACCCATCCTGTTATTAATATTAATAACATAAAATAACAATTAATCGACAGATAAAATATCCAAAATCAGTGATGTATGGTTCTCTCCCTCATGACCTCAAGCTCTGTATACCTCCATAATGATCATGTCCATACTACTACTACACTAGCCATAGTACTACTAGCATAGAGTAAGGGTACTAGTAGTAGTACTACAGGGGGTCGAACAAAGAGTTAGGACTAGTCCTAACTTAGGACTAGTCCTAGGAGATATACAAATTGCATGGATAGTCCTAAGTCAGGACGAGTAACCGGTCCTAACTCGAGATAAGACTAGTCCTAACTCTTTGTGAAATCCACTAAACAGTAGACTTAAACATGCTTAAGTTTTTTCACACGGCTGCTGCGACTCATTACTGCTACAAATAATACTGCAATCCAACCCAATAAATGCACAATAACTGAAGTATATATGCCTTCCATTATTCTTCTAAAACTAATATGATACTTACCCAGCTAAACCTCCATAGAGGAATTTTATTGGTTTGGGAATCTGCACTGGGGCCGCAGCCTTCTTCTCTGTGGACGTCGCCATTTTGAATGGATGCACATATAAATGGCCCTTTTCGAAACCACGGCTTCGGCTCATCAGGCTAGCTTAGCCCTACGGTTGTTTGTACGAGAGGACCCGGAGCCTGAGGTCGAATCCATAGCAGGAGCCGTTGTTTTCGAAGAGGGCCTTATCCCTTATGTCTTGTAAACATTTGCACAGAACGTACAGTTGGTGCGCACACGTCCCACACGTACACAACCCTGCTGATGAATTTCCGTACGGATAAAGAGCCGAAGTAGACCTACAAAGAATTAGGCCGTGTCCGAAACGACGACTTCGGCTACAGCTACGTTTAGATCAGCGCGTCTACCAGTGTTGAAGAATAGGCAGATGCGCGCAATCTAGCCGTAGCTGTAGCCGAAGTCGCCGTTTCGGACACGGCCTTACTTCTTTCGTCCAACGAAACATTTTGTCGAGGGAGCACACATTTTTGTTTAAGGAATAAACTAATATTATTATAGGGAATAAACAAACACCAATTCCCTTTACAGTCTCGAGATGTTAAAATTAAGTTCACGATTTGTAAACTCATCCTTCTCTTAATTTGTTGCTATATTTATATAAATGAATACACAATAGTTATTTTTTTAATAGAATAATGCTGGTGCCCGCAGCATTCGAAATTCAATCGGATGGGAGGTCATTTAAAACTTCAACTTTCTCTGGTGGCTGGAGAAGTAATGACATTTCAAATGAGGCGTGCATTGTTCACATTGTTTGTAAATAATATTGTTCCCAGAGTCAATTTTACATTTTATTTCCACATTTTTCCTTTACTAACAGTAGCTGTTGACGTTTCCATTCAAACAGAATTTAATTAATCAGTGTAGCTGTGCCAACTAGATTATTGCTGCATTGCTACGTTACGCATCTTCTAGACCCGCACAATCCCAGACACCGGCGGAAGAAGGTCTGGCCGGTGTCGCATGCAATGGTGTCCTCTGTGCAATACTATCCGGAGGACATTATTGCATATGCAATAATGTCCGCCGGACGGTTTTGCATTATGCAATCGTGTCCGCCCGGACGCTGCTGCATAATGCAATCGTGTCCGCCCGGACACATTTGCATATGCAGTTGTGTCCACCCCCGTGCAAAACCGTCCTTGCAGTAAATTAAACGGCCTTGGTCGACGGAACACGTTAGCCATTTTTTTTGTACAAGCCAAGTGCATTTTATGAATTGCATGGGAACTTATTCGGCCGTTGGGTATTCGCTGTCGTACGTGAATATTCATGTTGCATACGTACGTAGGTTCAGTGCATGCACGCTCGCTTACACACGCACATACACGATTACTATGCAAAAGTGTCCGGAGCGAACAGAATTGCATGGCGGACACAATATTGCATCTGACACCGGCCCTTTTCGAAACCACGACTTCGGCTCAGGCTATTCTGGCCCCGCGGTTGCTTTGATATTTGCGAGCTTTGCGTAGGGCTTCATACGAAAGGGCGGAGCCTGAAGCCGAATCCAAACCAAAGCCATGGATTCGAAAAGTGCCCAAGAGTGCAATTGACATACCAGCATAAAGTTGACATCTGAGACGGAATAGCATAGAACAGCTTATGTTTGAAAACGAAAGGGCGACCTCTTTCTACCGAAATAAATTATGCGCAGTAATTTTCCTCGTCATTTACAGAAAAAGGGAAAGCCCCGGAATTAAATAATTCAACCTTTAACCCATCTTACAGGACCGCCCAGTCGCCCAAGGCGATACACTGGGTGCGTTCGTTTAGCTCCCCTGGGTCGACCCCGGTGCGTGGCGGTTTCTTTTACCAGGACGAACGTGGGTAATTATCTGCACACACTCGTCCTGGAAAAAAAACCGCCACACACCGGGGTCGACCCAGGGAAGCTAAACGAACGCACCCATTATATACAATGCGATAGGAGTGTGTAGATCAAAATAATGCCTAATCATCCGATCCTCAAAATAAGAAGTAAATTCGGTGGTACGCGTTGATTAAAGGCATTGGAGACGTTTGGTAATTACTAACAGCATATTATTAGCATAAAAACTTAGCACCTGGTAACGAGCAACGGAGAGCTAGTTGACCGTCTCTTTATTAACATCAGTATGAGAACTGACTTCCCCTGAAGTAATTTAGTTTTTCAGAAAGAGGGAGTCTCTCCTTAATTTGAATTTTGAACAGCAGCTTTCGGTGCATAACGTTTTTTTGAGAATGATTTGATTTCGAAGTAAAATGTGGTTATGGACAAAAGTAAACGTTTTTGTTCCCAAAAATGTGAATCCGAGAAGCGTTACTGATATATACATCTCTCAGATTGTGTATTAAAAATACTTATTATTATTCCTGGCATGTTCATAAACCATTCCCAATTCTTTGCGATGTCCCAAAAATGGAATGTTCACAGGCTAGTTTGATTGTAAAGGTGGAACCGTACGCTTTGATATTAATCTTATATAAATTTGGATATATTAATTTAATGAGTAGGGTAGATGGCCTTAGCTTTCGATCCAAACCGGACCTTCTTCAGAGGCATAAAACAAGTACAAACCAATAGTACATATCCATTTAAAGAAAAAGAGAGGGGAAAGGGATTAAGGGAGGGATCCAGAAAGAAGCGGGAAAATTATAGCCAATTAAAGTTTCTATTTCAGAATATATTTTCTATAAAATTTATGTAGGCCTATTGGATTAAAAAAGAAGGGTTCCTTCCTTTAAAATGGCAATTCTTGAAAATACATTATTTTCATTGTTTCATTCACACTTGACTTGTAATGGTATCGCTAATGATGATTGTAGGTCTTACCATGGTCTCACCAACACTGACACGCTCATTTGTAATTCCGAAGGAATGATTGATGATCAAAAGGTTAACCGTATAAGCCTTTTGAAATGAAATCGTTGCCATAGTGAAGCACTTCCAAACAGACCTTAAGAAGGCAAATAATTAATACTGATAATGGTGATAGATTAATACATTGTTTATGGCAGCCTAATGAGACCATTATCCATGGATTGCTACCATGGAAACGCATCTATGCCGCCATAATAACAGCTTTCAGACTGCTCTTCATCATCGCAACACCAAGGACGTCTAAACCACCACGTCGTTATACACATTTTTCTGAAATTGGTTCATGACTATCTTTGTCAAATTTGATTTGAGACTAGAACAATAATCTTTTTAAACAGAAAGATAACTTTTTGTGTCTACCTTTTCTGCCACAAGACGGCCAGGTTACTTTTGGAAGCTAAAAAGTTTCCACAAAACACTGAGTAGAAACTTGAATAGAACTACTATTACGAACGTTTATTTGTACCACTAAAAGAGAGAGGCTTCGGTACTCCCACTCAGTCAACGCGCCTGATGATGAAATTATACGTGTTTATCGTATTGAGCTTTGGGTGTGGACCTACTGCCGCTGGCCTCTGTCCACCAGACTGGAGTCTTTTTGAGAGGAAGTGCTACCAAGTTCTCAGAAAACCTTTCTCTTGGGCAGATGGTCGTTCTGCCTGCGAGAAACTAGATGCCCACATTGCAGCTGCTAGTTCAAGCTCGGAAAACCGATTCATCTTGAATTTGTTTAAAAAAAAGAAATTGACAGTTGGTGTCTGGACTGGTTACAGCTACATTGATGGAAACTTGCAGCCGTCGTCTCTGTACACTAACAACTTGGCAAATAACCAACCTAGAAATATAAATAGGAAATGTGTTGCTATGGGTCTAGAGTCAGGAGGGAAATGGGGCACTCAATTGTGCTCAAATGCAAGAGGGGTTGTTTGTGAACGCGCTCCCAGCTCAGCGCCCGAGGTGTTCTGCTTTGATACCGATAGCAACGGCCGGCTTACCGCCCGAGGATGTATCAAGAGTTACACAGTGCGTGAGCTACGAGGTGGTGGTGTGGTGTCCTGTGGCAAGGCATGTCGTGAAGAGCTCCGATGTCACTCCTTCAATCTGCTGGAGGAAGATGGAGAGATGGTTTGTCAGCTGATATCTGCCAATCGTCATGAAGTACCGCCAGAAGCTATAAGCGACAGCAAGAACTGCTACCATTTCGATCTGTAAAAAGATAAAGATATAACACATGATTGGTAAGGATATAGAAAATATTGCATGAACGTTGATTACATGAAGTTATCAAAGTATAGAACCTTTTTTTCTGTGAAATATTTCCCTCATATATATTCAAGAAAAGTGGATCTGAGAACACTCCAAAACGCAATAGCTGATTTCGATTGTATAAAGGCCCGGTCACACAGGCCTCGATAAAGAGAACTAGAATGAAAACGTTACCAATACACGCCCTCGATTGGTTGAATAAGCGTGTGCGTATTCTGTGTGGGGCAAATTCAACCAATATAATGCCTTCTCTTTGCGTCGTCATCGTTATCGCTGCAGTGGGACCGGGTCTTTACAACCAAAGGCCAATAATTGCGTTCACATGCTGAAAACTGTGGTTGTTTTATCCCTAATTTTTCTCCTGACTGATACAGCGGAAATAAGCCACAATTTTCACAGGCTTGTTATTTCATGTGGTTGATCTGGGCCCAATTTCATAGAGCTGCTAAGCACAACAATTTGCTAAGCATGAAATTTCTTCCCTGATAAAAACAGGATTACCAGCCAAATTTACATTTGTTACATAGTGCTTGTTACTCGTATTCAGCTTTTGTTTGCGTATCCTGAAAATCACATGGAAATTTGGTTGGTAAACCTGTTTTTATCAAGGAAGAAATTTCATGCTTAGCAAATTTTTGTGCTTAGCAGCTCTATGAAATTGGGCCCTGATCACACAAAACATGAAGACAATCTGCAACTATTTTTTTTAGCTTTTACCAATCCTGTATTATAATTTTAGCTTTGACTAAAACGCAAAACCGACAGCTTGAAAATCTTTATTCAAACTAGTTTATCTTTCTTTTGACTATATAAAGTTAACATTTTAGAAATAGCACTTGCTGGAGATTGCCATTGACATCAAATGTTTTGCTCGAAATTTATGTGGCAAAAATTTAACGGTGCAAGTTGTATTTATCAGTGTCCATTTAACTAAAAACGATAAAAACTTGATACTATATTCATAAATAGCCAAGTCATTTGTAGGCTAGAAATTGTAGACTGTAATTGAAAGTTTCAACGATATTTTTTTCATTCTGCATGACGGCTACCGCACCACGTGGTGCCCGACGAAAGTTATATTTGTTGTATTGTCATTTCAGCCATCGAGAAATACTCTATTATATAGGCTTGAAACATCCGATTCAGACCACTAACAAATTATTTACACACACACACAAGATGTAAAACAAAGTCACCTTGATATTTTAATGCTATCAAAGGCTATCTGTACATATATATTAATATCTTTATTTTTTAAATAGAAAATAAAACCATTTACAGATGATCATTGACCAATGCCCGGTGCATAGTTCCTGCGAACGCGAATTTTGACGTCACAGCCCAGTTTTCTCAGCGAATGTTTCGCAGGGGTTGAACACATTTCAACTGATGCGAATTTTTAGTCATAGTTCGTATCGCATTCGAGAAGGAAGTATGCACCTGGCTTTACAGTGTCAAACTTAAAGGAACACGTTGCCTTGGATGGGTCGAGTTGGTCTTTGAAAAGCGTTTGTTATAATATGCATATGGGTAGAAAGATGCTGTAAAAGTAGAATACAATGATCCACACAAACATGCCTCGAAATTGCACGGTTTTCCTTAAACCTCGTCGACTAACACGGTCGGCCATTTATGGGAGTCAAATTTTTGACTCCCATAAATGGCCGACCGTGTTAGTTCGCACAGTAAAAGGAAAACCACGCAATTTCGAGGCAAACTTGTGTGGATCATTGTATTCTACTTTTAAATGATCTTTCCAACCATATGCATTTTATAACAAACGGTTACAAACGCTTTTTTATAGACCAACTCGTCCGATCCAAGGCAACGTGTTCCTTTAATGTCATGTAATCTATACGTTAAAGGCAGTGGACACTATTTGTAATTACTCAAAATAATTATTAGCATAAACCTTACTTGGTTATGAGTAATGGGGAGCTGTTGATAGTATAAAACATTGTGAGAAGCGGCTCCATCTGAAGTAACGTAATTTTCGAGAAATAAGTAATTTCCCACGAGTTTGATTTCGAGACCTCAGATTTAGAATTTAAGGTCTCGAAATCAAGCATCTGAAAGCACACAACTTCGTGTGACAAGGGTGTTTTTTATTTCGTTCATATCTCGCAACTTCGACGACCAATTGAGCTCAAATGTTAACATCAGGTTTATTATTTTGTGCATATACCAAGTGAGAAGACTGGTCTTTGACAATTACCAATTATAGTGTCTAATGTCTTGAAGTGGAATGTTTTAATTGTTAATATGATATAAATGTGTATAAACAATATATAAAACAAAAATACCTAATTGGTATCTGGACCAAATTTCTTAGAGCTGCTTAGCACAAAAATAGCTAAGGAACTTTAAGCTTAACAGAATAAGGTTACCAGCCAAAGTACCGTGTAACATGTACAATTTATGACTGGTATCCTGCTCACGCTGCTAAGCAGGGCGTTTTAAATAGGGTCCTGCTTTTTACAAGTTGGTGGGGCAATAGGTCAACAAATTACAGTGGTTCATTCGCTTTGATCACCCCTTGCCATCTGGGCCCCAATCGAGATAACTTGAGGACAAAAGTAGATAAGCACAACAAAATAATGTTTACCAAACAAAATACCATGTCACATCTAAAACTTGTGACTGGTATCCTGCATATTGTGCTAAGCAGGACATTTTTAAGCGGTGTTTTCTTAAGCAGCTCTATGAAATTTTGCCCTGGTAGTGAAACCTTCTTTTTAGGATGAGCTTCAATGTTTGATTCCCTTTTACCACTAGTTTCCAAAATATAGAGTCCTTATGAAAATTTGAAAACATTAATAAATCAATAAATACAAGTCTCTATAAAACGGTGAAAAAATACATTGTGTTTGATACCAGTCTATAGTTTTTTTTATGTCAAAAAATATTTAAAAAAAAAGGTTGATGACGCCATGCTATGTTGAAATCATGACAGCAAAATGCAAAATTTGCCTGCCAGAAGGGCTATCAAATGTACAAAGGCACCCTCTTTCTAAAACAGAGGATATATATTGGTCTACAGTTTCACCATAAAATATTGTAGTTTGAAAATACAATGCAAAACGCGAATACAAAAATTGAGTTAGAAAGTAAAATCTATAATTAAAAATTGAAAAAATGCATTTTGCTTTTCTCGTGAAATAATGGCAGTGACTAAATCTCTTTTGTATTTTTATTTGTCAAAAATAATCTCTAGAGTAAAGATACAAAATATTACCTGGTTTAAATGCAGGCATGAAATTTGGTCCTTTGTAAAAAAAAAGTAGGAAACCAGGGCTGACCTATATACATATACACACGGTGTAGTCTTTATTTACATTTCAGGATAGTAATTTAAAGGAACACGTTGCCTTGGATCGGTCGAGTTGGTCTTTGAAAATCGTTCTGTAACCGTTTGTTGTAAAATGTATACGGTTAGAAAGATATTGTAAAAGTAGAATACAATGATCTACACAAATATGCATCGAAATTGCGTGGTTTTCTTTTTACCCTGTCGACTAACACGGTCGGCCATTTATGGGAGTCAAAATTTTGACTCCCATAAATGGCCGACCATGATAGTTCGCCACGTCAAAGGAAAACCGTGCAGTTTCGAGTGATACTTGTGTGGATCATTATATTCTACTTTTAAAACATCTTTCTAACCATATGCATTTCATAACAAACGGTTTCAAACGCCTCATAGACCAACTCGTCCGATCCAAGGCAACGTGTTCCTTTAATCATAATGTTTCAGACTTTTCCAAAGAGCAAAACAAAGATCGGAAATCAGACTTAAGTAGGAAAAATATCATGCCTGAAAAAGATTCTGCAAAGGTTTTCGGTGTTTTTTTGTGGGTTGAAAACTGATTGGTTTGAATGTATGTGCTCAAATTATGCTCATTAATAGTCCAACACAAGCAAAAGCGTAGCAACAAATACTAACAACGATACGAGATAGGACAAGGTTTAAAATGATTCTATAAAAGGTTTTGGGTACTTTTTGTGAGTTGAAAATGGTCAGTTTGAAAGGGTGTGTTCAAAAACCATAACACAGTTCTTTTAGTTCAACACAAGCAAAAGCGTAGCGACTAATACCATCAAAGATACGAGCGCTCCGAAGAATTGCCCTCCAGACGTCACCGCGCTCTTTTGCTTGCGCTGCTTCACGGGTACCCGCGTCTGTGTTGCGTGTATGATGCTATCCCATGATTCTTCGACAGCTTTCTTGGCACCGCTCCAAGAATGTGGGCCACAAAGGCGATAGGTTGCTGGGTAGCAGGGTCCGAAAAGCACCTATAAAAAAAGGGGTAAAAGTTGTTGAAATCTTTTAAAAAGGGGATAAGAGATGTTAAAATCTAAAAATAACAAACCTGCGAAAATTTGAACTCAATAAATGGTCGTCGAAGTTGCAAGGTAATAATGAAAGAAAAATAACCCTTGTCACAAGAAGTTGTGTGCGTTTAGATGGTTGATTTCGAGACCTCAAGTTCTAATCGAAATCAAATTCGTGATAATTTACTTTTTTTTCTCAAAAACTACGTTACTTCAGAGGGAGCCATTTCTCACAATGTTTAAGACTATCAACCGCTCTCCATTGCTCGCTACCAAGTAAGGTTTTATGCTTAGAATTATTGTGAGTAATTACCAATAGTGCCCAGTGCATTTAAACAAAATATATTTCCATTTACAACAAATGCTTTTAACAATCAAAGTTCCCAATGCGATGGCAAAGTATCCCTTTATCAGAGAGAGTGTTTCCGAAACGAAGTTTTCGAGAGGAAGTTACTACTAAGGCCTTATCGTGGAGGACGTTGCGCTACTACTAAATGGCCATATATCTTCATACAGGAAAGGTAAACGGAACACACAAAAAATCCATATACACTCCCACTGTGGAAAGCTGAAGTGATAGGGAACTTCCAGGTTTGTCATGGCCAAACTATACGTTGTTCAAGCACAGGATCGCGTGGTGCTATAACTCCGACTTGGGATATAAACATAGGCTATGTCTAAGACAACTTTTACAGGCCAAACTTGGAGCAACCAACTGCAGCGCATACATGACCACTTTGGTAGCACAGGAGTAATTGTTTTTCAAAACAGTGTCTTACAATCCCCAAGACAAGCATGTTAAAATTCAAACGTGTATGCCTTTTCTTCTTGGATAATGCCTGAAACTGGTTGCCTGTAGGTTTTATCGTGTGACATGGGCCTTGGAACATCAATCAAGTGACCAATTATATTGTGTGGTGTGGTGGCTTAAAGTTCGGTTCATAGTTCGTGCGAATTCATTCACAACTTTTGTATGTCACATGGTTGTTTTCGCAGCAAATGTTTCTCAATTCAACTGATACGAATTATTCGTTGCGACTAATTTTGTGACGTCAAAATTCGTATCGCATTTTGCATTCGCAGGAAGTATGAACGGGGCTTAATTTGAAGTTAATAAAAGTTAGTTGTAAGAAGGTTGAACATTATTTGAATGTGTCCAAATTCTGAACTAATAAAGAAGTTTTTGTTTACCTGGAACGCAAGCCTTGGATTGGTCAGAAAGAGTTTAGTGAACTTTGGTTTTGCGCCCATCAGATCGGCCAGGTGATCTTGATAAGGTATAGGCGGGAACTGAAATAGAAGAAAGAAAACAAATCGTCATGAATTTTATGTCATGGATGTGCAGAACTTATTTTTCAAAATAATAATAAATAACAAGTTTATTTATTGACACACTATGTAATCTGACGTTTATAGTACATTGAAGTACAGTACAGAGTCTAATACTTTGCAACTTGATGGGGATGAGACATTTTGTGAAAAATTTTGTGAAAAAAAGAAGCACTCCTTTTGGTCGAAATTATGATGTAAAGGAAACTGTACAATTAGAAGAAAAAATATAAACAGCTGTCTCGAAGTTAGCCTGAACATCTGACGTCACACTTCAAGGCTCGTGAATTACGCCAGAGGAGATCTGCTGATGGCAAACGTACATAATCACCTTTGGCCTCACGTTATTTCACATGGCTTTCATTGTTCTGGCGATTCGTAGTTAAATCCGACGTACATGTGAAAACATATAAAGCCAATACATGTCTTGATTCTTGGGATAAAGACAGGGGACCAGTCTATCTCGAGGTCCGCATGACATAAATACTTACAAAAAGTCTGTGTTTTCCAAATGTTTGGAAGAGGACATCCCTTCTCCTTATGACGTCATCCATCATCGTCTGCTCATCGGGCATGCGCACTTTCCCTTTGAATACCTGAGCAGCCAATCTGGTTTGGAGTTCGAAGACAGGGGGCTGTCCCCCAAGCGTTGTTACGCAACCAATCACAGCGAGGGTCTGGTGACGTAGTTTTGGCGGGAAAACGTGCAGGTACAAGTCCAAATCGGCAAAGTTGTCTGTGGGGTTTCAGAAGGAATGAATTAACGATCATTAGAATTACCCTTTTTTGGATCTAATAAAGATTATTTTAATTGAATTGAACTTCCCAGCTTCCATGATTTGTAAGCTTAATAAGAGTTTTACTGAAGCAAGTTTTGCTAAAAAAATGTTTAAGGACTGCTTAACAAAAGGGGATAAAGCCAGAAATTTCCTTGGCGGGATCTATCTCAAACCCCACCTTGTCTTTTTATTCGGGATCGTTCTGAAACCACATATAGAATTGGAACGATCTCAAACCCCAACATTTTATATTCGGGATCGATCTCAAACATCACCTCGATCTCAAACCTCACCTTGTATAATCGACCTGTCAATGAAGTCGTAGCCAAGCTCGTACCCAGTGGCGAACATAACGGCATCAACGTTATCAACCTTGACCCCATCGACAAACTCCACGCCGTTCTTTGTAAATCGTTTGACCCCGGGTCTGCACTGGATCGCACCGCACATAATTCGGTCTCCAATTTCATCGTTTATCATGACCTACATATACAGTAAATAAAGACATTAGTGGTACACGAACTACTTGTTCTAAAAAAAAAAAAAATGATCTGGGTACACGATTACTTTGCAAGTATGGAATAGCCCAGAAGGAATAGCGAGCGGTCAACGAACTGTTAAGCTGGCGACGCAATGAAATATTTAGACTCTCGATCTGGACCAAAATCCGGCCGATTGCTGCAAAGATACTGCCATAAAAATAGGTCATGATTACGTACATTTATGAGTCACTGCAACAAAATGCCTATTAGCAAATATTTTTGATGAAAGATCGGTTGTGACCCAATCTTTATAGTTGCCGAAGGAATGGTCAAGTGTCAAAGGCAGATTTTCTCCAAAGTGTTTGTTTACCTCACTGTTCAGGAGACCAGCTTCTGCAGACAGGCCGAGTTTACTATGGTTGAAATTCACGTTGGCTTTGGACTCGGCAATCTTACCTGCAATACAACAATTTAAAAAAAAACTATTAAATTATTGATATATGTATTCCAGGCCAATTTAAAAAAAGTATCTTTTAATTTTGCCATTCGGCTCATTAAATTTTGTTTTGCTCCAGTAAAAAAGGTGTTACAGTTAAATTTAATTCACTCATCAAATAATTACGACTCAAATTAATCAGGTCGCAAATATTAAATTTCGCAAAATCCATCCACAGGAGGCTGGTCAACCATGTAACTTCAACAGTGGTGTAAAAAGGCAGTAGAAATCCAACTTCAGATTACTGAAAATGTTGTCTAAAATGATTATACAAATAATAGAATGACCGAAACGCACATCTTCGATGACCACTTGAGTCCAAATGTTCACAGGTTTGTTACTCCTTGCGTACATCGGGATACACAAAGTGAGAATACAGTTCTTTGACAATATTACAAAAGGTGTTACAACTTCAGTGCCTCAAAGGCAGTGGACACTATGGTAATTACTAAAAATAATTATTAGCGTAAAACCTTTCTTGGTTACGAGTAATGGGGAGAGGTTGATGGAGAAACTTGTGAGAAACTGTTCCCTCTGAAGTGCCATAGTTTTCGAGAAAGAAGTAATTTTCCACGAATTTGATTTCGAAACCTCAAGTTTAGAACTTGAGGTCTCGAAATTAACTATCTAAACGCACACAACTTCGTGTGACAAGGAACTTTTCTTTCATTATTATCTCACAAGTTCGATGACCGATTGAGCTCAAATTTTCACAGGTTTGTTATTTTATACATATGTTGAGATACACCAATTGTGAAGGCTAGTCTTTGACAATTACCAATAGTGTCCACTGTCTTTAAAACAAAAAATGTGATTCTTTTATGATTTATCAAACCTACCAACTAAGGCAGTTGGAGCAAACTGTATGATTCTTTTGTTGACTGTCATATCAACGGGAACACCGTCCGAAGACATGCGTTTGACGACCCAGCAACCGTGCCTCATCGTCAGGTGGACCTGGTGGGCACATCGGCTCAAATCAACGGCGACATCACCGGCTGAGTTCGACGAACCTGGGGAAAAAGCAGAAGACATGTCAGCTGGATGATTTTGATAGAAAAAAGGGACTCTGTGAAATTACTTGATACCTTTCTTTCTTATGGCTTTTATTTATAAAAAAGAAGAAAAAGATTTGGGTAAAAATAGTGGTGGGCCCTCCTATACCTACTTTAGTATGATGATAAGTGGGTATTAAACTCGTTTCAACTATTAGGCACAATTCAGAAAGCTTAAATCCCCACAAAATTTTGATATGGCTTCTTAATACAATCTATATCCAAGAAAAAAAATGAAGGTCTGAAACGAACCAGATAATTTAGGTCAGATTTAGAGGTCTCCAACAGTAGTCTTCAATGGCTTTTTCTGGCATAAACAAACAACCTTTACTTTGGAATGAAATTGACGATCTTGCCCATTACATTTCTGATTCTTGCTTTTTTTAACAAAATTTCTTACTGCTTAATAACCTGTTTATTTTGCAACATACACAAATAAGAGTGTTTAGTCTGTCAACGTTATTTACACTTACCCATAACAACTACTGTTTTCCCGGCGAAAGAGTCGGGCTTTCTGAATTCATTTGTGTGTATTTTCTGTCCCTCAAATTCATCAAGTCCCGGATACTCTGGCACGAAAGGCTTCTTGTACATTCCAGAGCAGACGAAAACTGCATCAAAAACTACCGCCTTTTCCTCACAGCCGTCCATGCGCGTGCGCACCAGCCACTGTCCCGTAGTCTCAAAATCAGCCGTCGGCTCGACCCGGAGTACGGACGTGTTGTACTGGATATACTTCTCGAGGTCGAAGTGGGCTGCGTAGTCTTGCATGTATTTGAGGATGTGTTTGGGACGTGGGTACGGTGGTGCATTCTTGGGGAAGGGATAGTCGCTTAGAGCCATCATGACCTTGCTGGAGTTCGTGATCAGTGAGTCATATATAGCTGACCCTTGACCCGGACGGAGGCCTTCTTGGTAAACCCAAACACCTCCTGGAATATAAATGTATGGTATTAGTATTCATGCACTTTCGAAAAACAGATCATAATGATATCCGGGTGCGGTCTCAATTTGACTGCACTTCCTCTCTCCATTGTTTTAGATTGTTTATTCACCCAAGGTCATGAGGGTCGGGCGTGCTGTTAAGACTCCCCATTCTTCTCAAAATTAATACCGTTCTCGAGCTGCCTCCCATCATTTCCACTGTGTGTGCTATGGATTGTTTCAAAATGCGTATAAAATAATGTTCACCCACATCTTGAAATATCATATGTACTACGAACATGTTCTTTTAGCATGGTTTATGTTGGAAAGCGCCAAGAACCACCCATAATAATATTTTAATACTTTTAAAGAGCACATTACCAAAAGAGTGGTAAAGAGTGACTCTTTTTTAAATCACTGCGTACTCTCTCAACTTTTACCAAAAAAAAAAAAAAAAAAAATCGTTTTCAATACCAACACTAAGATGTGCAATTTGTGTATGTGTGGAAATAATAACGGCTTTTTTCCCCGTCTTGCACCTGTTTTGTCCTGTATTTTAATGTCTGTCTGGTTTTTTTTTGTCTGTATGATCATAGGCTGGGGAACAAAAAGCTGTGCTTCTACTACCCGGGCATAGATGTTGCATTTTCTTGATTCACTTTATTATTCTCTTTTATATTCACCAATTTTGACCATAAGTTACTCTGTATTATACATTATTTGCAACATTGAATAAACGTATCTAGCTATTACTGAAGTTGAAACTAAAATTCTGGCCAAACTTTACGTCACATAAGTGAATGACAATTCATCAGGCCTAACAAGTGTTGCTCCATGATGGTATTGGCAGAAGGGCCCTAGCCTAGCCCTATATAGGACTCTTTCTCTGTACACAGGAACAGAGTCCTAAGTATTGAGGTCCGTTTCTGGGGCGGAAAAATTTCACAGCTTCATAACTTAAATCTTACCTGCAACAAGCCATTAATTTCAACAGATTCACATTCCATGACGGCATACATTTTTCTGCGGTGGGTTTTGGTCCTCATATTTTCCTCACAAATCCGTCATTTTTGTGAAATAATGCAGCTTCCAACGTTAAAAAATTCCCGTTTCGATCGTTTTCTCACAGTGTTGTCTGTTGTCGTGCGTACGCGTATACATTCGCGTGCAAGACGCATGATGCAAGCTTAGACGCATGAATTCTTGGTCACCGTATCTTGACTGCACACAGCGTTAACAACACAATTCAAAAATGTGCGCGTCGCGCGTCTTGCGTACAAACGGCAGACTGTGAGAGTACGGACAAAAATGGGTATTCCTTAACGTTGGGAGCTGCATTATTTCATGAAAATGACGGATTTGTGAAGAATATATGACGATCAAAACCCACCGCAGAAAAACACATGCTGCAATGGAATGTGAACCTGTTGAAATTGGTGCTTTCTTGCAGGTAAGATTTGAGTTATGAAGCTGTGAAAATTTTCCGCCCCAGAAATTTACCCTGATGTCCAGGACGTCACTGTAGTACAAAACGAAAGTGTAAGGCCGCCAGGGCTAGGCCCTAGCCCTACAAGTGCGTTCACATATGGCTCCATGCTTTAAAGGCAGTGGACACTATTGGTAATTACTCAAAATTATTATTATCATAAAACCTTTCTTACGAGTAATGGGGAGAGGTTGATAGTATAAAAGATTGTGCGAAACAGCTCCCTCTGAAGTGACATAGTTTTTGAGAAAGAAGTAATTTTCCACAAATTTGATTTCGAGACCTCAAGTTTAGAATTTGAGGTCTCGAAATCAAGCATCTGAAAGCACACAACTTCGTGTGACCATGGTGCGACAAGGGTGTTTTTTCTTTCGTTAATATCTCGCAACTTCGACGACCGATTAAGCTCAACTTTTCACAGGTTTGTTATTGTATGCATATGTTGAGATACACCAACTCTGAAGACTAGTTTTTGACAATTACCAATAGTGTCCACTGTCTTTAAGATTGTCCATCCTTTTTGAAGCGGGACCCAAAAGTGGTGTAGTAGAATCTTTGAGCATGAAACGACAAACCAAACAAAGTAATCAACGCGCGTAACAAACTGGGGTAGGCCTAAACATCATTTTTGTTCTCGGCTTCTAATTGACTTACCGAGTTGGTCGTATCTTTCGAAGCAATGGGGTTCAATTCCTTCTTCTAGGCATGCCTTAATGGACAGCAAGCCGCTGAAACCACCTCCGATTATTGCAGCTTTCATTTTGGAAAATTTTCTGGAATTAATCAGAGAGAAAAAACATTTTACGTGACCGTCACACGTTCATGAAGATGAGATAGTGAATCAGGCATGTATGCTTTGTTTTTGAAAGGGCAAGGGCACCAAGGCATTTTCTCCTTGGTTAATGGCACCCTATGGGGAAAATGTAAATTTCTACTGAAGCTATTCAAGGGCACCAAGGCAATGACCAGGGGGCATGGATCGGTGCCTCCGTAAAGTATCAGGCATAAAGTTATTTTAAAGGGACCGGTTAAAAATGAAAACAATCTTATTCCCTGCATGCAATTGGGGCTGCTGTCTGCAAACACCGTTACATAAATTAAGAAATTACCATAGTGTTAACAACATTGTAATTTATTTATTTATTATGCGCAAGTTACACAAACAAATATGTACAGAGGCGCATTACAATAGTAAAAACATACAGATGTCCTACAAGTCAACCACATCGTATACGTGTAAACTGTCAGCTCCATATCCTGAGATATCCATGTAAATCAGGACAAGTTTGTCACTACACGACAGGCGAGAAAGCTCTCTCTGAAACAAACAGATGAATTTGTGACACGACTATCTTATGGGTACAACCAGGGCCCAGTTTCATAGAGCTGCTTAACGGTAAGCAATTTTTTTTGCTTAACGTAGCAAAAATAATTGCTTAAAACCATTCGGATTCCATGCTAAACGTACACGAGCTTAAGCACGTAAACAATGCGCGCGGAGATTTTAGATCGTTTGCTTAAGCAGAACAGAAGAAGGCAGTGTATTTTGCACTGTGTGCATGGCCTAGGGCTGCTTAACGGTAAGCAAATATGTTGGCTTAACGTAGCAACAAAAATTGCTTAAGCGTAAACCTATTTCACCAGCGGTTGCTAGCTTATAAGCACGTAAACAAACTGCGCGCGCCACATTTTAGATCGTTTGCTTAAGCGAAAATGAAGAAGGGGTCGTATGAATAAAAAGTAGTACTTACTTTTACTAGAAAATTTCAAGTATTTACTACCATCCATATGAATAAAAGGAAGTAAAAACTGTTACTTAAAAGTATTTACTAAAATGCTAAAAGTATCTACTTTTACCAAAAAGTAAATTCTTTTAATTTTAGCACTTACTTACTTCCATATGAATAAAACGGAGAATATACTACAAAAAGCAAGTAAATACTAGTGATTTTTCAAGGTAGCTCCAGAGCTACCTTGGGCACAGAAGTAAAAGGCTCGTCCGAAGAAATGACAGTGTTTATGAATGTTCCTCACAGGATAAATGTTTTAGTCCAAAGAAAAGACATCACTGAAATATTAAATAGACACATACACAGTGTTTCACAACCGAAACAATACACACAAACTCAAACTGCTTTTAATCAAACTTGTTTATATATGCTGAGGATAAAATAAAACCGTTTGTAAAAAAAACCGTTTTGTATCATTACAGTAAGCTTTTTACAAAGATATAAAGAATTTGTTCAACTCAGAAATGAATGCCTCGATCATTAAGGCTTATTGTTCATAAAATCAGAAGAAGTAATTTTTTAAACAATTAAATGCATTTCAATAGAATGTTGTTCGTGTTATTATTAAAACTTTTAAGTTTAAGTTTAAATAGCTATGCTCATATCCAGCTCTCATCTTCTCTATACAGCGCTGTCATGCTCCACTCCAAGTTTCAAAAGCTTAACAAAAATAGTTTTTATTCTGTGTGTCCAGATGAGTCGTCTTCATCAAAATGTTGTCAGAATAAAAACCTCATGGCTGACTTGAAGATTTTTATGTTTCTGTTAAACCAAATGCTGCTTTGGCTGTGTGTGTGAGTGCGTACGTAGACGTGAATGGAAGTTGTTATACAAAGGAAACCTTTTGTTAAGAGCCATTCAGCCATGGTATATCAGAAGTATTTACTCCAAAGCATTAAGTGAATACTTTGCAGTAAAAGAATAGGTTTATTCATATGGAATTTAGAAGATGCTTTTACTGAATGCTTCTACTTGGAAGTTTATGCTTTTACTTTTTGCTAGTACTTGTCAGTAAATACTACTTTTTATTCATACGACCCAATGTGCTGACAAAATGGCGGGCGAAATAAATGCGGAGTGCACTCGAGTGGCGATAAAAAAAAATCATCACATTCTGTGTCTGATATGTATTATTTGTAATGGTTCAAAGTGCCCCTCGAAAGGTTTACACACTAACTTGAAAGTAAACAAGAAGATAATACATTGTACAGCATGATTCTGAAGCAATAGACACTCGTTTATTCGCAATCACCGCTGTGCCGGCACAATAACATCGTTTGCAATGAGTGTTGCACTATGCGCTGTGTGAATAGGGTGCTTAAGCAAAATAGAGGCTTTAAGGACCCTTTTTGTTTGCTTACCCATGTAAGCCAAAAACCTTGCTTAAGCAAGGATATGAAATGAACAATTTGCTAGGTGCGCCCGTTATAAGCACAAAATCGACCGTTACGGGATGCAGCTCTTTGAAACTGGGCCCGGCGCTTAAACAGGGTGCTTAAGCAATGGGGCTTGAAGGACCCTTTTTGCTTGCTTGCCTCGCCGTTTAAAGCAAAAAAACCTTGCTTAAGCAAGGCTATGAAATGAAAAACTTGCTAGGTGCACCCGTTAAGCACAAAATCGACCGTTAAGCAGCTCTATGAAATTGGGCCCTGGTAGGGATGGATGGTGGAGGACTACAACCAACATGGTACACACAACAATGAAGGAATATATAGCTTCTTCCTGGGTGCACTGTATGGAGGGAGGAAGATAGTACAACCATGGTACAACGGATAAATGTCAACGGTGAACCAACCGCCACCAAATACCAAAGGTCACAGCAAGGACAGTAATGCCATGGTTGGTAAGGTCTCTCTCTTTGAAACTGTACATGATGTGTGCAAAATTCCACTTACGCCTATATCTTAACCTTATGGCAAAATCCCACCACCTTTTGCCACCCCCTCCTTGTGCACCAGCAACACACACGCCAACATCAACTTATAATTACCGACTTTCTTTTTTCAGAATGAAATTAACAATAGTTCTTCTCATCAGACAATAACAAATTAGATTTTTAGTTTTAGACATTAAAGGAACACGTTGCCTTGGATCGGACGAGTTGGTCTATAAAGAAGCGTTTGTAACCGTTTGTTATAAAATGCATATAGTTGGAAAGATAATTTAAAAGTAGAATACAATTATCCACACAAGTTTGCCTCGAAAATGCGTGGTTTTCCTTTTACTGTGCGAACGAACACGGTCGGCCATTTATGGGAGTCAAAAATTTGACTCCCATAAATGGTCGACCGTGTTAGCCGACGAGGTAAAAGGAAAACCGTGCAATTTCGAGGCATGTTTATGTGGATCATTGTATTCTACTTTTACAGCATCTTTCTACCTATATGCATATTATAACAAACGCTTTTCAATGACCAACTCGACCGATCCAAGGCAACGTGTTCCTTTAAAATAAAGTCTAAAATGTGTAACTCACCTTCTTTACGTGGTCTCAACGTGACGAGGCAGACGGGCTTATTCTTTCTTCCAACGAGTCTTCTTGCCTATTAAATACCCCAAATTCGTAAGCCCTTCCTCCATGATTGTAGCCATTGTACAGTCACTAATTTGCATATTCATGAGACTAACCGTTTTTAGCCACGCCTACCACTAAGTCCTAAAAAGGGGAAACACCAACGACGTAATCTGGTTAGCTTTATATCCGGTTCCAAGCAGCGCTTTTCCCACTAAAGCCGTCACCAGATACCACGAGAACGGCAGAGAAGCCTACGCACATGTACCTACGCACATGTCCGGCCTTCAAACGATAACGGATTTGGGGGTTTAGCGAGGTCACATTCCTTTAGCGACAAGGCAAAAACAATCAAACCAAACGGCGTCTTGGTTTTTCACGTGATTAACTCGACACCTCTGGCTGGTTTAATAATAAGGAAGACTTTGAAATGCGTCAACGACAATAAACGATTGGCTATAGTATACGGAAGCCCAGTAGTGACATATTAAATCTCTATGGTGCCACTTGCTTTTCAGTTGGTTAATATCCGGGTGATTTTGATCGTGTATCTCTATGGTATAAAGGACAATTATTATACGATTTGCTACGGAAGTCCATTGGTGCCATGTTGCGTTTCTCTTTCACCACAGTGGTAGTGTTTCTCTTTCACCTATGCCCAATCTCCTCAAGCTGTTAAGGAGAGAATATTGATTTTGCTTAGCACAAACTGAGTGGGGCACCAGTCAAAACAGTGTAAGCTTAATGTGATTTCGGCTGCGGTATCCTGTTTCTGTTGTGTTGAAGCAAAGTTTTCTGTGATTAATAGCACTATTGTGTTTCCATTCCGCAAATGGGCCCGGTTGCTTGCCGCCACTTAATAACTGTGTGTCTTTCTTATCTTCCCGTCCAGGGAACTCAACAAACTCACTTCAAGCTGCCAACAACCACTCTCTTTCAAAAAAAAAGGTTTATTCATCAAATCTTAAACCACTATGCTTAAGCTATTGTTATTATTTTTATTATTAAGTGTTATTTATACAGGGTAGCCCCATCAGTGTAAAACACTGTTCTCCCTGGGGTCCTGTAGACAAGCAATACACAGAACAAGAGATAAACAATATTAATTTTTGGTTTTTACCCATATACACCGATGTGTAGAGATAAACAAATAAACATGTACAAAGAACAAACTCCACAAAAGCAACAACAGCACTCTATGACTTAGCAGCTAAAATTTTAGTACAATTAATTAGCCAAGTTTGAGCGAGATGAATGTTATATTAATCTTTTTTTTTTGGTCAAAATTTTCATTACTCAAAGAGACACAGCTGATTGTCAAACTGTTGTCAGTTATACAGTGACGGGACACTGTAGATTTTAGTTATTGGCCTAAAAAATGTCAGACGACATAAAGACCAGGGGTCGATTTCACAAAAAGTTAGGACTAGTCCTAACTTAGGACTAGTCCTAGGAGATATACAATTTGCATGGATAGTCCTAAGTTAGGACGAGTAACCGGTCCTAACTCGAGATAAGACTAGTCCTAACTCTTTGTGAAATCCACCCCTGGCCTGATAAGTATTCACAGACAGAGGCAACGAAGGCAATTGCCTCCATGCCCCCCGGTCATTGCCTTGATGCCCTTAAAATGATCCAGTAGAAATTGAGTTTCCTCAGGGTGCCCTTGGTTCCCTTCCCCTTTCAAAAACGAAGCATACGGGCCCGATGCATCAATTTATTATATATAATTTTACATAAAAATAAAAAAAAATCTAAATGAAATACTAGACTGAGTAGATATTATTAATTGAGCTACAATTTTACATTCCAAGACCCTAATTTTTAACATAAAGCTAGCAAAAAAAAAAAAATAACGCATCTGTTGTAAAAGCACCTATAATTTTAAAATTGTTACTCGTATTCCAAAAATGAAAATACCAGGAGACGGACAATTTAACTACGGTGATTTTGACACCTTGTTTGTAACAATCGGTCGAGTGTTGTTGTCGCGGTACGTGCTTACAGGTGAAAGGTGCCCATTTCCATTGCTGCAGTAACTCCTATTGACATGATCGTCTCTCCTCTGATTAAGTGTGCAGCTAATAGCGGGAATTTTCAAAAGCGGTTCTTGTCAATAGGAGACAATTACCAATAGTGTCCACTGTCTTTAAAGGCAGTGGACACTATTGGTAATTACTCAAAATAATTATTAGCATAAAACCTTTCTTGGTGACCAGTAATGGGGAGAGGTTGATGGTATAAAACATTGTGAGAAACAGCTCACTCTGAAGTGCCATATTTTTTGAGAAAGAAGTAATTTTCCACGAATTTGATTTCGAGACCTCAGGTTTAGAACTTGAGGTCTCGAAATCAACCATCTAAACGCACACAACTTCGTGTGACAAGGGTGTTTTTTCTTTCTTTATTATCTCGCAACTTCGATGACCGATTGCGCTCAAATTTTCACAGGTTAGTTATTTCTTGCATATGTTGAGATACACCAACTGTGAAGGCTAGTCTTTGACAATTACCAATAGTGTCCACTGCCTTTAACTATCATACTATTTGTTTTGTCATCACAAAACAATGTCAGCTTATCACAATTTAATTATCTATACCGGGTTGTCATAAAAAGGCCATCTAGTGACATTACGTCATCACAGGGCAACATGGGCATATGTTTATCTTAAAAAAATTCAATTCAATAAGTGCGCGCTTTAATATTGTGTCCCACAGCAGAATGTGGTGCGCGAACAGATGTTTTAACGAGATTTAAAATCTATATACTAAACTTAAAGTCACCTGGAAATGGAATTTTTTTTTCTTTCAAACATAAGAGTATATGCTTAAGAACAATAAAGCAATTTTTTTAGTAATTGTTTGTCACGATTTATATGTTAAAAAAAATATATAAAGTTGTTTGGGGGGCTGACTCCGCCTACCCCTTTTGTGACGTCAATCGAGGCAGACTTTGCCTGCAATGCGTATAGTAAACACACGTGCAAAGTACATGTATGTCCAAGTCGTGAGTTGGTACATTTCAAAAAGTGTTTTTCTGCATTCAGCAGCAATACACCTGGTCGGCATTGCCGGGGTCTACTCTTAAATTTGAAAATAACATAAGAACTGATTTTGTAAACCTTAGTTAACTGTTTATTCACATTCCACTCATCAAAACACATATATTAGTGACAAAAGCTTTATTTTAAAAAAATACCACTTCCAGGTGACTTTAAAAGCAAAACTTCCTGCAGGCTAGGCCTGGATTTTCATCTCTGAAAGGGTAAGGACGTTTTCGTCTCGAGTCACGATACCCTTGGCACGCTTTCAATTTCGAACACACTCAGCTGTTAATGACATAATTATTTGTTTGTTTGACCCGTGTTAAAAAGTACACGGTCTGGCCAGCTGGAAGGTCTACACCAAGATTTATCTGTACCACAATGCACAACCACAAACACTCCCACAGGGCCGATTTCATAGCGCTACTTAGCGGCCGAGTTTGTGCTTACTGTGCGATTTCTATTTCATATCACTGCTAACCGCACACGAAAAGGCATGCTAACCTTCCGGTTCTTACCGCACGAAAATAAATGACGTCACAATGCAAATCCACGGTAAACACGCAAAATGGCAGCCCAATTTTTCTGCTAATCTGTGAAACAAACTAAAGCTTAAGCAAATTTTTCTGCTACAGTAAGCATGCAAATTTGCTACACCTTTAAAGCAGCGCTATGAAATTGGGCCCAGATGTTACGAAATTTAAAATCTATATATTAAAGGCAGAGGATACTATTGGTAATTACTCAAACAAATTATAAGCATAAAACCTTTCTTGGTGACGAGTAATGGGGAGAGGTTGACGGTTTAAAATATTGTTAGAAACGGCTCCCTCTGAAGTGCCATAGTTTTCGAGAAAGAAGTAATTTTCCACAAATTTGATTTCGACCTCAAGTTTAGAACTTGAGGTCTCGAAATCAACCATCTAAACGCACACAACTTCGTGTTTTTTCTTTCATTATTATCTCGCAAGTTTGATGACCGATTGAGCTCAAATTTTCACAGGTTTGTTATTTTATGCATATGTTGAGATATAACAACTGTGAAGGCTAGTCTTTGACAATTACCAATAGTGTCCACTGCCTCTAAAAGCAGAACCTTCTGCAGGCCTGGATTTTCATCTTTGAAAGCGCAAGGTCGGTTTCATTCTAAAAAAGGGCACTTCTCATTGGAAAATCTTAAAAACAATGGACAACTTTTTGAAGAGGCACCAAGAGTACGAGCAACGGAGTCCGTGATGGTGGTAACAACTTGGTAAAAGAGGAAACACTTTCACAAGAAAGAGAAACGCAACTTGGCACACATGAGCTTCCTTAACTTGCTACTCGGGGAACGTGTCACGAGACCTTTTGCACGCTTTCGAATATGACTAGGGATCGTTCCCGAGACCTATTTTCTTTTGACCCCGCGTGAAAACGTATCAAGGCTATTTGCACGCTTTAAAACCCAGCTGTTGTTGGCTCGTTCCCCAGACACATTTTCATCCGGTAGACCGCTTACATCGGTACCAACGTGACATAGTAATACCAATGTGTCAACCGCGAACACGATGCACATGATTCCCAACAATCACATAGAGCTGCTTAGCGGCCGATTTTGTGCTTACTGTTCAATTTACATTTCATAGCTCTGCTTATATACCGTACGTAAGCACACGAGAAGACGTGTTCACTTTCCGGTGCTTACTGCCCGAAATTAAATGACGTCACAATGCAAATCAATGAAGAACGCACAATATGGCCCCCTTTATTCATCTGCTAACCTGTGAAATACGCTTATTGCCCGTTAGCAAATTTGAAGAAGCACAACCATCCTCTGGCAGCCCACAAGGCTGGGTTTCCCGTGGGGAAATACGTCTTTCCTTCGGAGGCCTTCCTCCATGCTGAAACGAGACACCCTGAAACGTGACACTCTGACCCAATTTCATAGAGCTGTTTCGCAAAAAAATTGCTTAGCATGAAATGTTTGCCTTGAAAACAAAAGGATTACCAACCAAATCTCCACTTGATTTTCAAAAAAAGCAAACAACAGCTGAATACCAGTAACAAGCAATATGCAACAAATGGAAATGTGGTTGGTAATCCTGTTTTTATCAAGGAAGACATTTCATGCTAAGCAAATGTTTGTGCTTAGCAGCTCTATGAAATTGGGCCCTGCTTGGCCAGCGCTAAGGAACTATACGCTCCTGGGCCTAATTTCATAGAGCTGCTTAGCGGCCGATTTTTTTGCTTAGTGTGCGATTTCTATTTCATAGCGCTGCTAACCGTAAGCACACGAAAAGGCATGCTAACCTTCCGGTGCTTACCGCACGAAAAAAAATGACGTCACAATGCAAATCCACGGTAAACACGCAATATGTCCGCCCAATGTTTCAGCTAACCTGTGAAATAAGCTAAGGCTTAAGCAAAATTCTCTGCTACAGTAAGCACGCAAATATGCTAACCGTTAAGCAGCGCTATGAAATTGGGCCCTGGCGTTCAGGGCCCAATTTACATTGCATGCTGAGCACACCAATTAGCATGGCATGAAACGTCTTCTTTGATGGATAAAAACAGGATTATCAACCAAATGTCCACTTGATTTTCAAAATAGAATGTGCAAGTCTCGCGAGAAATTGAACTTCTTGGACCATTGTGGTCCCAACCTAATGGAGTTTTACGTTGGGGAGATTTTGTTCTGTCAATAATTTTAGTTTAACATACGTTATGACCCTAAAAAGTGAATATGTTCTTGGGAATGTAAAAATAAGTGATTAAAAACAGAAAAGTAAAATCAATTCAACAAATTAACGAAGAAAACTAAAGAAAAAAACTTGACCTCCAGTTTCCGGTTTACTCTAAACAATTAAGAATATTACCCAATTGACGTTCACATTATCGCTGAAACTATGTGATGATTGCACCAATTGGACGTGATTTACAAACGGGGTTTATTAGAAAAACCATCAAGGCCGATGTCGAACAGCGATCCTCGTCCCGATAAATGTATAGTTTTTACGTTAATTTAAACAAAACAATTATTGTGTACACGAATTAAAATAATAATTATACAAAAAGTACGTTAAAAATAATAATCTTTAAGAATTTGTTAACAAATAACAATTTCAATACAATTTGGTTTTGTACAAAAATTAAGTTCTCGTTTTCGCAACGTGCGAGACTTGCACAGTCTATAAGCAAACAACAGCTGAATATCAGTAACAAGCAATATGCAACAAATGGACATTTTTGTTGGTAATCCTATTTTTATTAAGGGAGAAATTTCATGCTAAAAATGTTTGTGCTTAGCAGCTCTATGAAATTGAGTCACTGGGCAGGCTCGAGCTTCTAACATGGCGCTCGACTTGATGATGAAGAAAGAACATTTTTCTTTCCCTTTTTTTTTGGGGGGGGGGGAAACAACCTTGGTCTAAGTACAGAATATGACATTAAGGGTTTAAAAGTTTGAAATTGGGTTGAAATTAAAGTAAACAATACTTATGGGTTTGTAAACAATACAAATTATGGGTTTGAACCAACGACCTCCGGATTAGCGTGCCGGTTAGGGCTTTAGCACGCTACATCAGTGTCACGTTTGCCACGCTACATCAGTGGCACGTTTGCCACGTAGAAGAACAGGTGTTGCCATACTGCCTATTTTGCCAGGAGCAATGAAGTTAACAAAAATAACAACAAGATTGGTATGTACCAGCCTTCGATCTAAAGTGAGGAGGGGGCGTGGGCAGCAGTTCTGAATGGGGGAGGGCTGCACTAGAGAGCCCCCATGGTGGCACATTTGCCACGTAGAAGAACAGGTGTTGCCATACTGCATGTTGTGCCTGGAGCAATGAAGAAAACAAAAATAACAAGATTGGGGTGGGGGGTGCTTTACCAATTAAACTATGTTGCAACAAAGTGCACTAATCCTAGGCCCACGCGGTCAATAACTTTTTAATCGATAGACCAATTTTTATTGTAGTTATCAGGCTACGCATGTGTTTTAAATACTACCAGCAGCTCCGATCTTACGTACCAGCCTTCGATCTAAAGTGAGGAGGGGGCGTGGGCAGCAGTTCTGAATGGGGGAGGGCTGCACTAGAGAGCCTCCAACCGTGGAAGTAGCTACCTCTATGCTCTAACGTACCTCTGTAAGATACACTTTTACAACCTCGTACACCAAGCTATAACAGGCGAGTCTATTGTTTTATGGAGGAGGGGGATGAACCATGATAAGAAATAACTCTTAAAAAGGCTGTTTATAGAACCTTCATCAAAGCTCTAAGGTCACAGCTATAGGGCAGCTTTACACTCGTTCTTCATGGACTCAGGTTTTTGCAGGATTGACAAATTTCTGTCCTGAGATATTTTTGGTAGAATTACACAAAAGGCGTGTATATAGGCATCGCCATGTAAACTTAGGTATTTGCAGAAAATAAATTGTATATATGGCCCAGTTTATTGACTACACTAGTGAGAAATATCTCCTTATAAGGTACCACAGCAACAAGTACGTCATCAGATGCAAATAAAGATACCAACATAAAACAAATAACTGACAGCCATCTTTTCGTTGAAAAATCACAACCGTATTTGCTTATCAGCCTGCAACAGGTGACTCACAGCATCATAGAGCGGTCAATGGTTACCACTGGCACCGAGCTAGCTCCGTACGGTCCCTCGACATCCGGGTACGAGGTCTCACCAAACCTTCAGTAGATAACGAACCGGATAAAGTGGACAGACAGCACTTCGCCTATAATTGTAAGGTATAAGATTGATAAGAACTTGAAAATATCTCGAGGGGAATTTTTCGAATTCCCCAATGAAAACGTTATCTTAAATACTGTCAAAGGGTTTTTTAGGGGTTTTCTATTGCATACAAAAGTATCAATTCGCCCTTGTACTCAAGGCCGTTTTCCAAACCACGGCAGGCCGCTTCGGCTTTGGATCATTCGGCTTCTCGTCTGACGTTCTCTCGTCTGACGTTCTCTCGTCTGAAGCCCTGAGCACGTATACGCAAAGCACGCGCACAATTGTCAAAACAACCGCGGGGCCAAGCTAGCCTGAGTCGAATCTGGAGCCGAAGCCATGGTTTCCAAAAGGGCCTTCCCTGTGTATCATTCCGGTAAATTTGTCCTCTTCATTTTAGTTAAAAAACTTTTAAAAAAATACACGTAGACACCAAAGTAAAGACTTTTAGACGTCTTACTTGAATCCCGATTTTTTGGTGTACTCTCTAAGGAAACCGGACAAGAAAAAGAGAAACAAAACAGAAGATTGAGGGATGAACAAAGAACAGGGGCATTTCTTCTCAATTCAATTCAAATATTTGAGTGAGAAATTACCTCTTTCTCAAAAACTACGTTATCGTCACAATGTTTTCAACAGCTCTCCATTTAATACTCGTTCCCAAGTTTAATATGCTAACAGTTATTTTTTTAGTAGTTACCAACCCTAATTAAAGCCCCTCGTGTGTGGAAAGCCCCAACATTACAGTGTCTATCACAAACTGCGACATATTGCGTGCGCAGGGTTAAAGTGTCAATAGAGCAAGGTCAAATTCAGTCTTGAGATAATTCATTTTCCAACCAACAATGTGACGTGTGTGAGAAAGCATAGACTTCCTGCGGAGAAGATTTGCACAAAGCCCAATGGAATAAAAGAAATGCGTCCAGGGCTTGTTTATAAATTCATCTGGTCGTAAAACTGACCGCGGTAACACACATGGAACCATGTTCGACTATGAGTCCTTCTCTTCCTTATAAAACATAGTAGGAAGAATCTCATGAACGGGTAAATGATAGTCTCTTTATAGTCCCTTCACACAAGAGCCACTTGAGCAAGGGTCCCTTAGCTACATAATTAGCATGTACCTTTTAAGTTCGACTATAGTTGTAACTCCTTCTCTTCCTTATAAAGCATAGTAGGAAGAATCTCATGTACGTGTAAATGTATATAGTCTCTTTATAGTCCCTTCACACAAGAGCCATTTTAACACAAGAGCTACATAATTAGCATGTACCTCGTGTGAAAGGACAAAAACTTGTGTACTATCCAAGAATTGTCTTGTAAAATCTTGTTAAACAAGTGCTACATTATTTTGGCAACCATGCTAAAATAAGCAAGGGACCACTGTTAAAATTGCTGTTGTGCGAATAACACTTATTTCCGAGTAATTTCGATGAAATTCCGACTATTTTATTCCATCACAGCTTGCAGACCGAATACTACTTCACATGGAAATATACAAGACAGATAGTTAAAGGAACGCGTTGCCTTGGATCGGTCGAGTTGGTCTTTGAAAAGCGTTTGTAACCGTGTTTTTTATAAAATGCATTTGGGTAGAAAGATGTTGTAAAAGTAGAATACAATGATCCACACAAACATGCCTCTAAATTGCACGGTTTTCCTTTTACCTCGTCGACTAGAACACGGTCGGCCATTTATGGGAGTCAAATTTTTGACTCCCATAAATGGCCGACCGTGTTAGTTCGCACAGTAAAAGGAAAACCACGCAATTTCGAGGTAAACTTGTGTGGATCATTGTATTCTACTTTTAAAACATCTTTCCAACAATATGCATTTTATAAAAAAGGGTTACAAACGCTTTTTATAGACCAACTCGTCCGATCCAAGGCAACGTGTTCCTTTAACCATGGAGGTAGACAGAGTACGTTTTGTTTATTGTAAAAGACACTGGACACTAGTGGTAATTGTCAAAGACCAGTCTTCTCACTTGGTGTATGTCATCTGCATATACTAACACTAACCTGTGAAAAATTGAGCTCATTTGGTCGTCGAGGTTGCGAGTAGTAATGAAAGAAAAAACACTCTTATCACACGAAGTTGTCTCGAAATCAAATTCGTGGAAAATAATACTTCTTTTCTCGAAAACTACGTTACTTCATTGGGAGCCGATTCTCACAATGTTTTATACTATCAACCTCTCCCCATCACTCGTTATGGTGTATCCCAACATAAAATAACAAACCTCTGACATTTTTGGCTTAATTGGTCATCGAAGTGGCTAAACTAATGAAAGAAAAAAAAAACAAGCTTTTTCAATAATGTGTCCGATGACGTCATCTTTCAAATTCGCTGCAAAAAGAATTTCAACTAAATTCTAGTTATTTACCATATTCATTTATTTAAATTTGTTTGATAAGGAATTGTCCAGGGAATATACAGAACAGGACGTCTAAATTACTACAGATTGATATACAATAAACACAAGATTGAATTACACACAATATCTAATGTTATTAAACATTAAGGGAAGCAGATGACACACTTTTTACTTTTTACATTTGTTGGGGTGAGGGTTGGAGGTTGGGTTCCGGGTGTCCACTTTGATGCGGTTAGAAATGACCTTGCCAGTGCTATCATAGAGAGTATTCCTGGTGGAAGTAGGGCCATTTGCATGGGGGGGGGGGGGTGGGGGTGGAGGCCGTGTGTTGGGTTGCTTATCATGTTAGCAAAGCCTCTTTGCTTTATCATGTCTGGACGTAATCCGCTTGTTATCGATCAAGGGACTGGATTCGAAAGGTGTAGGCCTACATTACATCAATGTTTAAACAATCTGTGTACTATACAAACATTATGTGACAATTGTCCAATATCTCTCAATATAAAACGTAGTGTGTTAGCAAAAAAAAACGGGGAAAAAAACCGAAAAAAACCAAAACGGTGTAATTGATCTACCAGTCACTGCGGAGGATGGGAGACCTCTCAAAAACTGGGTCATATACAGGCGCGGATCCAAGGGGGGAGGGGGCAGGGGGCACGTGCCCGCCGGGAAAAAAACGAAAACAAACTTTTACTGCATTATTTGTATTACTTTTAAGTGTTTAGATGAAGGTAAAGGGTCAAAGAAATGTCTCTGCGAAGGCCTTAGATTGCACCAGAGAGCATCTACGACATACAATTTTTCCCGGGGCCCTAAAGGGGGCCCCGGACCCCACGCCGTAATGGCGTCGCGCTTCGCAACTTCAGATTTGTTAATGCCTCTACCCTATAGACGATGTGACCCATGTTGACATTAAAAACGCCCTCTGCCAAAACACAAAGGTTTTGCCCCCGTATGCGCGCGGATCATATTATGGTTTTCCTGTGATGTGAGAGGAAACATCGTCTATAATTTCTTCCGACTAGAACCCTGCTTGCAACATACGATTATCGGGCGGATCTGGGTTAGCTGCCCACTTATATTCATGGAATTTGCCGCCCATCAGATAACAAATTTTAACCCACACCTGTGACGTCATGCTATTGTTAAATCGCTCCATTATTTTGCACGAATGGCGCGATGGGTACATCTATTCACCCATTGTGCATAAAAGAGTTAGGGAACAAAGTAAATCAAGTCAATGACGCCATGGACCATATATTATTTTGTTTTAATGGTTTTTAACACAGGTTAATAGAGCTACACATGTATTGCAAAATGATCGTTGACACACAAGTGAACAGCTATATTATTAAATTATTATTTAGCTGAGATGTTAAAAAATAATTATAGAACTACAACAGTAATTTAAGCAGGTCTTAAAGTCAGATAAATCAATTTCATTTTAACCAGTATTTTTGTTTTTTGTTTTTATTAATTCAAAATGCTTAATTTATCATACACAAACATGGTAAGTGAGTAAAGTCCCTAAAATTTAAGATTGCAAAGATACTTTTTTCAATATCATCATAAAATAACAGGAATTCAACTGAAATTGTTGATCATAAAGGTAGCTTAAATTTGTTTATTAAAAACAAATCTGAAACTACAGGCTTGTACGCGGGTAGGTCACTTCTTTTATCTTCACCTTTGGGGTTTTTTGTAGACCGAGAAAGTCGGCTACAACATCATCTGATAGTCTGTTTCTATCACTAACTTGTATAAATTTACTTAAAGTCAAGAAACAAAATCACTTATCTGCCGCCACTTTCGCTCCCGATCTATGATGCCACTATCGAAGGAAGAGCATATTTCCTAAATGTTGGTCTTCGTCCATTGTTCACACACCACCAGTGGTGTTCCCTGGAGTGAACAAGCTTACGTAATACATACAAACAATTGACTTAAAAGTTAAACAATATCGCGCCATTCGTGCGAAATAATGGAGCGATTTTAACAATAGCATGACGTCACAGGTGTTGGTTAAGTCGCATAATGCCCTCGGTGAACGCGCCATTCGTGGGTACGAATGGCGCGCACCTCGGGCATTATCCTATACATAAAGTACATGTACATATTTCATCGCCCAGAAGTTAACGTCAGTAGTATAGGCCTATTATTAATACTCTTATAAGAAAAACGCTTGCCGACGATGTACAGCGTAAATTCAGTTTATTGTCAACAAGAGGGAGAAGCATTTCACTGAAAGACTCAAGAAAGGTGTGCGATTAAAACTTTCTAGGAGTTCTAAAATGAAAGTGTTTCTTGAACTCTGTATTTAGGCACACGGAGGCTTGATTTTTCGAGAAAAAAAACCTCCAAACGCTCAGAGCTCCCGGGGGCTTCTCCCCCTGGACCCCCGCCGGGGCTTCGCCCCTGGACCCCACCAGGGGCCGTACGGCCGGCCCCTGGACCCCACCCCTGAAATTTCTTTTACCAAAGTATTATGACTACAAAGTTGTGCCCCCGAATAAAATAAAATCCTGGATCCGCGCCTGATATACGCCGCACACTATACTCACTGATGCATAGCAAACCTGTGAAAACTTGCTTCTAACAATATCACCACTGATGACAATTCCCAAAGGTATCCTGCCTTTAGCAGAGTAGAGGCGGACATTTCTCTGGCAGATTGATACCCCAGCACGGTCGCATAAAAACAGATTTTCTAATTGCAAAAAAAGAAAAAGAAAATGGCCGCTCACACTTTTATTACTTTTGTATAGTATCACAATTTTCTATGGCACTGTTTTGAAAAGAAAGAGTAAATCAGCTGATCAGCTGAAAAGTTTCATGGCCAAACTTATATGATATTTGTATACGAAAATGCCCTTTAAGCTTTCAAGTTTACTGTAACCCCAGAGGTGTCCACGCGGTAACTTGAGCTGTTTGAACTCGGACAGCAAACTTTGGAATTAGCACACATCCGTGATTTTGCTTATCACTGCGTGGTATAATATTGGGGGAAAACCCCTCTACTTGTGTAATCGCAGAGAGCCCCACGCATGAGCCTTGTCAAGTTCGTCCTGACAGACAGCCCGATTGATGACGAAATCCTACGCAAATTGCCACTCAGGGATATACCCATCGCTCATTGGCTAAACTCACAATCGGTGTTCTGGGGATCCGCTTTGATTGGCTGACTTTGTGGAACCTGTTTAGTCACAGGTTCTCATTTGCATATGGGGATAAAAGAAGCTGAAATTGCAACCAGAGAATTAAAAGTTTGTAAGACAATCAGAAGATCACTAGTGCGGAAGAAACACTTCGTTATTGGTGGCAAGACGAAAGAGAGCAAGTCGGCAATCATGTAAGTGTTTATTTTGTTATTATTTGGTTTCATTTTATGTATATACAATGTTAATTTGTTCCTTAAAGGCACATAGACATTATTGGGAGTCACTCAAAATAATTGTTAGCATAGCCTTTCATCCTTCTCTTGCAACTTCGACAACCAATTGGGTCCAAATTTTCACAGGTTTGTTATTTTATGCATATGTTGAGATACACCAAGTGAGAAGACTGGTCTTTGACAATTACCAAGAGTGTCCAGTGTCTTGCCCGGGACTACCTTCCAGGCCTTGTCATGTGTCTTTTTGTAAATTGATTTTCTCCATGTTTGACCGAGTCCATATGCGCTTATTTTATATAATTCTTGTATTTAATGTATTTTATATATTTCTAGTTAAGTCAACCTCTGCACAGTTAAAACAAATGTGAATTATTTCTGTGTATACATGGCATTTATTGTATATGAAGTTTCATTTTTACGATTTTGCTGTTTTAACTATACTTGTTTTAATGATTGCCCTAGAAATTAAATATCCATAAAAAAAAGTCAATATAACAAATGTATATCCATGTTCAAGGATATAAAAACTATACAATTAAAAATGTGATTCACGGTGTCATTATCACAGATTGTGACAACTTGATTAAAACACAACAGCAAAACTATTCTATCTAAGATCAGTGACGTCATTGGTTATGTGGTCTACACCCCATGCACCCATCAGCTAGTCCCTATAGATTGAAGACATTCGTTTTTGTTGAAGACACTAGACACTTTTGGTAATTGTCAAAGACTAGTCTTCACAGTTGGTGTATCTCAACATGTGCAAAAAAAACCAAACCTGTAAAAATTTGAGCTCAATCGGTCGTCGAAGTTGCGAGATAACAATGAAAGAAAAAACACCCTTGTCGCACGAAGTTGTGTGTGTTCAGATGCTTGATTTCGAGAACTCAAATTCTAATCGAAATCAAATTCGTGGAAAATTACTTCTTTCTCGAAAACTACGTCACTTCAGAGGGAGCCGTTTCTCTCAATATTTTATACTACCAACCTCTCCCCATTACTCGTAATCAAGAAAGGTTTTATGATAATTATTTTGAGTAATTACCAATAGTGTCCACTGCATGTCTTTAACGTAGTCATCGATGTTGCATCATAATAATTCATTTGATCACTTGCGAATAAAATACCTTATTCATAACCTTGTTCCTGTTGTGTGGTGCCACCTTGTCATGTTGTGTGGGGTTTTTTAAACCCGTCCAGTTGGTCTTTTTGTGACCTTGCACATATTTCCCCTGTGCTTTTCTTAGTGGGGTTCCTTGTTGCAAACGGGAAGGGCACCCTTAATCAGCCAGTTAAGTGCAGTTACGTAAAACAAATAAACGGTGTCGAGAGAAGTATGTATACAAAAACATGGATCAAAGTTTTGATCAAAATGACTACACCAGTCTGATCGTCGTCTCCTCAAATATCAAAGATTTATTATTCAGTGTTTTGTATCGGGGTATTTGCAATCGAGGATCATCCCTAAAGAAAACATTAACTTTGGGCAATCACTCCTTTCATCAAAAGGCAGTGGACACTGTTGGTAATTACACAAAGTAATTATTGGCATAAAACCTTACTTGGTAACTAGCAGTAGGGAGAGAATAGTATACAACATTGTGAGAAACGGCTCCGTCTGAAGTGATGTAGTTTTCGAGAAAGAAGTGATTTTCCACGAATTTGATTTCGAGACCTCAAATTTAGAATTTGAGGTCTCGAAATCAAGCATCTAAAAGCACACAACTTTGTGTTACAGGGGTGTTTTTTTTTTCTTTCATAATTATCTCGCAACTTCGACGACTAAATGAGCTCAAATTTTCACCTAGGTTTGTTATTTTATGCGTATGTTGAGATACACCAAGTGGGGTGACTGGTCTTTGACAATTACCAATAGTGTCCATGTCTTTAAACAGCAAGAAATAAGACAATTAAACGAGAATTTAAAAACTTGAGCAACTCCTTAAACCATGAAGGAAGCCCTCATACTACTCAGATAATAACTTTTTTTGTTAAAGGAATAGGGTGATTTTGTTCTGTTGGTTTGTCTTCTGCGTTGTCTGCTAAAAGTTTTAGTCCTCTAAAGCAACGGGTATGATTTTTATCCACACTGCACTCAATTGTTGCCTGTTGTTTATCTTATGATAAAACACAGTTGCCAAGTGGATGCTGCGCCCTCACCGGTGACTTACTTAGCCTAGCGTAGCAATTTAGACCATGGATCAATAAACCATTAGACAATGTACTAGCAGGCGCTGCTGTATAGTATAATAAACTTTTTAATTTACGGGTGAAGTTTGTTTGCCTCAGTTACAATGCAAGACAAAGGGACCAATCGGCACGCTTTTTTTTCTGTCTCCCCTCCCCCACCCTTGTCGGCAAACGAAATTGTGATTAGAAATTCTCTCCGAGTTTTATTCAGTGTATCGTGAAGCACAAGAGGGGGACTAGGTTTGTTCCGACACCTCCATATGGAACTTAAGTTGTATAGAACAAAACAAAATAATTTTAAAAGACAGAACGAAACTCATAGTAATATGACACACAAAACAAAAACAGAATCCCCTAAAAAGGTAAGCACACACGTCAGGCACTAAGCCGGAAGTGTTGGCTTTCAAGTCACATCATTTCGCAACTGCTTTCTTTTTGTTTATTAAAGCAATACAGTTAAGAAAATGAAAGCTGTACTACGTACATTGTATGCCTACATTGATGACGAATAACATCTGTAACAAAAATATAAGTTTATCTCGTGCTTGCTCAATCTCAGAGAACGTTTTCCCCCATCCACACACCGGCTGCCAAATGACAAACGAATACAGCAAAAACGTAAAAATTCAGGCGTGATATTTAAGCCCTAGACACTTTTCAGTACAAGGGCCGACTTACATCATGCATTGTAAGCATGCTTACATAGACATTTTCGCAAATACCCATTGCGTGCGCAAGCGCTTTAACTGTTGAATATGGTGCATGCTGGTCTCGCTAGCGATCAAACTAATAAATACTTATAAAACCAAAAAGAGCAATGTTTTTTTCAGTTCATGTTTTATCAAAGGTTATTCTGAGCATGAAATTTCCCTAAACTGCGTTTCCAAATTGATAGACCAAATCCACAATATTTGTTCCAGCAAGTGACGACCATTCTACACAAGTTAAGGCATGACATCATGAGAAATATTGAGAAACTAACACATGCTTTCGAATTAAATTAATGTGTTTTAACTTCCGGTCGGGTGGCGCAACTTTCCTGAACGAGGAAACAAAATCACTTTCAGAAGTCAGTTCTGGTTTTTCCAGCTTCTTTTTCAGTTTTTATTTAAGGAAACAAAAAGAGTATATAAACCCATGAATCTTCCTCGACTGTCAGTTTTGTTTGATGTGGCGCGAGTTCTACACTTCGTCCGTTCGCTACTTGTATTGGGACCACGTGAGGTGTGTTTAGTTTGGCATTCTAGGCATAACTCGCTTTGATTTTCCGTGCGGAAGCGGCAGTTTTTATCTTTCTTTAGCAACTTTGCGGGCATGGAAAATAATCTAACTCACTTTATATTTTCCGTGTGGGTCTATGATTCTCGAGTGTTAATTCAAATTTGTTTTTGTCTATGAGAAACCTTTACAACAGTCTTGCAAAGATAAGAATTAACTATGGATAAGTAGTAATTTTGCGGGTACAACCATGACTCAAATCGTTTAAAGCCATTGGACACTTTCGGTAATAGTCGAAGGCCCACACTTAAACCTGTGAAAATTTAGGCTCAATCGGTCATCGGAGTCGGGAGAAAATAACGGGAAATCACACCCTTATTTCCGCACGTTTCGCCGTGTCATGACATGTGTTTAAAATAAATCCGTAATTCTCGATATCGAGAATTGATATTGTTTTAATGTTTTGTCAAAAAGTAAAGCATTTTTTTTCTGTACCGAAAGTGTCCAATGGCTTTAAGTTGCACCACCATCAGCAGTCCAGCTTTCTCCTGAAGACGGGCAGAGTGTACTGTTTAAAACTACAAGACTCACACGCAGCACTCATCCAAAGGAGATTTTCACACCATGCAAAGCTCCATCACCACTTAGTCTCATGAAAGAGGTTATTTTCATATTTCAAAAAATCTAACAACCTGTTTTTCCTTCTTCTTTTTCTGTTACAGAGAAACTATTTATTTCACACCATTATTTATTGAGCACTGTCAACTCAGCATCGTACGTCATCGTTTTCGTCGTCATAGTAACTTCACATCAGCAAGATGAACAGCAAACAAGCAAACACACAACAGCCGTCTCGTGCAGCCAAGATCCCAATAGCAGTTGTTGGAATTGGTAAGAAAACTCTTAACTCTTTCATGTTCGTTATCCCACATTATCAAAATTTGTAACGAAGATTAAAAGCACTGTTATCAGATTGCAAAATGTGCCACAACAAAACTAAATGCAGTTATCCGTAACACCAAACATATAACCTGTTGATGGTACACTTGAAGCTTACGATTAATTTAGATTAGTTTACAGCGCTTCTTTCTTAAACAATTATAGGTAACAATAATGAATCATTGTGTTTTTTAGTACAATTAATAGTTCATTTAATTCTCAAAAATAAACACATAATGATTTGAAGGCTGCACTTTAAAAGGAAAACGGACAAACTATAATACAGAAGCGTATTGCTGCCACATGTATTTAAGACAATAATCTTGAACGTACACAATAAATCCAAACTTAACTTGTTGTGTACGTACACTATAAGTTATTGTGCACGTACACAATAAGTTATTGTGTACGTACATCATAAGATTTTATGTGGCAGCGTCACGCTTCCGAACCCTAAAAAAACACTCTGCGAAAGGTATATTACTCACTCTAGTGCATTTGTGATCCATCGCGCTGTTTTCCTGTGTCCGTGGTAGGGTAGCTTGGTTCCTGGTTAAGCGTATGGTGTCACCGCAGACCTCACTTGATCGTATTTCCTAATAAAAACAAGGGAATAGATTTCATAAACTTTTACACTCAGATGAATAGGATGTGGTACATCCGAAAACTTGTTTTTTTTCTATGAAGATGTTTAATATTCACACTGCTTGCAAATAGGAATGAATAGAAGGAAAGTTGCTTCACTGCAAAACCCGCGGCATTGAAATTGACACCAACAATTACGTTGGTGTTATTTTTAACACCTTTCTCCTATGATGTAAAACTTTATTTTCTCTTGGGTATATGTGACACACTCATAGTTTTAAAATGACTCTCCGATGTTTAAAATTTTTGATAACGTCATCAAGGATTTTAGAGAGATTCCCTTTTGTATAAAGAATATCAATGTTGCACTTTTCTCCCAGAATTTTTGAAATAACATGAAGTTGTTTTTTTTTAATTTCTTGTATTACAGGCTGCCGCATGCCTGGTGGAGTGGACTCTCCGAAGGCATTCTGGGATGCCGTCGTTCAAGGTGAAGACATGATCAGTGAGGTGCCTTCCGACAGATGGTCCCTCGAGTCCTTCCACGATCCCGATCAAACCAACCACAGCAAGATGGTCACAAAACGCTGTGGGTTCATCAAAGACATTGACAAGTTCGACAACACCTTCTTCAAGATATCACCTCGTGAGGCTAGCTCCATGGACCCTCAACAGCGTCATATACTTGAGGTCACCTATGAGGCGTTCGAGGATGCTGGTATCATCCCAAGCACGCTGGGCGAAACCTGTGGCGTCTACATCGGGGTGGGGATGATGGACTACCCTATCATGATCATGGAGACATCTCTCATCAACCCCTACACCCACACAGGTGTTGGCCATTCTGCAGTGGCCAACCGTATCTCCTACGCCTTTGACCTTCGTGGACCCTCCTACGTAGTGGACACTGCCTGTGCCTCATCCATGACAGCCATGCACGTAGCCTGTAACGCCATCTGGGATGGCGAATGCACCTCAGCTGTCGCAGGAGGCTGCAACACGCTCCTCCTCCCCGAGGTAACTGTGGGTTTCAGCGCTCTTGGTGTCCTCTCTCCAGAGGGAAAGTGTTGCCCGTTCTCCGATACGGCCAAGGGATACGTCCGAAGTGAGGGATTTGGGGCATTCATTCTGAAGCCACTTGACGCAGCTCTAGCTGAGAATGACCACGTGTACGCCGTCATCAGGGGGAGTGCAATTGCAGCAAACGGCTTCAGCAAGAGTCTTACAATGCCCTCCGCACCTGCCCAGGAGATGGTAATGAAAAATGCCTATGAACGCTGTGGAGTCCCATTGTCCTCCGTCCAGTATGTAGAAGCACATGGCACAGGAACTCCAGTCGGGGATCCCATTGAAGCTGGAGCCATCGGTCGCACATTTGGTCACCTGAAGGACAACCCAGTCAAGATAGGATCTGTCAAGAGTAACTTTGGCCACAGTGAATGTGCTGCTGGTATCACTGCTGCCATAAAAGTAGCCCTCATGCTTGAGAAGAAGATGCTGGTCCCCACTATTAACTACAACGAACCAAACCCAAATATTGATCTGCAAGAACTTAATCTGAAAGTTCAGACGACCCTGGAGCCAATGCAGAGCACCAACGATGAGACTGATACTGACAAGTACACCATTGGACTGAACAGCTTTGGTTTCGCAGGAGCAGTTGCTCACATGATATTTCAGAATGCTCCAAAACCGACCACAAACGCCATAGTTACAGAGACGGCTGGCTGGAAGTTTGGAGACGACAAAAATGCTGGAAGACCAATTGTTCTGCCGTTGTCAGCTAAATCTGGTGATGCCCTAAAAGACCTCATCAAGAAGTGGCTAGACTTCAACTGTGACACTGATGCTCTTCATGTAGCATCTTGGCAAGCAACACGAAGGGAGCACCACCCATACCGTATGGCCATCATTGCTAATTCAAGCTCCTCTTGCAGACAGACTCTGGAGGGATTTCTTGAAGGTGCTGGATCTGAAGCTGCTGTGACTGGAACAGCCCCTCAGGGAAAACCAAAGGTCTGTTTCGTGTTTCCAGGACAGGGACAGCAGTGGGTAGATATGGGCCGCAAGTTGTACAGCTCCGAGAGTGTATTCAGAGAGACCATCGATTCCTGCGACAAAATCTTCCAAAGGATGTCTGGTTGGTCTCTGCTGGAATACTGCGGCTTGTTCAATGAAGAAGGCAGTATCACAGACTCGTCACCCTATACCTCCGTGGAAGAAGCCTTGGGTCAAGTTGAGGTCATCCAGCCAGCCATAATGTTCATCCAGGTGGCACTCTTTCACCAGTGGCAGCACTGGGGAGTTCAACCCGATGTTGTTGTTGGACACAGTCTTGGTGAGATTTCTGCAGCATATGCCTGTGGTGGTCTGACACTAGAGGAAGCTGTGGCTGTTATTTATCACCGTAGCCATGCACAAGCCAAGCAGGAAGGTACAGGAAGAATGGCTGCACTACGAGCTACAAGAGAGCAAGCTGAGAAAATGTGTCTGGAGCATGAGAATCTCTACATCGCTGCAGTCAACGCACCCGGTGCAATTACCCTCGCAGGCAATTGTGAAGTTGTAGCTACCGTGGTGGAGCAAAACCCAGGAAAGGCTAAGCAACTTAGAGTAACCTGTGCCTTCCATACTCCTGAGATGGACCCAATCAAAGAGCCCTTTTCAACAGCAATGGAAGGTGTGGTTAAAAGTGCGGTTGGCAAGAGAACTGTTCCTTTCTACTCTACAGTGACAGGTGAATACTATGATGCAAGCTTTGGAACAGAATACTGGTGGAGCAACATCCGAAACGCCGTTCTTTTCCAGCCTGCTATCGAAGCAATTCTCCAAGAGACGAAAGCTGATGTGTTCCTGGAGATCGCTGCATCAAACACACTTCTGTCTTCAGTCAAACAGATCGCCCGTGGCTTGGACCCAAAACACCCACCTACCACCATCAACTCAAGCTTGAGAGACAAAGATGACCTTCACAGCATCCAGCGTGCCATTGGTACTCTCTACACTAGTGGAGTTGCTCTCGACTGGTCCTGCTTAACTCACGAAACAGCAGAATGGGCACCAGTTCCTACATATCCATGGCAACACCAATCCTTCTGGCTGGAAACTGAAGAGAGGCAGAAACGTCGTCTTGGGTTAGATGACCGGACATTCAAGGGACAGAGTGGCAACCTTACTTTGGAGATGTTCCCCTTCTTAGCCGACCACGTAGTTGGAAACCGGGTTGTCTTTCCAGGAGCCGGCTACATCGAACACATGATTCAGATGACATTTTCTGAGACAGAGACACCGGCTTTGAAGAACATCAACTTCATCCGTGTTCTACCATGGCCTGAAGAATCTGACTCAAAGAAGTGCACTCTCAAGCTCGGATTGGAGAAAGATGGAGCAGTGATGCACGTAACAAGTGAAGGCAATGAGCACAGCAATGCTCAGACCAGCACCAGCTCCAAAGAGAAGGACAATTGTCTTCCACTTGAGAAAATCACAGAGAGATGCTCAACTGAGGTCACCAGTGAGGTCTTTTATGAGCGCCTTCAAGATGTCGGCCTCAGCTACGGACCCGCTTTCCAGATGGTGGAAAAGATGTTTCTGGGTGATGGTGAGGCACTAGCTATCCTTCATCCAGTTCCAGACAACAAGCAGAGAATACAAATAGCCCATCTTGATGCTACATTCCAGCTTGTTCTTTCTGCAGTAGGTTCAAGCAGCGCTATGTACCTCCCAGTACATATCGATTCACTTGAGATGTCTGCAGAGTCTATTCCATCTGGTGAGAAGCTTCTGGCCTACACTAGAATCATCGACTGTGACAGCATGCTCCTCTCAGCAGATATCACTATTGCAACTGAGAATGGTGAATGTCTTGCTTCTGTAAAGGGATTCCAAGCACAAAACTTCAATGGCAATCAGTCCGATGTTCCTATCGAGTCATGTATCTACACAACACAGTGGCAACCAGTCTCAGCTAACACCTTGCCGACATCAGTTGTTACCGAAGTCTTCAAGGAGAGCAATCTTCGTGAGAAATATGGGGATGAGTTGAATGCCATTAACCGAGCTGAAGACGTACTTGATGATATTGAAGGTGTCTGTGTCTCCTACATCCGACATGCAATCGAGACAGTCCCTCTTGAAGAGCGTGCTCAGGGGAAGAGTTACACCAAGTACATGGATCGGTTCCAGACCATCGCCGAGAGCAAATCCAGCAAATCCATCCCATTCAACGACATTCCATCAGTCTTGGACAAGATTCTTGAACATGTTCCTGAGCTTGACTCTGAGGTCAGTCTGATCAAGAGCCTTGGAGATGTTCTTCCTGACACACTACGGGACCCACAAACTGCAGTTCCTATCATGTTCTGTGCAGAAGGTCTTGACAGGTACTTCTACGACTCACTAAGTACTAGGCTGTACTACAAAGCTGGGGCAGAAGCAGTTGTCAGTGCTATCAGGGAAGCTGCTAAACACAAGAAGGTTGTTCGAGTTCTGGAACTCGGTGCTCGTATTGGAGGATTGACACGCTTCATTGCCGACCAACTTAAAGACTTGGGAGAAGAGAAGCGAATGGAGTATGTTTTCACAGACGTGACTGCAACTTTCTTCCAGCAGGCTCAAGAAAATTTGAAGGAGTTTCCCTTCATCCAATACAAGCAGATAGATATTGAAAGCGACATTGACGAACAAGGGTTTGTTCCAGGGAGCTTTGACGTGATAGTCTGTCTGGACACTTTGCATGCAGCAGTGAACGTACAACGCAGCACAGCTTACATGAGTAACTTGGTGAGCCCAGATGGCCTGATGTTTATCATTGAGGGTACTAACACGCACTACCTGACTGAGCTGTGGTTCGGAGCTTTGGATGTCTGCTGGGCATTTGATGACTTCCGTAAGGAGCGTTGCTGGATGGATCGACAGGGCTGGTTAGACACAATGACTCAAGTTGGCCTCAAAGACATTCAATCTGCATCTTCATCGAATGAATTCTTCCACTGCGTTTTTGCTGGGCGGAAGTCATCACTTTCAGAACGGGATTGCCTGAGGGAGGTCATCAAGCAAGACAAGATGATAATTGTTCGAGATGAAAGCAACAGGTTCTCATCAGAGTTTCTCCCTTTCTATCATGGTGAGGTTCACATAAGTACCTTTTCTGAATCCAAGTCACTGGACCGTCTTTTCAGTGAACACTCCGACTCTCCGATGGAGGTGATCTACATCTACAGTGATGAAGATTCCAAGGCTGTTGCGCTCCTGAGACTCTTTCAGGCAGTGGAGTCCTATCCAGAAGCAGTCAAACGGGTGTGGATCTTGACGAAAGGTGCAAACATGGACTGCACTAAGCCAAGTGGTTCTCTGACCGTTGGGTTGACTCGAGCTGTCAGTAACCAGATCCCAGGGATGTCAATTTGTTCTGTAGATTTCGACCCCGAGAACTCACTTGCTGAAAATGTCCAAGAACTACTGAAACTGATGGACGACAGCAGCCTCGCTGAGCGTGAGATTGTCCTGCGTAAGGGGAGGTACGTCCCCCGTGTTGTTCACCAAGATTTGAACAACATCAAAAGCATCGACTCCAAAAAGTGGCGAGTTGAGCAGGATCTAAAAGGTAAAGCAGGCAAAGGAGCATCCATTGATGACCTGGCATTCCATGATGTTCAGGAGATTGAAGTTCCTTCAGGTCATGTGAAGATCAAGGTGAAAGCTGCACCGCTCAACTTCAAAGATGTCATGATGGCGTTGGGGCTTCTTGAAGGATTGGAGAATGACACACATCCCTCATTCGGTATTGAGTGTTCAGGTGTTGTGGTTGAGATTGGTTCAAGGGTATCTGGTCTTAGGATTGGTGATGAGGTGATAGCATTTGGGAAAAGCTGCTTTGCCTCTCATGCAATCTGTGATGCTAAACTCACTGTCCACAAGCCGGATAATCTTGACTTCCTTGAAAGTTCTAGCATCGGAGTAGTTTTCGTGACGGCATACCTTAGCCTGATTGAAAGAGCCAACTTGAAGAAAGATGAGACAGTTCTTATTCATTCTGCCTGTGGAGGAGTCGGACTTGCAGCCATTCAGATTGCACAGATGATTGGTGCCAAGATCATCTGCACCGCTGGTACAGAGGAGAAGAGGAGCTACTTGAGGAAACATGTTGGCATTGAGATGGTCAGTGATTCACGTACTGACCGCTTTCATGATGATGTCATGGAATGGACCAATGGCCGAGGAGTAGATGTCATTCTGAACTCGCTCTCTGGAAAGCTCCTTCAAACAGGTATCTCACTTCTGGGGCAAGGCGGACGGTTTTGTGAGATTGGTAAACGTGACATCTTGCAGAGCTCCAACATCCCCATGGGTTTCTTCTTGGAGAACAAATCATTCAATTCCTGCCAAGTTGATGTCCTGATGCGACAACGACCAGCCACGGTGCAAGGTATAATGAGAAAGGTTGTTAAACTGTTTGACAACAACAAGCTGAAGCCGATTCCAACTACCGTACAACCCCTCGGCAACTTGAAGGAGACCTTCCGTATGATGTCAAAGGGAGCTCACATTGGCAAGATCGTCTTTGAGGTGCCAGAGGGTTTCCAGCCGGCTGAGATTAAACTTCCTCTCAGTCAGTTCAAATCAAACGCAACGTACATAGTCACTGGTGGATTTGGAGGAATTGGTCAAGCTCTTTCAAGATGGTTGTGCCAAAACGGGGCCAAGCACATCGTTCTCGTCTCCAGGAAAGGGGCAAAAACAGCCGCTGCCAAGAGGACCGTGAGCTACCTCAAACGCAACAAAGTCAACCTGAAGGAGTACTCACTAGACATCTCAAACAGACAGAGTGTGAACAAGATGTTAGAGAACCTTCGTGACGATAAACGTATCCCCGCAATCAAAGGTGTCTTTCATCTGGCAGGCGTCATCGAGGAGGAGAACCTTCCGGAAATCACGGCCGATCAGATGAACAGAATCCTGGGTGCCAAGGCAACTGGAGCCAAAATCCTCCATGATCTGACCAAGGATGATCAACTTGATGTCTTCTTCATGCTTTCCTCAATCTCTACTACTTGGGGACATCCGGCACAGCCATGCTACTGTGCTGCTAATGCATACCTCGATGCTCTAGCCGAGAAAAGACACATAGATGGACTACCAGCTCTCTCTGTGCAACTGGCACCTGTTAAAGGGGCAGGGTATCTGGAGGACAAAGGTCAAACTGTCAAGGTTCTAGCTATGAAGGGAAACCACCAGCTGTATGTAGATGAGTTCCTTCAAGTACTTGGTCAACTGCTGTCACGTGGCGACCTCCCAACAGTCTGCCTAGCCAATCAGGTATGTCTATTGAAATACCGTTTAGATTCATAAGGACTTGTTCTACAAAAAAGTCAATCAATCAATCAATCAATCAATCAATCAATCAATCAATCAATCAATCAATCAATCCAACCTACAAAGTACCAACTACAATGACATGTACATTATATCTGCCTCGAAAGCTGAATATGAAAAATTTAGGGAACCTCTGAAGCATTTGAAAATAATGTGAGAACCACTTAGTGTATGAAATACATTTTTTCTAGATAATTCACTCTATAGCCTACCATGTGAGAGAAAGAAGTGGAGTTTTAAGTATTTGTTTGTTGTAAGAAAAGAGGTACGTTTCATCGTTACTTAATCTTAGTTCCAAGATGCTACTGTTGTATTAGTTGAGGAAAAAAACGATGCTCACAGACGGCATTTTTTCGCACCCTCTGTGATTTTGTTTACAACTGACACAACCCTCTAGCAGCATCTTGCAACCAAGACTACTGCTCTTGATTTTTAAACAACAAGATCTATATTATTTTTTTATTTTGTTGTTGTTTACCTTCAGGAAGCTGTAACAACAAGATCTATAATATGTTTCTTTCTATTTTTGTTTACCTTCACTAGGAATGGGGAGCGACTCAGCAGTTCTGCTATAAATCTATGCTCAAGTTCCACCATTTGGCCGCACTCAGCAACAAATCATCAGCCAGCGATGCTAGCAGCATGGACATCGCAGACTTAGAGACCAGCATCAAATCCAAGATGGCCGACCTCCTGTGTATGTCAGATGATGCAATCGACGTCAGCCAGCCGATGGTGAACTACGGTGTGGATTCATTGGTTGCCCTGGAGATGGTGAACTGGGCGACCAATCAGCTTGGAGTGACAATATCGCAACTGGACATTCTGGGTGGAATTACAACGGCAGCTCTGTTGGAGAAGGCAACAGAAGCAAGATGAGATTAGTTTTCAAAATTCCATTTTCTACTTCCATTCATGCATTTCTCTATTATTATCCATTTATGAGAATTCAATAAGCAAAAATTTGAGGCTTTTACGGTATGGGGTTCAGGTGCCGCCTAAAGGCCCGGTCCCACTGCAATAACGATAACGACGCCAAGCGTGGAGCAATTCAATCAATAGAACGCGTTCTCTTTGCGTCATGATCGTTATCTTTCTCGTTATCGCTGCAGTTGGACCGGGCCTTAAGGGTCTTTACAAATTCTGATTGTGTGTGCTCTGTGATCATGGTGTTCACTATGTTGACTCTGTAGTGATTGCACTTGAACTCTGAAATGCAATAACTTGAAAAAGGTGGGTGGGGAAGTTGACAGAGGGGTTTTAAAATTCTTTGCTGTAACTTCTTAAACACGGCTGGTGCCACAGAAAGCTTGGTGATGTGCCATTTTTTTATTTACATCTTGGAGAAAACTGCTCACCTGCAACACAGGGGCCAATTGAAGAAAAAGCTACTGGTTGATGCATATCAACCCTTTGAACAGTCCTGTAAATATATAAATTTCCCTTACGAAAGTGAACTTAACAGCAACACTGCTTTGCCCTATATTTCCTACATGGCTACACCAATAGGTATCAGTGCTAAATTTTGATGTATAACAAAATTTTATTTTATGTGTGCTCAAACAAAAGAAACATTTATGATTTTTGTGTTTATTTATAAGTATTTATCATGAACTCTGTAGAGGGTAAAATATAACAACCTGAATTGGGAGTTTTAACCTCAAAATTCAGGAAGAAATTAAGTGTTTTAGAGAGCAAGCCCATCTTTATATTGGAAAAGTGCACTGCCACTGGAAAATCTATATATAAAAAAAATTGAGGGGCATCAAGGCCTATGTAGGCCTGATTGGCCCCAATATTAATCCAGGACTGAAAAGTATGTTTGATAGATAAGAAAGCAGACAATATCTGTCAGAAAATTTGTAAATATACAAACATAAAAACGTTTATTCAACAATAATATATTACTGACGATCCAATTTAATTTTGTATGATAGCCTACAAATTACGTAACGGATGAAACAGGGAAAACATCTCAATTTTTCAAACTTTTAAATGTTTCTAAACTAAAAATGTTATTTATGAATATTTTCCATATTTTTAAGCAAATTCAACTCTAGTCATTCCTTAAAGCTTAAACTGTATTTTTGTACTGTACATTGTTTTATGGTAGTGGATTGAAAATAATAGTCTTCCTAATGTTATAACTCTAAAAGCCATGTCACACTGGACCAATTTATACAGGCAGCTTGGAGGAAAACAATATCACTGCAACAGGGGTCGAAATTAAGTGTATTTTCATGGTAGTCAGCAGGGCTAGTAACCAATAATTTTTAGTAGCCCTGATGAGATTTTGGTTGCCCGAAAGACACATTATGTCTCGCGTCACGGCTCAAACTTTATAATACACCATAGCACAGTTCTTTGTTGTTTGTAATGATGATTTTTGCATTGTTTTTCCACTAGCCCGTCGGGCTATCAAACTGGAAAAATCAGTAGCCCGGCTGTAAATCTGGTAGTCCCAGGCAAGCGGGCTAGTGGCAATTTCGACCCCTGCTGCAAGCAAAATGACCACTCCATGAGCACAACAGACATTTTTAGTGTTTCACACTGGACTGTCTCCAAGACAAGTGAAGAAAAAAAAAGTTGTGTATGATTTTTTTTTTTTTTTGAGATTGCCTGGAACTGACTGCCTGTAAATTTTATGTGGTGACATGGCCCTTACATTGTTTTGCATGAGATTTTAAAAATATCAAACAATTAGACTAGCACATTCCTTGAAAACTATGAATGTACTCATTGGTACAATATCTTAGAGGTGGTGCATAAAAACCGTCAATACTACATGATATTCCAGATATTTTGTTTATTAAAAAAAAAAAAAATGTATCACCTTTTGAAATGAATTTTTCATATTTTAGTTTTGTTGTACAGTGTATATTAGGCCTATATCTCAACGTGAACGGTTCCAATTGGGTAATATTCTTAATTGTTTAGAGTAAACCGGAAACTGGAAGTCAAGTTTTTTTCTTTAGTTTTCTTCGTTAATTTGTTAAATTGATTTTACTTTTCTGTTTTTAATCACTTATTTTTACATTCCCAAGAACATATTCACTTTTTAGAGTCATAACTTATGTTAAACTAAAATTATTGACAGAACAAAATCTCCCCAACGTAAAACTCCATTAGGTTGGGACCACAATGGTCCCGGAAGTTCAATTTCTCGCGAGACTTGCACAGTCTATAACCAAAGGTTCACTTTGCTTTGTAACAGCTCTTGATTGTTTGCAACGAAGAAGTCAAAGTACTATAAAAATGGCATTTTAATGCTGATATAACAGCAAGGTCAATATATACTGCACCAATAATAAACTACATATTATTCCACTCTTAAAAGAATATTTAACTGAATAATAGAATGTGTCTTAAAATGTTGTCTTAAAATATTGTCTATTCGAGCCAAGTTATCTCTAACAAAAACAAAAACAACAACTTTAAAGTCACCATGTTATGTTATTTAAATCCTGCCAAATAAGTTGGTGATTTATATTGTTATAAATAGCTTATAGAAAAAATTGGGAAATAAAACAGACTATAAAAAGAAACGATCGAACTTGCATTTAAGAATTATTGTCTATCAATTAGTGTGTAACATTAGAGCTCAGTTTATGAATTTTGTTATTAACAGACACAATATTGTTCCTTTAGAAAAAAAGTAGGGACACTTTATTGAGCCTAACAAGGGGACTTACTTATGTTCATGCATGGAGGAAGAAAACATTTCTATTTCTTCCTCCATGGTTCATGTGGTATAGGCTTTAAAGGGTGTATGTACTTTTTCCTAACAAAAAACACAATGTCAACAGATTTACATTAAACTTACACAGTTTGAAGATTATGATAGTAGAAAGCTTCCCTTGAAATTTTACTTACTGAGGTGCTGCAGTTTTTGAGAAATGAGTAAAAGTAATAATTTTCGTCTCAGTTTTAGCATGTAAAAACGTATTAACCAGTTATGCTATGGTTTTGGTATAATACATTGTATCATAACTGGTTAAGGGGATTTTACATGCTAAAATAGTTTTGGTTGTGACTTGTTTTACTCATTTCTCAAAAACTACACAACCTTAGTTAGTAATATTTGAAGGGAAGCTTTCCACTATCATTATCTTCAAACCCTGTAAGTTTAATGTAAATCTGTGGACATTTTGAAAAAGTACCCGAATCCTTTAATCAACTTTTCAGTGGACACTATTGGTAAGTACTCAAAATAATTATTAGCATAAATCCTTTCTTGGTAATGAGTAATGGGGAGGGGTTGGTAGTATAAAACATTGTGAGAAACGGCTCCCTCTGAAGTGTAGTAGTTTTCGAGAAAGAAGTAATTTTCCACGAACTTGATTTCGAGACCTTAGATTTAGAATAAGAGGTCCTGAAATCAAGCATCTGAAAGCATACAACTTCGTGTGACAAGGGTGTTATTTCTTTCATTATTATCACGCAACTTCAACAACCAATTGAGCACAAAATTTAATTTTCACAGGCTTGACTGTTTTATGCATAATGTTGAGATACAGCAAGTGAGAAGACTGGTCTTTGACAACTACCAATAGTGTCCAGTGTCTTTAAAGGCAGTGGACACTATTGGTAATTGTCAAAGACTAGCCTTCACAGTTGGTGTATCTCAACATATATGCATAAAATAACAAACCTGTGAAAATTTGAGCTCAATCGGTCATCGAAGTTGCGAGATAATAATGAAAGAAAAATAACACTTGACATTGTCACATGAAGTTGTGTGCGTTTAGATGGTTGATTTCCGGTTGGTTGAGAACTATGGCACTTCAGAGGGAGCCGTCTCTCACAATGTTTTATACCATCAACCTCTCCCCATTACTCGTCTCCAAGAAAGGTTTTATGCCAATAATTATTTTGAGTATTACCAATAGTGTCCACTGTCTTTAACAAGGACAAATAATATTCATGTTTTTATCAACAACATTAAGAACTGGACATTTGTTTACTACAATAATGTCCGAAGATAACTAATGACTGTTCTAAAAGGTTTATGGCTATGAATTATCATTACTGGCCTGGAATTTCATCTTTGAAAGGGCAATGGGAAACTTTCGGTGGGGCACCAAGGCCAAGCCCAGGGGCAACGAAGGCCATGGATGGCCTCTGTGGCCTGCGCGTAATTCCTGCAATGTGTAGTCATAGCACCCCTATGTCTCAATTGGGACTTTCGTTGAACCTCTGGGCTAGGTAGACCATACTTACTCTATGGATGGACATTAAAAGGCCAGCTGTCGATTTCACCAAACCCTTCCTAACTTTAGGATTAATCTTAGGACTTAAGACGAGTTCAGTTCCGTATCTATAGCAGTAAGACGCATTGAATCCATCCTAAGTTAGGACGGGTTACTCGTCCTAACTAAAATTAGGATTAGGATTCAGGGCAATTGAATCGGCTGAATTTGATTTTTCAGTGGATACTTCATATACCGCATTATGTTTGGTTACTAAGTTAGTTACCTGCAAATGTTTTCATATTTTTAACCCCCCAAAAACGCTATTTTCCCAGGAGTTGCAAACACTCTGGAGAGGTAAAAAAAAGGCACCAGTAGTGGCTACTACATTATCAACCCAACTTTATGATGCTCACTATACACTGGATTGCCCTCTGTCAAAAAATATCATACCTTAACTATCGTCACCCATTGAAAAGTGAATTCCAGTTCCGGCAACAGATTCATCCATATATTTCTTCACAGAAGCAAAATCTTCATCAGAATACAGCCCTCTCGCCTCTGTAAAAGATAAATTAAGGATAATTCTTATTATTAATGGGACCTTTAATAAAGACACTGGACACCTTTGGTAATTGTCAAAGACCAGTCTTTTCAACTTGGTGGTGTATTTCAACATAGTGCATACAATAACAAACCTGTGAAAATTTGAACTCAATTGGTCGTCAGAATTGCGAGATAATAATGGAAGAAAAAACACCCTTGTCACACAAAGTTGTGTGCTTTCATAGTATGCTTGATTTCGGGACCTCAAAATCTAAATCTGACGTTTCAAAAACACATTTGTGGAAAATTATTTATTTCTTGAAAGCTATGTTACTTCCAGAGGGAGCCGTTTCAACAATGTATACTATCAACAGCTCTCCATTGCTTGTTACCAAGTAAGTTTTTTGAATTACCAATAGTGTCCAGTGTCCAGTGTCTTTAATAATGTCTTTTAGTTTTATTAGCACATTTGTGTCAGATTTATTGTGGTCTTTCAAACAGTTCAAATAAAGCATGCAATTTTCCGCATATTTTGTTTTGTTTACTGCAACAAGGCACCGTTTTCATATTCATTGTTAAATGAACTAATTAATTAAGCCATACATGGGCTTAAACTTAAAGCAAGGAACAGCGTGTGTACTTTGACCAGACAGGTGGTTTCATGCATCGTGTTTATCATCATTTATGACCATGGGCCAAAATTTTCAGCAAGATTTTTCAGCTCCTCGAGTCAGATTCTGCTCCGTTGTTTTGGAAACATTTGTTATTAAATTTAAAATTCAAGACAAATTACAATTACAAAAATACGATACAATTATTCTCAGTGCAAAAAATCATTAAATGTCTCAAGAGAAACGTTTCCATTTGATTATTAATTACATTGATCGATTTGTGAAAGGAAAGAGGTATAAACCAACCTTTGTTTATAATAAATTGCAGAATTTCAACCATTGATAAAAATAATAGCGTGTGCTAAGTTCGCTTTCTTCATCTCATATCGATGCTTCAGAAGTTTGTGTTTGGCGACAGAGGGCGCCCCAAGAAGTCACCAAAATAGTGTAGTGGTCGTCTGTCTGGAAATCTTACACAAACAGGTGCCGTTTTAAACATGAAAAGTCAATACATTACCAGGTGACAGAGTGTCAAAGTATCTTCACAGTGCATTAAACATCTGGGGGAGTGTGCAGCGTGACAAACCTCTAACTATCGAACTCGTAAAATCCTGATGATAATCACAGCACAGACAACTCATCCGCAGCAGCTAGCTACACTAGCTCGAGCACATCTTTTGACGACCACGTGACTCATTATCATGAAGCGCCCTCTATCAAGGTGGACCGGGAAAAGGGGGTGGGGCTGCGGGTGGAGGGCGAAGGGGGCTAGTGGCGCGTCGTGGGCGCTTCGATGTATGAACTGTGGCTAGATGCGCAAGACATAAACTCAACAATAACTCAATCAAAAAAAGCTGACCAACCAACTTTTACCCAAAACATGCGGGAAAAGACTTCACAAATTCTTTAATTTTGTCTTCACTTAAAGCCAGGAACAGCGTGTGTACTTTGACCAGACAGGTGGTTTCATGCTTCACAAATTATTTAATTTTGTCTTCTTATAAATACTTTGTAAATAGTCGTTTCGATATAAATCCAGTAACGGAGTTGCACTTTACATTAAAAATGATGTAAAATTCGTAAAGATCTGTGTATTAATAACTCAGAAATGGAAATGTTGCTACACTGAGACCATTAACTCCTCTCACAGTACTAATATACTAACTGGAGCTGTATACATACCACCTAGTACTTCATGTTATAACCACACAAACCAATATAAATGAATTATAAATAAAAAATATTACATAATTGGTGAATTCAAAACTATTTTGTATAATGTTGATAAGAATACCCAAAAACCATACTTGTTAAATTTTAATCTGACACTGGCCTGCTGAACATGAAGTTCATAGTTACAAATTTTTTCTATGAAACACTTTGCCTCTGAAATGATGTTATAGGCTAGTTTGAGAAAACTGCTATGAAACACCATAAAATATCCACCCCAACCCCCGAGATGCAGCTGATTTTGTCTGAACATTTCACTATTTTCTCGCTGAATTAAGTCCAAAATGTATACAAGTTTGCACAAAACATGAACACAGTTAGCCTTGCTCAAGGCAGTCGCATTATTCACTCCGAAAAGACTCCGCTGTAAACCCACCCGTACACCCTGTGCTTAGGCGTGTGTAATCAAACCGCACGACCCGACCGTACACACTGTCACATCGCTCAACGCCCACTGTACGATTACTGTGCACAAGTCACCCGCACTCGTACCGACAACGGCCGATGCATGCGGATAGCGTACGGGGCGGGGGGGGGGGGGGGGGGGGTCGTGTCGTGCGATGTGGCACCGGTACACACATTTTACGTACAGTGTATAGGGGTGGGCTCTTACAGCGGCGGTCTTTATTCGGAGTAAATAATTGGACTGCCTTGAGCAAGGCTAGAACACAGTCAGTGACTGTCAGCTCTACCAATCCTTTGTATTAATACCTTAAAGTCACCTGGAAGTGGTATTATTTCAAAATAAAGCTTTTGTCACTAATATATGTGTTTTGATGAGTGGAATGTGAATAAACAGTTAACTAAGGTTTTAAAAAATCAGTTCTTATGTTAGGGCGCTGTTCGTGACGTCAATCGAGGCAGACTTTGCCTGTAATGCGTAGAGTAAACACAATTGCAAAGTACATGTACGGACCAAGTCGTGAGTTTGTACGTTTCAAAAAAAAAAAAAAATGAATGCAGAAAAACACTTTTTGAAATGTACCAACTCACGACTTGGAACGAACATGTACTTAGCACGTGTGTTTACTATACGCATTGCAGGCAAAGTCTGCCTCGATTGACGTCACAAAAGGGGTAGGCGGAGTCAGCCCCCAAACAACTTTATATATTTTTTAAACATATAAATCGTGACAAACAATTACTAAAAAAATTGTTTTATTGTTCGTAAGCATATACTCTTATGTTTGAAAGAAAAAAAAATTATATTTCCAGGTGACTTTAAACAGAAAAGTTTACAAAATAAATGTTATTTTGTATTAAATAATAAAAAAAAAACAATTCATAAAAGTTCATCATAGGAGGTCTTTGGGAGGGGTTAAATAATTCACAGTCAACAGTAAACATTAAATAAAATTCACCAAATTCGGAAGGTGAAAACAAGACACACAAAAAGTCACAAACAAATCAACAAAGATTAGTTATCAAATTTATGCCAAGGTATGATTTTTCTCTCAAATTAATGATGCAACATGAAGCACCAATGATGCCTTTAATTAATATCGTCACCCGTTGGAAAGTGAATTCCAGTTCCAGTAAGAGACTCCTCCACATATTTCTTCAATAAAGCGAAATCTTCATCAGAATACAGTCCTCTCCAAGAACTGATCTCGCCTAGAAATAAATCACAAGGATACACAGCATAAAGGGAACGTATACCTTTGGGTTTTGGGATCCGTTTGACCATAACCTACATCATGACCTGACTCTTCTTGCTCTGAGGACGGACCAGCCTAACCGACCTGACTGACCAACTGACCCACTAACCGATCAAACCCACTTACCAACACAACTGACCAAACAGACTGTATTTACCAACCCGACTCTACTGGCCAACCCGACTGAGTATATAACCCGATTGACCGAAACGACCGACTGACAACCCTAATGACCTATCCAACTGACAACCCGACTGTACTGATGACCAACCCGACTGACCAACCCGTCAACCCGACTGACCGATCCGAATGACCAACCCAACTGGTCAACCCGACTGACCAACCCAACTGACCAACCCGACTGACCAACCAAACTGACCAATCCGACTGGCCAACCCGACTGACCAACCCAAGTGACCGATCCGATTGAGATTGCAAGTCTGCAGTAATCCCCCTGGCACAGCTAGGACCGCGCCACGGTAACCTTAGATTATTACCATAATAGTGCCAGTCTCCAGAGCAATATTTCCATATTATTTTTAAATACTGTGATAGATTTGTGTTTAAACCAACCTTTGTCTTGTTGTAGGCTTGTTGTATTTTACCCATTCAACGCCATCTGACTGTTCTGCTTTCATCCGATCGAGAGACGAACCTTCACCCATTAATTGAGTTAAGTCTGCCCATACCGTATGCCAATGAACGAAAGCTCCGCGCCACACCCTTAACGCCTCAGCGGACTGCACGTATTCTTTATAAATTTGAGTTTTGAGTACTTGTGAGGAAAGGAATTTGATGAATTAAAATAACTACGTAATCAATAATGACTGGGTACTCCCATGGAGTTTATTGCTCCATGGTACTTCCATGGAGAGTCAGTGGTTACAATATAAAGGCTTATATTCTAGAAAACTGCTATAAAACACACACAAAATCATTTTAAACAACTCCCGGATTCAGCTGGTTCTGATTGGAAAGTGTGCACAGCCTTTCAATGTTTTCTCAACGAATTATAAAGCACAAGTTTGCACAAAACATGAACACAGCCAGTGAGTTTTGTCAGCTATATACATGTTATTTTTTATTTATTTCAAAAACAAATCACAAAAGTTTATCGTAGGTTTTTAGAAAAGAGTTAAATAATTCCCAGCCAAAGGTTTTCAGCACCATCCTGAGAAAAAGATTTTATCAAATTCGGAAGGTGAAAACAACACAAAAAGTAAACAATAACCACTAGGTATGATTTTTTTTTTTACAAATAGTTATTCTAATAAGGTGTGACTTTTCTCTCTTAAAGACACTGGACACTATTGGTAATTGTCAAAGATCGGTCTTCTCACTTAGTGTATCTAAACATGCATAAAATAACAAGCATGTACAAATTTGAGCTCAATTGGGCGTCGAAGTTGCGAGATAAGAATGAAGTAAAAAACAACCTTGTCACACGAAGTTGTGTGCTTTCAGATGCTTGATTTCGAGACCTCAAATTCTAAACTTGAGGTCTCGAAATCAAATTCATGGAAAATTACTTCTTTCTCGAAAACTACGTCACTTCAGAGGGAGCTGTTTCTCACATTGTTTGATACTATCAACATCTCCCCATTATTCGTAATCAAGAAAGGTTTTATGATGATAATTATTTTGAGTAATTACCAATAGTGTCCACTGCCTTTAAAGACACTGGACACCTTTTGTTATTGTCAAAGACCAATCTTTCCACTTTGTGCATCCCAACATCATAAAATTGTGCACAAAATAACAAACCTGTGAAAATTTGAACTCAATATTGGTCGTCGAAGTTGCGAGGTATAACAAATGGAAATAAAAACACCCTTGTTACACAAAGTTGGGTGCTTTCAGATGCTTGATTTCGGAACCTCAACATCTAATTCTGATGTCCCGAAATCAAATTCGTTGTAAATTACTGCTTTCTCAAAAAGTATTTCACAGGGAGCCGTTTCTCACAAAGTTGTATACTATCAACAGTATATAACAGATTATTTTGAGTAATTACCTAGTGTGTCCACTGCATTTCAATAATGCATCAATAATGCCTTTTAATATCGTCACCCGTTGGAAAGTGAATTCCAGTTCCAGCTAGAGACTCCTTCAAATATTTCTTCAATAAAGCGAAATCTTCATCAGAATACAGCCCTCTCCCAAAACGTATCTCACCTAAAAACAAATCACAAGGACACCGCATTATTAAATAGAACGTATACCTTATTTTCAACCTTTGACCCTGACCTACCTGACCTGACTGACCTAAGTAAAAGACAACTTGACCTGATCGACCCAATCGATTGGACTGACCAACCCGACTGACCAAGTAAACTGACCCTGAGTAACTCGTCCTAACTTAGGATTGCATGGTTGGGACTCGTCCCAAGTCCTAAGATTAGTCTTAAGTTAGGAAGAGTTTTGTGAAATCGACGGCGATGCAATCTAAAAACTACCACTGATGGACGACGGTGACTTCAAACCCTCAGTACTTGTCTCAAGAGAAATACTGTTAGTAAATATTGTGATATTGTGTTAAAACCAACCTTTGTGTACAGGCTTGGTGTATTTAATCCATTCAACACCATCTTCCTGGTCCGCTCTCATCCGTTCGAGCGAGGAGCCTTCATCCAACTGCCGAAGTTTGTCTGGCGACAGAGGGCGCCCTAAAAAGTCCCCAATAATTCTGGTTGTTTGTTCGAAATCCTAGACAAAAAGGTGCCATGTAAAAAATGGAAGTCAATAAAACTGTTATGACAATAATGTATTGAGGGGAATGTGCAAGCGTCGGTTTTGTTGTTTGAATATCTTTGAATATAACTGTCACTACCTCCACAGGACTTATCGCGAATACTTGGTCGTGCGCTGTAGGCATGCTGGTCTAGCCTTTAATCAAGGCGCACGCGGCGGCGGCACCCCTATATATCACGCTCGAAAAAGAACAAAAACAGCGCAAGCTTGACATCTGGGGGTGCCGCGTGCGCCTTGACTAAAGGCTAATGCTGGTCTAGCTATAGCGCCTATAGTCTGATCCCTGGGTAGACCAGCATGCACCTCATTCAACAGTTAGCGCTTGCGCAATGGCTATTCGCGTAGAAATCATGATCTTTTCGTGACCTCTGAGGGGGATGAGAATCACAGCCCTACAATAAGTTAATTGGATAAACGTGCAGTGACGTGAGTATTCTAGATTTGTTATGATTGGTCAACGGTGACGTTTGGCAGCTGAGCTTTCGATCGTCTGCATACAGAATGTAGGTGAAAGGTGAAGAAGGATCATTGACATATTATGCGTTATTCACGAGCCAAGAAATGTGACGTCAGATGTTCAGGCTAGGTTCGGGAAGAGCCTGCACATTTGACGTCACACTTCGAGGGTCGTGAACGTCAGAGAGTGGCCTCTACTTAGGTCAATCTTCGTCAATACACCTTTCAATACATATCCACATTGATTTAATATGCAAACGATGACAAGAGACTGTGCAAGTCTCGCGAGAAATTGAACTTCCGGGACCATTGTGGTCCCAACCTAATGGAGTTTTACGTTGGGGAGATTTTGTTCTGCCAATAATTTTAGTTTAACATAAGTTATGACTCTAAAAAGTGAATATATTCTTGGGAATGTAAAAATAAGTAATTAAAAACAGAAAAGTAAAATCAATTCAACAAATTAATGAAGAAAACTAAAGAAAAAAACTTGACCTCCAGTTTCCGGTTTACTCTAAACAATTAAGAATATTACCCAATTGACGTTCCCATTATCGCTGAACCTATGTGATGATCGCACCAATTGGACGTGATTCACAAACGGGGTGTATTAGAAAAACCATCCAGGTCGATGTCGAACAGCGATCCTCGTCCCGATAAATGTATAATTTTTACGTTAATTTAAACAAAACAATTATTATGTACACGAATTAAAATAATAATTATACAAAGAGTACGTTAAAAATAATAATCTTTAAGAATTTGTTAACAAATAACAATTTCAATACAATTTGGTTTTGTACAAAAATATACTTTTTTTCGAATTAAGTTCTCGTTTTCGCTACGTGCGAGACTTGCACAGTCTAGTGCAGCTGGCAAATAACTCAGACCGATAACGCTTACGTCACTGCACATTGTAAACAATCAAATTATTGTAACCAATGAAACCACATGTCCTGAAAAGCAAGTCTTTATCATTTGCGGATATGATAAAGACAGAGTACCAGTCACAAGGTTGGGGGTATTTTTTCAGAAGGGGGGGGGGCGGGGATACCCACCGTCTTCAGTTCCTCGTATTTGATCACAAGAGTGTTTTTCTCTTCCCTTCGAGCCCACATCAACTTGGTGTGCTCAGCCCAACTCCCAAACATACCTGTAAAAGACAAAACCAAAACAATTATCGAACTACAAAAAAAATGTTATAGGTTTTCGCGGTAAATTTCGGCAAACGAGAAGCCAATTAAACTACTAAACCACTCTATTTTGCCAAAAATTGAATGCTGCTTAAATTGGACATTCAATTTCGTTTTGAGCCTGTCACTAGTAAATGTTGTGTCATTCGATTTAACAAAATAAACATCAAATTTAACATTCAACCAAACAATATTCAAATTCACAGGGGCTTTTCTATAGTCCAACCAGTTTTAAATGTTATGATAGTTGAACACATTGATGTAGGAATTCGAATGCAAAAAAAAGGAAATAATAATGCACGAATTCTGAATTTTAAACACAGGATAATAAGGTTTGGCAAAATCGCTTTAATTCGAACGCATGGAAATTAAATTGGCTGTAATTTTTTAAGTTTTACCGAAATTGACCGAGAAAACCCATAGGCCTAGCTAGACTGATCAAGAGTATTGCACACCACGCAAAAATTCGTCTGAACCTGGGGTATTTGGACGACTTTTGTTTGGGTTAGAGCGAAGAAACAGTTGTAGAGCTTACATTTGCCGTCAGACATAAACTTGACAAACTTGGAGAAATCTTGCACGTCGATCGGATTTATACTTTTCTTTCCAAACTCGAACGAAGATGCGACGACGTCTAAGACATTCCGCATACAGTAGATTATCTGGAGAGAAAGTGGAATAAGTACAAGAAACTTAAAGACACTGAAAACCTTTGGTAATTGTCAAAGAACAGTCCTCTCACTTGGTGTATCTCAAAATTTGCATTAAAAAACTGTGAATTTGTGAACTCAATTGGTCGTCGAAGTTGTGAGAGAATCTGGAAGATAAACACAGTTGTCGCACAAATTGTGTGCTTTCAGATTGCTTTAAACTAACTAAGGTATCACAATAAATTCAAATGTTGAGTAAGAATTTTTTTTCCATCAAAAAGCTACGTCACTTCAAGAGCCGTTCTCACAATGTTTTACACCAACAGCTCTCCATTGCTCTTTAATAATTGTTGTTTTTGTTATGCTAACAATAATTTTAAGTATTTTGTAACCAACGTCAAAGAGTGTACCTTAACACCCTCCGTCTCCAAGATGGATTTTGGGAAGAGCGTGAGTGGTAGATGGGTAACGATCACCCGTGGTCTGTTTGTCCTCAGTTGTTGAAGCTCTTTGTAAAATGGCTTGGCATTGTCGGGTATTGTGATCTCCATAACAGCCATGTCGACTATGGAAGTCAAGGGATAGTCCATAATGATCTCTACGATTCGCAGTAGCCAGTGGGTTCCTACGTAAATACATAATTCCAAGTTTACCTGTGAAAACTTTCACAAAACCAATCTTTTTAAAGGCACTGGACACTAATGGTAACAACTCGAAATAATTCTTAGCATGTAAACTAACTTGGTAACGAGCAACGGAGAGCTGTTGATAGTATAAAACATTGTGAGAAACGGCTCCCTCTGAAGTAATGTAGTTTTCGAGAAAGAAGTAATTTTCCACTAAAATATTTGAATTTGGTTTCGAGACCGTAGAATTAGATATTGGTCCCGAAATCAAGCATCTTAAAGCACACAACTTTTGCGACAAGGGTGTGTTTTTCTTCCATAACTTATCCCGCAACTTCGACGACAAATTGAGTTCAAATTTTCACAGGTTTGTTATTGTATGCACATGTTGAGATACACCAAGTGAGAAGACTGGTCTTTGACAATTACCTAAGGTGTCCAGTGCCTTTAACACAGGGTGTAAAATAGAACTAAAATTTCTGCAAAAAAAAAAACCCAATCACATTGGTGTTCTTTTAAAGCCGTAAGGTAGTAATTTTGATTCTCTCTTCCGTGTTACTAGACTTGTGGACAAGTCGTTAAATCGGTCCCACGCGGTGAGATAGTCGAGTTGTGGCGGTGCTCTAGCGAAATCACTGCTCTCGTGGGAACTGCTGACTCCCCGATTTCTACTCCTCACACAACTCGACTATCTCACCGCGTGGGATCGATTTAAACGACTTGTCCACAAGTCTACCGTGTTACTGATGTGACAATTTTATCCCCGGTGTCAATTTTAACACCCCAGTTTATGCAGTGTATTTCTGAAATCTAGAAATGACTTTATATTTACCGCTTCTTGGAAATGTATTGATGATGATGTCATTTGGACGAGCCTGGAACCTCTCGATGTCATTCCAGCTGTTCATCGGGACGAATCTTTTGTCAAAAGGAATACCTTTATGAAGGTACAATACCTCATCGGAATGAGGAGTGGGACCAGCCATTTTAGATTTCAAACTTGTAGGTCTTTTCCCAAATACTGCAAATCCAGAATGTAGATCTAATATCGTTTGTCAGCGGGTCGGGAAAGATAACCACGCCGGGAAAAACTGTACTTTATACTTGACACAATGCACAATGTTATCTGATATCCACTTGTACGCTAAGAAAACGTTTACAAATTAACAATACCACAAATCTACATGTTGTTTTTGATAATTTATATGTATACATACACGAGAGTCCAAAATACCATCCGGCCTAATTATCGAAGAAGTTCAAAAACGACAATTTCATTACTGAACCAGGTTGTTTTGCCGGATTACTTTACAAAACAGAGGTCAGTGCAGAATTGAACATTCCTATCCAGCCTAATTATAAAAGGTCAAAGACCGATTTCACAATTTTAAATGCTTTAAAGGGAAAGTACACGTTTGGTAGTTACTCAAAACAAACAAAAACTGACTTGGTAACGAGCATTGGAGAGCTGTTGATAGTATAAAACATTGTGGGAAAAGACTCCCTCTGAAGTAACGTAGTTTTTGAGAAAGAGATAATTTCCCTCTAAAATAATAAAAGACACTTAGCTAGAAGTCTTTTATTTTTGTATGAAAGCACACAAACTCGTCCAACAAGGGTATTTTTTTCTTTCATCATTTTCTCGCAACTTCGATGACCAATTAAGCTCAAATGTTCACAGGCTTGTTATTTTTATCTTATGATGGGATACACCAAGTGAGGACACTGGTCTTTAACAATTAGAAAACGTGTACATTCCCTTTAATAGCAGAGATGTCACAACACACATCAGTATTATGGCATATACTGAGGAAACGGCCAATCACACTGAACTTTTGTATACAATGTTTTTAAGTTTTCTATGGCACTGTTTTGTAAAGAAAAAGAGGAAATCAGGTGGTCAGTGAAAAGTTGCCTGACTGATAATGAATCTTGGTGCTTTGTGAAAGCAGCCGAGCTCCTCACTTGGTGTGTCCAACATTAGGCACCATGAAACCTGCTGTGAACATTTTGGCTCAATTCAATGTTGTCATAAATTGAAAGTAATGACAACAAAACCAGACTTGTTGCCGACCGCACTGACCAACCCGACTGACCGACCCGACTGATGACTGACCTGACTAACCAACCCGACTGACCGAACCGACTAACCAACTGACTGAACCCCCCCCCCCCCGACTGACCGACCCGAATGACCGACCCGACTGACCGACCCGAATGACCGACCCGACTGACCAACTGACTGAACACCCCCAACTGACCGACCCGACTGTATACTGACCTACCCGACTGACCGACCCAACCGACCTGACAAGCCGAACTGACCAACACGAGTATTAATTTTTTTTTTTACCCATACACCGATGTGTGTTATATAGCACTGTACTCAGTACTTCCCCCGAGTCCTGTGAAAAAAATTCACAGGCATATTACAGGACTCGGGGAAGTACTGAGTATTCAGTGCTTTAAAACAAACATCGGTGTATGGGTAAAAAAACAAAATTAACATTCTTTATTCCCCGACGCAAATTTAACATCGATTATGACCAACATGAATTGCACAAATCAATAATTATTTAGCGACTTAAATTATTCTATTCATTGTAAAACAGCTGTTAGCTAGGTGTGAATCGAACCCACAACCAAAATGTATTGCAAGTCCTGCAGCTATTAAAGTATAAAACATAACCACTTGACCACGGTGACCTCAGATTATTACCCTCATTGCCAGTCTCCAGAGAAACGTGACATATATTTTGTGTTACACCAACCTTTATCTACAATCTTGCCGTGTTTTACCAATTCAACGCCATCTGTCTGTTCCGTTTTCATCCGATCAATAGACGAACCTTCACCCAACTGCCGAAGTTTGTCTGGCGACAGAGGGCGCCCTAAAAAGTCCCCAATAACTCTGGCTGTTTGTTCGAAATCCTACACAAAGAGAAAGTCGAGCTGCAATTATACATTACCAGGTGACTCATACTGGATCATCAATCTGTCTTCGCAGTGTAAACATGTGGGGGAATGTGCAAGCGTTAGTCTTGTTGATTAAATATCTAATTGAATATGTTGTTCATATCTAATTGAACTAATGGAGGCACGATCCTCTAGTGGTCTACACGCCTCTCTTAATATCTATGCATGACGTCATAATTCTTACCCAAAATGAGGCTATGGGCGCACGTCCCAAATCACTTGCAGTGGCTGTGCCCGTCGCCTCGTTTTGGGTTAGCATTGTGACGTATCTCATGCATTTAAATATTAAGAAAGGCGTATCGGTGACCTGATTTCTACCTCCATGGCTAGAGCGAGTTCGAGTGCGCACACTGACCAGCAACGCACATGCGCAGTGACACACTCACTCGAACGACTCGTTTGGAAGCCTAGGGCCTTTCTCAAACCACGGCTTGGGCTCCGGCTCAGGCTTAGGCTCCGCGCGCTGTGTACGCAGCTCGGCCTTTAACATGCATTTTCAGCGCGTATTGCTGATTGTACCAGCCACAAATACCAATGCGCAAGCGCAAACTGTTGAATGAGGTGCATTGTGGGATATATATGAATCAAATTTGTAATCAGCTAGACCACAATGCACCTAATTCCAAGCTTTACGCGCGCGCCCCAGTATTTGCGAAAAGGTCTATAGACCTTTTCGCAAATACCGGGGCGCGCGCGTAAAGCTTGGAATTAGGTGCATTGTGGTCTAGCTGGTAGCAAAATTTGATGCGTATCTATCCCACAATGCACCTCATTCAACAGTCTGCGCTTGCGCATTGGTATTTGCGATAAGGTCTATGCACATGACGTCATTTTTCAGTAGGGCGCCCTCACCTAGAGGTCAAAAGGAGGTTGTTCATTGGCCAATCCTGTGCGCCGCGCGTACAAATCTGTGCGTTTCGATTATTTCGTCACCGTTTTTCCACTAAGATGGCCGCTGGATGACGTCATTGCATAAGGTCTATAGTGTCGCTGGTTCCTCTCTACACTTTACACATGTATTAATGTAAGCATGGAACAATCTATTGGGACCAGTGAAGAAACCATGGTCATGGGGCTGGTTCCAAAATAATGGTCGACCACAGAAGTCAACCATATTGTCACTCACCGTCTTCAGTTCCTCGAATTTGATCACAAGTGTGTTTTTCTCTTCTCTTCGCGCCCACATCAACTTGATATGCTCAGCCCAACCCCCATACATACCTTTAAAGACAACCAAAATAATAAGCGAACTACAAATGTTAGTAGGGCCTACTAGACTAATCATCAAAAGAAAATTATAAATTAAATGCATTAAAAATATAAAAAAATGTTTCGAAAATATAAATTAATGCATTGAAAAAAGAAAATAAATGCATCAAAAATAATAAGCAGCTGCACTGAAAATATAAATGCATGCACTAGCCCAAATGAATAAATGCAGAAGCAAAAAATCTTACTAAAAATCGACTGCGCATCCTCCTGCCTTTGTGAATCGGGGTCATTGAACTAAACAAGGCCTGTATTCGATATTGTACTAAGGCCTGCAATCCAAACCTGGTTTCGTAAAATTACTAAGAATAAAACTAACTGCTCTGGGGTAGATTTAACAAAGAGTTAGGACTAGTCTTATCTCGAGTTAGGACCAGTTACTAGTCCTAACTTAGGACTATCCATGCAATTTGTATATCTCCTAGGACTAGTCCTTAGTCCGAACTCTTTGTGAAATCGACCACTGGAAAACAAAATTAGCTGCATTGGACATAAAAATGGCATGAAAAATATAATTAACCGTACTCAAAACAAAAATGAAAATGGTACTATTGGGCTTTCGTAGTTCTGGGTGGTTTTTATTTTTATTTTTATTTTATTTTTTTAGACCAGCTTTATTTTAGTTTCTCGCAATTCTGGGGACGTAATACAGGTTTTTTTTAAACAATCTGATTGTATCCGAATGATTCATTTATTTATTTACCCTTTTTCCGAGGCAATCGGTTCAAACAGAGAAAAATATACAAAAATACTACATAGAACGAGCCTGCGGATAACCAAAAAGCGAAAAGAAAAGAAAAAAACCACAATCTAAGGGCGATCCAGACAAAAACAACCTACAAAAGCACATACAAGTGCAACAAAAACACGTCATAAAAAGTTTAAAATAACATAGAAAATACCAATCACAATGAATGAAATCTATAGACAAAACATTAAAATACAATATTCAAGAATATTGCACAAATCCGCAAAAATTAGCCTAATTGGGCGAGTTTTGTTTGGGTTAGAGCATGGAGGAAGATACAGTAGTGCTTACATTTGCCGTCAGAAAGAAAATTGGTGCGCATGGAGTTATCTTGCAAGTTGACAGGAAATAGTTTCATCGCAAACTTGATTGAAGACGCGACGACGTCAAAGAAATTCCGCATACAGTAGATTATCTATAGAGAGAAAAATATGGAAACAATTTCAGTTTAAGGGAATGTTTATCGCTCGGTAATCGGTCTTAAAATTAGCCTCATGGCAATAAAAAAACAAAACAAGTACGTTAAAGGAAGTGGACACTATTGGTAATTGTCAAAGACTAGCCTTCACAGTTGGTGTATCTCAACAAATGCATAAAATAGCAAACCTGTGAAAATTTGAGCTCAATCGGTCATCGAACTTGCGAGATAATAATGAAAGAAAAAAACACCCTTGTCAGACGAAGGTGTGTACGTTTTATAGATGGTTGATTTCGAGACCTCAAGTTCTAAATCTGAGGTCTCGAAATCAAATTCGTGGAAAATTACTTCTCTCTCGGAAACTATGGTACTTGCACTATAGTACAGTGCGTGGCCGAGCGGTTAAAAGCACCGAATTCAAACTCTGGTGTTTCTGATCAGCAGAGTGTGGGTTAGAATCCCCAGCCGTGACACTTGTGTCCTTAAGCAAGACTTTTAACAATTGTTTTGTCCTTCGGGTGGGACGTAAAGCCGTTGGTCCCATGTGTTGTGTAACGCATGTAAAAGAACCCAGTGCACTTTTCGAAAAGAGAAGGGGTTCACCCCGGTGTTCCTAGCTGTGGCTGCTTTATGCGCCGTAGTACCTTGTAAACCCTTATACGGTGCTAATAATTGGGTCTCAAAATTCATCACTGCAATTACCTATCTTTCTGAAAGTTTGTATTACTCAGCGCCTTGAGTACCTTGTTTGGTAGGATACGTGCGCTGTATAAGACTTCGATATTATTATTAGTAGTACCTTAACACCCTCAGTCTCCAAGATTGATTTTGGGAAGAGCGTGAGTGGCAAATGTGTGGCGATAATCCGCGATCTGTCTGTCCTCAGTTGTTGAAGCTCTTGGATGAATGGCTTGGCACTGTTCTGTAGTGCGACTTCCATAATACCCATGTCGACTGTGGGGGTCAAGGCGGGATGGTCCAAAATGATCTCTACGATTCGCCAAAGCCAGTGGGTTCCTAAGGGAATACACAATTCCAAGTATAAACTGTGAAAACTTTAAAGACACTTGACACTATATTGGTAATTGTCAAAGACCAGTCTTCTCACTTGGTGTGTCTCAACATATGCATACAATAACAAACTTGTTCAATTGGTAGTCGAAGTTGCGAGATAAAAATGAAAGAAAAAACACCCTTGTCACACGATTAGTTGTCTGCGTTTAGATAGTTGATTTCGAGACCTCAAGCTCTAAATCCGAGGTCTCGAAATCAAATTCGTGGAAAATTACTTCTTTCTCGAAAACTGTGTCACTTTAGAGGGAGCCGTTTCTCACAATGTTTTATACTGTCGACCCCATTACTCGTCACCGTGTAAGGTTTTATGCTAATAATTATTTTGAGTAATTACCAATAGTGTCCACTGCCTTTAACCCAACCAATTGTTTTTGTTAACATCATGAGTGTCAAATAAAACTAAAATTTCTGCAACAACAATCACATTGGTGTTCTTTTAAACCGTAAGGTATTAATTTGATTCTCTCTTCCGTGTCAAAATATGTGACAATTTTATCCGTGTTCTCAATATTTAACACCCTAGGATATGCAGTGTATTTCTGAAGTAATTATAGAAATATTAACCACTTCTTGGAAATGTATTGATGATGATGTTATTTGGACGAGCCTGGAACCTCTCGATGTCATTCCAGCTATTCATCAAGACGAATCTTTTGTCAAAAGGAATACCTTTGTGAAGGTACAATACCTCATCGGAATGAGGAGTGGGACCGGCCATTTTGGATTTCAAAATTTAGGTCTTTTTCTTAATACTGCAAATACTTTTTCTTAATACTGCTAATGTAGATCTAATATCGTTTGTCGGCGGATCGGTTTAAAGAAAACCACGCCGGGGAAAAACTGTACTTTATACTTAAGACAATACAGCATTTATCTGATTTCCACTTTAAGATAAAAACAATTTAAAAATACCTAACTGGCTAAGATCGAAAATTTCATTACTGATTAAACCACAAAACTGTTTTGTCGGATGATGTAAAAACAACTATCCAGCATCTTTTTAAATGGTTAAAGACCAAACATCCGATTTCACAGAGAATCATCAGTTTTGACCTTATCAATGTATTATTAACTGCTAGGCAAAAATAGTCACAATACGAATCAGTACGGGATACACTATAGCGATAATAAATCTTAGTGCTTCGTGAACTCGGCCCAGATCTTCACTCAGTGTATCAAACATTACGCCACAAAATAACAAATCTGTGAATATTTTGGCTCACTTTTATCAAAGTATAAACTGTGAAAACTTTAAAGACACTGGACACTATTGGTAATTTTCAAAGACTAGTTTGTCTCACTTGGTGTGTCTCAACATATGCAGAAAATAACAAACCTGTGAAAATTTTAGCTCAATTGGTAGTCGAAGTTGCGAGATAAAAATGAAAGGAAAAACACCCTTGTCACATGAAGTTGTGTGCTTTCAGATGGTTGATTTCGAGAACTAAAAATTCTAAATCTGAGGTCTCGGAATCAAATTCGTTGAAAATTACTTCTTTCTCGAAAACTGTGTCACTTCAGAGGGAGCCGTTTCTCACACTGTTTCATACTGTCAACCTCTCCCCATTATCTCGTCACCGTGTAAGGTTTTATGCTAATAATTATTTTGAGTAATTACCAATAGTGTCCACTGCCTTTAACCCAACCAACTGTTTTTGTTAACATTATGAGTGTCAAATAAAACTAAAATTTTTCTGCAACATGGTACTCTGTTAAACCGCAAGGTAGTAATTTTGATTCTCTTTTCCGTGTAGCTGATGTTACAATTTTATCCGTGTTGTAAATTTTAACACACCAGTTAATGCAGTGTATTTCTGAAATCTAGAAATGGCTTTATATTTACCGCTTCTTGGATATGTATTGATGATGATGTCATTTGGACGAGCCTGGAAACTCTCGATGTCATTCCAGCTGTTCATCGGGACGAATCTTTTGTCAAAAGGAATACCTTTATGAAGGTACATTTCCTCGGCCATTTGGATTTCAAATTAGTATGTCTTTTTCCTAATACTGCAAACCCAGAATGTAGATCTAATATTGTTTGTCAGCGGGTCGGGAATGAAAACCACGATGAGGAAAACCCCGGTACTTTGTACTTGTTACAATACTGCATTTATCTGATATCCAATTTACCGCTAAGAGTTGATCTAAAACTGGAGCAAAATAATATCTAGTCACCAAACCGCGTTAAGTGGGTCCAACGGTCAATGTTTTTAAAGGATTTGTTATAGAGAAGCAAAGTTTCAACAGGTGGCCATATAAGTACAACCACAGGCCTGCTTTGATCACGACGAGACTGCCCCTTTAAACCACTGCAAGCCTAATAATATAAGTTATCACACAAGCGCGAGTGGAATACGGAAAAATATAGCGCTTCTGCGTCCCATATCCAACGAGGCCGAAGCATAGATATAAAATAGAACAACTAGATCGGCCGCGCGTACATACGCGGGTTCTGGCATGGGGGCTGCCATTGCCTATCTCCCTTGTACATTTTCTGTGCGTTGCCGTCAGCACGTGACTTTGTGCCGTCAGCACGTGACATTTAGCGCGTCAAAGGCCTATCTCCTGTGTTCATTTTCGCGCGTTACCTTTCGAACGTGAAATTTTTACCGCGTCCATGGCGAACCAAAACTTGTTCTACACAGGCAATGGCGCGTATGTACGCGCGGCCGATCTAGTTATTATAATTCTATATCTATGGGCCGAAGGCCGAGTTGGATATGGGACGCAGACGCGCTATATTTTCCGTATTTCCACGAGCGCGCGTGTGATAACGTATTTATCTTCAAGCAAACTTGGCGCGTGACATAGAACACACAATACCTCTTATCTTCAAGTACGCGCTAATCATCCAATCAGATTGGCAGAATGGAGTGGTGATAAAAACCTATATTGCACGGCTAATATCACTACCATGCGTCTTGTGTGTTCTATGTCACGCGCCAAGTTTGCTTGAAGATAAATACGTTATCACACGCGCGCTCGTGGAAATACGGAAAATATAGCGCGTCTGCGTCCCATATCCAACTCGGCCTTCGGCCTCGTTGGATATGGGACGCAGAAGCGCTATATTTTTCCGTATTCCACTCGCGCTTGTGTGATAACTTATAAAATCTTTGTTGTTTTCTTTGATGGTTTATATATACACAAGAGTTCAGAGCCGAGTCCAAAATACTATCCGGCCTTATTATCGAATACCTGACTGGTCAAGATCAACAATTTCATTACTCAATAAAGCTATTGGACACTTTCGGTACAGAAAAAAAGTTCACAGATTTACAAATAATTTACAGGGTTTACAGAAGGTAATGGTGACAGACCTCCCATGAAATATTATTCCATGAAATGCTTTACTTTTTGAGAAAACATTAAAACAATATCAATTCTCGATAGCGAGAATTACGGAGTTATTTTAAGCACAATGTCATGACGCGGCGAAACGTGCGGAAACAAGAGTGTGTTTTCCCGTTATTTTCTCCCGACTCCGATGACCGATTGAGCCTAAATTTTCACAGGTTTGTTATTTTATATATAAGTTGTGATACACGAAGTGTGGGACTTGGACAATACTGTTTACCGAAAGTGTCCAATGGCTTTAAACTACAAATCTGTTTTGTCGGATGATTTTTTTTTAAAACAGAGATCAGTGCAGAGTTATCCAGCCTAATTTTAAATTGTCAAGGACCAAAAGGCTGCTAAGAAAAGATGTCACGATAAAAAGAAAACAAAGTACTTTATGGATTGTTAATGCTAATTTAACAGCTTGGTCAATATCCTGGGCCAATGATGAACTGTTTCACTCTAGAAAGAATATTCATCTGAATAATTAAATGGGCCTTAAATATTTTCTATTTATGAAAATAAAATATTTGTTACAAAAACAATAATTTAAAAAGTATCCAAACAATCGCAAATTATTGGTCCCAATAAGTTATTGTACGGGCGAACCAATGAGGTAAACAGCAAGCAAAATTACAATGCTACAAAATAGTAAGGTTTTAGCTCAAATTTTCACAGGCTTATTATGTTATGCTTATGTTGGCATTCGTGTACCTTCCCTTTAATTGCAAATTATTTAATTATTTAGTTCAAAACTCTTTGAATATATACAATGATTACTAGTTAGACAGGGGCTGTCATCTCCCACCGGTGATGTGTGTACATACTGTTGCTAATTTTTTGAACGTCTCTCATACGTTTATCGGTTTATTCCTTTTGTGCAGATGTCACAGTTCAGTGACCACTGCCAATCGCCTGCTGGCATCTTAGGAATTTTGTTTTAGGGTGTGGCAAGACCATTGTCTTGACGCAGGTACCTGGGTGCCTGTATTTCTATAAGTCATTTCTGCTTCTCGTTCCGTTTGGTAAATTTCCGTAGTCAACTCCAGTTAGTTTTCATTGCCGATTTCGTAAGTAGTATTTCTTCATTTATTTCAACTTAATAATGTAGTACTGGTTATTGTACTTCCTTTCTATTTCGATGACTTGGGCAATTTCGGAGTAATTTTCTGGTCCAAAAGCTGTTCTGTATTTCTTCAGGATCTAAAATAGATCCGATAGTATAATTTTGGTACGCAAAGGTTTTACGGTGCCACAACACGGTGACAGGGGCTGTTAAAGGCAGTGGACACTATTGGAATTGGTCAAAGACTAGCCTTCACAGTTAGTGTATCTCAACATATGCATAAAATAGCAAACCTGTGAAAATTTGAGCACAATCGGTCATCGAACTTGCGAGATAATAATGAAAGAAAAAAACACCCATGTCACACGAAGTTGTGTGCGTTTAGATGGTTGATTTCGAGACCTCAAGTTCTAAACTTGAGGTCTCGAAATCAAATTCGTGGAAAATTACTTCTTTCTCAAAAACTATGGCACTTCAGAGGGAGCCGTTTCTCACAATGTTTTATACCATCAACCTCTCCCCATTACTCGTCACCAAGAAAGGTTTTATGCTAATAATTATTTTGAGTAATTACCAATAGTGTCCACTGCCTTTAAGGTTATACAAAAGTCTAAAAACTGTCATCTAGAGATGTGTAAAACCTGACCTCTGCCAAACGATACAAATAAAATTAGGCCATATATAATATAAAAATGAGATTGCACCCAAACGCATAAAATTCACACACTAGAAAACAATAAAACGAAAGCAAATTCAGTATTTCTGAAACCTAGAAATTTTAGATGGCTTGCAATACGCGTCATCGACCGCCATCTTTCATGTCCGAGAAAAAGTGCACGCGTGTACTCGCTGCGCGTGACTCTCGTCCACCTTTCACATGTAAAATGCATACAAGATGGCGGTCGATGACGCGTATGATTGCAACCCATCTGTATAATGACCGTATATTTACCACTTCTTGGGAATGTATTGATGATGATGTCATTTGGACGAGCCTGGAACCTCTCGATTTCATTCCAGCTGTTCAATGGGACGAATCTTTCGTCAAAAGGAATACCTTTATGAAGGTACAATACCTCATCGGAATGAGGAGCGGGACCGGGCATTTTGGATTTCAAAATTTAGGTCTTTTTCTCAATACTGCAAATCCAGAATGTAGATCTAATATCGTTTGTCAGCGGATCGGTAAAAAGAAAACCACGCCGTGGAAAAACTGTACTTTATACTTAAGACAATACAGCTTTTATCTGATTTCCACTTTAAGATAAGAAAATGTTTAACACTTGAGCAAAACATAGATGTAAAGTGGGACCAATGTTCAATGTTTTTTAAGGATTTATTAAAGAGAAGCAACGATTAAACGGGTGGACATGAAAATGTTTCTAAGTACAGACAAGACTGTCCCTTTAAACCACTGCAAGCCTAATAATACCTCAAGTCTACATGTTGTTTTCTTTGATGGTTTATATATACACCTTAATTCAGTGCCAAGTCCAAAATACTATCCGGCCTAATTATTGAAGAGGTTAAAAATACCGAACTGGCCAAGATCGAAAATTTTATAACTGATTAAACCACAAAGCTGTTTTGTCGGATGATATAAAAAAATTAACTATCCAGCCTCTTTTTAAATGGTTAAAGACCAAGCATCCGATTTCACAAAGATTAGTTTTGACCTTATCAATAAATTATTAACTGCCAGGCAAAAATAGTCACAATACGAATCAGCACGGGGTACACTACAGCGATAATAAATCTTAGTGCTTCGTGAACTTGGCCCAGATCTTCACTCAGTGTATCAACCATTACGCACAAAATAACAAATCTGTGAATATTTTGGCTCACTTTCATCAAAAAGTGGCAAGAAATTTTCGTCGGTGAAAAATTACCTCTTTGGTGGGGTGTCGTGGCCGAACGCATAAGAGCACCGAACTCAAGCTCTGGTGTTTCTCTTCAGCATAGTGTGGGTTCGAATCCCGGTCGTGACACTTGTGTCCCTGAACAAGACACTTTACTATAATTGCTTCTCTCCATCGAGGGGTAGAGGGTACCTGTGAAGGCAGAGTTGGTTCTTGTGGTTGGCTTAGGTAAGGGCGCTACATATTTGGCGGCACAGGCTGTATACTCCCCACGGAGCTGAGATGGTTTAAGGAATGAAATGGCCCAGTAATCAGGGGTATAATGTTGGAAGCGCTTTGAGACATGGTGTATAAAGCGCTATATAAAAACAGAATATTATTAAATTATTATTATTTTAAAACTACTTCAAAGAGGGTCGTTTGTGATAAAGTTAAAATACCAACACCCTCTCCAGTGCTCTTCAACAAATGTTTTTATATTGATTCTTCACGCTTGACGAATAGTTGCCAAACTATGCATTAAAACATAAACTCAACAATAACCCCATAACAAACAAAAACGCAGCCAAACCAACTAAATATGGCCAAAACATGTGGGAAAAAGACTCCACAAATTTTTATTTTTGTCGTTATAAATAACCCAAACCTTCTTATAAAAACATTGTTTAAAATTCATTAGTCATATTGGCGATATATAAATGCAGTATAACGCATGCATGTAACCCGTGACATCATATTTTACACAAGAGCCACAGAGCCTGGACTTTCTGCAGGCACAATGTGTACACAACCCAATTGAAGATAACACAAATTCTTATAAAGATGACACTGTCTATTTCTCTGTTGTTCTCCCTCAACCAATAGAAGAAATATTGGCTTAAAACATGAACACTGTCTGTGACTATTTATTTCAGCTCTACCAATCTTGTTTATAACACACCTCTTGCTTATTCTGTATTCTGGTTGGCTGAAACACGGTCACGTGGGATGAACTAATATAGGCTCGTGATCGCGCGCGCGTGTTTTGCGGGAATAGTACCAGAGCGGGCACTAGTCTTTGCAAATAGTGCCCGCGGTAACAGCGCCCTCCCTTGACTTGAACCGTGAACAAACCACAAAATTCCTTTTTCTGTTCTTGTTTGACATTTTAAGACCGAGCTGTGGTATAAAACACATATTGACTGGCATAATTCGGTAACTAGTGTACGTCTATTCCCCCTCGGGCCTGTGAGTGACCAGAAGAGACCTTCGGCCTCGGGAAATAGGTCGCTCACTTCTGGTCACTCAAAGTCCCTCGTGGGAATAGACGTACTATACTAGTTACCTCATTGCCAGTCAATATGTGTATAATAATACCTCTCACATAGACAAGTTCATAAAATGTTTTTGAAAGGAGTTAAATAACTCCAAAGAAAACAGTTTACAGCAAACACAAAAAACAACCAACATGAGAATAATTTAATCAAATTCGGAAATTGAAATCAACAAAAACAAGTAACAGAATCAACCAAAACTGCAAACACCAACATAACACCACCACCAAAGCTCACCAATGCAGTGTTGTACTAAATAATACTTCATTTGGTTTAATAATTCTAAGATTGGCAGTTATTTTATTAAATGATCCAGAAAGCAATGCCCATCACAGCAGCAGTTAAAGGCAGTGGACACTATTGGTAACTACTCAAAATATTTTTTAGCATAAAACCTTTCTTGGTGACGAGTAATGGGGAGAGGTTGATGGTATAAAACATTGTGAGAAACGGCTCCCTCTGAAGTGCCATAGTTTTTGAGAAAGAAGTAATTTTCCACGAATTTGATTTCGAGACCTCAGATTTAGAACTTGAGGTCTCGAAATCAACCATCTAAACGCACACAACTTCGTGCGACATGGGTGTTTTTTTCTTTCATTATTATCTCGCAAGTTCGATGACCGATTGAGCTCAAATTTTCACAGGTTTGTTATTTTATGCATATGTTGAGATACACCAACTGTGAAGGCTAGTCTTTGACAATTACCATAGTGTCCACTGCCTGTAATGCCTTTACCACCCAAATGGGTAGCATGTACATAGGCCTGATACTTCACGGAGGTAATTAATGCGGTTGCCTCCATGCCCCTGATCATTGCCTTAAAGTGCCCTTGAAATACTCCAGTAGAAATTTAAAATGTCTTCATAGGGTGCCCTTTACCAAGGAAAAAATGCCTTGGTGCCCTTGTCCTTTCAAAAATGAGGCATACAGGCAAGTGTGTATTATATGGCACATGCATCTTGTTGTATCCAAATAAAGCAAATTGTAACAATAAAATGGCAGAATTACAAGCTGTCGAACCCGGCGAGTATCCGAGTATATGTGAGTTTTTATTTTATTTTACAGAATCTATGTACTGTTTGTAGGACAAAAACACAATGTCTACAGATTTACATTAAACTTACATAGTTTGAAGATAATATTAGTAGAAAGCTTCCCTGAAAATATTACTTGCTGAGGTGCTCTAGTTAAAAAAAAAAAAAATGAGTAAAACAATGTCATGAAAATAATTTTCGTCTCAGTGATCATGAGACGAAAAATATTTAAGCATATAAAAATGTATTTTCATGATATTGTTTTACTTATTTCTCAAAAAACTACAGCACCTCAGCAACTAATATTTTAAGGTACGCTTTCTCCTATCATTATCTTCAAACGTAAGTATAATGTAAATCTGTGGACATGGTGTTTTGTGTTACAAAAAGTACCCAAATCCTTTAAACAAACTGATCTTAAATTTGTCGTTTTCTATCACCAAATTCAAAAATACAAGTGGTCGGCAGGAGGGTTATTCATGAAAACCACAAGATAAAAAGATAGAAAAGCACCTTAATTACTGTTTTTTAGGTTATAAATAATGCATTCTAAGCTTTTACAGCAGCAAGTTTGCATCTGATTACATAAATACTGTAAACAATTTATTTTTGTTTACATCTTTAGGCATTGGTCATTTTTAAAAGTGCTTTACTATTTTCATTCCGTGTTTTGTAAAAATAATTATACAACTAACAAATCCCGAATTTTTAATGCAAACTCCAGCTTCTCCAAAATGGCAGCCGTTGTAATTTAAAGGTAGTGTCATAAGTTGGTTAATATTCCAAAAAACAATGAACATGAAAATTTACTTGGTGAGAAGCACTGCAGCTGTTGAAAGTACAAGTAAACTATTTTTAAGACTGGATTGCTTACGAGGTGGAGAACTTTTCACCTAAAAATATTTGAATGTGAGAAACGATTCATGCTTGAAATTGTTGTTCAGATTTCTGAGGCTTGGTGGGGACTGGTGTCCGTCCATGAATGCTACGGTTGAATTTGACGCTATTGTGAAAATAATGCATGGCAGATTTTTGCTGACCGCTTTCTAGTAGACACTGTATTCAGCTGAAATCTTCACACATGACTTTTCTTGCATTTTTCTCAAGAAGACGCTCAGAGCATACTGATCGAAACGTCGAGTTGAAACCAACCGTTCTTTTCAGAACCACCCCAACTCATTAGGGATAGCCATTACATGGTGTTACCGCAAACCTTTCCATATTAAATTTTTCTACTTAATTTGATTACAAACTTACTTCTTTCTCTAAACTTGAGTACTTCAAAGGGGGTTGTGTCTGACAATATTTTTTAATATCAACAGCTCTCCAGTGCTCTTTACCAAGTAAGTTTTTATGGTCATCTACTTAGTAGAGTAATAACCCGAAGTACACACCTTTAAGCAGTGATAGGGGGTAACATGATAGGAACCTTGGAGGAGCAGGGTTCATAATACGCTGTCCTGGTGACATGTTTGGAGCTGGGTTTCGGGCAATCCATGGGTTTAAACGTTTTGTCAATACAGAGCCTTACCTCTGCTAGGTACTGCTGGATCCCACTCCCATCCTGAAAGAAAACAGAAGTACATCAATAAATATTGACGTATCGTTAATACACTGTTGTATGTCTGATAGAACACTGTGTGTACACCATGCTGTCCAAGGGGCAATTCCACGTCATGGACATTACGTTTTGAGACATTTTTAGAACTTTGTTGGTCAGTTAAACACACCAAGTAGCTTTGATTTATAGTTTTGTGCTTGATACTAGTATCTTGTGTCCTAGTAAGTCAAATGATACTATGTATTTGGAAAAGTTCAAATTAATTAAGGAGTCAGAGCACTACTAACGAGCGTCATGGACATTACGAAAAACGGAAGTGGGTTTTGGGTACAACACACTCAATTCCAAAACTCTGTGAAGTTAAAGTTCAAAATTTTTAGAATACCTTTTTATTTGCTAAACAGGGAAGTAGTTAACATGAACAGTGATAATATTTTTAAGAAAACCTGTCAACTTTCTTGTTACACGTCTTAATAGAGCGTCATGGACATTACATTTTGGGTTATTTTTAGCGTCATGGACATTACGTCAAACTTGTAAAATGATGCATCATGCTTTTACCCTGAATTTGTAAACCCATGTGCTGCCTTGCTCTTAATATGGGTTTTAAACTATAATGAATGTCCCTATCTTAATGTTTAACCTCTTCCAAACATTTTTAAGAACCAAACCTCCCCCAGAATCTCACTTAAACCCCGCCCCTCGGTAAGTCCCCTTTTTGCACTTTCCGTCCACATCCAACCAGGCTGGCTTCTGCTTTGGAGTAGTTATGATAGACCAAAGATGTAGGTATACATGAAGTAACCTTTTTTTTCCAATTATCTTTAACATAATTCCCTTTTATGTGTTTCTCACAAGGTGATTGTTCATCTTGAGTAATATACTGAACATCTTGCGTCAACATTTTGTGACGACAGTAAATGGAAATTAAACATCAAAGGTTTCTGTAATTTTCAAAGTTGATCTGGATACTGCTATGTTCAAGACTGGGTGAACAATTCCCAGAAGATCAGTTAAAATGAGTTGGGAGGACTTCTTGGGAGGAACAGGTCAAACGTAGATGCTTCCTTAGTTTTCCAAATACGAGACAGTCACCGAGGTCATCCTCTACACGTTCCACCTAGATTGACATGCAAAACAAGAACAGAGAACAACAAATGAAGGAAAGATTGGCTGCATGGGGCTTTGTTTATCACAATCATGTTTCCATGTTTTGTCTTGTTTTCTCTCTATACCTTTTCTGCCTCTCTACTCAAGTCTTAGCCATTCTGAAATTATGTAAAAATAAAAAATTACTTTATGTATGACGTCTTTGTATCCAAGCTATCCGCAGATGTGTACAAATCTGCATTACGCCTAGGCCTCGAGAAGTCTTCTTTGATGATAAAGTGTGTTTATTATGTCCTACATTCATTTAAACTTGTCTCAGCAACAGTTCACATACATTTCAGTATGAAAATGTCACTTGAATGTTTTTAGGAAAGATCAGTTCCATGAGAAAACTCACCTGAAAATCTCGGATTTGGGCTGTCAGTTTGTAGAATCTGTGCACGATGTTGCCACTAAACGCGCTGCTAAAAAAAGAGCTTGAAACAAATTTCTGATGAAGTCTATGACAAATGTTCTCTTTGACTAGTCCAGGTTTACCTACAATAGGTCCAATTGATAAATTGTAGCATTTACCTTCAAAAAGGTAAGTTTCATGTGACATGTAATGTCCATGACGTAATGTCCATGACGCTAAATGTAATGTCCATGACGCTCGTTAGCACAGTTGTAATTAATTTTTTATTAATTTTCTTGCATTATAGGATTAGCCCCTAAAAACTAGCTTTGCGTATGAAGTCTCATGAAAATATCTCTTACTGGCTTTAAAATATGAAACTAAACACCATGCAATGTCATGGACATTACATTTCATAATTGGTAATTAAGGGCTAATTAAAACGAGTGGCAGCACCCTGTGAATAAATTGACAATGAAGTTTCTTTAAAATTGTGAATACTTACCACCAGTTATATGTTTTAAGCCAAGAATAATTGAAATATCATCTAAAATGTAACCAGGAGGGCATTTTAGACAATTGTGCCAAACATTTCCCAAAAATCATGAATTTGGCACAAAAAAAACTTTTTTAATAAACGATGAAAAACATGGAAAACCAAGGAAAAAAAATGAAACAAACATAGATTTGAAATCACTAGGTATCACTCTTTCTTGCTACTTTAAATTTAAATCCACAAATTTGACTTCAATTTTTTGGGCCGAGGACACTTTTTGGTGGAATTGCCCCCAAGACCAAAATTTCATAGAGCTGCTTAAGCATAGAAAATAGCTAAAAAAGCACATATCAAGTTTGCTTACTAGTGTAAGAATACCAGCCAAACATACTATGACACATGTACCAACTGTGACTTTTTTCCTGCTTGTGTTTGCTAAGCAGAAACATTTTAAGCAGAAACATTTTAAGCTAATATTGTTTCCAAAGCAGCTCTATGAATTGAACCCCCCCTTCTACAAGTGGAGTTCTAACCCAAACCCTCAATGCACAACTTGATGGCGTTTGCTATTGCATGTTTTTCTGTAATTTTAAAAATAGTATATATATTTTCTTATGGTCTGTAATTTTAAACGCAATTCAGCCTCTGGCTGCCAAGTTTGGATGTTTTTTAATAAACCAATAATATATGTATGCTTGCATGGAAGTAAAAAGCATATGTTGTGATAAAGGCAATTAGAATGGGTAGACTTACGTGTAGGTTTTTTTGGTAGCAGGTTAGGTCTGGCATCCCGCCTGCTCCCGCCTTGATTGCATTGAATATGGCATCCCGGGTGTAATTGCTGGTCTTGGACGGTACAATTTCTGCAGCACTGAGGATGCTAGGGAATAAAACAAATTCATAACTCAGTGGTTTGAACTGAAGGTGATAAAATGTCATTCAAAAGACCCTATGAATGCGCAGCGTACTTTGAACGCATCTCCTGTATGCCATTTTGAGTGTCAAAACGTGCACAAAAGGATGATACATGTATTTAGGCACCGCAGAACAAAGCGCGTCAATCATTGGAGCCTTTTGGGGGATCTATTCCTTTTGTGCACATTTTGACCAAAAAAAAGTCAGACAGGAGACGCGCGTGTATGTGCGTTGTGCATAGGGTATATACAGGCCTGGGATTTCATCTTTGAGAGGGCAAGGCCATTTGACATATTGCAAAGGGCATGGCCATTGGAAAATCTTAGAAGTCTATAAGGACACTTTTGACGAGGCATCAAACCCAAGACGAGGGCAACAGAGGCCATAGTCTCCGTGGCATCCAATTAAGGCCGTGTCTGAAACAGTGACTTCGGCTACAGCTACGGCTAGATCAGCGTATCTGCCAGTGTTGAAGAATAGGCAGACGCGCTGATCTAGCCGAAGCTGTAGCCACAGTCGCCATTTCGGACTCAGCTTAAGCTTCGCCTCAGATGGCGTTTGCCCCCCTTGGGTGTACCAAACACCATGGATCCTCTCACAGCATGCAACAATTGCATAATGTAGAACGCAGCTCCCGAGGGGAAATCGACATTTCAAAGGACAATCCACCAGTACCACAGGTGGGATTTGAACCCATGAGAAAACTATGCCTAAGGACCTACCTGTCCATGTTGAAATGTGAGTGCATTTTAAGCGTGGATCCAAAATAGTTGTGTTCTCCGTAGAGCGCCGGAAGAGACGAGGCACAGGTGCCGTGCTTGTCCCACTCATGAGCCCTAAAACAAAGAAGACATGAAAAGCGTGTGTTACGGTTTGTTAATAACTGCAGCACAATTGTGTAACAACATTCACACCAATTGTGAAGGCTAGTCTTTGACAATTACCAACAGTGTCCACTGCCTTTAAGAGTGGTTACTAGATAAATCTCAACATATGCATAATATAACAAACCTGTAAAAATTTGAGCTCAATTGGTCATCAAAGTTGCGAGATAATAGTGAAAGAAAAAAAAACCTTGTCAAACAAAAGATGTGTGCTTTCAGATGCTTGGTTTTGAGACCTCAAATTCTAAATCTGAGTACGCTTGGGCGATATTGATTTATTTTATTCACAATATATCGCCGACAATATATCGCGATATTCGATATAATCGCGATTAATGAAATTTGACATAATCAGTCTTTCAAGTGAAAGTTGTAGAAGAGACAGTCCTAGCATAAGAAAGGTGTTCTAATGACCTATTCTTCTGGTTTTACTCCAAACCTATGGGGTGCAAGATGTCTCAGCTAGCAAATACATCGCAATATTTCATCGATATATCGATATATCGCGATCATCGCGATATATCGCGATATATCGATATTTCGATTAAAACCAAATCCATCCGATATCGAAATCGTGTCCAACTTAATATCGCGATATTCGATAATATCGTGATATCGCCCAAGCTTAAATCTGAGGACTCGAAATCAAATTTGTGGAACATTACTTCTTTCTTCAAAACTACATTACTCAGAGGGAGCCGTTTTTAACAATGTTTTATACTATCAAGTTCTCCCCATTACTCGTTACCAAGTAAGGTTTTATGGTAATAACTATTTTGAGTAATTACCAATAGTGTCCACTGCCTTTAAGAGTGGTTACTAGAAATATACATGTACCTTCCCTTTAAAAGTGAACAATAAAATGCAATACAATGGTTTTTTTAGTTTACGGGTTAACAATGTAGCAATATCAAACATAAGTACTTCAAAACAAACACTGTTCCCATCATCAATAGAACAGCCAAGGTTCAAGTTTCCAGAAGCCTATTATGGTGACAGTTTAATCAAAACAAACTTTGTTACTTCAAAACAAACACTGTTCCCATCATCAATAGAACAGCCAAGGTTCAAGTTTCCAGAAGCCTATTATGGTGACAGTTTAATCACAGATAACATAGACTACGCAGAACTCTTATCTATTGTTCCACATAATATCAAAGTCTTATATTGACCCATTTCACCTGACCTCATCATCAGAAAAATCTTGAATGCGCCATACTGGTGGGCAATTTCACTGTGCGTTTTCATATATAACTCTTTGCATAGAGTATGCTGTGCGTTATGCAGTGAAGTGTGCATTTTAGGCGACGCGGCGTTAATACACGTAAACCTAACTTGCCCACCAACATGGTCCAAGGGGTCTACCAAACATGGTACTCAAGGCGCTGATGAGTTATATACAAACTTTCAGAAAGATAGGTTATTTCAGTGATGAATTTTGAGACCCAGTTAGTTAGCACCTTATAAGAATTTACAAGGTGCTACGGCGCATACAGCAGCCACAGCCAGGAACACCGGGGCGAACCCCTTCTCTTTTCGATAAGTGCACTGGGGTGGATTTCACAAAGGTAGTCCTAACTTAGGACTAATCCTAGGCAATGCTAAGAGACATGACTAGTCCTAAGTTAGGACTACCTTTGTGAAAACCACCCCTGGGTTCTTATCTACTCATCCACACCAGTTCTTTTCAGAACCACCACTACTAAAATAAAATATATTCAAATGGTGTTACTGCAAACCTCTCTTAGCTATACTCTCACCATGCAAAGTTTCAAATCCTACTGAATATACATGTAATATATTTTATACAACACAGCTACGTCCTTTCCCTAATAACTGTCCCATAAAACTGCTCACTGTAGAATTTGTAAATTTTCTAAAAATGAATAATAAAAGAGGGAACCTTAAAAAAAAGTCCCCCAAAATACAGATTCTATTTTTTTTCGCAGGGAAGTTACATGTAACTCTCTGCCCATGGCATTCCAAGCCTAAAACAAGGAAACGATTGGGCTTATTATCATAATACCATGCACGACACCATGCAATACACAATAGGAGGAAAGGAGGAAGGAAGTATGAGTAGTGTTGCAATGTTTGCCCAATAAAGCAGGAAGAATCCAATGTGTGTAATCTACACATCTTATCAGTAAAAACCTTGTATTGTCAGTGTATCTCCTACTGGCATGACTCTAACCCATAACAATTTTATCGGTATTATAAACAGATCGCTGTCTTTTTGGTTTTGTTTAGCGGACTGGAATCAATCAAGATTCATTCTTACTTACTCTCTTAATGTAAATGTGTGAACAACCAAAATGTATTGTAAATAACAAAACTGGATTCCTAGTTTGTAAACTTCCAGCAAATTTTGAGGATGATCAATACATAGTAGGTTATGGATGTAATAAAAGAGTAGGCGATGAGGTGTTTCATGTAAGTTCATAGATTGGTTAATACCTAAAAAAACAATGACCATATACAAAATTCTTTGGTCACTGCAGCTGTTGATGATCTATTTTGAGAAAGGATTCCCTTTAAAGTAATGCGGTTTGGAAAAATTTTCACATTGTTATCTGAGAAATGATTTATGCATGTTCCATTTTTTAAATTTCTGATTTATGTCCGTTAAAAAATGATGAGACCAGAGATGCGGTTGAAACCCAGTCAACTTATAAACTTGGATGGGTTTAATGTTCTTGTGAAAATACCGTGCACCAACATGTACAAGCTTACTTTAAAGTTGTTTGCCGTTTTGATTAAAGGGAAGGTACACGTTTGGTAATTACTCAAAACAAATATTAACTTAAAAACTGACTTGGTAACGAGCATTGGAGAGCTGTTGATAGTATAAAACATTGTGAGAAACGGCTCCCTTTGAAGTAGCACAGATTTTGAAATAGAGGTAATTTCTCACTAAAATAATAAAAGACTTCTAGCTCGAACTTTTTTATTCCTATCTGAAAGTACACAAATGCGTTTAACAAGGGTGTTATTTTCTTTCTTCATTTTCTCCCAACTCTGATGACCAATTGAGCTCAAATTTTCACAGGTTTGTTATGTTATGCATATGTTGAGATACACTAAGTGACAACAATGGTCTTTGACAATTACCAATAGTGTACCTTCCTTTAACAAATAATTACAAAAAAAAAACATACAAACAAAATCCATAGACAACATTTTCATTAAAAATTTGAATTAAAAAACCATCAAAGTTCGTACAAATTCAAAACTTACCAAAAGCTATCATAGGTACTGCCTGAGAGCAAATCTGGCCACGCTTTTTGCAACTGGCTCTCAAGATCCTAATAAAAACAAAACCCAAAACACATTTCAGTTTTTGCAACTGGCTCACAAGATCCTAGTAAAAACAAAACCCAAAACACATTTCAGTTTTTGCAACTGGCTCTCAAGATACTAGTAAAAACAAAACCCAAAACACATTTCAGGGAAGAAAGAACAAATTCCAATCTAGTCTAATATTTGATCTACAGAGTCTGGTGTAAAAAGAAAAAAGAATGCTGACAGAGTACCTACCAGGCCTGAAAAATCACGAAGGCCATGGCACCTTGCCGGTTTCCCCTCGTCTTGACCTCGGTGCCCCTTTAAAGGAACACGTTGCCTTGGATCGGACGAGTTGGTCAAAACAAAAGCGTTTGTAACCGTTTTGTATATAATGCATATGGTTGGAAAGATGATTTAAAAGTAGAATACAATGATCCACACAAGTTTGCCTCGAAATTGCGTGGTTTTCCTTCTACTGTGAGAACTAACACGGTCGGCCATTTATGGGAGTCAAAATTTTGACCCCCATAAATGGCCGACGTGTTAGTCGACGAGGTAAAAGGAAAACCACGCAATTTCGAGGCATGTTTGTGTGGATCATTGTATTCTACTTTTACAACATCTTTCTACCCATATGCATTTCATAAAAAACGGTTACAAACGCTTTTTAAAGACCAACTCGACCGATCCAAGGCAACGTGTTCCTTTAAGAGGTTTCCCGTAGGCTTACATACATACATACATACACATAGGGCATTTATATAGCGCCACTACGTCAAGAACGCAGCGCATTAGATAGGGTATAGAGAATGTTTGATACACTTCTTAAATGTTCGGTGAGAGTCGGATTTCATGATTGAGGGGGGGGGGAGTGCATTCCAGGTGTGTGGAGCAAAATGTGAGAATGTGCGACTTGAGGCCGACTTAAGAAGCTTGAAGATTTTCCAATGGAAGTGCCCCTTTGCAAAAGGAGTACGTGCTTATTTACCTTAACTTTGCTGAAATCGAACGTCCAGGTGTTGTTGCAATTGGTAGGTCCTTCAGTTCCAATCTTTGTCGGCCTAAAAAAAATAAAAATATATATCGTTGATTTAAAAAAAAAAAATTGTTTATACCATGCCCAATTTGAGGTTGATGGTATCCCCTTCTCCCTAGATGTTCCCATACTTGAACACACCAGTTTCCTCTTGAGCAGAAGTACCCCCCCCCCACCCTTAGAACACTCCTCTAAATAATTCCAGTCACACAAGGGGGGAGGCACAAGACAGGGGTTCAGGGGAGGGGTGGGCCGCCCCAGATAGGGAGGGGGGCACATATGACAATTAATATTCTTACCAAGTTCCATGGACAGTCCAGTCCCTGACCCCACTTGGTATGATGCACTTTTGATCACCGTTTGTAGAACGGGACGCCTGTTAAAACATGTTGAAAAAAGACACAAGGTAGACGTTAGTTATTTATTTAAAGGCAGTGGACACTACGGGTAATTACTCAAAATGATTATCAGCATAAAATCTTGGTAACGAGTTATGGGGAGAGGTTGATAGTATGAAACATTGTGCGAAACAGCTCCGTCTGTGGAGTAGTTTCCGAGAAAGAAGTAATTTTCCGCGAATTTGATTTCGAGACCTCAGATTTAGAATTTGAGGTCCCGAAATCAAGCATCAGAAAGCACACAACTTCGTGTGACAAGGGTGTTTTTTCTTTCATTATTATCTCGCAACTTCGACGACCAATTGGGCTCAAATTTTCACAGGTTTGTTATTTTATGCATATGTTGAGATACACGCAGTGAGAAGACTGATCATTGACAAATGCCAATAGTGTCCAGTGTCTTTAACTGGGGCATCTCTGAGGGTAAAATCAAGGAGAAAGAGACCACAGCAGTGCTTCATGTTCAATCATTTGAAGGCTGCACTTTACAAGTAAGAAGGAGATTTCTAAGTCATGATAATTTCAGGTACGTACATTATAGTAGAGGCAAAAGCTTTCCGGCCACTGGACGACAAACAGAAGGTAGTCCCAGTCTGGGATTGCCTCAACTCCCTTGCAGGTCTCCCTGTAAAAACAAAAGCATTTAGAATGTTAATAGGCCTAAATGGCAAATACATTACTTATGTTTCTATTTAAAGGCAGTGGACACTATTGGTAATTACTCAAAATAATTATTGGCATAAAACCTTTCTTGGTGACGAGTAATGGGGAGAGGTTGATAGTATAAAACTTTGTGAGAAATGGCTCCCTCTGAAGTGACGTAGTTTCCGAGAAAGAAGTAATTTTCCACAAGTTTGATTTCAAGACCTTAGATTTAGAACTTGAGGCCTCGAAATTTAGTGTGACAAGGGTTATTTTTCTTTCATTATTATGTCGCAATTTCGATGACCGATTGAGCTCAAATTTTCACAGGTTTGTTATTTTATGCATATGTTGAGATACAACAACTGTGAAGGCTAGTCTTTGACAGTTACCAAAAGTGTCCACTCCCTTTAAAGGGAATGTTCTGTCTAAAAAATTGTTGGGATGAAAAATAGCTAGGCAAAATCATATCATGTGAATAGACAACTCTTCGAGTCTTATAATTTATAAAACTTTTATTAATGTCACTGTGGTAGGTGAGAACTATCCTGCTTCTATTTAGGCACGGCTCCCCTCACATTTCTAGAACTAAGAAGTACCCCCCCCCCCCACTAACTAAACGGAGAACTGTGCTGTGACTGTGTACTTTCGGATATTTTCTTTTTTTTTTGTCCTCCTCCTTCAGCCAACATTTACCCAATATCAAACGGGAGGGGGGGGGGGGGGGACAATGTCACATCTGTTGAATGCACCTAAATAATCATCTTAAAAAAATAAAATAAAAACTTTTAATTTTTAAGTATGCCCTAACTTTAACAATACAATTCATGGTTCACTTCCTCCACCTTCATTCTTTCACCATAAAACAACGATTAATTGTTTGTAAAATAAATACTTTTTGGGGTTGAACAAAGAATTGACTAGAATGGGATTAGAACCAACGACCTCCGGATTAACATGCCGGCGCTCTACCAACTGAGCTATCTAGCCCTATATTGGCGGTGTCCCTATTTTGTCAATATCTTTGTTCGGGGGTGCCAGTCAGAAGCCATACAACCGTTAACTGCTGTGTAGCCAGGGATCACACCCAAATTACGATACAACCTGGTCAGTCAGTTTCCCTTGTGGTTTATATTGATATCTGAAACAAAAAGTCGCATCCCCTTAAGGTGATCCCCTAGCTGCCGCTTCCCAGGTTGTATCGTAAATTGGGTGTGATCCCTGGCTACACGGCAGTTAACGGTTGTATGGCTTCTGACTGGCACCCCTGAACAAAGTTATTGACAAAATAGGGACACCGCCAATATAGGGCTAGATAGCTCAGTTGGTAGAGCGCCGGCACTTTAATCCGGAGGTCGTTGGTTCGAATCCCACTCTAGTCAACTCTTTGTTCAACCATGGAGGTAGGTAATCCTACCTCCATGGTTCAACCCCCAAAATCATCTACAAACTTACCCAGTCAGTTTTCCTTGTGGTTTATATTGATAAAATAAATACTATCATACATGTACACACTTACCCAGCACATTTTGTTGGTTTGGAAGAACTGAGGGCAAATGCTGAAGTAAAAATGACGAGGAAAACAGTCCACTTCACAAAAGAAGAAGTTGCAGCCATGCTTATTTTTCTTGATGCACAATTGCATGCAAAATAAAATAGCACTGACTGACTGGTGGACTGAGGAGGAACAAGGAAACTTGTGTTGTTCGCCGACGCAAACCAACAAAGCTACGTATCTTAATTGTAAGTAAGTTCAACTAATTTGATTCTGCCAGCAACAAAAGGTGTTAACAAAGGTCCTTGGGCAAGGACACATCCCAGTTGATCAAATTTAAACAAAGCAAAGTCACACAATCGCTTTTGTTGTTGTGAATTGTGTCGCACTAGTTGTTAAACAAATTGTCCCTGACTTTTCTCTGACTTTTTGTTTTCAGCAGCTGTGTTTAGTTAGACAGCGCCCTCAATAGCTAACCTTCAAACTTGAATTATTTTGTTTAGCAACACAATCCAAAAGGAAAACTTGAGTATAAAAACCAGCAAAACAACGAACAAGAGTGTTCAGTAATAAGTTGAATGTATTGTAGAACTTGGAAAAGTTTCCGTATGGCGCCACCACTTTTTCATTCGAAATAAAATAATATAGTATCTAATTTACCTGATTGATATATCCCCTTTTGTAAAAATTAGTGAAAAAGTGGTGGCGCCATACGGAAATTTATCCTAGAACTTGTTGGGAGTTTTTTAACTGTTGAAAACGGAAAAATTTGATGAAATCGAGGAGGATTGCAGATTTCTACAACAAAATTGTCGTAACAGTGGGGAGCAGCAGCAGACGACAATCGGCACGTGACACGTGACCACTTTCTTGCTTTCTTTTGCCAAATAATATCAAAGACAAAACTTTCTCGTTATTTATTTACTTGGTTTTGTTTTTTGCTCTTCGATACTGCCCTTGTTTCCCGTAAGAATAAAGGTGAATTGGTCCAACTGTCACTCACCTCAACCTTTAGCCCTTTTCGAAACCACGGCTTCAGCTTTGGATTCGGCTTCAGGCTCCGTCCTGTAGAATACAGTGTAGTCTGAAACCCTAAGCGCGTACGCAAAGCACGCGCAATAATTGTCAAAACAACCACTGGGCCAAGCTAGCTTGCGCCGAGTCTGTGAGCGAAAACCGTGGTTTCGAGGATGGGCCTGTTAACGTGTATCATATCGTCATGCTTTTTTGTCGTGTTTTGGGACACCGTTAAACAAGACTGGCGCCCCCAGTTGACCAAACCATGAAAGTAAATAATGTACACATTTTTGTACGTCTGCGTTTTCGGCTGCAAATTTGGAAGCAAAACTCAACTGTTTGAGGGAGAAAAGAGACGGGAATTCAAACAATTCTGAATGACAAGAGATGTGCTCATTTGGTTCATATGAAATACAAGTAAGTTATGTACATTAAGGTAAAAAGAAAAGAGAAAAAACAATGGTAGTAAGTACCATTCCATACGTACGGTTCACATTTGGCGGGCAACATACCTAAATTACATTTTTAGACTACTCTGGCATGGTGTGGAGACACACTGAACTTTTGTCTGTCACTGTGTCAGTCGTGACTCTGTGGATGTTGTATGGTCAATATATAGATTGTATAAGTGTTTGTAAGGGCCGAGTTAATGCCAAGTTAAATTAATACACCAATGCCATGCAAACTCACCTGTTCTGGTGACGTGCATGGCTATCCTTCTTGGACGTCACACGGTCAGGGGATCGGGGAAATGTCCGGTTCATGCCACCACCTTTTCATTTGTTATAAATATGAAAATAGTATCTATGAAACCGTGGAGGAATAGGAATACACTAATTAATTTGCTGGTTGCTCAATACATGAGTATAGTCCCCTTTTTTGGTAAACATTTGGCTACTAGGCCTACTACTATTATCCCTACTATATGGAGCAATAAAATATGTACGAGTATTGTAAAAAAAGTAGTGGCAGGGTCAGGGATACTGGAATCTTTCTGGATGTCAGTGTCTGTTGCCCTGCACTGACTTCCTGGACCTGGGTATAGCCTTTTCAACAATGAAACAGCATTTATTTGGGGTATATATTTTTCGCAATGGTAGGCGACCTTTTTAGCCCTGAACTCCATTCGTTGTATTGTTTGCAACTCGGTGCAACAGATGATTCCAATCCGTATCATTCATGCCTATGGCGACTATAATACAATCAATAATACAAAAAATACTTTCAAGAGCTCAGCAGAGAGCCGTTTAAAAAGCCCAACAAGCAAGGAGGGCTAGCTAGATGACTTCATCTTGGAAAAAGTGACAAAAGATACACTCGGCATTGGAGCAAAGCAGCGCATTATATGTAATTCTACCTCCATGTGCAGACCCAGTAACTGAGGAGCTGTACTCGTATTTGGGAAATGTTGACACCTGCAGTCGTACAATGAAAAAGGATATATTACGACTGCAGGCGTCAACATTTTCAAACACAGCGTCCCACCAGTTAGTTATTGGGTCTCACCTACAATGTAAGCTACATTTAACACGGCGGCCTGTTTGGTGCGAATTCAAATTAAAGACACTGGATAGTATTGGTAATTGTCAAAGACCAGTCGTCTCACTTGGTGTATCTCAACATATGCACAAAATAATAAACCCGTGAAAATTTGAGCTCAATTGGTCGTCGAATTTGCGAGATAATAATGAAAGGGAAAAAACACCCTTTTCACACAAAGTTGTGTGCTTTCAGATGCTTGATTTCGAGACCTCAAAATCTAATTCTGAGGTTTCAAAATCAAATTTGTGGAAAATTACTTCTTCCTCGAAAACTACGTTACTTCAGATATGAGATTTTCCTGTTCATAAGGAAGGAGAAAACCTTACAAAGATAGGGCTTTTATAAAGGTATGTTCATTAATAGTATGTACAACAATGAGTTTAATTTCCATCTCTCTTTGCATTCTTCAATGCTTTGGCAAAGCATTGAAAAAATGAAATTAATGTTCAACTTCTAAAGGCTGATTAATGTTCTTTTGCTCTGCAGATCCCCTCTTCTTTGCAACAGCGATCCCAGTCTTCATTGCCAAGTCTTTAAAAGCACATTCAAGCCGTAGAATTTGGATTGGGTGAGTTTGAATACTCTATTTGTAAACTTAATTTTACTGGATATCATACTCGGTTGTTGCATACTTTTGGCAGGAACCTATAACAGATTTCACTCAAAGACACAGCCATGTGTACCCATTAACTGTAAATTGCCTTAGTAGGCCTACCCTTTTCTAAGTAAAAATTACGTCATTGGTTTATAACCTTTAATAGGGGAGGGAGAGATGGGGGGGGGGCGGCTCAAGTCAATAAGGAAACCGCTTTTAACATTAGTTAGATGAGTATGTCTCCCCCCTGAAAATCTGAGAGGGCTTAATTTAATTTCTTTCATATTAAATGGCCAGGTATAGATGTATGAAAACAAAATGAGGTGTTACATGCCATTTACAGTGCGGTAACAGTGTTTGATAGTCCCACATAACAGTATAAAAAAATGTGCACAATGAATGCTTGTTTATATGGTTTACACGATTTAGCGAGTTCACAGAGCCGGTTTTTATATCACTTTATACACCCCCATATGACTAGTTTTTGACTTAGAGTGCATTAATATTTAGTATTAATTTAACAGGCATCCTGTGGTACAATTTAAATAGTTGAATTTTAAGGTTTTGTGCAGTAAGCGTTTGTTCAAAATATTTCAACTTCTGATTTCAAACACACTCATTCACCGAGACTTGTAAGAGAGACATTCCTCTTTTGGTTTATTCACATGTTTCGACCTGCCTGCTATGTCTTTGCCCCTCAGGCATCGAGCCGTACTGTTTTTTCACCACCGAGACTATTACATAAAGTAGTCTGTGTATAGCGACCTCTCTTGTTGGATGTTTACCAGTACAATATGGTTGAATAGTTAGATATGCTATAAACACCCCTATTTCGAAGTGTCACTAAAACATAAAATGCAAAGTGCTTACCTCATGGCAACAGCTTGGAAATTGACCTAAATGCGTTTTTTTGTGGTAGGACCTAAGACCTCAGCTAGTTCTTTTAACAGGTCATTATACTTTTTACCCAATGGAGTGTATTTTCATTGCCTTTGGCATTTGTCGTTTATCCAGCTGGGCACTTTTGTTTGCGGACTGTAACTTGAGATAGAAGTGACATTTAACTTGGGTGAAGTTGTTGCCCTTGGTGACAGGAAAGTTTGGATTGTTTTTGCGTTGAAAAGTCGAAGGTTATGGTGGTGAGTTACAGCCACACAGGACTGTAACTCCAGTTAGAAGTGACATTTTGTTTGCTTCTGACCTGAATGACTGGTAGCTCTTGGATTATTAAGGAAAGTTGAATTGATAGGGGTAAAAAGGAAAGTTCAAGGTCAAAATTCAAGTCACAAGACCAAAGCTTGACCTTTGCAAAGGTCAATGTTACAGTGGTGCAGGAACATTGTTTGGTGGTATGTTTGATTAGCAAGCATGTAATCTACTGATGAAGTGTTTAGCAGCAACGCTGTTATGTGGGGTTTTTGTGGGGGGGGGGAGAAGGGGGTTTAAAATAATTATTATAAGGCACTCAAAATTTTATTCTGAATCTAATGGATGCTATATCCGTTTTTTGTATAGGCCCACTTCTTGATGAGTCGTTCTCATAACTGAAGATGTCTCAAGTGGCCACAACACAGTCATCTTTGTCTAGCATCCCAACGGATCTATTTTTGTGGTGGGAAGAGGATTTTTATTCTGGTAAATTTATATGTCTCCCTGAGAGCAGGGAAACCTTTCAGCATCTCGACATAAGCGATGAGCAGGTGAGCTTCTCTGCTTTCGGCTCAAATGGTAAGCTTGGAGGATTTAATTTATCCAAGAAGGTTCCACTCTTAGTGAACTTATGCATTGATAGGATTCTCGGACTGCCAAATGAGGTGAGCGGGTTTGTACAGGTACCTCCTGGGCTCGTTCCTCGTTTGGAGAATCAGAGAAAAAGGAAACGCCTTGAGCGCCTAAGACTTGAATGGCTTCTGAAAGAGCTACTCCACCAGGAGGATAGCCTTGCCTCCAGGCTACATGTCCAATCAAAAGTACCACAAGTGACTCAGGCGACCACCAATGTATTCCCTCGAAACTGCCGCTCAGCATGGGAAACAGATGTCAAGGCACACGATAATTTTAACGATGGCGAGATGTTTCAAGACTATGATGGGATGAGCTGGTGCTTCCTCCCAGTAGCTGTCGAAGGAAGGGACAAAGGCAACTGGCCAATCGCTGCTTTAGCTCATACAGTTGAGCTAATGCTTCCACATAGATTCTTGATCCAAGAGGATAGGGTACCACCTGGAAGTGTTAAAACAGTAGATGATGTGTTGAACAGAGAACTGCTAGCAGCTGTGGCTCGAGTTAAGTCTGCCCTTGTAAAAATCTGCCCAAAGCTTGTCCACTTCTGCCTGGATCCTGCCTTAGCATACGTATGGTGGGGAAGAGGGGATGTTAATAAAGCTGAGGGGATGTTTCTAAGGATTATTGACCGGATTCCGAATGACCTGTTTACTCAATCTGACATCATGGGTGGACAAGATATGGCTGGAGATGTTTCCCTATGGACCCGCCAGAAAGCATTGTACCTGAATGAAATCGGACGCATGCATTCGTACTTCAACCAACCACAGGAAGCTGCAAATTTTTACAAAGGAGCTGTTGATTTGATCTCGGGCTTCTGCCAAGAAATATTTCCTGATTGCACAATACAGAGCTTGATGCTCCAAGCCAATGCATTTGATCAAGGATTGATGGATACCTTAAAAGCTACCCGAGCAGCAGGTTTGTGGGATAGAGTTACTTCAGAGCCGGGGTGTAACCCCAATTTAGTCCAAATGGCTGCGGAATCATTCCTGCACTGCCATGCAGGTTACCCGTTGTATAATTCAACAACAGAAGAAGAAGACCAAAATACCGCTTGGTTGCTGGAAGCTAGGCTTCGGTTACAAGTTCTGGCCACTTCAGTGCCTAAGGTGAGCCTCCATCTCTCGCTGATCCTTGCGATACTTGGTGATGACAATGCAGCAGAAGATGCGTACATGACGTATGTCCAGGAATATGCATCTCATCACCCAGCATTTCAGCAGCAGATACCAGGAGCTGTGTCTATGTTTATTGGTGCAGAGATGAAGAATCATCCTTGGTGGGTATTTCCTAACTGGGCAGGCAAAAGATCTGGGAGAGTGACAGCAAACAAACATCTCACTGTGCTACCTTTACATTGGAGGAGGGTGTTGAGGCATTGTAGTTGTGATATGGAGACATTTGATGGAAACCAATTCAACAGCAGCCGGGAAGCCTCATGTCGCGTAGCCGAGGTGCAAAGTATCTTGCCCTACCTTTGCCTTACCCAAGACGGACGGTTGATTGGATCCTTCTCTGAAAATCTACCCCCACTGATCTCAGTATCTCTAGATCCTTTTACAGGGGCGTTGTATCTGCCTGAACAGTTTCAAGAGGCAGACACCGTAACTTACGGTGACATCCAAGATATCGGTGGAAGAAGTGATTCCAGGAAAGACCGTTTTAGTTTTGAAACCTTTATTCCAACGCCCATTTTGACATTTGATGACTCCAAAGATGGGAGATCAGTCTCTCTGCTGACATGGCAAAACAGACACACCACAGTTAATGATGATGGCATTCCGGTTGTCGCCGAAACACAAAGCTCTAAAGCGAAGCTTGTGTATTCTGGTTGTGACGGTCTTTGTGAAATCAATATAGCCGAGGTGGTTTTGAAGGCCAAGAAGGAAGTCATTCTGCAGCTTCTGAGAAATGAGGGAAACGATCAGAATCAAGAAAGGATGAAAGATGCTTCAGATTTTCTTGATTTATGTATCTCTAAGACAAAGAACATGCAGTACAGCTTCTTCAAATCTGCAGAATCCAGCAAGAGGAACCCCCTTGAAGATGTAAAAGTCAAACTGAGTAGCATGACTAAGAACCAGCTTAATGATTTGCTTGAGCCAGAATTCTTTAATCTCAAGAGGGTCGTTTTGGTTGGACAGTCGACAGCTGTTATAGCCTTTTCAACAGGCTTGTGTCAACAGTCCCGTTCTCAGTCCATCGATGCATTAGTTTTCTTGGACTGCTCCAATATGGGATCGTTTCAGAATCCAGTTGTTCAGTACCCGCAAAGGCCTGATACAGTCTGGAAGATACCAGTTAAAGAAGGATTCAAAAGTAACGATGGAAATATCTTGATTGTTTCAGAGGTTTCCATTTATGATCACGACAAAGACAGGGTGTATGTCTTCGATAATAAAGGAGAAATTGTACACATCCATGATGAACTAAAGATTAGTCAAGTATCAAATGTCTGTGTTAAAACGGATGTGGGAAATGATGACATGATGGTGGGTACCAACCGTAGCAGATCAAAGCTCATATTGACGGACACCAAAGGAACCGTGCACCACCAAACCAAACCGATTGGCGCGCTTGGAATCGTTGAACATTTTATCGCTGTGTTCGACATGATTTTTGTCTCTCTCAGGGACCGGATTCTTGTTTTTGATTCGAGTACACTTGAGCCTGTCCAAATTGTACAAGACGCTGCTCTTACCGATGAGGCTGGTTCCCAGCGTCATGTAGAGCGGGAAGTTGGTGTTCTCTTGACAGGGGAGAGGAGCTTCATGAAAGTCCTGTACAAGTACGAGGTTGCTTCGACATCCTCCCCCACTTCAGCCCCCTCCTCCACAGCCTCCTCTACCCCCTCCTCCGAACCCTCCTCATCCTCCACTACAGATGCTCACTTCAGGGTAATACTTGGAGTTGCCAACCATGTGTTTGTTCTTCAACGGGCTAAGCAGTCCCCGAAGGCTCCTGATGAGGAATGCCCCATAATCACTCCACCCGGACCAGTAACACTTATAACTGAAGTACTTGTGCCTGGTGTCCCCACAGAGGCGTGCTTCATCAATCGGATGGCAGGGTTCGTTGTTACAGCCTCGATATTTGAAAGCTCTAAACTACCACTGTATCGAGAAAACCTGTACTGGTTTGACCTAAATGGACACATCCGAGGCATTCACCCGTTTCTTGGGCAAGGGCCACATGGCTTTTACGCTGTACATCTCAATGAACCAAACAACATGAATGCAGGAAGAGTTGAACAAGTATCTGTAGGAAAAGGAGCCGATGGGGATCGGGGAGTATGGTACCTGTACTTCACAGATGGCCTGGGTGGAATATGCTGCATAAAACTTCACGAAAGTTTGTACTAACTAATAAGCGTGTACTGTGTGAACTTTGAGCTTACACTCTACTTGAGTGAGAGGTACGGAGTTGGGCACACTAAGCAATTATATAGACTGTAAAACAACTAGTGCAGAAATTTTTGTTTAACAATTCTTCGCATTTATGACCAGCATCTTCAGAAGCTGAGTATGGACACACTCTAAAAAACCTGCTCAACCTTGGCTAAGATTCTTACCCTTTCGCTTTAAAAAGGGAAATTGGTCGTTCACTTGCGGTAAAAATTGTTGCAGAACATCAAAGTGTAAAGCAAAAAAAACATCATAGATAAACCAAGTGAGAATACTGGTCTTTGACAATTACCAATAGTGTACAGTGTCTTTAAGTGACAGGTGCAGCATCTTAACAGCACAGTTGGGTAAGAAGTTTACCCATGTGACGTCAATGTTCCCTTTATACTCCAAACATAAGTAAACTTTTATCAACCTTCTTTTTGGTGTAAACTGGATTATCTCATCGGTATCATGTGACAACACCATGGTGTACTTTTGATCACCCCGGGTTTTTTTTTCATTTAATAGTAAAACAAAAAGTACAACCTACCAAATTCTGGTTATCGAGGGGCTTCATTTGAAGGAAATGGTGGTTCAGTCGAGTAAACCAAGGGCATCTGATGCGGATACAGCTGGACAATACATTGCCACGCTATAACACGTCAGTCAATGGTTATGTGTGGATAACTGAAATAATGCACTTATTAGGGGTCTGAGGAAGTACTTGACTGATTTGCGTTAAACAAAAGGAGGAAACTGGCATGCCATTTAAAACGTATGACTCATCCATCCCCGGTTGTCTACAAAAAAAACAAAAAAATAGTCTGAAGTACGGTGTTGTGATTATTGTTTGAAGGAGAACTGTATACTGAGTGCACTCGTGCAAAAACTGGGGTGTTAAAATGACACACCATTGGTGTTGTCATTACTTTACACCAAAACAAGAGTTAAAATATACACCTGGGTGTTTAAATAATACCTATTTATCCCAACACAATTACATTAGTGTGACAAGGCCTTACTTTAGTATATATTTTAAGTATTGTTATGCTTGTACATATGAATGTATCGATAGCTATTTCTCACTTTATAGAAGCGAACAATAATTGTTCACAGGTAAAAGCAATACCGACGGGGTGTCTTTCCTTAAAGCATTTCGTACACCTGTTTATTGTTCACAGTAAACACACGGTCTATGAGTTTGCAAATTACACAATAAAGGCCGTGTTAAAATAATTTTGATCAAGTGATTACATTGAAGATTATAGGTCTTTCCCACGAATAACAATTAATCACCCTCTAACACTACAGCCAATTGGGCAAGGCCACGGCACACCCATGGTATTACGCAACCCGCAGGCCAAGCACTGGTTTCCACCGGTGCGTTTTCACACAGAAGCCATGAATCTGCGTAATTTATTTTCGTTGCAAAAAAAAGAAGATAACAAAATCAACCCATAAGCTTCCCTCAAATAACTGTTCCAGCAGACTTGTTATACAGTGTATGACGTTATGAGATCCTGAGCGGAAAGCGTTGTTAAAACAGTTTGTTTTGTTTTGGGCCGGAAAAGGGTAGAGTTCATTTTTTGTTGTCAACCAGTCGCACATCCTTTGGAGGATTAACTTTTAATAAGGAAAAGCAAAGATCATTAGCTTCATTTGTCTGTGTCTCAGTTTCAGTAGTCGAATGGTCATGGTAACAAGTTTATGTTGTAAACTCTAGCGTGGAAATCTATTCAGATTGGCATTTTGAAAATTTACTGTCAAGAAATCAATTATTAAGTATGGCGACGTTGTGCCGATTTGTGTTTTTCCTGGTTGGAGTTTTGTACACCTCAGCCGCTGAGGATTTCTTTGTGGAAAACCCTATGTCCATAGAGGTGACACTCGGTGGAGACGTACATTTCTGGTGCCAAACTGCAGACACTTTTAAATGTGTTAACATGAACTGGGTGTTTACAGCTTCGAAGACTGAAGGTGATCCATTCGGTGTCATCGGAACATGCAGGACCCCAAGTTCATGGGACAGTTCCGTGAATCAACGCCTCACCCAGTCGTTCGAACATGGAAGATTTGGGTTGCACATTACAAACGTTAGTTACGGAGACAGTGGACGCTACAGCTGCTGGGTGACGAAGGCTGTTGGAGGCGACGCAATTACTGAGTACTCGGCGGTAGCGTTTCTGACGGTCCTCTCGCCCGTGCCAACTCCACTTTGTAGGTATACCCCGGAGGTTGTGTCTATAGGCAGCGAGGTGCAGTTAACTTGTGGGGTACCGCGTGATGCGTTTATGGAAACAGTCAAACTTACTTGGGTGTATGATTCTACGGGATCAGTACGAAGTGTGCAAGCCCAACGTGGGGAGACCTTCAGCTTACCTTGCTACACGCTCTCAGAGAGTGACAACTACAAGGTGTTCACTTGTGTTGCAGGTGCAGACAACACCAATGGACCGAACTGCACGCTTTCTCCACTGCAGATTCCAATGACGGTTGAAATAACCCCCGTCTTCGGTGAAGCTGAAACCAAGTTTATCTGTAATGTGGATGCCGTGCCCCCTGTTACAAATTACCACTGGAGTATTCAGGAGATGGACAGTTCTTCCAATGAGTGGACGGATATCCAGATAGATAGGAGTCATATAGAAAACGAGGGTGCAACTCTTGTATTGACCACTGGAAGGGACATTGGACTTAGGATGTCGACCACCTGCACAGCTTCAAATAGCATTGGATTAACCAACTCTAGCGCCCCAGTTAGTACACTTCAGTGCAGCAGTGGTGTGATAGTTACAGAGTTGACCCGTTGCGAAGACCTACCTGAGACTACCTCAGCTATGGTAACTACTGAGAAATCAACACGCTCTGTAAGAACAGGTCGTCCTCAGGGAACTGACGATGGTATTGGTATTTATGTCTGGATCATAGTAGCTGCGGTGGCATTATTGGTGATAGTCGCTATTATCTGCTGTATCTTCTTGGTTAGGTACAGACGAACAAGTAAGAGCAAGAAAGCAACAGACAATGATCTCATTAAAATGGGGGTAGCGTATAATACCGACATGGGATCGGTTGATCTTCGCAGTCACACCGGTACATCAGAGTCCAACGCGCTCATGATGGAAGCTGAAGTTGTTCTGGCAGCATCCAATTCATCTTTACAACAACTCGATAACCGTCTTGAGCAGACAACCGGGAACAACTCTCCTCGGATCGTTGCACCCGTGTCGAATGACGGGCTTGGGTACGGAGAAACCTACGCATCAATCGATAATTTTCACCAACCACAGAGACCCAATCAATCAGGACTTCGTCACTCAGCAGGGGATTTAAGTTCAGGTCCTCACAAGTCGAGCCACGATGGGTACGATACAATTGGACCAGACATCTTTCAGCAGTCTGTAAGCTTTGATGGAGGTACACGAAGAAACCCTTCAGAGGTAGACTTAGTTGACAGTACATATGCGTCAGTCGGTAACGACCGACATGATGAGGTTCGAATCCCACCAGAGCTTGCCACTCAACCTTGTGCATATGAGTCTATTGATCTTAACACCTCTCAAGTTCGCACTTCCGTTCGAGACTCTTCGTCGCTGAAGAAAGTATGTGTCGTTTCACCAACTTGTCACCTAAATGATGGTGCTGATAACCAGGTTGTATATGCGATGCCAGACAAACAGCGAAAGTCCAAAATAGACAACGGTGACAGCAAAACCGATCAGGAACCTCCGGCTGGCATTGTCTACGCCAAGCCAGATAAAAAGCACAAGAAGCCTGTTGAAAAGTATAGGAAGAAGTCCACTAATAGTGACAACACTTCAAACCCTTCAACCAAATCAAGACCACAAAATGTTCCCGAAGGTCTTTACGCAATGCCAGACAAGTCACAAAACAGATCATCAGTTTCCTCATCAGTGAACCCTCAAGATGCAAGAGATGATAGCACCAACTTGAGGAGTGCAATCTCAGAAAAGGATTTGCCATCTAAGATCCAGAACCAAGCTTTATATAGGAGTAATTCCATAACGCCGAAGAAACCACACCGCACTGCTAGTTCCAAAGTTGCTGGCTCGAAGATTTTGAGAGATTCTATCAAAAGGCAAAGCGATTCACGATCTATTTCAAGGAGTTCTTCAACTGAGGACAACCTGGAAGCAAGCACGCCCTCTGTCGTTCCTGCTGAATCAGACATCGTTCGGAAAGAAGACACTTCTTCGAGTATACCGATCTACGCAGTGCTTGAAAAGGGTTCACAATAAAAGCAAACCCGACTGGATTTATTTGAAAATATCAGTATGAATCCTTTGTGTGTTTCATCAGCATAGACCTTTTCGCAAATACCCAATGCGCAAGCGCTATGTGTTGAACGAGGCGCATGCTGGTCTAGCTAGCGATCAGACCAGGACCTAAATTCATAGCGCTGCTGCTTAACAGTAAGCAAATTTGCTTAAGCCCTAGCGTATTTCACAGGTTAGCAGAAGAATTGGGCGGCCATATCGCGTGTTTACCGTGGATTTGCATTGTGACGTCATTTATTTTCGTGCGGTAGAACCGGAAGGTTAGTACATGCCTTTTCGTGTGCTTACGGTTAGCAGCGCTATGAAAAAGAATTTGCACAGTAAGCCCAAAATTGGCCGCTAAGCAGCGCTATGAAATTGGGCGATCGCCAGCTAAAACAGATTGCACCTACCTCATTCCAAGCCTAACCTGCGCGTATTTGCGATAAGGGCACAATTGCATAAAGCTGTTGAGCATAAAATACTGCTTGACAAATTTCTTTGCTTAGCAAACATTGCGTGGGGTACCAGTTACGGAGTTTTGGCTGGCAACATGTTTCTGTTGTGCAATACTTTTCTGTGCTTTGCAAACTGTTGTGTTTCACTCTTTATGAAATTGGGCCCAGGACTATAGAGCAAGCTTAGGTCTCTGTCTGTGCTCTATGGTTTCAAAAGTACGCAATATTTGCATTTCGAATAATATTCGGTTGGATGCTTGTGTATCGAGTACTTCGATCATTAGCTCTTTTATTTGTAAAAATAATTATATAGTTTTCACAAGAGATTAAACCCAATTCCATAGAGCTACGCAACAAGTAGCTAAGCTCAACAAAATGATGCTTACCAGATGTTATACCATCCAAACTACGATGTCGTAAATGTTCAATTTGTGACTGGTGTCACGTCATTTCTGCTAAATAGGCAATTGGTAAGCACATTTATTTGCTTAAGCAGCTTTATGAAATTGGACCCTGGCTGCGAAACCTATGGGATTCATATCAAAACCAGTGCCATTGGTTTTGTTAATGGTATTATATCGAAACAGAAATGCGGTTTGTGTGTTTTTGTCGAAAGTTTAAGTTGTAAGTGCTTTATTAAAGGAACACGTTGCCTTGGATCGGTCGAGTTGGTCTTTGAAACCGTTTGTTATAAAATGCATATGGGTAGAAAGAAGTTGCAAAAGTAGAATACAATGATCCACACAAACATGCCTCGAAATTGCACGGTTTTCTTTTTACCTCGTCGACTAACACGGTCAGCCATTTATGGGAGTCAAATTTTTGACTCCCATAAATGGCCGACCGTGTTAGTTCGCAAAGTCAAAGGAAAACCACGCAATTTCGAGACAAATTTGTGTGGATCATTGTGTTCTACTTTTAAAACGTCTTTTCAACCATATGCATTTTATAACAAACGGTAACAAACGCTTTTTAAAGACCAACTCGTCCGATCCAAGGCAACGTGTTCCTTTAACAAGCATTGTTATTGTATATAGACCTAATAAACGACGAGTCTAAAATATGTTTTAAACAATTTGTTTCCTCTTAAGTTCGCGAATGAGGTATACTTAAACGAAATGTTTTCTTTGTTGTAAAACAATAAATGTCTATATTTATTCTAATAGAACGATCAGTAGAATTGGTCTGTGACATTTTGTGACAGTTAGAGATAAAGAATCTCATCCGGAAGACTTATACCATTTCCTTATGATTAACCTATTTCCGAATCGGGAATTACGCGTGGCCTTAACGGGAAAGTACACGTTTGGTAATTGTCAAAGACCAGTCTACTCACTTGGTGTATCCCAACATAAGCATAAAGTAGCAAGCCTGTACAAATTTGAGCTAAATTGGTCATCGAAGTTGCGAGAAAATGATAAGAGAAAAAAAACACCCTTGTTGGACGATTTTTTTGTGCTTTCAGATAGGAATAAATGTCTTCTGGCTAGAAGTCTTTTATTATTTTAGTGAGAAATTAGCTCTTTCTCAAAACATATGCTACTTCAGAGGGAGTCGTTTCCCACAATGTTTTTTTTATTATTTTATATTATCAATAGCTCGCCAATGCTCGTTTTCAAGTGAGTTTATAAGTTAATATTTGTTTTGAGTAATTACCAAACGTGTAGCTTCCCTTTAAAGGGCAGAACGCTTCCCTTTTAAAGAAGCAGAGTTGTATGTACACTTTGTTGATAATGACTCGCGTGGTGTGACGACATGAAATATATTGTATAAGTTTACTGGTACCCGTGGAGAAAGAAATATGCACACCAGCCAGATTCGTGGGTACACTTTGTCTGAAAGACACTATTGTGAACAAAAGGTAGAGTGGGCCATGCACTGCAAAAACTGGAGTGTTAAAATTTGACACCATTGGTGTTGTCAAATAACTGTTACCCCCCAAAAATCACAATAATATTTTCACCACAATAGTGTTAAAAATAACAATGCTAAAACAAGGTTTTATTTTATACAACCATTTCAGCAACCAGGAGCAGTCGCAAAAGGCAAAGCAGTTTTCATGACGTGAAAGTGAATGTTTACAAAGAACCGTTTCGCTTTTGTATCACAGTATAACATTGGATTGAGAGTATTATAAATCTTATGGTAAATACTTTTCAAATTTTATGTAGATTAGGCTACAGTGTATACATGTTTTTGGTCCATTTTGAACCACACGGAGGTAAGTCTTGGCCCAAGACGATGGTGCTTGATTCTGGATAGTATACTACGCGCGGTTGAATCGCCACTTGCAGAGTGTAGTCTAGATTTCGAGCCGTCCACGTAACTAAATCATACCGTGGCGGGCGTGCTTTGGCGATTCAACCGCGCGTAGTATACTATCCAGAATCAAGCACCATCGTCTTGGGCCAAGACTACACGGAGGTGTGCCGGGTGGATATTCAAACGGTACATTTAGTTACTCCATTACTTTTTTGATGACGGTGTATATCATTTTCGATTGTTTACATGATTTCATACTTCTTAATCATAAAAACTCATTACCGAAATATTTGTGCACATTTATTTCCTATCAATCGTTTGCCCGATCGAAAGGCGTAAATTTGTGTGGTCAAAGGTTGCTTATTAACTCAGACTAAATATTGTTCGATAAAATCACTGACTAGAGTGCACCTTTAAAAGTTATTTGTCAATTATTATAATTGAGTGTATTAATATTATTAGTGAACTTTATCCTCATAACTTTTCAAAAGCCATGTTCTCCTGTACTTTGTATTACATTCACTTATTAACAGGTGTCAAAAATAAATGGATAGTTCCTTTTTTTTTAACGAAACTGAATCCGTGTGTGAGATTACTAACATCACTTTCGGCACAGTGGGATACCTCACTTTCATCCAAATTCTACTTTCTTTAAGAACGGGGCCCAGTTTCATACAGCTGCTGAAGCAGGAAATATCTTAACAATATTTTCCACTTAGCTAAAAGGAGCAGGATACCAGTCATAAATTTGTACATGTGACATAGTATCGGGATGGTAACCTTATTCTGGTAAACATAAGCAGAATGCAGCCATAAAATGGTTTACACGTCGTGACATGGCATTTTGGCTGGCAGTTGCCCTTTTAGACCTACACGAATAATTATGTTGACTTTCTTGTAACTTATTGACTTTTTTGTGCATAGAAGAATAATTCAATGCAAATGTCATTTACTGAGATAAAGAGGTTCACTCCAGTATTTCAAATAAGAATTGAAGTAAGAGTTTGTGTTCGAGTCATGTTTACTGTTGATGGCTGGCCATCACGCGCCAGCAGGTATAACTCAGTTTATTGTATCTTTATCATGCATGTATCATGGTGTCAATGTTGTCGACAAAATCATCTGCATAATAATGAGCGCGCTGCATACATAATGAGCGTTCCAGGTTAAGCGCGCGTGTCCTGTACTAATTTTAGACTGGGCCGGTGTCCGCCATGCAACACTGTCCGGTCCGGACACTTTTGCATATGCAATAGTGTCCGGGGCTATGCAAAAACCGTCCGGTGGACAAGTACATGTACATGACTGTACATGTACATGTGCGCACGTAAGTGAGCGTGTAGCACTGAACCTACGTATATGCAGCATGAATATTCACGAATGATTGCAGCAAATACCCAACGGCGGGGCATTTCCCATGTCATTCATGACATGCACTTAGCTTGTAAAAAAAATGGTGAACGTGTTCCGTCGACCAAGGGCGTTTAATTTACTGCAACGACGGTTTTGTACGGGGCGGACACAACTGCATAAGCAAATGTGTCCGGGCGGACACAATTGCATTGTGCAGCAGCGACCGGGCGGACACGATTGCATATGCAAAACCGTCCGGCGGACATAATTGCATATGCAAAAATGTCCTCCGCATAGTATTGCATAGAGGACATAATTGCATGCGACACCGGCACACAGCGGTGTCCCCCCCCCCCCACCCCCCGCGCCCCACGTCGATCCTTTCTTTATCTGCAAGGATAACGGTAACGGCAAGTACTTGCTTTTCAGAACCAGTATTTCATTGGATACAATGATGTCACTGGATAAACATGCAGTGAATCACTAGCTTTCCATGCCTGTGTTTTGATTGGTCTGGAGGTGATGTGAGTGCAGCTGACAAACATCACCTCGGACCAACCAAACTTTCGGTCGTCTACTTGCAATTTAAGCTGTCTGCACTTAATATTGGTATAGGATTCGATGTATGAAATGAGTGTAGGTGAAAGGTGATTATGGACGGGGATTGACCTATAGGCCAGAGGTCACTCTCTGGCATTATTCACGAGCCTCGATGTGTGACGTCAGATGAAGTTAAGGCTAAGGCTAAGTACCCCTCGTGTTTAAAAGAGCGGGGGGGGGGGCAGGCCGCGCGACCACGTGTTCAGCAAGGGTTCAAAATGTGACTTTTTGGCACGAATTTGCTAAAGTGCAAGCTTGCATCTGTAATTTGGACTGTTAAGTTCCGTGTAGTAGTGACTAGGAAGTATGATAGGTTTGCTTGTGTAAGCATGGGATTTCAAGTTAGGCCTATGTACCATAATATTCGTGCTGATGGAATATAGGCATTGCCAATGTTCGCCGCAAAGGATGTCACATGTTGTTTTGTATACTCCATGCAGTTTAGTGCTGATCATTATCAACACAAGGAAGATAATGCGAAATAGAAGCAACAATGATACCGAATTGTTCCTGTCTTTTGTTTATTCGTCTTCTCAACAATGCAACATTTAGAGTGTGATTTGGTGAGCTTACAATTACAAGGCACAGCAAAAATATCAGTGATAACAAAATTGTGTACACCAAAAGAATACGATTCGGTAGGCTAGGATTCCCACGCAAATGAAACAAAAGCCTACTTCAATTCTAGCCCTATTATATGGTAGGACTTTTCCTCTGCTGTGCTGTAGTATAAAATACGAAAGTGTAAGGCCACCAGGGCTGATTCAAATCTTGACGTTTCGCTTTGTGAATGTTAACACAAGCAAAGAAACAAAAAAGCAACCATAACCATTTTTGTTTTTTCTTGATGATGGATTGAACAATGCCAACTTTCGCTTTTCGGTTCATGTCATTCAATCACCACCACAGTCACGTGAGCACTCTCCTGCTTGCAGTTTTTATTATACAAGTCCCTTGCTGTGTTGTTGTTGTTTTTCTGTATTTTTCTTCCTTTTTTCATACTCTAGAGGACGTTGTACGCATTATCATTTGTGACACAATATGGCCACATGACAGTGTGTGTGACGTATACTTCATTCTAACTTCTAAGTTGTTTTCAACAGCTAATTTTATTTTCTAGATCTGAAACAGAAAGAAAAACATTCTTAGTATGTATCACTATACGCATGTGCCTCCTTATATAAAGCAAGACACAGGGGGAACACGGCCAATTTATTCGATGTGATTGAAAAGGTGTGCATGCTGGTAACTTTTGAGGGCATTCATAATTTTCTACAAGTTGTTACTATTAATTTGTTCATAATTTGCAATTAGACAACATCTCAAGTCGGTCATTCATCAACAGGACACGCATTGGATAGTCATGGCTCTTTATATTCGGTTGATATGCTTTTGTTTAATAGTTGGATGTATGGATGTTTTGGGACAGCACCACAGCAGCCCATTTGAAGACACGGTCGAATGGACGATTCCAACCCCTGTTTGTAGGGTTAACACCAAGGTCTCCATAAACACCACGGCACAATTAATATGCCAACTTAAGTCTTTTCAAGGCAATGAAAGCGTTAGATTAAAGTGGCTCTTTTCGTGCGCGAGGAGTGTTCTTGTGGAAGAAAAATCATCATCATTTGCTCCAAACCACCTTTTCAGTGAAATGGACAACTACCGGGAATTCACTTGTGTTGCTGGTCCTCATAACCACGGGCCAAACTGCTCGTTAACTCCGTTGCAGATTCCAACAAACGTAACACTTCGTATTGTGGACAACGGAACAGATGACGGCACCATTACGTTTAAATGTGACGCAGAAGCCGTCCCTCGCGTTACGTCTTACGTGTGGGGCGTGTTAGGAGCTGAAAGCTCTTCGGATAATAATTCGGTGGAACTTCAAGGTGACGACAAACGAATATCTGACAATGGCACTGTCCTAGTCATCTCACTCGGGAACATTGCTTCAAGGTCTGTATTAGTTGCTTGCACAGCGTCAAATGAGCTGGGATTGACTGCGTCAGATACGTGTAAGTATCAATTTGTCCCGAATCAAAGCGTTCCTACAACACCCGCCATGCTGACAATGGTATCAACCATAGATGTCGACATGAGTGACGCAGGCAAACTTGTCAAGATCGTTTTATCGGTTTTGATTATTACCACAATCACTACTGTTTCGTGCATCTGGATTTTGAGGTTCATGAGATTGCAAAGGAGGAAGACATCCGGAGGCAAATTTGATGGGGTAGCATTGAGCGATAGACAAGGCAGGTCTTCGGGACAACGCCGTAGGCTCTGCGTCAATGATATCCACGTCTTGACTGGAAGTTCAGAAGACAATGCCATCATAATGATGAATGTTGGAAGTGTGGAATCCCCAGTTGACGTATCATCACCGGAAGTTCCGAGAAGCTCACTCCCTCTGCATCCAAGCCGTCAGGGGGACGAAGAGAGACGCGGCAACCCCGGGGAAGGAGGTAAAAAGAACGATGAGCTGGGTGATGAGTGTGGTTGCGCCCTTGTAGCTGGAAGTACTTTGCTGGACGCACGTGGTGCTTCAAACGAACCCTGTCATGGATCATGCCAAAGGAACCGGAAACAAATCACCACGCACCAAGAGGATGATGATCTTCAGGAGTCGAGTCAACCTCTTCAATCAGATCCTCTCTTTAGAGAACCTCTTGGAGAAGATCAACAGTGGGGTGTTTGGGATGCAGTTCAAGACGCAGCAGAGGGCGGCTCTAAGAAGGACATTGAATCCGAACCTCTGCACTACGGTTATTGTCTGATTAACCCAGAGTCATCATCTCAGACCGTCAACAAGTCGCATCCAGCAGGTGGAATAACTCAAGTCGACTGTGGATATGCTTCCATAAGCATTGATGATATCTTAGACCAGGATCTAGACCCTGAGAAGCACACCTCTTCAGGTAGCCCTTCTCGAGCAAGTGGGTACTCCAATAAGAAAGTATGTGTTGTTACGCCTCTTTGCCAACCACCCCGATACTTAATGAATCATGGGATATCAACCTCTTTGACACCTTCGAGCCAGGATGTTTTGTACGCTGTCCCACATAAGCCACAATGCAAACCCAACAAGCCTGCATCAATTGGAGATTCATCGAAAGCAAAGAAGGGACATCGTGGGACTACCTCGGGATCTCAAACTTCAAAGAAATCAGAGCTCATTTATGCTGTCCCTGATAAACCAGGGACACCAACTGCGTCGAGTTCTAATCGCCAGCAGCAATCTATTTCATGTGAACCACCGGTCTATGCGGTTCTTGAAGCCGACAACAACGAGAAGTCCGAATGACAATCCAAATCCTGGGCCCAATTTCATAAAGTCTGTAAGCACAAAATTTTGCTTTGCGTGAAATTTCTTCCTCGAATAAAAAACAAGATTACCAACCGAATTTTAATTTGTTTTGCATAAATTGCTTGTTACTGGCATTCAGCTGTTGTTTGCTGAACTTGAAAATCACGTGAAATTTGGTTGGAAATCCTGTTTTTATTAAGGAAGAAATTTCATGCTAAGCAACTTTTTGTGCTTACAGGCTTTATGAAATTGGGCCTTAGTCGTAGAGAATGTAACCCGCTATAGGCTAATGGATGGAAATGAAATTTGCATCGGGGATAAATAATATTAGTTTTTGGTCTTACCCAATATATACACCGATGTGTTATTAGCACACTGTACACTCAGTACTTGTGAAAACAAAGTCACAGGCATCACTCGTGTGGATTTCGAACTCACGATTTTTGCATTACTACATTATTAAATAGGCCGTTTGGGAAATCGTGGCTTTATAGACGCGAAAACGATTCTCAGATTCAATATTTTGGGATTTAAAACAAAAATATTTTTATATAACCACATTAATTATTATACCTTCCCTTTAAAAAAACAAGCCCCCCCGTTTCAGTGCTCTTTGTATGCAATTTGTTAAAAACTCAAACTTTGTTTGCGTTTGTAAATAGAAAGAATTTTGAAAACATTGAAGTTATCACATAAAACCTTCTAAAATGTTAAATTTTACTATTGTAATTTGTAATCTAAAAAGTCCGGATTTTAAAGGGGGGGGGTAACCCCTTTGCATGCAACCTTTATTTACCAAAGGAGTGACCTGGTACATTCCATGTCCATGTCCTTATTGGCAGTCAAGATACTACACAGGCCATACAGGAAATTTACATTTTATGCTCCTTAACTTCCTTATGCATCCAATGTTGTAAAAGTAACGAAAGTAAGTTTTGAGGTAAGCCTCGTTTTTTTCACAAATTTTTAACAATCAGACAAACATTTAAGATTTGAAACTGAAAACCTAGTCTTCTCTCCGTTGGGTTATTGGCATGTTTATTTTTTTTGAGTGGCTTTGTACAAATCTTCCTATCCAGAAATCTGGGCTCTTCGGCTCTTTTGTAAATATGCAAGGGTTTATTTCAATTTGGTAAATTAAAATAAAGAACCGGGTACTTTTGGGCGGCAGGGGATTTTCTCGAGCATGACAATTGACAATGCTCCAGACAAAGATCTCAGAACAAATGCCTGATGCTAGTATTAACTGTATACAAAGTCATTTTCAGATGAATAACAAACATTTATTTGTTCAATTTGTAAATGTTTTCGGATGTACAAAAGAGTGAAAGAAATCAACAAGTAACCCAAGAGTACTTTGTAAATGTTTGCTGTTTGCTTGTATCTTAATGTTATAGCTGGTATGCTTGAATTCATATTAATAATTCTGATATTATGCATAAAGTGATATTACAGATGCTTTCATTTTGATAAAACAAAGTAGCTAAAACCAACGTAAAGATACGGGGATGAAATTAAACGAAAGTGAAAATTCAAAATAAAAAATGGCTTACAGGTTTTAGTCTCCCTTATTCTAGACCTAGAACCTCCCTCTAGTAACAACTCAGGAGGTTTACAGACTGAGGGCGTCACCAGAAAAAAAAACTTCAAAATTTGACACAGTGTGAGCTGTATTTTTCACCAATTGGTGATTGCTTTACTTTCAAGACATTTTGACTGAAAGGAGGATTTGAGAAAATCCAAAAATCAAGAAAATTCCTGAGCAATCACCTGCCTGATTAATATAGAATGGTCATGGATGTAGCAGCAATGTTAGGGAGCGTTTCGAAAACTTAATCGGTCAGAATGTTCTAATTGCACATGGAATAATCTGTTGAAACGCTGGAACATTCAAAGCCCCACTACTTCAGCACAATGACATGATCTAGCGGAATGTTCTGGTGGAATGTTCTGGCTGTCCATTGAAACATTCCACAAGAACATTCCTTAAGGTCTATCATGTCCAACTTTTGGGTTGCTCCCTTCAAGTTCAGCCCAACTAAAAGAAATCGGAAAGTATACAGATGAGATCAATCTTCTCTATATCTTAGCGCTGAATAGTTAAAATAAAAACAGTAAAATGCATGGTAATCTGATTTAGGACTCGGAAAGTTTGTTTCTTAATTTTGACTCTGGTCTAGTACAAACAGTTCTGGTCCGAGAGATGTTAAATTTGCATTTGGGGGTAAAGAATAATAATTTTGGTTTTTACCCATACACCGATGTGTGTTAGCACTGTAAACTCAGTACTTTCCCTAGTCCTGTGAAAAAATAACAACAGGCATGTTACTCGGTGGGATTTGACCCACGACCCTTTCTAGACACTGCTCTAGAATTGCAAGGTTCGTGGGTTCGAATCCCAACTGAGTAACATGCCTGTGATATTTTTTCACAGTACTCCGGGAAAGTACTGAGTATACAGTGCTAATACACATCGGTGTATGGGTAAAAACCAAAATTATAATTCTGGTCCATTACAAATGTTGAGCTACAAGCCCCGCGGTCTTGTAGGTTTTTCTCCTGATATGTCATTAATAAGCAAAGTAGTGATTGTTCAAAGCTCTAGGATAAATAGACGCTTTCAAGATGCCACCAAATCTGATGATCTCAGCCCGTCCGACACACAGCGACGGGAACAAAGTTTCGGGCGCGTACCCGTATTTCATCTCGCTGTGTGGATGGCCCGGATTAATCGGAGCTCTGTGTTCATTCTGATCAGGTGTATCCAACCATGCCACTTGAAGATCACTTATCGCTGTACTCACGTCTAAAACATACTGTTGTTCGCCGTGTGGTATGCGTGTATACAGTGGAGGATTAAGCCCCAATTTGGACGGCGATTTGCAGCACCCGTATTTCTCATTGAAAGTGCAGATTGAGTTTGATATCGGAGTTTTGCATTGGCAAGTTGGTGAACATGGGCAGCCTACTGGGGTTTGATCGACCAGGGAAGGGTCTTGGCTTTCACCGGGCGACGAGTTACAAGAAGCTGCTGGGATGATGTGATTCCTAGTGTCTGACTTGTCACTAGATTGACCTCGAAGACGTTTAGCATTGGTGTGGAGGTCGCTCAGGGATCCTCTCTCCACACCTCCTTGTGGGCGGGGCGGGTGGTGAGACTGCGTTCGGCTGTTTGGCTGGGGTCGTTGCGGGGCACGCATTGCTGGCGCTGATCTGTGAGAGTTGAGGGCCAAGCTTAAGCTGCTCCGGAGTTTACTGAAAAACACAATGCTGTCGCCAATCTATAAAATAAAGGAGAAAATATTAGTTAAATTTAAAAATGCTGCACATGTTTAAAACAAGAGCTGCGAAAGTATTTGTTTCTCCATGGCTTTGAGCTTTAATTGGGGTGAACTTCCATATGAAAACGAAACACTGTATAAAGACTTCAAGATTTCAGGTGCGCCTTTACCTTACAAGAAGAATGGCTGAATATTTGAGGGGCAGCATATTCCTGATGTACGATGTTAATCTCTCTCCATTTCCAGGGTACTTCACTTATATCCAGCATCCAAACGTCATTTAATACCTGGTTATGAAACAATAAATACTGTCACTTCAAGTGGTTCGCTAAAAGAGCGTTGTATTGAAAGTTCGTGTTGAAGTGGGTTCAAACCCCAGCTTGGCCAGTCAAACTGCTGGCCTCCTTGATTATGATAGTTAAAACATCATCGAGTGCGTAAAGTTTTAATCTCACTTCTGGGCCCTGGTTCGACTTCCGGCTAGAGCCGTATGTGATTTAGAGTTGTGCGTTGGTTTTATCTGGTTGGCTAGTGAGTAAAGCACTCGTCTATCACCACTGTGGCCCGGGTTCGATTCCCGACTAAAGACATTGTGAGTAGATTTGTACGTTGGTTCTCTCCTATGTCATGAGGGTTTTTCTCCAGGCCCCTAGTTTTCCTCCCTCCCAAAAAAAATTAAACACTTTCAATCTCTGGCTGTGCATTGGGGTCATATGAGTCAATGTCACTGACTACCATAAGCACCGTTTGCATGCCTGTGGCTTGAACACATTGTAGACGCATCCTTCGCAATTCAGCTTCTTGGCTGCAAGTAAGAATGATTTAGCCTCCCAAGGTATCATAATGGCAAAGTTTGACACATTCTTTTCAACTAGGGGAACCTACCTTTTCATAATTGCCCACTCCCCCAACGATTAAGATATGCCCATCGTCCAGAACAACCTGAGATAAAAATAATACAAACATTCAATGTTTGAAGGGAAGAAATGAAAGTAAAAAGTTTTTCTAAAGGTCTTGTCCTGACACATTTATTTTTTATAGGTGGAGGGGGTTGAATGGCAGGGAAGAAAGGGTGGGGGTAGAATTTTTTTTTTAATGACTGCATCCATGGTGAAAGCGTTTTTTTTTTGTGCTAACCTGTGAAATATGCTTATGCCTAAGCAAATTTTTCTGCAACATTGGCTTACAGTTTAGCAGCACTATGAAACTTGCTCTGGTCTGTAGCACCCATGGAACATTCCATTTTAAAGGTTAACAATGCCAATGTGATTATTATCTGGTGCAGTATCAATTCAGTATAATGATGCAGTCTAGCGGTTCAAAAGATTGCATTGCAGGCAGATGGTAATGTGCTTAGATGGTATCGCTATTTTCTATTGACCCGATTCACCCGACGTCATCATCAGAATAATCCGCGACTCACGCTATTGGTGGGCAATCGACGCACCCTTTTGTTGGGCAATGTCTCTGTGCATTATTCAGTGAAGTTCACATTTTTGGCGACGCTGCATTTACTTGTAAACCTATTGCCCACCAAAAAGGTGAGCGTGGCACAGTCGCAGCGTGTGATGGCGTGCAAGGGGTCAATGAGTCTGTTCTTTCAAACATGTAATGTGATGGGCATTTGAGATGGATTTCTTCTACCTGTACATGTTTTTCCCTGGCTGGTGGCCTCTTCCCTTCCATCTTCATACAACTCCATGTCATGCTCTGGAGTGACAGAACCCATACACCATCGTACCTTAAGAGTTATAAGAAAAAAAAGGTTGGTAGTCAATCCCAGAGCTCACTAATTGTAAAGTTTTTCGTGTTTAAAAAAAGAGAAATTGACTAGAACGGGACGTGAACCTGTGACCTCCGGCTCAGCGATTACAAGATGCAAGGTTTCTGACTGGCACCTCCAATAAGACAAAATAGGGAGACTACCAACGTAAGGGGCTAGATGGATCAGTTGGTAGAGCATAGACTCATTAATCTACAGACTACAGGTTCACATCCTGCGATTTGTTCAGCCCTCAATTGAGTATGAAAGTACACTTTTCTTCATAAGACATTTGAGTGCTTACAATAAACAGTTTATTGTATGTTAAATGTTCCACTAGTTTTTTCTCATTTGGATTATAGTCTTTTCAAAACAAAATGCTGGTCCAATAAGATGTTAAAGCAACAACCAATTATGGATTCCCTCCCCCAAGTTTGAACTTTGTTTGAAAAAAGCAGATTTCAAAAGAGATGACCGTTCCCTGAATGAAAAAAAATATAGAGATTTTTTATGACCAAAGTAAAATCCACTGCTTACTTTGTTTGATTCCCGCAATTGCCACCAAATATGACCATGAGGTCGTTCACCATGCTTGCCCTGTGGCTGGCCATTGGTGGCGGGCAGAGACTCGTGACCACCGCCCGCCATTTGTTCTTCGGAATATCATAGATGTGAAGATCGTCGGAGATATGGGGTGGCTGGTGAGGGGGGTTTGGGACCGGGGGAGCCCATCCGCCAAAGAGAATGAGAGAGCCGTCGTGGTGGACCATTGAGGCTGCTGCTTTGGGGGACGGGTATTCCCCTAAAGGAAAGAAGAAAACAATCATTCTATTGTTAACAATCATATTATACATGTACCAATATTTCTGGCCTGATACTTACTGAGGCAACAAAGGCGATCGCCTCCATGCCCCCTTCATGCCATTGAAATGATCCAGTAGAAATCTACACTAAGAACTTGCTCATTATCAGACATTTTCTCCTTGGTGAAGGCCACTTTCTGAGGAAACCGTAAATTTCTACTGGAGCATTTCAAGGGCACCTAGGCAAGGACCAGGGCAGTCGCCTATATTGTCTCTGTGAAGTAACAGGCCTGATGCATGTGAAATGGGTTAATGACATGCCTGCTTAGATCATGATGGCACGGCCCCTTTAAGGGATCCTGGGATGAATATATTAAGGGTTCTTTTTTATATGATGTATTACAGGCCTTGAACTTAGCTCTTGAAGGGGCACGGTAATTTTTCTCTGGTAAGGGAAACTTCCATGAGGAACCATGTACATTTGTATGGGAACTTTGCAAAGGGCACCACAGCAAAAGCACAGGGCACCATGGCATTTGCTGTGGGTGCCGTGGGTTATCTCGAGGCCTGGTATTGTATATACATTACCGAGTGCCATAAGCCTTTTCCAGGTCCTAGTACCGACGTCCATTTGCTGCAAGTCACAGTAACAGGTCCCACTTGCGGATCTCATTTCAGAGGGTACAGTGCCCCCAAACATGTACATCGTACCCTCAACATAGCACACACTGTGCATGGAACGGCCAAAAAGCGAGTTGCCATTACACTCATGATGCGACCATTTGAGCGAGCCGGATCGGGCAGCCAGGCAGAAGGCTTGCTCTCGCTGTTTTATTACACCTGTCAATCAAAAGATCATTATTTGTTTTTGTTAGACAAAAGTTTCAACCTGAAGTTCATAAAAGTTTTAAGTTTTTATTGTTAACAAATTACTTTTAAGACCTCCAAATCATTGGTTCATTCAAAGTATTTTATTGACCCTTTGCAGCACATTCTGTCACCCAAGCCAAGTGCCAGTGGAGCCAGTTTGTGTGAAGTTGGCTTGGGGGAAACGTGTATAAAGTCAAGTGTGTTGGTTGGACCACACCCCAATTGGAATGAATTAGTAATTTTTAGTAAGGGGCAAGCATCTTCTTACAACTTAACAAGGTCAGGAAGGGGAAAGCCTCCATCCTTTAATATGACATTTGTTATGGGTTCATAACTATTAAGTCTCAATCAAAGGATTGAAAGGAAGAGGCAATCACTACTTGTCTTGTTTAGAACTCAGTTCAAGAATGGATGAAGGAAACACAAGTAATGCTTTACATTAGGGGCATTATACATTAGAGTTGTCACTAGAGGGCGGTATATAAGATAAGTGGTCCCAACAAAACACTGACCCACTCAATGAAAAACTACAGAGAGCAACATTCTTGCCGTTGCTTCGTTTGGCTTCCAAATTCCCTTTTTGCCATTGCTACTACCACAATTACATTCCTGCCGTTTTATTGCTGTGTTCACACTCACGAGTCCCAGCATGTTAAAACAACCAGTGAAAGAAATAGTCACTTTTTCATGTTGTTAAATTAATCAAGATTCAATATCGACAATACTCCATCAATAGTTTACATTTCATTCAGATTGGGAATTCCCAATGATTTATGTGAATGACACACAATAGCTGCTTACCCCGCATTAGTCGATGCCACTTTCTCGACACAAGAGATGCATTTTTGCAGTCACTGTAAGGAGACAGATATGACATAATTCTCTCTAAAATCTCCTCAGGCAAGTTTTCTATCTGTAAACAGTTACAAGTTTCTCCACGGATGCTCGCCATGTCTGCCAGCCTGCCTTCTGCTCGTCGAGCGCCCATCAACTATCCACCACACACACACCACACACACAACACACACACAGTTCACGTCTCCATGTTCCGCCCAACTTGACCATCGCACCAACTGTAGTTGGGACTTGAGTGTTCAATTTGGGCATTACATCCCAACTAGAGTTGGACAATGGTTTTGTACCGTTATTATTAAACCAGTGGGTCTCTGCTGAATTTGCAACCAACGAGCTCCGTGATGGCAAAATCCCAGAAGTTTGTATTTTTTTTTTGAAGATAATTGGTTGTTTTTTATGAGTTATCTTCAACAAAATTAACATTATCTTGATAATGTGGTCATGGAGGTAGAAATTTTTACCTCACAGTAGAGTTCTATGGGCGATCCGAACTATAGTTTGGACGCCCAACTGTAACACTCAAGTTGGGATTTTCCTAAGTTGGGACGGAACATCTAGACGTCTGTTCAGTCGTAAAAGCTTACACAACACAGCCGTCTGCTTTCACAGACATGACAGACGGCAATTAAATCAAAAATTTTTACATTTTGTTTACTACGTGGCTGTGTTTATACAACAGTTTTACAATAAGTAAATACAAAATAATCATTTCTAGGTTTATTTAATACTTTAATGTATTTTTGTTCTAAAAGAAAAACACAAAACTTGCTAAAATTGTGCAACTCGTTTTGATCGAGCCTGTCATGTCAGCGCCCGTGCTGGGAACTGAATTAATTCTACTTCAGCTCTTGTTGTTGTGGAGTGCTGCAGCGATGTCTCTGAGTACAACCTTCCAACTATACGGCCAACAGATAGACACAAACTGGCCTAAAACACCCAAAGGAAAAGAGTATTTTTTAAGCATTGTGAGGAAGGGGAAAAGGAGAATTTATGGTGAGAATTATACTATTTTTTTTTTTACTAGGCAATTTCTTTTTAATTTTTTTGTTTTAAAGTAACTTAACTTACTTGAACTTACTTGAATTGAATCCACCGACGCCATCACACAACTGGGGAGGAGACGGTGGTTTTGGTTACTGGGGCAGACAGCTTAAATAAGCTTATGTGTAGAGCCCCCTGACGTTCTTTAGGAATTTGTCCACATGTCCCTTGAAAATGTTTTAATAAGTTTTATATTATTAATTTATTATTAAAAAGTAAAATTTAAAAGGTTTCGTTTTTGTTGTTAATGTAATTGTCAGATTGTATTAAAAATTATTACTAAATGGGTGACGGTGACATGAGTCATGACAGTACATAGTTGCGATAACGTAACCCTCCTGCCGACGGCGTTTACGTTATCGCAACTAGACAGTACAGTGTATATAATAATATTGTCTATGTTTTATGAAAGTTTCATATATTTTTTTATACTATTCAATTTGAACAGTTTTATTGAAACTGTTCAAATTGAATTTGAACAGTTTTATTGAAACTGTTCAAATTGAATAGTATATAGTTGTCTATCGTCAGTTATCCTTATCTGTTTAGGATGGCTTGGGTGGTTCTTGATGCTGAAGCCTTCAATTCAAGGAATAATTTCAAGTATAAAATTCGCTTCTCTTTTTCAGGGTTTCTGGAGAGACCATCGCTTCCGCCAAACTTGATTCCTGATGTGGTATCTTACAAAGTGATTTTGAGGGGAAAGGCTGGAGTTGGAAAGACGAGTACGATTGCAAAGCTTGTAGGGTTGCAAGTTCCGACATCACACAGTGAAACACCAGGTTAGCTTAGTGTACAGTGGTTGCGTTAGTTCGTTCACAGTAGTTCAATAGTTGGGAAAAGTTTCCGTATGGCGCCAACACTTTTTCATTTGATATGAAATAATATAGTATCTAATTTACCTCAATGAGATATCCCTTTTTGTAAAAATAAGTGAAAAAGTGGTGGCGCCATACGGAAAGTTATCCAATAGTTGTAAAACCCACATCCTCCATCCAATCTTCCGACCAGGATGGAGGCTCACGATTATCGCAGCTGAGGTATAGTGAAGCTATTGCTAAATCTTCAATATTTTGACTGCTGCAATTGTTTTTCATTGTTAACGCTAGTTAGTAAGGACAGGACCACTTATAATCTACTACTTTTTTTATAGATTTGTTTGATAATATTTGTTATCTTAAACAAGGGGATGGCAAAATTTACTCTTCTTCTTCAAAACGGCGATACTAATTAATTTATTGTTTTCATTATTTAGGAATTGTATCATCGGTAGTTTTTTGGCCAGCGAAGCTGCTACACTCTGATAAAGTACTGCTCTTCCGACTTCAGTTTTGGGATGCAGGGGAAAATGCCATTAAGAAGTTTGACCACATTCTGCCTGTAAGTATTTAGTAAACACAAGCAACATTTAACCCAAATCATCATAAACGTTTAGACAATGTGACAAAGTTGAGTTGTAGAAGTTTGCAAGAGCTGAGAATAGTGGGTGGCGATTGAAAGAGAACACTGGTGATGGCAGCGACTCCAGGAATTGGCCCCTATTTGTACAACCTGAGGATGAGGCGCCCACAGACGGAAATCTTAACAGATGATGACGATGGTCACCACACAGTATAAAACAAGCAATCGATTGTGATTTCAGGAGTTCTCTAAAGCTACTTTCTTTACTTATACAGTATTTCTAAAGTAAATAATAATGTGGAGGATTTGTTTTGATATGAACTTTATCAAGGAAGGTTGAGATTGAATTTTTACTTGAATGATGATAATTTGTTGTACCTTGTCTTGAATCATTATTTCATGTGTTTATTACAGGCATGCAAGGCTGGTGCAGACGCAACTCTGAACCTCTTCTCTTTCACGGATCGACAAAGTTTTGAAGATCTAAGGACACAGATGTCTGGCGACCGAGTTATACGCATTGTTGTTGGAACCAAGTACGACCTTTACAGCAACAGCGAAATCACGTCGCGGGAGCTCCAAGATTTCCAAGATCAGTGGACAGTCCCGATCTTAAAGATTAAAAACGTCAGCAAACCTGCGGGGAATGATCTCTTGTACTCTGTGGACACGATGCAAGAAATCAACGAGGTATCGACAGTCATGAATAGTCTTGTGGATTATATTTGGACGCAGAAAAAAATTGCGTCTGGTGAATTGAAACCTGAGGATCTGAGGAGGACAGGAGTAGATGGCGGGAGTGAGGAGATGCAATCAGATGAAGCGTCTTATGTTTGAAATTTGGAAAAATCTGCCGTCTAAATTTCCATTTATGTTTGAGCACTTCTGAACCCTGAATTGCCTTGCCAGGCCTGTATGCTTCGGTTTTGAAAGGGCAAGGGCAGCAAGCCATTTTCTCCTTGGTAAAGGGCGCACAATGAGGAACTTGTAAATTGCTACTGGAGCATTTTTAGGGCACCAAGGCAATGACCAGGGGGCATGGAGGCAATCGCCTCTGCCCTCCGTTGCCTCTGTGATGTGAAGTGTTGGGCATGCCTTGCAATAAATCACTGTGCAAGTACAAGCATGTTGTTGCTCTAAAATTTACTGTATCATTACCCGTAGGTGGCTAGGTGCGAGGGCCACGGGCCAGAATCGGTGTCTCAATTAAAGACACTGCTCAAGAATTGAAAATGTCAAAGGGTTAGAATCCCTCCCGAGTTATACGCCTCTGATTTTTTTTCTTCTTCACATAATTGGGAAAAGTACTTAGTACATGTATACAGTGCTTACACACATCAGTGTAAAGATAAAACCAAAATTAGTATTCTTTATCCCTGATGATGCAAATTTAAAAACCTATTAGAAATATACATAATTCAAAATCTTTTTTCTTTTCAGCAATAAGCAAGATACCAAACTGCTTCGAAAACTCCTCCTTAGTGAAACTGTATTATGCTTTTGCGTTATTGTTTCTCTGTTTACCTGTGGGACGATGCTGGCCAGCGGCCAACTAGAATTGTAATTGTTTCTGTTAATTATGGAAATCAAGTACAAATTGAGTTATTTTGTTTAATATTTTCTGTATTTTTTGTTTTTTTCCTCATGTGATGTTAAATAAAATTTATGAGAATCATTCATTTCAATCATATTCTCACTTTTTCCATACACATGGTGTTCCTTTCTTTTGGAAAAAAAAATCAGGATCTTTGCGAAACCTATTTGTTGAGGTTTTGAAAACAGCTGGAAGCTCAGAATATTAATGCGGGGTTTCAAAAATACCCAGGGTTTTCACCTTGGTTTGAAAGAAACTGCTTGTTTTTTTCATAAAAATTGAAGTTCTATCTATGTATTTTTTAAGTAGCGCCCTCTTGTGGGCGCGTTTTGTAAGGTGATGCAGACGACAATTCAGACCTCAAAAGCACACGCATACGGCAAGTTGGGTTCCTCTTTCAGTTTAATGGTTTAGGATTACATGATATCAATAGTCAGATCCCCTCCATCAATCGCCAAAATTACAACTCGCACGAAGTGTTTGCTGCTGGACTGGACACTTTTTGAGGTAAAGTATTCCTGAAGAAAAACGTCCGGGTAGTGCCCAAAAAATATATATGACGATTTAAACCGCAACTTTGAAACAAAAAATGGGAAAATTAGGGTCGCCTGGCGTGCAGCAAAGCGATAAAATAAGTGGGAAATAAATGTTAGCATGCTCGGCAGACACTTCGACTTCAACAATCAAGTTCGTCTTCTATTTTTATGTATTGTATGACGTAACTAGTCACTCACTGCATGCTCGCTGCTGACGTTGGGCGTTTGGTGCTGACGAGCGCGGTAGCGCATGTTTTTCATGAGGTGGACGTGGGTTCACCTCAAGTTTTGCTGTTGTCAATTTCTCTTTGTTCAATCCAAAAAAAAAAATTAAACTAGAGGACTGAGTCTCGGTGACAGTCAGTTCTACTTTTCTAGTCTAAACTCTGGCAGCCCTAAACTCTAGTGTAAGTTTTAATTAAATAATTTTGGATTAATGAACAAACAAACTTTTTTAAGAGAAATTGACAGTGTGTCAATTATTATCAGAAAAATAGTTTTGTGTCCTAATAAAAAGTAATCTTTACTTTGTAGTAATAGTTGTAAAATAGGCTGGCTGTACACATCGTTATCGCTTTTATATCATAAATTATATCAGGCCAATACTCCATGTATGATATTGTGCTTTTGTTGCAGGAAGGTTGATGACCAGGCTTTTAAAGTTCAGGTCATCATTTCAAACCACATAAAGGCATCAAGGATTCAAGGGAACTTCTTGCTAGCTGAACTGAGTAGCTCCCTCCCCCCATTCCTCCATGCTCTCCCCATGTAAATTTTCTCTTTCAACCTTCTCAAACCATTTTCCCTCACTGTACACTCAGGTTGAGCTTGAACACAAGTCAAGTCTGATGGAGAAAGAAGGATGGCCTCTAAAGTACTACAGAATCCGTCTCTCAAAGGCCTTCGTCACAAACTGGCTCTTCTGCGAAGCCTAGACGCCAACTCCCCAGCGGTTAGACCGCCCACCCAGCTTTACCACAACCAAGCAAGAACAATCTCACGGAAGTCTTTTCCGACTGATTCAAGAGGCTTCCTTGCATGTACTCCAAGCCTCCAGTACCACGGTAGAACCCACCCAGACTTCATATTTAGACAGCTGTCCACGACCTCAGCATCTACTCAGTCATCAAGGGAGGTACCACTAACCTCAACGGTGTATCCAAATCTGGAACGAGGTACTTTTTCAAAGATAACCCCGGAAGATGTAATCTTCTTCAAGGAGCTGCTACCCCAGAGGGTTGTTACAGATGAAGAGGACTTAGTCGCCCACAATACTGACTGGCTAGGGTCGCTAAGAGGTAACAAACAAAAATCATTGAGAGTCAGAATTTCCCCCTTTGATGATACAAGCATGGAATTTGGTAACAACTTAGCGTATGTGATGAGAAACGAGGATAGGGCCATTGCAGATTAGTCCTTTGAAAAACTAAAGGTCCTCAAGCAATTAAAAGTTTTAAAATTGGTTGCCATTGCTTGTTATTGTGCTATTCTGCCATGGTCTCGGCCTTGCTGCCCCTTCAATAGTTTCCCATGGACTTAAAGATTTTTTAATGAAAGTACCCATTGCAAAATGAAAATGGCCTTGCCCCCACAATGATGGAATTTCAGGCCTGCAGATCGAACAGCACTGCTGGACGGACAGTGGTGGACACAGACCAGAAAAGCTTTTGTCAAACATTTTTACATCCATTAAAAATACCATCCCTCTTTTGTGGGAGATCAAGCAGTAGCTCTACAAAATCAAGATAAGATTTGTTCAAAATGAAACAAATATTGAATGTTTTGATTGATTTTGATACAATTTCAGGTTCAAGCCAAGTCCTTCTAAAGCCGAAGACTACTCAAGAAGTCTCCAAGATCATGGCGTACTGTAACAGCCGCAACCTGGCTGTCGTACCCCAGGGGGGTAACACAGGACTAGTAGGGGGTAGCGTACCGGTGTTTGATGAGATCATCCTATCAACTGCTCTGATGAACAAGATTATAGATTTTGATTCACCGTCAGGTTGGTTTAGATTTATAGATTAGATTAGAATTATTTATTCAGCCAAGGTTAAAAAGTTAAAAACCAAATCTTCGGAAATTGTAGTGCACCTCGAGCTCTCTAGATTTTACAATCACAAAATGTAACACTTTATCACTTTTTTAACCCTAGCTTACCTACACTTAAAGCCGACCGCACTCAAACCCCCTCTTTCTTACCTAAGTGACTTTAGATGACTGCACTCACACCCCTTTGTCCTTATCTTAGATGACCTTAGTCCACTGCACTCATAACCATAATTACAAGTTGGTTGTTTGGTGTGTTTATCGAAAAAGTTGCCTCTTCCACAGACAAATATACATGTATCATCATTTTAAGACCTTTTCCCTGTTTGTTCATCTATAGGAGCACTTGTATGTCAAGCAGGGTGCATCCTGGAGAAGTTGGACATGTATCTAGCGGGCCATGGCCACACGATGCCCTTAGACCTCGGTGCCAAAGGCAGTTGTCATATAGGTGGCAATGTCTCCACCAATGCTGGTGGTCTCAGGCTTCTACGCTATGGGAGTTTACGAGGAACAGTGCTAGGAATTGAAGCGGTGAGGTTTAAGAATTGTGTCTTTGTTAATTTTTTTTTAATTTGTGACAGTTGACCCCTTTATTAAAGGCACTGGACACCTTTGGTAATGTGAGACGCTTGGTGGCAGCAGACTTACCAGGTAAAATTCATTGTTCTCGGTCATGTGCGCACGCTCAGAACTACGTAAACAATGGAAATTTACCTGGTAAGTCTGCTGCCACCTAGCGTCCCAAAGTCTCTTATTGTCAAAGACCATTATTCTCACTTGGTGTATCCCAACATGCATAAATTAACAAATCTGTGAAAGCATTTAGTCAGTTGGTCATCGAAGTTGCAAGAGAATAATAAAAGAAAAACTTCCTTGTTGCACAAACTAATGCGCTATTCGATGCTTAAAAAAGGCCGCAGGCCTGAAATCGTTTATCAGATTCAAATTCTTGAGTGAGAAATTACCTCTGTCTCAAAAACTACGGTACTTCAGAGGGAGCAGTTTCTCACAATGTTTTAAACTATCAACAGCTCTCCATTGCCCATTACCAAATTAATTTGTTTGGCTAACCAATATTTTGAGTAATTACCAATAGTGGCCAGTGCCTTCAACAGTTTTCTGACAAATAATTGATTACAGGTTTTAGCCGATGGACGTATTATTGACTGCTTGTCAAGCCTACGTAAAGACAACACAGGGTATGATTTGAAACAGATGTTCATCGGGTCCGAAGGCACTCTTGGCATTGTCACCGGAGTGTCCATTCTGTGTCCACCACGTCCTCAGTCTGTCAATCTCGCTTTCTTTGGTAAGTCAACAAAATTCTCTTTGGGTGCTGAGAAGTTTCTGGACTATCCATAATTTACAAAATCAACCGTGGTTTAGTTGCAGTCAATATGCTGTGAAAAAAAAAAAAAAACTACCGAATCTTCCCCCACACAAAACTTACATGCATACAGAGTTCCAACCTGCACCAAAAGATGTATTGTGGCTGACTGTCACGTTGTAGCAGCGTCCTTCGCAATTCAGCTCTTAGCTGGGAGTAAGGATGATTAGCCTCCCAAATTTGTATTATTATTTTTATTATTATCACAATGTGCCTCAGTCTTCAGTTATTTGAAGTTGGCGCAAAAACCGGAAGATGCTGTATAATAAGAACCGGAAGATGCTGTATAATCCCTTTAAGAGCTCATGAAGTTTGTTAACTCTATGTTTAATGTAATTATTAATGGCAAATATTTTTACACCTAAAAGGTTGTGAAAGTTTTGAGAAAGTACTGGATACGTATAAGGAAAGCAAAGCACACTTGGTGGAGATCTTGTCGGCATTTGAGTGTATGGACAAAGAATCTATGATGGTAAGATATGTATAAATAATATTAATACTACATGTTGTGGCCTCTTTTATATAGCGCTTATATCCGTCATTCAATGGGTGCTCAAGATGCTCAAATTCAGTATTTGCCTAAAGGTATTGTGGAACTACATTTATGAAGTATGAGACCTCCTTGACAAAGTACTATGTATTGGTTTACAAGGTGCTGTGTTGAAATATGCAGCCAATCAAACCAGTAACATCTGGGGGAACCCCTTGGGGTCTTTTATGTGCGGTGCACAAAACACAGGACCAATGGCCCAAACATAGCATCCAAAGGGCACATGACTAATGGTTAAGCGTTTTCCTTGCTTTAAAAGACAAGAGTGTCATGACTGGAACTCAAACCTAATCTCTGCTGCACAGAAACAACAGAGCTGGAGTCAAGTGCTCTTATCCCCTCAGCCACGATATGCCATAATACTTTTTTTAACCTAGAAATTCTTCAGATTCTTCTCTCAGTGCTACTGCAAACTTTCCTATAGTTTGCAATCCCACCCTGCCCACTTTCAAATTCTGCAGAAATGATCTTGTTTAAAGTGATTATGAAATAATTCCCTTTCACAGTACGTCACTAAGTACTTGAAGTTGAAGAACCCCCTCAGCCAGGAGTATCCGTTCTACATTCTGATCGAAACCTCTGGATCCAACGCCACCCACGACGAAGAGAAGTTAAACGACTTCCTACAGCACATAATGGAAACGGAGCTGGTGTGCGACGGAACAGTGGCAACTGACTACAGCAAAATCAAGGTAAGACAACAGTTCCTTTATGTTTAGTTCCGCTAAAAGTTTTAGTATCTCTTATTGATCAACAAAGTGGTTCAGATCTGTGGTTATGTACTAATTAAAGCCATTGGACCCTTAGGTACCCTCGGTACAGAAAAAAAAATAAAAGTTCACAGATTTACAAATAACTTACAGGGTTTACTGAAGGTAGTGGTGAAAGACTTCTCTTGAAATATTGTTCCATGAAATGCTTTACTTTTTGAGAAAACAGTAAAACAATATCAATTCTCGATATCGAGAATTACGGATTTATTTTAAACACATGTCATGACACGGCGAAACGTGCAGATACAAGGGTGGGTTTTCCCGTTATTTTCTCGCGACTCTGATGACCGATTGAGCCTAAATGTTCACAGGTTTGTTATTTTATAATATAAGTTGTGATACACGATGTGTGGGCCTTGGACAATACTGTTTACCGAAAGGGTCCAATGGCTTTAAGTCAAGTTTGGAGGCCTTGAATTTCGCTCTTGAAGGGGCACAGCAATTGTCCTCCTCTAAGGGGCACTTCTATGAGGAAAAATTACGTTTTGTGTTAAAACCTTGCAAAGGGCAGCAGCGCCAAAGCACAGGGCACCACTGCAGTTTCTATGGGGTCGGTGGGTTAATTTGAGGTCTTAGTTTGATTATTTCGTTGAAACAGCGCAGCAACAAACAGCATTGAGCTTCTGGCTGACCATTTAACATCATCCAATGCATTATAGTTTAGGGAATGAAAGATTGGCGACGAGTTATTAAACTGGCCGTTTATAACCAGCAGGGGGAGGGCCAGGCAATAAAGGCCCAAGCCGAAGGGCCTGTCTAGCTACAAACTTACATTGTTCCGTAATTAGGAAAACAACTTTAGGTTAATGAATAAATATCTACTCATTGTAGATGATATGGTACATGCGAGAGGGCGTTAACGAAGCTATCCAACGAACCAAGGTTCAGTACAAATACGACCTCACACTTCCCCACAAGGCGTATTACGACGTCATCCGTGAAGTGCGCGCCCACCTTCGTGACAACCACCCAGAGTTACCCATTTGTGATGTAATCGGCTACGGCCACGTGGGTGACGGAAACCTACACATGAACGTTATAGTCGAGGAGTTTTCGAGCGAGATCAAAAATGCCCTCGAGCCATTTGTGTTCGCTCTGACGTCGGAGAAAAAGGGAAGTATAAGTGCGGAGCACGGACTCGGCTTCAATAAGAGGAAGTTTATCGGGTACAGTAAGACGGACGAAGCTGTGAGGGTCATGCAACAAATGAAGAGGCTGTTCGATCCCAAAGGGATTTTGAATCCGTATAAAACTGTTCCGGATCCAGAAGTCCAAAACTGACGCTCTTGAAGTAGCGATCTTAATCATGAGTTTGCCATACTTGGGTCTTATCCCCTGCATTCAAAGGGTTGTACATGTAGGCATGTTTCGTTTAGTGTGGTAACCAGACTGATTGTACCTGTTTGGAGGATCAAGGGGCAAAGTTGAAGAGTGAGCGCCATCTCGTTTAATAAAGTTAATGTCATGCATGAAATGAAGAGTATGTTTGATCCCAAAGGGATTTTGAATCCTTATAAAACAATTCCAGCACAAGAAGTCCAAAACTTACGGCTTTAAGGTATCGATCTTGTGCTTAGTTTGCCATACTTTAGGTCTTATCCCCCACGTTGAAAGGTGTTGTAGACATGCATCGCTTAGTATGGTTACCCGCGCAGACTGTTTTTGCTTGCTTGTAGGAGGGGCAAAGGTTTGCCTTTTTGTATTTTGGTAAATGACAAGAAAGAGAGACATCTTGTTTATTAATAATGATGTGAAGAAATGGTGTTTAAGATTTGAGGTTCCTTTCCAGCAATGCATGCACGCTACAAAAAAAAATTATTTTCTATTTTCAAATCAACCATGAAAAGACGATTGGCTGAAAATTGGCTGAAATTTGGTTACTTTTTCGTTTTTTCTTTTATAGTGGGATTAGTGGTACTACAAAATGGCTTCATTTCACACAAGTTGCAAAATAGTTTTAAATGTTACTTCTTTTTGGGGGGTTAAAATGCCATTGCTCCAATATTTCTAATGACCTTTTGAAAATGTATGATAAAGTTTTAAGATAAGTTGAAAATATTTATAAATATTATATAAATTATGAGAAATAATCTATAGCACCACCAATTATTGAGGCTCACTTAAGGGTTGAGCTTTATTCTTAAAACATAAAGAATAAACTTTAAGTTGGCATAGAGATTATTAAATTAATTTTACAGTTTATAATAGATGAAGTTGTACAAATCATATTTTTTGAAAAGAAAGAAGATAATAAATACGAAATTGACAAGATAATTTTTGTTCTACCCACAAAATCACGTTGTCTATTTGATTAATTTATGTCGTGTATCATAACGAGAGAGGATTACTCTGTCTTGCTTTGGCTAAATTTAGAATCTTTGGCTATGGCTGTGACTTTTACCACATAAACACACCGCATGTATGTGTGTGGTTATCAAGCCATAACCTTAGCCAAAATCATCTAGCCATTAAGAAACGTCCCCATATTGGTCGCAAGGAACTGCAAGCAAACAGAAACAAAATGGCCGCTCTTGAACAACTTGATACCTTTTTACATGTCAGAACATACCATAAGCCCTGCACGTTGTTTGCTTTAGAAATGTAATCGCTACTGTGCCTCAGTTTTAATCTTTATATCTACAGATGAAATCTTATACTTACGAGATAAATGTTACATAATATCTAGAATTACAATTTATTTAATACTGGCACTGATGTGATGATGTACGGTAAGCTAGAATAAAAATAGCCTTATCATGAAAAGATTAAGCTACATTTTTAAGGGAACGGGTGCAATAATAAGATTTAAATTATAGTTATTATTTAATATGTACATATTTTTGTTATAAATATTTACAATGGGAGACTTTGGAACGCTAGGTGGCAGCAGACTTAACAGGTAAATTTCCAGTGTTTACGTAGTTCTGAGCATGCGCACTTTACTGAGAACAAAGGATTTTACCTGGTAAGTCTGCTGCCACCAAGCGTCCCAAAAGTCTCCCATTAATCCATCTGCTGCCGCTTCCCAGGTTAAATTCATAAACTTTGGTGGGATCCCTTGATATATGGCAATTACAGGTTGAAAGGATTATGGCTGGCACCCTAAACCAAAATATTGACAAAATAGTAAAGACCGCCAACGTCTGTCTGTATATTGAGCCGGCAAAAAACATGTCTGAAAGACACATCACACCAGCTTGTGCGCATTATAGGGATAGATAGCTCAGTTGGCAGAATCCGGGGGGTCGCAGGTTCAATTCCAGCTCAAGTCAATTTGTCTATGATCAACCCCAAATGATTTAACTTTGGACCCAGTCAGTTTCCCTTGTGGTTTATTACTTCATATTTATACATAAGAAATTTCTTCTGAAAGAAATCAATTGTAAGGGCACACTCATAAACTATTCAAAATCACGTCTAGCGGGTCAGGTGTTGTTTGGCTTTCATTTGCGATTTCAAACCCTGTGTCTTACATTTCCCGTAATGTCCAAAGAAAACCTTGACCATTTCCTCCTTGACTTCACTGAAAGGTGAAAAGCGGTTTGGTGTGAGTTTATGGAGCGCCCTCAGTCGCTCAGATAAAGTTTACAGGTTAATGAATCCGTCGAAGCCGCTGGAGGTTGTACCAGTACAACTCTGGCATTCGCATTCTTGCACCAATTCCACCAATTTGTCCACCTTTTGGGAAACGGTGTCTATGACGCAATCCAGCGGCATCTGTTGAAGAAAATTTGTGGATTTAAAGAAGAATTTCTGCCAAATCCTTACCAGAACAGTATGGATGAACATACGACAATAAAGATAGACAGACAAATGCTAAGCAACCTAAAAACGTTACATACAAGCCGAGTCATGGCGTATTATACATTGCTGTTGGCTTGTAACTTTTAGCTTGGCACATAAAATTGCAAGCTATGTTTTAACTATACATTGAATGTCATATTTTACGGTCAGTCTTTCCTTGAAATGGTGCACCAGTATTACAATGATTGTGCGAACACCAAAATATAGTGATCAACAGCTTGTACCCCCCCCCCCAACCCTACAGCTTTTGTGTTCTCAATGTGCTCTTGAAATCTCAGGAATCCTTAGAGGACTTTAAGGGGGGGGGGTGTTCTGTACTATAGTAAAAGAGTGTGTGATGGTATTGGTTAAAGCGTTGGAACATGGGGGGGGGGGTTGCTCAGTGGGGCATGCCATGGTAATGGTCATTGTACGCATTATTATTCGTAACGCCACATACCCGTAACTTTGTGAGGTGCATTGAATGAAGTAGGGCACAAGTCCACTGAAGAGAATTCCTTTCATTGGTGAAAGTAAATTCCTGAGTAACGGGACCCATTAGTTGCAAACATTTGAATATGACTGGGCGTCATTGCTGAAGAAATACCTGTAGTCAATTAGAATATAACGAACGCCCCTTTACCGGAATTTGGGTTCATTCCTGCATTTGCCGTCAAGACGAGAGGTCTTCTGTACCGTATAGGTAACAGCTATGTTTCCGTTTCTTAATTCGTTATGTTCAGCCAATTTTTGTGTTACTGGTTACTTCTGTGACTATAAAAGTATTGGGAACAGCATGGCCTTACAGACAGTGAACTGGTGAGTTGAAATGTAGAAAATAATTGTTTTAACGAACCTTCAGAAAAGCTGCTGCGTAAATTAATTGAGATGTTTATAATAATAAAAATGCCGGGAAAAAGTCCGTATCCTGCCACCACTTTTTCATTATGAAATAATTTAGTACCCAAGTTACTTAAATGAGCTATTTCTTTTGGTAAAAATGAGATATTCCTTTTTGTAAAAATGAGAAAATACTCTTTTTTGGTTAAAATGCCGTATTCTTTTCGGTAAAAAACAACCCCAGATATTCCTTTTGGTAAAAATGAGTGAACAAGTGCTACAGGATACGGAAATCTTTCCATAGTTACCTTTTGCCATGTGGCTCTTGAAGGTTTACAGCAACTGCAGTAATGAAGCTGTGAGTTTGGCTCGACCGGCATCGTGCGGGGTACACTGTAGCTATAACACTGACCAAGACACACCTGAATCACAAATCAATTTGTATTTACTATCAATGCGTTGAATTAAATTGAATTGACTTGAATTTAATTGAATTGAATTGAATTGAATGGTTTATTCGTCGAGTGAAGAGTAGTGGACCCCTCCCTCAAACTAAAATAGGCCAAAATTGCACAGGAGATGCCAGAAAGAAAAGAACGTGTTGATTTTATTTTTCAATTTGTTTATGAAGTCTTTGTTCATGTTTTCCTTCGTAATGTCGTTGTATTTTTGATCTGGATCGTCTTTAGATAGTGATTATTTTCCGCTTTTTGACTATCCGCAGAATTGTGCTCTATATTTGTATTGTTAGTTCTTTGGATATTGTACGAGTGCTGCCTTGAAATTAATGAATAAATTAATTGATCAATGTTTAAATGAATAAAATAGATATAGGTTCAAGTGGACATTAATGCTTATAGACTTAAACGAAAATTAGTTTTTTTCCCTCTTGTTTTTTCATGATCTTACAGGAAACTTGATTAGTATTGATTTAATTTGGCCCTGTTGAGATTTCCGCTCTTGTCAATTTGTCTTTGTCCATATAAGTGAATCGTCATGTTTTGGGTTTTTTTTTTTTTTTGGGGGGGGGGGAACAAACTACGTATAATTGTGTGCAAACCCATCAAAAAGAGGAGAACAACCTGGCACAATATTCTTGTATCTTAAAAATAAAATAAAAAATTAAAACCTTGTTAGAAATTTTCTTTGACGTGCATCCTTCATGGCTGATAACTTGCTGTATACCTTGCGCCTCACACCAAGCTGACTTGTCCGGGAACAGAGGCAATCTGTCCACGGGTTGTCCCCCGGTGTGGCCGCCCCTACCACCGGGCCGAGCCCACGCTGTGGAAAGGGCCAAGATCGTTATCCAAACTGCTATGGTTAGCAAGTGTGTGAGGGTGCTGTTTGAAGTCATAGTGAGTTTCAGTGTGTGTACCTGTGGTGAGGGGAAAATATTGATTGTTTTAAAAGAAAATTATGGGTTATTAATTTCATAAGAGTCCTTTATGGTTCAACAGAGAAACATTGCCGTCTCGAACTGCCAAATATGCCCTCAAATAATCTCGTGACAAAATTTAAGGTAGAGAACGTATGATTATTAATATTTTGAGTGTCACAGCTCTAATTGCAATAATGAAACATGAATCTCTAGCAAAGTTTTCCCCGCGTCCGCCATTTTGAATAAACGGCATTTAGCAAACTATTAGTTTTTTTTTACTAAATTCGAAGAGTTCACCGAATTTTATCCTCCAACCTTATGACATGCGAGAATAATTCGAGTACACTGCAGAAGTGCGAAGCTAGACGCACGTATGTCTTTTTGAGTATTTCAAAGGACTTGTCCTTTGTGCTGTATAAACTGTAGTATACTACGAAAGTAAAAGGCCGACGGTAGGGCTAGTTCTGCAGCTGAAATAATATCCTTGTGAGACAAGACGTATAACTTCGTATATATAATTTGTCACGGGTATAGGTTTTGGGTGTGACCGACCGCTTAACCCCTTCACCCGATGTTTGCCCCGCATAAACCCGCAAAGACAACTGCGGCAGCGTGAAACGTGTGATTTGTATACCATAGTCTTGCCTCGAGGCGTTACACTCAACGCACATAACGTCACAAACTCACATAACGCCCTCGGTACAGTACGACCAATGCAGACCTATATACTGAGAGTTGAGCGCCGAAAGTTATTAGTCAAGTACTGTAACATACTAACTAGCGCCATCTACTGGTCAGAATGTAATAAACTTAGCAGCAAGAGCGATGTTTTGTATAACCTGCGTTTTTTTCAAACCTGCATGAATGTGTAGCGATACATTTGTTTGTTAGTTTATTTGTTCGGTTGGTCTCAATTATTTTTGAGAAAATTACGCGATTGTGTACAGATACCAGTATGTAAAATAAACAAAACGAAAATTATTTACAATGACAAGTTAGGGAAAGAAGACGCTTTCTTCTAATGCTTACTTGCCAACAGCAACAAAGAGATAACAAAATCACTTGGGGGAAAAAAATATAAAAAAATCACTAATCTGTTTATACCGAATCTCTTATGAAAACTAAACTAAGCGTCTATCAATAATTCCCAACGTACTTGACCCTTGGGTCAACTTAACTTGTAAAAGTCTAGACGGGTCAATTGCCCCGGGCTTGTTTAGTCGGTTTCACTTTGTAAAGGAGAAAGGATGCAAACGGGGCAAGTATAAACAGTGTTGCTGCTTAAAGACAGTGGACACTATTGGTAATTGCTCAAAATAATTTGTATCAAAAACCTTTCTTGATTACGAGTAATGGGGAGAGATTAATAGTATAAAACATTGTGAGAAACAGCTCCCTCTGAAATGACGCAGTTTTCGAGAAAGAAGTAATTTTCCACGAATTCGAATTCGAGCTCTCGAAATCAAGCATCTAAAAGCGCACAACTTCGTGTGACAAGGTTGTTTTTTTTCTTTTTCATAGTTATCTCTTAACTTTGACGATCACTTGAGCTGAAATTTTCCCAGGTTGGTTATTTTATGCACATGTTGAGATACACCAAGTGAGAAGACTGGTCTTTGGCAATTACCAAAGGTGTCCAGTGTCTTTAAAGGGAAGTTGGATGGGGATGCCTCAATTTAGTTCAATTATATCTTGCTTTCTGTGAACTTTCACTAAATTTCGGTGACCATGCCTCGGTTAAAACAAAGAAAATGCAATGTATGCTTATTGTCAGGGTTTTTACGCACGTTCTTATTGGCCGTGTTTCGAATTATTTTGATAATCTTGACAGCCGGATTTCAGCTCATTTTTCTTTGACGGTGTTTGTTCCGTATTGAATCCTGTTTTGATCAGTAACCGATGCTGTCTGAATGGTAGTCTTACTTTCAAGTCTGAGACGAGGAATGTAGGCTAATGACGGAGGTTAATCCACAAGAGGGCGCTATTTTGTGCAATAATGTTCTGGCTATCGGGTAGACCAGCCACGATCTCAGACTTGGAACCAAGTCTGAGACCGTGGCCGATGAGCAGTAGCTGATCAAGCCTTGGACAGTAAAATTTCACACAGGGTGATAAATCTTGTGAATGCGTTTATTCCAACCTCTGTTTAAACTCGACTCATCAACCAGCCGAGATGTTATGAAGATGAAGACAATAATGTGAGGAATTGCAAAGATCGTAAATGTCGTAAATCATTATGGGATTTGCACGTGCAATTACAAATAAAACGTTATTTATGGTGAATTAAAGGCAGTGGACACTATTGGTAGTTACTCAAAATAATTATTAGCATAAAACCTTACTTGATAACAAGTAATGGGGAGAGGTTGATAGTATAAAACATTGTGAGAAACGGCTCCCTCTGAAGTGACGTAGTTTTCGAGACAGAAGTAATTTTCCAGTTTGATTTCCAGACCTCAGAATTAGATTTTGAGATTAGATCTGAAAGCACACAACTTCGTGTGACAAGGGTGTTTTTTTCTTTCAATATTATCTCGCAACTCGACGACCAATTGAGCTCAAATGTTCACAGGTTTGTTATTTTATGGATGTATTGAGATACATCAAGTGAGAAGACTGGTCTTTGACAATTACCAATAGTGTGAAGTGTCTTTAAAGGAAAACGTATATCACTTGCAGACCTAAAGTTCTGCTTTTGCTCACATCTTAAAGACATTTAGAAGTATTGAAGTGGATTTTTACCTCGGTTTCTGCGTCATTTTGACCATTGTTTGTGTCATTTTGACACATATTTCGGGTCAGAAGTGGGTCAGTGCCCACGGTACCCGGATCCGGGTCAATTCTGACCCGGATCTGGGTCAATTCTGACCTGGATGTTGTGAGAGTTCTTTGTCATCATCGTTCAAAAAAATTCTCACATTGATACTCGGCAAGAGTTGTGCACACTATTGATTTGGCCCTCTAACGACGAAACAGTTTTTTTGTTGGTAATAATGCAATGCAGTAGCACCTTTAAGGTGTTTTCCGAGCAATGGAAAACCATTACCGTTCGGGTGTGGGCAATCGTGTAATAACTCTCCTAAAATTGTCATTATTAGGTGTTAAACACAATAGTTATACTTCTCAAGTGGTTGATGTGGTGGTACTTCGGAGCCTTTTTACCGCTCCATAAGTTAGTCTTAAATCTTCATAAGTTAGTCTTAAATCAGTCATTATTATCGTATTTATGACATGCTGTTTGCGGTCAGGTCAAACTTGGTAAAAGAATTGACAGTTGATCCTAAATCTTCCGACAGCGTCCCCACCTTTTGGGGTAGTTAGCTGCATCTTGAAAAAACATCACGTACGGACTCATAAAATAATCGCTCCTCACAAAGTGTATTTTGTGTTTATATCGTTGTCTTCAAGATCTCGAGAAGTGGATTTTTGAGGTGGCATTGCAAACCTAGTGTGGATTTGAGAACATAAGAAAGTTGAGGCTTTGCATTTGATGTTCTGGAGCTTTTTTTTTGACTTGCCAGATGTTTACTCTCAAATATTATTGTTGTTTTTTGTTATAATAGCATGATTGGTCTTACAAAATAAAACAGGGATGCCCTCAGTTTTGTACTTGAGTTAGCATTACACGTGTGAACCTGAGAAAAAAATATGTCCTCATAAAGCAAGGTTCTGAAACATTCTGTTGATTTTACACAAGCACAACTTCACAAGATTTTCACCACTGTTGAAGAATTTTCCTCAAGTGAAAGAATATTATACAACAATGTGAGAAATGGCTCTTTCTGAAGTAGCGTATAGTTTTTGAGTAAGAGTGTACTTCTCTCGTTCAAGCCTTTTATCGGGCATCTGAAAGCGCAAACATTTTTGTGCAACAAGGGTGTTTTTTCTTTCATTATCTTCTTGTAACTTTGATGACCAATTAAGTCAAAATTTTCACAAAAGTTTCTGTTTTATGCATTTGTTAGGATACACCAAGTGAGAATACTGGTCTACAATTACCAAAAGGTGTCCAGTGCCTTTAATGTCAAATTCTAAGTTTCGAAAGCAATTTTTGGGAACATCAAAACGTCTTAACTATTGTTACCTTTAGAGTAGTGTTCTGTCTTCTGTAAGTCAACCGTGACGACACGGTTCCATTCAATCAGGTCTGTGGTATTCCGGATTATTCGGGAGGGTTGGTTGGTAGGAAATGATTCGTGGCGATATGTTGGCTCGGAACGCGTATTTCATGAAGTCTTTAGAAACGCACAGTTGGTGTCAAAGACCTATGCATTTTGTGCTATTTAGAAATTATAGTTTTCTGTTTTTTTCCTAGTAAATTAACAACCAACCTAAAAAGAACCCAAATTTAAAAACAATATAGTTCTGTTAGTCTGTCATTATGTCTATGTGAAAGGAGATTCTTTGTTCCCAACCCAATACAGCGAATTGGTTGTAGAACTGCTCAAGAACAAACAAAAGTTGCTTATATAAAAAATATATATATATAGCACAAAAGTTTACCAGCCTGTTCACACTGCGCCGTCTTTGACTGGTCTCCTGCAGTAGTTTTGCAGAACTGAACATTTTTAATTACTTGTTTTTCTATATACGGAAGCTGTAAATGAAGTGGAATGCGATGTCCTATTCCATGGAGTTACTTAATAAATACAAAAAGTAGCTAAGCACAAAATAATTTTGCTAACCAAAATTCAATGCAGATGCTAATTTCAAAGATGGCTTCCTTCATAAACGTAAACAACAACAAAATAAAAACTCCACAAAACTTACCTTATACAAAAAGTGTTCCGCACGACTCTCTTTTAAAAACCTCCTTCCCTCCTCAACCAGAACGTCTGAATTCCAACTCTAAATTCACTGCTCTCTACCTCCAACTTCCAAACCTGAATTTATCCCCACCTGCAAAAAGCCAACAAGGTGTGTATTATTATTGCCCTAATTCTCCCCATCGGGGGCAGGACTTGTTTTCTTTAACGAAGCTCGCTTGCTGAAAGAGAGCTGTATAGCTATAAATTACGGCACCGGTCGCTTTAGATAAAAAGCAACGCCTCGTTCGAGAACTATTTATCATTTTGATTTATTGAGCGGTGTCTGACTGTTCTTTTAAAGCGCGTTTTGGTAACTTTTGGTGACCCGCGGTCCGCGCCTGTGATTTGTCAAGAAGGGAGTGAAAATGACCCAATAAAAACGCCTTTGTGTCATGTATGAGGGTAAATTTAGTACAAATTGGAAATGTTGTCACCTTGTATGGAGAAATTTAGCGTCGTAGTTTTGAACTTTTTGCTGTATTTTTTTTTCTGTTCCTTGGTGGACGTTGCTAACTTTGTTAAAGTGGTCGTAATATACCTATAAAAAATACATCCCTAATCTGATTTCACTTATTGATCTGCTCATTCAATCCAAATAATTTGGTTAGCAAACAATTAAAATAAAATGCATATTATTTATTCAAAGGTTGTTTTTTAACCTATGTTCTAACTTGGCATTCCCATGATGTTTCTTGAAAACTCTACTCTCCAAACCAAGTTGCTTATAAAGGCAGTGGACACTTTTGGTAACTACCCAAAATAATTATTAGCATAAAACCTTTTTTTGGCGACAAGTAATGGGGAGAAGTTGATGGTATAAAACATTGTGAGAAACGGCTCCCTTTGAAGTGCCATAGTTTTTGAAAAAGAAGTAAATTCCACGAATTTGATTTCGAGACCTCAGATTTAGAACTTGAGTTCTCAAAATCAACCATCTTAAACGCACACAACTTCGTGTGACAAGGTTTTTTTTCTTTCATTATTATCTCGCAACTTCAATGGCCGATTGAGCTGAGATGCACCAACTGTGAAGGCTAGTCTTTGACAATTACCAATAGTTACCACTGACTTTAAGAAAGTTCAGTGCTGTGTTTTGACATAGAGGGACCAGTTTTCTTTGGTCGCGTGGTTTCGGTTCAACTGCAGAACTGGCACCTTGTGTTCGCCCATGCATTTTTCGAATAACCCAAACAAAATGGCTTCTATTCGCAATTTGTCGCAATATCAATTAAAATCCAATATACAACCACTTTTTAAAATGTGGCTTGAAATGAAATCCATTTACCATTGTGCTTTTTATGACAACTACATGCATAGTCGTGCTCTCAACCCTTTAATGCGCCCATAAAACTCCTAACTCCTTGGGTGTTATTATGGTGTATAAATCAACAACCAACTCGTTGTGCTGAACCCATAAAATGATTGTTATAGATTGGAGAAAGTCTCTCGAGGTGTCCTCCGGCTCGTCAATCACAAGTGATGATGTTTTACACGCTTTCTTTAATGGATTGTAGTTCGTGAAACAATTCCAGGCACGCTTTGATAGAGATGGGCACTTGGCCAAAATACATTGAGCAGTATCAGTTACTTGTTTGGGTTCTTCACATGTCCACATGAAATGTTTTCTCAGAGTTGCATTCCACGTTGGGGATAGTAGATATCTTGATGCATATAAAGTAACAGTAGAAGCATCAAAACCAGTGCTGACCCTTATCTTGATGCAACTAATATGACACTTACAGCAGCAAAACTGAGCTGTACCGTATCCATGATGCAAAGAGTGTCTACGAGCTTATACAGTGATGTACATTATATTGATTCAAAGACAGTAAGCTTCCATGCTTATACAGTGATGTACTTTATATTGATTCAAAGACAGTAAGCTTCCATGCTTATACAGTGATGTACATTATATTGATTCAAAGACAGTAAGCTTCCATGCTTATACAGTGATGTACCTGATATTGATGCACATACATGTTCAAACGTACAGTAGCAATAATTATTACAGTGATGTACCTTGTTGATGCAAAGAGTTGCAGTATCTACCAGTGATTACCTTTTAAGAATGCAAATAGAACAAAACACTACAGTAGCTACATTTATACCAGTGTTGTACCTTCTTGCTACAAAGAGAGTAAATTTACAGTAGCTTCACTTATACCAGTGAAAAATACCTGTTATTAAAGGCAGTGTACACTATTGGTAATTACTCAAAATAATGATCAGCATAACACTTTACTTGGTAATGAGTAATGGGGAGAGGATGATAGTATAAAACATTGTGATAAACGGCTCCATCTGAAGTAACATAGTTTTCGAGAAAGAAGTATTTTTCCACGAATTTGATTTCGAGACCTCAAGTTTAGAATTTGAGGTCTCGAAATCAACCATCTAAAAGCACACAACTTCGTGTGACAAGGGTGTTTTTTCTTTCATTATTATCTCGCAACTTCGACCACCGATTGAGCTCAAATTGTCACAGGTTTGTTATTTTATGTATATGTTGAGATACACCAAGTGAGAAGACTGGTCTTTGACAATTACCAATAGTGTCCACTGTCTATAATGCAATAAGCTAGCAGTATTTTTACAAATGCACCTTGCATGTGGATGCAAATTAGTAAGCTAACTCACAGTAGGTACATTTATACCAGTGATGTACCTTATCTTGATGCAGAGAGAGTAAACTAACAGTAGCTAACACTTATACCAGAGACCTTATATAAATACAAAGCTAGCAACATTTGTACCAGTATTGTACCTTACATTGATGCAAATTGAATAAACTTATATTAGCTAACACTTTAAATACACGTTATGTACATTATATTGATGTAAAGAGTGTAAGCGAACAGTGAGGTTATAAGAACCTTTGCAATAATTTTACAGATGTCGTACCTTACCTTGAGTCAAAGAGAGTACCTATACACCGATTTGAAGCAGTCTTACGAATATCAAAAATGCTGGTCCGAATTTCTAAAAACAGAGATCTATACTACATAGTTCATCGACGTTTCGTGAAGTGGAAGAACGAACTGTGAATTTGACAAATGCATCTTGTTTGCGTCGTGGTCTGTCGTTGAAACTAGAGTTTAGAGTGCTTTGAAGTGGGAACATGGGTAATCGCAAGCGTACCCTATAAATCAAATGTCATGTAAACTATGTATGGCTATCAATCATTCAAAGAAATGAACCAATTCAAACGAGATTTTCTGTATGAAAGTGCTTATTCTAACTATTTTTACACTTATGTCATAACACTTTATGTACTTGAATGGGCTATTTTAAGTTGTTTGCAAACTGTTTATGATTTTATCATTTCCAATAATTGGGAATTTTCTACAGACTTGCATAGACAAAGTACAATGCTACGTTCAAATTGGCACGTGGGTGTCGTCATTTGCAAAAAATGATACAAAACTACAACACAGGGTGTTAAAATAGCACCTATTTTTGCCAAAACAAATACATTGTTACACAATTCTTTTCAGAACCATCCCAACTCAATGATATTAGAGACAATCATTACATGGTGTTACCGTAAACCCTTTTTATACCGTATTTCCACCATGCAAAGTTTCAAATCATATACTTGTCTATATATTTGTTATCAAATACTCTACCTTTGTTGAACGCCTAAGTAATTTGATCTGAACGTAATAAAGCTATACTGCCTGTAAAGGTTCGTGGCCCCGGTAGCACAAGCGAAAGTGATGAGTACGTTGCGAGGCCAGTCGGTGGCCCTAGCCCCCTCCAAGCACCCTGACGAACGACGAAAAGAACGGCCGACAAGGCCTTCCTGTGCTCTGGGGAGCCATCTAAGTCTCCCCGGACTACCCAATCATCAAAATTTAATTAATTCCATGGATTTTTTAATAAATTCTTGAAATGTTCCGGAAAAACCATGAATGGGAGCTCAATGAGGCGTTTTCGAGTAAGCTGTACGTGAGAAAAATAATGTCTGTACATTTTTGTTTCCCCTCGTTTTATTTGACATTAAAGGGAAGGTATACAATTAATGTTAATAAATGTTCTTGTTTAAAGTACATCAGCTTCGATAATGAAGCGTTTTGAGAATTATTTCGCTTCGAACTATGGGAATCATGTCAGGTTTGTTTTATTCCATCCAAAAAAGTTTGAATTTGAGAAACGTACAGTCAGAAACGTTTTTCAGATTGTGTATTCCAATTACGAATAATTCTTCCCGCATGGATGTAATCGCCCGGATTTTGGCAATGTCTCAAAATCGCTACAACCTTTTGAAATGAAATTTAAAAGGGGCAACTTTTCTAGGTAATATTTGCCTCTGCAATTAAGTCTTTTTCGAGAAAGTTTAAAAGAACGCAAAAGCTCATTTTGGTTGTAACAACCAAAATTAAGGACAATGTGTTTATACGCTGAGAATTGTGCATGTTTTTCACTATCTCGTCTCCTGACTCGCACAACAGATTAAGCTGAAAATTTCACAGGTTTGTTATTTCACGTAGGCTCCTTTTGTTCCCTTTGTACTTTTTAAATTTATTGCCTTGTTTGATAAATTTCTCCTGTTTTGGCTTCGTTTTGCTTTTATAATGTTTAGTGTGTTTTGCCTTTTTAATGTACAGCGCCTTTGAGCAATTTTTTTGATATATGGCGCTTTATAAATACTGTTATTATTATAGGCCTTTAAAAAATGGTTGATCACCCCAAACATGAAAACTGTTTTGTCGGCTCTTCCGAACCCGTAACCTTTAGGACAACCTTGGCTAGAGGGCGCCACTTCCTTCTCTGTATTATTCTGACCTATGAAATAATGACCTACTTCATCGCGAAGCAACCTTGTGATAAATCTCCCTCTGGAGACGACCAGTTTTGAATAAAGGAACATGCTTGATGGTTCCTCTGTCTTAAATATGTCATTATTACAGAAAGTCGCAAATAATCTGTCACTATTTCTTTGGACACTACACTTAAACAGTACACTGGATGTGCCTGGTGCATGATACAACGTTTAGTAACAAACGTTTTGGCCAACACTATTTATGTACTTTATCTTCAAAGAGATTAAAGAACCCGGTACTATATTCGTTAAGTTTACTGTACCTTACCTTGATATGAAGGGTCTATCATACAGGCAGCAGTAGCTTAAAGGCAGTGGACACTATTGGTAATTGCAGTACTCAAAGTAATGATAGTATACAACATTGTGAGGAACGGCTCCCTCGGAAGTGACATAGTTTTCGAGAAAGAAGTAATTTTCCACGAATTTGATTTCGGGACCTCAATTTTAAAATTTGAGGTCTCGAAAAATCAAGCATCTGAAAGCACACAACTTCGTGTGACAAGGGTGTTCTTTTTTTTAGTTCATAGTTATCTTCGAACTCCGACGACCAATCGCGCTCAAATTTTCACAGGTTTGTTGATTTATGCATATGTTGAGATACACCAAGTGAGAAGACTGGTCTTTGACAATTACCAATAGTGTCCAATGTCTTCAATATACTGTACCATATCTTTATTCAAACAGCGTAAAGCAATAGGCAACAGTAACTTAGTACACTGCACCCTATCTTGATTCAAACAGTAGTAAACAAGTACCACTTGCTAATAGTGAACCGTCGTACCTTATATTGATTCAAAGAGAGTAAAGAAACCAGCGGGAGTAGAGTAAAGAAACTTGTATCAGTTGTTTAACTTACTGTACCTTGATTCGAAGAAAATAACCAAAAACTAGTACCAGTAGTTTAGTAATATGGCTGATCTTGGTTCAAACCGTAAAACGAAAACCAGTACAGGTACTTTTAGGATAAGTAAACTATGAATGTTTGCCAACGTTGTACCGTGTATAGTGAAAAACACATGGCAGCAGTTTTGCAAGCTTTTACCTTTGTTTTAATTTAAAAGAAGCTGCGTGCTGTAAGACACATTCATGCACTTTATTTTTATTCAAAAGGTTGGAATTCCAAGTACATCGACCCTAACAACATGAATGATGGTGTACCTTATCTTGACTAAGTGAAAGATGGAATTCCTGCATTTTATATCAGCCATCGCCAATGATGTACTGCTCATACGGATAATGGTAAGCATAACAACATATTTCGCTCTAAAAACTACCGGTTCAGAAGTGACTCGGGTTCCGGGTCCCGTGGGCACTGGCACATTTTCTTGGTCACCGCGACCTCGAATCTGTGTTAAAATGACCCAGAAATGGACCCGTTTCTAATTTAGGAACCTCATACATTTACCAACAAACGAGAAAAAAAAGTGGTGAATAAGCTGCAAGAATTGGGAGGAAAGAAACCAACAAAACTCACCTGTAACTTCACAACTTGTTCCCTTGCCGATACTAAAGAACACCGAAAAATGGTAGGATGCTCAACAGTTTTGGCATAAACCACGATCGATACAGCCGTTATTGTAGTTTATAGTAATCTCCAGCTACGAACCCCTTCAACAAAAACAACCCAGCCAGCCGCAAGCTCTTCAGCCAAAGTTCCCCTTTTGTCACAGAGCTTTCAACTTGAGTAACAGCTAACCGTAGTACTGTACAGAAAACCGTAACACCAAGTCCCTTGTGAGAGATGGCGAGGGTATGTGGAGGTACTTGAAAATGATGGTTGTTTAACCGTGGACACTCGTGGCCTTTTGGTTCGGGCAGGGGGTACTTCAGAGCCTTTTCGTTGGCATGATTTGGAAACAATTCACGCTAATACAGTAATTGGCGTGTCAATCAAGAGGAATTCACAAATAAAACATCCGCTCTGCTGTCGGGAGAGAAAGTGGAAGGCCTCAATTTACAATGTGGTTTTAGATTAAAGGGGTGGTTCGTTTGGTTTTCTGATTGAAGAAATTCATTGAAAACCTCTTTCTTTCTGTGTTACCTGAGATTGTTTTTCCAAACATGCAGTACAAACACGCACACTGTTTCTGTCTGCTTATTTCCCACGTCCTGTCTAAAAGAGAAGGGTTTCTGTTAGAAGGATCCGGAATTCCCTCAAGGTACGGTTTTGTGACCTTTTGAACTAAGGGACTTCAAATAAAAACCACAACCTGCCGACTGTTTGACCTACATCGTGATGAGAACTCCGTGTGTTCACAGTTGTCTTATTTCTCTCAAGCATGTGAAATTATTTGTTCAACATGTTTGGTGAAAAAGGAGCACCAGCGGAAGTTTAAATGCAGAGAGAATAACTTTGATATGTTTTTTTCATGTTTCTCTTCGTATACTTTAAGTGTGGTACTACATTATTTCAATTGTTGTGTATTCGATTCAATGTCGTGCCTTTTGTCAAATAAATAATAATTACAAAAGGGTGGACAAATTTATTTATTTCAAGTAATAAACCACAAGGGAAACTGTCCAGGTAAATTGTAATAATTTTTGGTTTGAACAAAGACAAAGTGAAATTTGAACCTGCTACTCCAACTTTTCTTTTTCCAAATTTACAAAGTCAGTTTCCTCAAGTTGAGGTCTATTACTTGATATAAATAAAAAGGCCTCCAAACTGAACTATTACACATCGCTTCTCAATTCTTTCGTTTCCGGGAAAAGCAGAATGTTGAATGATTTTTCCGAGCGGCATGTGCGGTATTGACATATTAATTAAGGGTATTGAGAAGGGAACTTAAAGCGCGGTGAGTGTACCGATTGCAGATTCAGGAAGATAAACTATTTAAATTCACTTGTAGCTCCCAGGAAGCACAACAAAATAAAATATTGTGTTCCTCCTGATTTCAAAATTTTCTCAAAATCTAATGAAGCCTTCAAATTTTCCTTCAAATTTTCCTTGAAAGGTAGAACGTAGTCCACATTGTGTGTCAACTTGTTAATGGTGTTTGAAGCTTTTCATTGTGAAGAAATTGTCGAAGTTCTCTTGCGAAATCTTGTCAAACATTTGTTCATTTTACAACCTTGCTAAACTTAAGCAAGGGACCCTAGTTAATTGCTGTTGTGTGAATAGCACTTTACAGTTCATGCAAGGCTGATAGTGGTTTTACACATCATTTGGGTTGCGGTCTTTGTGGTCCAGTCAGTGCAGAAAGACCACACTCTTACCGGAAACCTACTCCCATGCCAAGCCGTCAATCCAGGCCCCAGATCGGCCTGACTGATTGAGCGATACTTCCTTCCATAATGTGCATTTTAGAAACCTAAAACAGACCTTGGAATCAATATTAGTCATTCTGTAAAGCACATGAAGGAAAGCTGCTATGTCATTTTTTAAAGTGCGTTTCTAATTTGTTATGCCATTAAATTGTTTTTATTTTATTTTACAAATCATAAGTAGTTTTCATTTTGTCATGTCACCTACGAAGGCAAGTCAGGTCAGCTGGCGGTTTGTTTAAATAGCGCCATCTAACGACCAAATACATCCAACCAAAGCGGGGGGGGGGCAGCTTGCGTCTGTTTCTCTTATTAACATAAACAAATCCAAGAACTTATAACCAGTTTCAGTTTCACTGATTATGAAGATCGATCGATCCAGCACCAATCCTCCAGAGAAACATTTCTGCCTGAAATGATATCAACGGTAGAAAACATTAAATAGCAGATGAAGATCCCCAAATAAACACTCATTTTGATCGGAGCAATTGAAATAAGCAAGATTGTTTGTTTGACGCGATCACATCTTTTGATGGAGTTTTGTACTGCATGGTTGCCGACGTGGTTGTTGGCGGATGGGCAATAATTTGGTTCTGAGAGTCAACGATTTCATCCACATTACAACGTTTGAGCGTGACACCAGGCTTGCTGAGATGTAGAACAAGGAGTCTATTCAATAGACCTTTATCATGGTGCAGCCATCTTGAATTTCTCCCATTGATACCAATATTACCATACCGAGGCTGGATGAGCAAAATAGTCTGGTTCCTATTTGCAAAATGATTATTATAGCATTCATTATTGTTTGCCGATACGAGGAACATGACCAACACGGAGGCAGCATGTAAAAGTCTATAGCTTCATACTGCATATATCTGGAACTCCTCGCCTGGTGCATGTTTCCCTCCATCCTACAATCTAGACTGTTTTAGAGGAGTATCAAATCCTACCTTTAGCTCCCCTGAGTTACTTTAATCTTTAATATTTGTCTTCTAATCCCCTTACAAAGAGTGGTTTTTAGCCTAGTTTGGGTCGAACTTGCAAAAACAAATGAAGACAAAACTTGGGGGCATTGTACCCGCAAATGTCGACCATTGTACCCGGCGAATGTCGACCATTGGAAGTGCAAAATTACCCCGTAATGTAGAGCCATTGAATTGGGCACAGTTGACGGTCATTACTCCCGGTGAATTTGAACCTCTTCCAATTTCCGTATTTTCTGGACTATGTTGGTTGTTTGTGTTTGGAATTGACTAGCGAGGAACAATTCCAATCAGTGCATGAATGTAACTCGAGTATGGTTCACTGGTTCTCACAGCAGTACCGATTGTAATGAACCCCGAAACCCTAATCGTTGGATTCAAGACGAAACTATAGCCGACTGTTGTTAGCTATGTTAAAGCAACACGTTGCCTTGGATCGGTCGAGTTGGTCTTCGTAAAACGTTTGTAACCGTTTTTTTTATAAAAATGCATATGGTTTGAAAAATGTTTAAAAAGTAGAATACAATGATCCACACAAATTTTCCTCGAAATTGCGTGGTTTTCCTTTTACTGTGCAAACTAACACGGTCGGCCAGTTATGGGAGTCAAAAATTTGACTGCCATAAATGGCCGACCGTGTTTAGTCGACGAGGTAAAGGGAAAACCGTGCAATTTAGAGGCATGTTTGTGTGCATGTGTTTGTGTGAGAATAGACGATAACGTGTTGATTCGCAGAAAGTACGAGCCGAAGGCGAGTACTCGCGAATCTTCACTTTAGAGTCTATTATCTGACTTCTAATTTCCCCCAGTCTTTGTACACTTTAGTTTGTACACTCAACTGTAGATTCGTAAGTGTAGATTCCTAAAAATAATCTACACTTTCATCAATAGTGTGACGTCACAGAAATAGTTTGTCTCTCACTCTATGGCGATGGCACCAGATTGGTTCTTCGTCATGCATTGAGCATTACGCCATCATTAATGATAAGAATGTTATCAAAAAAAGTGTCCCTTCCAGCAAATAAAAAACGGACAGAAAGACTATACTTTGAGTCCATGTTCATTATGGAATGACATAACCAGTATATATTCGCCACGCTGACCGACTCAGACTCTGTTGTGGCACTTAACCATAATTTATTCTCTTCACCCAGGTGTATAAACAATAAATGTGAATCTCAGAGAGCCAATTGCGCAGAGGCACTTTAGAAACCCCCGGGTTAAAGTTAACCGGTATTCTACAAGTCACAGGGTGCCAAGCCTACTTCTGAGTATGACCTGGAATTGGGTGTCAAACTGACCTGAAGTTTTAAAGGGACAAATTGATATATTTTACCTTTGGAGGGGAACCACTTGCTTATGATGGTGTTTTAAGAAGATGACAAACACCGAATGGTGGCTTTAAAGGAAATCTGTTAACATTTTACCTCGCCATTGTATACCAAACTCTACTACCATGTCTGGAAAGTGTACATTTATCGCATTATACGGCGGCTTTAAACACGCACCACGTGGCACAGGCTAATCGCACCTTACATCAAGGTTATACATGTACATATGACATGTATAGTTTCTACTATCTTCAGAAGATAGCATTGAACATGCCCCATGGCTATACCTGAGCTTCGCGCTCATACATACCGCCTTCTTTATGTATAGTCAGTGACGGGAAATCTTTAACAGTATTAGTGGGCACTTCGGGAAGGGTATAGTGTACTAAAAGCTTTTGGTGGTAGATCAGTGATAATCAGCTCATTTCAAGTCCCTGATACTTCCTAGGATATCGGGTTCTTATATATGGCGTTGCACTCTGCAGACAGGGTGGAGTGAAGTTTGAGATAGATACGTTTAAGCTTGTCTTGTTTGCATCTTGTCGATCGGGTTTCAGTTTCCCAAGCAGGTAAAGTGACATTCATTGGTTCAACGTGGTTTGTGTCTGTCTTCACATCATGTGTGCTTTACATCGGGGCCCAATTTCATAGAGCTGCTTCAGCAGATTGCTTAACAATTGTATGCTAAGCTGAAATGAGCAGGAAACCAGTCACAAATTGTATATTGGACATTGAAGTTTGGCTGGTAACCTTACTCGTGTAAGCATATTTTTTGTATGCTTAGCAATGTTTTTGTGTTAAACAGCTCTTTGAAATTGGTCCCTGATCATTTTCTCGTATTTTTACAGCAATGCGTTGGCTTAATTATAAAAGAGGGAGTAACAACCTCTGGTCTAGTTTTGAATTTTTTCTTAAATTACATCAAGAATTTGTTTACAAATCTTTAGGTTTTTTAAGCACTGAAATTACCACTGTCGTATTGCTTTTCAACAGGTTTTTTCTTCTTCTAAATCGATTCAAAAAGGGGAGTACTTAAAATAAAAAGTAGGAAAATGTTTGAGGATGGCAATATTCTAAACTGCAAAAAAAATTGCGGCCGGACCAGCCGTAGGTTCATGCTACCTTCCCTTGCGGAATTGTTCGCGTACAGTTGCCGTGTTTTCTAGGCCTCTGCGGAGCGCAAAGTTCTGGTAAGCAGAACCAGGGATATCTTACTTGCAAGATTTACCATTTGGGAGAAACGTTCTTACTCTTTTAGGGGAATATTGTACTGCAATTTCTGTGTGTTTCTGTAAGAAAAAAAGTTGATTAAATGGTGGTCATTCAAGAATGCCAGCAATCCTATATAAGGACTTTTGTCTTTACGAACCGGCGTACTTACATTTTTGTCAGATGCTGTGCGCTTTGTAAGTGCTGTGTTTTATTTTTTTATTAGTAAACACATTTTTTTTTTGATATCATCAAAGACCAGCTTGAGTCAAATACCCATAAATTTATGTTTAAAGAAATAATATGGGCCATTGTTTTTCTTTCAACAGATCTTTGATGCAGAGATCCTAAGACGCACTTGTGAACAATATTGCACTTTTCAAGGCACTCACTTTATGATGAATTTTCATTCGTTCTACGAGAACCATCGGTGAAGGTAAGCTTTGTTCATTTTTTCCAAATTTTTCAAATCTTGTTTGTATATGAGATGGGCATCGAGGACTGGAAAGTTTCTGCTTTTGATATCTTTACACGTTATGAATCAAGGTATATATTTTCTAATTTGGACGATGCGCTGCTACCATGGACTTACCCGTACTTCTTGCACAAGTTTGTTTAAAACTTGATGTCGGCGTTGAAGCTTTCCATTTCCCAAAGAATAATTGGTTAAAATAAGGTTTCCCAAAAGTGTTTCAAACTCGGACCTTATCAAATACAGACATCAAGAATTGGCTTATGCGTTTGTGCATTCTAACTTCGCTATGTGACGTCATAATAAATTAAATGGCTCATTGGCTTTCAAACGCCATCAAGCAGGGTTCATGATTATTCTTTTGCATAATTCCATCCAGAATATGAAATAATATTTATTAAAAAACAATAGTGAACCGTTTTTTTTAAAACACCGCGCGGGACTCGCGAGATAAAATGCCATCGTGTGTCTGTGCACGATTCGGCTTTTGATATTCAAGAAGTAATGATTTTTGTCTGAAGACGCGGACGAAACCTTGATGAGATTTCCTTCAAGGCGTCTCTTTGGACTCTCATCCAGAACGCATCCATGCCCCCGGGGTAATATAAATGATTGAAGAAGGCCCAAGACGAAGAAAGAGAAAAGACTTTAAAGGCACTGGACACGTTTGGTAATATTGTCAAAGACCAGCAGCCGATTACACGAAACGCTAATTCTGTCTCAAGTTAGGACGAGTCGTCCTAACTAGGATGGGTTCAATGCGTCCTTTTATATACGCCTATGGATACGGAACTTAACTCGTCCTAAGATTAATCCTAAGTTGGGAAGAGTTTGGGTAAATTGACGGCTGGACACTTTTGGCAATTGTCAAAGACCAGTATTCTCTCTTGGGTGTATCCCAATATTGTGCATAAAATAACAAACCTGTGAAAACTTGGGCTCAATTGGTTATCGAAGTTATTGCAAGAGAACAATGAAAGAACAAACACACTTGTTTTATTCTTTTGTCCAGACGCGCAATAAAAGGTTTAATTAAGCTGAGGTCTTAGATCATTATTGATTGAGAAATAAACTCTTTCTCAGAAGCTATACGTTTCTTCAGAGAGAACCGTTTTTCACAATGTTTTACCATCAACAGCTCTCCATTTCTCGACCAAGTAAGTTTTTATCCTAACAATTATTTTGAGTAATTACCAGTAGTGTCCAGCTGTCAACTTCGCCAAAATCAATCCTAACTTAGGATTAATCTCAGGACTAAGGACGAGTTAAGTTCCGTATCCATATACGTAAGGACGCATTGGACCCATCCTCTGTTAGGACGAGTTACACATCCTAACTCGAGCTAGGATTAATCCTAGCGCTTCGTGAAATCATCTGCAAAACTCATCTTATAGTTTGAAGATAGTGATGGTAGAAAGAGTCCCTTAAAATATTACTTGCTGATGTGCTGTAGTTTTTGAGAAATGAGTAAAACAAGTGACGAAAATAATTTTCGTCTCGGGAGACGAACATTGTTTTGGAATGTAAAACGTATTTTTGTGACAATGTTTTACTCATTTCTCAGAAACTGCAGCACCTCGGCAAGTAATATTTTAAGGGAACCTCCCCACCATCGTTATCTTCAAACTGTATGAGTTTAATGTTAATCTGTGGACATTGTGTTTTGTCTCCGACAAAAAGTACCCAGACACTTTAAAGACACTGGATACTATTGGTAATTGTCAAAGACCAGTCTTCTCACTTGGTGTATCTCAACATAGGCCCCCCTATGCATAAAATATCAAACCTGTTTAAATTTCAGCTCAATTGGTCGTCCAAGTTGCGAGATAACTATGAAAGAAAAGAACACCCTTGTCATACGAAGTTGTGTGCGTTCAGATGCTTGATTTTGAGACCTCAAATTCTAAATCTGAGGTCTCGAAATCAAATTCGTGGAAAATTACTTCTTTCTCGAAAACTACTTCACATCAGAGGGAGCCGTTTCTCACAATGTTTTATACTATCATCCTCTCCCCATTACTCGTTAATACCAAGTTAGGTTTTATGCTAATAATTATTTTGAGTAATTACCAATAGTGTCCAGTGCCTTTAAGGATACGTTCATACCACACGAGTGAAATATGTATGTCTAGAGATGCAAGGGATTCTCCTCCTATAGGATGCATATAAGATGAACTCTTGAGCACAGATGTTCTGGTGTTTTTTATGAATATTTGATGGGGCTCGAGGGGAAACTCACAATTCCCTTTTGAATAAATTTGTTTTTACATCCGAGGGATTGGACCATGATTGAGAAGGGAAAAGGGCGGTACTTGTTTATCGAGACTGAGTTCAAGGGGAAATTCATTAGGAAAGCAGCTGCGATTGTGGATTGTCTTGTTAAGTATTTTATGATGGAGCTGAAAGGCCCGGGCACTTTTTGTAAATGTGTTGTTGGAGTTATCAATATTATATCATGTTTTCATCGGGAACTTTTCAAATTAAAGATGGAATGCATCGTTGTTCCTGGAAGAGTTCATTGGTTGCATACTTCGCACATAGTTATGTGCAAAGTTGTGATATCTACCCAACACAGCCTGTGCAGTTCAAGGTTGGCCAACTCAACGACAGTGCTATAGGAAGTCGGAGTTCTTTAATAATGATCTAAAAAGACCGAATAATGTGTCAAGACCGTTTTACTTTCCCACTGCCTGCTGTAAAACCTCTCGGTACGCCCCACAAAAAACTGCAACTGTTATCCCTCAATACCACACGGATCGATACGCTGTAAAACACTTCTACATGACACAGCCCTACGCTTGCATCGTCCTTGGGGACTTGGGACGAACTCGCCGTTTGATCAGTTTATGGTTCGGGTTCCAATCAATTTCATTTACGGTTTGAGTTGTGTTTTTCTTTCTAATTATCGTGAAATGGATATTGGATTTTGATTACCCGTGGGATAATGATGCAAGGAAAGACCATTGATTGAATATGAGGATCCATTTTCCGTAACTAAATATTATAACAAACAATGGTCAATTAATTTGGCATTTTGTGCAGTGTAGGGTGCATTGGTCTCTTTCATGTACATGTGTGCACACTTTGGCTGGATAAAAAATTTGTTCTGTGCATCGAAATTGCCACTGTCGTAGTGCTTTTCAAAGGGGGATGTTTGTTTCTTCTAATTCGATTCAAAAAAGGAATCCTTAAATAAGACATCAGGAACATGTTTGGTGCAGAAAAAAAATTGCTGCTGGATAAAACTTCATTGATGTCATCATCATCTATAAATAACGTGTAAAGGTTTAGTGCCACACAATCGGCTACGGATATTCAGCGTTTCAGCCGAAGCCATACACTGCCACAGCCGTTAAGTTGGACAATTCAATGTGTATATCAAATTACTGACGTCTGGGGACACGACCGATTTCAGCATTAGAAATATTCCAGATTATAGATTTCAAATTTAAGTGTGACTCATTATTTTCACCGCACCGAAGCCCTCAAGCGGATTATTATCGCCAGCGTTCATACTTCGGGGCATTGTTTATGTTTAAATAACCAGCGTCTGGGGACACGACCAATTTCTATTATTAAAATGTGTGCAGAATGATGAGTGAGTCATGCATGTTCTTAGGCCCTCAAGAGTATCAGATTCGCCAATGAAGGGGACTCTAAGGTCTTTTGTGCGTTCAGGTTACCGTCGTCTGGGAACAAGACCAAAACCAATACCCCTAGCCCTTTAACTTTAAATGTAGTAACAAGCGAGATGGGTGCATAATTGTACTTTCCAAACTCAAAAGACTGTTTGACCCAAAATGTGCTAAGCAAAGACAAAAATTGCTAAGCAAAATGGGCTACCTGCGGAAACACAGCGGAACGTACGTTGCTCGCGGCTGTCAAATGCTGCTAATTGAAATTGTTAAAGCGTTATTAAAATCGGCTCTGATGTTGTGGTGGTGTTTCTATTTCACAATCGAAGCCTCGTCCTTGTATTCACACAATCCAGGGTGAATTCACAGTCTGTGATGCATTTAAGGCGACAGAACGACAATGCCGGGCACACATTTTTTCTTTAATGTATTTGTTTTCTTTAATTTTCCACGGCCATTCTCATGTCATTTCTGTGGACGACAAATCACTGTCAGAATGTGTGTCATCTCTCATGAGCGAGCCTGTGCCAGAACTGTCATGAACTATTTACTTTCTTTTGGTCCATCGGGTTGTACCTGCATTAATAATTGTGTTATCATATTTTCACTTTATCGTCTTACTCTATAGACAGCCTATCTTTTTGGTCGTTAAAGTGGCATATCTGAAATTTTACTCAGAAAATCAGTAATGTGGGTCAGCCTATAGTTTTCTTCAGTTTCCTGCAAAGCAAAATTGAAGTAGGAGCCAAATCACCAATGGTCCGTTGGTGATATTTTGCATGATAACCTTTTTTTCTGGTATGTTTTGTGCTCGGCACCAAGCAGCTCTTAAGATCACTTAAAGGCAGTGGACACTATTGGTAATTACTCAAAATAATTATTAGCATGAAACCTTACTTGGTAACGAGTAATGTGAAGAGGTTGATAGTATAAAACATTGTGAGAAACGGCTTCCTCTGAAGTAATGTAGTTTTCGAGAAAGAAGTAATTTTCCTCGAGTTTGATTTCGAGACCTCAGATTTAGAATTTGAGGTCTGCATCTGAAAGCACACATCTTCGTGTGACAAGGGTGTTTTTCCTTTCATTATTATCTTGCAACTTCGACGACCGATTGAGCTCAAATTTTCACAGGTTTGTTATTTTGTGCATATGTTGAGATACATCAACTGTGAAGGCTAGTCTTAGACAATTACATATAGTGTCCAGTGTCTTTAAGCCAAAAAATAAGCAAATACCATATTAATGATGTAGGTCAGCCTTGTTGTTTTCAATTTTTGGCAAGCAAAAATAACCAGCAACCCAGTCGCCAATGGTTCATATTATGACATGCTAGTTTAATTTGCCTGATAACCATTTTTGGCAAATTTTTATGCTCAGCTCTTGTTTATGCTGAAGCAAGTTCTATGAAACTGGGTCCGGTATTCGCTACGACCGTTTACTTCTTGTATGACCAGTCGAAGGGCTTATTAAAGCACAAACTTAAGAACTCAAAATGGCGCCTCAGAGTATCCAGCACTGGATAGATTTTCACCACTTGAGGGCTTTTTGTCAGGATCTCTTTAAAGACACTAGACACCTTTGGTTATCTCACAATTAGCATTGTAACAACTTACTTGGTTACGAGCAACGGAGAGATGTTGATAGTATAAAACAATGTGAGAAACGACTCCATTTGAAGTGACCTATTTTTTGTATTATTATTTTTTGAAAGTTGTAATTTTTCACTAAAATATTTGAATCCGAGAAAGACTTCAAAACAACACAATGTGCAAAAATTGTGTTTTTTTTTCTTTCATTATTTTCTTGCAACTTCGATGAGTACCAATTTAGCCGAAATTTTGACAGATTTTTAATTTTAAGCATAAGTTTGGATACACCAAGAGAGAATACTGGTCTTTGTTAATTACCAAAGGTGTCCTGCAGCCGATACGTCTATGGTTAATCCTAAGTTAGGAAGAATTTGGTGAAATTAACGACAGTGCCTTTAAAGCACAGCTTAACTCAAAATGGCGCCTGAAAGTATCCAGCCCTGGATAAATTTCCAACACTTAAGGGCTTTTTTTATTAGATCCCTTTAAAGGACAACAAGGAAAGATATTCATATATCTCCTTCACACCTCTTTTCAACCTCGCCTGTGAGTCACCTCCATCCCGGGATGAGGAATGGAATTCAAGGATGAGTTTCGATCGATTGATGCATCCTCACACCCGCACGGGCATTGAAGGTTGTTTGGGGTTGGGGATGGCTTGGTACCGGTTTGCACCATTGTATAGAGGTCCTCGTCACCTGTTGTATAGTAGGCATTCTGTATTGATGCCTTAGGATTGGGGATGGGTGTTCATGTTTCTTTTTGTCGACATGGTTGTCGTATTGTTGTGGTCGTGTTCGTGTTGGATGTGTATTCGGGGATGGGCCTACAGGAAAATGAAAGGTTGGGGGGGGGGGGGGCTGATGGGTACTGGTTTGTTGCTCCATTGAAAGGTCCTTATGCACCTGTTGTATATAGGCATCTTGTAATGATGCCTAAGTGGGGATGTGTATATGATGCCCCTTTTTGGCGGCATGAATGTTGTATTGTTGTGAGCATGTTTTGGGGGTGTGTTCGGGGGATGGGCCTGCAGGAATATGAAAGGTTGGGGGGGCTGATGGGTACTGGTTTGTTGCTCCATTGAAAGGTCCTTATGCACCTGTTGTATACAGGCATCTTGTAATGATGCCTAAGGAGTGGGGATGTGTAGATGTTGCCCCTTTTTGGCGACATGCATGCTGTATTGTTGTGAGCATGTAGGATGTGTATTCGGGGATGAGCCTATGAAAGAAAATGAAATTGATTTTAAAGGGGGTCTTATTTCCGTGTTCGAGGTTGTTAATGGTTGTTTATTAACGCTTGTAGTGTAGAAACTTCTGGGTCAAATTTGACCCGGATTCCATGTCCCATCCGGGAGGCCTTGATCCATTTCTGGGTCAGGCTGACCCGGAATCTGGTTAAAGAAGGGGTTTTAATTGGGATTCTGCGTCAGTTTGACCCGTTTCTCTGTCACTTTGACACAGACTCCAGGTTTAATAAACTCGGCCCGGCAGTGCATATAGTCCTACGGGACGCAGCAACTGGGTCAACTGTGGCTAGAAAACTATATGTTAAACATCTTTTGGATGTTATCTTCAAAGATTTTTGTTACAATTTCTGTAAGCATTTTGTGATTGAGTATGAACGCACGGATTTAATCGCGTTCAATTTCGAAACAATGTCGCAAGCTTATAGGTGAACCTCATTTGTACAAAACATTATAGTGCGTTAGCATTTTTATTATTCACAGTTTGTCTTTCCTTAATCTACACAATGTACTTTCGCCCGTGACGAAATCGCTATAGGGACCTTTCCTGGGACCCACTAATTTGTCACACACTCGCAATAACGGATCTCAAAGGAATAGATTTGTCACAGGGGCCCGGTCGAAACTTCTTCTTGGCTTACACACCCCTAGATTTCCCTCCCGGTGTGGAGCCGTTATTCCTCCCCGCTTTAATTTGAAGCGACTCGGTGAAACGTGATCGGTGGGTGTCCCACGGAGACTTTTATCTCTCATTGTGATGGCAGCAAATAGAATCAATTTGAATTTGAACCCACAGCCTCCGCACTGTTTAAAGGTGGGTTATTTACGGTCGGGACGAGTTTTCATAATGCATGGTCTGTAGAGGGCGCCGTTTTCGTGATCCTGCTGACAGTGAGAATTGCGACAACTAGCGATTAGAATCCATTTTGGTGCCATACTAGTCTGCCCATTATGTTGTGGTGCAAACGAGTGCCATACTAGTCTGCCCACTGTGTTGTGGTGCAAACGGGTGCCATACTAGTCTGCCCATTATGTTGTGGTGCAAACGAGTGCCATACTAGTCTGCCCACTGTGTTGTGGTGCAAACGGGTGCCATACTAGTCTGCCCACTGTGTTGTGGTGCAAACGGGTGCCATACTAGTCTGCCAATTGGGTTGTGGTGCAAACGGGTGCCATACTAGTCTGCCCATTGTGTTGTTGTGCAAACGGGTGCCATACTAGTCTGCCCATTGGGTTGTGGTGCAAGCGGGTGCCATACTAGTCTGCCCATTGGGTTGTGGTGCAAACGGGTGCCATACTAGTCTGCCCATTGGGTTGTGGTGCAAACGGGTGCCATACTAGTCTGCCCATTGGGTTGTGGTGCAAGCGGGTGCCATACTAGTCTGCCCATGGGCTGTGGTTGTGCTGCATTTTGACCAAAATGGCGTCCAGCAACCTGGGGTGCGTTTGTTGGCGGTTGTTACAAACAATTATTTCGGTTGAACTGGAAGTTGGTAAATCAGTGGCCAATGACCTAAACGGTTGTTGGTTACGACCGCCAAAACGGACCCAATGTGACTCACCGAAGTAAACTGGTCCCTCCGTGTCAACTCTCTCAGTCCCTATACCTGACTGCGTGGGTTTTCCCCTATAGGGGTTTTTCCCTCCCACGTCTAAAACTGAAATTTCTTCGTTGTCTTCTTTACTAAATTTACCGCAAACCTTACTAGATCCATTAGGATGCTTTGCCGACTACATAATTCAGATTAAATTATTGAGATTCGGAATCCAGACTCGTTTTCAGAGTGTTTGGCCTTGACAGTGACCGTAGGCGTGACAGTGACCGTAGGCGAAAGCGGGCACTTGCAAGTTTAGACAACGGCATAAATCCCGCCATAGAGCCTATAGTTAGTTTTCCTGTTCGTAATCACTATGACGTAATTTGAGCCGGAAGTGCCTCACAAACGAAAAGCACAGACGCAGTTCTCAAGCACTAACGCTTCGCGCTCATCTTTAGACTGCAACCGGAAGTACGTCACTACTTACGCGCAGGACAGGAAGTGCCCATAAGTTTCGAAGCCTCTCAAGTTCTTTGTAGATTCTTAAAGGCACTGGACACTATTGGTAATTATTCAAATTAATTTTTAGCACAAGCGCTTACTTGGTATCAAGCAATGGGTAGCTGCTACTAGTATAACACATTGTGAGAAACGGCTCCCTCTGGAGTAACGTAGTTTTTGAGAAAGAGGTAATTTCTAGCTCAAATAATAAAAAGACTTCATCTGAAGCCTTTTATTAGACAGATGAAAACATACATTTGGGGAGCAAGTTTTTTTTTATTTTTCTTTATTCTTTCGCAAATTCGATGACCAATTGAGCCCATATTTCACAGGTTTGTTAGATGCATGTTTGGGATACACCAAGTGAGAATACTTTTCTCTGACATTTTACCAATAGTCCAGTGCCTTTGAGAGTAAGCTCTCTGATTCTGCGCTGGTTACCAAGTAAGTTTTTATGCTAATTTTCTTTGAGTACTCACCAATAGCGTCCAGTGCCGTTAAAGGTCAGTTTGCTCGCTCCATTACGATTGTGTAACCTATCGCTCTGTCACAGTGTTAAGTAGATATTTGTCTGCAGGGTCAAATCAATCAGGCTTGGATCATGAACGTGCTAATACATTGAAGAGGGTATTGACGGTGTTCAGTTACCATTTCAATTTGTGACACGACTATCTTAGGCATGGGAGCATTCTCGAAGATCTAGAACACTGTCTCATCTGCATTTGTAATTCCCTTTCTCACAATTGACTTTACACTACCTTTGTTCTTTACATTTACCAATACATCAGCCATAACTTTACACAAGACTTACGATAAACCGTTTACCTTAACGTTAACTTGTGCATAAACGTTTACTTTTACGTCAGCCTTACCTTTGCATAAACATCTACATTCACGTTAACTAAACCTTTTGATTTACCTTTACTAGAACCTCCGCACTAACGTAAACTTTTATATAAACCTTTACGTTTACCTTTAACTTAAACCGTACCTTCAAATTAACCTTTACATGCCTTCGTAAACATTTACATAAACCTTATCGTTTACCTTTACTATAACATTTTCTGTACATAAACCTAGTTATTTACCTTAACCAACCCTATAAATGTGTATAACCCTTACGTAAACCTTTGCATAAACTTTAAATTTAACCTTGCTACAAAAGAAAGGCGATTTCATAAAATGGGACTTCATTTTAGATTCTGCGTCAGTTTGACCCATTTCTGGATCATTTTAACACAGATCACTCCGATCACACTGACCTGAAATGGATCAGTCCTCTGAGACCCCGGGTAAATTTTGAATCGGACAGTTTCAGAGTAATGAGCATTTTTCATAGTGATCAATTGGTTTTTACGCCATATAAGATATGTATTTATTGACCAAACCAACAGCGGACGAGCCGCCAATTACAGGAAAGGATAATACACAATTAAAAATATTCATATAGCCTATATAAAAACAACACGTACATGTACAAAGTTAACAATTAAAATAGAATCATTAGAAAATAAAATTAAAGCATACATTGAAGATTAAATAAAATACAATTTGTAACAGAAACAAATCAGCATGAACGACTGAGAAAAATATTACAAATATATTTTAAAAGCAAATGCTTACATTAAATTATAAAATAGAATGAACAATAAAAGACAAGGGAATTTTTGTTAAAGAGTGCCCCATTAAAACATTTCTCTGATCCCTGTGTGCCGGAGTAGACACAGCCGAATACACACCCAGAGTGCTCCTTTAAAATAAGTGCCTCTCTCATGTTGTCTTTACACGTAGCATTCACTATCGATTTGTTCAGGTCGTTTCCTAACCTACATATCCAACCGTGTTTCTGTCAATTTTCATTACAAATTTGTTTCAATAATGCTTGTTTTTGTCCTGAGGCCGCACTGTGCACTTCCAATTGTCAGTGACAGAAACGGGTTATATTGATCCTCATTTTAAATAATTCCCTTTAATGAACCTTGTTAGTCGTCCTGAATCAACTCTCTTCGCTTATTGTATTCAAATTGAGGCTGGCATACAAAAAATAGTCAGGCCCCTTTGTATGAAATGATCATACAAACTTGTGTTTGTATTGTGTATACAGGAAACCTGACGAAGATGACATAAACTGTGATCAGCTTATAAAAAGTTCCCAATATAGACCTCTTCTATTGCAAGCCACAGCCCGAGATTTTGACAACCAAGGTTGAAAAACCATGGATAGAGATGCAAAGGAAACACACTTGTTTTATAAGATTGTGTGCTTTTAGATGCGTAAGAAAGGCTTCATGTCTGAAATGTTTCCAAGCTTTAATCTTTCGGGTGAAAAATACCTCTTTCTCTAAAATTACTTCATAGTAGGTTCATGGCCTTTAACTTGTGAAGCATACAAAAATACACCATGCCTTGCTAAACTGACAAAGAGTATATACTATTATCACAGAGCAATGTTTAAATCTACAAGTTTCCCCATTCACTGGAACATCTTTGATAAGTTTGGTACATTATGCACACAGCCACTTTTGGATTGTTAACATATTCTAAGTGAAGCCCTGCTTCATGCTCATCACACCATCCCCTGGTCACACGTGTCTGCACATCAAACTCGAGCGGAATGCCAGAGTTATTAGGCAACACTTCCCAATGCATTCAAAGATGTTTTCCCCTTGGAGTAGCGAGCTGTCTTCCGTTAGGGCTTTAGCCTTAAATAACAAAAAGTAGCCAGTGGGATGGTTGGTTTAAAGATGTTTTACAAATGGCAAAACCATGAGGCGAATGGAACTCGAGTTTAACGCAAAGGAAATGCAGAAGAGGGTACCCCTTCACCAAAAAATACATTGTTAACATTCGTCGATTAAAATGTAATTCGCATTTGACAATGAAAAAGGGAAACAGGGGAGAAGCATTGTAAATATATCTCATCTTGATTCAAATATAGTGAGCATATAAGTGCTATAATAATATTTGTATTCATACAGATACAGCCACCTATTCATATTGATTCAAAGATATTGCTTTCACTTTCACTCAGCTTCATGCAAAACTTTACTTTTATTCGAAGAGAGTCATCGGAACATTCATACACGGATTCGATTTCACACAGCACTCAGATTTTAAGATGATTTGTCAGTAATGCAATAGTGATTTTTATTGTAGCATCACTTTGCTTATAGCAAAGTCAGCTAAATTAATCTTGTAAAGACGCACCCAAAATTGCTTCAAAAAGAGAGTCGATGTAATGCAAAGAAGACACCGGTTACCGGTCCAAAGGGTATTTCATTCACATTGTTCTGCCTGGTGCCCGGTAGAAGTTATTCTGCTTAGTAAAGAGTAACAGCTTGATATGAACATTGTGCCCAGCTCAGCCACCATAGCGATGTGTGCCTTATCTTGATTCAAGAGAGTAATAGTATCGAAGTCTAATATAGCGCACGTATCTACCAAACAAGGTACTCGAGGCGCTGAGGATTATACAAACTTTCAGAACGATATGTTTTATTGCAGTGATGAATTCTGAGACCCAATTATTTAGCACATTCTGAGGGTTTACAAGTGCTACGGCGCATACAGCAGCCACAGCCAGGAACACCGGGGCGAACCCCTTCTCTTTTCGATAAGTGCACTGGGTTCTGTTACATGCGTTACAACACAACACATGGGACCAACGGCTTTACGTCACATCCGAAGAGTACAGCACCATCGTCCTTGGGGTGATTTGTGTGCAAATAGAGTTAGCAGACATCTTTAAAGAAAGAACAGTGTATGACCGTCTCCCGTGGGTCCTCGCCCCTCCTTCACGGACATTGCAACCGACCTTTATATGCAGACACTGGTAATCCGAAGCTTACCAAAACACCAGCCAACATTCATGACTAGAATCTAAATGGCGATGCGATCCGAAGAGTTCTTTAATTCTCTCTTTTTTCCCAATCTGGGGTACGTGAATGCTGGTGCATTTTAATGAAGTTGTTACTCCCTACCGTATTCCGTGCTGACCTGTTTTTCCCCGCAAGTTGGCTTACGATGTATAATAGATAAAATGGAGATATCAGCTATCCACTTTCGCCATGATATCTTGCGTTGGGTTTTACTTACTGACTGCCCGTTGATGTAAACCCGTATTGTAATGTAATCCCACCCGTGGTCGGTTTCATTTGTGTACACGTGTGGCTTACGTTGGTTTACATGGCAAAGTACTTGCAAATTGCATTCTGTAGAGGTAACGTACACAAAACAATCGCATTATACAAAATTCAACTGTTGTTGGACGTACGTACTGTCAACGTATACTCTATAACAAATATCCGGGTGGAATTCACCCGGACCCATGTCTCGTGTTCTGTATGGTCCGGAGTCTGTGTCAAAATGACACAGCAATGTTAATGCGATTAATCCGAGTAAAAGTCCGGTTTTTAAAACCATTTGCCGGGTCAGCCTGACCTAGAATCAGGTCAGGAACCCTGGTATCTGGAACCGATGGCCCTTTTCGAAACCACGGCTTTGGATTCGGCTTCAGGCTCCGTTCTCTCGTCCGAAGCCGTGTGCAGTGTGCACGTACGCAAAGCAAAACAACCGCAGGGCCAAGCTAGCCTGAGCTGAATCTGGAACCGAAGCCGTTATTTCAAAAAGGGCCAAAGTCAATTCTGACCCGAGGTTTACGGCTATTCGCTCTCGTCAGTATATAATGAGCGAAACGTAAATTTGGTAAACACTGGTTCTCTTAATTAGAGAACCACCACAACTCACAAGAAACTAATGTTTTATTTTGAGGTAAAATATGTTTTAGGCGGTATTATGTCGGGTAACTGCGTAGGTAACTGAACAAAATTTGTGTCAAATCTTGAGCAAAAAATGTGACAACTGTGCGAGTTCAGTGATAAGGAGCCTCCACTGTACAAATTGGACTCCTCGCTCCTCATAAAATCACTCCTAAATATAAAACCCACCAGCGGCAAAGTAAATATTTGAATAGTCCGATGGGACAGCTCTCCCACTCAAAATGTCGTTCAGGCAAGTCACTTGAAATACAGAATATTTCACCCACTCTTCAAAGGAGAAGTATTGATGACCTTTTCATCACCAAACTGGTAAAACCGGTTGTTTGTTGTCCGCCAAACAATCCGGGCTTTAGATTTCCCTCGTGCCCCTCTCTCTGCCCGGTGATTATGTGCATATCCTCCCGGCAACCCTGGCACGATGGAGGGTCTCCATCGGGAGTCCAGGCAGGATCGGGATCGATGGCGTGATCACCCTAGGGATCGACTCATCCGGTATTATGTGCGGAGTTTTCTCAGCGTAGTTTTTTTCTTCTTCTCCATCTTTGGCAGTCTCACCATGCGCTTCCTGTCTTCCCCCAAACTCTGTTGTTTTTTCCCCCTCTTTTTTGAAGGGACAAGACTTGACCAAGTCGCTCTCTAGACCTGCGATACATTTTCTCTGCATCTTCTACATTTGTCAGTCTCACCATGCGCTTCCTGTCTCTTTTTCCTCCTACTTTTGTGAGGGGAAAAGACTTCACCAAGTCGCTTCCTACTACACTTACGTATACGTTATTTAAGATATGGGAATTAGAACCACTGAGTTTCTCAATCTTCGTCTTTTGGCAGTCTCACCATGCAGCGTTCTTACTTCCTGTCTCCCCAAACTCTGGTGTTTTTTCTCCTACATTTTTGGAAGGGAAAATACTTGACCAAGTCGCTCTCTACACCTACGATACGTTGACCAAGTGATTAGATTTTAAACCAGTCACAGCCTGCCGGCAGGTTGAAACTCAAGCATCCACAATTGCGATCTCGACTTGACGTAGTTGCTTTTTGTTTTGACTTTGTTACTTTTCGCAACTTGAACAGTTTATTTGGTGTTAGAGCTCAAACTGTCCAATTTTTGTTTTGCTGCGAGTTCAACTGTCTTTAAATGGCTATACGGCTCATACTCTCACGACTGAATTTTTTAAATAATTGCGGTAGTTGAACAGGCTGATATGCTATTAAAGGCAGTCAGAGCTTGATGGCGAGTCTAGGTTGAATATCCACACAGCCACCCTTAAGCTTTCCGCTATAGCGCAGATCCACTCCAGCGCATGATCACCAAAACGGTACCCCACAAGCACCGCAGATTGCCCCTTAAACAACACAATATGAGCACAAAGAATACGATCTAAAGTCTCAAAAGGGTTATTCAGCTGCCGGTATGAGCAAACGACTTAATACAAGTCTACCCCTGGGGATTTTTGATATGGAAACAGTTTGTGTGACCGTCTTAGCCCATGGTTAGGATAAACATGTCTTGTTTGGAATTGCTTTGAAGCATAATAAAGCCACCTCCTTCGGCATGTTATGTTTGGTGGGACATCACCGCTTCTTCCGATAAAAATGTCATGGAATCGCCTGGTTGAACTCATTTTCTAGAATATAATTTGACGGTGCATGCCTTCATCTCTTCTTAAAGACGACGCAGCACAAAGGGGTTTCCTTACTAACAGTATATACAGCCGTTTTTAGGAGATGTTGTCTAAAACCAGTGGTGCTTTTGAGAGCTTCAGATTCGAACACCTGTTATGAAAATTACAACTTCTTTTCGAAACAAACCTTATGAAATATGGGTAAATGGAATTGTTAAAACTAACCCATTTCAAACCAGAAAATGATACATATTTTACTTGGGCTTGTATACTTACTGTGGATAAAAAGTAATTAAAGATGACACTTTGATGCAATATTTCTTTATAGAAATACAACATTGGGCATAAACAACTTCCGGTGTATTTTGCGGAGCTGCAATTGGAGTTTGTTCTTCTTATATATGCATAACGGTGCTGGAACGTCGCACAAGTCACCATCTTTGTAATATATTAGACAGCCACTGAGGTCAAAGTTTAAGAGTTGGGGCAGTCGCGTCCGGACCCCCAACGTGGATTCGTTTTTTGTTAAACAGATCAGGCAGACAAATTGCAGATCAGGATCGAGATTTCTGATCCGGGTCCCGTGACCGCACAGCTTGTTACATGTGCAGCTAGGCTAGAGGTTGTTGCAATGTAATGGAAGAGCTACCTGGTACACAAACAATACCTTTAAAATGGCGTCCGTGTCACAGACTACCATGCAATTGCTGATCGGGGTCGAGATTTTTTATCCGAGTCAATTCTTAACAGCAGAGCCCATTTCTTGTAGCAGCTGATGTGGGATATAGGCAAGAGGTTGTTGCACCGTATTGGAAGAGCTACCTGGTACCCAACGACACCTTTAAAATGGCGTCCGTGTCAAAGACTACCGTGCAATTGCAGATATGGGTCGAGATTTTTGATCCGGGTCACTTCTCAACAGCAGAGCTTGTGCAGCTACTTGCTGTAGACTAGGTCAGAGGCTCTTGCAGCGTGTTGAAAGAGCTAACCTTGTACACCTTTAAAATGGCGTCCGTGTCCCTACCATGCAATTAACGGTGTACAATACGCTCTCGAAGCTGTGCCAGCGGCCTCTGTTAGTGTTTGTTCCAACGTTGCTGACTCTAAATATTGATAACCCGCCGTCCACGATTTCATTTGTCATTTGTACTTCTGTACTTGGATGTCAGTCTTCTATCACACACTTAAACTCTTCCCTCATGCCTTCCCTTTCATGACTTGTAAAGAATATACCAAGTCGGACACCCCGACCTTTTCTTTATTTATGTGAGCGTCGCTGAAGTACCCTCCCATAGCAAATCTGACGTTTTTATTGGATTTTTCAGTTTCGGCACCAGGCCCTTCAGACTATTTTCGCTGTCAGAAACGGCATTTCGGGTGAAACAAGAGAATGACAAAGGAGTTTAGTTTAAGAAGGAGTGGGAACCTCGCGGGAATTAAGATGAATTCTCGAGTAGTCAGTAGAGATTTTGGTTGGGGATGATTTTTTTTGTGAGCCATCATTCTTAATGCTTCGGATCACGGCATAATGGAAGTTAATTATGGCGCGATTAGAGCGTTCATTTGTAATATCAATCAAAATGATGACTGGAAGAGATGTGACGTGGTATGTGATTTGTAGGGAAATAAATGTGCATAACTTTAAAGGGGAGGTATGGTCTTGGTTTATGAAAAGGAATTAAGCGAACTGTTTGTGTATAGTTTTTGGAAAAGCTTGCTTTAAAGCGAAATAACACGTGTGCGTGTGCTTTTTTAAATTGTGTTATTGGCGGTGGAAAGGGACGCAATCAACTATGACTAGTCTTCAAATTGTATAGTATTGAAATTGGCAATAATGTGTTGTTCTGAGGGGATTGTTTTAAAATCATTATTGTTACTAATAATTTGTTTGTCTGTTGTTTTTTTCTCGGAAAGTAAAAATCATTGTCATTAAAATGCGTTGCTAGTTTCGATTATCATCACACACATTCCAGTGTATGCACAGGGCTTTCTACATCTTACAAAAACTTATGATCTCGGATTCTTGGCAGTAAATGCATGAAATGTACCCTTTATTGAATCCAAACTTAACCTAAATTTAGACCTACATTAAAGGCAGATGAACACTTTGTAATTACTAAAAAATAATCATTAGCATGAAACCCTTACCTGGTAACGAGTAAGGGGGAGAGGTTGATAGTATAAAACATTGTGAGAAACGGCTCCCTCTGAAGTAACGTAGTTTTCGAGAAGAAAGTAATTTTCCACAATTTGATTTCGATACATCAGAATTAGATTTTAGGTCTCGAAATCAAGCATCTGAAAGCATACAACTTCGTGTGATAACGGTGTTTTTCTTTCATAGTTATATCTCGCAACTTCGACGACCAATTGAGCTTAAATTTTCAAAGGTTTGTTACTTAATGCATATGTTGAGACACACCAAGTGAGAAGACTGGTCTTTGACAATTACCACTTTTGTCCAGTGTCTTTAAGCTGATCCACAATCCTTGACTACCTCTTCACTGTTTCCTCGAAATGACGACTACAAAGAAATCATAAATTTGTGTCAACCGGTTTCTGACCTTCTAACATACTTAATACTGTTATCATTTTCAGTGCTATTATGAGAGCTGAGAAGATTTCATGGTAAAAATTGCTGTCTGGTGTTTAGACACATTACAACATTCCATTTAAAGTGGGTCCATTTTGTATTTTAATTCGGTCTGCATAATGTGTTTAGCCGGTGGTGTAAATGCATCTCGTGTTTTCGAAACACAGACTACAGTTCCGAATCAGGCTTATGTTCTTCGGCCATTTTCAATCGATGAACACCTATACGGGCCCGTTGCTAAAGAACTGATTGTACTTGGTTTCGCAAACGCTTTTTCAAAGCTTTGCCTTTTGTGCTGTGTTTTTAAAGTTACCTATCCCAGAAATTAATTTCATGTTTAAGAAATTCATTCCAAAGTACAAAATTATGGTAGGATCAGAACCCAAGGGGGACTTCAGGACGCTTGGCGGCAGCAAACATACCACGTGATTTCCCATTCATTTACGTCACTTTCTTAAGAAAACAATCTAATTATTTGGTAAGCAAGCGTCATTGAGACAGTGGTTAAGCACAATAATGTTTGCAATAGCGCAGAAAATCTTTTCCGTGATCCTTTTAACAAGAGGTAACTTTATTTTCGACTGTTATAAAGTCTATTATATAGCTGATGCTCCTTACAATGTAGACCGTGACGTCACCGAGTTACGGCTCGTAGCGCCAATCAGAAAATCTTTTCTGTAAACCTTTTAACAAGAAGAACTTTATTTGCGACTGTTATATAGCGTTGGTGCCCATTACAACGTAGACCGTGACGTCACTTAGTAACGGCTCGTATAGCGCCAATCACCAATCCATTTACGACTGTAATTAAATAACGATGAGGTCATAATGGAGGACAAATGTCCCGAAAATACGCGCCAAATTGGATCAATCAACTTCAATTTATCGTCTCCCAAATGCTGTTCATTTCGCCCTTAATAGCCCGTGGGCTACCATCGCGAGTAAGCGGAAATTGGCCGGTGCAATGAGCCGCTCGGACGGCGTAGCCGAGTCGCCTGCGCCCGTTACTGTGCCCGCACCCAGTAACCGTAAACAAAGTTCTTCTTTCTAGCTCCTGGTGTAATTTAATTTCATACCTGGGACACAAACCTCTCCCGTCTTGGCGGCCAGTCGGACAGAAATAATTCAAATTGGTTATTATTGCTTTGAACAAACCGAGGCGTTTGTGGAACACTCATTACACAGTCACTGAGTGAGAAGGTACAATCTACCGTAACATCTAGGAATAAATTATGAAAAAGGTTTTCGTCGACCAAGGAGAGGAGTGCATTTTCCATTATTCAAGTTTGTTCAATATTTTCCAAGTCAATTTCTCTTTTCATTGCAATTTTAAAGTGACTCGTTATGATTGGTGATCTCTCTTGTTTCGCCATTATTTTGTCAATGTATCTGGAAATTTACAACTAACTCAAGTGAATGTAATTTATAATTTATTATTAAAATTTATACTGGGTAGCCTATTGTATGTATGAATGTAAAATAATTCAGAATTAACGTGTGTTTCCATAACTCAAAGAAATAGCTATGGTTTGGAATAACCGAAAAGAGACTAGTAAAATCACAAAAAGTTAAATGCAATCGTGTGTAATTAATCAGCAATAATAACAGAAAACGTTCTTGACTTGTACAAGCTGTTTGGTTTTCCTTAGACTTTATGGACAATAAGTCATTTGATGGGGGCATCTCGTCTACAGGTCAAAGAATGTATTTGGCCCATGATGTGTGTTTCGCGTGTATTGTGCGCTTTCCATTGAGCAAGTTCGGGTGAGTGGCTAGGGACTTGACCAGAAACTGTGACGTGGCTCTCAAAATGAACATATCGACCATGCTCCAACGGTTCGATGTAGTCAACCTCCCTGTGCTCCATGGTTTCTGGTTAGTCTAGTCGGTCTAGTTGCCAACAGAACTTGCTCATTGTTTCATGGCAGTTTGATGACGTCATTGCCAAAAGGTCCAATGGTGATATATATTTATTTATGAGTCGTACCGACGTACCGGTCTTAATTTCTCAATGTACTTCAGCCAAGATGTTCGAGTCAGTGTTGAAGATATCTCACTAAACTAAAAGAGAACTAGTTTGAACTTTAACCAAGAAGTAATTTCATTCCACCACACAAAGAGAAACAGACAAGCATTAACTTTCTCGCACCAATTTATTCCACCTGTACACAGCCCCTGCGTTTCACCGTGAGCGTCCTCTCAGCCGAAACTCGTTCCCGCCAATTTTAATAGAGCCAGCTGACAAATCCCTTATCGCTGTATTAAAGACACTGTTCACCTTTGGTAATTGTCAAAGACCAGTATCCTCACTTGGTGTATCCCGAAATACACATAAAATAACAAATTTTGAAAAAATGTGGCCTCAACTGGTTATCGATGTTGCAAGAGAATAATATAAGAAAAACACCCTTGTTGCATTACTCTGTGCGCTTTCAGATGCATATTAAAAGGTTTGTCGGAGCTGGGGGGTTTTATTCTTGGAGTGAGAAATGATCTCTTTCTTAAAAACTCCGTTACTTCAGAGGGAGCCATTTCTCACGTTGCTTTATACCATCAACAGCTCCCCATTGCTCGTAATACCAAGTTTTCATGCTAACGATTATTTGGAGTAATTACCAATAGTGTCCAGTGCCTTTAAGGTGCATATTCCTGTCGACGACCTGAAACGGCGATTTCAGCGCGATTTGAGCGCAATTACAGAGGGGCTCCGGCGCTCCGATTGCCCCATCGGGCTCCTTTACTGTCATCGTTGCTGTCAAAATTAGCACTCTGGGCACTTCGGTGAGTAATTCCAATCGGCTATACACAGAAGCTGAGTTCAAATCCTTTTGGTCTAGTTTCTAACATGAATCGGTGATGAAAATGGATGAGGGAGACCTCGTTTTGTGTTTTCCTTTTATCCAAGAAGAGGAACAAATGGTAACACAATCCGGTGATGTAGTTCAGCGCTTGATCCTGCCGAACGTTGTCCCCATTTTGGAGCTCCGTTTTGTGATACGAGTTATTTGAGTCTGACCCACTGCTGCCGATGCAAGTATTTTGGAACAATAACTTGTAACAACTGAAGCCCGAAACAAATCATTTAATTTTATGGACGATTGAGTGAAATTCAGCAGAATAGATACATTGGCGTAAACAGCAAGCATTTTTATGTTGTTCCTTATAGACTTGGGTAATTGGGTTTGAGCTCAGCAAGCTTCCTAACTTTTCTATACGCTGCCAAGAAGTTTGGTACAAAACACTGTCGTGCCAAATGTGAAATAGTGTGGTACCTTTGTTGTTGTTTTTTATAAACCGTGTATTGTGAACATGGGAACCAGACAGTGGCTCAATATTTCGTCACCAGAGACAAACAGCGAAACCAGGACATGGAAACAGATTAAATCTAAAAACAAATTAATCCTTCTGATGTAAATCTATAAATATATTGATAAAACATCCTTTAAACTATGGATTGTCATGAACGGCCACATTACCGATCGGTGTAGCAAATTTGTTTTCTGTATACATCAAACTTGCCTCTGTCGTAGTGCTTTTCAATGGGGATTTTTTGTCTTAATCGAAAAAGAAGAAAAAAGGAATCCTTAAAACAAAACAGTTTTTAGGATGGTAGTTCTTTACTTCATGAAACAAAAATGCCAATGGTGTAGCCTGCCAGAATCTTGGTACTTTTTTATATCCAAACGCAAATTCCTCACGACGGAAATTAAAATAACGACCGGCGACAAGTTGCTGGAACCACCCGGCCCAGCTGGTCTTAAACACACGTCCCCAATCACTACTTACAACCTTAATTTCTAGTTCAAAACACTCTAAGTTGCAGCTGCCATAACAATAAAATGTGCGTTGACATCCGTGACGAGTTGTGACATGTAGGTCGACGGATAGAAACGTAAATACTATATTCCAATTGAATTAACTATGAGCAAGTTCGAGTGTGCACTATGGTTAACTAAAGGTTGACTATTTTGACTCAAACCCAGACTGGTCGACCATTGGTTGACTACCGTTGTCAACCATTTGGAACCGGCCTCATGACCAAGGTTTCTTCACTGGTCCCAATAGCATGTTCCATGCTAACATGTGTAAAGCGCAAAGGGGAACCAGTGACACTATAGCGAAAAGGCGGATATGCTTCCAAACGACTCGTTCGAGTGAGTGCGCCACAGCGCATGCGTGTACGTTGCTGGTCACTGGTCGACTAAATTGTGCGCACTCGAACTTGCTCTATGTTGAAGATTGGGTCAGCCTTACGCCATGCCTAAATTCCCGTGTTCAATTCACATATTCCGGGTCATATGACCCAAAATGAGTCGGGCAACTCGAGCGACATTTACATCGACGAGAATGACTTATTTCAATGACGTCATTTCTGACTGATCTGCCACTGCTTTTCTACGTTCTTGTCGCCTACATTCATCAAGTTGAAATTGAAGCTCTTGAATACTAGAATTTAGAATTTCATACCGTGTTTCATTTGAGTAGTTGTTTTGTTGTAACTTCGTCATTCAATTTTTGCTTCAAGGGGAAAAAATCTACGGTTTTATTCTTCCGGGCGAAGCTAAATTAAAAGAATGTCGCGCTCAGACGAGTGGTGAAACGAGAGCCTTTTTTCTTTCCTTTTTCTCTCTCTTTTTTCCTCTCTCTTTCTTTCTTAATTAGGCGGATAGGCCAGCTCATGGGATATGAAATTACGTCTCGATTGCAGCAAAACTTAATTGCTTTATCGCGATATTCAACGTCATTTTTAATTTGAAAACAAAAACGCAAAGGAAGACATTTTGTTACGACTTGCTTGGTGGAGAGGTAATTAGCACGCTTCGGTGTTGGACTTCTGTCGCCTCTTGCTTATTACGAAACGTGCAATCGATCTTCACCAAAAGCAACTTAAAACTGTCAAATTTTAATTAGTAGTGCTGAGGACAAATCTCTGATTTTTTTTTTTACGAATTTTATTGATGTTTTCGCTCTATTTAGCCATACTCGATCACAATATATATCTTAATTTTGTTTTATAATGACCGAAGCAGCACGCGTAAATTTCAAGCTAGAGCCATTGACGCCACACTGAAGGGAGGCTGGTGCCTTGATTAGCCCGGGGTCCACTTACATCGCAAATGCGGGTGAACTATGACTATGAGATTCGTGAAACTTTTGACCAGTTTTGTTTCCTGGAGAGAGTGGATAAATCATTGAAATCGCACTTTTACTATCCATACCAAAATGTAGTGAAGTGTACATTATCTTGATTCAAAGACAGTAAACGTTGAAGTATTGATGGTGGTACATGGCGTCTTATCCTTGACATAAAGAGTCACGAGCCACAAAAACATTGCGGCAGTTTTTGATCTTGTCTTGATCCACATAATGTAAGGGGCACCAAGGCAATGCCGTTTAGGCAATTGCTTGGGGCACGTATGTAATGACCAGGGACACGTAGGCATTTCGTTGCCTCCGTGAAGCATCAATTTTGATTTTCAACCAAAAGCTGTACTTTATTTTGGTTCAACAGAATGTAAGGGGCACCCATGCAATGAGGTATAGGCAATCGCTTGGGGTACGTATGTAATGACCAGGGACACGTAGCCCCCGTGAAGCATCTGTTCGGATTTTCTATCAACAAGCTGTACTTTTATTTGGTTCAACAGAATGTAAGGGACTAATGTAAAAGCGCATTGATACGGTTTATTGTGAAATGCACTATACAAGAATTTGTTATTATTAAGGGGCATCAAGGCGTTGACGTATAGGCAATCGCTTGGGGGCACGTATGTAATGACCAGGGACACGTAGACTCCGTGAAGCACCAACTCTCATTTTCTATCAGACGCTGTACTTTGTTTTGATTCAAGGTATTGAGCAGCCACTTCACGTTCATTCCCAATTAACTTTCACATCTTGGCTTTCAAGAAGGCAAAGTGTATGTTTCTTCAGTTTTGTCAACATATCCATTCCCGCGCATATTCCACGATCTGTTCACGTCATTGTGCTGTAAGATTTCGTTACTCCTGGAATTTTTTAAAAGCTTTTTTGTTAGAACTAGAAATGAACTTTGGTTATTTTGAGGAGGCAGCATATCGTTAGAGCAAAGGGTGTCTAACTGGCGTTGATAGTAATTTGCTCTTCATGTAGTACCCATGGTGTGACGTATAGCTGTCTGGTCCATTTTGATATCTAATAATAGACACAGAGGTCAAAAGTTGAATTAGAGATATTTCACCCTACAGGCTATTACATTTGATTGCACATAGAGAACCTTTTGTGTTTTGAGTTAAGTTTAAAAAAATGAACTGAACACGGTATAACGTGAGTCTGATCTGGGGTTATAATTGGTTCAAGTTATGCACTCCACGAATGTACTTATTGGCGCCCATATTAACTTATTATCAACTAATTTGTTGTGTAGGCATATTTGTTTGGTTTTTTTTGGTTTGTTTGGTTGGTTGATTAAATGTTTGTTAACATTAGTATTACCATTTTTATATCATTATTTTTTATTCACTAAATTTATTGTGAATGTATATTTATATAACATATATAACCTCTAAAGAGGTCCAGTTTGGATCGAAAACTAAGGCCATTTACCCTACTCATTTTAATATATAAAACCTTATACAAACTTGAATACTTGTGTTTGTTTATTTTCGTTTGTAACTCTCTTTTGTGTGAGTGTTGGCTTTTAGAAGAGCCGGTTTGTTCTCAAGAGCCCACACTCACTCAAAAGAGATTTACACATGGTTGTACCCGCAAGTTTACTATTTATTTATAGTTTCTTCCTATTTCTCCACACCAAGCTGGGGTGCTGATAAAATGAATAAGTATTAGCTTCATGTTGTTTTGAAAAAAAAAATCCTAAATGTGTTGTTTACCATATTGCATTTACCATTGATATCTTTAGCCAGTACCATGGTTCCTCCATCGTCGTTTCCTTTCTAAGAACTCGACGAGACCTATACCCGCGGCCATAATATCGTAATGGCAATTTATTCCCAAAGCTTTTCAGTGCGATTGTTTATGCGAGAGATGCTGTTATGATAAATCCTTTTGTATACATTTATACGGCATGATATTTCCTTTTTGGAGCTTTGTTTCGCTGGGTTGTATTGAATTCCGTGTAGAATAACTCTCTCAGCCAAACACGCATGGATGGATGCTCCTCTGAGAGAATTGAAGGAATAATGGTGAACATAGGCAGGACTGTATGCTTCGTTTTTGAAAGGGCAAGGGCACCAACGCATTTTCTCCTTGGTAAAGGGCACCCTATGCGGACATTTTAAATTTCTACTGGTCGCATTTCAAGGGCCCCAAGGCAATGACCACGGAGGCAATTGCGTTTTGTTGTCTCCGTGTAGTTTGATATGTGCGAGGCAGGCCAAAGTGTTGGAAATTCACATTTATTGTACTGGATATTTTCAAGAGAGCTTCAAACTCTCCCTGATTCTGCTGAAGGTTTCCTGAAATGTGTTATTATTATTACATACTGGTATTAAGGAAACCAAGGATGGTTTATGAGTGAACATGATCATACAGTTTATTAAGGGTGCTTGCTATGTAAACCCAGAAACGCCGGGGTTAACCCCTACTCTTCCAAGATAAGTGTTCTTGGTTCTTTTACATTCACTAGAGTAGTGCACATGACCTACAGCTTAATTTCCCATCGGAAGGACAAAGAAATTATGGTCAATCTTGCTCAAGGATACACGCGTCATAACTGGGACTCGAACCCACACTCTGCTGATCAGAAACACCTGAGCAAAGGTCGATCGGCTTCGACACGCAAACACTAAACGAATCGTTGCACGCTCCGGTTATGCCAACCTTGTCCCTATTCTGTTGAAAATAATGTTAAATATCTGCCCGATTGTTGTGCATTTCTGCTTCGAGGGTTGCGTGTTGGCGACCCTGACTAGAGAGTATTTGTAAAATAAATACCATAATTATTTTTTTCATAGTTTGTACGTGCCAGTGTGCGTTCGCCGTTATATTTCATATCTGGGCTCAATTTCATAAAGCCTCTTAGCACAAAAACTTGCTAAGCACATAAAAGTGTTGCTTAGGGGAAACATGTTGCCATCAAAAATTACATTTAGTTTGCATTACTGTGGCTGGTGCCCCACTAAAATTTCATCAGCAAAGAAATTTGTCAAGCAGTATTTTCTGCTCAACAGCTTTATGAAATTGTGTCCTGGTGTCTTGGTTCAGCATTCGATGTACCACTGTTTTTATCCAGTCAATTTACGGTGATTTTACTGATAGCATGTGCTCAAAATTATTAATGTCATAAAATGAACACATCCAAGGCTATGTCTTTAATCTTAGAAAGCAAACTAAAATTCACGATCGCAGTTTCATTTTTAAGAAACTGTCGTAGATGTTCCCCCATATCAGTTTCATGGCGACGCTAAACTTGGCCCAAACCGAAAGTGAAGCATGGAACATTAATTTAATTGCTTTTGTATCAGAAGGTTATAGTTTTCCATCTCATGTCTCGTTTATAATGCACCGTCGTAATACATTGCAGTCATTTTATCCGACAGCATGTGCTTAAAACACTTGCTTTCATATCTCAAAGAAGTAACTGATACAACTGTCTCCATCATCAACAGCCAGGGGCCAGTTTCATAGAGCTGCTTAAGCAAAAAAGAAAATAGCTCGCTTATTTTACACATGTTACTGGCCAAAATTCCATGCGATATACATTGCTTGTGACTGGTATTTAGCTGTTGTTTACTTTAGCATAACAATTGAGTGGAGTCTTGGCCGGTAATCTGATTTTACGAAGCAAGGATTTTTTTGCTTAAGCACAATTTTGTGCTTAAGCAGCTCTATGAAATTGGGCCCAGGCTATAGAAATTTAGTGTCGATCCTGTATACCGTGCATTTTGTGCTAAAACGTTTCATGTTGAAATCAGACCCAAACAATCGAAATGTTAAAACCAAACGCGTACCAAAAGAAATTATTGCATGGGCGATGAGGTCATGGCTGCGAAAGATTTCTGTAAATCTATAATAAAAAATAAAATAAAACAATTTAAAAAAACGAGGAGGGAGTATAAGAATTACACATTTAGAAACAAAAACGCATGTAACTTGAATCTTTAAAAAATGTACATGGATATTTTGTTATTTTATCCTTCTTGTTTTATGAGTTTGTTTTTTTGCCAGGTTCCTATTCCAGGTTCCTCGTGAAACTCCTGCATTTTTATGTTAATAAACTTGTATATCCCATTTGTTTAAAACTGATAACCCCTTTCTAAGAAATTAAAATTAAATTCACATTCATCCTCTCGATTCATCGTAGATGTTTATTTTGCAGAAAAGAAACTGTCGTAGACGTTCCCCCGTATGGGTTTGACGGTGTCGTTGGGTCTATAGAACGTTAAGCATGGAACATTAATCTGATTGCTTTTATCCCATGAGGTTACTGTAACTTGTTAAGTGATTAGATATCTTTGCCAGGGGACTCTTTGAAGAAGTAAATTCTCTACTAGCCACATTTCTTGTTTTTCCCCTCACAAAAACCCTTGCAGTCGTTAGTCACGATCGTATTCAAGCTTTCCCCGTAGATGTGTAAACACTCAATGCATCTCAGTTCTACAATTGGGTTATTTGCCGGCATAATGTCACAAGAGGGCGCCCGGTTACACACATTTGCATAATCAATGCTGCTTAATCGGTGCGGTTACCTCCCTCTGGACGCAATAAGTGAATCCCTATGGTGGGTAAATGTTGACATTACGCATTGAAATTTGATTGATTTAAAACAACGGTTCAAGCTGGAACATACAAGCAGCTAAAGAAAACAGGAAAGTGCGTCCACGTGGTTTGTTGGTCCTGCGGGGAAAATGTGCCACATCTTGAAATAATTATAGAGTATACATCTCTGCGGTCTGAGACTCCCGTTCGTTCACTCAGATAGAATGCATTTTGTGTATATTTAGACTTGTTCTGAGTGCTTTTAGTCAAATGTGGAATAGACTTGTACTAGGCGCTTAAAGTTAAATTGACTTACGTGTACACCACCTTACGGTTCCGGTTTTTGTTGTTAAATTTTTCCCTTTTCTACAGAATTCCCCTGTGGTGTCGAACTTGAACAAATATTTTCCCAGTGGGGTCCATTGTTCCATCGTGTAAAATATCCCACAAGGGCGCTACCGTGTAGCTCATACTCGCACTTTGGTATTTTGCCTTAAGCAAAGTGATTCATAATCTGAAGTGTAGTTCCATGTGCAACACCCTCCACATTAGAGATGTAGACGCTAATTTCACATGCACACCTCTGAGTGATCCGTTAAGTCAATATTTGTTGACAGTGGGACATTCCATAATACTTTCACAGCGTAAGATTTTACTGCTCTTCCTTCTTTCCTCTCGAGCTGTGCTACAGCTTGTTGTTCGATTGATTAGTTTGCCTAAAAAAATAAGTTTAATAATTTGGGTTGATCTACCGTTCACAATTGACATAACGATTTTTGTACACAAATGATGCTAGCAGAGTTGTTTCCTGCCCACACTCCTATCTAAATCACCATCCCCTGTTAATTCACACTCCCTCTCGGATGTGTGGCATGGTCCAGCTTAGGCTGTTGTCATATGCGTTGGTCAGTGTGTACGATGTGGATAAGACAATGTAAATATTCATTGACGATATAGCTCAGTTTTCTCTTACCCCAAATTAGTATCTTATTACATACATTTTCTATGCACCGGTCACGAGCTTGGTGTCAGTGTCAGGCCTATTGGGTTTTAGTCTCCCATGCAGTCTGGGACCTTGACGTCTTGATATGGGTGTTCGTCTCAGTCTACGGGCTATCGACGACAATTGCTCTGTTTCTCAGTGTGGGACCCTGACGTCTTTGTATAGTTGTTGGTCTCAGTCTACGAGCGCCCAACAACAACATTGCTCTATTTCTCAGTCTGGGACCTTGACGTCTTAATATAGTTGTTGGTCTCGGTCTACGTGCTCTAAACAGCAACATTGCTCTATTTCTCAGTCTGGGACCTCGACGTCTTAATATCGGTGTTGGTCTTAGTCTACGGGCTCTCAACAGCAACATTGCTCTATTTCTCAGTCTGGGACCTTGACGTCTTAATATCGGTGTTGGTCTTAGTCTACGAGCTATCGGCGACAACATTGCTCTATTTCTCAGTCTGGGACCTTGACGTCTGGATTTCAGTGTTGGTCTCAGTCTGCACAAGTTCACGATGACATAATTGCTCTTTTTCTCTTCCCCGCACCAACTTTCCCTCGAATTTTCTGTGTGATCGTTTCGAAATTGTGTTGGTCTCGTGTCTTTAATATGTTATGATCAGTCAGGCCAATATGGCTGGAGGGTATAAAGTATGTTTACAATGAACCAGTCCAAATAGGATGAAAGTTACTCAACCTTTAATGGCGCATTTTTCAATTCCATTATAGAATATATAAGATCGTTAGATGGATTTCATCGCAGCGTTAGCCAATAATGGCCAAAATCTCTATCACTATCTGTTTAAGATAGTCACTTATATATTCCTTTCGGAGCGATGGCGTGCCGCGATAACTTCAATATTTGCAAGTCAATAAAAACTCCACTGATAGGAAAGTGAAGATATTGTTACTCGCACAGCAAACAGCCGTAGAGAGAGAAGGTCATCGCGATTTTTGATGGAACACCCAGGGCATTTCAAATTTATGGTTACCATGAGAACGCCATTAAGACGTTGAAGGATTGCGCCAACCTTATCCAGGATAATTTGGATTGTAAAATTAGTTTTCTGGAACGGGAGTTTAATCTGATTTCGGGATAGATATCGAATCAATAAGAACCTTCAGATTATGTGGTAACTGGACTTCGTTGCTACTTAGTCGATGAGATCCACGCATCGTAATTGAATTAAAATTCTTAAATGAAACAAAATGGCATTAAATGCTCTGCTGCTGGGTATATGAATTAAATATATGGACTTTACATCGGTTTACTCGACATATTTTATTGAAAAAAGTGCGCCTCGAAATTAAAACACTACCAGTGGTATACCTTATTATCAACTCAACCAAGGTATTGCACCTTATCGTGCTTCAGCTACGCGTGTTGATGCAAACGATTACAAAATACTACCAGTGGTATACCTTATTATCAACTCAACCAAGTTATTGCACCTTACACCTTATCTTGCTTCAGCTACGCGTGTTGATGCAAACGATTAAAAAAGTACTACCAGTGGTGTACCTTATTATCAACTCAAAGCAAGTTCTTGTACCTTATCTTGCTTTAGCTTTGTAACGCATGTTTTACAAACATTTATCAAACACTATTAGTGCTGTACCTTTAGCAATTCAAGGCAAGCTCGTGTACCTAATCTTGCTTCAGCTATATTACACAAGGCTTTTACATACAATTAGTGCTGTACATTATCTTGATTCAGCTATATTACACAATGCTTTTTACATACAATTAGTGCTGTACCTTATCTTGATTCAGCAATATTACACAATGCTTTTACATACAATTAGTGTTGTACATTATCTTGATTCAGCTACATTACACAACGCTTTTACATTAGTGTTGTACCTTATCTTGATTCAGCTATATTACACATGCTTTTAACAAACATTTATAAAAAATACTTCGTGCTGTACCTTATATCAACTCAAACCATTTTGTTGTACATTGTATTGATTCAAAGAGAGTAAGAACTCGAAGAACTCGAGTTATAACTTATAAGGCAGTACTGCCATGCTGTAAGCTACTTCATAAATACATGTAATGTGATCATAACATCGGATGCAGCAATAGTTTGCAAAACGCAACACCTATCTTTATAGAAAAAAATATAAACAAGTATCTCTCGCAGCTTGCCGCTCAACAGCCAAACACTTTTTAACCCTGTTGAGTTTTGATTGTGTTATGAAGGAGTCTGATCAAATTTGCGGTGTTTCAGATCCTTATCGATCCATCGTAAAAATCTTGGTCAGGCAGCGCTAATAATATTCCCAGGGGAGCGCATAGCCTACCAGTTTAGTATTCCAACTCCTATTCCTTCTTAAAGGTAGTGGACACTATTGGTAATTACTCAAAATAATTATGAGCATAAAATCTTACTTCGTAAAGAGTAATGGGGAGCTGTTGGTAGTATAAAACATTCTGAGAAACGGCTCCCTCTGAAGCAACGTAGTTTTCGAGAAAGAAGCAATTTTTCCACGAATTTGATTTCGAGACCTCAAAATAAGATTTTGGGCTCTCGAAATCAAGCAACTGAAAGCACACAACTTCATGTGACAAGGGTGTTTTTTTTTCGTCCATTATTTTTATCGCATTTCGACGACCAATATTGAGCTCACATTTTCACAGATTTGTTATTTTAGGCATATGTTGAGATACGCCAAGTGAGAAGACTGGTCTTTGACAATTACCGAAGGTGTCCAGTGCCTTTAACTGCACTGAAAGGTGGAACAGTAAACATGTCTTATGAGCCGGATTGATTTTTGTGTACGGCCTCGACCCAGTTCCATAATTTGTTGTTTTTTATAAACCAACATGTTGCTTATGTTTCACGAAACAGACCACCATCCAAAATGCCATGTGTGTGTATTGATTTGACTTGTCCCCTGCATATTGATTGGTGATTATCAAAATATCAGAATAAGTACAAGCTATTGCCTGTTTAAGTACAATATTGTGTAATAAGTACAAGACTGATAATTTCCAATAGCGTCTTATACTCCAAAACAAACATCCTGGACGGAGTTTACCTGAATCCATGTCCGTGGGCTAAAAAACATTATTTGGGTCAGTATAAACCAGAAATGTGTTTCAAAGTGACACAGAAAATGGTCAAAATGACGCAGAACAATCATATGTTTAACCTTTTATGTGGTCAGCGTGACCCGCAAATTGGTCAGGTCCACCTAGGACCCGGATCATTTTTGACCCGGGAGTATTAACTTATTTACAGCTTAAACTGTTTTGCCATCTTGTCGCTTTTATAACGAACGCGTTGTGTCATGTATTATGTTCATCTGTGTCCTTTTGTCTGTTTGTCTGTCTGTGTGGTTGTCTTGTTTTCTTGTCTGTCTGGCTGTTTTTTACAAGCTCACGCTTACCAAAATGGCCCTGTACTCTATTTATTTATTTATGTTTACTGTTTCTTAAAGATGTTTTGGTTTACTCCGTATTACATGTAACTGTCGTTATTCTTGTATGATAGTGTGGAAATAAATGTATTCTTGAATTGAATTGCATACGAGAAGAAACGGGGCAATGTTGAAGATATAACAGTTCACTAATTTTTAACCTGTTTATCTTCCCCGATTTATGTATAATTTGTTTTATTTTCTATCTGTTCGTGTATTACCTTCAATGCATAAATACATTAAAAATGACCTCGGTGCAAAAGGGAAACCCCGCACAGGCCCACTAAATGGGGACACATGTTCACACAATAAAACCGAAAGACAGGGACAAGCACAAGTACAGGCAAACAACTATAAATACTATAAAAAATAAAAATAACCCATGAAATCTTTTTATAGCAAATCTTTCGCACACATGCAATTTAGTTTCGCTCGAAGGTATTTCATGCATTTTCCCCAATGCATAAATGCAGCCCAAGAACAAACAGCATCACATTGTTTTTACGTAGACTCCCGCCCCCTCACTGTCTCACCCTCTTAGCACATTCATTAATTAAACACTTACAGGCAAAAACACATTAATTTCAGTGCGCCCCCGTCGTATAATGTTGGTTCCGTTTCCAAAGCTACATGTCATATTGTTTTACCATGTCCCGTCACGATGCGAGCTCTAATGTCCAAGCCAAACAGACATTACAACATCAGTAGTTATTTAACTCACGCTGTGTAAATACAATACAGGCTGGGGCAAATAGTTCCACATAGAAGCAGCGTATCTCGCGTCATTTTACGCTTGTCTTATAAAGGACACACTCCGGGTGATGCATTGCAAGCACGTCATTGGTGTAAAATGGCACCTATTAGCTGGTATGCATATGGGACTAGCCTCAAAACCAAATGGCCGATGCCTCATTGCTCGTGACGTCATGTACCAAGATACGTCAAAGCTAGGACTCTCTGCTGAGGCTGCCTCATTTTACGCTTGTTTTTAAGGCCACACTCCCGAGTGCTGCATTGCAAGCACGTCATTGGTAAAGACGGCACCTACGAGCTGGTAAGCATGTAACAATGCATTGCTGGCTGGAACCGGTACCAGCCTTAAGGGTCAAAGTTGAATATCCTTAAAACCGAGTGGCCGGTGCCTCATTACCATGCATGTACGGAGCTACGTCAAAGCAGAACTCTGGCCTGACCACGCTTGGTTTCCAGTTTGATGCACCATACGTGAAAAATCAACACTAATTAAATTCTGCCGAACTTGTTTTTATTTCATTTTTAATCTAATATAAATTCATAAGACGCCACCCTTATTCTGCGTTCCTTCTCTGTCCATGTTCAACTTAGATAAATGATAGATGACAACATTAGATATTTGTTAGACATTTGTTCGTTAAAAAATGGTAGCAAAAGCAAATCATGAAGCCTATGAACTTAAAGAGCACCAGTCTGAAGTCCTCCAAAATCCTCGTCATTGTCTGGTTGTGTAGGATAAAGGTACTACAAGCCAATACAATGGCTTTTCATTTGAACAGGCACATCAACCCTTTCACTAAATAACCAAAGGTTTGGGTGCTGAATTGCCGTATGGAGTGGGGTGCTTTTAGGACGCTGGGGAGGGGGGGGGGGTTCTGGTCAAATTTACTATACAGAGGGTTCGAAGTTTACCTTTAAAATCTCCAGCAAAACCGTCCTTGCCCGCGGGCCCGCAGAGAATAACTCCCCACCTTGAACCGTAAACTTGACCAATATCTGAAGGAACATCCCCATCACTTATTGACCTCCACTTGTCTCTTTAAGAAGTCGATAACTCCTTGAGGGTTGTAAGATATACCACAGGAAATAATTATGTTTGAGTTATTCATGATGTATCTCACTCATGAATAAATCATGTTGTTTCAGTGCAACACCTTTGACTGGAGCGGTAGCCTCATGAATTATTCATGGTTATATGAGCGTTCATTAATTATGCATGTCCGATTGATGACATCTGGCCAATAGTGCACGAACTCATCGACCGTCGTTGAATATTCATTAGGGATTATTGGGATTGGTTCATCGGGTCTTGATTATGCAAGAATTGGGGACATATTTGTGTTTATTTATAAATAATATGCTAACTTGCCAATACGGAAACATTGTGTGGATCATTTTAATATATTGATGTTTGAAATTTGTTTATTTAATTATTGCTAATATATGTTTCTGGCAATGCATCCAAGGAGGCCTCATGAGTTAACTTAATCACTGTGGCTCACACGACTAAGAAAACCCGTAAACAAAGGTGCTTGAATAACGCAAGTATATCTAAATAATGTCACCACCTTTTTGTTTTGTTTTGTTTTCTAATTCCCCCATATAGTTAAACTTTATTGTAAACCATCGTTTGTTAAAACATAAATTCATGTCATACAAACTCAAAAACAGTTTGTTTTTTGCAAAGGTTCAAACAAAAATATCTAGTTCAATCGTATGCAAACCCTCCAGCCAAATTGTTTCCGTACAAATAACCTTGATAAAAGATGTACCACATTAGTATCTCTTATTAAATTTCCCATTCCAGAATCCTCGAAACACTTCCCGTAGTACCCATCGCTAGCTGACTCAACGCATATACCATTACACACAGCCTTTGACCACTTAGACTGTGCATTGTAACAACGCGCCGTGATGTAAATCCTAATATGAGAGGGTGAGACTACGCCGTGCGTGTCATTTGGTCTCAGCTGAGGATGAGACAAGGTTGCCTGCTCCTACTCCGGAGGATAGGATGATACTCAAGATGATGCAGTGGATGTGGCTGATAATAGTCTGTATTGCTCATCTCCAAGATGCTTCCACTGGTGAGTAAATACCCTATAGTTCTTCTTTAGGTTAAAACAGTGACGGTGGTCTTTTGGGGCTCAAAATGGAGCCTTGTGTAACCCCCTCATAATTTGTGTTCATTGTGTTCTGGGAATATCCTTCGAGGATTTTTTCCTCTGGTAGTATGTGGCCGGCTGGTGACAGTCTGTATTACTCATCTCGAAGTTGCTTCAACTTGTGAGTAAAACACCCTTGTTCTTCTTTAGTTTCAAACAGTAACGGTGGTCTTTTGGGGCTCAAAATGGAGCCTTGTGTAACGCCCTCATAATGTGTGTTCATTGTGTTCTGGGAATATCCTTTGAGGATGTTTTTCCTCTGGTAGTATGTGGCTGCTGACAGTCTGTTTTGCTCATATCCAAGTTGCTTCCACTGGTGAGTTTCACATCCCAGTTCTTCTTATGGTTTCAAACATTTACGGTGGTAATTTTTGGGCTCAATAGTATGGTGTCTTCGTTGTTTTTATGGGAATTTCAGGAATGTCTTGGAGGATTTCTTCCTCTGGTGAGTTTTTTTTTCTTCTTCTTTTTTCTTTTTTCTTTTTCGAACACTATTGTTTTTGTTAATTATACTGCACGGTGGTCATTTTGGGCTCAAAATGGAGCACTGTGTAACCCCACCTAAATGTGTCCTGATTTGTTCTGAGAATCTCAGGAATTTCTTAGAGGATTTCTGCGTCCGGTGAGTTTGACACCCTGGTTCTTCTTTAGTTTCAAACACCACTTATTGTGTTATACTGCACGGTGGATGGTCATTGGTTCTCGGTATGTTGCACTCTTTCCAAAACATGAAATATTCCTTTTTTACTTCAAAGCTGCTTGGGCAGTATCCGAATTGTCGGCTATTAGGCTATGGCTATGACAGTTTGTAGGGGAGTTACTATGGTCGTCCTTTACATCAAAGCATGATGACGTAGCGATTCAGCTGTATCCATAGCGATAGCCATAGCCTTTGAGAGATTTGTCACCGAGTCTTTACCCATCGCCCGCGCCGTCATTACGACTGGAATGACGGCGTCGGTAGACAAGACAATCCGGTGGATTTCGCTTTCCCCTAGTTTTTGGTCAATAGAGAAGCTGTGCTGATTGATGAAGTGGCATAGATAATCTGTTAATGCATGAATCCTGACAGGCCTTAATGGAATGTTTAATCATGTCCGGGTTTTTTTTTCTCTCTCAACTGTTCTAGAAATGTTGCAGTCTGGAGTATTAGGGCGTGAAGTTTCACGGTTCGGGTTGTCAAGTTGTGCTATATGGGCCCGTTCTATTTCTAAAAGCGAAAACTTATGTTGTGGGACTTCAAAGTTTGCAAATTGCTTTTCTTCTCTGTGTATTGTTATGGTGGATTGTTACTGGAATTGCTGTACGATGCATATGTAGGACCCACTCTAAACAAAACAAAGGTTTTATATCTTAGCGATTGTCTTTATCACTGGTACTAAATTTTAGATGCAATTGAAATTAATTCAGTGATTCTGACTAATTGAATTAAATTTATTAAATTTAATACCGATTGACCATTACCGAAAATCCTGCAATGAGTATAGGCATTGTCTTGTTTTTAGGCACATTCGCGCTTACAATATTGCACACTGAGACGGTTCGTCTAAAACACATTTTTCTAGAAACTCGAATTCAAAAAAATAGTATTAGTTTTCTGAAAACACATTTGGCATCTTTCCATTAAAAAATCAATTAACGCACTCAAAAGTATTGTCTTAGCGAATGATACTATGTGTAAATTTAATTACATACGTCCAGCAACAAATGATTAATTAAGTGACAGAGATTGTGCTAGAAGTTCAAATCTGCATTATCGGCTGACTGCAGTTGTGACGTCACGATAGAAGGTTTGAAGGACGGACGGGGCGGAAACGTGGGGGCGGTTTGCCAATGAAAGGAAACAAAATCGATTATTTTAATTTGGACTCTCTTTCATTGAAGGACAGATAATATATCTTTGATCTGAAATCATTGTCTATTTTTCGGTGTACGACATCAGAACTAATCGGTTTGACTAAATCGTAGAATCGATTAGATGTATTCGACTGTTTAGCTGAAGATCAAGAGTTCTTCACCAAAGTCATATACATATCAGTCGATTCTCGTATTCCAGTTCTTCGTCAAATATATTCTCGGTTACAAGTAAATCAATGTGTTATATTTAGGACTGTATTTAAAAAATTACAATTATTGGAAAGTTATCATCGCTTTGTTTTAATAACTTGACTTCAAAAGTGGTTCCATCTTCCTTGTTAGAGTCTGTGTTTTAAGCTTTGAGCATGGAGGGTTAATTATACGTACACAAATTTGTTTCTCAACTGTTCGATTGACACATTGTTGTTCCCTTATCTCGATTTCGCGAACCGTTTGCGGTCAAGTACACAGACAAACTTGCACAACAAAAATGTTGCTTAGGAAGCACCTAGACTTGACTCAAGTCCCAAATCCCGCGCCATCCCACGGAAACTAGTGTTTTGTGCCATCCCACGGAAACTAGTGTTTTGTGATGCTCTGCATTCCCCAACCTGACGGAGGGCGCGCACTGTACTGTGTATGCTACGTGTTGTTTTATAAGTTGGGGTGATATGCTTAGGGACCTCTCACACGACAATGGGACTTGAATCAAGTCTAGGTAGCACCATGAGTAAATCTCTTTTGAGTATAGTGTTGGTTCTGAGAAGAACCGGTGGTTGACAACTGAACGTTTCGATCAGTATGATCTGATCTTGCTGTGTTCGAAATCAATTTCTATAAAACTCGCCAGTGCTTTATTTTTGTCTTGAATTGTTTATTATCAAATAAGTCGAGTGTATGCATATAAGAAGATTGCTTTCAGTTCAAAATCGATGCTTCCTCGACGAAAAACATTGAAGTCGATTTGGTATCATCCAATGGGAGACTTTGGAACGCTAGGTGGCAGCAGACTTACCAGGTAAAATCCATTGTTCTCGGTTATGTGCGCACGCTCAGAACTACGTAAACAATGGAAATTTACCTCGTAAGTCTGCTGCCACCTAGCGTCCCAAAAGTCTCCCATTGCTCGGGACATATAGCTATCAGAAGGTTACGGGTTCAAAATCTTGATGGCTATAAGCAATGTACATGTCAATATTCTACACGACACCACAAAGCCAATTACGGGTAAAATGGGTCGTCCGGTTTAGGCTACCGTTATTAATTTAGTCGTGCTGCTCATTACCATTGACGTTAAAGGCACTGGACACTATTGGTAAATGTCAAAGACCAGTCTTCTCACTTGGCGTGTGCGTTTAGATGGTAGATTTCGAGACCTCAAATTCTAAATATGATGTCTCGAAATCAAATTCATGGAAAATTGCTTCTTTTTTTGAAAACTTTGTAACTTCAGAGGGAGCCGTTTCCCAAAATGTTTAATACTATCGACCTCTCCCCATTTCTCGTTACCAAGTATGGTTTTATGCTAATCATTATTTTGAGTAATTACCAATTGTGTCCACTGTCCACTGCCTTAAAGACACAATGTTCGCTTCCAGCCCCTGAGCATGGCGAGGTAGCACTTCAAACTCGCGAGCAGATTTTGTTTACGTGAAGGAAGAAGAATGTTTTTACAAATTGGACTGACTTTTGCTGCCAACAACATTTTTTTATCGTCAGGAGACTGACTAGTGCCTATTAGATAAGAAAACATACTAATCACCGTAACTCCATGATTAATTATAATTAGCTCAATTTGTGTAGAGTTCCGGTCTTGAGGGTTCTGAGGGCACAATAATAAAACATGCCCCCATATCTTCGTCTATGACTGCGGGCCAATAATGCTAACAAAGGCCCGCCGTAATTAAAAATTAATGCCCTCGCTAGAGCGTTCATGCTTTATGTCATAAGAAAGATATCATCATTGCGAGGAGAAAACGAGAAAGAAACTATTTTAAAGGCACTGGGCACTATTGGTAATTACTCTAAATAATTGGTAGCATCAAAACTTACTTGGTAACGAGCAATGGAGAGCTGTTGACAGTAGACCTATAAAACATTGTGAGAAACGGCACCCTTTTGTTTATGAGAAAGGGGTAATTTCTCACTCGAAAGGCCTGAAGCCTTTGTAAAGGCATCTGAAAGCACACACAAACTTGTAGTAACAAGGGTGTTTTTTAATTTCATTATTTTCTTGCAACTTCGATGACCAGTTGAGCCAAAATGTTTACAGATTTGTTATTCTGTTACAGAAAATACCAAAGGTGTCCGGTGCCTTTAAAGTTAACCTTTTCTGATGTCCTTGCCCGAGTTCTGTGAACGGTTGAACTATGAAGCAATCGAACTCCTGGTCGTTAATATTCTAGACATGGTCCCAAAATCATTAGAGATTCTTGAGCTTGCTTAAACACTTTCTGCTGAGTAGAAATATTATTGGCACAGATGGTGCATGTGGCGTGGTAATTTGGCGTGTAACCTTTACTCTGGTAAGCATGGTGCTGTTAGGCACTGGACACTATTGGTAATTACTGAAAATAATTGTTAGCATAACAACTTTTGGTAACGAGTAATGGGGAGAGGTTAATGGTATAAAATCTTGTGAGAAACAGCTCCCTCTGAAGTAAACGTAGTTTTCGAGAAAGAAGTAATTTTAAACGAATTTGATTTCGAGACCTCAGATTTAGATTTTGAGGTCCCGCTGAAAGCACACAACTTCGTGTAGCAAGGTTTTTTCCCCATGTTTATCTCGCAACTTCGACGACCAATTGAGTTCAAATTTTCTCAGGTTTATTATGTTATGCATATTATGTTGAGATACAAGTGAGAATAATGGTCTTTGACAATTACCAATAGTGTCCAGTGCCTTTAAGTGGCTCTATGGAATTTGTCCCAGATTTGGATTATAGAGGGAAAACAAAATATAGGTTCGACTGTTTTCGGAATGAAGCTGTTTACATTTTATAGAGCAGCCAATTTCATGCCCTGCTCACCGAGGAATTCTGCTCTTAGTCCAATTCTCTTATATCATGTAAGCACACAAACTTACCCCACTCTCATAAGCAGAGTTTTCTGCTAAACAGCTTAACAACGAAATTAAGCCCATTGCCATTACTCTCCACTTACAGATTTAGCACAAACTTTTAGCGAAGAATGCTTTAATGAAGACGTGAAAACACAAGCGCACATTAAAAAATCCTGTGGTCGACTTCACAAAGAGTTAGGATTAAGTCCTAAAGGACTAGTGCTTGGAGATATTGAAAAACTAAGGCTGGTCCTGAGTTAGGACGAGTAAATCGTCCTAAACTCGAGATGAGACTAGTCTTTTGTGAATACGCATACATTAATAGAGCGCACATTCTTCTTCCACCGTAATCACCGATTTCTCGCTAACGTTGGCCGAGTCGTGACATTAGACCCACCCCTCACCGATGCCTTCAACTTACACACATAATTTACCTTTAAACGAAGAAATCTTCCCTCGTTTTTCTACTCGAAAACATTCGAAATTGGATAAACGCATTCGACCCGTGCCCCCACGTTCTATACCGGGTATCCATGTCACCACATTCCAATTATCAGTTCGGAAATCCCTGAATTACTCGACAAACAAAACTAATGAAGCCAATAGAGGGCCTTGCATGACTGCCCTTGAACAAACCACTCGAGCGTAAAACGTAATTTCGCAGCCGCGCTGCAGTTTTTCCCTCATCGCACGTGATTTATCAGATGCCTCTGAAATTCTCCCCGCGTTAAAGGGAAGAATACATCTTCGTTTTTTGGAAGAGTAGAAGAAGACGGGCAGAGTAAAATTATCGCAACGTCGAGCAGAAAAACCGGCTCTTCCCCAGCAGCCACCATACTCACGAAAGAGATGTTTGCATGGGTGTCACCGCAAACCCATACTTATTAGTACAGTATTGTATCATCCTCTATCCCTAGTTTCAATAAACACTAATCTGTGCGAAATTCATCAGATTGTATGAACAGATATCCAGAATAGTGTGGTAGTAATTAATAAGGGGGTTTTATACACAACGGGCAAGTTCAAATTCATGCATGTTGCAACCTATACAAGAGCATCAGTAATTACAAAATGGTCTTAAAATTTAACCTTTCTCGACTTGGACATTATTTTGAGACCAGCAGCATATTATAAACCACGATGTTCATTGGGGCACATAGGCACGTGTGTAGCTTTTGAATGGAACAGGGCAGGTGTTTTTCCATTTTTAATTTACATGTTTCTTGATTTTGAGACGATTGCAGGCCATGGTTCGTTTTTGGAAATTCAATGGAACGTTTTCTCCTTGAAACATTCAAAGGGCACCGGGGCAACTTGACCAGTGGCGGCAGAGGCAGTTGCCTCGGTGAAGTATCAGACCAGGATTGGTTGTGGTTTAAATTGTTAAACAGTTAGCTTTCTAGTATGAGCTTAATAGCAACATCTGTTCTTTATAGGATTTCATGAAATACATGGTGAGGTACAAGTCAGAACCACCCCAACTCATTGAGAGATACTCATTACATGCTGCTGCCGCAAACTTGTCCATGTGTATACATGTTTCTACTTGCTGTGTTGGTTACGTTGTCTCCAACTATAGACTTGGACTTTGTCTTTAACTTAACGGCAAGCTCATGTGACCCCATGAATACAAACGTGGTTCGTTGGTGACAGCCTTGTGCATATGAGATTCGGTGAGCCAGACCCTTGTGCTTGGAATATATTTTCATACAGTGCCCGAGGAACCAAACTCAATCCTAATAATTTTATTTACATTTCAGATGGATCAGTTTTTCAAGGTCACGGATGTTATTGTTCATAACTCTGTTATTTTCACATTGAGTGGTGCGGAAATTTCACATACGTTTAACTCTGAATAATAATACTTCAAAATATTCAAATTAAAAATCTAATTTACATTTCAGAGGTATCCCAGTTCTCGGGATCACGTGTGTATTGTATTGTTATTGTTCATATGTTTCTTAATTTCACATTGAATGGTGTGGAGCATTTACATGCAACTTAGGTTTAGTTCTTAATAATAATATATAAAAAAAAAAAAAAAAAAAAAAAAAAAACATTATTTACATTTCAGATGGATCAGTTTCCAATGCCACATGTTTGTTATTGTTATTGTTCATATTTCTGCTATTTTCACATTGACTGGTTCAGAGCACCCAGCACATGCAATTCGTCTTGGGTTTTATTTTTAATAATACTATTTTTAAAGATTCAAATTCAAAATTTCATTTATATTTCCCGAGTTCACAGATTGTTGTATTTTGTTGCTAACGTTTGTGTTTCTGTTATTGTCACATTGAATGGTGCGGAGCACTCGCTTGCAATTCCCCTGGGGTTTAATTCTTAAGAATAATTATTTTAAAAGCATTTGAGTTGAAGGACCACCACGATGATGATTTATCTGAGAAATTATGCAAATTAAAATGATCTTCTTCAAGATCGGGATAAATGGCACCCGGAAACATGTGATTGATGGGAAAGCTGACACTACAGATGTAAATACTCGTTAGTGTTATTTATAATTACGTTCTTGCGAACACCTGCGTTCGGTTAACACTATACCTGCGTGTCTTGTTTTAATAATATAAATGTATTGCCAGATGAAAGAAACCAACAGTCCGGGCCCAATTTCATGGCTCTGCTTACCGTAAGCGGTTGATGAAGCAGGGAATTATGTGCTTAAGGCAAGCGTATTTCAAGGGTTAGTGGGGAATTTTGGCTTCTGCGCGTATACGTACTACTCCACAATACATGCTTATAAGGCTAGCGCAAAAAGTTCGGCGCTTGCAAGTAAGCTGGGAATCGTGATCGTAAGCGCAGAGTTCAGCGGGAAGCAGAGCCATGAAATTTGGCCCAGATATGTTTTGCCCAAATTAAATATTAGAAGTCCTTTGAAGGTTGCAGGTACTCGGCATGGTACTGGGTTTGTCAGATTCAAGTCTAGTGTTTTGTAAGCTTTTGGAAAAGACAATCTTGATGACGACCATCTGATCGAAACGTCGAGTCGGTACACAACTGGTTCTCTTCAGAACCACCACCACTATACAAAAAGAAATGTGGTAGGATCGTTTACAGCAATGAAAGGTCTCAAATGATGTAATACCCAGAAAGTGAACTGTTTACTCTTTTTAATTAATTATTATTGTCCAGTTGACGGGGGAAATGTTGGATACCAGAAACTATATTAGCGGGGAGGCATAAATCGACTACGACATGATAAATTGGATCAAAACACGGGACCCGGATTAAAGATAATCCAATCACTTTGAAACTGACCTTATATTATTATCCCGTTATTTAAATACGTATTTAACCCTTTTAATAAATCGTTCATGAAGATTCATGTACTATCACAAAAGTGTTTGCACAAGAAACGAATGGGTACAAATGGGAGACTTTGGAATGCTAGGTGGCAGCAGACACACCAAGTCGGTCTCCATCATTTACGTAGTTCTATAAGATCTATTGTTTCAAATCTTTGCATCTATGTTTTTGGTGTTGTTGATTTGTGTGTGTATTGAATTAAAAGATTTGTTATTGTATTTCTAATAATGGCTTATGTTTCTTTATATCCTTAGATAATGACACGACCACTGAAGTTGTGCCAGCGTCAGAATACTATGTGGAATTACAGACTGACGTCGTAGGCAACGACACCGAGGCTGTATACGTCACAGCAGAATCTGATGACGTCGACACAAGTGTTCACGACGTTACAACATCTGAAGCGCCCTCTCTGTCCACTTTGGTGCATGTGGAGCACACACTGATTAACGACACACAGTCGGGAAATAAAACACTGGTACAAGTGGTGAAAGATAACGACAGCAAGAGCCAAGAAAAATCCACTGGATTTGAGAGCTCGCAAAATGAATCAACCGATCTTTCTGGTTATACTTTAACAATAGAACCACTAACGACTTTACAAACTGAGATAGTTACAAGTTATGCCACAGAAACTGAACTGCAGACAGTTAACACACACCAAAAAGAGCTTATTTCAACTCTTGAATCTGTAACCACCACATTACATCCGTCATCTTCAGTGACACCAATTGGCAAAACATTAGACTCGTCAGTAGTGACCTCACCAGGTACGAGTTCGAGCACCGCAGGTGCTAATGGGAGAAGTGATGTCACGGAGGACTTAGTGGCTAGTCTAGTGTCCAATACAAACTCAAGCTCTTACAGAGCAGCAACAATTACCTCAACCTCGTCAGTGCCTAAGGACAGTCTTCTCACGACGCCCTCTACGTCGACCATAACCTACCCCACACCGACTCAAACACCTCCAACAACAGAGAGATTAACTCGGACAGAAAAAAACTCGCCAACTGAGGTTAAGACTGTTAAAACTTCTGAAACAGTTTCGAAGGAATACGAGATTCGGACAACGGCTGACCTTCCTGTGAAACATGCAACACCTAAATTATTTGAGGAATCTCCCCCTGGTGCTTCAACCTTGCAAGTAACGGAGGAAGTAACTGGTAAGCCATAGACATCCATTTTTAAGCGGCTTATTCGGGCTACGGCTACGTCAAGCTATCTTGAAATGTACCAGGGCAATGTCCGAACTGCCAGCTATACAGCTAGGGCTACAGCTAGATTTCCGCATCATCATGCGTTGAGTTATAGGATGTCCTTTAGCAACAACCCTTCCCAACAGCTGTAGCCGTAGCCGTAGCTGTAGACGACAATTCGGACACGGCCTATGGTTAAAACGAGCCTATGATGAAGCCGTAGTTTAGGAAAAAGTTCCTTGAAGTTTTTTGCCTAAACGCATTGACAATGCCAATGTGCACCATGCTGTGACGTATGCTGTGACGTATGCGTCGTCAATGGTGCCTGCCATTTTGCGGCATATTGCGCCACAACACCTTGTGTAAACCATAACATGGTGCTATAGAAGGAGTAGATCTCACAATTATTCAACCTTAGTCCCATACCTTGCATAAAATGCTGTATGTTTCAGCGCTTTGAGACGCCCTTCGGGTGTATAAAGCGTTATATAAATATCGACTATTATTATTATAAAGAAGGTGTGTCACTGACCGAAAGTTGGTAGATGTTTGAGCGAAGTGTGGACCGGGGAACAAAGGAATTCCACTTAATGTAGAGATCTGAAACACTATGTGGACTTACAGACGTCCACACAGTTTATTTTTTACATTCTTGAAGAGTGTTTTGCATAGAAATGTCCACAGAGTGTATGCAACTCGGTGCAATGTGTGCACATGTTAGTCTAGAATGTAGTCTGAACATATGCGGCGTGTACAGGGGTCTATGGCATTTTTCTTAAAGTCTTTTGAAACTTGGGAAACTTTTGAAGGGGCATCAAGGCCAGGACAAGGGCCAACAACAGAGTTTTTGGCCCCCGTGCAATTACAGGCCTGGGAAGAGCTACCAAGCACTATTGATTATTGGTTTAAAACTGCTCATAAATGTAATTTCTTACGTCCTTGAAGTGATAATTTCTCAAGACGTCGTCAACCGATAGTAAGTAACAAGTATCTATCGTCTCCACTTAAGACAAGAAACGAAAAACATTCGATAGAAATATACACCCTCGGGCTAGATCAAAATTTATGGACATCAAACAAAATCTCCAACTAAAAAAATAAGAAGCATCTATCAATCAATACTAACTATCAAAGGAAGAGAGAAAAAGATGATGTAGTTACTCTTCGGTGCCCGTGAGTCTAAAACAACAAATCTTCAAGATGGTTTAAGTGGCCTGTCAAGATGCTCTCACCGTGCGCTGATGACACCTTGGTGCCGTCTTGAGATGAATTTATACGCTTCAGATCCTTGTACTTAACTTGGTCTGAGTTGTCGTTTTCCTAAACGGCATATGAAGAGCCCCGGTGTTTTCCGTTTACTTAAACTCATCGACTTGAAGGAAAAAGTGTTCGACTTGAAGGTAAAAGTGTTCGGGGAATTTCCGTCTTTAAGTGTGGAAAAATATTGATTCAGTAAGTGAACATTTTGTTTGATTCTACGTCCAGCCCTGTAATTTTGTTTAAAGACATCGTGCATGATTTGGTGGTCATCAACAATATTTTTTAATTGGTGAGTATCATTTCTGAAAAATCAAACACTTTCGATAGCTGGCCGTGCTCCGGGGTTATACAAGAGTTGATCGTGGCTGGTTGCCCAAAGGCTCCCCCTTGCATACTTGCGGCTCATCGAGCACGCTGATGCCACGTCCTTCGCAGTTCAGCTTCCCAGCTGCAAGGATGGTTAGCCTCCCAAATTATAATTATTTAGTGACATTTTGACTCAATTTCTGATCTCTGAATCACCGGACTGTGGGTTCGAATCCCGGTAGTGGCGCTCTTGCATTGACAAGACATTAGACTATGCTTTCAATAAACACTAAACGGTTACTTTTTGTAAGAGTAGAGATTGTTGGTGTAAAACTAGCAACAAGTACGGGCATTTAGTCACCGGTTCTGCAAACTTCTAAGAAGTCGAGATGGGCTCTTCTAAAGACCAGGGTCCAATTTCACAGAGCTACTTAGCGATGCTACTTGAGCATAAAAAGTAACTAAAAGCAACATTATTCTTACCAGATTAAAGTTGCGGGCCCAAATGCCATGTCAAGCGTACAATTTGTGACTGGTATCCTGCTCATTTCTGCTAAGCATGGTATTGTTAAGCACAATTTTCTGCTAAAGCAGTCTTATGAAACTGGGCCCTGATCGCAACACGTAGTTCTTGTGTGCAGCGTTTTGGTACTAAATTAAAAAGTACAAGATGTATGGACTTGTATTGAATCATACAAATAGTGCCAAGAACTCTGACTAATTTGAATACCGCTCGCCACAAAGTTTCGATCGATTTCCTTTTTTTAATTCAATTTCCATAAGGCAAAAAAAAAAAGAGAATCGGTCGAAATTAGTCTCTCCCGTCTCGTTAAATTGTGTTTAAACAGGATCCCGCCTTGTGCGATAAGCACAGACGCCCCTTCCGCACCTCTCGCCAGACTCCGGCATATCTTGCTCTTATTTTGGAGGCTTTTATTCCGTGCCAGCCGTGCCTGTGGTGTTACTATCGTGTAATTAAACCAGTTCTTACGCCTTAGGCGAAGCACATCAGCTGCTCGGTCTCCGGGTAGAACACATCACCCCCGTTACCAAAGTTTCAATCTACAAGACGTGAGATAAGACCCAACAACTCATCATTTCACATGAAAAGTGTTATACTTAAGGCCAGGGGCGAATTCCTCGCACTGTATTTCCACCTCGTCCGCGAAATGTACAGCAACACCACGAAATGACTGTTGTTTTCCTTTCTTTCACAAAGAAAAAAATCTTTAATTTTTTGATGAGTTGATATCACATGGGAGTACGGACCCACTTAGCTACGGTGATTAAGTTCGCCCCTTGCGGGGTGTTGCGCCGCGCTAGACGGCCTGAAAAGCGGCCATGTGGACCGAAAGGCCTCGTGCATCACTCTCAAAAGTATCGAATTCTGAACTCTGTGTTTTCAGTTGTTTTGGGTTTTTTTTTCTTCCATTTATTTTGAAATATACAAATGAAGACATATGTCGCTAGAGAGCTAGACACGAATGATACACTGGTGTTACATGGGAAGGGTTTATCTCTGTAATGCTTGAATATATACACACAGACCACAGATGTTACATTTGCCGGATTATGTTCGCCGGATTATTTTCACAACCGGATCCCAGCCGGAGGTGGATCCGGGGGATATTAAGACACCGGATTCGAGTCCATTTTAATGTGGGGCTCCCTCCATCTCGGATTACCAGTTGGGCGATTGGGTTTCAGGGATGGATATTCAAGACGCATTCTCATTATGAAGCAAGAAATAGTTTAGAGTGCCTATACAGACTGAAGGTCGATGCTTAGTTAGGCCATGGTTAGGCCATGGTTAGGCATAGGTCTACTTCTCTTTACAAATGCATTCCTCAAAATTAGCTTATTTTTTGTTTCAAATTGACGCACGTTCTGAGCCCATAAACTTGTGACTGGTGTCTTGCTACTAAATGGTGTTAAGCAGAAGTGTTAAACATATTCTGCTTGAACAGCTCTTTGAAAATGAGCCCGTGTTCGTTGGATACAGTTTTCACGCATGATGTTGGAATATTGCTTTGTGGTGAGTGACTGGTCATTAGTGCATTAACACATATCACTCCAAAATCACTCACCAAAGCGCAATACATTACCATGATGTGACACAGTGTCAAATTAGAAAGCAAAAAATCTAATTATGAGACAACACGTTGCCTTAGATTTGCAACAAAAACATGAACCAATAATCATGGTATCCTGAAATCGTGACAACTGACAGGCCTACTTAAAGGCAGTGGACACTATTGGTAATTACTCAAAATAATTATGAACATAAAATCTTACTTGGTGACGAGTAATGGGGAGAGCTTGATGATATCAAACATTGTGAGAAACTGCTCCCTCTCGAGAAAGAAGTAATTTTCCACGAATTTGATTTCGAGACCTCAGATTTAGAACCTGAGGTCTCGAAATCAACCATCTAAACGCACACAACTTCGTGTGACAAGGGTGTTTTTTCTTTCATTATTAGCTCGCAACTTCAATGACCGATTGAGCTCAAATTTTCACAGTTTAGTTATTTTATGCATATGTTGAGATACACCAACTGTGAAGGCTAGTCTTTGACAATTACCAATAGTGTCCACTGCCTTTTAAAGGTACCATGATTGGTATAGAGCTGGCAAAACAGTGTTCATGTTGTGTGTGGTCAACCATCGATGTGTGGTACCTGATGTAGTATGATTCGAACTGCCTCTACCGGGCTAGGTCGGTGGTCTAGCAATGCAAATGTCGTGGGTTGGAATCCCACCTGAGTGGTTTGCCTGTGGATTTTTTTCCATAAATCAGGAAAGTACTCGGCATACAGTGCTTAAAGGGAAGGTACACATTTGGTAATTGTCAAAAAAACAGTCTTCTCACTTGGTGTATCAAAGCATAAGCATAAAATAACAACCCTGTTAAAACTTGAGCTAAGTTGGTCATCGAAGTGGCGAGAAAATGATGAGAGAAAAACAAACCTTGTTGGCTGAATTTGTGTGCTTTCAGAAAGGAATAAAAGACTTCTGGCTGAAAGTCTTTTGTTATTTTAGTGAGCAATTAACTCTTTCTCAAAATCTATGCTACTTCTACTTATTTCTGACAATGTTTTATACTATTAACAGCAGCTCTCCAATGCTCGTTACCAAGTCAGTTTTAGTTAATATTTGTTTTGAGTAATTACCAAACGTGTACCTTAACTTTAACACATATCGGTGTATAAGGTTAACAACAAAAATAAGCACATGGAATAACAAAATTATTGTGAAAATTTGGGCTTTACCCGTTGTGTGAGTCGGGAGAAAACAGTGTTTTTAATGCACAAGTCTGCATTAAAAAACAATTTTGACAGTATTTCAGACTAAAAGAATGTGTGGAAAATTGAAAATGGTATGAATTTCTAATTGATGAATTTCAGATTGAAACTTTTTAGAGAAGATTTGTGAAATGCTTAGAAAGTAAGGTTCGCGGTGACACTCTGTAAACATCTCTTTAGTGAGTAGTGGTGGCCCTGAGAAAAGCCGTTGTGTACTGCTCGACATTTTGTAATTGCGTTTCGGTCAATGTGCTCCAAACGTCTTCGTAATGTATCCATAGTTTAGTTTTCATATTGTGAGAAGGGGAGACCTATAAGTGGAAACATTTCCATTATGATTGAAGTTCGCACTCCAGACATTAAAGGAACACGTTGCCTTGGATCGGACGAGTTGGTTTATTAAAAGCGTTTGAAACCGTTTGTTATGAAATGCATATGGTTAGAAAGATGTTTTAAAAATAGAATATAATGATCCACACAAGTATCACTCGAAACTGCACGGTTTTCCTTTGACGTGGCGAACTATCACGGTCGGCCATTTATGGGAGTCAAAATTTTGACTCCCATAAATGGCCGACCGTGTTAGTCGACAGGGTAAAAAGAAAACCACGCAATTTCGAGGCATATTTGTGTAGATCATTGTATTCTACCTTTACAATATCTTTCTAACCATATACATTTTACAACAAACGGTTATAGAACGATTTTCAAAGACCAACTCGACTGATCCAAGGCAACGTGTTCCTTTAAACACAACATAATTAAGTTGTATCCACTAATGTTTTTGAAGTACATTTGCAACACAACACTATTAAATCGTATTCTCTCATGCTTTTGAAGTACTTAATACTATTTGCAATCACATTTCGCATTTGAATTCAGCTGGACGCTACAGCCGCGACTACCCAAGGACACATGCTTTCAACGTTTTCCAAATAAAAGCTCTATTTTTAGACCACAATGCCGAGGCAAAAACAGTCGTACTTATAGACAGTTATCTAGACAATATGCAGTTGAATGCCCTTTTGTGTAAACTCAATAAGTCTCCTTCTTTTACTTATAGCCACCAATCGTTTCCCATATCTTACGAAACGATGGTTAAATTTCCGGAGCACGAGTCCGGGATTTTTTCCCCCGTTCGTTGGCAGGGCCGGTGGCCGGGACGCGCGTGCAAAGACCCCGTCCTCGTTAATGCTACGAAGAGAGAAAGATATCATGTTCACGTTGCTTGCGCTAGAATGTGATGGGGCTGATTTAATTATTCTCACCGTTCAATATCGCCCTCTCTTAGCTTCTGGAAAATACCCTTCATATAGTGATAAAACACGGTATTCAGATATAGATGGGGCAAAACAGAGCGACGTAGATAAGGTTTATTTATAACGTGGCAAATACCCCGAGTTTTAAAGAGTGTTTTTTTTTTATCGAACGAGAAATTTGATACCTCACTGTAAAACGGTGTAAATTAATTTAGACTCTCAACGTCAATTTTTGTTAGCCGTAATTTCCCTTTTCCCTCTCTGAAAATATGATTGTCTGCCTTTAGTTGGGGGCTCTAAACGGCGCCTGTCAATTCTAGAACTTGATCATTTAATGACATCATGTTGTGAGTTCAGAACAAGGGACGCGCTCTGTGAAGCTTTTTACTAGATTGTTTTTTTTTTTGTAGGGTTGATTTTTCTTCTGAAAGCATTGCTGTGTGTCAACTGAAGTGTGTTTCTATCCACTATTGTTGTCTGTCATTTAACTGTTGTCTGATCTGTGCTATTTTTTGAAATATATATTTAAAGGGGGGGGGCGTTCGGTTTGACTTAGTGACTTCTTTCCTAACCTTCCACCTTTAAGATCCCGGCCCGGCTCGAATTCCACCGTGGCGCTCTTGGAGCCATATGAGGGACAACTCATAATGTAAAGAGTGGTGTTTTTCACTCTTTTACATTTAGAGAGTAGGACAGTGATTAAAATCACTTTACCGAGAGTCCTTGGCTTCACAGTCAGAATACGATAATGAAATAAAATGAACATGCGCTGTTTTCTGTTTGTATTGTATGCTATTGATTGGATGGTTCAAAGCAATTCTAGTACAAGAGATTATCTTATTAGACATCGTTGTGTGGATTTTGCTGTTGTATTTTAGTGAATGCTCTTTCTTTTAAACGAGAGGGCCGCCTCAGTCGCGTGCCTCTACAAAACTATAATTGAGTCTGTGTATAAACAGGGACAAAGGGTAACCTCTCGTCTGAAAGTTATTAAACTCCCTCCTTATGCCACCACCTTTGTCACGTCCCCTGTCTTCAACACAATACGACATGCTGATTCTCATCGTAACAGAAAAGTCAACAGACTATAATATAATTTGCAGTCATCTTTGATTTCTCTCGTTCAAAATCAATGGAACCACATTTAGACTTAGAATTAGCGGCTATGGTTGTTGCCAAGGGTGTTGGCAAGGGCAGCTTCAACGCGCGATGATGCGGTGGCAAAGCCAAAGTCGTAGCCACTAGTTAGGAAACAGATTTAGTTAGCAATATGGTCAGGTGCCATTTTGGCAGAATTATAAAGGGACCAATTTCATCTTTGTTTAGCAAACATTCACAACGATGTCAACTTAAGTCATTTTGGCTGGTAACTTGTTTCTGTGAAGCGATCCTTCTTTGTGTTTAGCAAGTTGTTGGGCTAACAGGCTTTATGAAATTGGGCCCAACGCGACAACAGTCTGGCCCCTTAATGAGAACCAATGATTACAACTTAAAAATACCAGCACGTGTACAGGGTGCCAACCGCAGATGGTCTTCATAGCAATACACTGAACCCGTAGCCGTGACGTCATCCGTATGCATATCCCTCAGTCTCCTTGAGGACACCCGTCACCATACCCGGATACCCGCCACTATTTCCCGTACCGTCCTTCAACAGTGTGACCAGTAATAAACACAGTCGGAGGCAAAAGACTTTAAAGGCACTGGACACGTTTGGTAATTGTCAAAGACCAGCAGCCGATTTCAACAAACTCTAGGGTTAAACCCATCTCGGGTAAGGACGAGTAATCCGTCCTTAGGATGGGTTCAATGCATCTTACACCTTTGGATACGGAACTTAACTCGTCCCAAAAGTCATAAGATCAAACCCAATTAAAGTTGGGAGGAGTTTGGTGAAATCGACGGCAGTATTCACACATGAAATAACAAACCTGTGGAAATTTTGGCTCATTTGGTTATCGAAGTTGCAAGAGAATAATTTTGAAAGAAAAAACACCATTGTTGCATTACTTAGTGTGCTTTCAGGTGCATAATTAAAAGGCCTCACATCTGAAGCCTTTTGTTATTTGAGTGAGAAATTTTAGTTAGAAATCACCTCTTTCTCACAAACTACGTTACTTCAGAGGGATCCGTTTCTCACACTGTTTTATAAACGAACAACTCTGCATTGCTCGCTCATACCAAGTCAGTTTTTACGCTTACAACTATTTTGAGTAATTACCATTATCGTCCAGTGCCTTTAACAGTCAGCTCACAATATTACATGTACCAGTGATAGAAATTCACAAGACTTTATCATACATCCTTGTTGTTCAGTTGACAAGGATACTGACATAACCTTGCCACCCGAAAGTGTGATTTTCATGAGGGTCTTTTGTGTGATTGGATCGAACTTGTTTTGCTGTTGATTGAAAAAGGAGAGACTTGAATTGAACAGGTGGCAATCATTCATAAATATCGAGGTAGATGAATTTGAAAGCATATTGGAGTGCACGGGTATTATGCTGACTTACAAAAAGCAGTAAGGATGTGTGGTTATGGATATGTTTCTTTAGGATGTGTAATTTCCATGTCTTTACAATTTTGGTAACTCTTATTTGTTCGTACAGACACTGGACCGGGTTAGAATTGACTAGAATATAGAGCGTCTTAGATTAGGTACCTTACTTATTTTCCAAACAGTACCTGTTTTATTTGTTGGGGGCTAAACGTGACTGAAAGTGTTTTTGATCTCCCCCCCCCCCCCCCCAAGTGAGTCGTAAAGACCCGGTCTTGATTGTGGCCCGCACGGACCCTTCTTTGGGTCAATTTTGACCGAGCTTTTTCAGAGAGTAAGGGCCTGGGCCGAGTTCACAAATAGTTTGGACTAGTCCTAACTAAGGACTATAGTCCTAACTAAGGACTATATAGTCCTAGGAGATATTACAAACTTGGGGCTAGTCATAAGTAAGGACGTCAGTAACTTATCCTAATTCGAGATAAGTCTTGACTTAAGAGTTAAAACTCTTTGTGAAATCCATCCTGGTCCAAGAAGCATTTTCGAGCAATCACAAACTAATGATAGTTGACGTTCGAAATTTCTGAAAATAAAACTATTTGAAATATATGTTTAATTTGGGGATTTTTTTCAGATGAAGATGGATATGACGAGGAATACAGCGACAGCGTCGAGACAGAATACGAGCGGTCTCTGAGAACCAGACGAGTCATCAATCACGCTGCATTATGGATTACCATAGGCTTTGTAGTCGTCTTGGTGTCATACATCACAGCTCTTGTCATATACAACAGAACAAGGTAGGCATAATGACTCTTGAGGGCGCCCTAGGTGGTGGTTAAATTTAAATGTTGGGTAGGATGACGTATCAAGCTTTGTCTCACTATTGTCGATGGTGAGACACCTTGCAAAATACGCACGGCGCCAAAATCAATGAAGGATGAAGCTTCATGTCTCTTGACGGCGCCCCAAGTCGACACTTTACTGGTCAATAGCAAAAAATAATCTTAAATCTTTATTGCGTGTTTTGTTTATTATTTTGTTAAAGTTTAACAGAAATATAATTTAAGATGTTTCTCCCCGCTTTTGCCCCCGCTTTTAGCTCAGAGATAGTTCTTTTCGAAGCTGACTTTGGTAAGATGCTGTTTGAGAAACAGAGTGTCAGTTCAAAGATTTGTTAATCCACCTTTACATGAACTTTGACCTTTGTATTTTTGTTGTTTCTCCCCAGACCCGACTGGCAAGACTCACTCCGTCCTTATTCACGATTCGAGAATGAGCCTGAAAACCTGCCGGAGTACGACGACAACAACATGGAATACGACAACTATGGTGTAAGTTTGGGCTAATTTGCAAGAACAGTTACACCGACCAAAATGCTATTTTAACGTTTATTTTGTGTACTGGGCTCTCTGCTAATTTCTGTTTCGTAAAAATACGTACTGAACCTGGTAGCAACCCATAAACTTCCATTCACGCCTGTAATTTTTCACTGAACGTTGTGCTATTATAGTTACCCAGTCAGGCCTACGTGTTATATTGTGTACTATTGGCAATCATTAATGCAGCTTGTCCCGTGCCTTTCCACTCTGTGGATCTACAGTTCATACAGGGTGCGTTCGTTTAGCTTCCTTGGGTCGACCCCGGTGTGTGGCAGTTTTTTCTTCCAGGACGACTGTGTGCAGATAATTACCCACGTTCGTCCTGTAAAAAAAACCGCCACACACCGGGGTCGACCAAGGGAAGCTAAACGAACGCACCCACAGATGGCTTGCTCATGACGTCATTGACCGCCATCTTTGATGACAACCAATGCACGTTTACATCAACGATGTCGGCCAATGCAATGGGTCTATTCCATCTTGGATTTTGGCCAAGCTGAAATGAACTCCCGGTGTAGGGACCCCACCCACCGCTCTTATCTAAACCCAGTCAGTTTAACCATACTGACTACGCATACCGCATCATTCAAAAACATGGGTTTTCTGAAGATTTTTTTGATTTATGCTCAAATTTACGGAGACTAACCCCCAAGGCCCCGTGTTTAATTTCAAACACAAATAGTGCAAATTCAATGTCCCGTGCGTTTCTTGCTGCCACTGTTATTAAAAAAATCACTCGGGCACACGACATAAGCGGAAGGAATTTGAAAATCGTCTGCCGACTAGCGAGCCATTCCTAATACAAAAATCACTATAAAAAAAAATGACTCATCTATATATGGCCTATGGCTCGGACCGTCTGGGGTTCCTTATTTTTCAAGAGATTGGGAAACCATAAGGCATCATTTAACCGCAGTGGAGATTGAATCAGATAAATTTAATCTCTCAATTATTACATGTCAAACTTCACTTCTACGGGAAAATGTAGAGACTGATGCGAGGTTTGCCGTGGCACCATAAAAATCTGTCTTTTCCTGAAGACAGTTTGGACCTACTGATATATATATCAACAACAGCTTCCCTCAAAACCGCCACTTCCTTCTGAAGGGATCAATTTCATGTGGTTGTCACCAGCCGTCTAGTTCCATTTATTAACAAACTAAAACACTTTAATTGTTGTGGTGTTTCTAACAAGAGCCGGTTTAGTAAAACCTATACATTTGTTTGTGGACAACACCTTTTTCATGACCGGCACTAACTCGGGATTCAACGGGCAATCGGGTTGACAAAATATTTTAACTTTTCTTTCCGTCCTCCTCTGGGACCATGGTTCGAATCCTGCTAGCTGGGTCACTATGTGAATTGTGTTTTCCGTCCCTGCCTGATTGAGTGGGTTACCCCTGGAGTATTTCTCTTGGGTTTTTCTCTTATCTATGGACACTATTGGTAATTGTCACAGACCAGTCTTCTCACTTGGTGTATCTCAACATATGCATGAAATAACAAACCTGTGAAAGTTTGAGCTCGATTGGTCGTCGGAGTTGCGAGATAACTATGAAAGAAGAAAAACACCCTTGTCACACGAAGTTGTGTGCTTTCAGATGCTTGATTTCGAGACCTCAAATTCTTAACTTGAGGTCTCGAAATCAAATTCGTGAAAAATTTCTTCTGTCTCGAAAACTATGGCACTTCAGAGGGAGCCGTTTCTCACATTGTTTTATACCATCAACCTCTCCCCATTACTCGTCACCAAGAAAGGTTTTATGCTAATAATTATTTTGAGTAATTACCAATAGTGTGCACTGCCTTTAAACACAAGTCATTCTTTGTTTATGTTTGGGTCTTGTGTTTCACACCTTCCTTTGTCACTCTCCTCAAGGCTACATCATTGGCCCACTGGCCACTTTTAGACACGTGTGGCTCTCTACACGGCCAGAAGATGTTTAGAAGCTTCAAACCAAGCGCAAGATAATTTTTTGGCTGTGTACATCGGTCGATACGGCGCAGTAGGACCCGCCATTATACACTTGACAGCCACTTAAGAGTTTAATGCTTGCAGTATAGGCGAACTTCAAGTTGACTTTCTCTGCCTGTGCAAACAAGCCCCAACCATTCTGTCGTCTGTCCCTCACTGACGCGCTAAGTCTGTAGACTCATGGAGGTAGGTTGGTAGACTAAAGAAGTGCGTACGTTTGTACAAATCACTCGGGATTCGCAGTAAGGACATTGGATTTTTATTTTGTTGTACTCTTGGCGACTCTGGGGGAAACCATTCCCCAGTGGTTTTGATTGTTGTACAAAACAATTCATATTAATCTATCTAAAGACACCGTGAGCACTTAGCAATTTTTGATCCTCGTTTGTAAGTTTGGCATCAATAGCTGTATTAACTGCGAGTATTATATGCCACTGTATGCGAAGCATTTTCTTTCGGATAAGAAGATGCGATTAGATTTAGGAAATAGAAAATACATCAACGGTCGGAACTGCGAAGAGCACGTGTAGAGACGGAATCAATTCAAGTGAATAGCTGGATTTGATCATGATTGTATTTTCTTGAAGTGTTTTAAAAAATGCATGTACGTGCACTGGCTTTTTTCCTTTATGCATCACGTACAAGTCCGCTGCACTCACACGACTCTATATGTGGCGCGGACACTCCCTTTGTTCCGTGCACTTATGGACAAGATATATTATATAAAAGTACGGCTGGGTCCTTCCCTTAATCCATTTCCCCTTTTCTTTTGCTATAAATGCATATGTATTTGTTTTTAATTTGTTTATGCCTCTGAAGAAGGTCCGGTTTGGATCGAAAGCTGAGTCCATCTACCCTACTCAATCAGTATGGCAGAGTATTATTCTTCAATACTGTACGAAAACACAATGTGGACGAGTGTACGTCCACATAATGGTTTAATCCCTACATTATGTGGACCGCTTTTGTGCTGTGGTCCACATTTTTTACTTAAACATTCTCTTTTCGCAGGTAACAAAAATACAGCAATGTTTCGATATCGTTTTTTAATCTGGCGATCGCTCAAATAATTTATTTCCCTTGGAGGCAGTAACATCTATTTAAAGAATTTTTTTCTTTCTTCTAATTTCTGAGCATATTTTGCTGAGATGTAGAACAAAGACCCATTCCAACAGCTTTATTACATGTATTGCAACTCTTTAGAACTCTTTGTCTGGTGCATGTTTCCCTCCATCACACAATCTAAAAGATTTCTGCCAGATTGCTCTCACAAAATTTGTTTAAAAAAAAAAATTAAATGCAGTTTCCCCAACTGTTTAAAATTTCGAAATCAAAACAGTTTACCCGAACGAAGCCTTGACATGGCGCAGTGCCCTTCTTCTAGAAAAATAAGAACTAAATATTCCTGAATATTTCTAAGCCCTACAAAGCCTTTTAATCTAATACTGAACCGGACATTCCCACTGGACCTTTGAATATTTAAATTAACGGCACACAAATCAAACTTGGATTCGTTGTTTGTGCTTCGGGGTTGCTGACCGGCGTTCGAATGCAGTTTGTCCATTACAGCGCTTTAGAAGGCACACGGTATTGTTTATTTTCTATCAATGCCTTGCACTTAAGTCCCAACAAAGCCTAGTGTATGTGACTATTTATTTTGTTGCCAATCAATGTTATCAAATTTCATTAGTGCGTTTGCGTGTACAATGGACACAAAACATGCAGTAATGTATGTTGTCAAGCAAGAAATGTTTATGAATGAAGGACAATTCTTGGAGAACTCGCAGTGAAATAAATTTCTGTTGGGAATAATGTTTATATCATTTTTACCGTGTTGTACTGCAAAATTTATTCCGTTTATATTGAACCTCCCAGGAGCTATATGGATTTGTTTTCATTTAATTAAGTTTGCGAGATACGTGTAGTAATTAAATTAAATATTTGTGGACAAAAATGCGTGGCGTTTCTTTAGCTGTGATATAACATCAATTGAATGTACGGTTTTTATTGGTAAATTGTCGTGAGTTCTAGTGCATGTTGTAGCCTGTGACGTATTGTCATTTTTGTTTGTCAAACTCTTGTTGAACAAGTCGAATATCGTTTGCTTTGGGGTACATCAACTGTCCCGTATCTTGTGGGTGAAGGGTTTGGATCATTGGCACAACCTCTTTCCCAACGTCGCGACGGTAGCTAGACTTGATTCAAGTCCCGTTCTCGTGTAAGAGGTCCCTGAAAAGCATATCGCACCAATAGCAAACAAGCCGGCCTTAAAGCAGTGCGCGTAGTCCCGAGAACAGGTTGGGAAATGCAGAGCATCACAAAACGATAGTTTTCTGGCGATGGCGCGGGATTGGGACTTGAGTCAAGTCTAGTCTGTAGTCGGATACCCTTTCTATACATGAATAGTTTCATGGTAAATGTGCCACCAGTGTGTCTCTCCGAGTTCCTCCTATATCAGGGTTTTTAAACATGAAACTGATGGACTAAATTTTCAAATCCCACAAACAAACAAGGACACAGACAATCTCTTCACCCACGCACTATTCCCCAAAGGAACACATTACCACTTGAAGCAAAAATGGCCCAGATGTCCCAGCGTTTAGGCTAGAAAAGTGCGAAATTTAGTGATGCATGTGGGACTGCACGTCATCAGCCACATCTAAAGGTTATTTGTGCTAACAAAATATCAAGATCAAGAAGAAACTTTGCATACAATCTTGTCGCTTCTATCCGTGTTTAATTAGAAACTATTCGATCGTTCGGGTGCTTGAACAGGAACAAAAATAACACACCGGTCAACGTTCCTCTCCAGCCTCCATACCTTTATTGGATTCCAAGCTTCATGAATATGTAAATTAACTATTGATAAAATAACTTGGACTCGCTCTCATTCTTATCCCATCGATCGCTCTCCCATAGACACGGTACTGTGATTATAAACAAGCCCTTATAGTCAAAGGTTAGCACAAGTCATATCTTCAGATGCTTTTGTACAATTCTCCATAGAGTTCAAAGGTACATGCTTTTTGTTTTCATTTGTGAAACTAAGACCCTTTTCGAAACCATGGCTTCTGCTTTGGACGGCTCAGGCTAGCTTGGCCTTTATGACGTGCTCAGGGTTTCAGACGAGAGGACGGAGCCTGAAGCCGAATCCAAAGCTGAAGCCATGGTTTCGAAAAATGGCCTATGTCTTGGCTGCAGCCACCATTGTCGTGCACCCTGTGGTCACTAAACAATCACAAAACCATCTATGTTGTGTAAGAACCAGACTGTTTCATTCTCTAAGTTTGGTTGGCAATGAGTTTAAATGGGAGAAAATAAAGATGGCCACCAGAACATGGGTGCGTTCGAATAGCTTCCCTGGTTTGACCCCGGTCTGCCCCCGGTACGTTCGAATAGCATGTACGTCATTACAGGGGCTCACCTGGGCCCAATTTCATAGAGCTGCTTAAGCACGAAATTTTGCTTAAGCAAAAAAATATTTGCCTAGTAAAATTAATTTACCGGCCAAAACTCCACTCAATTGTTATGCTAAGTAAACAACAGCTAAATACCAGTCACAAGCAATGTGTATGGCATGACATTTTTGCCAGTAACATGTGTAAAATAAGCGAGCTATTTTCGTGCTTAAGCGAATTTTTTGCTTAAGCAGCTCTATGAAATTGGCCCCTGGGTCAGCCCAAAGTGCCCTGCTTGTGGAGTGGGTCACTTGGGGCTGGCCCCAGGGGTATGACGTCACTACGACAGCGGTGAGTGATCGTTTGATTAGCTCTTGTCAGGGGCTCACCCGATCGAGCATGCACCCATGCACAGCGGGTCGACCAATGGAAGCTAAATGAACGCAACCCATTATAAGCAGCATTGTAGCTAGGGTGGAATTTAACGGAGGCTAAGCACACATGGTATCGTCATTGTCCATTCAATTCATTTAAATTCAATTCTGGCACTTCTGTCCAATTAATTAACCTTTAGTTTCGTTTGTATTTACTATTTTAAAGAAGGTATTCTGACGTGTGTCAAATTGACATTATCACGTTAAAGCTTATTAGAATGTATAAGTTCAAAATTTCCACCCCCCAACTTGCTCACCCACGCCACTCCCTCTTAGTTACGCCACTAAGTTCAATGAACTACACATGAATCTTGTGTTGGAAATCCCATGGCTTTTTTGCTGAACCCTTTGTACTGTGAAGCTCCCTCGATCTCAAGTACATCGATCCCCGCAGATTTGTCACCATCTAATCATACGCTGGACGTCAACCTTTTATTCCCCTCATAGACAACTTCATCAATAATTCATTTCAAATACGTATTCTGTTTAATTGAGTTATTAACACTACTTGAATCTGGCTTCAGACTGTGCCTTTACGAACCCATGACTTCACAAAAAAATTACTTGGTAGTTTTTTTTTTTTTTTCAAGCAGTTGGAAGAGTTGATTTATTATTCACCCGGCTATATTAACGATCCCCAATGATGACTAGCCGCCAGGTTTTAAGGTTGTTCTACACGGGTCATTATACGGGTTTGGCCGGCCGGTCGACGAGGCACCTCCCATACGGGCGGTGCGAAGCTCTCGGCCCGCCGGCTCAATCGATATGTTTGCCAGAATGTGGGACTTTGCTCGGACGTGTGTTTTAGATTTGATTTGTAGTTTTCCTAAAAGCAGTAATTTGTCAATTCTTACGATCATTAATGTGATTTGAGAGAAGGCAAAAACCCGAATTTATATTTATAAATGTCGCTTTAAAGGTATAGGTTAGTAAATTGGTCAAAAATTACCATAACTTACTTGGCGAGAAGCGCTGCAGCTGTTGATAGTTAAACTATCCTAAAAATAGATTCCCTTCGAGGTAATATGGATATTTTTCTGAGAAACTATTTATGCATGAATCATTTCTTAGACTACGAGGGTTGGTGTCCCGTCCCAAAGATCCAGCTGCAACTTCCCCATGTGACTTTATATTGTATCTATAACAAAAACATCAATGATCCTACCTTTAATAGTTAAAGTGCATGTTATGATGACTACAACAAATCACAAAATTTGAATCGAAGATGGTTAGCAAGATTTTAGATATTAATTTTGGTTTTACCCTTATACACCGATGTGTGTTAGCACTGTATACTCAAAGCTTTCCCGAGTTTATTACAGGCATATTACTCAGTTGGGATTCGAACCCACAACCTTTGCAAGGTTTAAGATAAAAACTTAGAGTGACACAGAATAATGGTGACACAGAATATAATCATACAGAATACAGTGACATAGAATATAGTGACACAGAATATAGTGACACAGAATGAAGGTTAAGGTGTATTTTAGAACTCGTTATATATTATCAATGTTTGTGTCTTTTTGTCCGTATTCCTATAGGTCACAGATGATTTCCCACAGCACGAGAATCGGCGAGACTTCTCTCAGTCCGTGGATCCGCGGGATTTCCCACCATGTGACGGAGGAGAGCAGGAATATTTACTCTACGAAGACCCAACGTACATTGATCAAGCAACGTGTACAGACTTCTCGTATCATGACGAGTGCTAGTATACCCCCTATTAACCCCGTGCCCCTCCCCTCGCCCCTTCTTCCTTTCATACGTGACATCCTTCAAAATACCCCCCCCCCCCCTGTCTGTTACCGCGTTTAAGCTATGTAAAGTTTGTATAAAAACTAAATAGTTTTAAAGGCAGTGGACACTATTGGTAATTGTCAAAAATTAGCCTTCACAGTTGGTGTATCTCAACATATGCATAAAATATCAAACCTGTGAAAACTTGAGCTCAATCGGTCATCGAACTTGCGAGTTAATAATGAAAGAAAACAACACCCTTGTCACACGAAGTTATGTGCGTTTAGATGGTTGATTTCGAGACCTCAAGTTTTAAATCTGAGGTCTCGAAATCAAATTCATTGAAAATTACTGCTTTCTCGAAAACTATGGCACTTCCGAGGAAACCGTTTCTCACAATACCATCAACCTCTCCCCATTACTCGTCACCAAGAAAAGTTTAATGCTAATAATTATTTTGACCAATAATAACTACCAATAGTGTCCACTGTCTTTAAGGTGTTCATACAGGATTGGTCAGGGAAAAAACTAAATATTTACATGCTGAAATTGAGCACGGTTTTACTATTTCTCCTGATTTCACACAAAAGATTAAGCCCAAATTTACACATTATGTCATGTATTTCAAAACATGAACACTGTCTGTGACTACTGTGTGAGCTCTACAAATCCTGTATAAATACTTTTAAAGTAGAAATTATTTTGCTAAGCAACTGCCGATGCATAATTTTATAAACTGCAGTCAGAGATTAACTATTATATAGCAAACAACTTTGTAAAACTATAACTACTATCACATCTACAAAAATCTATTTGCAAAAACTTGGTGTGGCTAATCTCATTATGTGCACACAGTTAATTTATCAATCTCAAACAAAATATATTATGCTAAGCATAAAGAGGTTACCAACCAATATTTCACGTCACGTGTATACTATTTGTCACGGGTTTCCTGCTATTTTTACTTTGCGGAGATATTTTGTTAAGCAATCTGCTGATACAAAATCTTAATGAAAAATAATTTTCAGTAAACATGAGTGGGCACTTCTTATGTTTTGAGCACATAGTAAACACCTAGGGTAGATTTCAAAAAGAGTTGGGACTAGTCCGAGGAGATATTTGAAAAAAACTTAAGGCTAGTCCCAACAAAGGTTGAGTGACTCGTCCTCTAACTCGAGATGAGACTAGTCTTAACTCTTTGTGAAATCCACCCCTGGTTTGGTAAAATGCTCACAATTTTAGGTTCAAACTACGGGTTATTTTTATGACATCTAGATGATTTGTAACAGTGTACTTCCCCTATATACTCTGTGATTTACCATTATTTTACCTTTGTGCTCGACGTTCTGTAATAATGAAATTGATTTAAGATCGTGCAGGTGGTTTTCGAAGAATGCACTCAAGCCTTGATACACAAGGTAAATCCTGAATTGACATATAGAGTTTTCTGTCTTTTATCATCGAGACTCGACTGAGTTCGTTCACCTTGGAGTAATTGAACTAAACTTGACGGTAGTGTATACGTGTGGGGGTTTCTTTTTGGGGGATGTTTGGGAGGGAGGCTTGGAAATGTCAGGCTCTTGTCTTATCGTTAGCTAGACCAGCAGGCATCACATTCAACAGTTAGCGCTTGCCCAACGGGTATATGTAAAAAGGTCTGTGGGTGCGTTCGATTTTCTTTCCCGGGTTGACCCCGGTCTTGACCCCGGTCTGCCCGGTACGTTCGAATAGCTTTTGACGTCATTCCAGGGGCTCACCCAGGTCAGCCCCAAGGTGCCCTGCTTATGGAACGGGTCACTGACATGACCCGAGGTGCATGACGTCACCACGAGAGCGGTGAGTGATCGTTCGTTTAGCTCTTGTCAGGGGCTCACCTGAGTGAGCACCGCGGGGTCAACCCGGGGGAGCTAATCAAACGCACCCATTGCAACCTTTCGCCCGGTGTCTTCAATAGTTGTACACATAATAATACTGACCATCTCTATAACCAGGGCCTTATTTCGTCTTCAATATCATTCAATGAATTCTTATACCAGTGTCTGATGGGCAAAGACGGGGAACCACATCATTAGGCTGGTCCGTTGTCTTTGTCCGCAAGGGTTATTCACGAGCCTCGAAGTGAGACGTCAGATGTTCAGGCTACCAGACCATTAGACTGGGTTCATGTCTTTATCCGTAACGCTATAGACAGGTTCCGTGATTATATCATTTTGATAAACGTGCAGTGACATGAGCTAGCTGCCCAAACAGTACACCGCTCTCAAGTCCACATAGAATTTGACTGTGTATCTCTATGGGACATTAATGAGATCAAAGGTGAATCTACACGCCAGTGTTTGAGGAAGGCACTAAATACTAAACTCCACAGCGGTTCGGCCCATCGGAGAATACCCGAGCGAGGATGACCTTATGACGTCATTTTGCAAAATATTAACAACCAGGTCCTAGTGGTTAGTCCACTCTTATGTAACAACTCCCCAAACCTGCTGCTACAAATGTACTTGAATAAAGAGGTCTGAAGCAGTACTTGCATCTTTTAGACATGAAATCATTAACAACCAGGTCCTAGTGGTTAGTCCACTCTTATGTAACAACTCCCCAAACCTGCTGCGTGGGGGATCGTCACGAACCGTGCCGGAATGTTCCGAGAGCACACGAAAAAGTTCCGAACCGCTGTAGAGGTTAGTTTTTAGTGCCCCAGTGTTTGATGCCGGTCTCTGGCGTTGTTCACGAGCCTCGAAGTGTGACGTCAGATGTTCAGACTACCAGACCATAAGCTGCTGGTGTGTTTGTAAAATGATCCATATATTGGGTGCGTTCGATTAGCTTCCCCGGGTCAACCCCGGTGTGTGGCGTTTATATTTGTCCAGGACGAACGTGTGCAGATAATTACCCACGTTCGTCCTGGAAAAAAACCGCCACACACCGGGGTCGACCCAGGGAAGCTAAACGAATGCACCCTATGTGATGCCCAAACTCTGGGGCGCACTATTCTGTGAACCCCAACAACAACTGTTTGGATTGCCGAGAATTGTTTAATTGATTAGAAGGAACGGTACAATCAGTTTCTAGGCAATGAATGTAAATATGGTGTAGTGTATTTTCTTTTGTAAAAAGACAAGTGAAAAAAAGCAAGGGGCTTTGATTTGATAAAGACCCTTATTAGCTTTGCCTGCAAGATAATGTCCCAACATGTTTTACTAATTGTTTGTATCGGAACACTTGTTACTCTAAAAGTTGTCCACATTTATTGCAAATCCTCGGGTTTTATACCACACCCTGCCAGTCATGATGCTTCACAGAAGGAGTGGGTCATTCCATGCCCCTGATCGTTGTGTTTGTGCCACTTGAATTCATTCTAAACGAATCTGTAATAGTGATCTCCGTAAGGCGCCAAGGGAAAAGCTAAATAAAACGTATACTCGTCCTTTTCTTGATCTAAACATTTCTATTCTGGACTTCTACTTAAAAAACAAACGGGAATAACTTCGATTTCAATCATCTGTCCAACTTTAATGGATATATTTTGTAAATTAATGTTAATAGTAGGTACAGTTCACACTGTTATACTACTCTTTTGTACATACTTTTGCTTGTAATTGTGCAGGTATGACGTCATTAAAACACTGCTGATTATAGTGAACAGTTTCAGTCATTTTGTTCTTCATGTCTTGTTTTTAAGTGATTGATTTAGTTACAATGTTGTGTGTTTATCGTTGTCTGTTGTGAGATGTTGTGTGTGGTGAGAGGATGCAAAATAATTGCTGCCGTGTATATTTGTTTGTTTGCGGTTTGGGTTTGGGTTTTTGTTGAGGTGTTCATCTGCGTTTGTTTGTTTGTTTGTTTGTTTGTTTGTTTGTATAATGGTAAATTGGATGTTGGTTGATAAAACTCTATTGTTGAGACACTATTGTATGTATAACTCTCTACCCCTAAGAACCGGTTGTCTAAAAAGTTAACGTTTGATCAGAATGCTGTGAGGGTCTCCAGGAGAATGCATGAGTGTCTTCATTATTCTCCTGAAGACGATCAGAGCATACTGATCGAAACGTCAAGTTGATAATTCACAGGTTCTTTTCAGAATCACAACAAGTAGTAAGGAGAGAGAATTCTGCGTACATGTCGTATTCGCAGACTAAAAATAAATGTTTTTAAACTGATGGCAATGTAATAGAAAACTTTCCGTATCCCAGCCACTATATATTTTTTCACCCATACTAATTAATAGGTAAATTAGATACTAATTTTTATTTCAAAACTAATGGTGGCTACATGGTAAACGGATAATTTTCCCAAAATATTTTTGAGCAATCTTCATTGTTGATTGCATATGTTGCTTTTGGATTGTTGTCTGTGTTGTTGCTTTTTTCTGTTTGCTCCCTGTCTCTTTGGAGCGTCTTCGATGCACTGAATTTGTTTTCTTAAAAAGCACCTCTGGTCCCGAATTCAAGTAGACACAATGACTGAAGTAAGAGAATAATCAATTTCGCTCGACCTTTTGCATTGAAACCTGAATACAAATCGTTTATGATGAAAACAAAACGATAATAGAATTTATTTCTGGGAAAAAAATCCGCCTCTTGTTACGGCATGGCTTCGGGGCACAGTCACAATCTATTACTTGGAAGTTTTAATAGAAGGGGAGTAACAGTAAACCATGTTCATTTTCAGAATGATATAAAGTGACAAAATTATAACCCTCTGGTCACGATGCATGGGTTATATTTCTTCTACTTTTGTATGTAATTCACAACGATTGATGTGGAAAAAAGACTCGGGTGTAAGGAAAACATTATTTTTTTATTTTTTTATTTCTTGCCGTAAAAATGAGGCTGGAAGAGTTTTTACTAATGTTCGTAGAGACGACTCTTTTAGTTTGTTTGAAAAGTTGAGCTGGCCAGGGTTGACAGCATCCCTTAAAGTTTGGTGTAACCGTTAGTTTAAGTCGACGTTTCGATCATTAAGTTCTGACGGTCTTCATCTCGATGTTAGCTATAAAAACAAATCAACAGCTATAGGGGGAAGCACTGGGCCGCCACTGCGCCGAAAGGAGGGTAGTTTTTTTTAGGGGGGGGTCCTTTTTAACGTTAATTTCCCTAATCTTGCGTGAACGCGCACGTTTAAATGGAAATGGTGTTTTAAAAGACAAAAGTGTATAGACCAAGGCCAAATCTCTGGAAATGTTCAATCTGAAAAGTTGAATAATTTCAAAAGCGGGGCACCGGGGCTATGTAGGGGGCACTGCACCAGGGGACTGGGTGCATTTGCCCCCTCCCTCTTTTTAGTCTCTCAAAAAGATAAAATAAGTTCAGTTGCCTCCAAATATTTTATTCAAGCTAGTGTTTCTCTCATTGATCTCTAGTCCCCGTTTTTTTTTTACGACGGACGCTTGGTGGCGCTATTTCAACCTACCGCGAAAAATAAATTTTGGACAAGGAAGGAAGTCGTAGCAAAAATGTCAGTATGTTTCTTCGGCATATTTTGTTTTAGTGACATTGAAAGCTCTTAAATAGTTGAATTCAAGATGAACTATTGACCATGGCTACCGAGGAAGGGAGTTATGGCAACGGGATAAAGTTGTCTCAAGGTTTGAGCTGAAAAATAATTCACTCTTGTTTTTGTTTTGTTTGTTTGGTTTACCTGACTGAAGCGGAATTGTCACTGCATCTGTTTCGTGATAAAATAATGTAACCCTCCTTTGGTCCTTTTCTGGTGTTTCTTGAAGTTTTCGGTATTTGGTGTTACAGTTACACTAAAATCGGGCATATTTGATTCTCTCAGTCTACAAACAGTGACGATACAGTGATATTGTTTGCATTTTAAATTGTCATGATACTAACTAGTAGTATGAATATGATTGTAATTAAATGTAAATGAATGATTACTTCTAGGGAAAAGTTTCCGTATGGCGCCACCACTTTTTCATTCGAAATAAAATAATATAGTATCTAATTTACCTGACTGATATATCCCTTTTTGTAAAAATGAGTGAAAAAGTGGTGGCGCCATACGGAAAGTTATCCAAGTAATGTAACTGGTAATCGTAGAAGATGGAAATTCAACACAACATTATAATGATGCTCTAAATCATCTGGGATAACTTTCCGTATGGCGCCACCACTTTTTCACTCATTTTTACAAAAAGGGATATATCAATCAGGTAAATTAGATACTATATTATTTTATTTCGAATGAAAAAGTGGTGGCGCCATACGGAATCTTTTCCATCATCTGATGCAATACATAAATCATAAGAAAGGGCCGACCGGCCGACAAAAGAAGACGGACTTAACTCTTATTTTGCACAGTTTTGTAACAACTTGATTTCTTTTTGTTAAAAGTTGCGGCCGATATCTTGTGTGAATTTCTGGAGGTTGCAGTAAATCAAATTTTGTACGTCAGAAATTTGTACCCATCTGGAATTTTCGATCGCAGGAAAAAGTACAATGTGCCGGTACAGGTAAGTGGAAATTTACCCATGGTGCAGTATCCACCATGTAATCATAATGTGCAAGTCTTGCACATAATTGAACAATGTTTACTTATAAATGGGACTAAAAAAGTGTTCCCAAAAATGTTCGGTCACAAACAAGACTTTGAGGCCTGTCTGCTACCTTTCAAATACATGTACCGACATACATGTGTTTAAAGGCAGTCTCCCCAATTTGCAGGCCTGGAATAGTACTTAGGTTATGGATGGAGGCCATAGGGGCTCTGTTGCCCCTGGTCCTCTGGTCTTGGAATCAAGTCAATACTGATAAGCTTTTCAAAGATTTATCAATGGCAGTTGAAACTCTCACCAGTACCCATTTGTACTCCTGGTGCGTTGCTCAAGGACACAAGTTGCGACTGACCAGGCCAGGATTCAAACCCAAAGTACAGAATTCCACCACTCCAGGCCGCTCGGACACGACGACACCCCATATTGTTACGATGATGTATTATCCCTGTTTTAAAACATGTTGTTTGTCTTTGTACTTACATGTAGATGTCCCGCCATCCAGAACTCAATCAGTACATCACAGATGTCATGGCAGGAATAAAACCTCTTTTAGCCAAAGTGAGCTCAATATTAATAACTATTTTTTAAATAAAAGCAATTTCGAGGTAAACACATCTTTCCCTCATTACTTACTCATTAAATTGTCATACTTAAAGACCTCAACCCATTACAAATCGTAGGCTTCAGATTCGGCTCAGGCTAGCTTGGCCCAGGGTTGTTTTGACATGCGCATGCTGAAGCCGATTCCAAAACTTGAATTAAAGGGCCCTAGAATTACAAAATTAAGCAGGATACCAGCTTCAGATAGTTTAATGTGAGATGGTATTTGTGCTGGTAACCTTATTCTGGTAAGCAAAATTGTTGCTTAGCTAGTTTCTGTGCCTGAGCTGCTCTATGAAATTGGGCCCCGGAGTAAAGTTTCAGACCTTTTTTGTCTGCAATGATTCTCACTTCTGTGTATTACTATCCAGGATGAAATTCAGTGCATCTCTGTGGTGATCATTCACGCACTGCAACATCCAGTTGAGCGCTTTGTCTTTGAGATAGCGCCCACATCTTCAAGGTCACTCAGGTATGATACTACATTTTAACAATGATAACAATATCAAAGTTTTATATGCCAGATCTACCAACAAGGTACTCAAGTAAAATGGTATACATTTATACAGAAAGATAGGTAATTGAGGGTGATGAATTCTGAGACCCAATTATTTAGCACCTTATAAGGGTTTACAAGGTGCTATGGCGCATACAGCAGCCACAGCCAGGAACACCGGGCCAAACCTCTTCTCTTTTCAATAAGTGCACCAGGTTCTTTTACATGCGTTACACAACACATGGTACTAATGGCTTTTTTACCATGCCCCCATCGGAAGGACGACACAATGGTTAACTGTCTTGCAAGTGTTACTGGGGGATTCGAACCCACACTATTAAACGGTACAACCAGGAACTCTTGACTATTTCATGTTTATACATCTCTTTGTAGCAATGACAGCTTCCTAATCAACATAGAACAGTCACTGAGAGCCTTCCTCCTGAGAATCAACACATGTGATGCTGCACTACAGTCTAACCCGCCAGGTACTTTAAGTTAGGAAATAGTTTGTCCGAGAAATGCCAGTCTTGGTTCAAGACTCTCGCCTGTTATTAATATCTCCCTATGATCCACCAAAATAAACAACAGAAGCGTCTTGAACCAAGACTAGGGAAGTACTAGCTCTTTGAAATCAGAATGTGACCTGCCCTTTAAATGTTTACCTTTTTATTTGTTTTCAGACTGCTCCTTTAAGATCCTCGTCCACACCAAGAGTTCGGCGGTCTTTTCCATGGAAGATAGTCAGTTTATTCAGGTACACTCACAACAAAGTCTTTCCTTGTAATTGTCCTCTTAAAGACACTTGACACTATTGGTATTTGTCAAATACCAGTCTTCTCACTTGGTGTATCTCAACATATGCATAAAATAACAAACTTGTGAAAATTTGAGCTCAATCGGTCGTCGAACTTGCGATATAATAATAAAAGAAAAAACACCCTTGTCACAAGAAGTTGTGTGCTTTCAGATGCTTGAATTTGAGACCTCAAATTCTAAATCTGAGGTCTCGAAATAAAATTCGTGTAAAATTACTTCTTTCTCGAGAACTACGTTACTTTAGAAGGAGCCGTTTCTCACAATGTTTTATACTATCAACCTCTCCCCATGGTTTTATGTCAATAATTATTTTGAGTAATTACCAATAGTGTCCACTGCCTTTATAACTACTTCAGTGGAATTTTGTTAATTTCTGAATTTAGAATGGAATTTCTTCTAACATAATCCAGATTTTTTGCGCTGAGCTCTTTAATAGGCCTTCAATCTCTATACATTTTTCTTGATGTGCTTCAGGATTTTCCATGGATCGAAGCAGATGAACATCTCAGTGCTCTAAAAGATTCTTCCATGACACCACTCAAGATGATGTCTTCTGATCTTATCAAGGTACGTCTTAGAGATAATAATATAATAATATCAAAGTCTGTGACCCACTCTTTGAAAATGAGTCAGATTGCGCCCAATGCACTAAGTCATGGACAGTTTAATGTGGAAAATGTCCCACCAAAAAAAGTTTTTATTTTTATTTTTTTTATTTTTTATTATTTTTAAGATCTATATTTGCATGGTAAACCTGTAGAAGCCTCACTTTTAGGCAATAAAGCTATGAAAAACAACAATTTTGTGATTATACTTTAGTCTAATTTGTATCCTTTTTTCGCGAAATGGTAGTTTAAAACATCACTTTACTTGTAATTTGTTTTTCACATAAAATGATGTATTGGCTAATTTCAAACGGGAGTAACTCAGCAACGCGATACACCCAAAGCTTAGACATATATACCAAATAACTGCTGCTGGTGTGTTCTTTCCAGCCATGTATATAACTCAATTCTTTAAATTGTCAACATCTGACTCATTTTCACAGAGCAAGTCTAGCGCACATATATAGCAAACAAGGTACCCGCGGCGCTGGGTAAATACGAACTTTCTAAAAGATATTGAATTGACGAATAATGAGACCCAAATATGTAGAACCTTATAAGGGTTTACAAGGTGCTGCGGCGCATTTAGCAGCTACTGCCAGGAACACCCAGGTAAAACCCCTTCTCTTTTTGATAAGTTTACTGAGTTCTTTTACATGCCTTACACAACACAAATAATACTTCATTTTTGTTTCTCTTTAAAGGTTTGTAAATAACTATTTAATTTGTTTGCAGGTTTTGTTTCTCTTTACAGATTTGTAAATAACTTATTAATTTGTGTTTCTCTGTACAGGTTTGTAAATAACTAATTAATTCTAGTTTCTCTTTACAGGTTTGTAAATAACAATTTAATTTTTTTTATTTTTTACAGGTTTGTAAATAACTTTTTAATTTTTGTTTCTCTATACATGTTTGTAAATAACTAATTAATTTTTGTTTCTATTACAGGTTTGTAAATAACTATTTAATTTTTTTGCAGGTTTTTCTCTTTACAGGTTTGTAAATAACTAATTAATTTTTCTTTCTCTGTACAGTTTTGTAAATAACTAATTAATTTTTGTTTCTCTTTACAGGTTTGTAAATAACTAATTAATTTTTGTTTCTCTTTACAGGTTTGTAAATAACTATTTAGTTTTTGTTTCTCTGTACAGGTTTGTATATAACTAATTAATTTTTGTTTCTCTTTACAGGTTTGTTAATAACTAATTATTTTTTGTTTCTCTGTACAGGTTTGTAAATAACTAATTAATTTTTGTTTCTCTTTACAGGTTTGTAAATAACTATTTAATTTTTGTTTCTCTGTACAGGTTTGTAAATAACTAATAAATTTTTGTTTCTCTTTACAGGTTTGTAAATAACTATTTAATTTTTCTTTCTCTGTACAGGTTTGTAAATAACTAATTAATTTTTGTTTCTCTTTACAGGTTTGTAAATAACTAATTAATTTTTGTTTCTCTTTACAGGTGTGTAAATAACTAATTAATTTTTGTTTCTCTTTACAGGTTTGTAAATAACTAGTTAATTTTTGTTTCTCCTAACAGGTTTGTTAATAACTAATTATTTTTTGTTTCTCTGTACAGGTTTGTAAATAACTAATTAATTTTTGTTTCTCTTTACAGGTTTGTAAATAACTATTTAATTTATGTTTCTCTGTACAGGTTTGTAAATAACTAATAAATTTTTGTTTCTCTTTACAGGTTTGTAAATAACTATTTAATTTTTCTTTCTCTGTACAGGTTTGTAAATAACTAATTAATTTTTGTTTCTCTTTACAGGTTTGTAAATAACTAATTAATTTTTGTTTCTCTTTACAGGTGTGTAAATAACTAATTAATTTTTGTTTCTCTTTACAGGTTTGTAAATAACTAGTTAATTTTTGTTTCTCCTAACAGGTTTGTAAATAACTATTTAATTTTTGTTTCTCTGTACAGGTTTGTAAATTACTAATTAATTTATGTTTCTCTTTACAGGTTTGTTAATAACTAATTAATTTTTGTTTCTCTGTACAGGTTTGTAAATAACTAATTAATTTTTGTTTCTCTTTACAGGTTTGTAAATAACTATTTAATTTTTGTTTCTCTGTACAGGTTTGTAAATAACTAATTTATTTTTGTTCCTCTTTACAGGTATGTAAATTATTAATAAATTTTTGTTTCTCTTTACAGGTTTGTAAATGACTAATTAATTTTTGTTTCTCTGTACAGGTTTGTAAATAACTAATTAATTTTTGTTTCTCTGTACAGGTTTGTAAATAACTAAATAATTTTTGTTTCTCTTTACAGGTTTGTAAATAACTATTAATTTTTTTTGCAGGTTTTTTCTCTTTACAGGTTTACAAATAACTAATTAATTTTTCTTTCTCTTTACAGGTTTGTAAATAACTAACTATCTTTTGTTTCTCTTTACAGGTTTGTAAATAACTATTTAATTGTTGTTTCTCTTTACAGGTTTGTAAATAACTAATTATTTTTGTTTCTCTGTACAGGTTTGGAAATAACTAATTAATTTTTGTTTCTCTTTACAGGTTTGTAAATAACTATTTAATTTGTTTGCAGGTTTTGTTTCTCTTTACAGGTTTGTAAATAATTAATTAATTTTTGTTTCTCTTTACATGTTTGTAAATAACTATTTAATTTTTGTTTCTCTTTACAGGTTTGTAAATAACTAATTAACTTTAGTTTCTCTTTACAGGTTTGTAAATAACTAATTAATTTTTGTTTCTCTTTACAGGTTTGTAAATAACTAAATAATTTTTGTTTCTCTTTACAGGTTTGTAAATAACTATTAAATTTTTTTGCAGGTTTTTTCTCTTTACAGGTTTATAAATAACTAATTAATTTTTCTTTCTCTTTACAGGTTTGTAAATAACTAATTATCTTTTGTTTCTCTGTACAGGTTTGTAAATAACTATTTAATTTGTTTGCAGGTTTTGTTTCTCTTTACAGGTTTGTAAATAACTAATCAATTTTTGTTTCTCTTTACAGGTTTGTAAATAAATAATTAATTTTTGTTTCTCTGTACAGGTTTGTAAATAACTAATTATTTTTTGTTTCTCTGTACAGGTTTGTAAATAACTAATTAATTTTTGTTTCTCTTTACAGGTTTGTAAATAACTATTTAATTTTTGTTTCTCCTTACAGGTTTGTAAATAACTATTTAATTTGTTTGCAGGTTTTGTTTCTCTTTACAGGTTTGTAAATAACTAATTAATTTTTGTTTCTCTTTACAGGTTTGTAAATAACTATTTAATTTTTGTTTCTCTTTACAGGTTTGTAAATAACTATTTAATTTTTGTTTCTCTTTACAGGTTTGTAAATAACTAATTAATTTTTGTTTCTCTGTACAGGTTTGTAAATAACTAATTCATTTTTGTTTCTCTGTACAGGTTTGCAAACAACTAATTAATTTTTGTTTCTCTTTATAATTTTGTAAATAACTATTTAATTTGTGTTTCTCTTTACAGGTTTGTAAATAACTAGTCAATTTGTTTGCAGGTTTTGTTTCTCTTTACAGGTTTGTAAATAACTAACTAATTTTCGTTTCACTTTACAGGTTTGTAAATAACTATTTAATTTTTGTTTCTCTTTACAGGTTTGTAAATAACTTATTAATTTTTGTTTCTCTGTACAGGTTTGTAAATAACTAATTAAATTGTGTTTCTCTTAACAGGTTTGTAAATAACTATTGAATTTTTGTTTCTCTTTACAGGTTTGTTAATAACTATTTAATTTTTGTTTCTCTTTACAGGTTTGTAATTATATATTTAATTTGTTTGCAGGTTTTGTTTCTCTTTACAGGTTTGTAAATAACTATTTAATTTTTGTTTCTCTTTACAGGTTTGTAAATAACTAATTATTTTTGTTTCTCTGTACAGGTTTGTAAATAACTATTTAATTTTTGTTTCTCTTTACAGGTTTGTAAATAACTATTTAATTTTTGTTTCTCTTTACAGGTTTGTAAATAACTATTTAGTTTGTTTGCAGGATTTGTTTATCTTTACAGGTTTGTAAATAACTATTTAATTTTTGTTTCTCTTTACAGGTTTGTAAATAACTAATTATTTTTGTTTCTCTGTACAGGTTTGTAAATAACTAATTATTTTTTTTCTCTCTTTACAGGTTTGTAAATAACTATTTAATTTGTTTGCAGGTTTAGTTTCTCTTTACAGGTTGTCAATAACTATTTAATTTTTGTTTCTCTTTACAGGTTTGTAAATGACTAATTAATTTTTTTTTCTCTGTACAGGTTTGTAAATAACTATTTAATTTGTTTGCAGGTTTTGTTTCTCTTTACAGGTTTGTAAATAACTATTTAATTGTTGTTTCTCTTTACAGGTTTGTAAATAACTAATTATTTTTGTTTCTCTGTACAGGTTTGTAAATAACTAATTAATTTTTGTTTCTCTTTACAGGTTTGTAAATAACTATTTAATTTGTTTGCAGGTTTTGTTTCTCTTTACAGGTTTGTAAATAATTAATTAATTTTTGTTTCTCTTTACATGTTTGTAAATAACTATTTAATTTTTGTTTCTCTTTACAGGTTTGTAAATAACTAATTAATTTTAGTTTCTCTTTACAGGTTTGTAAATAAGTAACTAATTTTTGTTTCTCTTTACAGGTTTGTAAATAACTATTTAATTTTTGTTTCTCTTTACAGGTTTGTAAATAACTATTTAATTTTTGTTTCTCTTTTCAGGTTTGTAAATAACTAATTAATTTTTGTTTTTCTTAACAGGTTTGTAAATAACTATTTAATTTGTGTTTCTCTTTACAGGTTTGTAAATAACTTATTTATATTTTTAAGTTTTATTTGTAACCAGCTCTTTTAGAAGGCCGTGGATGGTCACTTCAAGGTGTGGTTACACTTAACTTTCACCAAAATACCAAAATTAATATTCCCGGATTTCCATCAATTAAATGTGCTTTTTTTCATAACACTTTTCTACCCATCAGATGCAACTGTATGTTGAGGAAGCGGCAATCAAATCCTCCATTGAAGATCATTTATGACAGCTGGGATAACATCATGTCAATGTTTGTATAAACCAAAATAATTTAGAACATCTTTTAAAGGTATGGTCATAGATTGTTTTTTTGTGGATGTTATGCTGATTTGTAGGCAAAATGTTAACTTTCGGTTAAAAAAAAAAAAAAAAGTTCACCGATTAACAAATAATTTACAGGGTTAACAGAAGGTAATGGTGAAAGACTTCTCTTGAAATATTAGTCCATGAAATGCTTTACTTTTTGAGAAAACAGTAAAACAATATAAATTCTCGATAGCGAGAATTACAGATTTATTTTAATATAATATGTCATGACATGGCGAAACGCGCAGAAACAAAGGTGGGTTTTCCCGCTATTTTCTCCCGACTCCGATGACCGATCGAGCCTAAATTTTCACAGGTTTGTTATTTTATATAGAAGTTGTGATAAACGAAGTGTGGGACTTGTACAATACCTTTTACCGAAAGTGTATAATGGCTTTAAAGGCAGTTGACACTATGTGTAATAATTGCTCAAAACAATTACTAGCATAAAAACTCACTTGGTAATGAGTAATGGGGAGAGGTTGATAGTGTAAAACATTGTGAGAAACGGCGCCCACTGAAGTGATGTAATTTTGGAGAAAGAAGTAATTTTCCACAAATTTGATTTCGAGATGTCAGATTTAGAATTTGAGGCCTCGAAATCAAGCATCTAAAAGCACACAATTTCGTGTGACAAGGGTGTTTTTTTCCGTTTAAGTCCGACAAATTTTTTTACAGGTTTGTTATTTTATGCACATGTTGAGACATACCAATTGAGAAGACTGGTCTTTGACAAATACCAATAGTGTCCACTGCCTTTAAAGTCACCTGAGAAAGTTTTAGCTGAATACAGTGCTTTGAATCCATCCACGTTAGGTGAAAGCGGGTGCCATTCGCATCTCTGGCGGCAGCATTCACAAACGGGCACCAGGGAAACCCTATAGAAGTCTGAGAAATGTTTCATGCATAAACCGTTTCTCAAATTAAATTGTTTGTGGTGAAAAGATATCAATACCATTTAACTTTAAAGGGAATCCTTTTTCAGAATAGCTTTTACTATGTATAAGCTGCAGTGCTTCTTTCTAAGTAACTTTTTATGATCATTAATGTTTGCAACAATCTATGACTCTACCTTTAATGTATTTTTTACTGAGCGCTTCCAAAAAGCATAGAGGACTTTACTAGAACTTACATGTAGTATACCTCAGTCTTGCCTTCCACGAGTAGAAAAGTTCATAGAGCTCCTTTTAGTAAGCAGATTTTCTGATTTATTTTGCTTACTATAGCAGGAAAATATGCTTTAAAGCAAGCGTACTTTACAGGGTACCTAGAAATTTGTTGAAAAATATAGCGCTTCTGCACCCCATAAAAGCGGCTGCCATATCCAAGGCCGAAAGTCATGGTACGCAGACACGCAAGATTTTTCCAGATTCCACAAGCGCGCTTGTGATAAAGAATTAATCTTCAAGCAAACTTGATGCATAGCTTAAAGTAGCGCAATTTGTGGAGTTAAAACAGCGCAATCAAACTGGTTTTGATACAGGCCATGCAATCAGAATCTTGTTGCTATGGATTGACCTATTGGTCTCAAGGTTTCAAATTTGCTTGAAGACAATAAATATGTTATATTTTGTAGTTATAAAAGTGCAAGAAAGACTGAAATAAATTTGTAATTTGTACTGACTTTATTTGTTCCACTGCAGTTCATCATTCTTCTACAGGTTTTACAAAGAGCCAAGATCGATCTTAAGATGTTTATCAATCTTAAATGCTAAGCAAAGTGGGATGTCTTAATACAAATCACTATGGTAATACCGACAACTCGTCCTAAAAGGCACTGGATTATAGACATGTTTGTAAATTGCCAAAGACAAGTATTTTAACTTGGTGTATCCCAACATATTCAAAAAATAAAAACCTGTGAAAATGTGGGCTTAATTGGTCGTTGAAGTTGCAAGAAAATAATGAAGAACAAAATGCCATTGTGTACTTTCGGATGTCTTTCTCAGATTCAAATATTTTAGTGAGAATTACCTCTTTCTCAAAAACTATGTTACTTCAGAGTTATTTCGCACAATGTTTTGTACTATCAAAAGCTCTGTGTTGGTCATTACCCAGTAAGTTTTAATGCTAATATATATTTTGAGTAATTACCAAACGAGTCCAGTGTCTTTAAGCATGTGTGCTTTGCTGTATTTCAATTTCCGTTTCATATTTACTGCGTTGGACAGTCTGACTATCTATTGTGAACTTTTTGAGGGGCACCAAGGCAAAAACTGGGGGCAGCAGAGGCCGTGGTCTCTGTGTAATTCCAGGCCTGTTGTTAAAAAGATTATCATTAAAAAAAAAAAAAAAAACATTTAGAAATTCTTAAAAGCTGTATATTAAAATTGCACTATTTTTAACTGTTTAGTAAAATCTACTCTGGGTAGTGGAATATAAAGGAAGACAAGTTCTCTCCCAGCAAGTAGACATAAATACATTGATACCTCGCCATATTTGCCGATATTGGAAAAAAACTACTTAAGTTTAGGAAACTGAGTCCTGGAATCGAATTTCCGTTCCGAGTTCTCCTAATAGATTCCCTTGTGTATAAGCGTTGTAAGCTCCCACAGCATTGATCCTACACACAAAAACCTTCGTCGCTCCTTTGCTCTCCGTCACGATTGAAGTCGCTGACTTTAATTTCTTCTGGATGCCACCGGTGACGTCATGCTCTAGGCAAGAGGTTGCTATGGCAGCAGTGATGCTGCCATCTTCAGTTACCGTGACAACAGGCAGTGTGCTAGAGTTTGGATCCGATGGTGGCATGTCGTAAATTCCGTCCACGTCGGCAAGAAAAATTACTCGTTTAGGGTTGAATTCTGAACATAGCGCCTGAAAATACAAGAATGTTGATGATAAAAATGTGATTTACATTTTGCAAGTCATAACTTTAAACTCATATTAATATGAACACCCAAACTGTTGGACTCTTTTTTTGGTGGTATGCCTGATCCCATTAAGAATCATAATCACTTTACTAGCGAAGTCCTGAATCCCACAGAGTTAATCAAAACATGATGTTAGGTTTTGATGACTTGCAGGGTGGTTTAGGGTCAGCATGTTCAAGTCAAGTGGAAAAGTGAGCAATTTTCTTTTTTAAAATACAGCAAATTTGGTTTTGGAAATCCTGTTTACAATTCGAGCTAAAGTTCTCTCCACTTGGCAAAATTTCCTTTTTCATGGTCAAATGTTTACCTCAATGATCGTATCCCCACTGAGTATTGTACAGCCTCTCTGTCTATCCAGTACACAGTCTCCATGCAGTACAGGGAGGTACCCTGCAGCCAATAGGTTCTGGATGGAAACAATGTCCGATTTCACCACTCGCCTGTCGTCTGTTTCCCATCCACCGCATGGCTTTAAGAAAGAACATAAAGACAACCGATGTCATTAGCCATTTTGAAATATAGTGGACACTATAGGAGTTTAGTTTGGGTGTTATACAGAAATTTACCCAACCCTAGTTAGTGTCATAGTATTGTGTCCACCATATCTCAAAATGGCTTATTGTTTTACCTAGCTTGATAAAAATTTCACAGGATGGATTACCCTTTACATAAAGCATGTAAGCACAAAAACTTGCTTAGCACAGAAAACTCTTACATGGAAAAATTAGGTTGCCAGCATAACTACAATACCATTACCATCGCTGTGGCTGGTACCCCACTCATTTCTTGCTTAGCAAAGAAATTTACTGAGCAGAATTGGGCCATGCTAAGCAGAAATACGCATAGTACTAGTCATTAGTTGTACATGTGAGATGGTAGTTTGGCTGGTAAGCATGATTTTGTGGTGCTTGGCAACTTTTGTGCTTTTAAGAAACTATGAAATTGGGCTCTGCTCAACATGATATGCCACAAAAGTCAAAAAAGAGTTTTGCAACCACTAAACCTTTTTGTACTTTTGTCACTGTCTTAAAATAGTAAAGTTTAATTCAATCTTTTTAAAACAGAAATGTTATTGTAATTTGTACTTGGGTCTCAGAATTCATCACTGCAATAACCTATCTTTCTGAAAGTTTGTATATACTCAGCGCCTTGAGTACCTTGTTTGGTAGATACGTGCGCTATATAAGACTTTGATATTATTATTCGATATTACTCACTGATACTCCAACTGCGTTGACACCGTGTGCATTCAGCTCCGTTACAATGATGTGATTTAACTATAAAAAAAAGTGGTCAAACAAAATCAAAAATCGCTTTAGAATTGAACTTCATCAGCAACTCGAATCATTCTTGTAATGTTTGCGGTAACACCATACTTGAAATATCTCTCTCTATGAGTTGTGGTAGTTCTGAAAAAACAAAACAATGGTATAACTTGACATTGCAATCAGTATGCTCCTAGAGTCTGCAAAAGAAAGCTGTGATTTGTTAAAACACTAACTTTTCAGAACCACCAGAATATTTATTTATAAATGGAGATTTGTATGGTGTTACCGCAAAGATTGTGTCACCGAGCCCATCATGTAAAGTTTTGAAACCAAATGATTTAAAACATCAGTTTCTCAAACATTACTTTTTTAAATCCTTCTTCAATATTCAATATGCTTCCTTTTTTTACTGTTTTCAAATAGTCACTTTACTGTAAAAAAATATTGACATAGATACCAATAACAAAGCATACTTTTGTAACAGATATTCTCGTTTTGCAAAAGCCTTCCTTGACTTTCCTGATCTGCTCATCATCCATGTTGCTATGGTAACCATCTGCCACACCATATTCCTTAGCCTGGAAATGGCCGAATGACCTGTCGGAAGAATTAGACAATTTAATTATTAACTACGTTTTCACAAATAAGGCCTTTGTTTGACCCAGTTACTGGGGCGCTGTACTCCTTTTTTTCGAAATTTGCCATCATCGATCGTACTGGCAATAATGACAAATTTCTTTAAAAAAGCAGCACAGTGCCCCAGTAACTGGGTCTAATAAGACCCAAATATTATGAAACAATGCCAAATGCCAACTTAGGGCATATATTTACAGTAGGCCCACAACTTCATTGTGATCAATAAAAGTGTGCAGGCCCTTGAGTTGAGTCCTTTAACTGACCTTTTATGAATATTCATGCTGACAACTCTTCTGATTGGCTACCAGTAACGGGACTCCAGGAGAGAACCCCATTTAAAACAAAAGCTCAAGTAAGTCTTGTTGTGGATATTAAAGGTTTTAATCCTTTTTAAGTTCACCCAAGCATGGGCAACGAAGCTTACATAAACCGTATGAACAGACAGAGTTTGGGGGTTTGCTGATCATCCTGATGGTTTTTTTTTTTTTTTCATTTGCTTCTTTTTTTGGGGAAAAGTATCTGTATGGCGCCACCACTTTTTCATTCGATATGAAATAATACAGTATCTAATTTATCTCATGAGATATCCCTTTTTGTAAAAATGAGTGAAAAAGTGGTGGCGCCATACGGAAAGTAATCCCTTTTGTGTTACTTTCATGTGAATGATGATGGTTGAATAAACGTAGTATACTCAAATGAGATATTCCTGTTGGCAAAAATTAGTGAATAAGTGTTGGCAGGATACAGAAAGTTCCGCTTTGCTTACCCAGCGCCATGAACCAAAATGCACGGTTTGTTTTGATGGCGTTCTTCAATGTTGTCGCTGTGTACCGCCGTCTGCTGCTGTTGTTGTAATTTTACTTTTAGAAACTCAGCAATCTTCCTGATTTCATCAAGTTTTTCCGTTTCTACGCGGTCTTTCACAGTGACGGCACTCCCACCAAGTTTTACAATACATTCCACTCGTAACTGAGGACAATTGCTCATTGTTTTTGCTGTAATTTCTAATTGTATTGCTCAAAATCAAAGGACAAAAGGCAGAGAGGTGTATCAACGTGTATTTGTTTTCATTCAGTGTCGACTCTTGAGGGCGCTGTCTAGACAGCTGATCTGAAATATTTATTTTTGTCAATTTGTTGACAACACATGTTGTCAACTGTCAAAAAAAAGTGCGACAGACATATTCAACACATTAAAAGTGATCGTGTTTCTTTTGATCGTTTATCAACTAGGATTTGTTCTATGGACATGCTGACAGTGGATACAATGTACACAACTCTGACACTAAAGAAAAACAACGGGCAACCTTCGACTGTTTTAATTTGATATCTTCGACTTCAGCCAGGAGTATATCATATGGGGCTACTTCACTTCACTTCCTGCCGAGCTAGACGCCCCGTTTTACAGAAATTTGAGCCAGCTGGAGCCATGGCGACGTACGTGACCAGCCATCAGGCAGGCAAGGAAAGTCATGATCTTCACAGTATTTCATGGAGTATGTCAGATCCAACATGGAACAGCAGAATGATCGACAATGGATGTGAGTACTGCAAATGCAATATTATTTTAAACAACTTAAAATCTCACTCGGATTTGCAGGACAAGTTCTGCCAATTCTTGTCATTGTCTGTTAATAGTGATAGTCAGTAACAAGTTAAACAACATATACTGTCACAGTCAGTGACCCATCATGCCCATAATACCCAAAAAAATTGAAACTGTGAAATTAATAAATTATATTCTCAACTGTCACTTTGAAAAACACAAAGTCAAAGGGTTACTCACTCACAGCTAAAAAATTTGTCCAAAAGGGATTTCTGGCAGAGTTTTTTCCTGACCAATTAAGTACTGACCCTTGATGATTGACATCATGTAGGATATCATGACATTCGACATGGAGGAAAACAATTCTGAACACCATGACCACGGCCCACTTCCATAAAGCTGAAAAGCAGAAAATACTGCTGACAAACTTCTTCTTTGCTAAACAAACATTGAGTGCGGCACCAGCCACAATCAATGGAACTTTTGACTGGTTACCTGCTAAGCAAAATTATTCGGTTCTGAGGTTAGCAAGTTTTTAAATTGTGCTTGCTTATTAAAGACAAGACATTGAAAATTTGAAGGTATTTATCCTCTCGTCAATTGACCCCCTTGTACCATTGGGACTAGGGCCATTTAAATCTATAAAGCTCTTAAAAATAAAATAAAAGCAGACGAATTCTGCTTAGCAAATTTCTTGGCTTAGCAAGAAAATATGTGGGTACCTGTCACCGCAAAAACTGTTTTGTTTTCTGCCAACTTAGCAAAAAATGTTGGGCTGAAACCCCATTTATAATCCAACCCAACCATGCATTGAGTTTCAAATACTTGGCTGTTAACTTGTTTTTGTTTCGCCCTGAATTTGTTTTCTTCAGTTTAGTAAATTTATTTTTTGCCCTTTTTTTTTGAGAAACACAATTTATTTTTCCTGGTTCAAGAAAAGAATTGTGTTTCTCAAAACAAAAAAATGAATTTCTTTGACAGTTCAATGGCTTGATGCAAAATGAATTGAGAATTTTATAAAGCATCCCAGTTAGATTGACTTTAAAATGATTTAAATGTTTAAAACTTTAAAATGTTACGATTATTCATGATCCATGTCATCAGTATTGGCATCCACTTCAAAAGTTTTAAATTAATTGATGCAAAAAAAGACATGTCAATCTAAACTGGGGATGTTTCAAAGGATTGAACACAAATAAATCTGCTTAAAGGATTGAACACAAATAAATATGCTTTTGCTTTAATTTTTATCCCCAAAAATCATTCTATTTAAAGAAAAGATTTTAATTTTGTTTGCTTTAAATACTAACTTATTTTAATTGATCACCAAAGAGGTTTTTTTTCAACTTTGTTAAATTTTTAATTGGGTTTCATTTTGAGAAACATATTTTTTCCCTTGGTTTTATAAAGTAGAATATTTTTTTGTCAGTTTGATGCTAAATAATACAGTTTGAGAATTCTCTAACAAACTTGAATGGTTAGCAATTTGTTATACACGATGCTCATTGCTTCATGCATTATTTTTGGTTTACTTTTCTTGTCTGCAGGTCTCACATGGGCAATTGGAATCTAATGAGATGTCTGCCCTGATGAGTAACACAACAATTCAGGTCGGAGAACATCAGTTGGGCAGGAACGTCTGGTTCTTACATGGACAGCAACACCTAACTGGAACCAAAGAACTAGGCAGCAACTTCTGATGCCTACATGGACATCCACACCATTCCTAACTGAACAGCAACTTCTGATTTTGAGATGGACAGCAACTTCCGATTTTGAGATGGACAGCAACATCTGATTCCTACATGGACAGCAATGAGATTCTTAAGCGGGCAGCAACTTCAAAGATTCATGGACAGCAACTTCCGATTCCTACTTGGACAGCAACGCATGATTCCTACATGGTCAGCAACGTCTTACTCCTACATGGACACATGGACAGTAACCGTCTGATTTTTACAAGGTGATCAACGCTTGATCCTACATGGAGAGCAACAACTGATTCATACATGGAGAGCCATATAATCTGATTCTCACATGGACATTTTATTGTACTGTGGAAAAGCTGATTTTTGTGACTAATGTAGCAAAGAGAAACTTAGTCAGTGAGAAGAGACTTTTGTGAGACCTTGGCTCCCTCAATCGTCACGAATTTTTATTATAAAAACGCCTGTGTTGCATGATATTGTGGGTTTTAAGTTGCATTCATAATAAAAGGCTTCAGGCCTGAAGTCTTTTATTATTTGTAAGTTTTTTTACCAACCATTATTTTGAGTAATCACACATAGTGGCTAGTGCCCTCTTGTTGCATGCATTAAGTTTGGGTGCTGTCAAATGCATAATAAAAAGCTTCAGATCTGAAGTCTTTTATTATTTTGTGAGTTTTTATGCCAACACTGTTTTGAGTAACAACCAGTAGTGGCCAGTGCCTTCTTGTTGCATGCAGTTGCACTAAATTGTTTGACCGAGAAATAATCTCTTTCTGCAAAAACATTACTACTCCCTTACGGTTCATAAAGTTTTACGCTTATCAAATATTTTGAGTAATAACCATAGTGTGCACTGTGATAATCAGGAAAAATATCCCTTATCAAGAAACGACTATTCTCGGCTTGATGGATAATTGAAACAACATTTAACTACCCAGTCAGTTTCCCTTGTGGTTTATATTGATAACATTTAATGTACTCAGATTTGAAAAGTCAAGTTTTATTTCATCATGTTGTTATTAAAGGCAGTTGACACTCTTGGTAATTACTCAAAATAATTATCAGCACAAAACCTTACTTGGTAGGGAGTAATTGGGAGAGGTTGATAGTAACAAACATTGTGAGAAACGGCTCCCTCAGAAGTGAAGTATTTTTCGAGAAAGAAGTAATTTTCATCGAATTTGATTTTGAGACCTCAGATTTAGAATTTGAGGTCTCGAAATCAAGCATCAAAAAGCACACAACTTTTTTCTTTCATTATTATCTCGCAACTTTGACGGCCAATTCAGCTCAAATTTTCACATGGTGTTATTTAATGCATGTGTTGAGATATACAAATTCTGAAGAGCCATGTCGTTAGTGTTGGCACAATTATTTCCACATCAGAATTTTAAAATTGATTAATAAGCAAACAAGTGACTTGTCAATATTTTACTGGTAAAAGTTTATTATATTAACAATGAATCAATAATTAACAATGAATCAATATTAAAATTTATAAATAATAAAACTATGAAGAATCTGAATCATTTTGTCTCTGGTTGACTTATTTTTGGTCAAATTTGTATTTATTTGTTAAACAAGATTTATTTCACTTCATTAAACGAAACAAAAATGTGCACATCAGGCAATCTTAGCTCATTCAAATTTTATTTAAAAAAGCGACAAACGTATTAAATTTTATATTAAAACAAAACCGACAAACAAGTTTATGTTTCCTCGTGGCCGAGTAAGCTATTGATTGGTAGTCTTGATTCAAGACAATACTCTTGAGAGAGCGCCCTCTTGTGGCAATATTAATTGTTTGCGGCACTATTAACAACAGATTAATTGTTATCGTCACAAGAGGGCGCTCTCTCGACGACTGATCCAGAGACTAATCGCTACTGTGTATATATACGCGTATAATGCATGTGCGCATCAACACTTCGTTCTAATGTTTATCACCTCAAAAATTTTTTTTCCAACCCGGAAGACGCCATAGCCTAGCGGATAAGGAGACGGCTTCGGAGGACTACACTGGAGACATCTGTGCGGGTTCGAGCCCCGGCCAGGACACCACCACCATGGAGACACCAGAGGAACGCCCACGGACCCCGGACCACGACGAGGAGGCAACAAGGCGGAGATACACCAGGGGGAGGCGTGGACCCGGAGAGAGAGAGAGGGGGGAGAGGTGGACCGGGTAGGAAGGAAAGTGGAGACGAGATTTTTTTTTTAATTAATTTTTATTTAATTTTAATTAAAAAAAAAAAAAAAAAAGTAAAAATTAACGGTGAATGGTTTTCTTAAAATCGCCTGAAACGCACGCTCGTTAATTTTTTTCATTTTCCATTAAAAAAAATCCAAAATTGTAAAAACTTGCAAAAATCACCATTAATTTTTTTTTTTGGTAATTCATTTTCTTAAAATCGCCTGAAACGCATGCTCGTTAATTTTTTTTGAAATCAAAATTTTTTGGGGAAAAAAACCATAAAAATCACTGAAAATTACAAAAATTGAGAGTCAAAACCTTCATTACACCCCCTAAACAGTGCGGAATAGTGTCCTATTAACATTCTACATGCAATGCGCATTCTGGTGACAAACAAACTTACAGAAAAGTCTCTTTTTAATAAATAATTGCTTAAAATTACTCTCAAACGGCACTTAGCGAAAGTTGTAATATTATTATAAGTGCTATAGAACTGTTTACAATTTAATTGCACAGAAACACGGAGGTAAACACACGTTTGTGAATTCTGGGAACCTTCAAACTTCTTATTTTAAGTATTTCAAAGTATGTCTGCTCAGCTTAGCTGTGAATTCCGAAGCTGGCATACATTAAAAGCTGTTTAAAAGGGGCCTTTACACACATAACCTTGATAACTTATCAGCTAAGTGTATACCTATATACATGTATAGGAGAAATCAAACAAGTGTGTGAAGAAATTAGTCTGGCACCTAAAAAAAGAATATGTGTTGTATTAGCACTGAGAGACTAGGAGCCAGACTTCAAAAGATGTGACAAAAATTGTATGGAAGCTTAGAAGGACCATCTGCATTGCCAAGTTTCCAAGTTAAACACATCAAAAAAATCATACAAAAATATGATAACTATTTATTTTTGGGTTCTGATGGATTTGCGGTATCTGGCTTTCAATATAAAGTGGTGGAAAGATACTGTACAGTACTTTCAGTAATAAGCATAAAACTTTATTGCAATGCAGATGTTCACTCTAAGTTTCCATACATTTGGATTCCGTTAAAACTAAGAGCCCTACTCGGTTCGTACAATGTTTTGGAGATGAATATCATCACGTGTGATACAAATGCATCAAATTTACCACATATAAATATCAAACTAAGTATTTAAAACATGTTTCAAACTCTGACATCTGTGTAAAGTTATGTTTTAAAACTGTACATGTTAGCATATACGCACAACAAGATTGCATGATTGTACACTACACTGCTTTGGTATTCAGTAAAAACTGTAGTCGTAGCTAGAAGCCCTTTGATTTCTGCATTTCACTACCCATTCTTCAGGCCTGATGCTTCATTCTTGTAAGGGCAAGGCAGCAATTCTCAGTACAACGCAAGATTGTGAGGGAAATTTGAATTAGTACAAGAACCTTCAATGGGCACCAAGGCAATGACTAAGACCGTATGCATAGAGGCAATTGCTGCGTAACTTGTCTCCGCAAAGTATCAGGCCTGATGACTCAAAGGAGTTACAAAATGTACACAACTATATTCAGCAAAGCTTTCACTCCATAACAAAAACAGCCTCATAGGGCTGTACGTGGTAAAGATCTGTTCACGAAGTACACTTTTGCTTTGAATTAAATTCATAGCTTTTGAAATAAATAACAACTTTGTTTCAGTTGTAAACATCAAACAACTTTTGTCTGAGTGGTTTATAAGAGTCCATGTAAACAGATCTTTTTACAATAAATAAAACTCACTGCGTGAGACGTACCTTAACATCTTAGTATTGAATGAATCACAAAGTTGAACTGAATTAGCTTGAGACGCTGAGATGATGAGGCAGCATCTCACGACTCTCGTCAGTCAAGCTGGCGTATCTTTCATACCAAGGCTTGTCATCATCTTGAGTGTTCTATAAACAAAACATTCAAAGGACAAAATTAATGCATGAAATATATGCCAAGAGGAAAACAGTTGCATATTGTATGACGTGTGTAATTCAGTTCATAGAAGGGGCTAATGATTGATGGTGGATACAGATTGGCAGAAAAGTGTCGTACATCCCAAGGGGTGATCATACTGGGGACAGGTCAAGAACAGCAGACAAGTTTTGTGCATCTTTGGCGTTGATACATATTGAAGTCGAAAGGGTAATAGTATTGGAGATGGGTCTAGATTAACGGACAAGTTGTGTGCAAAGAAGTACAAGGGGCAATATAGTATTGGGGACAGGCCTACAATCCCGGCCTAATTGCTTGGGCCACCCATTCCTATAACGTTACATAAAACCATTCCCTTTACACTTCCCACTGACATTAATCATTCTCTCCTCCGTCCCCCATCCCCCGTTCCCTTGCTCAATGTTGACTGTAACGCAGAAGACTGTAATGCAGAAGACCATGAATCAGAACCAACATTGAAAGGGGGCGGGGGGGCCCAACGAGATATGGCCGGGATTGTAGAATAGGGGGTGCAAGTGGATGTTGTTCCTTTTTGGCATTGATGCAGATTTGAAGCACAACGGGTCAACAAATATTCTTGGATGGGTCCAAATTGGCAGTATTTATAGTTGAAAAATTTACATCATTGTACCTTAATATCCAAGTATTGAGTAACTAGCCGAGTTGAACTGAAGTAGCTTGGGGCATGCAGTGAGGAGATGATGTACTTGAATTCATGATGATGCTGGGGCTCTCTTCAGGCAAGCTGGCCCATCTTTCATATCAGGGCTCGCCATCACCTTGAGTGTTCTAGAAACAGAAATTAAAAGAATCAATAATTGCATGACTTACATTTTAGTTAAGAACGAAAACTAATCACATGTTTAAAGGTCAATAACCGTGAGGAGAGGAATATGGGCAGTCCCCCCCCCCCCACGCCCCATAGAAACTTTGCCCACTTCCTCCCCCTTTCCCCCATTGATGAAATCATAAAAGGCAAATCCTTAGATGCACATAAATTCGTGTGTCCCCCCCCCCCCCCCAATCAAAAAAAGGTTTTACTTGGTATTAAAGTATATGAAGATAGGGGATTGGGGGAGGGGGGTTAAAGGCAGTGGACACTATTGGTAATTACTCAAAATATTTATTCGCATAAAACCTTACTTGGTAACAAGTAATGAGGAGATGTTGATAGTATAAAGCACTGTGAGAAACGGCTCCCTCTGAAGTAACGTAGTTTTCAAGAAAGAAGTAATTTTCCACAAATTTGATTTCGAGACCTCAGAGTTAGATGAGGTTTCGAAATCAACTTGCATCTGAAAGCACACAACTTCGAGTGACACGGTTGTTTTTTCTTTCATTATTATCTCGCAACTTCAACGACCAATTGAGCTCAAATTTTCACAGGTTTATTATTTTATGTATGTTGAGATACACCAAGTGAGAAGACTGGTCTTTGACAATTACCAATAGTGTCCACTGTCTTTAAGAATGGCAACAGTGGGGTGATGTTTGGAGACACATTGTTGGGAGGAAGTCTCGAAAAGGGAGACAAGTGGGTCCATTTTTGAGAGAGATTTGAGGTGAAGAAAAGGTAATTAGGGGCTGGTCCTGAATTGCAGCAATATGGGGTGAATTTGGTATTGATGTATATTTTGAAGTATAAGGGGTAAAACGTCGGGGGCAGGTCCTGAATGGCAGAAAAGTGGGGTGCATAAGGTACTGATTTGAAGTAGAAGGGGTACACATTTGTGGGTGGGTCTAGAATGGCAGAAAAGTGGGGTGCAATTGGGATTGATTTATAGTTTAAGTAAAAGGGGTAACATGTTCAGCGCGGGTCCTGAATGGCAGAAAAGTGGGGTGCAATTGGTATTTATAGGTCAAGTAAAAGGGGTCAATCGTTGGGAGCGGGTTCTGAATGCCAGAAAAGTGGGGTGCATATGGGATTGATTTATTTTAAGTAAAAGAGGTAAAATGTTGGGGCGGGTCTAGAATGGCAGAAAAGTGGGGTGTAATTGGGGTTGATACAGATTTAAAGGGGTAAAATGTTGAGGGCGTGTCTGGAATAGCAGAAAAGTGGGGTGCATTTGGGATTGATGCAAATTTGAAGTAGAAGGGGTAAAATGTTGGGGGCGGGTCTAGCTTGGCAGAAAGGTGGGGTGTATTGGGGATTGATACAGATTTAAAGGGGTAAAATGTTGAGGGCGTGTCTGGGAATAGCAGAAAAGTGGGGTGCATTTGGGATTGATACAGATTTTAAGTGAAAGGGGTAAAATGTTGGGGGTTGGTCTAGAATGGCAGAAAAGTGGGGTGCATTTGGGATTGATGCAGATTTTAAGTGAAAGGGGTAAAATGTTGGGGGTTGGTCTAGAATGGCAGAAAAGTGGGGTGCATTTGGGATTGATGCAGATTTGAAGTGAAATTAAAGGGGTAAAATGTTGGGGGTTGGTCCTGAATGGCAGAAAAGTGGGATGCATCTGGGATAGAAACACATTTGAAATAAAAGGGGAAATATTGGGGGCGGGTCTAGAATATCATAGAAGTGGGGTTCATTTGGGATTGGTTGATATTTGAAAAGGGGTAAAATGGTGGGGGTTGGTCTAGAATGGCAGAAAAGTGGGGTGCATTTTGAATTGATACAGATTTGAAGTACAAGGGGTAAAATTTTGGGGTTGGTTTAATAGAATAGCAGCAAAGTGGTTTGCGTTTGGGATTGAGATTTGAAATAAAAAGGGTAAAATATACGGAGTGGGTTTAGAATAGCAGAAAAAGGGGGCGCGTTTAGAATTGATACAGACACAGATTTAAAATAAAAGGGGTAAAATATTGAGGGCGGGTCTAGATTAGCTGAAAAGTGGGATGCGTTTAGGATTAATACAGATGTGAAATAAAAGGGGTAAAATGTTGGGGGCGGGTCTAGATTAGCAGAAAAGTGGGGTCCATTTTTTAGGATTGATACAGATTTGAAATAAAAGGGGTAAAATGTTGGGGGCGGGTCTAGATTAGCAGAAAAGTGGGGTCCATTTTTTAGGATTGATACAGATTTGAAATAAAATGGGTAAAATGTTGGGGGCGGGTCTTAGCAGAAAAAGGGGGTAAAGTTAGTATTGATACAGATTTGAAGTAAATTTAGTGGGTAAAATGTTGGGGTTGGGTCTAGAATAGAAGAAAAGGGGGGTGCGTTTGGGATTGATACAGATTTGAAGGAAAATGGGTAAAATTTTGGGGGCGGGTCTAGAATGTCATAGAAGTGGGTTCATTTGGGAATTTGGGATTGGGATTGATACAGATTTTAAGTAAAAGGGGTAAATTTTGGGGGTTGGTTTAGAGTAGCAGAAAAGTGGGGTGCGTTTAGGATTGATACAGATTTGAAATAAAAGGGGTAAAATGTTGGGGCGAGTCTAGAATAGCAGAAAAGTGGGCTGCGTTTGGGATTGAGATTTGAAATAAAAGGGGTAAATTTTTGGGGCGAGTCTTTAGCAGACAAATGGGGTGCATTTAAGATTGATACAGATTTAAAATAAAAGGAGTAAAATGTTGGGGGCAGGATAATGTATGATGGGGTGGGTCTAGAATAGCAGAAAAGTGGGGTGCATTTGGGATTAATAAAGAATTGAAATGAAAAGGGTAAAATGTGGGGGTGGGTCTAGAATAGTAAAAAAGTGGGGTGCATTTGGGATTAATACAGATGTGAAAAATAGGGGGTAAAATGTTGGAGGTTGGTCTACAATGCAGAAAAGTGGGTTGCATTTGGGATTGATACAGATTTTAAATAAAAAGGGTAAAATACTGGGGGCAGGGAAATGTTGGGGTGGGTCTAGAACAGCAGAAAAGTGGGGTACGTTTGGGATTGAGATTTGAAATAAAAGGGGTAACATTTTTGGAGCGGATCTGGAATAGCAGACAAGTGGGGTACATTTAAAATTGATGCAGATTTGAAATAAAAGGGGTAAAATGTTGGGGGGGGTGGCAGGGAAATTTTGGGGGTTGGTCTAGAATAGCAGAAAAGTGGGGTGCATATGGGATTGATTTATTTTAAGTAAAGGTAAAATGTTGAGGTGGGTTGTTGAATGGCAGAAAAGTGGGATGCATTTGGGATTGATACAGATTTAAAATAAAAGGGGTAAAATGTTGGGGCAGACCTAAAATAGCAGAAAAGTGGGGTGCATTTAGGATTGATACAGTTTTAAAGAAAAGTCTGTAAAATGTTGGGGGTACGTGTAGAATGGCAGAAAAGTGGGATGCATTTGGGATCGATACAGATTTGAAATAAAAGGGGTAAAATGTTGGGGGGGCAGGAAAATGTTGGGGGGGGGGGCAGGTCTAGAATAGTAGACAAGTGGGGTACATTTAAAATTGATGCAGATTTGAAATAACAGGGGTAAAATGTTGGGGGGGCAGGAAAATGTTGGGGGGGGGGCGAGTCTAGAATAGCAGAAAAGTCGGGTGCATTTAAGATTGATGCAGATTTAAAATAAAGGGGGTAAAAATTTTGGGGCGGGTCTGGAATAGCAGACAAGGGGTGCATTTAAGATTGATGCAGATTTGAAATAAAAGGGGTAAAATGTTGGGGGTGGCAGAAAAATGTTGGGGGTTGGTCTAGAATGGCAGAAAAGTGGGATGCATTTGGGATCGATACAGATTTAAAATAAAAGGGGTAAAATGTTTGGGGCGGGTCTAGATGAGCAGAAAAGTGGGGTGCGTTTAGGATTGATACAGATTTAAAGAAAAGTGGGTATATGGGGAAAATGTTGGGGGCGGGTCTAGAATGTCATAGAAGTGGGGTTCATATTGGATTTATTCCGATTTGAAGTAAAAGGGGTAACAACTTGTGGGGCGGATCTAGAATTTCTGAAAAGTGGGTTGCCTTTGACAGAATTCCTACTTCTAAGTACTTTCTAACATCCCGAAGGAAATAATGATTGAATATTAAACGTGAATGAATTTTATTATTGATTGGACAATGCCTAGACCTAGTTGCCTTATTCTTGACTCCTAAAGAGACGTCTCGCCAGTCCCCGTTACTGCAACGGAGAGGTTCAAATTCAACCACTGCCCAATTTCTATCAGATAGTGCCGCTTAACAACGAGCACATTCTCATGCTAACTATAGCAGAAAAATGTGCTGAAGCATTAACAAGCGTATTTCAAAGGGTGGCAAAGAAAAGAAGGCGGCAATTCTTGTGTGTACTGATTTATGTCACGTCGATCATTTTCAATTTCATACTTATTAACTTTATTACAGAACTTAGTAAGCACTGGAAGGTTGTCATACCTTTTTTGCATGCTCATACAGTTAGCAGGGCTTTGCACAGTAAGCATGAAATCTGCCGTTCAGTAGCTCTATGAAATTTGCCCTGTCTAGGCTAGCGTCATGTCGTAGAACGGTGCAAGACACATGGCATTACACTACACGTAAATAAACACAAACTACGACTCGACTGTGTATACGGATAGCTGACAAACGCAACAGAACAGTAACACAAAACCCGGAAAATTTGCAACTTGTTACACTAGTATACCCCCAAAATTTACCCTTACAATATGGACTAACTTACCCATCATTGGTGAACGAAAGATGGAGCATTATGGTGGTCTTGGAGGAGACAAAACAGCAAAAAGAGGTTGTTAGATAGACGTCCCATCCTGTCAGACGTCAAACCTCCCTCCATTGTTTAGAAACTGCCTCAGATTGGACTATGGAGGGCGCACTTCATAAACAAATCCACGTGCTTATTTTTACCGGAAGATATTTCACAACATCGGCTTTTCGACACAGTTGGGGGTAATTGAGGGAGAGTAACAAGTTCGCTGCAGAGAGGGGAAGCATATAATTTTTAGGAGTGATTTCATGGCCTTTATACTAATCAGACAAAAAATAAAAATGGACACCAACATTTATCAATTCGCCTTCATGACGCCTTCATGTTCAATTTTCAATAAACATTTATTTCCAGCATTATCTTTTTGCGTCTATGCCTGTTCATAGCCTGCCACAATTAGAGAATGTGATCCAAGTCCATTTTTGCAGAAAAACCTCATAATTATCATTTTATTTTGAATATTTAACCCAAATGTCTTCTTGAAATGAGATTGTGAGAAACAGAGATGAAGGTTGCTATCTGCAAAGACGAGAACCGCAGAGACATCTTACCTATTGCCATTATACAATTATAAGTTTTATTTAGTGCTTTCTATAGCTATGACAGCCCAGCCCCTCCACCCCCCCACCCAAAAAAAAAAAAAAAAAATCATCCAAAATGAACCCCACTTTTCTACTATTCAGGACCCGCCCACACATTTGTACCCCTTTTACTTCAAATAATATAAAACAATTCCATTATGTACCCATCTTTCTGCCGTTCAGGACCCGCCTCCAACATTTTATCCCTTTTACTTCAACTATGCACCCCACCTACTCTAGAATCCCCTCGAACATTTAACCCGTTTTATTCTAAATCTGTGCCAATCCCAAATGCACCCCACTGTTCTGCCATTCAAGACCCGCCCAAACATTTTACCCCTTTGAATTACTTCAAATCTGTTCCAATCCAAATGCACCCCCTTGTTCTGCCATTCAGGACCCGCCCCAAACATTTTACCCCTTAATTGAATTACATCAAATCTGTTTCAATCCAAATGCACCCCACTTGTCTGACATTCAGGACCTGCCCCATATCTTACCTCTTTTACTTCAAATATAAGTCAATCTCAAATGCACCCCACTTTTCTGCTATTCTAGAACCCCCTCCAACATTTTACCCCTTTGAATTCAAATAATAAATCAGTTGCAAATGCATCCCAATTTTATGCCATTCAGGACCCACCCCATTAACTTCAAATATAAATCCATCCAAAATGCACCCCACTTTTCTGCTATTCTAGACACGCCCCAACATTTTACCCTTTTAATTAAAAAAAATCAACCCCAAAAGCACTCCACTTTTTTGCTATTCAGGACCCACCCCCAACATTTTACCCCTTTAACTTCAAATCGGTATCAATCCCAAATGCACCCCAATTTTTCGCCATTCTTGATCCGCCCCAACATTTTAAAACAGATTTAAAGTCAAAGGGGTATAGCGCTGGAATGGAATGGAATAACAGACAAGTTTCACTAATTTTTCCCAATGCCACTTTAAGGCTTTCTTACAGACTGTCTTTTTAAAAAAATAATGTGGAGAGAAAAACTTAATCAAACACGATGTAAACAAGACTTTTATATTGAACAATTGTTCTTGTAGATTATTTAATGTGATAAAAACATTATTCTTTCATGTGTCTTTACTTCAATTATTTCACTGTTAAGTTGTTTTTAATCATTTTGTAAACTACTCTCCGACAACAACATTGACATTTCTTAGTTTGTCTGGTAGTACCCAAAAGTCTTTAGCGCGCAACAAAATAATATAAAAAATTAAATAAAAAGAAAGTCCTTAAGCTGTGGTGGCCCTGAAGAGACATCGCAAGTCATAAATATAATATGCGCATTTGTGATGTTGCCTACATTTGCCGTCATAATGTAACATCATTATGCAATACCTGCACAAGATGATAGAAAACCTCGCAAATAATGTGCACAAAATTGTATTTGAGATTTGCAAAGTCCCTTCAACGCCACCGTTTTGATATGTACATCGGTAAAGAATCGCATGATTTTGTATCAATTTTTTTAAAGGATTTGGGTACAAAATACAATGTCCACAGATTTACATTAAACTTACACCATTTAAAGATAATGATAGTAGAAAGCATTCCTTAAAATATTACTTGCTGAGGTGCTGTATTTTTTTGAGAAATGAACATTTTCACGAAAAAAAGTATTATATGCTGAAGTTCTCCTAAGACGAAAATTATTTTTTTGACTTGTTTGACTCATTTCTCAAAAACTACAGCACCTCAGCAACTAATATTTTAAGGGAAGCTTTCTGCCATCAAACTGTGTGAGTTTGATGTAATTCTGTGGACATTGTGTTTTGTGTTCTACAAAAAACACCAAGACCCTTTAAATTGAAATATATTCCGCTTACTTATACATAAATTAGGCTGGCTTCTCAATAGGCAAGCTCGGTGGACTCCTTGAAGTTAAAGGGGCTGTGTCATCTTGATCAAAACCAGTCTGTGTCTGTAATAATTAAATCCATTCCAGTTACTGCATGCATGCTCTCCATAGATATGAAGGGATGCGTGCACGTGCAGTAACTGTCTTAGAGTTCATACTTATAGCTACAGGCCTGCTTTAAAGGCAGTGGACACTATTGGGAATTACTCAAAATAATTATTAGCATTAAACCTTGCTTGGTAACGAGTAATTGTCAGAGGTTGGTAGTATAAAACATTGTGAGAAACGGCTCCCTCTGAAGCAATGTAGTTTTCGAGAAAGAAGTAATTTTCCATGAATTTGATTTCGAGACCTCAGATTTAGAATTTGAGGTGTCGAAATCAACCATCTAAAAGCACACAACTTCGTGTGACAAGGGTGTTTTTTTCTTTCATTATTATCTCGCAACTTCGACGACCAATTGAGCTCAAATTTTCACAGGTTTGTTATTGTACATGTATGCATATGTTTAGATAAACCAAGTGAAAAGACTGGTCTTTGACAATTACCAATAATGACACAGCCCCTTTATCATACAATTGCTAAGCACAGAAGTAAATTGCTTATCAACAAATAAAATCTTTGTTATTTTTAAAAGAAATAATGACTACATATGACATCTGTTTCTGTTGCAATGGCTGAAGTTAGTGAGACAAACCAAAAATCTGTTGACATTTGAAGTAACTTATATAAAGCATTACACAATCAATATTATATACATAATTTATGGTAATTTATGCAAATCCTCACATGATTATTCATACATGTTTGCAACTTTTTTGTATAAGGAAAGTAACATTACTCCACACATGACACGAGTACAAGAATTACACAAAGCAAAGATATCTTCTTTTGACAATGCCAAAGAAAAAAAAAACGAACCCCCCCCCCCATTCCCCCCGAACAAACACCCTTAAACTGTCTCTAGATACACATCTTCTAAGAGTAAACATATCTAAATTTATTTCCTTAAACTGTTTTAAAAAGTCAAGTCACCTTTTGAGACCATTTTTTACTTCTGGGGCGATTGTTGTTGTTTACTAATTTGATTGTGTAAACATTGGTGGGAGATGAAAACTTAAACTAACTCTGCGCCTACAATTTGTGTCCAGGGCTACGTTAAATGGTTTTTGGTTACAGCAGGATTTGATAAAACCACTCTCTTCTTGAGGCTTCTTGTGGCTTATTGTGGCTTAGTGTAATATTTAAGCAATCTTCACTACAACATTTCCTTGCTAAACCATCACAAAATGAAGGCCATAAACTGTAGTGCTAAACCCCTGAGGTTAGGCATTTGGAAAAACATTAAGTAGAAAATAATGCATTTTTCATAATCAAAACAATGTTACGTAGAATTTAATTTGTTCTAAATTCATAGATTATCTAGATAGACAGATCACTCTGTATGAGAACTAAGCTTTAATTTGCTCTTCAGAAATAAAACCACCCAAACCCAAAACCCCCCCTAGATTCTGTATTTTCCCTTTGAAGTATTTGGCACATTTACTTGCAAGTATAAATAGATTGTAGGATGATCTTAAACTCTGTGGGTAGATCTCATAGAGTTATATATATAAGAACTAGAGGGTGCACTGGCCTACATACGCGACCCGAAATGCGCGCAGGCGGCCATTTTGTAAGTTGACAAAACCGGCATCGCACAGCGTGTGTTTGTGCGGCCATTTTTTTAGTTGACAAAACAGCATATCGCGTAGCGTTCAATAAACACAAACTCAAACGTGTACTTCATATTCAAGGCGCGTGCAGAATGGCGCGCGGGTCTCCTTGCGGTCCCGTCGCGTTTGTGCAAGAAGCATCACCAGTACGCCTTCTAGTTCTTATATATAACTCTATGGTAGACCTTCACCAGTTGAAGGCCATCTTTGTTGAGCTGTACGCATGTGTGACTGCGGCTCACTTTACCAGAACGGACACTGCGCTTGCAAGTATAAATAGATTATAGGATGATCTTAAACTCTGTGGGTATAGATCTTCACCAATTGGAAGCCATCTTTGTTGAGCTTTACGCATGTGTGCCTGCAGCTCACTTTACCAGAACGGGCACCTGCACAAAGAACCACAAGAACAAATGTTAGCGAAACAATAATGGCAATCAGAATAAGGTGTATTGGAATACAATTAATTAAAGGCACTTATGGTAATTATTCAAAATATATTACCATAAAACATACTTGGTAACGAGCAATAGAGAGCTGTTGAAAGTATAAAGCATTGTGAAAAACGGCTCCCCCTGAAGTATCGTAGTTTTGTTTAAGAAAGAGGTAATTTCTCAATTGAACATTTGAATCTGTGAAAGACTTCAGGCCTGAAGCCTCTCTCAGGCATCTGAAAGCACACAAATTTGCGCAACAAGGGTGTTTTTTGGGGGGATTATTTTCTTGCAACTGCGAAGACCACTTGAGCCCAAATTTGCACAGATTTGTAATTTGATGCATTTATTGAGATACACCACGTGAGAATACCGGTCTTTGACAATTACCAAAGGTGTCCAGTGCCTTTAATTCTATCCAAGTGAGGCTAAATGGTCAGACTGGCGTCATGTTGTGTATGACAACCAGTCCCCAGTCAGCACTTGCAAACATCCCATACACAGACTATAGCGACAACGGTCAAGGTTTCAGCCTTGAGTGGAGCCTACAATGACCTCTGACCTATGGAGCTACAATGTATACATACCATCCAATGTAGCACTGGCAGAGGTTTTCATGGGATGTAGCCTGCTGTATCAGCAGCTCAACTTGCTTAGCGACGTCCACAGAATCCTTCTGAGCGAAGTCACAACCTGGGGGAATCAAAACAAAATTAGCAAGAAACCATTTACGGTTAGCATAAAACCATTTACACATGTACTGTAAGCATAAAACCATTTACTGTAAACAATTTTGAAATGTCAACTACAAAGGCTAGTGGTAAAAACAGGAACAACTTGTTGGGGAGCGGGGGCATGAATATTTTGCTAAAAGAAAAAAAATGGAAGAGAGAAAAAAACAAAAAAAAACTACATGTACGTACCTGTGAGTTTGTCTCGAACTCTGTTGATAATACTGATGGCTTTCTTGTTAAGAGCCTCCGGTTGAACAGCGCCCTCAATGTCTAGTTGAGAAAGTATAATGTATACATTGTATTAATCATATTATTATTATATATTTCTGGTAATCCAGTCCTAGTACACAGGACCTATAGATTAAAACAATTATGGTAAAGTATCTCGTTGGGCCATGTGGTCCGCCGAAGGCGATATGGCAGCAGCCGATGAAGATGGGATGCCAGACGGATGCCACCGTTCGGTGGGCAGACCAAAGATGCACTGAGTGGACAACATCCATCTGCGCCTTAAACACCCAGCAGGGTCGATATGTGCGCAATACAAGTCTTTATTAATATTATTATTATTATTATTACTATTATTATTATTATCCATGATTGGTCAGGTTGTGATACCACCGAACAAAAAGCAGCAGCACTGGAGAGATGGGCTGTGATGGGAGCAACCAGTGATTCAAGCAGGGTAAAACACGAGGGGACCACAGGCAAATACCTACATGCACATGTATGTCTAATAGAGAGAGATCCTGCTCAAGGACACTTGAACCCACACCCAGCAGATCAGAAACACCAGAGCTTGTGTCTGATAACAAAAATGAGGGCGTAAATCTCACTTTCCAGGGAGCATTTCTCAATTCATGAAAAGTAAGCTATTGCACTCAGCAGTGAAATTAATGTTCTCGGTAACATGAGGTGAAAATATCTGATGAAGAAAAAATGTTCTGCTTGAACTTTGACCTTACCAGATGATTGCAACGACCCGGCCTCGCCCGCCTTCTTCTGTTTGGGTGTGTCTATATTCACATCGTCAAGGAGATCTAAAATGCATGAATCGGGAAAAGCAAGCTTGTGCAATAATGAATGACTAAAAATAGAACAAAGGAATGTAGGGTTTCTGATTGGCCAATCCTCTGAATGTGCTGACCAATCACAGCTTTGGATTCATGCCTTAAAGTCCCAGAAAAAACTTGATATGTTTTTAGCCTTTGAGAAAGACTCTGCTAGGGTTGAAGCGTCAGGTCATTAACTATTTGTTTGCTTTTATACCACAGGTCCTTTTGGTTAGTTAGCAGTTTTCAAAAGCTAATAGCTCATGTAAAAATCCTGCTCAAAACGGTAACCAAGTTTCAGCTGCTTCTAGTCATTGATTTTGACAAACTATTCTTTTTATTTATTTAGTGAATCAATCAGAACAATGGATGCAGAGCGATGGATGTTATGCAACAGCTCTGAAGTGAAATATGAAAAAGTGGGCATCTAGTAAAAAACACAATGTTTGTTGAACATGAAAGCATGAAAAGGATGCAGAAAACATTCATCTGATTACTTAATAATCGGTGAAATATCAAAATAACACCAGGTACATGTAGCCTTCTTGGCAGAAAGTTTGTACGACTACCAATGGGAACATTTAGGGACACTAGATGGCAGCAGGCTTGCTAGGTAACTCTTAGTCATGTCGGAATTGATGAAGGCGATGCCCAGGGGGCAAGGAGGCAATACCCAAAGGGCAAGGATGCAATGTCCAGGGGGCAAGGCCCAGGACCAAGGAGGCAATGTCCAGGGGGGCATGGAAGCAATACCCTGGGGGATGGGGGTGCAATGTCAAGAACCAAGGAGTCAATGCCAAGGGGTCAGGGGCAATGCCCAGACCCAGGGGCAATGCCCAGACCCAGGGGCAAGACGGCATTGCTCAGGGGCACCGAGGCAATTCATACCGACACTCACCTGCATTATTCTGACTTGATGAGAAGGAATCTGATCGTGCCTTGGAGCGCTTGGCTTTCGGAGCAGCTGTAATAAAAGTAGAATACACGATTAACTCAGGAATATTTCAAGTACATTTAGAAGTACATTTAAACTTGGAGTGTTTGTGGTAGAAATTGGATACAGCTGGCTTTTTGTTCTTCATCTCAGCAAAGAAAAAGTGTATGGGTGAGAACAGCAGAAAGCCTGGATTCACACTCAATGTTGTGGGACATCACATACATCTGTACACCCCAAATCTCCCCCATCAATGAGTGATGCTAGTCTATCTTTCAAGCCGTTATTCACCCACTTCCAACCACTTTATCATCATAATACCAAAACTTACATAGCACCTTTAAGACATGCTCTAGGGTGCTGAATAAGAGGCACTAGTCAAAAACAAAGCAGGTACAATTGGAGACTTTTAGACAATCCTTTTTCACAGTACTGTGTGTGCTCAGACCTACATATGTACACTCGCAATACTGAGCATACGCACGCACGCTCAGAGCAAAAAAAAAGGATCGTTATGTCTGCTGCCGCCAGCATTTCAAAAATCTCCTTTTGTATGGACAACCTGAATTATAACAATAGGAATAAATATTCTTAAAAACATTCAACCTGTTAGTAACACTAATGTAACTGGATAAAGTTACTTACTATCCATTAGTCTCCAATTCAGCAGTGGATCATAGACGAAAGCCTCCAGCACAGCCATAATACTGTCTTTATGCTCTCTCAGCACCTGCATGAGACTAGCACACGTGATCCTGTAGTTCCCATCAATACCGGTAACCTTTTTAAGAGACAGAATACAAATTTAAGTCACTCAAAATGGACTGTATAAATTAGTATCTTTTTAAGAATTAAAGTATTTGCAAAGAGCTGCCAACATTTGCATTTTGCACTGGAGATTTTGCACAACGATCAGGGAGATACATACATATAAGTAGGATTTGAAACTTTGCAGAATTTAAAGTATTTGCAAAGAGCTGCCAACATTTGCATTTTGCACTGGAGATTTTGCACAACGATCAGGGAGAACATACATGTAAGTAGGATTTGAAACTTTGCATGGTAGAAGTATAAATAAGAGATTTGAGATAACATCAGGTGACCACTATTTTTGTGTAGTGTTTGTTCTGGAAAGAACCAGTGGTTTTAAAACAACACAACGTTTCGATCAGTATGCTCTGATCGTCTTTAGGAGATAAATGGACTCTGTTGCTGAATGCTGCTTATGAACTGCCTTGCGGGGGGATTAACTGGTAGCTGGGCTTGGCTGGGTGGTGCGGGAAGGCCAGTTATTTAGAATTACATTCAACATAAATAGGCACAAGGTTTCCATAACAGGGAGATTTTCAGAATTTTTCATCAGAACATGATCAGGAAACTGGACTGACACAAGTCTACTTACCTCCATGGCATTTATGAGCATCCTCGTGAGACGGAACGGAATCTTCTCTGGAAACTTTTCCCTCGTCATGGCAACCTATCAAAACCCCAAAAAGATTTTAAATACATCGCCTTTTTTTTTTGCCAAGTTGATGTTACAAACATTTCATGTGAATCCATCTTAAATGGCCAGTTAAAACCTTGCACAGCAATGACCCGCCCAGATTTAAACGGCTGTTTTAAGACTAGGGGCCTTTCTCAAACCACGGCTTGGGCTCCGGCTCAGGCTTAGGCTCCGCGTACTGTGTACGCAGCTTGCATTTAACCTGCATTTTGGAGCAGCGCGTATTGCACGGATAATATCAGCACGCGGAGCCTGAGCCGGAGCCCAAGCCGAGCTTTGAGAAAGGCCCCTTGTCACCTGCTTTTTTATTCCAATATTCAAGAATTACGTCTCACCTCAAAGCAATCACCAAAGTCAATGTGAATGATCTTTCCTGACATACGATCCAACATCAAATTTGACGGATGGCTGAAAAAAAATAAGACTTTCAATTATAAACTTTCTTTGACATACTTTAACAAAACATTCCCTGTCAATAAAACTAAAACTTGAGGTGGTTACAAATAAAACGAGTCAGGAGTTTACAACATTGTATTACACCATTTGGCCAGCTTCTTACTTTCAGAATAAAGTGTTTAATGTTAATTAACAAACCATCCAACATTTGCATCTTGCAATCAGGGAGATTGTGTACAACAATCAGGGAGATATATTTAGAATTACATTTAACATAATGGGGAAAGAGTTTCCAGGAAGATTTTCAAATTGTTCATCAGAACATAGAAAGATTTGTTTATTTTTAGGGAACATTATGTCACAGCCAGAAGATGCAGGCTTGATGGTACAGAGCTCTATTACTATCATGTCGTAGCCGAGCGGATAAGAGCACCGAATTCAAGCCCTGGTGATTCTGTTAAGCAGAGTGTGGGTTCGAATCCTGATCGTGACACTTGTGTCCCTGAACATGACACTTCACTATAATTGCTTCTCTCCACCCAGGGGTAAATGGGTACTTATGAGGGCAGAGATGGTTCTTGTAATTGATTTAGCCGAGTAGCGCATTTGTTGCTCAAGGCTGTATACTCCCCAGGGAGCTGAGATGGTTTAAGGAATGATTTAAGGCCCAGTGACCAGGGATAATAATGTTGGAGCGCCATGAGTGTCACTGCGTGACGGACCTGAGCGCGATATAAGAAGCCATTATTATTACATTATTATTATGTGTCAGACAAGCCACTAAACGTGACAAAACATGGAATAGTCTCCCATCCAATGATTGACCACCCTCTCTTCCAATGAGCTAACTGTAAGGTACAACAGCAAACACCCAAACACACCACTTCATCACTAATAGCCTGCTGCGGAGCTGGCATAAAATAAGTGGACAAAATAATTAGTGACTTACCGATCTCCAAGTCCTAGAATGTAACCCACCATGGACATGACTGCAAGAGATCGTGTGTAGTTGGTACGCCTCTCAAACCAAACCTAGAGAGAAGATCAACAACATGGTAAAGAACTGAACTAAATAATAATCACAGTAATATTATGTAGAAGAAAACACCTTGAGCTGCTTATGTTATATTATTTGAACTGCCTCTAGCTACCAGGCAGTCTTGGTTGTTTAGTTGGTAAGATATCTGCTCTGGAACGGCAAAGGTCGTCGGATACCACTGAAGTGATATATGCGAAAGGATTTGTTTTCGTCGCTACCCTTTTTTTCCCCTAAGTATAGTCATGTCTACTTACCTCTGAGCTTGGACTCTTGAGCCAAAGCAGCTTAGCCAAATCATCTCCTTGAGTGTGTTCCAATGCATGCTCAAATACCTCTACCTTCTGCATTAAGGTCAGATGCTCATAGTCTGGCGCCATCTAGTGTCAGAAAATAAACAACTATCCTCATTAAAAGTCTGTGAGTCCATGGTGAGTTGTATTTGTTTTGAAACTCACTTCAGATGATGTTGACTTGTCAACCACTGGTTCTTCTCATAACCAACACTACCCAAAAGAGATTTACACATGGTGCTTTCACAAACCATACTTAATTATACTCCCTGACACCATGCAAAGTTTCAAATCCTACTCAGATGATCTTATCAACAATAGTAAATTACATAACAAGAATGCTGAAAAAAGCTTGTTAAATAGAAAAACGGAAACTACTGTTAATTGGCCAGAAACCCTCCATAGAAAACATGGTGCAACCCTTTGTCCCCCCTAACTTTTTACCCTAGTTTTGGTGCTGGCTGTAAGCGCAGAACTCTGTAGTAAGCATTGCCCTTAAACTAGGCTCTGGGTTTGATTTTACAAAGATAGTACTAACTGGGAGTTATTAAAAACTTAAGGCTAGTCCTAAGTTAGGACGACCTCCATGGGACGCGTAACATGTCCTAACTCGAGATAAGACTAGTGGCTTTAATAGTTTGATGTGAAATCCACCCCTGGTTTATTTCAACTTACCCTAAGCATGATTCTGTGCTCGATGTTGAGCAAGATCTTCTTTTTCTTATCTCGGTAATCTCTGATGAGGGTATGAAGAGTGTCACAGTGACGCAGCCATCCGATTAAACCAGAGTTAGTCGACAGTGGGATGATGGAGTAACGCTGGATGCTAAATGAAAACAAGAACAAATCATATTGGTTATGTGCTTTTTCCATTAAAAAAAAAAAACAGCAGGTCTGGAACTTCTCTCTTCAAGTGGCTAGGCAATTTCCATTTGCTGAAACAAAGGATTCAAACTTGCCTATAGCTATCAGGCAATCTTGGTAGTCTTTGGTTGTTTGTTTTATTTCCATAAAGTTGGTAGTTGGTAAGACACTGCTCTAGAACTGCAAAGGGTCGTGGGTTCGAGTCTCACCCAAGTGTTATATGCGTGTGATTTTGTTTACAGGACTTCAGAAAGTATTGAGTATACAGTGCTATAAAACATTGATGTAACATATAAGGTTAAAACTAAAATTAGTATAAAGCATATTTGGTGTTATAGAATGTTCATTTGCTTCTAAGTATAGTTGTGGTATGTTGTTGCGTTGGTGTCCGACCAAAGGGGAAAAACTTAAGGTAGAAATTGGGGGTGGGGCAAAGAAAGTAACCGCAGGGCAATTGCCCCATCAGCTCAAATACTTTAATTGGAATGGGGGGGGGAGATAGGATGGTACATGGACCAGCAAACATGCCGTCATGCATTTCTTATCACTTGAACATTCATTGAATTATCTAATAAATTCAGGAAGTTTTTGGATCAAAAATATTTCCTGTAAAAGCCTTGACCCAGTGGAAATCCTTAAAGGACATATATCCTATTTTTGGATCTCTTCTCCGGAATATTGTTGCAGCTTTAAAAAAAAACCTGTTAGACCTTAGAGCCCCTCTTTAACTGGAACCCATAATCTTCATTGACAAACCACACGTGTTTATGCTTGGGACCATTTATAAACCTCAGCAGCTCTAATAAACTCAAGACAAAACAGTTACTTTCAAATCTCTTATTCTACGAGAGTTTCAAACCTGACCGAAAACACTTTGCTGTTTACATTTTCTCCGACTTTAAAACAACTATTTTTGGAAACAGCATAAATCATGGTGATAAACTGCGCACACTAGACGGGCTGGTTGACTGAATATTGGTTTGTCCACAAAGTAGGTCAAAACACAAACAGACGGCTGTGATTTTTTTGCACAGAACCCAGAACCCAAGCATACATTGTACAGTGTTTACACACATCGGAGTACGGGTAAAAACAAATTGTATTCTTTATCCCAGTTGTAAAATTAACATCTACTTAATTGTTACAGTACCTGCTGCTAAAATATAGGAGTCGAACTGTGTCTAGCTACCGGGCAATCTTGGTGGTCTACTTGGTAAGATATCTGCTCTAGATTGGCAAAGGTTGTGGTTTCGAAACCCACCTGAGTAATATTCCAGTGATTTTTTCCCCCACAGAACTCTCGAGTACACAGTGCTTACACACAACGGTGTAAGGGTAATCCCAATTAATATTCTTTATCCCCGATGCAAATTTAACATCTACAAAAACAATAAGTCAGCTTGAAACAGAGAAATGTGGATGGTAATTTCAGGACACCGTACCAGTCTTGCGTGGTAAGAATTAACAGGTTTACGTCTAGACTCAAATGATTAAAACGTAACAGATTGCACAGCAATCCACCATGGACAGTGCTATGTCCAATTACTCCCTTGACAAATAGTTTCCCCGTCAAACAACCTAAGATCTGGAATTAAAAGTCAACAGGTTTCCCCGTCGGGTCAAACCTCAACCCATGTCCAACTAAAAATAAATAACAGTCCCTGGTTAACTTAAAGGCACTAGACACTATTGGTAATTACTCAAAATAATTGTTAGCATAAAACCTTACTTGGTAACGAGTTGGATAGTATAAAACTTTGTGAGAAACGGCTCCCTCTCAAGTAATGTAGTTTTTGAGAAAAAGGTTATTTCTCTGTCAAATATTAAAAGACTTCAGGCCTAAAGCCTTTTATTATGCATCTGAAAGCACAAACATTTCTGCAACAAGGGTGTTTTTCTTTAATTATTCTCTTGAAACTTTGATAACCAACTGAGTTCAAGTTTTCACAGGTTTGTTATTCGATGCATACATGTATGTTGGGATACATCAAGTGAGAATACTGGTCTTTGGCAATAACCAAAGGTGTCCAGTGCCTTAAAGGAGACACAACAACAAATTTCTGTGAATTTCACTGACAATCGCCAGTTTTTAAAACTACAAACGGAAAATTACAACAAAATTTGATGATGATTTCAAGACTTGGGCTGGAAGGAAGTCCACTTTAAAATGAATTCCGCAAATGATCGGAAAATAGAGACACAACAACAACAACAGCAAATTTCACTGTGGTTACAAGTTAAAGCCTCTTTAAATACCCAGCAATTGATAGTTTTAAAAGGGGTTCTCAGAGCAGAAAAATCAATCAATTTCTTTGATGAATCCAAGACTTTAGCAGACAGGAAGTCCATTTAAAAAAGAATTTCCGCAAATGATCGGAGGGCTTAAAAGACAGGCACAGTAACACAAACAAAACCACCCCAGCCCCACCAACAACAGCAACAAATTTCACTGTGGTTAAAAGTTAAAGCCTCTTTAAATACTCAGCAATTGATAGTTTTAAAAGGGGTTCTCAGAACGGAAAATCTCAATCAATTACCCTGATAGTTAGTAGAGTCACATGTAGGAGGAAGTTCACAACTAATGCCAGTAAATGCTGGCGTACATAAGTTGCGACTACAAATTATACTCTATTTCTTTGATAGGTACAGGAAAGTGGTTAAAGGGAGTACCAGATAATAATAATAATAATATCGAAGTCTTATATAACGCACGTATCTACCAAACAAGGTACTCAAGGCGCTGAGTATATACAAACTATCAGAAAGAATATTGCAGTGATTAATTTTGAGACCCAATTAGTTAGCACCTTATAAGGGTTTACAAGGTGCTACGGCGCGTTAAGCAGCCACAGCCAGGAACACCAGGGCGAACCCCTTCTCTTTTCGATAAGTGCACTGGGTTCTTTTACATGTGTTACACAACACATGGGACCAACGGCTTTACGTCCCATCCGAAGGACGAAGCAATGGTCAAGTGTCTTGCTTAAGGACACAAGTGTCACAGCTAGGGATTTGAACCCACACTCTGCTGATGAGAAACACCAGAGTTTGAATTCGGTGATCTTAACCGCTCGGCCACGACACTTCCACGATAACAAGATTATTAGTCTAAAATCAGGCTTGGAATTTCATCTTTGAGAGGGCCAGTTTAATTTTGCAAAGGGCACCTCAATTGAAAAATCCTATTGTCTAAAGAAAACTTGTTAAGGGGCCTCCAGGGCTTCAAAAAGGGTCTTGTCAATTAAATTGATGATTACATCAAGGTGGTTGCAGAAGGTTGGAACAAAAACACGTACAAGTTATCAATGGCTGAAATGGAAGTCAAAGCAATGCTGTTAATTTCACTGGCAGGGACATAGTTAATCTACAATTGAATATGTAATCTAAAACTAGCAGTTTATTCGTAAAAAGGGACTCCTAAAGGAAAATCCGAATTAATGTGGTTGTAAAAAGTGGTTGCAGGAGGCTGGTTCAAACAAAATCACCTCTAACTGACAACCCTAAAAAAAGGAGTCACAGAGTTAATTTCACTGACAGACAGAAAACACAAGTGAAGTACAATCCAAAACCTGCAGTCACACCATAACAAAAAGGTGAACCTAATCGCTGTAACTCTTAAGGCAAAGGAAACCTGTTAACAAGGGTGCTTGTAATAAACCAAAAACACCTGGTCAACCCCTACTCTCCCACGACAAAGTGTTCTGGTCCTACGTGCATTACCGATCCTACCGCTTAATGTCCCATTCGGAGGACAGAGCAATTATAGTCAAGTACTTTGCTAAAGGACACAAGTACCACAAGCAGGACTCTAACCCACACTCTGCTGATCAGAGACACCAGCAGAGTTTGAGTTCTTTGCCACTCGGCCACAACACGCCATGATTGAAAAAACAATATAAACCATCTGCAAGTTGGTGACCTAAAAGCGTATTCAGAATAGAAAGGCCTGATCATTATCACTTATTATGTCAAGATGTCTGGACAAAAATAAAAATCAATCTTAAATAGTGTTCTTGATGGGATCTTAATTAATTCCATGGTTTTGTTCAGGAACTTGAGTTGATACCAATGTAAGAAAACACCTACTGTCGCTGGCCTAAAGAAGTTTTCTGAACGTGCATAAATGGCTTCAAAATACGGAGTCACAAATTAAACACCAAGAAACTTGTTGTTGCCAAAATAACTTCAAGATTCCATATCCGAAAAAGGATCAACAAGAGCTGGCCAGAACTCAGGATATGGCAAAACTACCTGATACCTGAAGTCCCACTGGGAAGTTTGCTGGCGGCAAAATCTCAAACCGCTTCGGTGATGGGTACAGGAAGGTATATTGAAAAACAAAGTCTTAAAATAGTCGACCATCCGCCTCTGGAGATGAAGTCAATGCCTTGTTTGTTTTGTCAAGGAATACATTGGAGAGAAAGTGGGTTAGATGATAGGGGTTATAGTGTAGGGCGTAAGGACCTAGGGACACTGGGATTTGCTCCCTCCTAAATATGAAATCTACAAGGACTGACGCAATCTTGTTTTACTCAATTTTCCAGCACCTTACTTGCCTGAGTCACCGCCTTGGACAATGTACTTCAAAGGCAAAGTACAAGGTTGATGATCACCTAAATCGATTTGTTTTATTCTGATCGTAAGTCACTGATCGTTTTAACAAGAGTCCTCGTTTGGTTGGAAGTTTACAAAGAAGCCAAGGAACTTGCAGGGTAACCGTGTGTCGTGGATGATCGGTTAAGAGCATCGGACACAAGCTCTGGTGTTTATAATCAGCAGAGTGTGGGTTCGAGTCCCGGCCATGACATTTGTGTCCTTGTGCAAGACATTTTCAGGCATGTGAGTAACTATCCATGAAAAAAGAGGAAAAGAGAAAACTGGACAAGAAAAAAGAGGAAAATATAATATTCCTATACTTTTTTACACAGAAAGTGAAGAAAAAAGAGGAAAGTCAAAACCAAATAAGAGGAAATCAGCTGAAAAGAGGAAGTCTGACATGCCTGCATTTTACCATTATTGCACTGTTCTTAGGATTGGTACTGCATGTAAAAGAACCAAAAATTTGCTAAACAGCAATTTCTGCTGAACAGCTTTACAAAATTGCTAACTGGTATTGATACTCTGTTTTCACAGCTGACAAAGAGGGTATGAAAGGCAGACACAGACTTCAACTTCACTCAGAATTTTTGCCATGTTCTATTCTTACAGTTAGACCACAAATCAGTCTTAAATCAATCTTTACTCCTATGTAAGTAAAATGTGATGTCACAACACAAATCATCATGTGATGGAACCACATCTAGATCTAAATCTTATCTCTTTCTGAAATCAAGTTTCAGGATTGGGCAAGGTATTATGGTAATCAACCCCAGCTTGGACGACCCACTGCAAAACAGTCTAATCTAAGAGATCACAATTTCGACTTCCTATTACGAGAGTTTCAGCCACAAGTGGGAAAAGGAACTCTGATTTCCTTTTGGATTGATGTTAAGGGAAGTATCAAGTTAGATTTGCCTGGTTTGTCAGAACAGCCCTCTGTGTTTGGTATTGGGGAACGAGGGGTGGGGGGCTAAGATGAAGGTGGGCTATGTGGTGATGTTAAAGCCATTGGACCCTTTCGGTAAACAGTATTGTCCAAGGCCCACACTTCGTGTATCACAACTTCTATATCAAATAACAAACCTGTGAAGATTTGGGCTTAATCGGTCATCGGAGTCGGGAGAAAATAACGGGAAAACCCACCCTTGTATCCGCGCGTTTCGCCGTGTTATGACATGTGTTTAAAATAAATCCGCAATTCTCGTTAACGAGAATTGATATTGTTTTATTGTTTTCTCAAAAAGTAAAGCATTTCATGGAATAATATTTCAAGAGAAGTATTTCACCACTACCTTCTGTAAACCCTGTAAGTTATTTGTAAATCTGTGAACTTTTTTTTTTTTCTGTACCGAAAGGGTCCAATGGCTTTAACCCCTTCTAGGCCTTGAATTAACCATAGAGCTAGGACCTTTAAAGGCAGTGGACACTATTGGTAATTGTCAAAGACTAGCCTTCACAGTTGGTGTATCTAAACATATACATAAAATAACAAACCTGTGAAAATTTTAGCTCAATCGGTCATCGAACTTGCGAGATAACAATGAAAGAAAAAACCCACCCTTGTCACCCGAAGTTGTGTGCGTTTAGATGGTTGATTTCAAGACCTCAAGTTCTAAACCTGAGGTCTCGAAATCAAATTCGTGGAAAATTACTTCTTTCTCGAAAACTATGTCACTTCAGAGGGAGCCGTTTCTTACAATGTTTTATACCATCAACCTCTCCCTATTACTCGTCACCAAGAAAGGTTTTATGCTAATAAATATTTTGAGTAATTACCAATAGTGTCCACTGCCTTTAACCCACTGCAGCCCAATGTAAAGTTCCAATACAAACTTACATTTTCCTCTTAGAGTGCCCCTTACCAGAGAAAAATTGCTGGGCCCTCAAAAAAGTTAAAAGGCCTGCCCTTCATAAAAATCAGTGGTTACTTCCGGGGGACATTGTATCTGAGACTACGAATTAAAAAGTCTGCAATTTTAAACCACAGTGGGCATGTTCTAAAATGTGGGTAGCTTTTTCTTTGTCTGTATATGCTGAAACTTTTTTTGGGAGTCCGATGGGGGAAGGAGGTGGGGGGGGGGGTGGAGGTGTGAACAAGCCCTTTTATCAGCAACCAAGCAGTTCCTGTGGGACAGAAAATGGTGTGCAAGATAACGATGTCAATATCAATACATTCAAACTGCAGGGCATGTTGATGACTACAAGCCTTGAACTTCTCTCTTGAAGTGGCACTTCTATGAGGAAAATGTAAGTTTGTATTGGAACTTTGCACAGGGCACAGGGCGTCATGGCAATGGGCAATGGGAGACTTTTGAGATGCTGGCGGCAGCAGACATAACGGTCCTTTTTTGTGGCTCTGAGTGTGCGCGCATGCTCATTATTGCGTGCGAAGGTCTGAGCATGCGCACTACTGGCGAGAACTGCGAAAACGGAAGAAATTTCATGCTAAGCAAATTTTTGTGCTTAGCAGCTCTATGAAATTGGGCCCTGGTGAGAACTGTAACAAAGGACTGTCCAAAAGTCTGTTGGTCCCATGGGTTATTACGAGGCCTGGGAACTCAAGGTTAGTTTCTGTATTTGGGGTTAGGTTTTAAGACTTTTCTCCCAACTTACTTGAGATGCCTTCTGAATGTATCTGGGTTGTTAGCGAGGAGGGTGTTGACCAAACCAAACAGTTGCATCACTCTTTCGTCCTGTCTTAGATCTTCATGTCCCTTCAACAGATACATGTATTCTGCTCCATCACTCCCTAAAGCAAAAACACAAAATTAAAAAATCAAAGACACATTTTTTTTAAATAACGACCAGGTTCTAGTAATTAAACCAAGAAACCCTCAAAAGTAACTGCACTATAAGCAGTAGATGTTACAGAATTTTATAAGTTTTAGAAGGGATAGGGAAACCCCAACTGGGAAAACCTTGACAATCGGGGCCAAATTTCATTGTTGATGCTACTCGGGCTGAACTCCGCTCTAGACCTTGTGACCACTGTTTTTTTTTTCAATATTGGAAATTCCTCCTCAAGCACAAAAGATTGCTAAGCCATGTAAGCACAGAAATGTATTGCTTAACAGAAAAAGGTTACCAGCCAAAACAGCATTAAGATATTATTGTTTGTAACTGGTGCCCCACTAAATGTTTGCTTAGCAAAGAAGTTTGTCTAGCAGTATTTTCTGCTTAACAGCTTCATGAACGTGGCCCCAGGTTTTTAGTGGGAGGGTCTTGAAATGTAGTTTCCTCAACTTTGGCAGCACTTCAGATGGATTTATTTCTCTGCTGGAGAATCTGTTCTGGAATGAACTTTAAAATCAGCGAGCTTTCAGATTGAATTTCCAGTACTTGTCCCTTATAACACCTTGTAAACCCATATAAGGTGCAACTATATTGGGTCTCAGAATGCATCTCTGCAACAACTTTGTATATACTCAGCGCCTTGAGTACCTTGTTTGGTAGATACATGCGCTATATAAGACTTCGATATCATTATTTTTATTATTATCTTAAAAATGAATCAGGTAAATATGGAGATATTTCAGCGGATGAACATACCAAAGATACTGAGCTTGCGAGGGCGCTGTTTAGAGGTGATGACCTGTAGTGATGATTGGACTCGTTGGATGCGTACGATTGGTCGATTTGGGTTGTAAGTTCCCGGGACGGCCAGTTCAAGGTCTCGACACATCAAGAGTTTGGGAGATACAAGCTGCAGCTCAAGCTGAGTTAACTACAAGAAAAAAAAACACAAATTGAAAATAAATTATTGACAATACCAAAGCAAAAATTTTTTTTGACAATAATTTCTGAGATCATGTGATAAGCCATTTGCCAGTTAGATTTGAATAATGCCCGGTACAATATTTTGCTTAGTCACAAGTTACTGTTTACAATTGAATTCCTCAGACGATAGAAGACAGTTGCTATGTCAAATGGCTCGGGCAAGCTTTTGTATAGCAACCTCCAGATGAGCACACCGTGGTACCATTGTGCCATCCTCATTCTTTCGGAATGGTGTATGGGTGTTCACCGTCTCTTACGTAACTTCGCAAAAGCTTTGAAAGATCATCTTAATTTAGACTGAGACTTACCTGAGGGAGTTGTTTTGATATACGTCTAAACACGTGGTAGTACAGGTCCCAGGCTTGCGTCAGGTCTTTGACGTTGCGGGAGCGTGTGTACTTCCGGCACCATTCCTGCGCTTCCATTAAATCACGACCATACGCCTGTATGAAAGAAATTAATCTGATTAGGTTTGGATTCAAAGGGATGCCCTAAAGCAGGGTTCAAACTTCCTGCGAATACGAATGCGATACAAATTTTGACAGCACAAATTCGCAATGAATAATTCACATCAGTTGAAATCTCAACTCCTGCGAAAAAATTTTGAGAAGGCGGTTTGAGGCAGAATAAATACCTGATTGAATGAGGTTTCCTTCATGGTTTGAGGTCCGCGTTCCATCATAGCATGAAGAGGTTCCAGAACCCCAAACATTCCCTTCACGTTCCTCTCCCCAAAGTAGAGTCGTGAGGCTTCCTCAAGACCCTCGTGCCACAACTCATGCCAGAGGATTGCTACTCGAATCAGCTCCTCACTGACCTGAAACAAAAGCAAGATACACGGAGTCAAACTGAGGTACTAAATGTGAGGTTTATTCCTCTAGACCCTCATGCCATAACTCATGCCAGAGGATTGCTACTCGAGTCAGCTCCTCACTGACCTGAAACAAAAGCAAGATACAAAGAGTCAAACTGAGGTACTTATAAGAGGCTTATTCCTTTAAACCCTCAAACCGGAGGAAGATGCAATGGAAGAATAATTTAAAGCAGAGTTACAATGTACATCAAGGGGCCATTCAGAAAAGTCAATGTTTAAAAATTGTGATTTTTTTTTTCTCAATTTTTTTTTTTTGTGGGTGGGTAAAAAGAAATTTAAAATCTAAAAATTCAAATTGAGTTTTTATTAAAGTCAAATCATAAGAAGACAAATTATATAAGCTGGCAAGATTGAAATTAACTGATGTAAGAGACAGTTGATCTAACATATGTGGTTTATTTGAGGCATTACTCTGTCCTTCAGTGTTAACACTACACGTGTATCATAAAATTTGGGGTGGGTGGGGGGGTCAAACCAATTTGCAAAATTGAAATATTTTTACATTGACATTACTGAATGGGCCCTTACATGTATCACTGTGAAGCTTACTTCTTCGAACCCTCAAACCAGTCACAGATACCAATGTGACACCTTTACCTCCAAACTCTTTCTTTTGTTTCCTTATATCTTTTTTATATCTTTCTTCAAGATTACCTCACCACGATTCTTTAGAAATAAGACACAAGAATACATACCATCATAGCTTGCTGAACTAGCGTGTTGCTGTGATCACACATGTTCTTGAGCACCTTATTTGCAGCATTGTGTCGAGCCGTACTCTGCGATTTGGAGGCCACGGTCAGTGGGTAAATCAAGGCCTGTGAAACACAAAATAAAAAAAACAGTTTTCCTCCCTTTTAACCACAAATAAAAATATTAAACTCAGCAAGATATGTATACAGGGCTTGATTTCACTAAGAGACAACGAGTTTGATCTTAAGTCGGTATAAAAAATTGCTAAGCAAAATGTGATATATCACAATACTAATCACTGCAAAAATCATGAAAACTCATCTTATAAGATGAATCTTAAATTTATTTTTTATAAAACTCTGTATTTTAAACACAATTCCAGCCTTTGGCTGCGAAGCTTGAACGTTTTTGTTATACCAAAAATAACAATGTTTTGTGAAACTGAGCCATGGATTCTTCTTAAAGCCGGGTTCATACCGTGCGCAATGCGAACTTGACGTGAATTTGACGTCACAACTCTGTTCTCGCAGCGATATTCGCAAGAGAGTTGAGCACAACTCAACTGCTGCCAATTATTTGTTGCGAATATGTGACGTCAACATTCGTATCGCATTCACATTCGCAGGAAGTATGATACGGGTTAAGGCTTCTGGAAAATTGAAGACTGGAGCAAATGTTTTTGTCCAAATATGAACTTTGTTCTTTCCTCTACTGCCTCCCAACACCCTTCCTAAATTTCCCTCGCCTCTTACCTGTGGATGTTGTTTTCCGATGTCCATCAGTAGCTGATGAATCAACCGACCTACTAGTTGTCTTGGTGTGTCTATTCTCGCAATGAGTTGTGGAATAACCTGAATAATGACAAATTAAAAATATAATTAATTTATATAAATAGAAAGATCACCAACATATGGCTAGATAGCTCAGTTGGTAAAGCGCTGGCACGTTAAACCGGTGGTTGCAGGTTCGAATCCCGCTCTGGCAAAATTTTCCTTGTTCAACTCCAAATCATTTCCTATTTCAGATAAAAAGTCACATTCCCTTCAAAGACACTGGACACTATTGGTAATTGTCAAAGACTAGTCTTCTCACTTGGTGTATCTTAACATATGCGTAAAATAATAAACCTGTGAAAATTTGAGCTTAATTGGTCGTTGAGTCAAAGGTTCGAATCCTGCTTTAGTCTATTCTGTGTACCATCCCTCTATGAAATGTTTCTTAACACAACTACATGATTGGAATGAATGTACTCTTCCAATAACCAGTACAGTTCCTTTAAGTCAGTCAACTTTGCCTATACAAACTCTAACTAGTACCCCCTTTAAAGGTAATTTGGTTATTTCCTCAGGCATGTCAGAAAAAAAACTAGGTCTTTCAAATCAGGAAATCAAACGTTTCAAGATTACTTGTGTTTCAAACGAACCACGACCCAAAAGATGCTCATTCTAACCCCTCCGCTAAAAACCAACTTCCTGATGAGACGGCAACGTTGCTCGGCTTCAAGATTGTGGCACCTAAATGTTTCTATTTTTAGCGGGGTACGAGCTGGTGGCACAAGTGGCTAGGAGGTAAATGCAAAGTCATATCCCAGCGGTAACCGGTATCCATTCCTTGATAGAAATGTTTGTTTGTTTTGCATGATCTTCCCGTCAAAGGAACTCAGCAAACTCCCACAAGGGGGATACAAACGCCAAGCTGGCAACAGCTATAATTTCTCTCATACAAACATTGGTTTAATGTCTGTGATTATAAATTGCACAAATCAAGAAATCGTAGATGCTTATACTTATTCTTGTCATTGTGAAGTCAGCAGTTAGCTTGATAGGGTTTGAACCCACAACCTTGTGACTGCAAGTCCTGCAGTCTAACCACTTGACCACAGTGACCTCAACCTGTGTTGCCCGCATTATTCTACTTATTTATAATGCTTAACTCAAATTTGATTGCTGTTTCAAGTATGGAATTAAAAACGTTTCAGGGCAAGGGCATATTCATTTTGCAAAGGGTACTTCCACTGCAAAATCTTATTGGGAAACTTTTGAAGGGGCACCAAGGCCAAAACTAGGGCAACAGAGACCATGACCTACAGGGCCCCCTTGTAGTTCAAGCCCTGCTTTTTAAGACTATTTGGGGCTAACGTCGGCCAAGTCTTTTTTATACACTGATCTCTAAATGTTTAGATAAAATCTTTGGTGGATGATGCTTTTTCCGTTTTCTTATTATTTTGATGTTTGGGGTTGAACAAAGAATTGACTAGAGTGGGATTCGAACCAACGACCTCCGGATTAACGTGCCGGCGCTCTACCAACTGAGCTATCTGTAACGACCTCCGGATTAACGTGCCGGCGCTCTACCAACTGAGCTATCTAGCCAGATATCTCAGTTGGTAGAGCGCCGGCACGTTAATCCGGAGGTCGTTGGTTCGAATCCCACTCTAGCCAATTCTTTGTTCAACCCCAAAAATCATTTACAAATTTACCCGGTCAGTTTCCCTTGTGGTTTATATTCTTATTATTTTGAGACGGAATTCGGCCTGTCATCTCAATATAGGTCAACTATGACGTCCCAGGCTTGATGTTCAACTAGAAGGCAGTCAATAGGGAAACTATCACTTAGTTATCCTGCCAAGTTTGTCAGTTGACCAGACGATACTTTCATCCTAACGAGACAAGATCCAACATTGATGACAGTTTAACTCATCTTGACCGCCAAAAGTTTTGAATTTTTAATAAAACCACAGAGGTCAAATTTCATATCTGTTTACTAGGTAATATCACAATTTGGTGTGATTCCTTTGCAACACGGCAGTTTAGGGTTACAGTTTCCCTGTAACTTTTTTTAGTGAATTGACCAGCAGGACCAGCTACATGTAGCTTGGCTTTTCACTAGTCCAAAACTTTTTTCACTGGTCCATATTTCAATCAAAATAGGGAAGCTTTAAAAAAAAATGAACTAGCCAGTTGGACCACTTGAACTGAATTTTTGACTGGTCCCCAGGTGTTTTAATTGTGTTATTTGACCAGCGAGCCACTGTTATGGGGGAGCGCAGCTGTTGTATGACTTCTGGCACCTTCTCAAACATTGACAAAATAGGAAGACAGCAAAAGGGCTGGATAGCTTAGTTGGTAGAGCACTGGTACGTAAACCCAGCGGTAGCAGGTTCAAATCCATTTCTGTTGTACCCCCAAATTAACTTTGCTACGAAGAATAAGCAGGGATCCTATTATGAACAGTTCACATGACACATGGTACTTTGGGTTGGCAAGCAGATACATGTACGCCCACTTTACAGATCACACCTTGGCTCATTTTCTTAGCAAATATTCTTCCTAAAGATGTTCTCCATTAAAGGAACACGTTGCCTTGGATCGGTCGAGTTGGTCTTTGAAAATCGTTCTGTAACCGTTTGTTGTAAAATGTATATGGTTAGAATTTTGACTCCCATAAATGGCCGACCGTGATAGTTCGCGACGTATAAGGAAAACCGTGCAGTTTCGAGTGATACTTGTGTGGATCATTATATTCTACTTTTAAAACATCTTTCTAACCGTATGCATTTCATAACAAACAGTTTCAAACGCTTTTAATAGACCAACTCATCCGATCCAAGGCAACGTGTTCCTTTAAGCAAGTCATTTCTTCAAGTACCTTTTTTTAAAACTACATGTACTTGGTGAAAACGGCCTTCCGTACAACTTTTAAAACTTCTCGGTTCATGTGGGCCTTCCGAGCCGCTTCACGCTCTGCCTCCACCCTGGCTGGGAACAACTTTTGGTGGGAAATTGAGGAAACTACAATTGGCTGACTTCCTTGCGTGCCAAGACCCTCCTGGCCTCAGCATGAACCTACCCCTTCCACCCTCCCCCGGCTTCCCCCACCCTAACCATCTGAGGTTTGTTATATGTAAGCGGACATGGTTTTCCCAATCATAATTCATTATTGATCACGCATTGGCAGTTTTTTATCTACTTCCGTAAAAAATATTTACGGTTCAAAGAAATGCGCAGATGTTCCTGAGGGATTGATGGGTAACTATAGACAGGTCTCGTTGACGATCTTCCGGGGAATGAAGGGGTGGGAGACTGAGCTCCTCAATCGTCTTACTTCTTAAAGTCGCACAAAATCTGACAGCACTTTGGAATGGTTTTTATTTCAGTTGTGTCAGGTAAGGTTGTAGCTACAGTGGTCGGACCCGATGGGCACCAACCACAACTTGGTATTACGAATGATTAAGTACAGAAATCAATGGTCTCTCTACGGGGTAATGCCATAATATTCTCCCAAAATACACAGAGACAAATGGAATGCAGCCTTACTTGCATCTTTACAAATGACAAATGATTGATTGCTCAAGTTGGGTTTACAGCAAGCTTCTTGTTTACAGGAAAACGATAATTTTGTAAACTATGACAAGTGTGTGCATTGCTTGGAATTCTGGAGTACAACATAAAACTGAACATGGTAACGGGCACAAGGGCTCCCTCTATTGGCAAATTATATGAAAATGTGGTTTTGACTAAAAATGTGAGGGTATCACACAAAATTATTTCAAAGGCAGTTACATGGATTCCTCTGTGACCATCGTTATAGGGCCAATTGTTTTATTTATTTAAAAACCGTTTTTTAAATGAAATATATCACTCAACTCCAGGCTGTTGACCCAAATCAACTGTCACCAGGAGCACAATGCCACCAACAATGATGTGCACATACTCCTGGGGCTGAAACAGGGTTAACCCCTTCACATTCCACAAGGATGTAGGCATGGGTATCAACCACTATAGTAACCTGGTTGGTAGAGCACTAACTTCAAAACTTTATAGGGTGCTGTAAGCCTAGAATTTTGTTGTAAACAGTGCCATAAAATTGGACCCCGATGGGTTGACAAAGTTCACCCATGATGGTTACATCACGCCACTACCAGTTTCACTGGAATTTCTCCAGTTAATAAAACTTCTAAGCTGACCAATCCCCAAAGGAGATGAGCCCGGATTTGCAAAAGTCAAAAAGATTTCATGAAAAAAGAAAGAATTCGTTCTTTGACAGTGACCGGTATCCGCAGCTGGCTGTCGTCAAAGTTCAAGAGATAAAAACAGGTGTTTCCATGAAAAAAGAAATACAAAAGGCAGTAGGAATAATTGATGCGTAAATGGACACAATGAATGATGGTGGTGGGTTTCTATAGGAAGGACCTACTCAGAGCAGTTATTTTTTAGGGGGAAAGTAGCAACAAAGTCAAGGTCAAATACAGAATAACTTTTTCACCAGAAAAGCCTTGTTCTGAGACCAATTCAGAACTGACTCCGCGGCAGTACAGTTATTACGATCCTATAAGCTAAAGTAGTAGTCCAGTCTAATTTCTATACCATCCGCCCTGGTAATAGTTAAAAAGCAGGACAGTTCTTTCCAGAACTGAGAAGTCTCCCGAACCTCCGATTATCTACTCCACGGCAGTAGAATAAGCAAGACAAGTTCCCTAAGAACAAACTCTACCTGGCAAGTAGATACACACATGGTGTTACCGCAAACCAAATATAAACTGAATATTTGCCAAATATTTAGCTCAATGCAAAGCAGTTGCTGTAAAGAAAAACTGAACAATAAGGGTGATTAGTGTACATGTTTGGTAATCACTGTTAAAGGAACACGTTGCCTTGGATCGGTCGAGTTGGACTTTGAAAAGCGTTTGTAACCATTTTTTACAAAATGCATATGGTTGGAAAGATGTTGTAAAAGTAGAATACAATGATCCACACAAACATGCCTCGAAATTGCGCGGTTTTCCTTTTACCTCGTCGACTAACACGGTCGGCCATTTATGGGAGTCAAATTTTTGACTCCCATAAATGGCCGACCGTGTTAGTTCGCACAGTAAAAGGTAAACCACGCAATTTCGAGGTAAACTTGTGTGGATTATTGTATTCTACTTTTAAAACATCTTTCCAACCATATGCATTTTATAAAAAACGGTTACAAACGCTTTTTATAGACCAACTCGTCCGAGCCAAGGCAACGTGTTCCTTTAAACTTAATGGCAATAAAAACTTACTTGGTTAGAAGTACAGCAGCTTCCGATAGTTTTATAAAGCATTTTTGAGAATCGTTTCACTTTGAATTAATGTGGTTTATGGAGAAAGATATCAGTTTATATAAAGGATTCTGGGGTGGATTTCACAAAGAGTTAGGACTAGTCTTATCTCAAGTTAGGACCAGTAACTCGTCCTAACTTAGGACTATCCATGCAATTTGTATATCTCCTAGGACTAGTCCTAAGTTAGGACTAGTCCTAACTATTTGTGAAATCGACCCCTGGTTTATTGTATTAACATTATTTTCAAGTGATGAGTTCTTACTTCAGGGACATTAACTAATTAATAGGTACCACTGCGTACCATCTATAGAATTAAAGGCAGTGGACACTATTGTTAATTACTCAAAATAATTATTAGCATAAAACCTTACTTGGTAACGAGTAATGGGGAGAGGTTGATAGTATAAAACAGTGTGAGAAACGGCTCCCTCTGAAGTGACGTAGTTTTCGAGAAAGAAGTAATTTTCCACGAATTTGATTTTGAGACCTCAAGTTAAGAACTTTAGGTCTCGAAATCAAGCATCAGAAAGCACACATTTTCGTGTGACAAGGGTGTTTTTTCTTTCATTATTATCTCGCAACTTCGATGACCAATTGAGCTCAAATTTTCACAGGGTTGTTATTTTATGCATGTTAAGATACACCAAGTGAGAAGACTTGTCTTTGACAATTACAAATAGTGTCTGCTGTCTTTAAAGCCATTGGACCCTTTCGGTACAGGGGAAAAAAAAAAAGTTCACAGATTTACAAATAATTTACAGGGTTTACAGAAGGTAATGGTGAAAGACTTCTCTTGAAATATTAGTCCATGAAATGCTTTACTTTTTGAGAAAACGGTAAAACAATATAAATTCTCGTTAACGAGAATTACGGATTTGTTATAAACACATGTCATGACACGGCGAAACGCGCGAAAACAGGAGTGGGTTTTCCCGTTATTTTCTCCCGACTCCGATGTCCGATTGAGCCTAAATTTCCACGGGATTGTTATTTTATATATAAGTTGTGATACACGAAGTGTGGGACTTGGACAATACTGTTTACCGAAAGTGTATAATGGCTTTAACCATATCCCACCTGGGATACATTGGGTGGTAAATGTAGGTTACTGGGTACTAGATGAAAGGTTAAGATAGCAGGAGTGTAGTGAACCAAAGGGGGGAGACAGTCGGCGGTGCTTGAAGCCAGATTGGAGGTGTGGTCCCTTAAGGATAAACCACTATAGACTACCACCCTAGCATAGGGCCTGAACTTTGCTACCGATAGCGACAGGAGTCTAACTCAGCTGTTGATCGATCTAGGGCAGGATCAAGCATCTGCCGCCAGAAAGTATGACCCTCATGACCCACAAGAAAATTCAAATCAAAACATGACCTTGACTTTTGATAAAGAGAATATAAATGCACTGTTCAGACATTGTAGGTTTTCTTTTTAAGACAATAGGAAAGTTCTTGAGATATGTGACAAGTTTGACAAGGATGAGTTGAGACTGGGTTCCTAATGTTGATGACAGGCCAGGCGCTGATGACAGGCCAGGGAATGATGACATGGGAGGAAAGTTTACTGATCAAGTATCTTGGATCCAACATTGTCCAATGGACCTCTTGATTTATTTCTGACCCTTTTTCGTCACTGAAGTTAAATCTCAAGGCAAAACCCTGCATGAATGTTTCCCTAGCACTGTAGTTAAAGACACTGGACACTATTGGTAATTGTCAAAGACTAGCCTTCACAGTTGGTGTATCTCAACATATGCATAAAATAATAAACCTGTGAAAATTTGAGCTCAATCGGTCGTCAAAGTTGCGAGATAATAACAAAAGAAAAAAACACCCTTGTCACATGAAGTTGTGTGCTTTTCAGACGCTTGATTTCGAGACCTCAAATTCTAAATCTGAGGTCTTAAAATCAAATTCGTGGAAAATTAATTCTTTCTCGAAAACTACGTCACTTCAGAGGGAGCTGTTTCTCACAATGTTTTATACTATCAACCTCTCGCCATTACTCGTACTCAAAAAGAAAGGTTTTATGCTAATACTTATTTTTTAGTAATTACCAATTGTGTCCACTGCCTTTAAGGCAAAATATATAGCAAATGCAAGCATCTGAAGCACACAACTTTTGTGACAAGGGTGTTTTTTAACTTTGACGACCAATTGAGTTCAAATTTTCACAGGTTTGTTATTTTATGTGTTGAGATACTATACACCAAGTGAGAAAACTGGTCTTTGACAATTACCAAAGGTGTCCAGTGCCTTTAAATCTCACAGCAGAACCCTGCATAATTGTTGCCCTTGCACTGTAGCAAATCAATAGACTACAACTTGGTTTGCAGTTATTAGTTTGTTGTTTTCAAATCTTGGCTAGGTTAGTCTCCCAAGGTTTTGAAAATATAGGTCAGTTCCGGAATTCCTCGACTGTAACCTATTTAAGAAGATCAGTGCCAAGATTTGAACTCAGGCTCGATCAAACCTGCTGCTGTGAAATTAATGTTGGGAGTGGATTGGTTGTAAGGATTTAGCCCTTGAGACAGACTCTGATAGGGTCAAAACGTCAGGACAAACCTGTTTTGTTTGCATTTGTACCTGTAGGTCCTTTTCGAGAAAGACTCTGCTAGGGTCGAAACGTCAGGACAAACTAGTTTTTATTGCATTCATACCATACATTGTACATGTAGGTCTTTTTGGTTGGTAAGCAGTTTGCAACAGCTAATTCTATTTTCTGATCGGATGTTAGAATGGAATTGTCCATATTAAAATTAAATGAAACAATTTATTTTTTTCAGGGTGCAGAGACTGAGTGGAAATCTGTGGCAGCTACAAAATACATTCTCTTAAAAGTTTTGTTGGATCCAAAATGACCACAGGGCCACATTTCAAAAAGCTGTTAAGCAGAAGATACTTAACAAATATCTTTGTTCAGCAAAATTTGAGTGAGGCACCAGTTGCAACAATGTAAACTATATGGAGTTTTGGCAGGTACCCAGTTTCTACTAAGCAACAGTTTTCTATACTTGGCACACTTTTGTGCTTACAGGCTTTTATGAAATTGGGCACACCATGCAATGGCATATAATGTGCGAAGCATTGAAAGGGTTTCCCTGATAATTGTGAGAAGCTATGAAAGTATCATAAGCTAAAATAGGTTAAGCAATGTTTTCCCTTTTTTAACAGCTAAGTTTGACCTTAGCAGTCGGCTGCTTGCCAAATGGGAGTTAAAACGGTTGAAAATTCATAACACTTCCACATGGTGATTGCATTTTCAATTGAAAAAAATCTTGCAGAGTACTCAGAAATTGGGCTCTCTCACATGTGCGAGCCAGGGAGGTATTTTTTCAAAGAAACCCCTTAATAACTTATGAATTTTTTGTTCTCACAAACAAATTAATGGAACTTTTTAGCATGTTTAGAGTCAAAAGCAACAACGCAAGGGTAGAACTTCACTCTTCACTTCAAATTGTTTAGGATGAAAAAATGTCCACCCTTGCTTTGGCCTCTGTAGGTCCAGATGGGTGCAATCAATCCCAGTATACACACACATGTATATATATCAACATGTGTTGTTGTTTTCATTTTTAATTAGAATCAATGAAAGAACAACAGCTGAAGTGTAATGTAGAGGTACTACATTTCTTGAAGTTCAGTATGAACTATGGCCATGAGGAAACTAAGTTGCGTTTACTATCTTGTGGATGAGGTTAACAATGTTTTGGATGTATTAAATGTTTCTTTTTATTTGATCTGAGGTGAGTTTGGTTTACCTTTACTAGAATTAGAAACCAGTTTGTGATTTGAAATTCACTAACTGAAACAAACTTTGAACGCTTAGCTCAAATGTGCCAGCTAACAGGAAAAGTTTGTAATGTGTAGGTATGGCTCGACGTATATTGGCTAGGAGGCCGAATTTAAGCTCTGGTGTTTCTAATCAGCAGAGTGAAGGTTCAAGTCCTGGTTGTGGCACCTGCGTCCTTGTGCAAGACAGTTCACCATTATTGCTTTATCCTTTGGATGGGACATTAAGCCATTTGTACTACTAGGATTGGTACAACCTTTAAGTCTCCAAATTGTTTGTTTCATTCTTACGCAAGAACTTTCAGGACACTTTGTGTCTCTCTTTTTTTTTATAGGAAATAAATAATGCTTTTAGGAGACTGCTTGTGTTTTTGTTTTGATAAATCCCGTCTCAGGAAGAAATATTGTTGAGTTTAGTGAGGCTTTCAATACAGAATGCTTTAACCTATATCTATGTGACCTATGCAATCTGGAGAACATTGTTTCAGTCTTTTTGTTTTTTCCCGAGGAAATTTGAGATTTTGGTACAGCAAACTTTGATGTTGTCGCGAGTCTGGAAGACATTATCAAGTGAAACCTGTTGTGGTGGGATCTGCTTATCAAGAAATTTTGCACTTACAGTAACCATTTCTGCTTACAGGGTTTACAGGATCAGCACTGAATATGTGCTAGCTGTATAAGCAAATATGCTTAGCAATATGAAGTATGTACACGCAGAGAACAAAGTTAACTGTTAATTTAAATGGTAAAGTAGAAGTGACTGTTTTTGTCAGTTTCACTTGTACCCTGCTTTTTTATCCTTGCCATTTCTTCCATACAACGGTTCCTCCAAACTAAATCAAAGAAAATTTCAATAATTTTCAACCTAAATACTTCAGAAACTATTTAGGTTTCTGGAGCTCGAAGGCTCAGAACCGAAAAAGAGAATTTGAGGTCACGACAGGAGATATTTGACATCTTTGAAATTTTCTTTTTTTGAGAAAGAGTGTTGCCTTTCCTTTAGGGCTGCTCATGTTCTGAGACACCTGGCGAGGTATTTATCTTCCAAACTAGAGAAGTATGGAGATAGAATATTCATATCCCCCTGAAGGGACAACTTGATAGCTTCATCACGCATCTACCATTTACAAATGTAACAATTCCCTTGACACTGGTCTAAGTGACAGATATAATACAAATGTTTCATCGATGCCGATGAGAATATTTCAACGAGAGTGGGCTGTCTCATGAGGGTTTCTCCAGATTGGTTATGACTTATACCCTCATTTAGGTAGAGAGTTTCCATTGGGGTACAGGTATACCCAAATGAGGGTAGTTTAAAGGTAGTGGACACTACTGGTAATTACTCAAATAATTTTTTACATAAGAACTTACTTGGTAAAGAGTAATTTGGAGCTGTTGATAGTCTACAACATTGTGAGAAACGGCACCTTCTGAAGTAATGTAGTTTTCGAGAAAGAAGTAATTTTCCACGAATTTGATTTCGAGACCTCAGATTTGGAATTTTGACGTCTCGAAATCATCTAAAAGCACACAACTTCGTGTGACAAGTGTTTTTTTTTATTTCATTCATATCTCGCAACTTCGACGACCAAATTGAGCTCAAATTTTCACAGGTTTGTTATTATGTTGAGATACATCAAGTGGGAAGACTGGTCTTTGACAATTGCCAAAAGTGCCCAGTGTCTTTAAGTGAAATCACCCTGATTTTTACACTACATTATATTTCTATTATAAAATCTTTAAGAAGAAACGGAAAGCAAAGCAGAGTAGGAAGTCAACCAAAGTCTCGCCAAACCTTTCCTTGTTCAACATAAAACTGTATAACCACTGAACTTCAAAAGTATTGTTTTTGTTTCAATGACTCTTTGACTTTAAGGATATGAAAGATACCAGGATGTTATTATAATGTTTTCTCCGACCTAAATAAGACACAATCTGGGTTTTGTTTTCTCGCAGGAGGTAGCCCGGAGTTCCAATAATCGTTTCAAGATGTCCAGAGAGTTCAGTTACAGTATTTTCTAATTGCTCTAGGTTGAGAGAGGTAGCCAGAAGAACAACATAGGAAACATTCTGTGTAACATTGTTCTTTCAGATTTCAAGTCAAGCGTTCAGCTGACAATGATCCTCTTACACCGCTTGTAACAGAGGTGAGCGTTATCGCTGACAACAAGGTCTGAAACATTGGATCCATATGCTATGAGGTATTAGTAGAAATGAGGGCATTGCCACTTTTAGGTAACCCCTGAAACTGTAGATTTCAATAAGTTTCTGGGGTGGATTTTCACCAGTCCTAAGTTAGGATGAGTTACTGGTCCTAACTTAGGACCAGTCCTATCTCTTAGCATTGCCTAGGACTAGTCCTAAGTTAGGACTACCTTTGTGAAATACACCCCACGAAACATTATCCTCAGTACTTGAAAAGTAGATAAAAAAGCACGATTTCTTTATTAGATCGAAAAGCTTGGATTTCTTTATATCTGAAAAAACAATTTTTTTTTAACATTTTGCTCTAGCAATGCAGAGGTCATGGGTTCAAATCCCACCCAAGTGATTTGCCTGTGGACTTGTTTTCTCAAAACCCTGGAAAGAACTGAGAGTACACAGTGCTTAATACGTACACATCAGTGTAAGAGTAAAAACAAATTATTACAAGCGGACATAAAAAGAGTTTGATTCCAGCCGGCTTGACCACTTGGCCACGACCTTCGCTAATTTGATTTATTGGTTTATCTCTCATAAAACACTTGACAGACTTTCTGAAAACTGACTCAGAAAAAAATACCGTTATAGTGTCAGTTTCACAGAATTGTTTTTGAACTACCACACAACATTCAAACAATAATGGAGGTCTGAATTGTGTGTTTGAGCCGAGTTAGACTTGATGACAAGTCGTTAGGCGCTGCCTATTTGTCTGCCTTTCATGCAACAGTCACAGTGCGATATTACACATGCAACAGTCGTAGGTAGCGCGCGACTGACCCACACACACACATACTGGGATCGAGGGTGTGTGTATCGTCCCCGTAGCTACGCCGCGCTGTAACTACACACCGCGCTTAACAATTACCGTCTTGACTTCAAGACTAGAGCCGAGTGGGCTTGACTGTTTGGCCACAACCTCTACCTCCATGATCTATTGGTTTATATCTTCTATGCTAAAACACTTTATAGCCATTCTGAAAACTGACTTTGAAAAAATGCGAGGCAGTTTCAGTTTCACAGAATTGTTTTTGAACTCACACACAAAAATCAAGGAATAATGAAGGTCTGAATAAAGAGTTTGAGTCCAGTGGGCTTGACCGCTTGGCCACGACCTCTAACTCCATGATCTATTGATTTATCTCTTCAATTCTAAAACACTTCCTAGCCATTCTGAAAACTGACTTTGAAAAAATGCGATGCCAGTGTCAGTTTCACAGAATTGTTTTTTACCTCACACACAAAATTCAAGGAATAATAAAGGTTTGAATGCCTGCTTCAGTCCAGTAGGCTTGACAACTTGGCAACGACTTCTAATCAGTGATTTGTCATTGGTTGATCATCCTAAAATATTTTAAAGCCATTCTGAAAACTGACTCAGAAAAAAGGCAACACTAGCCTCAGTTTAACAGAATTATTTGTTAACTCCAATACAAAATTCAAGGAATAATAAAGCAAAAGTGTTCACACACTTGCCATTACCATTACTATTACTAATACTATTACTATTATTACTTTAAACTATTACTATTACTGTTTCTATCCCTCAAATCTCATTTTAGTTGCATCAGTTTGAAATGAAGAATAACAAAATGGCAATACATGTACCTGAGTCTCTTCCCCATGCCTTATGAATTAACTTCTTCCGAAATCACAATCAATGAATGGTAGCTAGACATTTCATTTCTCATTCCCAAAAATCCCAAGAAAACAATTTGGAATTGGGATCACATTGGACGAACTTCCATCCTGCGAATCTCTCTACAATCCCCCAGTAGTCCGAACCTGATCTTGATGTATCCCTAAGGGAACGTCTTATCTCAGCATTCATGTCTGAGCTCATTCCCTTCCTGCCCGTCACAATTAGCAACATGTTTCCTACGGTTAGCATTACATGCTTACTTGGTGGGTTACGGTAGAAGGACACATGGGCGATAGCTCAGTTTCCTCATGCGGTTTAGACTCAAGTAAATGAGATTGAAGGAGTTCTGCACATGGATTATGGGCCTAGGAGGTTTGATTTGATTATTGAATTAACCTAGTTGTAATTGCAAATTATTGTCAAAATCTCTGCACTTTTTTCTATCTACATGTATGTATTAAAGTGTACACTTTTATCTATCTACATGTATGAAAGATGTACGTATGTTTGGGTAGATCTTAAAGCCATTGGACACTTTCGGTACAGAAAAAAGTTCACAGATTTACAAATAACTTACAAGGTTTACAGAAGGTAATGGTGAAAGACTTCTCTTGAAATATTTTTCCATGAAATACTTTACTTTTTGAGAAAACATTAAAACAATATCAATTCTCGATATCGAGAATTACAGATTTATTTTAAACAGTACATGTCATGACACGGCGAAACGTGGGGAAACAAGGTTGGGTTTTCCCGTTATTTTCTCTTGACTCCGATGACCAATTGAGCCTAAACTTTCACAGGTTTGTCAGTTTGTTATTTTATTTAGAAGTTGTGATACACGAAGTGTGGGCCTTGGACAATACTGTTTACTGAAAGTGTCCAATGGCTTTAAACACAGTGATTTGTGACTGCAAATCAGCCTTGATTTGGGTTGATAAACAGTTATTTCAGGAGTTTTGGAGAAACAATATTTTGACAATGATGTGAACTTTATTTTCACTATTTTTTATTAACCTTCACCTGTAATTATTTTGGCTTGAGACCCTTCCATCCCCTAAATGACTCTACGATAACTCAACACCCAAATGTTTGGTCTCATGCTAAGAGTGGGTGGTTTTGGGGTACAGTACTACACATGAAAATTCATCAAAATACTCAACTCTACATGCTCCGTCCGTAGTAACTCAATGTTGGTGGCTGGGGAGTAGAGCAGTACCAAATCCATCAAAATATTCTCAATCCTTAAAGCAGTGGACACTTGGTAATTACTCAAAATAATTATTGGCATAACACCTTTCTTGGTGACGAGTAATGGGGAGAGGTTGATGGTATAAAACATTGTGAGAAACATTGTGAGAAGTGCCATAGTTTTCAAGAAAGAAGTAATTTTCCAGGAATTTGACCTTTAGAACTTGAGGTCTCGAAATCAACCATCTAAACGCACACAACTTCGTGTTGCAAGGGTTGTTTTTCATTCATTATTATCTCGCAACTTCAATGACCGATTGAGCTCAAATTTTCACAGGTTTATTATTTTATGCATATGTTGAGATACACCAACTGTGAAGGCTAGTCTTTGACAATTACCAATAGTGTCCACTGCCTTTAAAACTTAGTCATAGGATTTCGGAGAATTTGGGAATGTTAAGAGTCAAATGAATATAAATAATACCTAAAAAAATAAACCATAGTTTTTCCTCAGTTATGACTGATGCTAACGTGCATAACCTGATTTATGAGAAACAATTAGCACCAAATCGCCAAAACTGTTCCAAAGACTAACTTACAGTAACTTAAGCGTGTGAAAACATGTGCTAAGAGACGACAAATAAAAAAACTATTTGGGATCATTTACAAGGGTGTTTTCTGGACAACAACAGCAGGCCTGCTAAGATCCCACAACACCCAGGAACAACGTCTAGACGGAAGCTTCCTTTTAAACTGAGCCACAACAAAATCGTTTTGGAAATCATATATTAATCTCAATTAGTTAAAGATGGAACGACTGCCAGAAGAATATGGTGTCCAAGCCTGAAGCTCCAGGTGCTTGGAAGTGAGAAATGTTTCGGGATAACTTTAAACATTATTGGTGTAAGAATTACTGGGTGTTTTCATCAGTATCTTCGTAAGAAAAGAAATGTTGTCACCGATTTCATGAAACATGCAATCAGAGTAATGTGTATTACAAACCAGGTCCAAATTTCAAGGCTCTGCTAAACGCCAAATTCTGCGCTTATGATCTCCATTTTCCGCTTACTGTGCAAGCATGTACCTACGTAGTAAAGTGGAGAACGCACACTCCAAGCAAAACTCCCTGCTAACCGGTGAAATACGCATGACGTAAGTGCGGAATTCCCTGCAAAGTTTCCCTTTGACTCCAAACAAACACTTCTATTGATCTATAACGCTTGCTCGTGAATGTTAAAGCAAAACATTCACACGCAGACAAGTTCAGGCTTTGTATTTTATACTACAGGATTGGCTCCCAGTTTAGCTCTAAATTCTATGGGTCGGTTTCAAACACACCAGTTGGAATTTCCTACCATAGCTACAGTACAGTGAATGTGACATCCAGAATGTTGTGCCAACTCCACATAGCATGTGCAGGAATGTACTTATGCACTTCCAGAGTGATAAGTTGTTTCTGGATTTTGTGACAAAATGGCTACTGTATAAGAGACATACAATTTGGTGAATGCTCTTGTGAAATTCTGAGGTATAATTCTTGGTCCAATTAAAGGATTTGAAACCTAGGTCGGTGTTTATACTGGTTTTCACCACTACCTTCTGTAAACCCTGTAAGTTATTTGAAAATTTGTGAACTTTTTCTTTGTTCTGTAATGAAAGGGTCCAATGGCTTTAACCAATCTGAAAGGTTTGAACTTGTATCCCTTATAGATGAACGAGAGTTGTAACTAAACCTGAGGTGAACGACCTCAAAACAGACCAACATGACAAGATCGTTTGACACAAATACAACACAAAAAACCAACAATGCAGCTACAGAGTGCATACCAGCTTGAAAGACTAAAACTGCAGTCAAGTTTATGACAGTGAAATAAATAGTGTAAATATTTGTGGGCTTTGTAAATAAGTATAGTGTGGTCCATGATTTAGGATAAGCTGTGAAGGCTTAAGACATGAGACATCAAAAAAACTTTGTCTCCAAAAAGAACAAATTGCATTGCTTAGGTTGGCTCAGTGGTTTCCTTTCCTGCGTCACCTCCAGGGACCCTAGTTCGAATCCCACCTCAGACATTGTATTGGGATAGGGTTTTCAGTCCCTACCTGATCATGCGGGTTTTTCCCAAAAGGAGTTTTCTTCCCACATCTTAAAAAGAAAATTTCTTGGTTCCCATTCATCCTGGACACTGTTTGTGCTTATTATACTGATTGGATGTGTAAGAAATTTTGTTTTAAAAGTAAATAAAAATTAGTCAGGCAGGCAGCAGGCAAGTGAAAATACAAGTTCAGGGAAACGTCTGCTCAAGATTAACCATGACCGTTTGCTATACACACACTACATTACAAATGGATGCACGCACACCAAAACAAAAGTTAACACACTCCCTCAATACTCAAAGTTCAGCATGTTCCAAGACCGCCAACTGCCAGGACTTTCCCATCTATTCAATCTCAGCCACCATGTCCTTCACACCAAGCATGAATGCGCATCCTTATAAAAACTTTCAACACTTCAAATCATGCAAGCCGGCCAAGGTGACTTCCCCTCCTCGACACTTTCACGGTCTTGTGAAAACCCCGACTACGCTCCGCCAGTTCATTGTCCTCGACATGTCCCAAATCACAAGTCTATAGTTTTGCTTAGACTCCATTATATTGGGTTTATGTGTGAATAGGGGAGCAAATTGACTTCAAATTGCTCACGCTGTCAGTCAAACAGTTGTTAAGAAGTTCTTTGATGTCGGCCGGCTATTTGGAATCGGTGGACAGTGACCCCCTACGACCCTGGGTGGACTCCAAAATTCAAGCATCACAAAGAATGTTGTCAAAGTGATGACAAGATAAAAGGCGTTTCGGAGATTAATGCCCAACACCTAAATGAACAAATGATAGATGGTTAGTGGCTTTATAGCCCAACCTTTTTCCTTTTGTGTAATTTAAATGAGCTTTGTCCTTACCCTCAATGTAATTAAGAATTCAGAATCTGGATGTGCAGATGGAAAAGTCAGGCATTTGTGTGAGCATTACATTCCTAATAGTCCATTCATTGGTAATATTTGCTTCAACCGTCAGTTTCAATTTCTACCACCTCAAGGTTCTCCCCAGGATGTTCGGGACCAAAGATTTGAAAGGACGCTGAACCGAAACAAGGACTTCGGAAAGTTTTTTATCTTGGTTATAAATGCCCTAATGTGCACTCTGGAGCACTAGTATCATCATGATGACTTTAAAATGAAAATTTTTTTTTCTGAATTTTTTTTTAGGGGGGTGTATTGGCCGAAATTTGCGCTCTTCAGAGCCTAAATCTGAAACTGTTTCAACATTCCCATTTTATTAGTTAATCTCACTGGCAGGCCATTCCAATTTGACTCCAATTCTGCGAGAGTAGGTCACATATTTGAGGTTGGGTGGTCGTTAAACCTCCACCCCCTGCTTTTGATAAACTAATACTTCCGTAAACCAATAAAACAAACTAAAAAATCCCTCTAACTGTCCGAGCGAAATCTGTTGATCCATCACAATTTAGTCGCGGTTTCTCCATCAAACTTCTTTGATGACCCGAGAGTTACAAAAAATGTTCAAGCGTCCTTAAAATTGGATAATAAAAGTGAAAGATTAAGGTATTATATTGGTCAAATTCAAGGTAAACTGGCAAAGGATAAAGAATAAGTCCAAAATTGGTGTCGGCCGAGATCCGGTCAGCTGTTTTCAAGTTCAAAAATAAATTTATTTGACATCTACTTCTGGTAGTAGTAATCTTTGGAGGGAAACTAAAAACGTTGGCTTAGTTTAAATAAGTATTTGATGTTCCATGCTGACTGGGCATTTAGTAAACCAAATATTTTCTGCTTAACAAAGCACGATAGGCATTTTGTATAGCGTACAGTAGTAGACGTCACTTTGAATGAACATTATTACTGCAGTCATTGGACTGAATATTTCCTTCTTTAAACCATCTCAGCTCCCTTGGGAGTATACAGCTTGTGCTGCCAAACATGTAGCGCACTGAGCTAAATCAATCACAAGAACCATCTCTGCCCTCTGAGGTACCCATTTACCACTGAGTGAAGAGAAGCAATTGTAGTCATGTACTTAACAGGTTAAGTGCCTTGCTCAAAGACACAAGTGTTAAAGGGAAGGTACACGCTTGGTAATTGTCAAAGACCAATGTCCTCACTTGGTGTATCCCATCATTAGCATAAAATAACAAGCCTGTGAAAATTTGAGCTCAATTGGTCATTGGAGTTGTACAAATATGATGAAAGAAAAAAACACCCTTGTTTGACGAATTTGTGTGCTTTCAGATAAGAATAAAATACCTCTAGCTAGAAGTCTTTTATTATTTTAGTGAGAAATTACCTCTTTCTCAAAAACTATGTTACTTCAGAGGGAGTCGTTTCCCACAATGTTTTATACTATCAACAGCTCTCCAATGCTTAATACCAAGTCAGTTTTTAAGTTAATATTTGTTTTGAGTAACTACCAAACGTGTACCTTCCCTTCAAGACTGGGTTTACAGACGGTAGACCCATAGTAGATAACTAACAAGTAGCAACAAGAGCTTGAGTCATGACTATTGATTTTACTCCTTATACAAATTTTAAAACTTATGTCCAATAAAGCATAGTTCCGACACAGAAACAAAATTTTTTCCTACTAGGCCATTTCAAACACCACAAATTAAACGAACCGTGCCAAATTTTACAAACCATAAAAAACTTTGAAGTTAATCCCCCATTTGTCAACAAGACCTTCCTCAATTATTCAGCGACTCCAACAACAAAAAACCCAGTCAAATAGTCAAATTCAATGGTGAGTTTCTACCCTTCCGAGCCACCAAACTTTTCAACTGTCTATGAAACAACAATGTGTGCACAATTGAAACGAAACGACTGGGTCAATAACAATTTTAACAACGTTAACCATGTTTAATGTAAACGATAATGCTCCAATATTTATTTAGCCACAAGCCCGTCATTCTATTTTCAAAATTGGGTTAAAAACGTTTTTGCGGAGAGCTACATGTACATAACAGATATGTAGGGCGCCATATTGCTAGATGATCGTACTACACACGGATGTAACCGTATAAACTTCGTGTTCTTGAAAACAACAACAGCAACAACACCAACAACAGCAACAACAACAACAACAGCAGCAGCAGCAAGCAACAAAGTGGTAAGGACAATGTTTGGTTTGATTTCTAAAATTTGTAAAAAGCCAGTTCTCTCTTCTATGTTATTCTAATTCAACAGAATTTATTGGGATTGGCAGCCGTTACAATAATATATGACGTCCACTGTCAAACTAAATTATTTTTCAAACAATTTCAACTTTACAAGAGTCTTGTTTTTAAAAACAAACCCACAGTACTTGAGTGGGATTTGAACCCACAACCCTCAAACACCTCAACCACGGCCAGCTCCATTTTGTTGAAATGAATTCAACAAAAAAGAGGAATGCATTGGACTCTCCTACCGACAAACTGTCCCCACATACCTTTGCCTGGCAATTGCAACTGCCCTTTCACCAAATAAACGAGTGGTATGCTTGGGAGAACATTTCTGATTACTGGTTGCATGAGGGTATGATTCTTTGTGATGCATTTTATCATGTGGATTCCCAAGGGAGCGACAGAAATTTTTAACCAAATTTGGAGTCGGATGAGAAAGTCAGGAATGATAAAATGTTAGGTTCCTGCATGTACATGTCACATTTCGGAGCTTCTTCAGACCCATATGCTTAGCTGCTCTGGTCTTTAAAGGCAGTGGACACTATTGGTATTTACACAAAATAATTATTAGCATAAAACTTTACTTTGCAATGAGTAATGGGGAGAGGTTGATGGTATAAAACATTGTGAGAAACGGCTCCCTCTGAAGTGACATAGTAAGTATTTTTCCACAAATTTGATTTCAAGACCTCAAGTTTAGAATTTGAGGTCTCGAAATCAACCATCTAAAAGCACACAACTTAGTGTGACAAGGGTGTTTTGTTCTTTCATTATTATCTCGCAACTTCGACGACCGATTGAGCTCAAATTTTCACAGGTTTGTTATTTTATGTATACGTTGAGATACACCAAGTGAGAAGACTGGTCTTTGACAATTACATGTACCAATAGTGTCCACTGTCTTTAAATCTAAAGGATGTCTGGGACTGGATCAAGATGTGTATCTGGTTAACGAATTGCTCGTAGTGGCAGCTCTGCAAGTTTGGAATACTCTTCCAAGAAATACTCATTATTCAATATCTATTTGTTTATTTTATGTTTCCCAGTCCGTTTCCCTTGTGGTTTACCACATTGATATTTGAAAAATACTCAAGTCGAATCTACTTAAGGTGATCCCTCTGCAGCTACTTCCCAGGTTGTATCGTAAACTTGGGTGTGATCCCTGGCTATTCGGCAGTAGTCAGTTGTATGGCTTCTGACTGGTAACCCCAAACAAAAATATTGACAAATAGAAAGACTGTCAACTTTAAGGTTAGATGGCTCAGTTGGTAGAGTGCCAGCACAGTAATCCAGAAGTCACAAGTTCAAGTCCTGCTCTAGAAAATTTGTATTTGTTCAACCCAAAATTTACTAATTTTATTACACATCCAACAGCACAAATAGGGCCATTAAAAAAATGAATAGGAACCAATAAAAACAGTTAAGTTTTAGATGTGGGAGGAAAACCCCAGTGGGGGAAAAATCCACGAAATCAAACATGGACTGAAAACCCATTCCACATGCAAGGCTCCAGATCTGAAGTGGGATTGGAACCGCGGGGTCCACAGAAGTGAAAGGAAGGAGAGGAAACCACCGAGCCAACCTCTTTATTTGACATTCAAACCTAACCACATTGTGGTGTAAAAACCTTCATACCTTGATGAGTTTATAAATACACATAGACCTTAAACATAATTCTTTTCTGCTCGGCCAAACTTTATTTTCTGCTTTTAAAATGTCATTTGAAAACTAATAGTAAAGGAAAGATTTTACAGGGTTAGAATTTATCTTAAATTTCACAAGTCTGACCACGTAGAAAATCCATGTGTTGTGGTTTGACAATGTATCATAAGGTTTGTGGCTAACCACATACACCCGCAAATCCCCTCGGCAATTTGAATCCCTCGATTGAAAGGAAGGGTTAAACCACAACACCGAAGTTCACTTAGGGGATACTTTCGTCAACCTGGTTCAAAATAAAGTACAGCAACCCTTTAAGTTCTGGCAGAATCTCTCAATAAACAGAGGCAGTACTCTGTACTTTTAAAGTCTAACATTGGGATTGCCTAGAAAATTGCAGCTAAAATTGCAACCTGCACTATCACGTTGAATGGCTTCTAACTGACATCCCTGAACAACGATTTTGAATAAAAATAAAAAGTCTGCCATCCTGACGATGACTAGAGCAAGCTAGTCGAAACGTTGAGACCAACCCAAGAACGGATCCGCGGTAGTACAGTTAATTACAATCCTATAAGCTTAAGTAGTAGTCCAAGCCTGTTTCTTTACCGTCCGCCCGGGTAATAGTTAATAAGCAGGACAGTTCTTTTCAGAACTGAGAAGTCTCCCGAACACCCGAACAATCTACTCCGCGGTAGTAGAATTAAGCAAGACAGTTTTCTAAGAACAAACTCTACCTGGCAAGTAGATACACACATGGTGTTACCGCAAACCAAATTGATACCTCACCATGCAATGCCTCAAATCCTATAAACATAGGGCTAGATAGCTCAGTTCGTAGAGCACCGACATGTTAATCTTGAGGTCGCTGATTTAAGTCTTGCTCTAGTAAATTTTGATTTGTGCAACCGCAAAATAATATTCACAAAGCCCCTTTTACAAAGGTTTAAAGCGCTGGTTCGTTTGGATTAATCCATATTGCACAGTACAGCTTTTTAACAGAAAAATAGAAAACACTTTTTTCAAGTCAGTGTGCTTTGGCAAAACTTCCAACACTTTGGGTCTAGAATGCCCAATGCTCAATCATGCTCATGATCATACACTGTAAACCCCTTAAATAATTTCAGCAGCGTCAACAAGGGTTGCATGTTGCATTTCAACAACAATAACTTTCCCCTTGTAGGTTTCTCAAATAAATATTTCCTTTTTCCACAAGTCAAGTTCAAAATGATCAACAAAGTAACTTTTTCACAAAAATATTGTTGGTCATGCACCTGTAGCTAAATGCAATTAATCATTATAGAATATTTAAAAGATTGTCACTGAGCCTTTCTGTATGGCTGATAGACTCCCAGGAATTCAGGGTGTGGGATTTGAGCCGGACGCCCTGGGAAATTGTTTTTCCGCAACCCGTTTTCTTTTGTCGAAGCCTCACCCAGAATTTATTGCCTTTTTTCCTGTGATTGAAGATGAATTCATCAATTTTTTATTTTTAGGGAAAGAAATTGCAGGGGATTTGATTTCAAAGAAACTGCATGATAAGGTAAATTGAAACTTGTATAGATACATTGATAAATTATATAAATACAATCTGACAAAATGGGAATTAACACATTTGTACCAACCCAGAACAGACTGGACAGCAGTGGACACTATTGGTAATTACTCAAAATAATTATTAGCATAAAACATTATTTGATAACGAGCAACGGGGAGCTGTTGATAGTATGACACTGTGAGAAATGGCTCCCTCTGACGTAACATAGTTTTCGAGAAAGAAGTAATTTTCTATGAATTTGATTTTGAGACCTTAGCAGATTTAGAATTGAGGTCTCGAAATCAAGTATCTGAAAGCACACAACTTCTTGTGACAAGGGTGTTTTTTCTTTCATTATTATTTTGCAACTTCGACGACCAATTGAGCTAAAATTTTCACAGGTTTGATATTTATTATGTTGAGATACACCAAGTGAGAAGACTGGTCTTAGACGATTACCATTTAGTCCAGTGTCTTTAAAACTGGCACGATGTACAACAGCAAACAAACATTGGACGATTTGAAAACTGATGGGGCTACCTTGGTTGAGTAAAAAATGTAACTAAACTGAGCCAGTCAGAAATAATGGAAGTACGTGTACAAGGGGGAAGCATGGTGGGGGGGTTGGGGGCATATTTGCGCAGCCCAGTCACACACAAACTCGTCACCGAACTAAATGCATGCTCATGGTTTCTCCAAGTTGTATCCACCTCATTTGAACTTGATACGCGTGTACGTGACAACAGAATACCCAGAACCAATTAGTTAGTACCAAGTGGAAAGACCCTTAAGTAAATATCGACTACAATGAAAACATAACATGGCAGAAAATAGTTCTGGAAACGGGCGCCACAAAGATTTGGATTTAGGGCTGAATATTTACATTACATTCGTTGACCTTGGTCTCCACCTTTTCCCTTTTTTTTATTACAATCAGTAAATTTCATATTGTTGCTTTATTTTGGCAAGTACATGTAGCAAAAATGTTTGAGACTATTTGAGTATATTTTCCTTCCCTAAAGAATGTTAAAGGTGGTGTGACATGGGGTCAACTAAGTTCACGGTCTCAGCTGGTCTGCATTGTAGGCCTTGATACCTTTTAAAAAGGTTCCAACAGAAATAGCTTCTGATCCTTAATGACTCAGCCCTTGACTCAAACCTTGCTCCTCTATCACTGGAATTCCTTGACTGATTTATGAGAAAAACCTCAATCCCTTCAAAAACACTCTCTCTCTTTTATGGCATAACTTTCCTTTTTCCCCCCTTAAACAAAACACCAACTGGCAAAAAATAGCCCTAATTTGCTAGCTACATTTTTGTAAATAGTGCCCTTTTTCCAAGACAAGAGCCTGGGCGGCAAGTCAAGTTGTTGTCATTTGGCATGTTTGGCCAAGAATTTCATCTTTGAAAGGGCAATGCCATTCTCATTTTGCAAATGGCACTACCATTAGAACTTAAAGTCTCTGAATACACTTTTGAAGGGGGCACTATGGCCAATACAAGAGGCAACAAAGGCCTTCGTTGCCTTTGTGTAATTCCAGACCTGCAATGGGGCATTTGCCAGGAATACATGTATAAACTGTATAAAGGGCATTTGCTACTGTTGCATGAAGGAAGTACATGTCAGTAACAGACCCGTGTAATGGTAATGCTTTTGAGTAGATTAGTTTACACACATGGAGGTAATCCTACCTCCATGTTACATGCCTTGAAAACTGCAAGACGTACTTTTTTAAAGGCTAGACCCTGCAATAACGCTTCAAAGTACATGTATAAAAATCCTATATAATTCATTGTATTTTAAAATTTGAAATGATTTTTTTTCTTCATTCCAAAACATTTTAATAATGTAGAGAGCACGCTGCTGCCTAAAGCTGCTTTGTTGCTGTGGATTTACCATGGCAAATTAATGTAAAGATATCCTGTTGTGACTTTGTCAATGCTTTCCAAGCTTCCTTGAATTCATAATGTCCTCTTGGGGATAACTTAAAGACCCTGAGGGCGATAGATGTGCACTAGTGCCCTCATTGCCAGTCTTTTTGAGGGTGTATTGTTGACCCAAGGGCGCCGGTGCATCACAACCAGGGGCAGCGTCACATATCGCTCACGTATCCACAAATATTATAGCTGCAATTCATCATGTGAGGTCTGCTTATACAGTTGGATGTGTTATATCAATAAATTAGATACAACAATAAATAAATAAATAAATGCATAAAGGTAATGGCTTACACAACAATGCCTAAATCAATCCAAAATTGTCAGAAGCACACAAGTCAATGCAGGGTGGTGCATCGTTCCATTGGAAGTGTGCCAAAGAACTAAGCTGTAGACGTCGCTAAATACATGCACATTTAAATATCATCTGTCCGCCCTCAAACCATATTTGTATACTACATGTATCTTAGTTTCGGTTACTCATGATTCGACTGAAATATTATTTGTTTATCAATTTTGGGGTTACTGGGACGGGCAGTGAATCAAAACTCACGACAAAATTCAACATGAGGTAAATGTAAGATTCAGAATTTTGTACCTTGATTTGTCAGATTTAAGTTATTTATGGTTCAGCAGATATTTTTTAACATGAACCTGATTTGAACTGTAACAGAAACTTGACGAAGGAGCCAACAATTTTAATGGGGGGACTTTTTTGACCTTCATAAAAATTCTCGCCCTCTCCCTGAAGTGCCTCTTTAATGAAAGATTTATGTGAAAAATAGAACCACATGTAGCTGTTTGCAACTGGCTTATCATTCTTTTTAACCATTGTATCGCTTTTACCTGTAAATCTTTGATGTGCAATTTTGTTAATACATGTTTGTGTTATTCATGTTTGCTGGCAAATAAAATGAAATGAAATGAAAAAGGACCTACATGTATGGTTATAGATGGTGACATAGCAGAGTCTTTCTCGAAATTTGGAAAGATTCAAGTCGTAAACTTTCAAGGCCAACATCAACCTTTGTTCTAGCGATTTATGTTCTAGAACCAAGGATAAAACAAATTGTCAATGTTTTCTTTATGGCCATAATCTTGAAAAATTTTGACCAATAACTACATGACCTCTGATTCAAAAGTTACATTTGTTTCTCTTCAGGATTGATGTAAGAAACTTTACAAGATCGAATTCAGTTTTGTGATGCACTCCTTTTTCAACAGATAAGAGTCCTCATGATAGCTGGGGGAAAAAAGTCTCTAACATCACTTTACAGTTTCATAAAGGCTGTTACATGTAAGCACAAAACTTGCTTAGCATGCTTAGCACAGAAAAATCTTTTAGCAGAAACTGGTTACTGGCCAACCGTCCGTACAGTTTACACTGTTGCAACTGGTGCCCCACTACTTGTTTGCTAAGCAAGGACATTTTCTAAAAAGTGTTTTGTTTTTGTTTTTTGCGGCAGGTTTGGGATTTCATCTTTAGAAGGTCTCAGGCCATTTTCATTTTACACAGGGCACTTCCATTAGATAATCATAAAATCTACGGAAAACTTTTGAACGGGCACCAAGGCCAAGAATTGGGGTAACAGAGGTCGATGCCACCGTGGCCTCCAATTAATTCCAGACCTGCTGATGAACATGAAGTTAATCCCTGATCTTATCAAATTTAGATGAAAAAAAAACAGGAAAAAAAAAACCCTCACATCTGTTTAAGAGTTCCATGACAAGAATCACTCAAGTGACTAACATAACGTCAAACTTGGTTCCTACCAAGGAATTCCTGGCTCTCACACCAGCTTGGTGACTTTTACACAAGCGATAGAAAAGTTAGCGCTAACAATAATTGCTTCCGATAGTGAAAGCCTTTGACTGCGTTTCCCGTTGAATATTTTCCCTTAGGATATGTTATTTGAGTCGACTAATCCCCCCCCCCCAACTGACTGTTCACTTCTTCTTTTTACTTTGGGCCAAATTTTGATGAAAAGCCGAAAATATGAGTAAAAAAAAACATTTGTTCAGTGAAAAACAGCAGGGGACCAGTTGAATCTAACCAGTGAGTAGAATTCACTGTGCTTATTTAGTGACTCTTAAAAAATTCCTAGTGCGTAGCTGAATAAAAAAACAGCGGGGGTCAGTTGCAAACACTACACACAACATACCATACTCAGTTGGTACACTATGCAGTTGGTACACTGTTTCTGCTAAGCTACTTGTGAGCCCAAATCATCCAACTGTGTATGAAGAAAACAATCCACTGGCTGTATAAGAATGTACACCACAGACCCAACTAACATAACTTTTTATTTCTATAGTACAAAATGCCAGATTCGGTTGTTACACTAGCACTGCTAAGTTATTCATCATTCACTGTGCAAAAATAAATCCACTGGCTGTACAAGAGTCTACCCCACATGCCCAAGGAACATAAATTCCTTTTTCTATGGCTCATCAGGGCTAATTTCATTGGTCAATTGCACATCCAGTGAAAGCCAATGAATAAAGCTTATCAAGTGGACAAAAGCTAATGCAGTACCACAGACACTCACATTGTAGTAAATGCCACACTCGTGTGAACTTGGATCAATTTTACCTCAAATCACACTTCGACAAGCCGTTTTTGTCAGGAATCTTTTTCTTGAGTCAGGACTAAAGGTGAATTTCTACAGGGCTGCTTAGTTGTTGGTAAGTTCACTGGTTAACAGTTTGCAAGTGTTAGAAATAGTTTTTTAGTTTTTTTTTTTTAGTTTTTAAGTTGAAACTTCGCGTGAAGCTGAAATTGATTTGGGTTGGTTTGTATAAATTTCTAGAGGCTTTAAGCAAAATAAAATGAATTTTGACATGAAATTTTTTTGAAGATAATAAAGATAAATTTGTGACTTTGGGTCTTTTTTAGAACAAAAGATCTTCAAGATTTTGCTTCAGAGATCAGCCGTCGATTTCACTAAACTCTTCCTAACTTAGGATTAATCTTATGACTTAGGACGAGTCCCAACCCTGCACTGTAGCATGCAGACCTTAAGATTAATCCTAAGTTAGGACGAGTTACTCGTCCTAACTCAAGATAAGACTAGTCCTAACTCTTTGTGAAATCGACGGCAGGACTAGGGGTGGTTGGATTGGCATAGTACTTTTTAGTAGTTTTTTTTTAAATCTTTCCTTGCCTTCCACCTCTAGGACCCTGGTTCGAATTATGCCAGGGGCACTATACGAGGAGTGGGTTTTCAGTCCCTACATGATTCCGTGGGTTTTCCCCATAGAGTAATATATAAGAACTAGAGAGCGCACTGGCCTAAATACGCGCCCCGGCATGCGCTTATGTCGCCATTTTCTAAGTTGACAAAACTAGCATCTCACAGCGTGTGTTTGTGCGGCCATTTTGTAAGTTGAACAAACAGCATCGCGTGAGCGTTCAATAAAACAAAACCTCAAACGTGTATTTCATATTCAACGCGCGTGCAGAATGACGCGCTTGTCATCTTGCGGTCCCGTGGCGTTTGTGCACGAAGCATCACCAGTGCGCCCTCTAGTTCTTATATATAACTCTATGGTTTTCCCTGACTAGATAGACTAGATAGGTAATGCCTACACCTAGAACTAAAGGTTTGTACTATAGCAGAAAGAACCTCATATTTCTAGGAGTAGTTAATGTCGATGCTGCAGCAAATCAAATCACCGCTCATAATCATAAGAGTATTGCCACTATTTATGGTGCTATCCAAACATGTTCATTGTAGATTTTGATTACATCCATGCCATGTCTCTCTTAGTGTATGTTTATAATTTATAAATCCACATAAATCACTCCACCTCCAGTATTGACATTCGTTTACAAAGGCTAGGACCTGCGGCTTAATTTGGAAATGTCACCCACGGAGCTATTGTTAAATGGTTTCTATCCACAATCAAAAGGGGTTATTTGCTGTGAGAGTTTGTGTATATTAAAAACAATATCTTGTAAAAATGTTGCTGGTTTGAAACTCTGGGTTGTTTGTACCACGCGTGCCTACATATGTCAGGAATCAGGATTGTTCTGTTCTCTTCTATATGAACTTAAAATGACAATTAGCCACGGAGGCATTGCCCTCTGTTGCCCTAATCAACCATATTTCAGGCCTGGAATTCAGTTTCATGTTTTTATTAAAACCATTCGTCACTCTCCTGCCTAACTGGCTCTTGCCACAAAATACCACAAGAGATTGTGGAGACTAAGTTCATAGTACACAATCCACGATCAGTTTATTCTCCTGCCCAACTGGCTCTTGCCACAAAATGCCACAGAAGACCAAGTCCACAGCACACAGATCATAGAGTTTCTTGATAATACAATATATACAAACATAAGAAACCATGAACCAAAAGCTAGCCTGGAAGGTAAGGTACCTTGTGGAAGTCTGTGATCTAGAGTTGTTACTTCACCATGTTCATAGTATGCAGTTCATAGTATGTCTGAAAATCAAAACTGTTCCACGTTTTTACAAGCTTTGGGTATGCTGACAGAAGTACATGTAGTTGTGTCATAATTGTCGTTGAACTTTCCAGAACACTTGAACAAAGATTGCTAAAACCACCGATCTCTCAATTAACTCCATTAAAAAGATTCAAGATACATGTACATGTAGCTTGTCACTGTGTCTGATACATTCCTAGAGAAATTTGGGGGAAATGCGCCTCAAGAAAAAAAAAATCTAAAAATAAAAACTATTTGGCGTTGAGGAATTCCCTTTCGGCTTTCAACACTGAGGTAAAAGTTTGTTATCAGCAAGTTCCCTTTTCTTGTCATGTGAGCGAAAGTAAACGAGGGAATTTCCTCTGTGAAGATTGAACTCAGCTGCTCGGAGCCAAACCCTTGCATGTCAGAAATTGTTCAACTTCATGTCAACGTGTAGTCTGTAACTTCAATACATGTAATATCAGTTTCAAGTTTGTAAGTTTTCAAAAGTATGGTGTTTTTGTGTTCTGTCAAATAATATCAAGTAATAGACCACAAGGGAAACTGAAAATTTAAACTCCTTAGGTGTATGCAGAACTTGCAACCAAATGGTAGGACAGGTTGCTGATCATTCACACCAACAATGTCCAACCACACAGGCATCAATTAACTCCTGGGTGATGAGAAGCAATTATGGTTTAAGACACTCAAGTATCTTCCACTTTCATAAGGATTCTATCTAATGGAATATGAGATCATCAAATGACCAAAGAGTCCTTAATAAATCTTGCGAGGGTTTTATGAAACCTTTTTGTTATTCCGGGCACATTTATACAACTTGCCATTAATTGAGGCGGGATTGGCTAATGGATGACCCAGTTGAAGATCCCATCTCGAGGGAAGATGTACTCAGTTTCCTCCACTCACTCCTAACTTTGTTCAAAGAAACTTGTTTTGATCATTTTAACTACATTCGGATATTTCTCAGCTCATTTGACATAGTTTTGGGAATGATTTGAGGAAGCGGCGAGGCAGGAAATCTACTCGAGCAGAATGTCCTCCCTGTAATGCCCCTGGAGCCCATGTCATTAATCATAAAAACTAAATTATTCTTAAAGCCATTGGACCCTTTCGGTACAGGGAAAAAAAAAAAAGTTCACAGATTTACAAATAACTTACAGTTTATACAGAAGGTAGTGGTGAAATACTTCTCTTGAAATATTGTTCCATGAAATGCTTTACTTTTTGAGAAAACAGTAAAACAATATCAATTCTCGTTAACGAGAATTACGGATTTATTTTAAACACATGTCATCACACGGCGAAACGCGCGGATACAAGGGTGGGTTTTCCCGTTATTTTCTCCCGACTCCGATGACCGATTAAGCCCAAATTTTCACAGGTTTGTTATTTGATATAGAAGTTGTGATACACGAAGTGTGGGCCTTGGACAATACTGTTTACCGAAAGGGTCCAATGGCTTTAAGACATGCTACTTGTCACGTGAGAAGCCTTTTCTTATGCATCATCAGAAGCACACAAAGTAATCGAACAAGGGTGTTTTTTCTTTCATTGCGAATTTGATTGAGCAAAAATTGAGCAAAAAATTTCCACAGGTTTGTTATTTTATGCATATTACTGGCATACACCAATATCGCAGGGAAAACAGAGTTGTGATTTCAAATTCACGTCAACTTCGCTTCGCATTCGCAGGAAGTATGAACTGGGCTTAAGAATACTGGTCTTTGACAATTACCGAAGGTGTCCAGTGCCTAATAACACCCTGAGGAAAGACCAACTTCATATGCAATCATTTTATTAAGAGGTTTGGTAACATGAAAATACCTCTAGAGGGTAAGAAATTGGGGTAGAGGGGAGGGTGTTAAGGGAGGGTGAAGGAAGAGTGATTTCACATGAGCATATGTGATAAGAGAAATTTACAAGCCGGTACGTGATAGGTGAGACTGACTTTACTAGGGGTTTAAAGAAGAACTGTGAGTCAGTTCTTATGAATCATGGACTAAAATTAAACTGGGAGATTGAAAAACTTGAAGAACTTTTGTATCATCACTTTAGGAAAAAAAAACTTTCGAGTCGGAAGTTATTCCACGGTAGTGAGAGTTAACGATCCTAAACCCTTTTTTAAGTGCAGGCCTGATACTGCGGGGAGGCAATGAAGACGATTGCCTCCATGCCCCCCTTGTCATTGCCTTGGTGCCCTTGAATTGCTCCAGTAGAAATTTACAATATCCTCATCTAGGGTGCCCTTCACCAAGAAGGAAATGCCTTGGTGCCCCTGCCCTTTCAAAAACGACACACACAGGCCTTAGTGTTTTGTTTTTTCCCCAGACTTTATATGTGAGGAAAGGTCGGATTTGAATCTTCTTTCAATTAGTGGACAGCCACTAATCCAGGCATGCCTCCCTTTACTCCCCTGGATCCATTAATGGATTGCTCCATAACAAGATCAAGACTTCATTAAACAGAGGTGTCAACTGTGTCCAGCAGGGGGGAGGACGGGTAATTTAATTAAAATAATTATCCTCAAACTGTAACAGGTGTTACCAAATATACACACTTTTACAAGTAATCAGTACAATTTCCGACATCACAGATGGCTTGTTTGAGTGTGATTAATTTTGACAGTTGGAAGAAATTAAAAGTTTACCTTGGACTTGTGGGGAAATGCTGTAATGTAGCCCCATAATGATTACTTAGCAATTGGTTGTGATGATTTGACCAAAGTTCAAGCTCAGAGTGTTGAAAGGTGAAATAAATGTACATTTCGAAAAAAAAACAATCTTGGGGAAATGGAAAGTGCTGATATAGCTGTTTTATCTCTGTTTTTTCGGGGTGTTACATTTGAGAGAATTTAAGGGAGAAAAACCCTACTCTTCCTAAGTTTTCTGGGCGCTATGAATCCTAGTAAACAGGACCTACGGCTTAAAGCAATCGCACAACATCGGTAAACAGTATTGTCCAAAAGCCCACACTTCGTGTATCACAACTTAGATATAAAATAACAAACCTGGGAAAATTTAGGCTCAGTCGTTCGTCGGAGTCGGGAGAAAATAACAGGAAAACCCACCCTTGTTCCCGCACGTTTCGCGGTGCCATGACATGTGTTTAAAATAAATCTGTTATTCTCGATATCGAGAATTGACAATTGTTTTCATGTTTTCTCAAAAAGTAAAGCATTTCATGGAATAATATTTCAAGGGAAGTCTTTCACCATTTGTAAACCCTGTAAGTTATAAATCTGTGAACTTTTAATTTTTGTTCTGTTCAGAAAGTGTCCAACGGCTTTAATGTCCCATCCGAAGAACAAATAAATGATGGTAAAGTGTCTTGCTTTAAGGACACAAGTGCCAATACCAGCAGGACTCAAACCCACACTCTGCTGATCAGAACACTAGAACTTAAGTCCTGTGCTATTAAATGCTCGACCACGACACACTACATTCAATCGAAGCATTGGCCATTACCTAAAAAGCCTTTTGTACTAGATTCTACCATGGAGGAAGTTTCCTTCCTCCATGAGAAACTTCCTCCATGATTCTACAAATTTTGCAATCCAACCCCCCCCCCCCTAACAACAGAAAACAAATACCTTTACTGTCAGACCATGCTCCATGGTCAGATCAAGATAAACTAACAAAAAAATAAGGAGTGCATTTGATGTATCAACCCAATTACTGACCTGTTGAAAAGTATGCTGTGAGTACAAGTGGTGTGTGTTGAGGATATTTTCAGCAAGTTCGAAAGGAAGTTGTCTTGAACACAGATGTTGAATTTCTCAAACCACACTCTAATAAACCATGAAATACCTACAGCTGTGGTGTGACCTTTCAATTATCGCAAAACGTTTTAGTAATCAGTCAAAGAATGTATTCAAGATATGGGTAGCTATTTAGTTGTTTATATTTTTTAAATTATATTTATGTACATGTAGGCGTATTAACCTATTCTTGAAACTAAATTATCACAGTAAGGGGTTGGTGTGGAGTTCAGTTTTGTCCATCTGGAAAATGTTTGTGTGTTTGGATGAAATGTAAAAGTTGTTTTCTGGGGCTTTGTGGAAAAGTTCTTGTGTGGTAGGTTCAATAAAAGTTTGGGGGCATGTTTTCTTGTATAAAAAGATACAAGTTAAAACTGACAAAATTTCTTGTGGGCAGAAAATGTTCTCATTATGCGCAAGCGCAATCTACAATTATTATTCTTGGTCTAAGAATCTAGAGGAACAATATGTGTAGGGCAGTGTAGACCGTACGTCTTAGAGGTTTTTGCGAAAGGTGCTTTACAAATGCTTTTATTACTATTATTAGGTCTTTCTTTATCAAAACATATAAACAAATTGTGATACCAAGAGTTAGACATTCTTTTGTGTCATCAAGAACAGTTTTGCATTCAGATTAATTGTAAATGGAAATATGATACTTCTATGCATTTGGCAAAATGGGAAACATAATTTATACAATTATTTTTTTGTTAAAAAAATATCAGCAGGGTAGGTGGTCTAAACAGTACCAAATTGAAACAACATCTAAGAAATGAAGTTGATTCGACAGTTAAGTTACAAGAAATTAACCACATTTTGGGGGAAAATTTCCATCAGGAATTTAGGGTGAAGTATGAGAACAGGTGAGTTTCACGGGTGACCATTTAATACAAGTGTTGATTACACAATTTACTCTAATAATTTGGTCATAATTTCACCAGGCTGAAGGGTCAGACACAGTGGGTCTATGGAGGGTCTGTACACCCATGGTTTGACCGGTCGTCAATGGTCTGAGAGCTAAGATCATTTGACAGTTCATCTGCAACCAACCACAGGGGGACATAACTGGAGGGAAGTTATAAATTAACCAGTAAAATTGGTTAAAGAGCCTTGGGGAGAAATTGAGTGCCACGAAAGCTGGCTGGAGAAATCGGCACCCAGAAGTAAAGGCAACTCAAATTTCATTTCTTAAAAGGATCATACTATTTTACCCAAGATCAAAGCCAGTATAACCAAGAGCATGACCAGTTTCTAAAACCAGTTTAAAGAAAAAAAGATGTCAGCCAGTTTCACCAAGATCAAAGCCAGTTTAACCATAATCAAACCAAGATCAAAGATATTTTAACAACTAGGATCAATCCCAGTTTAACAAAAGATCAAAACCATCATAACCAAGACCAAATCCATTTTGACCAAAGAACATTATCTAAATAATCTTTAACTTATTTTTTTGTTGCTGAGAAATTCCGTCAAGTTATCCACATATTGCATACTATGTGCAGAGACCCAAATTGCTTTATAACTTCTGAAAGTACAAATTATACACTTTGACCAAAAAGCAACATTCTTCAACCATGACAAAGGAAAAACGATTTAACTAAAGTTGACAGGAGCCATTTTAAAATCACCTACAAGCAAATACCCATCTTATGACTTATGGTTTTGTCACAGCATGTTATCACCGGTATCCGTGATGTTTTCCTGTCAAGGAAACCAGTGGAAGTCTGTTAATTCACAAAGCCTCCTTTACTAAACAAACAACTAAGTTTAGCTCGTTGAAAGATGGTAATTTTAGGACGTGTAATGTTGTCAACCTCTACAAATATTTTCCTTCCGTCTGTCAAAATAATAGTTTGGCAGGCTGTTAACATTGGCTACAAAACCTAATGTTCTTGGTGGGTTAAACAAAAAACAATTCTCTTTGCAGATGTTCCAATAGACCAGTAGACCAATACATGTAGATCCAGTAAGCTCCCCCCCCCCCCCATTGCGTATTGACCAATCACAACCCATTGTACAACCAAAAGTCCGACATGCGTGCGCCTATGCTTGGCGCGCGCGGCAGAGTTGTGTGGAGTGGCATTGGAGAGGCTCACGCACACATGCCTGGTGGGCGGAGCCTAATGGATGTGCCCTTTGCAAAATCAAAAAGGCCTCCCCCTCTCAAAGATGAAATTCCAGGTCTGACTTAAAGGCAGTGGACACTATTGGTAACTTCTCACAATAATTATTAGCATAAAACCTTAATTGGTAACGATGAATGGGGAGCTGTTGATAGTATAAAACATTGTGAGAAACGGCTCCCTCTGAAGTAACATAGTTTTCGAGAAAGAAGTAATTTTCCACGAATTTGATTTCGAGACCTCAGATTTAGAATTTGAGGTCTCAAAATCAAGCATCTGAAAGCACACAAGTTCGTGTGACAAGGGTGTTTTTTCTTTCATTATTATCCCGCAACTTCGACGACCAATTGAGCTCAAATTTTCACAGGTTTGTTATTTTATGCTTATGTTGAGATACACCAAGTTAGAAGACTGGTCTTAGACAATTAGCAATAGTGTCCAACGTCTTTAATTGGTAACCATTTTACCCACTTAAGTGCAACAACCAGCACACCTGTCCATTGTGGGCAGTCACTCATATCCCTGACAGATTTCTAACATTATACACACACCCACACGGCAGCGACCTTTATAATGTGGCCAGTCCCCTAACGTCTCTAGAGTGCCCATGATAATTGAGTCTGACTGACACTGAAAAAATTCTACTCCCAGAAAATTTTGCTTTGTGACAGTGTTGGGGTTAACAACTTCAAATTATCTGGATTATAAGGTACCAGTCGCTGGATAAACTAAGCAAGGCGTAAGATAAATAAGGTAGCCATTGGGTAATTTTAGGGATTGGTGCAAGGGCGAGGTTTTAAGGGTCTGGAACAACATCGGAAAAGGGACAAACAAAGGAGGAAACTTGCTGAATGGCAGAAAGAATAACAGAAAGTAAAATGTTGAAGCTTTAACAGTGTGTCTAAAAGGGAATTGAACCTGTTCAGAACATCATCAGTCATGAATGTTTGTGTTGAGAAACTCTTTTTTTTTATCGAGAACTTGTTGGCCTTGAAATAGCCCACAGCAATTGCAGTGGTGCCCCGTGCTTTTGCTGGGGTGCCACTCGCAAGGTTTCAATACAAATTGACAATTTTCCTCATAGAAATGCCCCGCCAGAGGCAGTTGTTGTGCCCCTTCAAGATTGAAGTTCTTCGAGGCATGCCAACCCTACCCCTTCCCCCTACATGTTCCCCCAGAAACGACTCCCTCTAAAGTAACATAATTTTTGAGAAAGAAGTACTGTATGTAATTTCTCACACAAAAATCAAATGACTTCATGCCCGAAGCCTAAAAGCCATGTCACACGAGGTAATTTTAATACCGGCAACCAGTTCCAGGCAATCTCCATGAAAAGAATCAATTCACATTTAAATGTTCACAAATTACTCTTTGGGATTGTAAGACATTGTTTCAAAAATTACTCAATTGCTACCACAGTGGTCCTGTAGCGTGCACTGCAGTGGTTGTCTCCAAGTTGCCTGCAAACGTTGCCTCGTGTGACAAGCCCCTAAAATTAGCCATCTGAAAACACACAAATTTTGTGCAACAAGGTGTCCATTGCCTTTAAAATATCAAAATGTATAACAAGCAGAAAAACCTTCAAAACTTTTTGTTTGATACATCTTTAATATACTCCAGTGGGAGCCTCATATCTCATCAGTGCAGACCGCCTTGTGGACGCAGCGATCCAGATTTATTTCCGACAATGTTATGAGGGAGAAATGTGAGCAGCTGTAGCTCTCTGAAACACACCCATGTAAAGTGTAAAAATGTATTTGCGTTGATAGACTAGTAAGATTTTCTCAAAAATCATTTGCGGGCTCTGGGTTTTTTTAAGATTAACTTCTCAATAATAAAAGGTGCCATGAGTAATAACAGAATTGCATATTTTCATTTTCAGTTGAGTTATCTACTTGCATGGTTAGTCAAATGTCAAAAATAAAGTGAATACAAAATCTCAGAAGCAATGATTGATAAACATTGTTGAAGTACACGTACACACAAACCCAATTTTCTCACAACATGAAAGATTGTTGACTTTAATAAACCTTTCTGTATTATACTATTTTTTCAGACATAAAAAGAAAATCAACAATAAACCCATGTCTGGGCTATGGTAAAATGATTATAAATACATTGGTGTACAGTATTGAATAGTCTCGAAATAGGGTTAAGTAACTCTTTGTGAAAACAGTGACAGGGTGTTAACAAAAGCTCTGACATTTCCTTGCTTATTATAACATAAGTACTGGTAGTTGCTGCTCACATATGAATTCTTGTATATAACTACGGCTTTTAAAGATGCTATGTCAGATTTTTGGCCGATTTGACCCCTAAATGTTGATTTAAAATTCAACAGGTATTTTGATGGGGGTCGAGAAAGTTACAAGCTTTCATTTGAGCCATTGCTCGAAAAAGTCCGCCAATTATTAGTAGCAGTGAAATAAAGTGCTCAAAATAAGTTTTTGTCGGGATCCCGACAATATATCACGTGACCAATTCTTATGTGTTTTGTAAGAAACGTTTTAAATTTTGGTCATGGTTCCTGACCATTAAAAGTAAAAGTTAAACTTGTTTTCGTTAGAGCGGGTGATACGCTTTGAAATACCATTCCCTCAAAAAAAATCTATTTTTTAATGTTTGGGGCCAAAAATCTGACATAGCTACTTTAAAGTATGAGCTCCAACACTATGAAAATCTGATGATACATACGTACAAAACAAATTATGGTTTGTTGTCCCCCACTAGACTGACAGCACAGACCCTCCCTAAGGACCCCACCTCCCAAGGTCAACATAACAACACTACTACTCCGTTTTCACAATGCCGTTTTATTCCTGTACGTGCTGTGATTGTTTAGCGCCCTCGTGGGGCATTGTGGCATGGGAGTAAATCAATGTAGGGGCCTCGTGGGGCATTGTAGCTTGGGAGTAAATCTGTGGTGGGGCAACATTGAAAACCTGAACTTGTTACTTGGTAAAGCTCGCCAAGGAGGACTAGCGCTTTGAAGTTATTAGGCCTATACATTCTACAGTGATGTCCTGGGATATGAGGGTCCGTTCTGGGGTAGAAAATTTCACAGAAGCTACTAATCTTTCTAGGTTATTATTTTGTGGCTGAATACATTTTTTCGATGTTTATTTTTTTTATGTTGTCTGGCAAAAAATAAGTAAACTAAGCTACAAATGTACTGTCGGGTACAGTAGGAACTTTTAAGTGTGAGTAGGGTAGTTCAATTTATTAATTCACCGGTTGGGCCATGTACTGTAGACGATGTTCTATGTATTAGCTACTAGTACATGGACACGATTGCCTTGCATCAATACAGAGAGTTCACAAAAACAGTGCAAACTGCTTCCAAATTAAAATTGTCCGCTGTGCATTGTGTAAAAAAAAAAAAAGAATCATGGCCTCTTTAGCAGTCTCCAAAGCAGATATTATATGGAAAATTAAAAGAAAGTACTATTTGACACTATAACAACACTCACTTTGACACTCAAACAAACAAACTCAATAAATACAAAATTGAAGTTCCTGGGGTGGATTTCACAAAGGTAGTCCTAACTTAGGACTAGTCCTAGGCAATGCTAAGAGATAGGACTGGTCCTAAGTTAGGACCAGTAACTCATCCTAACTTAGGACTGGTCCTGTCTCTTAGCATTGCCTAGGACTAGTCCTAAGTTAGGACTACCTTTGTGAAATCCACCCCTGGGGACCTATAAATCCCACAAGACAACCAGGACTATCCCATGATGATCTCAGCTTATTGGTATGCCAGCCGGCCGGTCGTCCAACACCTTTGCAAAGCCGCAGACCCAACATGACCAATCTAGCTCATCCTTCATGCAAAACTTATCATCTCTCACAGTCCAACGATAAAACATTTTCTTCACCCATCCAAGCCCTCCCTCTAAAGGTGGGAGGCACCACGCAGGAATCCACAGGGGGTCGGCAGCGAGTTGTCTGCGAGTTTAGGATCTTTACAAACTAGGTTAAACTCGCAGGGTTCTAACAAAGCAAATTGTGTCATCTTTGACAGTAATAGAACACCTGCTGTGATAACAGAAATGAAAATAATGTGGGTCTGGCTACCGCAAGTCTGGGTTGTAGTTTGTAGGATTTTTCATCTGAGGTACAGACAACAGTAGTGTAAAAACTATTCACTCTTATATCAGTCTACTAATGTAGCCAAACTTTAAAAGGTTAACAGAGAAATCAACATGATAAATTAGTTTGTAGGATTTTTTCGAAGGAGTGTTACAGACACAAGTAATGTTAAACTACTCACTCTTTTATCAGACCACTATTATGTAGGCCAAACTTTAAAGGTTCTTTAAAGGAAAATCCACAGCTCTTTTTCATATTTGAGATGAATATCAACATGTAGAACATGCTGCACATTGGAATTCAGAAGAAAAAAAATACGTTTAAGGTAATGAAATAAAGCAAAAATAGTTTTTTAGAGCAGGGCTACAGCCCGCTGCCATGTCCCTTAGGTTATGCCTGCAGTCCTGATACATGATGTATTTCCAGGAAGGCGATTGCCTCCATGATCCCTAGTCATTGCCTTGGTGCCCTTGAAATTTCTATAGTAGAAATTTACAATTTACTTATAAAGCCCGGTTCATACTTCCTGCGAATGCGAATGCGTTGCGAATTTGACGTCACACCCCTCCTTTCGCAGCGATTATTCGCAAGGGAGTAGAGCAGAGTTCAACTGCTGCAAATTGTTCGTTGCGAATTTATGACGTCAAGATTCGCTTCGCATTCGCATTCGCATTCGCAGGGAGTATGAACCGGGCTTTAGGGTGCCAAAAAGAAAATGCCTGGGTGCCTTACAGGCTTTTGCCTGATCGGTATCATTATCAGGGTTCTCTGTCATGTCCGTAGTATTTTTTCTTCCAAAACTGTTGTCCATTCTGGACCCAAAGTTGTTAATTTTTGAAACAAGGGCCCAATTTCATTGAGCTTCTAAACAAAAAACTTTGCTTAGTATGACATTTCTTCCTCAAGTGATAAAAACAGGATTACCAACCAAATTTTCACGTGATGTTCAGGATAAGCAAACAACAGCTGAACACCAGTAACAAGCAATATGCAACAAGTGGAAATTTGGTTGGTAATCCTGTTTTTATCGAGAAAGAAATTTCATGCTTAGCAAATTTGTGTGCTTAGCAGCGCTATGAAATTGGGCCAAGGTCTCAAAGTTACTAAGTATTTTTTAGACAGTTTCTTTGACATATTCAGGTATTGCAATAATTTTTCCGACAGATACATCATAATAAAATGTCAAATTAGATCATAAAATATTTGAGATGTTGACAAAATGAGTCCATGCTCGCTGCTGCTACTGAACTGGGTCATGCCTGCACTATTTACTCCAATTAGTAAAATAAATCCATCACTCATAATCAAAATGTCTCATCATATAATTAAAGAGAAACATGAGAGATGTTCATGATGAATGAGCAAGTCCGGTTGCACTGACTGGGATCTCACGAGACATTCTCTGATGAAAAACTTGTTAAAAAATAATCAAAATATCTAACCTGTGCGCAAGTACAAATTCCCCATAATGATTTTATATTGGAGTGATTGACGACTGATAAAACTGTTAAAGGAAATCGCAGAGATTGTTTTATTTAAACCATCTTTAGAACCATGAGAAAGTACATTTAACGGTCTGACAATAATGATGATAACCTAGTATTTGATATCACACAGTTAACCCTCCTACTATGTGATCAGTCAATATCATCCTCTGTAGTTGTGAATGGTCGATAAGCTTTGCCAGCCTGCAATAGTAATATCATGTGTTGAGTACTACGTAACATCTCTACTCAACACAATGTACATTGAACAGTACACAGTTACTTTTGTGCACAATTGTGCCAACTAACACAACCCACTGAATTCCATCAAACAATTGCCCAACTTGCTGAAAAATGTTTCTAAAGAGCCGATACATAAATGTGACTGGTATTACAATGTATCTAACACAGTGTATGTTGGAAAGGAAAAATTTGTAAATGTACTATGTAGGTCTAATACTTTATGCATTTCACAAATACTAAAAAAAAGAACTTCTTGAGAATTTGAGGAATACAAGCCGACAGAACAAGTAATGTTGGACAATTTTTATCAATCCCCAATTGGAACACAAAACAACACAAAACTTTCAAATCCACCTCGAAACTACTCCTTGACAGTCCTCAATCCACAAGGATCGATCCACACACATTCCTTCCATTCATCGGGGGACCAGTTATTATCTACCACTGTATCACTGACTGCAAAGTGATTGGTCACCAACCCCCAAGCGACCCATCATTAAAGATCCTTCAGACCCTAGAGCAGCTCTAGGCGTCCTTCTTGAGGAGAAAATTGACACATATGGATGACCCTTAGAGTCAGGGGTGGGGAGGGATTGAGTGTTAGGGGTGAGGTAGGTAAGGCCGTTTTAAGGTGTCTCGCTGGTGCAATCTAAGCCCTCCCAGGGGCGATTAGAGCGCCCTCCCAAGGGCTGTTAAAGCGTTATCGAAGTACATAACTTGTAGTTTCTATTACCACCGACTAGGAATTCTTAGTTTAGTGATAAAGTGATTTGCTTGATCAAAGTTAAGACCGCTAATGGTGTATTTTGTAACGGCCAAATATCATCTTTATGTGGTGTTCACACTGGACTTTTTGGGGGGTTAACTAACTGAGCAAATCGGGCAACTTGTATACTTTAAGTCCAGAGTGAACAGCCCAAGACGAATTCACACACAAAGGTGCAATTTACAAAACAAATAATTTGAACAACTGCTTCTTCGACTCTACAAACATCAAGTTCATACATAATCAAATTGTTTCCAACACGCAAAATATATTTTCCCAATCACAGGGGGTACTTTGCGGTTGGTCAGTTTAGACCGACCCAGAAAATATGTTGTAAAATTGTGGCAAATAAAGATGAAGGGACCACCCGAGGGGGTCATGGGGTGAGGCAAGGCTAAGTCCGAAATTGTTTCACCGGGTAGAAATTAGGCAGTTATGAATTTTGATTTTTTCACGTGGATGGCCAGTGGGAAATAATCCACAACAGATGAGCAGGAATACTGCTGTATGCTCTTACAGCCTGTACAATTCAGAGCCAAATTTTTATAAAGCTGTGTAAATTTGGTTTTAGGGTGACACCATGTGTGCATCTACATGTACTCGCCAGGTAGATCATATTCTTTTGAGAACTTGTCTTGCTTTGTATTCTACTACCCCTAGTAGATTTTCAGAACCTTCTCAGTTCTGAAAAGAACTGTTCTGCTTACTATAACTACCCAAGTGGAAGGTAGAAAATTGGTTGGGACTACTACTTTAGCTTTAGTGGATCAATGGGACTTCTTGATGTAAACTTCACTATCGGGGAGTGAGTTCTTTATTTCTTTAAAGTATGACTTATTTTTCGCAGAAAAAAACAAAATCAGTTGTTCTGATTTATGATTACACTGCAAAATCATTTTGATCAGAGCTCCATGGCACAGGAATCTCTGATTGAAATGTTTTCATTGTTGAGGAACTGGCGTGCTTGTGTATTAATAACTGAAAGTGGAAATCTCCCCTGTCTGACACAGCTTTTGTGAACCAGATCCTGTCCTCTTTCAAAGTTAGTTTAAAAAAAAATTCTGTAAACCCTAGAGGTTTATACATTTACTAATAGTAAACACATGTTTGTGTGAAATAACCCCCTCCGGCCATGTGTACTATTGGAAAGAGCATCGGGGCGAAGTTCTTAGCACAAAAGCAAATAATACCACACAAAAAACACTGAGCTGCGCAGTGAAGTGAAGATGTCTAACGCACTCCCCAACAAATATTTGTTATTCAGTATCCCTATTGGTACAATAAACATTCATAAAAACTTGTACAAAACAAACTCCATCACAAGTGAGATGGTAAAGATCAACCACAAATAAATCCAATAAACTTCTCTGTTGCAGTGTCTGTGAGTGTTTAACAGGCCTGGAATTACACTTCAAGCAAAATGGTCTTGTCCTCTTAAGGTAAAATTTAAACTGGGCAAACTGGGAGTTTTTAAAGCATAGAAACATTTTGATCACTTACAATGGTACACAACTTTTGTTTGTTGTTTTGTTTGTTTGTTTGTTTGTTTGTTTTAGTATCTATAGATAAAGGAGTGTTCCTTTCTCTATGGCTTCAGTGTTTTGCATGAATCTTCGGTACCACTTAAATGTTTGTTTTTATATTATTGTAACATTCAATCAATTTGGCCTGTAACCACGAATGAAATGTAAATAAGCCAACACCAATGCAAATCTAACTTACAATGTCACCCAAAAAAAGGGTCACAAACAGTTAAACATTGAATTTCACTTCTCAGGACTTCATTCTTGGTCCACAGCCAACTAAAATAGAACAAGGGACTGCACGTTCCCAGCCCCACCATATCATGTTTCCCACTTCAATAGCCCTTCCCAGCATGTATTAAATAATTATTTGCGTATCCCCTGACATCCAAGGACCTCGGCAATGATCATATTCCATGAAAAGTGTTGTTTGAATAATACCCTCTAGGCCTGTTCTGTTGTCCCTCAGAGGTATCTATTGTCCTGCATAACAATAGACCACAAAACTACCAACCAGGCAGATGTAAGGAACCCTATTGTTATCCATCTGAACTCTAACACCACCTCTCTAGAATGCATGACAGGACGGCCCCTAAAAAACTCCCAGCAAACTGTCTCGTCAGTCAGCCGCTCCCAGACTTTTGATGTCACAACTTTTGACAAAGAACTCTTTTGTTGTTTCTGGATCACCCAAAGTCATTTGTAGTGAATAGTTGCAACCTTTCTCATATATATAAAGACGTGCTGTTGATTTGCAGTCTAGAATAAATTGAATCTGCTTAGAGGGCAGATCATACTGAAAACCGTCGCTCAAATACTAACAAATTTTCTTATGTTTTTAAATTTTAGTGGATGATTCCCTGATAAACAAGTGCTGCAACTGACTTTATTGGAATAGCGTCACAGTCAAGGACATGTGAACAACTCAAGTGTATGAGCGCAGCCCAAGAATTCAACTGAAACAACTTTCACTTTGTGTTCAGAGGACGTCTCAACTCACAGAGATCTCCTCAAAAGTAAAATTGTCGGTGGCCCTATTTGACATCCGCTTCCGAGATACCGACAAATAGTGTTCAGAAATTTTCAGTGTTCAGAGTGGATTGTGACGCACTGGAGATCTGAACTAAAAACTCGTCGTCAGTTTTGATTTTTGAAGTTATCTATTGACAATGATGGAGAAAATTGTGCTTGTGATAGTACTGTTAGCATTTGTGACACAGGATGTCGTATCTGGTTTTGCCAGATCATCCTCAACGAGGTCAGCCTCCTCCAGGGGGGCAGAGATTGCCGATGCCGCGCCAACGACGAGTAACACCGAGGGACAATGTGGGTCGTGTTGCATGCAGGGGCCAGCAGGCCCACCCGGTCCCCCTGGTACCCCCGGTGCAGCTGGCATGCATGGAATCCCCGGTAACCACGGTGGGAATGGGATGAACGGGATGCCTGGACCGCCAGGACCGAAAGGCGAGGCTGGTGAGCGGGGCGAGGCAGGTCCACGTGGTGACCAGGGTGAATCCGGTCCAGCCGGCATCGCAGGACTCCAAGGTCGCTCTGGTGAGAGACATTCACCAAGCGAGCAGCAAGCTAACGTACTAGCCCCATCCACAGTCCCGACTCCAGCATTCCATTCTGCGTTCTCCGTGGCCCGTACGACAACGCTAGTCGCCCCGTCGGACAGAGATGTCAACATCAAGTATGAGCACGTCTTCTGTAACATCGGTCAACATATGGATCTTAAAACTGGCATTTACAGGGCCCCTCGACATGGCGCCTACACCTTCCTCATCAACATCCACATGGCGTCGACCACAAACAGCCCTTACGTGAAATTGATGCATAACAACCAGATGCTTCTCGCGGTTCATGATTACGACGCCAGCGATGCGTACGACTCTGCGAGTAACAGCTTAATCATCGAGCTAGAAGAGGGAGATCAGGTATGGCTGCAGCTCGACATGGGGAACGAAGTTCACAGTAACTCAAATCGCTACACTACGTTTTCTGGAAACATGCTATTTGAACTGCCTTAGAATTGTAACTCCATGGGGAATATATAGAGACAGTTTTACAATTCCTCAAACTCAGCATCCACGAAGAACCATAATCATAGTAGACAGTAAATTGTTCTAATGACACTCTGGGAACTTGTCTGCAAAACCCAGGCCTGGAGTTTCATCTGTTAAAGGGCAAGACCACTTTCAATTTGCAAAGGGCAATTCCATTCGAAAAATGTCAAGTCTATCTTTTGATAGGTCTTGGGGAACCAAGGCCAAGACCAGCGCAACGGTGTTATTCCAGGCATGAACAAAACTGTATGTATTTCCTACTTATAGATAAATATATTGTCATCAAACCCAGTTACTTTTGAGTCATCAAGTTATAAGAATAAGAGTTTCTTACAATCAAATTTACAAAAACGTAGAAGAAACTCCTTGTTGTATACAACCAAAATTCTAAAAGGCAACAAGGGTCCACTTTTATAGTCTCTGCTTACTTCCGACTTCTACGCTTGTTATAAGCACTCTTCACTAACAGTAACAGGGTAAGCGCAGATTTTAAGCGCTAGCAGTCTAAGCAAAGAATGTCTAGAGACGTGGAGTATACAAGTGCAAAAGCAAAGGTTCTCCACTAATCCCTGCACCCCCACTGCTTTATTTTTGTAATCGCAAATCACTCAAAATTATTTGAATAGAGTAGAAAAATACAGGGTGCTATGTACAGTGAAGCTGTACATCATAGAAAAATTACCATTTTGGAAATGTTTACACACAAGGCTATGAGAGTGAAAGCGAGGCTTGTGGTGAAAATAGTATGGTGCTTATGATGGACTGATTCTGTTATAGTTAATGTTAAGCATGCCTATCAGGAACAAGACAAAGATGGCAGCTGTTAAAATTGATTTAGATTTGAGTTGTTTATGTATTTTTAGATTAAAAATAAGTATCTAGCTTTGTTATGATCGAAAGCAAATGAAATTTTGAATGCTATAAAATTGGAGTGGAAATCTTGAATAACTTTTTGAGAATTTCCACTCCAAGAATTTCAAGAATTTATTTGTTGAAACTAAAACATAATGTCCCTATTTTACACCACTGTTCAAGAATCAATCACTACTGTTGTTCTAAAGAAATCAACTTCACCTTAAAGTATCAGACTTTAAGGTTTGTCAAGAAATTTTACAAATTATTGCTTCTAATACTAATAGAATGGTATTATTGTTATGTTTTAATTTTAACTTGAAACTTTGTAAGCGACAGATATTCTAATGAAATATTAGGATTTTTTAAGTAATCTTGTAAACTGCATTTGTTTTTAACTATTTATCTTTAAGGCAATGTTTAGAAGTATCAACAGTAATTTGGGGGTATTTAAAGTAATTTAATACGACTCATTTAAAAAAAAAAAAAAACGAAATCAAAATGGATTGAATAAAAGGGACTTGGATTCAGAGCCAAGAACATTGCAACAAAAAATCTAAAAGGCAGGGTATACGTTTGGTAACTGTCACAGACTAACATATAAAATAAAATAAAAATTGGGGCTGAAATGGTCATTGACGTTGCAAGAAAATTATGAAAGAAGAAAAAAATTGTTGCATTAAAATGTTTTGCTTTAAGTTGCCTGAAAAGGCTTCCATGCCTGGAGCCTTTCTCAGATTTAATTTTTTTTGTGTTAAAAATCACCTCTTTCCCTAAAACTGCTTTCTAACAATATTTTATATTAACAGCTCACCAATGCTTTTTACCAAAACAATGTTTATGATCATTAATTTTTGGAGCAATTACCACAGTTATACCCTCCTTTTAAATTTAAAATAGCAAGTCATTTTCACTTTATCCAATAACTGCCTGATTTTTGTGGGGAGGAGAGGGGCCTCACAAGTAACAATTATTTGGATATTTAGTCAGTGGAAAATCTAAATGACTACTGCTCTTTGAAATCCATCAAAGTTCTTTAAAAAAAAAATTAAATAATTTCATTTTGCAAGCTCAGGCTTATAATTATATATATTTCTTAACAATGTTACTGAAATTAGATTCTTGTAAAAGTTCACATAAGTTGACAGAAGTTGATGAGTGATATAAATAAAACAAAAGTTTTGTAAAAATTAATCAACCAAGTAATGACGCTCGAACATTATTACCCTGGTCACTGGGCCATTTATTTCATCCTTAAAGGAACACGTTGCCTTGGATCGGTCGAGTTGGTCTTTGAAAAGCGTTCCGTAACCGTTTGTTATAAAATTGATATGGTTAGAAAGATGTTGTAAAAGTAGAATACAATGATCTACACAAATATGCCTCGAAATTGCGTGGTTTTCGTTTTACCTCGTCGACTAACACGGTCGGCCATTAATGGGAGTCAAATGGTTGACTCCCATAAATGGCCGACCGCGTTAGTTCGCGACGTAAAAGGAAAACCGTGCAATTTTGAGTGATACTTGTGTGGATCATTATATTCTACTTTTAAAACATCTTTCTAACCATTATATGCATTTCATAACAAACGGTTTCAAATGCTTTTTATAGACCAACTCGTCCGATCCAAGGCAACATGTTCCTTTAAACCATGGAGAGAAGCAATTACAGTCAAAGTGTCTTGCACAAGGACACAGAATTAGACCAAGACTTAAAACCAACACCCCTGAAGGATTTCAAGACATTTTAAGTACTTCACGTTTGAATACACTCTAATCTTTTCCGGTTTTAGAAGTTTTTTTCTAAACTAAAATTCAACCATCAACACACAATCCTTCACACATTTGTTTTGACTTGTCACAAAGTTTTGACAGGTGGGGGGGGGGGGGGGGGGGGGGGGCGGGGGTAATGAATGGCGACTAAATTATACAGCTCTGAAGAAAGATTAAAACATTATTTGTATAGTGAATCTCTCACTAATCAACTAGGTTGAAAGAACTTCTTTGGGATCCTTTACGGGTAATTCTTTGCAAGACCGCAGCAGGAACACAAAAAGATATCAATGATTTTTATATAATTTTTTTTTCAAATACTAAGAATTATAAACCATTTGAAGGTCATACCAACTTTTCCCAGTACGTTGACAAAGAAATTTACCATTCTCTTTCTTATATACTCTATGAACTTTCAAATATTACATAGCCCATTTCCAAAAACCACTACAAATATTTCCAACATGTCCAACAGTAAATTTTGGTATAGAAAAGGGTACATGGAAAGAAAACAAATAGGGTGACACCAAACACTAGATGGCAGCAGACATTATAAATAGTGGACTCCAATACGCTAGGTGGCAGCAGACATCCTTTAAACGGTATACTTCTATATATGCCAGTGTAAGTGGTGGCAGATGGAAGGAAACTGATAATTTTCCAAAGTTTGTCGATCTGATTGTTTTCCATGGAACCTGTACCCCGTAAGTCTCTAACTTCACCAAAAAAAATCATTCACTGTGGAGTAATACGATCTCACTATCCCAGAACCAATCAGTAAAGACAAGCAGGGAACCATCAACAACGAACATACATAACATGTCACTTTGGCTGGTGACCAAATTCTGCTGAACTAAATTAGGAATATTCATTTTGGTTTTACCATCAAAGCAATGTGTGTAAGCACTGTATACTCAGTGCCGCTTCTGTGACTAAATCACATGATTACTCGGGTGGGGTTCGAACCCATGACCTTTGCCGCTCTACAGCAGTGTCTTACCAACTAAACTACTGAGATTGCCAGGTAGCTACATGTAGAGGCAGTTTGAATCCTATATTTTATTAGTGGGTCAAATATTAGGATATTTGGAAAGTTCCACTTACCTGGAGCCAAGTGTCGATCTGTATAGACTTGATCCCTTCAACAAGAGCGTCGTAGACGTCACTACATTGTCCGTAATCGAACCATAGCGTCAAGAGACGAAGCGTGTCTTGTAGGGAATTCCCTCTCGACAGGGATATAGAACGGAAGAATCCTTGGACAGCCGGCACTGCGTACTTCTCAATGTGACTCTACAAGAACAACAAGCAACAATAAGATTGTAATAGTGGCCCTGTTTGACCATAAATCAACTTTGTTTCTCAGTATGAAAATGTAAAACATGATCCCAAAATAATTTCAAAATTTCAACAATCGACGGAGTAATTTGATTTTTGTTGCTGAGCCTTAACATTCACATGAACAATCTCACAAGGCCTGAAGGCCACTTCAAGGTGTGGGCTACACATCAACTATTTTTCCAGGGGCCATTTCCACCTACTACTGTGGCTGAAACAGGGTTACCCCCTTTAATACAGTCCGTACGGATGCAGGCTTGGGTAGCATCAATAAAAAGCCTGGCTGGTTAAGCAGAAAGCACTACCTCCCCAACTTGATGAAGCAATCATGGTTAAATGTCTTGCTAAAGGACACAAGTGTCACGACCAGAATCAAACCCACACTTGATTCCAGTGCTCTTAACCCCTAGGCCGTGACACACCACAATGCTAAGTGTGGGTGGATTTTTGGCACCTTCAAAAGAAAAAAATCTTTCAGCATACTCGCTTACCATCTGAGTTGTTGTTGGTTGTTGATGCGGGGTTATTTCCGATCTCAGTTCATCTGACGTTTCGGACAAGTCCTCCCCCTTCTTCTCCTCAGTAGGCCCCTCCCCTTCCTCTTCCTCCTCCTCATCCGTCTTGCTCTTAGGGGTGCTGGAGGATGGCTGTGCAGGAACGACTTGGAATGCCGAGCTGGGTTGATTCTTGTAGTACAAGGTGGCCTCGTAGTTCATAAACGCCCAAGAATGCCACGCCTGGTTTGAGAAAAAAGAAACGTTTGAAAACAAGAAATATCTTCAACTTCTAATCTGGGCCCAATTTTATTGAGCTGCTTACGCCCTCAAAAGTAGCTAAGCACAACAGAACTGTGCTTGACAATGATACAAACTGTGCCCATTTGATTTTGCTTCACATTTATGGCTTTCCATAGATTTCCAACCTCGGTAGGCAAAAACTTTGGCTGTGACGCAGCGATAGATAGGTCTGATCCATTACATTTATTTGGGCTGTCAGGTCAGTGTAGTGGTATTTTTCCTCGACTTCCACATCTAGGACTCCGATTTTAATGTTGTTGAGCATCATGTGGATTTGGTTTTCAGTCCCTTCTGTTTTCCACAGAATAATTCTCTGGGGTTTTCCTCGTGCATCTAAAACAGAATTCTCTCCATGGGGTTCTAGTCTAGTACAGTGGCTAAGATCGCTTTTCCGAGAGTCCTTGGCTTCCATCCAATTCAATTCAATTCAGTTCAGTTCAATTAAATTTTTGTTTATTTAAAAAATTACATCAGCAAATAAAAGTCAAAGACTAAAGAAATTTGGTTCACAATTAAACCAGAAAGACAAATGAAATGAAATGGTAAAAAGTGTCCCCCTACCTTATACCAATCCCGATCATGCTCAGTGGCTTTACTGAAGTACACCAGACTGTCTTCAATGGTGTGTTGACTGGTTTCCTCCAGACTCTGTTGCCATTCACCAAGCTTCAAATAACACCTACATTGATAGAGGGGGCAGAGTACCAGTGAACATTTGTCCAACAAAAACAGAATCCGGGCCCAATTTCATAGAGCTGCTTAAGTAGGTAACTTTTTTGAATCAATAGTCGGGTAAGCAGAAATGAGCAGAGTACCATTCACAAATTGTATATGTGACATAGTAGTTTGGTTGGTAACCTTATTTAGCATTAGTGTTGTGCTTAAGCAGCTCTATGAAATTTGGCCCTGGTGAACGCTGTATGGTTCCAACTCCTACAAATAAAATATTTGGGGTTGAAAAAAAAGAAACATTTACCATGGATAACATGCCAGCGCTCTACCAACTGAGCTATCCAGCCCCTACTGTATGTTGGTGGTCTCCCTATTAGTCAATAGCTTTGTTCGGGGGTTGCCAGTGGTCCAGTGCTTGGACTGCATGACTTGTTCAAATGGTTTCCCAATAAGTGCAATTCATAATCATAAATGTTAAAACATTGTTTGTATGAGAGAGATTGGCTGTTGCCAGCATGGTGTTTATATCCCCTTGAGGGAGCTTTACTGAGTTCCCCTGAAGGAGAAGATCATCTAAAATAAAATAACCCAAAAAACTGTTGTGTAGCCAGGGATAACACCCAAGTTTAGGAAGAAAAATGTGCCCTACCTTGCCATGAGTGTTTGTAGCTCTCGACGTTCAGCTTCGTCTGAGGAGCCTAGCACACCTTGCATGTGTTGGGTCAGTGTCGAATGGACAAAGTGATGCAAATGCTCAAACGCCTGGGACTGTAATCAAGAGAAATCAAGGATAACGGATCGATAATGGAACTGTGATTGATAAGGACAACATAGGCAAAGGCAGAATTCCTCTGGCTGTTAGATGGTCAAGACCTGGGCCCAAATTCATAGAACTGCTAAGCACAAAAATTTGCTTAGCATGAAATTTCTTCCTTGTTTTTATCAAGGATGAAATTTCATGCTAAGCAAATTATTGTGCTTAGCAGCTCTATGAAATTGGGCCCTGTAGAGGCCATCCAGAAACATCTTGGATCAAGCAACTGGGTCCACCCAGCAAGATCGACAGGCTCTGGAACCAAGCTACTAACTGCAACTTGTAAACTCTTACAAGGTGGAATAAAAATTGGTTTCATAATGTCTGTCATAAAAATATTGAGTACTTTGTAATGCCTGTTGAAGAATTGCATCATCAAATTTTTGTGGAGAGTCTTGCGAATTGCTCAAGTGGTAATAATTCTAGAAATTGTTTTCTAATTCCGCCAACATTCCTACCTGTTTATCCTCCTTCCACATGTGTTTGAGGTACGCAAAGACAACGCGAGGGTGTTTGACCGTCGTTAGAGTCTCAAAGGGCGTGTCTGGAACACTCTTAGGGTCTACCCCGAGCAACATCACCAGAGTCTTGTGGGAAAGTTGCTGTGTAAAAAAGAAAGCACAAAATGGTGTAAGCGAATTGAATCTTTACAAGTGGAGGTTTTAAAATTGGACTTGAGCAGGGGAAAACAATGGTTCTGATACTGTAAGCTTCCAAAGAGACTGTTACAATTATTTCTACAGATAGATTTCAATAGATGCCAACTTTACGGAAAACTTGGGTTTTGGCTTAAGGCTGTGTCAGCACTGTTACTTTTCTACACAGCTATGGTGGTTAACGACGAGGTCCGTTAACAGCGCCAGCCACCAACCAAGGCCATTACCACGCAGTGAAGACCGGGTCCGGCTACGCCTCAAGAGGGTGACCAATCATGAAAGAAATTTGATAAAGCCCCACCGGGTGCCACATGCGATATAATGCATAGCACATAGTTGTGCATTAACCCCTTGAAGGCGGAAGGCTTTTCCGGAATGCTGTGGACTGAGTATGTGGTAAGTCGTGAAATGCAGTCTGTGGCCGGTACAGCTGTGGGGAAACAAAGGCTGCTATGCAGTCATGCGTGTAAGCTGGGCATTGAGGCCTGATAATACCGACGTTAAGGGGTTAAAAGACTATACATCAGACTATACATACCATTCGTCCAGTCTTGCGGCAGAGGCTGGCATACTTGAGCCATGTGCGGAGATCATCTTGAGGATTAATGACCAGAGATCTCACTTGGATAATCCTCTGCCAATCCTCAACGTTACGCTGGCATCCCTGTCATAAAAAAATCACATGAAAGTCTTCACGAAAAAGGTACAAAATTTACAACACTTTTTCTTTCGAAAAGAGTACATGATTTCAGTTCATTTTGGTTTATCGTCTTCAGCACGACCTTAGAATACCATGAATAGTATCTTTTGTTTTTACCCTGACACTGAAGTGTATCAAACACTGTAAACTCAGAACATTCCCAAGTTCTGTGAAAAAAAAAATCCACAGGCAGGTCACTCGGATGGGATTTGAACCAAAGACATTGGCAATGCTAAAGCAGATGTTTGAACACTAGACCACCAAGCTAGTCCAGTGGCCAGAGGCTGTTCTTACATTCTTTTACAATTTTTCACAAACCTGTAGTCGATCCCACCACATCTGCTTGATAATATCTCGTCTCTCCGAGACCAGCTTGTATCGAATAATCTCTTCCAGTTCTGACAACATCTGAGCCGAGACCATCGCTCCGTAGGCTCGATCGTAACTCTCACCAGCCATGGCTGTCAACTCCGTGTCAAGAATATCGCGAGCCTTGTCAATGCACTAATACAAAAATACAATAAAGAATGTGTTTATGATGTTAATGGTGTACCCCCATACTTTCGAAAGTTGTTTGTTCAAACAGACCGAATCATTAAGTTCCGCCCAATTGCGCATTGACCAATCACAACCCATGGCGCAACCAAAGGTCCGACAAATAGGGTCCGACATGCCTGTCCGTATGTTTGGCGTGCGCGGCAGAGTTGTGCAGAATAGCATTGGAGAGGCTCAGGTATTCTTGCTCACACATGCGCCGTGGACGGAGCCTAATGGATCGGTCTATTCTGAAAGCCATCATAGCCCAGCTTGGAGAATGCAGTCTGTGTTGCTCAGTATGTGGCAGGCCTTGAGACAACCTACGGTACCCACAGAAAATGTTGTAGTGCCCCGTGCTTTGGCTGTGGTGCCCTTTGCAAGGTTTTTAGAACAAATATAAACTTTCTTCATCGAAGTGCCCCTTACCAGAAGAAAATTGCTGTACCCCTTCAAGAAAAAAAATCAAGACTTTTACGAACCTGTTGAGCTTGTCCGAAGTGATCCTGGTGCACGGCCAAGACGGCACGGTAGAACGCCCCGTCGTACGACTCCCGAGGGATCAAGCAGGAATATTCCTCCATGCTGTCCCAATTGCCTAGCCCCCATGCTGCTGCGGCGGCCATCCGGGCCATCTGCTGCCGGCCGTCATCAGAAACCATCGGCCACCTCTCACAGGCAAGATCATGGAGCTGCCGCCTAGACAATCAAAAAGATACAACATAATTATTACTAATAATAACTAGTTCTTATATACATGTAGCTCATTTAACACTAATGTAATGCGCTTTAGATTAGTGCCTGTGTCATTCAATCAATCAATCGACCGCAGAGACAGCAAGGGTCTGTCGTGCCGATCCCGTCGCGCCGATCTACTGGTCATTGGGCAAATAATATTTCTCAGCTCCCTGGGGTGTATACAGCCCTGAACTGCCGTGGCGCTTGGAAGGCTTTTTCATACACAATATCAACCTCTACCCTTACAGGTACCCATTTATAACCCTGGGCGAAGAGAAGCAGTTATACTAAAGCATTTTGTTTAAGGGCACACGTGTTATGACTGGGATTCGAACCCACACTCTGAACTTGAATTTGAATTCGATACCTTAAACTGCTCGGCCATGACACCGCATGACAAATCTTAAATGAAACCTTACCAGTCTCCAAGAGCTTCCATGCAGCGCATCCTTCCAATGGTCAGATCAAAGTCTTCTGGATCTTCCTTCTGCTTCTTCTCATACGCAGCGAGGGCGTTGTCCCAATCGTGCAGTTTCTCGTACCACGTCTCTTGGATTTGCTGAAAGTCAAAATCAGAAGTTCACAATCAGCTAAACTAATATGTAAATAATTTACTGGTGCAGTCCTCTGTCCAACAGATTTAAGCAAAATGTAGTTGGATTCTGATAAGTGGTGAGGAGCTAGCCAATCTGAAAGAGTGGAACTTTGAAAAGGCAACATACTTACCAGCTCAGCTCTGTTGATGTAGTTCTTCATAGCATACTGTAAGACACCATAGGCCGCTTCCGGCTGATGCAGTTTGTTGTTGATGCTGAAGATTACCACAAACAAAACAGAAAGATATTTACGTCACTAAGACTAAGCATCTCAAAACAAAGTGAAGCCAAGTCAGGAAAAGTTCAAGTTGAAGTTTCAAGTCAACAGCCAACGAATTGGAAAACGTTTTTACACTGTACCCCTTTTATTTGACTCTTAAATCTGTCTAGTATAGAATGACAAATTGAGGGCCTACAAAACATTCAAGATTCAGCCACTCTGTTTTCTCTGTGAAATCTGGCCCAAAGCTGGAACAAGTAATTTCCATCAAAATAACCAAACCAGCAAAATACTGCAGCCCTGTTTTAATTTAATCCTCACCTGATGAGAGCTTCTAGCACTTCAGTACTTGGTCCTCGGTTAAACTCACTCCTATACACTTGTGTAAATTTTCAAATGTCCGCGCGTCAATCATGACAAAATATGAAATATCACCTGATGAGAGCTTCTAGTATTTCAGTATTTGGTCCTCCGTTAAACTCACTCCTATACACTTGTGTAAATTTTCAAATGTCTGTGAGTCAACCAGCAAAATACCGCAGTCATGTTTAACTTGGTCCTCACCTGATAAGAGCTTCTAGTATTTCAGTGTTTGGTCCGCGGTTGAACTCCTCTTCCTTGTAGTGGAGTGCCTTAGCGTACGCTCTGCATTTTGAAGCACATTCCCCCAACAGAATTGTATTCAGAGGTAGCGGACCCTGGCAGAGGTTTAATCAATAAAAGTAAAATTAGTAACAATGTTATTCATAAATAGCTGGTATAGCTTATCCATTCTTATTGGTCTAAAGCAGACCTTGTGGTCATGTTTAAACGTATGATATAAACAAGTATGGAGTGTTTACACATGGCAAGGGGCAATTGAAAAAACTGATGGTGCTTTCTGAGGATTGCATAGAGCAAGCAGACAAGGAAGTTTCAATTTTGCATGGTGGAAGAAAACCCTAGAAAGTTAAGGTAAGGTATCTTGCTTAAGTGCACAAGTGTCAAGACCAGGGCCCCTTTTCATAAAACCTCTAAGGACAAAAACTTGCTTAGCATACAAAACCTTGCTTAGCAAAAAAGAGTTACCAGCCAGAATACCATACAGATATCATTGCTGCGACTGGTACCCTAGTCATTTCTTGCTAAGCTAAGAAGTTTGCCAAGCAGAATGAAATTGGGACCAGGACTCAAACCCACACTCTGATGGTCAGAAACACCAGAGCTTGAGTCAGATGTGCTTGACTGCTCAATGACAATACGCTAACCTTACCTTGTCGGAATGTTCCATGAATTCAGCAAGATTCAGCAGAATCTGAACAATCTCTGGGATATCTTGAGACGTCAAAGCCTTCTGCAAACTCTGAATGAGTCCATCTTGATCCGTCTCCGTCAGCTCCGACCAACAAGAAACAAACGCAGCATTGAACAAATCCCTTCAAAATAAATATATACAAATCCCTTCAAAATAAACAAAGCTTGATTGTAGGATTTGAAACATGAGCTGCTTGATGAATTTCATTGCTAAGCAAAAATTGAGTAGGGCATTAGTCCCAACAATGTAAACCTAACATAAATTCGGCTGATAACCCATTTCTTCACCCAAAGTCAACACTTTTTTATGCTAAGCAAATTTTTTGTGCTTACAGGCTTTATGAGATTGGGCCCTAGTCTCTAATACTAAGCGCATAAAGAGCGTGTTTTGGCGGTATAGTACCAAATCCATCAAAATTCTCCACTGTATGATAACCCAATGCCTAAATGTTTGGAGTCTGTGGTATGCCTGGCCTCATGCTAAGAGTGTGCAGTTTGTTGCCACTTTCATGAAAAAAAATTCTTACAGCTCAAAGAAAACGATTTACATGTATGGTTAGTATCAGGGGTCATGGCTCAAGGGTCATACCTTGCCAGGGTGTTGTAGGCTTGAGCGAGAGCCCAGCAGGATCTTAGAGCATGAGATGGTGACTCCTTGAGTAACTCAACACTCAATCTCCTCAACCACTCAACCCAGTCATCACGAGACACTCGGCGAGTAACTGCCCAGGCCTGTCCAAACAAAAAGCGGATGATGAGTCACTGAATAAAAACGTGGTTTTTATGAGTATTTTTCTTAGAATGATCAAATTATCTTTTTCAGAGAATGATAAAAAACTATCATTACTGGAAAGCTCCATTAAAGGAAAGGCTAGAATAACACATCATTTTCGTCTTAACCAACTCACACCTGTTATCTTTATGTAATTCCTTTAACAATCAGTGGACTTAATTGGATCATGCACAAATAAAGGGCTGCTGACTACCTTAGGTAGATTAACTGCTCAAGTAATTCAATGTAAACACACCCATTGATGAAAAGGAGCTTCGCAATTCAGGAGACTTCACTACCACCGCGGAGTAGATTTTCGGGAGACTTTTCAGTTCTGAAATGAACTATCCTGCTTTTAAACTACAACATAGGAGGAAGGTAGGAAATCGGCCAAGACTTACTACTTGGGCTAAGTGGATCAAGGGGACTTCTAGTTATTAACTTCACTACCACGGAGTGAGTTCTTAAAGAGGAGTTTTGGTTTTTGCTACAGCAGCTCTCATCTTTCAAGTTCTGCAGAGAAGTTTCTTTCTTACCTTGGTCAGATTATTTGTCTTGACGTGTAGTTTCTTGAGACTGACAGGTTCCATCCCAGCGTTTCCATCGTCCTTCTGGGTTGCTTTCTTGGCCTTTGTACGCATCAACAAAATCTCATCCTCGGCGATTGAGTTTCCCTGAAAAAGGTGAACCATTCAATTGAAAAATTAAGTTCCCAACATTCAGATTTCCTAAATTGTACTTTTCATCAGGCCGGTAGTCACTATGCAGGGTGTCGTCACGTCAAATCCACGACATGCCAATAACATTTGCTGACTTACCTTGATAATTTTCAGCACCAGCGTTTCATACTTCTGATGGCTGATTCGATGTTTCACCAACACCTTGTTAACCATCGGGACGAAGATCTGGTATTTCTTGCCCAGTTGGAGGACGAGGGAGGCAAGGGTATCCATGGCGATGATACGCAACTCGGGGGTGGTGTCTAAGGAGCGAACCAAGGGGTGGATGATGCGGGAAGCGAAATCGGTGAAGTCGAGGGTTCCGCAGAGGAGGTCGATGGTCTCAAGAGCGGTTCTGAAACAACAAACAAAACAGAAAAAGTTATTTTATTGATTGGCATAATAAATTTTAAAAAGAACTGATCAACTTTGAAAACTTTTTTTTTTTAATTCCTTCCCATATTTATACACTCTGTTTAATTGATCAACAATTTCAATTCCTTTAAAGTGGTCGTTCCAACATCAAATTTATTTGGTGTAAAAATTATGAGATACAGCTTTTTTATGGGAACTTTATGTGGAAATAAGTGCCAGTCAAAATACACAAGATCTGTTTATAAATCAGTCTGTTGAAAAAGAAGTCTTTATTCAAATCAAAAGTGTGAATTAAATGTATTTACAATTAAAATACTGTAAGAGTTAACTCTATGCTTACCTCTTCACTGGCATGGGGATGTCGTTTGAGTCAAACAGTTTCACCACCGGTGGCAAAAGTAGATGAAGATAGTCGTCTAAGTTGGCACCAAACTTCTGCATAGCTTTCAGAAGCTAAAACAACAAGAACATTTCAAACAATGAAAAGAAATCTTTTAAAAACAATTATTGAAAACTGGAAGTGGAGTGATGAGTCTGAACTGGTTTAGTGCATTGGTCTCAAGTTCTTGGCCCGATTTCATAGAGTTACTTAATCAGAAAGTGTTGCTTAACATTTTTCCCCTTCGCAGAAGTTGTACACATAACAATGAAATTGAGGCCCGGGTGACGTCAATGAGTGGGTTCGGGTCCCAGTACTTGTGTCGAACATAGTTCGTTTAACTTAAATTGTTTCCTTTCTTTATGCAAGTTCCCCCAAAACAAGGCTAAAGCAACTCTCGATAAGGGGCTAAAAGACAAAAACATTTAAGATGAAAATAACTGAGATTTTGAGAAAATCCTTCTATCAGTAAAAAATCCTGAAGAATTTCATATCTAGCCCTCTCTCAGCATGTAGGGAGTATAGTTTATATGATTATTATTGGTTTATTAAAAATGCAAAAATGGCGGCCAAAAAGCCGAATTGCGGATGCATATATACAAAAACCATTAAAGTTAAACAGACACATTTTACACTAGGGAGCAGGTATACACAATTTCCAAAAAGGCACTACAAAAACCCCAAAACGAGATTAGACATAAAAACGAACAGTGAATTAAAAAAAAAATTATGCGCATTTTAATGTACACATATGTATTAATTTTATCAATAATAATTTGTTTTACCTTTGTTGTGACCATCCGCCCCTGGCTGTTATCATGCATGAAGACACGCAGCATTTGAGGAACAATCCGTGGGAGGTAAAGCTTAAATTCACCCCCGAGGGCCACCACTGTCTGCTCCACTAACTGAATCACAGTGTTCTGCAGGGGACTGTTTACTGTCCAGAAATCCTGGAAATTGTAACAAAATAGACAACAGTCTTCTTTAATAACAGAAGAAGAAATAAAGGTAACAAGATATCAAGAAAGTAAGAAATCAAGAAAATATGTTTTTATGAAATCAAGAAATCAAGAAATCAAGAAATCAAGAAATCAAGAAATCAAGAAATCAAGAAATCAAGAAATCAAGAAATCGAGAAATCAAGAAATCAAGAAATCAAGAAATCAAGAAATCAAGATTTGAGGAAATAAAGAAAATAAAAAACAGAAAATCAAGAAATCTAGAAAACAAGAAACAAAGAGGACTAGATATCAAGAAAAAAAACAAAAAAACAACAACAAACAAACCCCCAAAATCAAAAAAATTGAGACATTCAACATCAAAACCAGAATCTACAAATAAATCAAGAAACAAAAGAGGAGATTTTTCCTGATTCACACACTCTCACAAGCAGACAGACTATGACCACAAAATCAGCATGAAATTCTTACGGTCATGAAAGCAGGAGTGAAATAGATCATACTTACTCTAATAAGATCAAAGATATCATCCAGATAGTTCCTGATATGCTGTTTGACGATCGAGATCATGATGCCTAGCTGCTGGAACAAAAACTGGATAAAATAAAAAGAATGTTATAGGGGCTATTTTTAGTATTTTAACCATACACTGACATATACTCAGTACTTTACCCCTGAGTCCTAAGAAAAAATCCACGGGCACATCAATCGAATGGGATTCAAACCACTGACTTTTGGTCAGGTTGGTCTGGTCTGTTGGCCGGTCAGGTCGGTGGGTCAATCAGTCAGGTTAGACAGTCGACCGATGAGGTCAGTGAGGTTGGTTAGGTCATTCAGGTTGGTCAGGCTGGTCAGCCAGGTCAGTCGGCCGGTTGGTCAATCAGATTTGTCAAAATCGATCAGGTCAATCAGGTGGGTCACTTCGGTCGGACAGACTGGTTAATTGATTGATTGATGGGCTTACCTCTCTTATTCCTGCATCGCTAGTGCGAATAACATTCAGGTACGTCGGCATAATCTGTGGAAGGAACTGCACGCATTTCACTCCAAGGCTCTTGAAGATGAACGTAATCCCCTGGACAACTCCAGTGTGGTGATTGGCCAATGAGGAGTCTCGCATGATGCGCATCAGTGTTGCTATGGCAACAGCCGGATAAAACTCCTCCAGAGTGGCGCTGCCCATGTTAACTAGCATCTCACTCGCTGTGTACTCCCCTATCATAAAAACCAAAGACGTCAAATTTTTAGCTGGTACATGTTGGTGGCAGCAGATCCAACCATTTTGTTCTGATGCTCACACTCCAATAACGGATACCCTCATAGGACTGACTAGCACTTTGCATCTAATAAAATCACTCCCGAAGTAGACCGATGGGATAGAAATGCTTGGCGTAGGCCACCATCGTGAAGTAAAATAATGTTAACCTGCACTTGTGTGCACACCATAAACAAAATTCTCAAATATGATAAGTCTTCCTTTGAACCCAGTGAGGGGACTGTTTCAGTTGATGAGGTCATACGCAAGAGGTTTACGTTTTTGTTTTGTTTTTTTCTTTTAATGCAAGTCGCCCAAAACATCAACCTGTGTCATCACCAACAAACTTGTGCTCCTTTTAACTTCACATGCAAAGTTTCCAATCTTATTTGTGGGTGCACGCCTTGAACTTCACTCTTGAAGGGGCACAGCAGTTTTCCTTTGTTAAGGGTACTTCTTTGAAGAAATAGTAAGTTTTTATTTGAACCTTGCAGTGGGCACCACAGCAAAAGCACAGGGCACCACATCAACTGCTGTGGGCTGTACGGCTGGGGGTGTCGTGGGCTATTTCGAGGCCTGAGGGCGACTTACCTTCGGTTCCAATCTTGACCTCTGAGATACTCAGCGCTGCACCTCCCTCACCGTGGCTGTCTACGAAGCCTTGATTGACTTTATGTTTGTAAGGGTCCAAGGCGCCTAGAAGACCCAGCACTCGGATGGTCTGAAGAATAAGAAAATAACGTTTGGATGAGCATACACAATGTAGAACAATTGACTACAGCAGGACGTGAACCTGAGACCTCCAGATTATGTTTGTATGGGTCTACGACCCACAGGAGACCCAGCACTCGGATGGTCTGAAGAATAAGAAAATAACGTTTGGATGAGCATACACAATGTAGAACAATTGACTACAGCAGGACCTGAACCTGAGACCTCCAGATTATGTTTGTAAGGGTCTAAGACCCACAGGAGACCCAGCACTTGGATGGTCTGAAGAATAATAAGAATAATATTGGGTTGAACATAGACAATTGACTGCGACTATTTATCTCAAATATCAAATAATAAACTAATAAAATAGACTCACCTCTCTGCGGATATTAGGAGACTGCTCAGTCTTCAAGAAGTTCAGAAGTACGTCTAACAAGTTGGAATATTTCTTATAGGGATGAACGACAGACCCTGTGCTTTCAACGAGCTGTCCCAGAGTCCACAAGGCAACCTAACAAAAAAAGATTTAGGTAGAAGGTTTAATAAATCATTGGGAATGGCTGAACAAACAAAATAGGAAGGATCCTAGTAAATCAGCCATGGGAGTAAGGGTTTAACAGGGCTCAAATTTTGATACTAAACTTACTAAACGATGCTAAACTTACTGGCCACAGGTCTGCAGTCTAGTTTTAAGTTCGAGCCCTGTTAACAGAACTTGTGAGAAGTCCATCGATTGAAGAGAGTATTTGTACAAGGAAGATGAACTGATTAATGTTCTTACCTCTCTCTTCCTGAGTGACGCAGAGTCTTGTAACATGTCTAGAATGATGGGGCAGAGTTCATCCATCCACTTTCTCATCTCGATACCACTCACCTGGCAAATCAAATAGGATATCAGGGATTGAAAACACCACACAGAGATTTTAGCTCAACCTACCAGCTAGAATGCCTGGTGACATAAATCTTTCTAGGGTATCAAGGTACTTTATGGTTTGTACTTTTTCTATCAAATCTACATGGTAAAGTTAAACCTTAGGATTGTCGAGGGTGTGGGTGTTGGGTGGGGGGCGTTCTATATCTTAAAGAGGAGCTTGTTGTTCTTAACGCTGCAGCAACGACGGGCCAAGTAAACCGAGCATGGGTAGTTATTAACAAAATCCCTGGAAAGAACAAGGCCAATAGGGATCGCACCTGGTTAAAAAACACAAAAGATCTACTATCAGAGTGGCAGGCATACTTCAAAGGGCTCTTAAATGCAGAGCCAATACATCCAATGAAATTGCCAGATCAAATAGGATATCAAGGATTGAACAAGTCCGCACAGAGATTGTAGCTCAAGATATTTACTCAACCAGAAGTTTGTGTACAAGAGCAGATTCAAAATGAGAAGAAAAAATACCTCATACAGTTTACCAATTACTGAACTGTTTTGAGTTTGAAAAAGCACTTTGATAAGATTTATCTCATTTGTAATATGGGCTCTTACCTGAGCCTGTTCTCCGATTGCAGCCAGGACGTTTATAACCACACTTGGGTTTGGATCTGCCTCCTTCAGTTTCGGAATCAGAGCCTGATCAAGAAAAACAGACATGAGTTACCAAATATTTGATATTAAACTATTTCTGTGACGTCACTCTATTGTTGAAAGTGTGGATTATTTTTACGAATGTACACTTAACTGTAGACTCGTTACAGAGAATACTCTAAAGTATAGATTCGTGAATACAATGTACTCGCCTTCGGCTCGTACATTCTACATGTTCTATTCACGAATCTACACTTTTTCCTTAACTTAACTCTTTCTGATTGACAAATTTCATTAATCTTTGTTTCCTTTTCATTTATTTATTCTGGCTGTGAAGCCAAGAACTCTCCTACTCAGAAAAGTGAACTTAATCACTGTAACTAGCCAAGAACCTCATGAGAAGACAATGGAGTTTCAGCTTATAGACGTGGGAGGAAAACCCCAGGAAAGCTATTATGGTGAATTATTATGCTAAAGGACACGAGTGCAACGACTGGGGCTCGAGCCAACACTCTGCTGATCAAAAAACAACAGAGTTTAAGTCCGGTGCTCTTAACCGCTCTACCATGATGCGCAAATTAGGCCCACACTTACATAGGGTTTTCATTTTGTTTGAACTAAGACCATTGTTCTTGTTTATTTTACCTTGAGGATAGGTTCCATGTAGGGTCTGATCAGCCGTGGTGCATTGGAGACTAAATGAGCTAACATCCTAGCACTCTGCTCCTTGTTACGCCCTACTCCGCTATGCTCCAACTCTGTTAATATCTGGAATACAATTTGAAAACGATTCCGGTGTAAAAGCTTCGTAATGGAAATGGTCACACAAATATTCGTTTAAAATTCTATTTGTTCAGATTGCAACACTTTGTACGTTGTGTATTAAGCTTGTGACTGGTATCCTGCTCACTTCTGCTAAGCAGAAAGTCATCAAGCAAAGTTTACAGATTAAGCAGCTCTATGAAACTTGGCCCAGAACTTTATTTGTCAGAAAAACATGTTTGATTGATTGACAGGATGAGAGACTTTAAATATTTTTTGAGTAAATACACTTGTTACAACTTTTTGTTTCATAACAAAAGAATACTACTAATAATAATAACCAGCTTTTATATCGGCTTTTCACATCCGTAGGGCATCTCAAAGCGCCTCCAATATTATTACCTCTGGTCACTGGGCCTTAATTCATTCTTTAAACCATCTCAGCTCCCTGGTGGGGAGTATGCAGCCTGTGCAACATTAATATGAAGAAAAATGTACACCAACCATTGAAAAATAGTATCGCCCAAGAAGGGGAAAATATTAAAAACAAACATACCTGAATTAATGTCTTACGTAGAGACGGCATAACAAATGCTGGGTTAAGATTACTCAGTCTACCGATGGTGCACATGGCTAGCTCTCGGATCTCAAATATCTCATCATGAAGCGCAACAAAGAGGGCGCCGAGGTTCTCGGCTTGCGCAAGGTGACCATCGAAACGATCATCGAGTGATGCAAGGACGCAGTAACGAATGTCTGGATCTGAAAGGATTTTGTAGAAAGAGAGGAAATTGTTAAAGAGTAAATTCAACAGCGGAATTATTAACAAATCTATTTTTCTATATGATTTTCACTTCTTTATAAGTTTTTTTTGCATTTGTTAAAGTACAGTACTTTTATTCATCCAACATCACGTCACGGTGTTTGCTCTTCACTTCTTTAGTGATTAGCCAGCAGGACCAGTTTAGCTTGTCATTTCACTATTCTGTTATCTTTATCACTAGTCAATATTTCAAATGAAATAGAAAATAGTGTATTATGACTGGTCCTTTGGTGTTTTAAAGACACTGGACACTATTGGTAATTGTCAAAGACTAGCCTTCACAGTTGTTGTATCTCAACATATGCATCTCAAAATAACAAACCTGTGAAAATTTGTGCTCAATCAGTTATCGAACTTCTGAGATAATAATGAAAGAAAAAAATACCCTTGTCACACGAAGTTGTGTGCGTTTAGATAGTTGATTTCGAGACCTCAAGTTCTAAACTTGAGGTCTCGAAATCAAATTCGTGAAAAATTACTTCTCTCTCGAAAACTGTGGCACTTCAGAGGGAGCCGTTTCTCACAATGTTTTATACTATCAACCTCTCCCCATTACTCGTTACCAAGTGAGGTTTTATGCTAATAATTATTTTGAGTGTTTACCAATAGTGTCCACTGCCTGTAACATAACATTAATTTAGCACTAAAACCAGGAATAGAATTTGAGAACAATTTTCACCATGGATTCGAACTGAGGTCAACAGAGGTGGTGAAAGGCAGGGAAATATACCACCGAGCCAACCTCTTGAAAAATGTTAAATTGTGATTAATGTTACGAGTCAGAAAACCGACGTACCTGAGTCAGTGATAGCAACAACGAGTAGTTTACTGAGTACATCCGCAACCACCTGTATATTGGTAGTACTCACTGGGTGAGGGCGATTAGAACGAAGCTACAAAAGAATAAATCAAATTTTTGAATTATGTCACATTTGACTTCACTCCTTTATTGTACTTAACCAAACTTGTGAAAAACATGGTGTGTCGGCAGATTTTTTATAGAGGGCAATTTAAATAATAATAATAATAGTAACAACAACCACATTTCTATAGCGCCTACATGTAACACCTCCAAAAGAAAGTCTAATTTAAATAGATGTGTTTTGAGAAGAGTCTTGAAACTTGAGATCGTGGTGGCTTGTTTGATGTGTAGAGGGAGATTGTTCCATAAGTAAGGTGCAGACTACGTTAAACAATACAAAGTTCCAACAATCCAAGCCTGAAACTACATGAAGGTCACAGAGGTCATGGTCTTTGTTGCCCCTGGTCTTGGCCTTGGCCCCACTTCAAATAAATTGTATAGATTTTAAGATTTTCTAATGAAAGTGCCGTTTGCAAAAGTGCAAGGCCACAATCCTGGGTAAACATTTGTCCTCGTCCACATAATGAACGAACAGTTTGAAAACCACTGATGTAGCAGTTATCTCAATGTTATTTATTTATCAATTACCATCGCTGTGTCAATGATGAATGAAAGGTCATTTTGTCAAATACAAGATCTGCAAAGAACTACTTAATATATATATGTTGTTCATTTTGGTTTCAAATGAAAATGGCCTTGCCCTCCCAAAGATGAAAGTCTAAGCCCTAAGTTCCTTACTTACATTGATGGAAGGCTGCAGGAGTTGTGCACAGGTTCTAGCAGCCTTAGCCCGTATCTCTTTATGCTCACTAGAGAGAAAATGATCGGCGCAATGACGGACAAACTGAGTCAAGGAGTGACCCTCGAAATCAAAGCTTCCTAGGGTCTGCAGAGCCAGGACTGTGCTGGTGATGTCTCCAAAGTCTGTACCTCCTTGGTTTGAGCCTTAAAACAAAAAGATTCAAAAAAAGGTTTCTTGGAGGGCCAAGGAAAAGTTTTCTAATATTCATCCTACTATTCATATTTGCCAGCGAGCCAACAAAACAAATTGAACCATTCAACTGCTTTTGGTTGCTAATACTGGCCACTCATCTTGAGATGAATCTTAGTGTTGTGGAATCGAGCCCAGGTGACTTTTAAAAACCTTCCAGAGTATCAATGCGCTTTATAGTTCATAATTTTTCTAAAAAAATTACCACAGTAAAGTTAGACCCCTGTGGACTTGTCCCCTGAGACAACTTTTACAGGGACCACCAACTGTAGGGCACGCTGCAGGACCACTGCGGTGGCACACAAGTAAATTTCAAAACAATGTCTTACCAAAGAAAACTATGTAAACATTAGAATGTGTATGCCATTTCTTATTGGAGATTGCCTGGAACTGATTGCCTGTAAAAAGCATGGTGTGACATGGGCCTTATATTATCAGGTGGGGTGTCGTGGCCGAGAGGATAAGAGCACCGAACTCAAGCTCTGGTGATTCTGTTCAGCAGAGTGTGGGTTCATCCCAGTCGTGACACTTGTGTCTCTGAGCAAGACACTTCACTACAATTGCTTCTCTCCACCCAGGGGTAAATGGGTACCTGTAAGGGCAGAGATGGTTCTTGTGATTCATTTAGCCGAGTAGCGCATTTGTTGCACAAGGCTGTATACTCCCCAGGGAGCTGAGATGGTTTAAGGATTGATTTAAGGTCCAGTGACCAGGGGTAATAATGTTGGAGCGCAATGAGCGTCACTGCGTGACGGACCCGAGCGCGGTATAAGAAGCCACTATTATTATCAGGGTTGGGGTGTTGGGGTAGGATGTTGGGGATGGGGTGGGGTGAAGAACAACCTACCAGCTAGAACGCCTGGTGACATGAGGCCCTTTGGAGTGCCCGGATGCTTGAGTGGTTTATTCATCAAGACGAGGGAGAGCATCTTCAGCAGACCATCTTGAATATCTTTCTTGAGATGAGGAATCTGCTGAGCCAGGTCATGCAGGGAGGCGGTCAAAGCAGGGCTGCATCAAAGACACAAAAAAGTATTGACTTATTCATTTATTTATTTTGTCTTACTTAAAGGCACAGGACAATGTTGGTAATTACTAAAAAATATTTGTTGTTAGCATAAAAACTTATTTTGTACAGAGCAATGGAGAGCTGTTGCTAGTATAAAACATTGTGAGTAACTACCTTCTTCTTTCAACAATACAAACGTCATGCCCTGAAATAAGCCCAACAGCTAGCATAGGTTCAAGTAGCAGAGTGTGGGTTCAAATCCCCAGCCGTGACACTTGTGTCCTTAAGCAAGACACTAAATAATTGGGTCTCAAAATTCATCTTTCAGAAAGTTTGTATATACTCAGCGCCTTGAGTACCTTGTTTGGTAGATACGTGCGCTGTATAAGACTTCGATATTATTATTATTTATTATTATTTAGTATATCTTTGACATAGTGCTTCTTTAAATGTTCAAGTACAATTTACATTATCCTTATTAAAGTGACAAACTGTCTTGCTCTTACAATACTACAATTTCCCTACCTGAGACCAACAGCTAGCATAGGTTCCAGTATATCTTTGACGTCAGCGTAGATGTTGCTCCCGACGGCTCTAGCCAGCATACTAATACAAGTGAAGACTGATGGGTCTACTGGACTCGTCTTATGTTTCCTAAATTCATGAAACAATAATTTATCAAATCCAACAGCACAAAAAGCGCCAATAACTATAACTAGGATGAATAAGAACAAGACGAGGTGTTACGTTTTAGATGTGGGAGGAAAATCTTAATGGGGATAACCCACACAATCAAGTAGAGACTGAAAACCCAATCCACATGCAAGGCTCCGGTCTGAGGTGGAACTCAAACTGGGTCCACAGAGGTGAAAAAGGCTCTGAAAAAAACAACTGAGCCAACCTAATAATGTTCCGATGTTTGAATGTTCAGAATTTAAAAACACAAAGGGGGTTAACATGTTTTTCAAATGCCCCACTGTTAGTTTGTTTGTATGAATGCACTTGAAATTTGCTCAATCAAAATAAAAGGTCAATAACAGTCAGTAGGTAATATTTTAACACATGTATGACTGGGGGAGATGAGGCATGATCTCATAAAAGGTCATTACAAATAAGGTCAAAGGTCATATCAAAGATCCAGAGGTCATACGTACTTGTTGTGGTAGTCTTTATGCGGCAAGGCAGACTTGACGATGGCCAGTATGTTGGGTAGATGAGGCATAATCTCATGCTTGACGGCCACCGAGAGTAGACCCACAGCTTGGAAGGCACTGCTTCGTTCTCGCTCCTAATCAATTAAGATTTAGGAACAAAGGTCAGAGGTCACATCAATGAATTTATCAGGGATCAATAATAAGAGCGATTAGAGCGTTCGGGTAGTAAACTTACTACTGGATAGTCCACCTGGCTTATGTTTTTCAGTTCAATATGTATACTTCAGTGTGGAATATCATATCAATTCTTCATATTTTGAAACATACTAGCCTAAATATCTACACAGATGTACACAGTTAGTTCTGGATGGAGAATGGTACCAAAAGTAGGAGGGTTAAACAATGATGTGAAAGTCCTTACCCTTCTTAAACTGCTGAGTAGATGCTGAACAGAGTCATCTAGGTAACTGAGGATTGAAAAATGTGGATAAATGTAAGTTTATGTCAACTGGCTTGTACAAAAAAAAAAAGGGTTTTATACAGAAAGAAAAAAAATCGGTGGTACTTACTGGCTGACAAATAGAGTGGGTTGAAAAGCAGCGAGACGTGGGATGAGGGTCAGGAGAGTCTGCTGAATCAGAGGACTACGACTGTTCCGGTACTTTAAGACTTGCTGACAAACCTGCCAATATCCAAGATCAAATGATTTCATTAAACAACATCAAGTAATAAACTACAGGGAAAACCGATTGGGCAGATTTCAATATAGTTTTGGGTTGAACAAAGACGAATTTACTAGAGCAGAATTTGAAACCGCCGCCCTAAAGTTAAAGTCAGGGCTGTTGAAAAACAAATTGAACTGTGTGCGCAGAGCGTGAATGTTTGCAAGTGTTGAAAGCTTTCAAGTGCAAAGCCTATTATTGGTTTTAAAAACCCTGATCGGTCTGGGGCAGTCAATTTGGTTTTATCTTTAGGTTTTAATGACTTTGATTTTAATTAAAAAATAGCATAATAATAATAATTAGTTTTCCTTTTTTGTCAAGGTTGGGGTAGTTAAAAAAAACGCCTTTCCAGAAAAAAAACAGAGAAATCACATCCCTGTAAATTGCCGACACTGAGGAATGGAAGTGAGGAAAGGAGTGAGGACTTGACAACAAGACTGGTTCATACATGTACCTCATCAAACTTGGATTCCATGAGTTCACGGCAATAACGGCTCTCAACAAAGCGTGGTTTCTGCTGCACGAGGTTGGGCGACACCAATGAAGAGAGGGCGCTAGACGAACGCTGAGAGTGCTGAAGGCTATGACCTATCCCTGCAGTCAGGATGTGGAATTTAGACTTGGACCCGGACGAACCAGAAAACTCCTTCAAAGAAAACACAAGTCTCAGTTAAATTGACTGACATGCAAATATCGCTTAAAAGATTTACTAGCTGAGCATGGATTAGCGAGGATCCGTTTGAAAGCAGTGTATTTGACTGGTATGTGTTTGAGCTAAGCATAATTTTTCTTTGCATAGCAGAGTGATTTGTGACATAGCATAAATTGGTTTGGTTGGACCGAAATGCAAATATCGCTTACTACTTTTACCTGCTGAGCATGGATTAGCAGAGATCACTTGAAAGCAGTGTATGTTTGACTGGTATGCAGTTTGAGCTTAGCATCTTTTTTTCTATGCTTAGAAGGGATGTGTGACAAAGCATCATGAAATTAGGTGATAGTCAAGTAGGATTTGAAACTTAGCATGGAGGATAAGCGAGGCTTGGGGTATTATCTTCTACATGAAATTATGAGCTGTGGCGGTTCTGAGACAAACTAATGGTGTTACAACTCCATATTTAGATCAATATTCTCAGGGCCAAATTTCATAAAGCCTGTTAGCACAAAAACTTGCTTAGCACAAACAAATATTTACTTAGCAAAAATAGGTTACCAGCCAAAATACCATTCAGTTACCATTGCTGTGACTGGTACCCAACTCATTTCGTGCTTGGCCAAGAAATATGCTAAGCAGAATTTCTGCTTAATACAGGTTTATGAAACTGGGCCCTGATGGTCTTCAGGAGAAAGCTATGTCCTGAAGACAACTGATCGAAACATCAAGTTGTTTCACCACTTGTTATTTTTTCAGAAACACCACAACACATGAAAGAGATTTCAAGCTATGGTGTTCCAGCAAACTTCACTAGATATGTAAAGGACGTTGGTTATGACTTAGGGAAGGGTGAGTAAGTACACCTACTGTATATTCATGATTAACGCAGGCATGATGGGTTTTTTCTAGACTGGCGCTAACTTCTATCAGAAGTATGGTAGTTTGATCCGAACAGTCACTAAAGATTGAGTCGCTATAATGAGGAAAATCGAATAACTAGATTTTCATAAAGAACTAACAGTAACAATGCACAAAACATTGTGCTAACCAGAACAAGGTTACCAGCAAAAATATCTTATCAGATGTAACGACTTTGACTGGTAACCTGATTTGTTTTGTTTAGTGGAAGTAAAAAATATTTGTTAGTCCAAAATGTATAGCATTGTTTCAACAGAGTAGACAAAGAAAGGAAGAAATTGTTAATTGTTACATCCGTTAAAAAAGGCAAGAACGTGTCATTCAATACAACTGATTCACAATGCATTGCACCCTTACAGTTTAATTAAGAGTAGCCGTCCTCCGAAAAAAAATAGGTCAACTTACAAAATTGCACTCACAACTCAGTGCGGGTGGGACAGTTTGGTAGTTTTAAATGGCCGACATTAATGTGTAAAATGTTCACCAGCTTCACAAAACAAGGATCTTATGCCATAAACATGGCAGAGAAACACAACCTTGCTGATGTATGAAGGTACGCCAACATCACTCATGGGCCCAATTTCATAGAGCTGCTTAACCAGAAAATACTGCTCGACATGTTTCTGCTTAGCAGAAATGAGCAGGATACCACTCACAAATTGTGACATGGTAGTTTGGCTAGCAACGTTTTTCTGGTAAGCATAATATTGTTGTGCTTAGCTGCTTTTTGTGATTAAGCAGCTTTATGAAATTGGACCCTGTAATGCTTTGCAACTGAGAGCATGTAAACCTAAAAACAAACACAAACAAGCGAGGTCGCTGCCAGGCACTAGCAGCAACCACATTTTTGTTAACGTTTCTCACGTGATACACTACAAAAATGGCCTCTCCTAGGTCAAACTGTAGAGGGGGCACTTCATTGTGAAATGCCAGTATTTAAATACTCACCGTTGTCTGAGAAAGTATAATAAAACAAAGATATATGAAAAGAAGCAAGATGCACATGCAGTGAAGGCAAGATTATATGCGAGACACTTTTGCATGTCTCTGATTAATCAGCTGTATGGAGAAAAGCTAGCGTAATGTTAGGCCAAAATTCGGGAAGAAAGTTCAGTTAGAGCAAGAGCTTTAAAGGATAGCGGAAGAAATAGAAGAAACGTCGTGGTAGTGAAACACAGCAAGCTTGGAGAGAATATTATTACAGTACGAGAAAAAGCAAGAAAGAAGTAAAAATTGTGTCGCACTTGAATATGACATGATGAGCGAGCGTGTCCTGGCAATGGCATGCCTGCCGCATGGACTAGATAGAGCATCAAACTCAAGTTCTGATGTCTGAGTCTTCAGAGTGTGGGTTCGAATCCCGGTTGTGACACTTGGTACTTGTAACTACAACTGCCACTATTCACCCAATCCACCATCAGGTATTTGCTAGACACCCTAGTTCTGTTCCATTGTTAAGTGACCTGGGGTTGATTTCACAAAGATATGTGTAGCCCTAAATGAGAGTGTAGGTTCGAATCCCGGTTGTGACACTTGCTACATGTAACTACAACTGTCACTATTCACCCAATCCACCAACAGGTATTTTCTAGACACCATAGTTCTGTTCCAGTGTTAAAGGCACTGGACACTATTGGTAATTACTCAAAATAATTGTTAGCATAAAAACTTACTTGGTAACAAGCAATGGGGAGCTGTTGGTAGTATAAAACGTTGTGAGAAACGGCTCCCTCTGAAGTAATGTAATTTTCGAGAAAGAAGTAATTTTCAACTAAAATATTTGAATTTGATACCTCAGAATTAGATTTTGAGGTTCGGAAATCAAGCATGTGAAAGCACACAACTTCATGTGACAAGGGTGTTTTTTTCGTCCATTATTATCTTGCAACTTCGACGACCAATTGAGCTCAAATTTTCACAAGTTTGTTATTTTGTGCACATGTTGAGATACACCAAGTGAGAAGACTGGTCTTTGGCAATTACCAAAGGTGTCCAGTGTCTTTAAGTGACCTGGGGTTGATTTGACAAAGATAGTCCTAACTTAGGACAAGTCCTAGGAGTTGTTAAACACTTAAGGCTAGTCCTAAGTTAGCTCGTCCTAACTTGAGATAAGACTAATCTTAACTCTTTGTGAAGACATTTCTGCTTTTAGGAAATTGTAAGTGAAAAAGGATAGCAATAGGAAAAGCTGTTATGTTTACAGAGGGGCTCTGAGGTCAAATTCAGTTTTGTAATACTATCATTTTCCATTATATATAGTCCTTATGAAAGTGGGAAAAACGTAAAAGTCTTTTAAATAAACACCCGTTAAAAATGTTTCAAATACCATGGTATCTGGTGCCCTTCTAGTGTAAAAATTTGTAATATCCAAAACCGTCCTATGACATTATTTTCATCTCTACTCTGAGTTAAATCCTAAAACACAATGAAATTTAATCACTATGTTGTTGAGTGTGAACCTTTTGACAACGTTTCAAACTTTGCTCTTAAAGAGTATCAAATAAAAGACATTGTACACCAATTTTAACATGAGGATTCGAACTGCCTCTAGCTACCGGGCAACCTGGGTAGTCTAGTTGGTAAGACACTGCTCTAGAATGGTAAGGGTCGTGGGTTCGAATCCCACCCGAGTAACATGCCTGTGATATTTTTTCACAGGACTCGGGAAAGTACTGAGTATACAGTGCTAACAGTAACACACATCGGTGTATGGGTAAAAACCAAAATTAATATGAGGTAGGAGACTTGTAACATTTTTCCCACTCTCACAAGGACTCTACTATTAGAAAATGAGTGCATCACAAAACTGAATTTTACCATAGAGCCCCTCCTTAAAGATGTTGCAGTAAAAATGTGAATGTCAACTGTGCAGGTTTAACTTCAAACATGTGTCGAGTTGGTGTTAGGATATATGACCTCCGAGAAACTCTGCAAACCTCGTCAGAAACTCTCTACGTTCTAGAATACCCATGCTCTATAGAGGGCGCTTTTTCATTGTCGCAACGCGGTGTGGGTGATGTACACAATGTAAATATACTGGCAGTTTTTAGATGATAGCTCTTCAGCTTAGCCCATACAGTTTCTATTGGAGACAGAGCTGGAGCCTAAGCTGGAGCAAGGGTTTCGGAAAGTTTTTTAGTTTCTTAATTCTTCCAAAATATAAAACTGTATATAAAAAAAAGGTTTGCACTTCTTCACAATTTTGTACACTATGTACATATCTGTAGTTGTAAGCAAAATTTAACAACAGTTTGTGGTAAATTTATTTTCCACTTTCTTGAAACAGTTTTTCCAGAAAATAAAATATTCAATTATTTGTAGACACACAGGGACACCAGAAAAAGTTGTTACTCGAAACAACCACAAAAGTTGTATCACCAAAAGCGCAAATTTCTATGGGTAGCCACGCAAAAACGAAGCCTCTAGAGGGCGTATGGGTATTTTAGAGCCGTAGCGAGATAGATTTATACCTTCGGCAACCGCAGGAAGCGATTGCGCCTATACCAACTGTCGGCTGAGATCGGCTGCAACAAGAGGAATAAATGAATCAAGGTGGAACAAAGTACTAAAAATGGAGGGTTTGGAATTCAAACGGCCTCCATGTTCAGAGTTTGGGAGCTACCTACAATGAATGCCTCCCAAACTCATTTGCTGACCCCCTTCCTAAACCAATCCCAAGCCCCACCCACTCAAAAGTGCAAGATTAGTATTGTTTTGAGAGTGTGTTTCTATGACATTATTTTAGTGACTGATATTTGTATGACTGAGAATTTGTGAGTTAGATTCAGAATGATGTCAAGTACAATGCCTTGTCCAGTTACAAGTAAATGCTCAATTTGAATTCACAAGACTTAATTCAGTGTTGCTACATGTACGTTATGTTTAGAATACAACAGAAACTAACAAATAATCCAAATCACAAACCATGCAGCATACTCATGCAATGAAAATACATTAAAGGATTTGGGTACTTTTTCAAAATGTCCATAGATTTACATTAAACTTACAGGGTTTGAATGTAATGGTAGTGGAAAGCTTCCCTTCAAATATTACTTACTGAGGTGCTGTTTTGGAGATAATTATTAACAAAACAATGTCATGAAAATACGTTTGTAAATGCTTACAATAATTTTGGTCTTATGAGACCAAAATTATTTTCATGACATTGTTTAAATACATGCCACACCATGTGTAGGAATATAAATTACAAGGTTCAATATCCACTACTTTCCATTTTCGTATGCAGTGAGCTGTACCAATGTTATGTGATTTTTCACAGTGCAGTTGATGTAACAAATGAAACTATTGTCACAGTGTATATAAATGGGTTAAAAATGACATCATGTATGAGTTAGTAAAATAATTGTTCCTTCGTTAATGCCTAAATGGGAAAGACTGCAAGGTTAATTTGCAAGCACATGACTACCTCTGGCAAAGTTAGGGGTTTTACCAGAGCAAACCAAATTCTTCTTCATCAGACAGTATTTTTTTAAGTGACATTCATCTTGCAAAGTATTTGATTATAAAAACAGTTATAAGGGATATTAAGGCTATTTATCTTGAAGTAAATTAAGTGAAGACGTAGAAATGTTTTGAAAAACCTCTGCAAAAATAGTTCCATGAAACCACTTAACAGACCTCCAAAAAAGCAATCTTCCTCAATCCTCCGCTATCCTCAACTCTATGTTAACTCAACACCAACATATTTGGACTTTGTTTAGACTGGTATGCCTGGCCTCATGCTAAGAGTGTGTGGTTTGAGGGTACAGTTCCAAATCCACCAAAATACTCCACTCTATGGTAACTCAAAACTCAAATGATCGGACTCTAATAAAATTTTCTTGGCTTCATATCTAGCATGTCTAGAGTGTGTGGTTTGGGGAACAGTTCCAAATCCACCAAAATACTCCACTCTATGGTAACTCAACAACCAACTGTCCAAACGTTAATTAACATGCCTGTCCCATGCAGCGAATATGCAATTGTTATTTGGTCCTGCTGGTCTTACAGTCCTCTGCAACCAAACATCTTCCTGAGGAGGATTCAGGACAATTGGGTTTAATTTCTATTTTCATATCGATTAATATTGTTCAGCAAACATGAATGCCACATGCAGAGTAAATAATACAACTGAACAAACATTTGGAAAATTAAATACTGGCAATGCACATGCACAAGGGGAAATAGAGAAAAATCATATCATGTAAAAGGCATGCAGTTCTATGTTTAATGCATGTGATGTTTAAGTGTACTTCAGTTAGTTATTGTGAATCCCGAGCCGTGACACTTGTGTCCTTAAGCAAGACACTTTACCATTGCTTTGTCCTTCGGATGGGACGTTAAGCCGTTGGTCCCATGTGTTGTGTAACGCATGTAAAAGAACCCAGTGCACTTGTCGAAAAGAGAAGGGGTTCGCCCCGGTGTTCCTGGTTGTGGCTGCAATAACCTATCTTTCTGAAAGTTTGTATATACTCAGCGCCTTGAGTACCTTGTTTGGTAGATACGTGCGCTATATAAGACTCCGATATTATTATTATTATTATTATTATACATTTTCCAACATTTTCTACTGCGAACTGGAGAATTCATCAGTGAGTAAAATTAGTAGAAATTTTCATGAAATTTGGCCAACCACACCATGAATTACCCTATGCTACCACCAACCAGCCAGATTCAATGTTCAAGCCATTTTTTCAAAAGTGAAAGCCAGCACTTTCTAACCAACCACAATCTACAAGCCACATACCCAAAACCCTACCAGCACAAGCCATCGAGAAAAGCCATTAGGCAACTTAAGAAGGTCGATCAACCGCTCAACTAGTGACCTCCAAACCAGCCATTTTTAATCAACAAGCCCGATAATCGAAATCCAAACCAATACAATGAATAAACCTTTAATTGCTACCCCGAAACATCAGCCAATTTAGCAAGCCAGAAAATCAGACGGCCAGCAGCGATTAGGCAAAAGACAAGTCAACAAACCTGTGCACAAGCCAACAAACCTGTACCAAGCCTAATATAACAAAAGCCAAGAGGCAAGACAAGTGAATCACTTTATAAAGCAGGCAATTTCTGCAAGCCACAACAGCAAATAGCCACCAAGGAAAAGGCAAAGACAAATCAGACAAGAATGGCCACCACCAAATATCCGCACAACAAGCCACATTCGTTCCAGGCTACGAGTTAGAGTCGGGTAAAAAATGTCTGGTAAAATGACTTACTTAGTCAAAATGTACCGCTTACAATTGAATTCCTCAGACTATAAAGATAGTTGCTATGTCAAATGGTTCCAGACAAGCTTTTGTATAGCAACCAACAGATGAGCGAACCCTGCTACCATTGTACCATACACATCCATTCCCGCCCAGAAAAAATTGTGACTCATCAACTAACAGGTACAGGGTGAGAATCTTCGCTACGGAAAGTGTGTAAAAGAAAAAGTGTGCGTTCTATTTTATTATTATACCTTAAAGCTGTGTTCATGTTGTGATTGTTGATGTGAAACTTCTTCCATCTCTTGACGAAGACGCTGTGGAATCAAATATATGTGGACAAAAGAAAATACTTGAAATTTGTTCAAACAGACAGGGGCGGAAAACATACCTTCTTTTTGGTGTAAAATGAGACATGCAACAGCCGTAGGGTTTATGGGTAAAACACTTTTGGGTAAGACATACACACACTGCATGCATTAGTGGTTGTTCCTATAACAATTTCGTACACTCAAAAACATCAACAACTTTAAGCATGAATTTCGAATACAACCTGCGAAAAAAAAGGATGTTTTACTCCAAAATTTTTGATTCATGCAAATACTTACTCAGATTTAGTAAGGGTGGAATGCGAGATTAAAAAAATGGCAAGTCAGCGTTGAAGTGCTTTTAATATTAAAGCCGTCGTGTACTTCAGTAAAACCTTGGGATTACATAAGGTTCAAGTACATGTACCCAGTTGTTATGGACCGTGTGACCCATGACATCACATGTTTACAAAAGAGCCACAAAGCATGGACTTCCTGCAGGCAAGAACTGTACACAGCCCGAAGGGAAAAAAACACATCAAATATTGTATTTAAAGAAGATCGCCCTATCCAATTTTTATCAACTTTTTATACAAAGAAAGAACCAGAAACTGGTGCAATGGACCCCTCAGCACATTTAATTTTGCATTCCTCCCAAACTGAGATGAAAAAAAACCGCCGTCAAAGAAAGAAACAATTGCCATCTTAAACAATCCCTTTGAATACACCTGCAGATCGGAATTTTTCATCCCGAGCAAGAGCGTCTTCAAGCTTTTTCTCAGAACAAACAAAAATCTTTATTTCATCTGATAAAATTTAGTTCCTTAAAATAAAAAGTTAATGTCAACTTGTGACTGGTAACCAACCTCTCCTTCCATGCTGCTGTTCCTAATGAGCTCATTGACGATTAGAAGGGAACCGTGGACTCGATCATCTCGGTTAAGACCCTTCTCCCTCGAAGTTACTTCCTCGAACCCCTTTTCTGCCTCTTCGTAAGTTTGCTTCAGGAAAAGAAAAATTATAATAAGAGTTTCATTTGTCATTTATTAATTCTGGCTGTGAACCAAGGATTCTCAGAAATGCGAACTTAATCACTGTACTAACCAAGCACCCAATAGAGAGAAGACAATGAAGGAAGTTTCAGTTTTAGATGTGGGAGGAAAACGCCAGAGAATTACTCCAGGGAAAACCAACGCAGTCAGGTAGGGACTGAAAACCCAATCCACGTAGTTCATTGTAGTTCCCCTAATGGGATTTGAACCAGTGGCCTAGAGGTGGAAGGCAAGGCAAGATACCAAGACGCCAATCCAACAGCCTAGTAATAATAATGTACCAAGACCTGGCCATGGAACTTCAAAAGATTTGGCAGGTGAAAGTGAAAGTAGTCGCTGTGGTGGTCGGAGCACTTGGCACCATTCCCAAATCACTGGGGACCTATGTTTATGTAAAAGGGGCATATATGTGAGGGTGGTTCCTTACAGAGGGCAACGCTTTTGGGAACATCAAGGGTTCTGAGAAATACCTTTGGTATCTAAGCCTGATTCAAGGATTTACCGGCACAGAGGAAAGTGATCTTTCTTTGGCATGCTGTGATCCTTGAAAGATCTTCGAGAACTCCTGAAGAGTATGCAGCACCAAATCAAATTTGAGGGCTTGTTATATCAAGACACTCTAACATAATGGTGTCAAGTTCCCTGTTCAAAGGTACCTCTGAATTATTTCACATTTTGCTTTTGTGCAACTTTTTTTATTCTTTATTTTTTGAATGTGATCTGCTCGACTACCGTTGGCAAGATTGAGTTTTTTATTCCTGTCACTTGGGAAGAAGAGACTAAGCAAGTTTCTGTACCTTGTACCACTGTGGTTTTTGCATTTCCTTGGTCTCTCGCTGTGACGTCAGCTCTAGACATGCCCTAAGCGCTGCCACGGCAGCCTCCCGAATGGATTGCTGAAATTAAAAGGGATATAAAGAATTATGAAACAATGAGAGACAACATCTGTTTCAACCTGTTTGGTTGTAAGTGGAATCGATGTGGGTAAAATTTTGGGTCGTTATGACTGCTATGACTATTTTTGGCACAAGTCACTTGTGCAGGGTTCGAATTTGGAGGGAATATCCACAAGAACACAGAGCTTGTAGCTCAAAATAACTACTGGACCAGATTTTTTTGTAGAAGATAAGATTCAAAATGAGAGCAAAACTTACTAAGACAGAATTGAACATGCATTCAATTTATTGTATTTATTTGAATACACTAAGACAGTGAAGAGGATATAAATCTCTTTCGTCTTTCAAAAGTATACTTTGTCACTCAACAGAATAAAAGGTATTTAAAATCCGCCCCCAAGACAACGTTTGAACCCAATTTGTTTTGTTATTGCTCCTCGATTGAAAAGCCAAGACTGCTGGACTTGTTTGGTTCTGAATTTACTGGACAGATGTTAAATTCATTGGCCTCGGGCTTGGGCTTTTATAGGCTCTTTTACAGGGCTAAGGACTTGTATAAAGATTAGTGCTGGGCGAATAGTGAAATTTTGTTATTCGGATACCGCTGGCCAACTATCCGAAATTAACCGGATATTCGAATAATTTTTTTCGCCGCTAGAGGGCGCTATTTAATAAACAATAAAAAATAAAAAATAAAAAATTTTTTTTTTTGCCGCTAGAGGGCGCTGTTCGTTTGTGAATGAGATCATATGGGCGGATTGATATAAGTTTTAGACAGTGTCACTCGGTTCATTCATAAAAATGACCGGATCTTATTTAAAGATGGCGATTTGCTTTTTCTTTTGATCGTGATTGACTCTACGTGAAGGAAAACTTTTGTAATCTTTGAACAAATTACGTCAGAAATGTCATTGTTTTAAATCTTCACGGAGGTGAGCATAGTTAAATACTTAATATATGCTGTTTTATGCTGTTTTAATAGAAGTTTCATAAGGATTCAGAGAAAACATTCATGTCAGTTGTCGCCCGACGTCCGCGGATATTCGGATATTAAAGAATATCCGGTTACTCGGTTGTAATTACAGAAATATCCGGTTTGTAAATAGGTATTCGCGCCCTATGCGGATATCCGGTTAAGAAAAAAAAGGCATTCGCGGTTACGGATAGGAAAACCTATTCGCCATTAACCGGATATTCGAATAATTCGCCCAGGCCTAATAAAGATGGAAGAATGAAGAGATGTTAAAATGCTTCTTACCTTTGGATCTCTGACAGCATTGAAAATATGATCAAAGAAACTCTGCACCTGCTGGAAGAAGAATGTCGGGGTGTTCTCTGCTAGCTCCCGAAGCACAAGAACCTACATCAAGATCAAACAAAACACAATCAAATACTGTTTTAGCACTCAGCATCGTTTGAATGGGGCACCTTCCCACATTTGTCAAAAAGGGTTAATAATACGCATGTATATGGTAAAATCATTGATCTCACTAATCAGTCAGTTTCTCCCTTAACAGTGGTCCACTGGCCAAATGCCAGTTAAAACACCAGGGCCCAATTTCATGGCTCTGCTTACCGCCAAATTCTGCGCTTACGATCGCGATTCCCCGCTTACCTGCAAATGCCAAATTTCTGCGCTAGCCTTGTAAGCGTAGAATGCCTAGTAATGCAGAGTATGCACGCGCAGAAGCCAAAATTTGCCCCTTACCCATGAAATACGCTTGCCGTAAACACAGAATTCCCCGCTTCTGTAAGCGCCGATTCTGTGCTTACGGTAAGCAGAGACATGAAACTGGACCTTGGTCACTAGTCAGAATTCTTTTAAAATGGTTCAGCTGGCTAGCATTGCGTTGGTAAGCAACCATACTATATTTGAATAAGGTCAAGTAAAAAAAGCTGACAGAGTTAGTAAAATGACAAGCTAACTGGACCTGCTGACTAGACACTATTAAAGAAAGTAAACCGCAATTCCTGGAATCAATGTGTAAAGGAACATGGAATCACTGACACACAGAAGCTCCAGAATAAATCTGTGAAATGAATGAAGTACATGTACACCTCAAATTCGCCAACCCTAGCCGTCGAAACATGTCTTGCATTTAAGAGATGAATAAATTATTGTATTATTATTAATGTAAACTCACAGCTGCATGTCTCCTTCCCTCATTCCGGTCCCCTCCAAGCCATTCCAGCGCTCTACGAACTTCAAACTCCACGTACTCGGGAGTGAAGGTACCTCCGGCCATAGCGAGTCTTCCAATCGCCTTAGCAGCCATCTCCATAACGGCAACATCATTAGATGGGAGAAGGATACGAAGGTAGTTGGCAAAGCGGGTGATACGATTGGCGTTGTCACTATCAATGCTGATCAGGCTTACTGTAAAATAGTCAGAAAAGTAGGGGATAATTAACAATAATAAGATTCGGGTAGAACAATTTAGAAAATTGTCCGGATGTTGTAGTCTTAGATAAGGTGAAGAAGGTGTGTCATCTTATACTAGACATAGCTGTGTCGGAAGATTTAAGGGTAGCTTCACATGAGATGGAAAAGATCCAAAAGTACCAAGACATGGCCAAGGAACACTGTAAGGTTTACCAGGTGAAAGTGAAGGTAGTCCCTGTAGCAGTTGGAGCACTTGGCATCACTCCCAAAGCACTAGGGAACAAATCAATAAATCAAGAAGTGATTGATTAATAAATTGACTACTTACTGACAGCTATTATTCCTCCCTTCTTCTCGTTCACGTATTGACTGGAAACCAATTCAATCACGACCACACAGACCCTTAAGCCATTCAAATAATCAGTAAACCAGAAAGTGGTTGATTAATAAATTGACTACTTACCAATAGCCATGATTCCTCCCTTCTTCTCATTCACATCTTGACTAGAAACCAATTCAAAGATGTGATGGTTGAGTTCATCCATGAATGACGTCCTCTCATCTTGCGACATCTCACGTAGCTCCGTCGTTACATAATGCTGCAGGTTTTTTGCCGTCTTTGTCCGTGTCTCTTCGTTGCGGCTCTTCAGGCCGCTTACAAACTGGTTAATCATCGTAGCGTTTGGTGGTTAACTGAATGACTGTTAAATGAAACGTCATAAGTTTTTCATTAGTTATGAAATAAAGTAGCATCTATTCTTTTTTACTTAAAAATGTGATTCTTTTCTAAAATATAAGATGATTTTTAAGTGAAAAAGTCAGGACAGGATTCATAAATCTTTCATTCAAGAATTTCATTTTAGAGAGGTTAGAGAGGATACAGCCATATTGGGAAAATTTATCCTGATACTTTATTAGAAAAGTTTCCATATGGCGATGTGGCGCCACCACTTTTCATTCCATATGAAATAATAAAAATACAGCCTAATTACTAGTAGGCCTAATTTACCTCAATGAGATATCCCTTTTTGAAAAGAAAAATAGTAAAAAAGTGGTGGCACCAAACGGAAAGATATCCATTTTATATATGCACTTGCGCTCAACTTTGGACTTGGACTTGTGGTGTGGGCGGGGATTTTTTAGAAACTGTAATTTGACAAAATTATCAATTTTTTTGCATGAATTGATTGGAAACAACAACACAAACAGAAATAATAATTAATATGAAACAAATGAAATAATGGAAATATATGTTCAATCTTACTTTGTCATTTGACATTTAGAACACTTTTTGGCAACATTTACTCCTTCGCGAAAAAATTAATGTCAACATGTTTGACCTTTGACCCACAGTGCAGCCTACGATAAAAAAAATTAAAGTTCAAGTTGCGTTTTGTAAGAAAAAAACAAATGCTCGTGGGTCGCTTTAAACCACAGTCTGTAGCTCAAGATTATCTCCATAAACGAGGTGTGTCTGTATTATTTTCTTACCCAAAAACTAAGCGTATTTCTCGCTCTGCAACCTCATGAAACAGACAACATCAAACTCCGAAAAGTTTATCGGCCCTGGAAGTCGCCATTTTTCATGTAACCTCTTTCAAACAGATGGTCTATTTAGTGTTTACATCTTGTTTTTATATATTTTATAAAATTAAAAACTCTTATTGCTTGAGAAAACTACATTAGTGACTGCGTTATTAAATATTATTTATTTTTAATATTATATTAATAAATCTAAATAAGAATATTTGGACGGAGGCTAAATGTCAAATGTCACTAAATTGTAACTGGTACGCGTGTGCAATTCCAGGTGTAAGCCAATACATTTGTGCGGCACCAACTAGTCATCGCAATGATCTATTTTTAGCTGATACACACATGTACTATTTTGTAATCTCGAAATGACATATGCGACGGGTTTTGCATCACCCGAAAAACACTCATTGTTTGTAACATTTAACTAGTGGAAGTTGCGACTGACTAACACTCAGATGCAGTGAAGGGCTTGAGGTATAACAGGTTTTGGTCGTGTTTGATTTCTTTGACTTTGATTGAGCTGTAAGAAAGGTGTTAATTTTGAGTTTTTCATCTTCTGAACTCTGAAGTAAGTAAAAAGATTTTGTGCTAGGCTAGTTAGGGCCTACGCCTACTACTACGCCTAGGCTACGACTACGTACATAAATGTACGCGCGCGCCATATCTGAATTCCACTGCACTGCACCACATGCTACAGTACACGTTACACTGCACTACACTTTAGTGTTTAAAAATTAATCATGTCAGTTTTTGTTGTCATCAATTTTCTCAAACTACATAACTTTTTTTTTCTTTGAAATGATGGAAAATCTTTAATTTTGTTTTATTTCAGGTTTTCAAAATGGACCATTCGAATAATAAAATGATGAATGGCAACGGTTCAGCTTTGAGTATAACAACAGTTTCAGAACCGGACGGACGAGTATCACCCCAAGTATCAGTCAAACCTGACCTGAGAAAAACGTTGAAGTCATACATCGTTGCATTACGTCCGTGGTCATTCAGTGCATCGCTCAACCCCGTCATTCTCGGTTCAGCGATAGCGTTTAAGACACAGCCGGAGCAGAGCGTGACATCTGGTAACTTTGTAATCTTCATGGCCGCTTTGGTCGCTGTACTGTCTGTGCACGGTGCAGGAAATCTTGTCAACACATACTATGATTATATGAAAGGAATCGACAGCAAAAAGAGTGACGATAGAACTTTAGTCGATGGAATTCTCTCCCCGGATGATGTAGCGACATTCGGCCAAGTCTTGTATATTGTTGGTTGTCTCGCCATCGCAGTCTTGTACTTTTTCTCGCCGGCTAAACTGGAGCATATTGCTCTTTTATACTTCGGCGGGTTATCCAGCTCGTTCCTATACACAGGCGGACTCGGACTGAAGTACTTAGCGCTCGGAGATCTTGTGATTATGTTTACTTTTGGACCATTATCCGTTATGTTCGCTTACACGATGCAAATCGGCACAATGCATACTCTACCATTGTTATATGCCATCCCACTAGCTATGAACACTGAAGCTATACTTCATAGCAATAACACGCGAGACATGGAAGCTGATAAGAAAGCTGGGATAGTCACAATTGCGATGTGTTTAGGCAAGACAGGCTCCTATATTCTCTACACCCTCCTTATGTTCGTCCCTTACATCACATTTGCAATTATGGGCGTCAACTTCTCCTTGGCGTATCTACTTCCGTTTTTGACTCTTCCGATGGCTTTTAGTCTGGAGAAGGATTTCCGGAGAGGCGAGATGGCGAAGCTACCCCAGCGAACAGCGAAACTAAACCTCTTATTCGGAGCGTTGTATATCCTAGCATGTTTGCTTGTAAATAGGAATGCTATGCCAGGAGTTTTAGATGTTGCGGCTCTATCAGAGTAACTGTGTTCTAAAAATTGTGTGTAAAATATTAAGTTGTTGATTATTGATAACTTATTGAATTTGCTCCTGATGTATGACAACACAAGCTCAAACAGTGCCCTCTCACATAGCTTTACATTGTTTGATCTTGGTCAGTGAAGCTAGTTCAATTGGGTTGTACATGTAGAAACTTGACACAACAGTACATAAACCATCACAATTTATCACCAAGGTCTAACTTCATAAACAAATATGAATTTAGAAATTAACAGAGAACCAACCAGTCACTTGCAATACACATGTACTTTACATTGCACTCTGGCTGGTACTGTACTTGCTAGCTGCTAAGCAACATGTGTTAACGCTTAGCATTTTTGTGTGTTTGTGAGATCTCTTTGAATGAAGGCCCATGTTTTTTTATACAAGTTCGCCTTTTGTCAAGTTCGCCATCGATCTAACTGAACGTAACAAGTGGATTTGTTTGTACCTGTGTGCATGCAGTGTGAAGGTTTTTAAAGGCAGTAGACACTATTGGTAATTACTCAAAATAATTATCAGTATAAAACCTCACTTGGTAACAAGTTATGGGGAGAGGTTGATAATATAAAACATTGTGAGAAACGGCTCCCTCTGAAGTGACGTAGTTTTCAAGAAAGAAGTAAATTTCCACGAATTTGATTTCGAGACCAAGTTTAGAATTTGAGGTCTCGAAATCAAACATCTGAAAGCACACAACTTTGTGTGACAAGGGTGTTTTTTCTTTCATACTTATCTCGCAACTCCGACTACCAATCAAGCTCAAATTTTCACAGGTTGGTTATTTTATGCATATGTTGAGATACACCAAACCAAGTGAGAAGACTGGTCTTTGACAATTACCAATAGTGTCCAGTGTCTTTAATGACAAAACCAGTTGTCATAGAAAGGACAAATTGAAACATTGTGAAAAGTCATTTGCTATTCAGATTTGAATGTCTAGAATAACAATACATGTACATGTACATTGTTTGGTTACTGTCGCTTAAAGTAAATGCGCAATTTGAATTCCTTAGACTATCCTTTTGTAGCCATATGGATGCAAATGCACATGTGATTCAGCGCAAGCTTTTACATTACAACCTCCCGAGTTCAGATCAGCACAGACTGATGTCCTTATTAAAGACACTGGACACTATTGGTAGTTAACAAAGACCAGTCTTCTCACTTGTTGTATCTCAACAATATGCATAAAGTAACGAGCCTGTGAAAACTTGAGCTCAATTGGTCTTCGAAGTTGCGAGATAATAATGAAAGTAAAAACACCCTGGTCACACGATGTTGTGTGCTTTCAGATCCTTGATTTCTTGACCTCAAAGTCTAATATAAATCCGAGGTCTCAAAATCAAATTCGTGGAAAATGACTTTTTTCTCGAAAACTTCGCCACTTTAGAGGGAGCCGTTTCTCACTATGTTTTATGCTATCAACCTCTCCCCATTACTTGTTACCAAGTGAGGTTTTATGATAATAATTATTTTGAGTAATAACCAATAGTGTCCACTGCCTTTAAACACACATTGCATTGAGAATTGTGTATGGGCGTTAAAAAAATGCTTGCCTAGCTGACCATGTGGCATACAATGTTCACAGCAATACTGGATGTAGTCTGAGGAATTCAAAATGAGCATCCAGTTTTGACCAAACGATGCATGGTTTTAGACATTCAAACCTAGAGCTCTCACAAATGGCTTTTTAGCAATGCACAGACATCTATGAGTATGCACGTTAGCTTAAAAACACAAATACATTACATACAATGTACATTTTAAGGTAACATGTACATGTGCAATACTATGAAAGTTATTTATTCATCATCACCATGTTGTATTTATTTGAACTATTGCTTTGTTCTGTTTTTATTTAGTATGGATTACCTTTGATTTTATTGGGGCTTACATGTATATGGTTTACTAATACTTTAAATAAGTTAAGATGTTCCGTTATTTTTAAATTTACATTTAATTTCTTTGTGTTTCTTTTGTTTCTCTCAAATGTTTAATCCAACTCATTGGTTACTTGATTTCGGAGGGATGGGCCAACAATTTAAATATGTATAAAAAAATATGGCAAGACTTTCCCTTTGTTAATCATTTAACCCTAGCCATCCCTCAACCATCAAAATCTAATGTGTGTTTGTTTGATTGATTCTGTTTGACTGAAGACTACACTGGTTAACTTTTAAAATGCTTTACATGGGATCAGGTATACCACCATAATCAGAGTCCAATAGTTTGGGTGTGGAGTCAGTTACCTATGGTGTTAGACTGAGTACTGGACTAAGTGCTTTTACATTGGATCACTGCAGGGCTGTATGCTTCGTTTTTGAAAGGGCAAGGGCACCAAGGCATTTTCTCTTTGGCAAAGGGCACCCTATGAGGATATTGTAAATTTCTACTGTAACATTTCAAGGGCACCAAGGCAATGACAAGGGGCAACGAAGGCAATCGCCTCCGTTGCCTCCGTGAAGTATCAGGCCTGGATCAGGCATACTGTACCACCATACTATCAGAGCCCAGTTGAGTTATGTACATGTACCATGGCTTTGGAATTTGTAAAAGCGAGGAAGAATCTTAATAAATGTCTCAGATACTCTACTAATAATTATACAGTATCCATCTAAATAATAAATTATCCGTTTTTATTTTGTCTTCTGTTGATGAATATTTTCTAAGAAACTAATTTCTCTTTTGTTTGGAGATTTAACTTGTTTGTTTCAGTGAATTTGAATGCGTGGTGATGATGAAACTGAACTAATCTTTGCTGAAAATGACAGGGAAAAGATAACACCTTTACTACAAAATTTAATCTTAAATGTCACATACTTTGTCTGAAAAGTTAAAAATGTTAGTTATTAAAAGATAAACACCTAATGAAATGATTTGTTATAAATAGTTAATACATAACTAATAATCAAATTTAATCTAATAATATGATTAGACTTGCCCTGAATATGTGGTAGGCATTAATTACACATTCTATCTCCTAATTTGCAAAGGCACTTTGCAATTTAAAGATGCTATGTCAGATTTATTTGCCGATTTGACCCAAAAATTTTGATTTAAAATTCAATAGGTATTTTGATGGGGGTCGGGAAAGTTACAAGCTTTCATTTGAGCCATTGTTCGAAAAAGTCCGCCAGTTGTTAGTAGCAGTGAAATAAAGTGCTCAAAATTAGTTTTTGTCTGGATCCCGACAATATATCACGTGACCAATTCTTATGTGTTTTATAAGAAACGTTTTAACTTTGTGTCATGGTTCCTGACCATTAAAAGTAAATGTTAAACTGTTGTTCCTTAGAGCGGGTGATACTCTTTGAAATACCATTCACTCAAAAAATCTACTTTTTAATGTTTGGGGCCAAAAATCTGACATAGCATCTTTAAAATTATTGATATACAATCAAAAGGGTTAGGGTAAAAGTTAACATAAGGGCACCAATGCAATGGACATGCACTATGGGCATTATTAATCCCAGTTTCTTCGTGTTAAAGTCAGAACCTGTTTGTTGTTTAAACATATAGAAAGGAACCTTCCTCTGTGGTTGAAAGTCTTGACATGTTTCTTAATAGTTTGCATTTTCGATTTGCTGCAATTAAAATGTGGTATTTAAGCCAGTTTGTCAAACGATGATAATGTGCATATCTAGTTGGGTTTGAATTATTGCGTTTTTGGTCAAAATCGTCAACTCGTCATCCGTACAGCCTTCCCTGCCAACACATACGTAGCCTTTTGTCAATGCCCTTGTGGCTTGGAGAGCCGCGATCCCAAGCGACTTGAACGGGAGACCACGCACGCGAGTGGCGAAGCCAGGCCTTGAAAAAAGGCTAACAGATACGTGGCATACAACCACTGGTACTCTGAAAGCCACTACTTTTATTTAAAAAGATTGTTAACTTTTTAGCCTTCTGCTAGGGTAGAAACGTCATCATATGCCTCTAACTAAAAAAAAAAGAAAAAGAAAAAAAAAGAGACTATACCCACCCATGGTGTCACCGCAAGTTGTATTATATGCATACAACTTTTACCAATAAAAACTTTAATACGAAACAATGCGAGGGAACATGACCCACTCCCTTCATTCATGTATTGAAAATCGAAGATTACAATGAAAGGCACCCTTTTTACATGTACCTCGTTCTTCCTCGCACACCCCAACCTCCCAAAACAAATTCTGGCGCGCCATCGTCGGTTTGTCATCAATTGCGACAGCGCCCTCTCGTCACAACATCAAGACAGTCTTTGCAACGCCCTTGCTCGTTTCTTATAATGATTACCAATCTTTAATTAACCACAATCATCATCATTCGTCCTTAGAGGCAGCTTTTATAAAATGGTCCCAGGTTGCTTTATCCCTCATTAACCATTATACAAATTAGGAATTCAATTTTGTGGGGGAATATACATGAAATATTGGTTTTCGTAATCCACTTTTTTCAGACTCGCTCTATAAAAATAATTAATACTTTATTTAAAGAGCACAGAGTTAATTCACCTTGAAAATTACAAGGGCAGAACACTCAACTCGGATGGATTGTGTCCTGTTATTTCGCTAATTAGTTAATGTACGGGTTGTTTTAAGTGTTTTACTTTTCATTAATTACCAGCAGAATCTACATTATAATTGAAACATTTTGTCAAGAGCATCAACTTGCCGGTACTAATATTATTGCTCTTTGTTAATTTGGACACGTGTACATGTGTGCAAATTAGGCTTCGTGTAGGCCTACGTTTTTAGAGTTGTATGAGATATATTCTACCAGCAAGCAATTAATTTTGTTGTATAACATTAATTTATCTTTCATCCCAATTACCTAAAATGATACGAAACCGTTGAAGAAGAAAATATAATAATTATGACTTAGTTACAAGTCTTTCGTAATTCTTGGACTCAATTACTTATGACATATACCACAGAGCTTAGCTCTATGCATATGACTCGCTAATTCACAGTTTTACATCTGACTTTAATAAAAGACTGTCTTTCTTTTCGCATAGGCCCTTTCAAGTTTGGTAAACTACAGTTTTAACAACACATTTTATTTGATAGTTTATTTTAATTTGCCCACACAGTGAACTTTAATTGGTTCGCGTTATTAGAAAGTTGGCAAAACAGTAAAACGATTTTCATTAATTGCGCCCTCTTGCGGTTGTGAGTTCTGGCCGCGTCATTCGGGCGGGGTTAGAAGGGGGGGGGGGCTCTCAACTAGTATTGATCGATTATGACCTTACTAATAATGACAACGCTTTTGCCCGCACACTGATTGATTTATTTTTTGGTCACGTGTAAGAGAAAACAAATTCAGACTATTGATCTATTCATTACCTATCAGAACAATAGGACTATGAAAACTGCACATATTTTTTCCTGCAAAGCTCCGATCAGAGTACGAGGGTTTTTTACTTAAAAAAACCCACAATTTTGTAATCAACATTTCCTCGATAGATAGTGAAACAAAAATTTGAGCAAACCATGTGAGTTTATTCGAGCCTTTGTGTGCAATTGATGCCCCGCTTTGTGGTTGAAAAACGTCATCCAGTTATCGGTGAGTAATTGTATTTTTGTGGTACCCAGTTTTAAATATTGCGATATACTTGTGTTCAGAAATATTGTTAAACCAAATTAATCCATAAATAAAATAATATTGGTGTTGAGGGGAATGTTAAAGACACTGGACACTATTGGTAGTTGTCAAAGACTAGCCTTCACAGTTGGTGTATCTCAACATATGCATAAAATAACAAACTTGTGAAAATTTGAGCTCAATCGGTCATCGAAGTTGCGAGATAATAATGAAAGAAAGAAAAAAAATTCTTGTAACACAAAGTTGTGTGCTTTCAGTTGCTTGATTTCGAGACCTCAAATTCTATATCTGAGGTCTCGAAATCAAAATCGTGGAAAACTACTATTTTCTCGAAAACTACATTACTTCAGAGGGAGCCGTTTCTCACAATGTTTTATACTATCAACCTCTCCCCATTACTCGTTACCAAGAAAGGTTTTATGCTAATAATTATTTTGAGTAATTACCAATAGTGTCCACTGTTTTTAATACAAGTGACCTTAAACTATACCTTATTTGATTTTGCAATCATATAAAGTACTGTACACTTTATTTTATTTTGTATTCAGGAAAGCCACCCCCACTCTATCACACCATGAAGGCTTCATTGATACATTGCGCGTTCTTTGTTGTGTTTTCAAGTGTCATGGCTGAGACACCGTACTACCCAAGCTGCCGAAATGGCATCAAATGTGAGAAAAAGTAATATCAGGTTCATTTAATTATTTCTACTTCTATTTTCTCAGGTTTATCATAACAATTACTTAATTCTCGGGTAATGACCTTGAAACTTCGATTCGAAAGCCAAGATGGTAGTTGGTAGTAAGCATCCTGAGAAGTTATTTCATCTGACGTGCTCTCGATCAATTAAGGATTAGAATTCAATTAAATAAAAATTTGAATTTCCAAAGATCACCCCGAGACGACTTTTGGAGATTCGAAATTTCCCTGGTTTAAAATTATGCGCCCAGAGATACGGCTGGTACCCGCGGCGTCACCTCATAAAGCCTTACGAATTCGACAATAATATGCCCATCCTGTAGATAGCTGAAACTTTCAAGAGCACTACAATTGCATCTTTTTGCATTTTCCTATAAATCTACGTTGATAAAAACCAAAACCTACCTTTAACATTTGAATTTGCTCAAAGAAAAACATTTGGCAGATATAATTATACATTGTTCTCAAAAGCTTACGCATGCTCAGTTTGTAATGTCTGCGCCCACTTAATATTATCCCAAAGTCCCCGGATGAAGAATTATGAATGACCATTTCTTTTTGTTCATATTTTGTTTCCCCTTTTAGCAATTCCCAAAATGGGAACAAATAATTGTTCGAACATTCTGTGCTCCAGCCGGTATAAACCGGTTTGTGGCGGCGATGGGGAGGAATATCTCAACGACTGTTCACTGTGCAAAGCAGCATGCACCAATCACAAGTTGATTAAACAGTGTGATGGATTTTGTCCTTGTGGGGCACTGAAGAACCCGGCGACTGTTTTAGACCCCAAAGTTTTAGACCCAAAACTTCCGAAGATTGCAGCAAGTGGGTTTTGCTTAATGGATGGTAAGCATATACTGAAATAATTTATATCTGTCGAATGACTAACTGATAAAACAACCGTGGCTTCAGTTTTTGCGCTATCGCGATTTATATAAGAAGAAAACAAAAACAAGACACAATGACGTCATTACTCATTACACAAGTAAAAAGGGTACCAGTTACAAACAATTTATACATGACAAGGTATTTTGGCTGGTAACCTGTTTCTGCTAAGCAATATTTTCCTTTGCTTTGGATTCATAATTATTTCCTCCAGCCGTTTTCGAAACCATGGTTTAGTTGGTCCGGACTTTAAGCACATACCGCTTTGATCAAAGCTCCTTACAGAAAGTACAGAAGGTGCCCATGATGCAGCCTATAAGCCTAGCTGTAGCTTCGAAAAGGCCCTAGTGTGTTCTGACAGTTCGCAAAAAAAGGATAGACCATTGGCAGACCATTGCTACCTTTGACATTTTTTTTCAAGGGGTTAATTATACAATAACAAACGAACAATTACTATGTAAAAAATAAATTATGTGAAAATGGCACCTGCTGAAAGACACCCTCTAGCTTCGTAAAATGTTCTAATATTTATAACGCCATAAAACGATTGGTTTTTCTTTTGTCATTGCAGGAACATGCCCAAAATGACGTTAAAGTATTTCGCCGACTCAGAGCAGAACGGAGTTTCAAATCTACTAAACTGAATAAGAACGAGCTAGTCATAAAAAAATGATTCACAATTAATCAGCCCGCTTGCAGTTAATAACAAAGAACAAAGAACCCCCGTTGTGCTGTAAATAGTTTAGAATACAATTTCATAAGGGCTATTGTTTTGTTATTATTATTCAACATTGATCAACATTGTAATCAACATTAATCCATAATCTATTGAAACACGGGGAAATCAGTAGATGAACAAGACGTTTGTGTATTTTCTGTATACTCCAATTTCTAGTGATAATGAGATGGGAAACAATGACCGAATAATGTATTACATTAAATAAAATTGGGGTGCCCTTGCTAACGGTATACACTCAGGGTATGTTTGTATGCAAGGCCGTACAAAATAAATGGCTTCAGGAACTGTGTTTGTGTTCTACCAGTCAGGCAGATAAATGTAAGGGTCAATTTGTGATAAATTGTCTTCATTTCATTAATATTTATTATTGTTTAGTAACATGTGTTGATGTCATGTTAAAAGGGTAGTTAAATTGTAAATAAACTAATACCATTGCAGTAAAATATATTTCCCAACGTATACTTATTGCTCTCAAACTACTGTATTGTTAACCCCGCCTGTCGCTATTGTTTTCCCAGACAATGCCCCAGCGTGAACACCTGTGCGCATACACAGTGTGCAATAAGCAAATGAGACACCTGTTCTATCAGAGAGATATCAATCAAAGCTCATGTGTGCTTCAAGAGGGCGGTATTCAATTGATAATCATTGCTTGTCAATTGGTTCCATTTGTCTTTAAAGGCACTGGATACGTTTGGTAATAACAAAGGCCAGTTTTCTTACTTGGTGTATACCAACATATGCATAAAATAACATACCTGTGAAATTTTGGGATGAACTGGTCATCGAGTTTGCAAGAGAATAACAAAAGAAAACACCCTTGTTTTACTCTGTGTGCTTTCAGACGGTTTAAAAAAATGTTTAAGCTGAGACCCCTTGTTATATTATTTGAGGGGAAATTTACCTCTTTCTAATAATTTACATAACTTCAGAAGGAGCAATTTCTCACAATATGTTTTATTGATTTTATGAGTTACATTGATAATACATTATACCATTATCATATTTCCTTTACTCATGTCCAAGGACGTTATGTACCTACTATTATTTTGAAGTAATGATCAATAGTATCCAGTGTCTTTAATCTATCTTTAGCTTCTTTAGGGGGTCACCTTGTGCTTCGTGACTCCCGGGGCTGAATCATTTCAGCAATGTCTTCGGCCTGGTTTATCATTTGTCTCATGAAATTTGTTGTGAAATAATAATCCTCTAAGAAATTTGGAAAGGGGGTATTTTGGGTACGTAGTTGAAGTCATGGTGGGCAAGTATTTTGCAGAAATCGGACGTGCAATAAACGTTTTAAAATAATAATTCACTTATGCAAATCTGCAGTGTGACGTCATTTTATAGGCTAAAGGCTGAAGATCATGATATGGTAATTCGCGAGCCACGAAGTTTGACGTCAGTTGTTGGGGGCCAGTGTATACTTCCCACCAAACTTGACGACCGTTAGAATTAAAGAGCGCCCTCAAAAAAACACTTCTGATTTTTTTTTCTCAAACTACTGTTTTGTTAGACGCGCCTGTCGCACTATTGTTTTTCCAGACAATGCCCTAGCATGGACACCTGTGCGCACACACGCTGAGCAATATGCAAATGAGCCACCTGTTTTCTCTCGGACCAACCAATCAGAGGTATCCACATTATATTTACCCTTGTATTCTGATTTTGCAATGAATTGTGAATGTTATCGATTTGTTCTCACTGGTCTGTATCTTTTAAAGGGGCACTCCAATCGAATGGTCCATGGTTCTGATTTATCTACAGTACTGCCAAGTTTGATTAATTATACTTTTATAACGACAACACACTAGGCTCTATTTTATTGTGGTGAGCTAAGTTGTGCCACAGATTTGTTTGTTTTAAAAAGTAGATGCGTCAAAACATAAAGACCCCAAGTTCTGCCACAAGCCAGAACACCAGTCCCCTCTTAAAACAGAGAATTATGAAGAATTAAAATGACATTGTCAGCGCATTACTGATTAAAGTAAAGGGCAGAATTTCTGGGAAAATGCTTTTTTAACATATCAAACCTGTACCCAACATTTCTGCCCTTTCTTGACAGAAGGAAATGATTTTGTTATAATTCTTCAGACGTCAACACAAGGAATTAAAATTATTTACCACGGTTGGTATTTTTAAAATAACTTACAATGGATTTCCAAACACTACTAATTTTGAACATGGAAACAACACAAACACGAATGGAGATGTAAATAAAGTTGGTTCCCTTTAATAAAGTATTACAGAAATACTCTCAGATTTAAAATACCACATCTGTTGGTCTGGTGTCCCCCCCCCCACCCCCCCCCCCCCCCTTCATCATCCCCTGAACCGTAGCCACGTGTACTTAATACACTTTGGCTTTGTCGTTCGCGTTACATATACGTGGCTTAAAATCAAAAGGTATTGTGACAATAATTTATAGAACAAAATAACCAAAACACTGACTGAGATTTGAGTGAAAATAGAGGTCATATTTTGCCGAAGCGGTATTTGTGTGTTGTGCGTAGCGGAGATCCTGGTTTTTTGTTACGGGAATACCTTCGAATATATTTTTTACTCATCAGACAGCGTGAAAGATTTTCATCAACTTTTGTTTTGAAAACTGACGTACAAGGGTAAGTTTGTAGATTGTTTTCAAATATTACGGAGGTAGGCCTACAACTGACTTTGTGTGTGTGAAGAATCAAAGTTATGTTTTAACTCTCCGGTTGTCGAGAAAAATCATTATGACAAACTAATAATTAATAGCTTTGTGACAATGACGCTAAAGTGTAATGCTCGCTTCCTTGAAGGGGGTAAACTTTGATTTTTGAGTTCTGTTTGGTGTGATGAAAAGTTTAAAACTGACTTGTTAAACATGCATTTTGTATTTAACAATTTGAATGTTTGAAATATTTTCGACTTAACTTCTCCCTGTTAACTTCAGCAAAAATTCATTTAAATATCATTTGCACAACTTACAAGTTTCCTCCTTAATAAATAAAATAGGGTTTCTTTTTAGCTACTATCTAGTTCACGAGACGAGTGGATGACTCTGACTTTGGCCCAAATTCGTAGAGCTGCTTAGCACAATAAAAGTACGCTTACCAGAATAAGGTTACCGGCCAAACGATCATGTCACATGTACAATTAATAACTGGTTCCATGCTCATGTCTGCTAAGCAGAAAACTGGTAAGCTTAACTTTTTACACCTCCAGTCTTCTAGTCTATGAAACTGCACTGTTGTGTTCCATTTCAACTCGTAAGGGTGTCAACTCGTAAGGGTGTGAATTGATTTATCGATTTTATCATTGAAAGGTTGATCAGCAGATCGATTATCGGCTATAATGGAAGGATGTGGCTGTGGGGTCATTAGGGTGATCATATCACCCATCGTCATCGTGTACCTCTTTCTGACGCTGGGGGCAGCAGAGAAAGTGGATTCGATTTTCCCGGCTTGCAAAGAAAGAACCCACGCCATCAGTAAGTATTATGCTGTTAATGCATTATTTACTCATTTAAGATGCTCATTTAATATTGATTTGTTTATTTATTAGTTTGTTTATCTTTTAGAGTTCTTTAAAATACAACGAGTGGACACATAATAGTAAATTAATTACAACCATAAACTACATGGGAATCTGAGGTGTTGTCAAAGATAATACATACTAGAAAAAGCGTATTTCCATTGTGGTCCTCCAAAAAGAAAGGTTGTTTAAAGAGATTACAAACGATTAATTTAAAATGTAATGTTTTCTTTCCTCGTTCCCAGATATACCAAAGCTGGTCGACCCCAACCCATGTGTATTCAGGTGCCCAACAAAGGTCGAGATGGCTTGTGCAAATGATGGCACGAGTCACATTAACGAGTGTTTCCTGTGTAAGGACGCGTGTAACAATCCGGACAGGCCTATCTTTAAAGTATGCGATGGGCGGTGCCCATGTAAGGGGAAACCCCACGATGATGTCATGAAGACAGTAGAGGATTGCAAAGACGGTAAGTCAAAATAAAGATTCCTGTTAGCTTTTGAATGCTAGTAACGCATATACAAGGTAAAAATCCGTTGACTCGTATGCGCTCCGAGAGTAGGTCCGTTTCCACGTTGGCCATGGCACGTCGCATCCCCAAAAAAGTTTCAAACTGCGGGAAAGTTTCCATGTCTTCTCTCTCTTTTTCTCTTTTTATGTTTTGTTCTTCACCTCTATAATTCTTCTCATTCAAATAACAAACCACAAGGAACAATGGTTTTGTTAGTTAATCTATTTGGGGTTGAAAAACTAAAAGAATCACCTGATCGGGATTTGAAGTTTGAACCAACGACCTCCTTAACAAACGTGCCGGTGCTCCACCAACTGAGCTATCTAGCCCTACATGTTGTCGGTCTCCCTATTTTGTCAATATCTGTAATTTGGGGATGACAGTCAGAAAGCCATAGAACATTTTCATTCATAAATAATCAATTGGTTTTTCTTCTGGACAAATACAGGCAAATGTGCGGTAGATGCTTCCGACCACTACGACGAAGACTACGGGCTGGATGTCGAAGCACCCGAGGCTAAATACTCGTATCCCGAATACACCCGAGAGCAATACGAGAACGGGGATGTCATCCACGAGCTGGATGGGTACTCACAGAGAGGGGACGAGGAGATGGTAGACGGGGGGTATGGTTATACTGAAGATGAGGAGCTCCATGAATGGGAATATTATGAGGAGGAGTATGAAGATATTGAAGTAGAAGGGGAGGATGATGCAGAAGTAGAAGAGGAGGAGGATGTGGAAGGGGAGGGGGAAGAAGGGGAGGATACACTGCAAGAAGGGGAGGGGCGGGATGGTGGAGCTGGGGATGGGGTGGTGGATCATAAGGAGGAAGGGAAGGAGAAAGTTAAGGAGGTTAATGTTGACATGGAAGAAGATGATGGGCAGGGTAAGGGCAACAATCAGAAGGGGCCTGAGACGGGTAAAGAAGGCGAGGGTGTGCCGCAGAAGGGATCCAAGAAAGCCAGGGAAGAACAAGTAAAGGATAAACAAATTAAAGTGGTGGTTGAAAACAAGGAAGATATTATCAGTTAAAGACCTCAGTGGGGCATGATGCATTTATACGTAACAACTCTCCTATCATATTCTTATTAATTTTAATTGTAATTTATTTATCCATTAACTTGTTTTTTGAAAAACAAAACCACTTTATTTGTTAACATTATATTTAGTGCTTCATACACAGTGAATAAGTATTTTACAAAGAATTACAAGAACATGAAATATCATAAGCATTGACAAAAAAATGAATACAATGTTATACATCCAAAACAAAGTAGAATATTGTTTCCAAATATAATTTTCGAAAGTGTTTACTGTCGGGAATCACATAATGACGTCGAGGAGATTGTTTCAAAGTTAACGTTTGTGAGCACAAACGAAGAAGGCTCGATCCATGTGGCGAGATAAGTATGAAGACAATGGACCAACCACAAAGCTGCTTAAACAACAAAATATTGATTAACCGTTTTCTGCTAAGCAAAAATATTAGCATGATACCAGTCAAAGATGGTGCACGAGGAATAGTGTTTTGGCTGATTACTACTTAATTTGTTGGTCTTGGCTCCTTTTTCTGCATCTGACATTGGGCCCGTGGACGTGGGCAAGTTCAATGTGTGCGTTCACTATAGGCCTATACTTATCCTGTTTATATTAATTATTTGCATTCCTTAAAATTGTCGACTTTTAATCAAAGTTTGAATTGTGTTCATTAAAAAAGGCAAAGTTATATTAGAGTATTTCTTATCAGTGTGTCACATTATGTTTTAGTAGAAAATATTTTAATATTATTCTGCGTGAAATAATATACTCAATGTTTCAAAGGTTCAAATATTTGCGAAATAAATCCTACAAAACTACACGCAAATTATACGTAAATCAACAACCAGGCGTTTCACGTCCCTAGTGCACAATATATAAATAGTTTTGCAATTTCACGCAATTTCATTGGTCGATCTTATTGTGCACAGGTATTGAGTTGCACCTGTTTTGCAGTTTCACCAAATTTCATTGGTCGTTCCTGCGACGCGCACGCGTCTCTCGCAGCCAATGAAGTTCAGTGGATTTGTCACGCGCGGTCATATTTTGCACAGACAAGTGCACGCCTATTAATTATCCGGAGGTCGTACGACGTAAAAATGAGCAGACGTTAAATTTCTTAGTTTTTTACAAAGTTTTAAAAATGTTAGAATTTGGCTTGTGAATGACTTAGATTTTTTGATGAACAAGCTCTGAGATCGTTTGGATTTGTCTTTGTACACCATTTTCACGGAAGTTTTTTTACTAAATAGTACGAAATGTTATGCATCTTTTTCTAAAATGCTAAAACTCATGAAAAGTTTAAAACTAGGTTCACGAAATTGTGGGTTTTTGTAAGCATCATCTGTGATGTGACGAAGGAGTAGTACTGTTTGTAGAGAAGGGCTAATGAATAACACAACTTGTTGATTCACTACTCACTTTGTCGGTTTCCCAGACTGCCCATTCCCGATGTTAAAATTACTAATTAATTAGTGGTTAACAAACATGGCGCCACCACACATGAGACTGACATGAAGTTTTGAAGAACATGTTCATACCACAGTAGTATCTCGATAAGTTCTCTGATAAGTTTGTAGGTTATGTTGTACATTAAGTCAATCACATGTACTGATAAATAGTAACAACTGTTTTCATTTAAACTGCGGACAATGAAGCAACAGTGTATTCTATCAAACATTCCGGACTCAAAGTATACTCTGAGTTCACTTCGCCATGACATACATTCAATACGAAACGTTACCGCATGTTTAATGTTTGACATAACTTACAAGTCAAAAGCACCATTCACAGCCTAAAAACATAACAATGGCAGCAGCTGTTGTACACACATACAATGTGTATAATTCTTGAACAAAAACCTTTTTGAATTGGCTTACCTTGGTTCGACAACTCAGCGAGGGTGAACGGCGACTTTTTGGTTTCCGGTTTTCATGAGTATTGTCTGAGGTAGATTTATCGTCTGCTCACAACACACAATCACATGTTGTCATTTTTCTTGCAAAGTTGTTGACAGTTCCAAACACAACTTGCGAGAATTTACGTGTATAGCTTGTACAATGAAAACGGCGTTCTATATGGCCATCCTGGGCAACTGGAAACCGTAAATTAACCGCATTTTACAAGAAGAACACAGCAGCAAGACGGTAGAGCAAACTTTATTCCACAAGTTTCTACAATGTCAATAAATTGCTGCAACTACCTGATTGAGGGCGCTCTTTAATTCTAACGGTCGTGTAAATTGGCGAGAACTAGACTGGCCCCACGTCTTATAACGGGTGCGTTCGTTTAGCTTGCCTGGGTTGACCCCGGTGTGTGGCGTGTTTTTTTTTATTTTTCCCAGGACGAACGTGTGATGATAATTACCCACGTTTGTCCTGGGAAAAAAACCCGGTCACTTCATGATGTGGGCGATTTCGGAAGGCCTTCTAAAACTGGCAATTTTTTCGGGGGGGGGGGGGGGGTTGAGCTTTGAAAAATCTCACGCATAGCTGGCCTCTGGACTTGGCATCTCTGGAATTGTGTATGGTTGTGTAGTTTCCCATTGACTTGTGTATGGTTGTGAAGTGTCCCATTGACTTGCGTATGGTTGTCTAGTTTCCCATTGACTTGTGTATGGTTGTGTAGTTTCCCATTGACATGTGTATGGTTGTTTAGTTTCCCATTGACTTGTGTATGGTTGTGTAGTTTCCCATTGACTGGTGTATGGTTGTGTAGTTTCCCATTGACTTGTGTATGGTTGTGTAGTTTCCCATTGACTTGTGTATGGTTGTGTAGTTTCCCATTGACTTGTGTATGGTTGTGTCAATTCCCATCGACTTGTGTATGGTTGTGAAGTGTCCATTGACTTGTGTATGGTTGTGTAGTTTCCCATTGACATGTGTATGGTTGTATTAAGTGTCCTATTGACTTGTGTATGGTTGTGTAGTTTCCCATTGACTTGTGTATGGTTGTGTCAATTCCCATCGACTTGTGTATGGTTGTGAAGTGTCCATTGACTTGTGTATGGTTGTGTAGTTTCCCATTGACATGTGTATGGTTGTATTAAGTGTCCTATTGACTTGTGTATGGTTGTGTAGTTTCCCATTGACTTGTGTATGGTTGTGAAGTGTCCCATTGACTTGTGTATGGTTGTCTAGTTTCCCATTGACTTGTGTATGGTTGTGTAGTTTCCCATTGACATGTGTATGGTTGTTTAGTTTACCATTGACTTGTGTATGGTTGTGTAGTTTCCCATTGACTGGTGTATGGTTGTGTAGTTTCCCATTGACTTGTGTATGGTTGTGTAGTTTCCCATTGACTTGTGTATGGTTGTGTAGTTTCCCATTGACTTGTGTATGGTTGTGTCAATTCCCATCAACTTGTGTATGGTTGTGTAGTTTCCCATTGACTTGTGTATGGTTGTGTCAATTCCCATCGACTTGTGTATGGTTGTGAAGTGTCCATTGACTTGTGTATGGTTGTGTAGTTTCCCATTGACATGTGTATGGTTGTATTAAGTGTCCTATTGACTTGTGTATGGTTGTGTAGTTTCCCATTGACTTGTGTATGGTTGTGTCAATTCCCATCGACTTGTGTATGGTTGTGAAGTGTCCATTGACTTGTGTATGGTTGTGTAGTTTCCCATTGACATGTGTATGGTTGTATTAAGTGTCCTATTGACTTGTGTATGGTTGTGTAGTTTCCCATTGACTTGTGTATGGTTGTGAAGTGTCCCATTGACTTGTGTATGGTTGTCTAGTTTCCCATTGACTTGTGTATGGTTGTGTAGTTTCCCATTGACATGTGTATGGTTGTTTAGTTTACCATTGACTTGTGTATGGTTGTGTAGTTTCCCATTGACTGGTGTATGGTTGTGTAGTTTCCCATTGACTTGTGTATGGTTGTGTAGTTTCCCATTGACTTGTGTATGGTTGTGTAGTTTCCCATTGACTTGTGTATGGTTGTGTCAATTCCCATTGACTTGTGTATGGTTGTGTCAATTCCCATTGACTTGTGTATGGTTGTGTAGTTTCCCATTGACTTGTGTATGGTTGTGTAGTTTCCCATTGACTTGTGTATGGTTGTGTAGTTTTCCATTGACTTATGTATGGTTGTGTCAATTCCCATTGACTTGTGTATGGTTGTGAAGTGTCCATTGACTTGTGTATGGTTGTGTAGTTTCCCATTGACATGTGTATGGTTGTCTAGTTTCCCATTGACTTGTGTATGGTTGTGTAGTTTTCCATTGACATGTGTATGGTTGTTTAGTTTCCCATTGACTTGTGTATGGTTATATAGTTTCCCATTGACTTGTGTATGGTTGTGTAGTTTCCCATTGACTGGTGTATGGTTGTGTACTATCCCATTAAAAAATCCAGTTGATACCGGGCCCCCCCCCCCCCCCCCCCAAGGATGGATTTGACCTGGGGTACTTGGAAAGTGAACGTTAGGGAAATAGTCTACTGATCAAAATTGATATCAATGATCATTGCAATTAAGTCGACCACCACTAATTGCCTTGATGTCAATATTTCTTGCAACCATTCAAGTCTATGTGACCCAACCGAGGGGAAATTATAAGACCAATATTGAGCAAGCTTTCCTTCCCCTTTTGTATTCATAAGTGATCAATAGATAGGGTCCGTATCACAGACACTTGCATTTTCTAATTCGCATTCATCCAGAACGAAATTAGTTTTTTTTTTTTTATTGGGCACTGATTAGACAAGTTTTGGATAATTCCATATTGAAAAGCTATCCTACGGGCAATGTTTCGCCTTGTAAAGGTTTAAAGATGGATAATGTTTTAAATTATAGCAAAAGTCTAGTCTAGACTTTGATTAACCGCCACAGCATAATAAGATAATAACCTGCTGGTGAAACACCGCGACGTTTCGATTATTTATGTAAGTGTCTTCAGGATTATTATCAGCCAATATTAGTGTAGATACATGTTTGCAATTTAGATTTTTATGAATCACCACACCATAATAAGACAATAACCTCGTACTGAAACACAGCGACGTTTCAATCATTTATGTGAGTGTCTTCATGATTACCACCCACCTTATTAGCCAACTTGATTGCAGAGACATTTTTGAAATTTTTATAAGACTTTGATAAACCAGCTGAGTACATTGAAACACCGCAACGTTTCAATTATTTCTGTTAGTGTCTTCAGAATTAGCTTTACCCACCTTATGAGCCAACTTAAAGGCAGTGGACACTATTGGTAATTGTCAAAGATTAGGCTTCACAGTTGGTGTATCTCAACATATGCATAAAATAACTAACCTGTGCAAATTTGAGCTCAATCGGTCATCAAAGTTGCGAGATAATACTGAAAGAAAAAACACCCTTGTCACACGAAGTTGTATGCGTTTAGATGGTTGATTTCGGGACCTCAAGTTCTAAATCTGAGGTCTCGAAATCAAATTCGTGGAAAATTACTTCTTTCTCGAAAACTATGGCACTGCAGAGGGAGCCGTTTCTCACAATGTTTTATACCATCAACCTCTCCCCATTACTTGTCACCAAGAAAGGTTTTATGCTAATAATTATTTTGAGTAATTACCAATAGTGTCCACTGCCTTTAATGCACAGACATGACTTCGATTAAAACCACCACCGAATAATAAAAAAATAATTGACGAGCGTGTGTGTGCTTTTTATACTCTCGGAAACGAAATGTCCACAATGAGTGATGGGGATAGTGGAGTTGAAGCTAATAGGATGGACAGCGAACGTGATTTTTCCCCCGTCTGATGTGGCAGGATTGTAGATGGATTAAGATGGAAGAGAGTGCTCGGAAATTAAGAAAAGATGATTCTTGAATCCATCAAAAGAGCATTATTTACTGTGTTTTCAATCATTGATTACAAAACCTACTCTGAATAATGAGGGCGTTGGCCGAGCATTGGGGCATGAGAAGCCTTTGTGGCTTTGTGATGACGTGTATTGTTTCTTGCTTTTTGGTGATGACAGAAACACTGGAGTAATAGTCACGGGGGAAATCAAGAGAAAACCCTGCTTCGAAAAACGGAATTCGAAGACAATCATTTGTTTTAATATTTAAATTCAGATAATTCGTTCTGTGGGTTTGTCTGCCGATAGATTTATTCTGGTTTTGTTTCAGTGTGATTTATGTCTATTTTAGTTTTTTTTTTTTGTGTGCCGAAAAGAGAGACGAGATAAAAAAAATTATTTGTTTTAATTCCTTGTTTGCTCGTGGGATAAGAACCATTCGGTCTCCCCTGTCCACACAATGTATTTCAAATATAATAGGTTTTTTTTCATCAGAGTCTATAGAGAATCAAAGGTAACTGAACGTTTACATCGAAAACCTTCTTGTTTGCCACAACAAAACCAACCATTGAAAATGCTCTATTTTTACAAACATATTTTTTTTCTTAGAGGATAAGAAACATTGTGCACCAAACCTTATAGGGAAAATTTTGAATTTTCCCCTGTATACGACACAAATTATTAATAAAACAAACCCCGTTTTTAACAGCGTCAACAGATAATTAAAAGTAACTATGGAGGACGAAAAGTGGCCATTTTTTCAGAATAGCCGAAAAAGCAGATTTTATATATATATTTTTTTATGAAATGCAATTTTCACAAAACTTCAGTCTGATTTTCAGATAGCAGGAATGAAGAAAAATATTTAGTCTGATTTTCAGATAGCAGGAAAGGTGAAAAGAAAGAAAAATTCATATTAAAAACACATAAAATCTGCTTTTTCTGCTATTCTGATACCAGAAAACAAAATGGCGAACTCTCGTCCTCCAAACATATAACTGAACATATCCTTGGGAAAACCTTCTAGTTTGCCACACGTAACCAACCATTGTCACGTTATTGACTCCCGGGTTAAAAACATTATTGGCAAGAGGCATGCATGCAACTGGTAATTGCGCCAACGATCGGCATGTTTCATTGCGACAAAAGGGGGTTGTTGAAAAGTGTTTCAAAATCTTCAGCCAATATTCGCCAAACTGCGAACTTGGGGAAACTTAAGGTTTTTTTAAAAGAATTATAGTGAAATACTGGTAACTTACTTTGTTTAAAAAAGATCTGTGCAAGATTTTTCTGGACAAAATGTCATGTCGCTTATGTTGAATGCGCCATTTTGTTTATAGATTGAGTGACAATTGGCTCCCCTGTGGTTCCGTATACATAACATGTAGGGTTGGGGTCAAAGGTGAACAACGATTTTGATCGGAACTTAATCCCCACATTAAAACATGAATCGTGAATTAACAATATTCAAGATGCATGACACCTCTCTTTGCCGCAAGAAGTGTTTTTATTTGGGATTTTTTTTCTCTGAACGAATTTTGACAGGTGACAAATCGAAAAGCATGCTATTTGTTTTGCACACAACCACGGACAACACACACAATTAATTTTACATTCGAAATTGATGCAAGATGGTGTCTTCATCCCGACGATAAATCATGTTTTACTTATTGAAAAACGTTAAAATTTACGGGCACGAATATGGTAGGGGCACCCCCGGGTCATGATAAGGCTAACATACTGGTTTAAAGGCAGTGGACACTATTGGTAATTACTCAAAACAATTATTAACATAAACCTTACTTGGCAACGAGTAATGGGGGGAGGTTGATAGTATAACAAATTGTGAGAAACGGCTCCATCTGAAGTGACGAAGTTTTTGAGAAAGGAGTAATTTTCCACGAATTTGATTTCAAGATCTCAGATTTAGGATTTGACGTCTCGAAATCAAGCATCTGAAAGCACACAACTTTGTGTGACTAGGGTGTTTTTTCTTTCACTATTACTTTGCAACTTCGACGACCAATTGGGCTCAAATTTTCACAGGTTTATTATTTTATGCAATACACCAAGTGAGAAGACTGGTCTTTGACATTTACCAATAGTGTCCAGTGTCTTTAAACATACCTTTCAAAATCAATTCACTTAATTGACATCTCAACAGCTTAGACGATATCCAGTGGCAGTTTGCTTCTATTTTCTAGAGCCATGAAAAAAGTATTAAAAAATGTCAATCTCCTTAAAGCCAGTTGACACTATTGGTAAAATGTCAAAGACCAGTCTTCTCACTTGCTCTATCTCAACATAATTATGCATAAAATAACAAGCCTGTGAAAATTTGAGCTCAATTGGTTGTCGGAGTTGCGAGATAACTATGAAAGAAGAAAACACCCTTGTCACACGATGTTGTGCGCGTTCAGATGCTTGATTTCGATACCTCAAATTCTAAACTTGAGGTCTCGAAATCAAATTCGTGGAAAATTCTCGAAAACTACTCCACTTCAGAGGGAGCCGTTTCTCACAATGTTTTATACTACGAACCTCTCCCCATTACTTGTTACCAAGGAGGGTTTTATGCTTATAATTATTTTGAGTAATTACCAATAGTGTCCACTGCCTTTAACACCTCAAGGTTGTAATGGTTTGAGAGCCATGCAACTGGTGGCTATCTAGTTATGCCTTTATACTGTTCGAGAGAAAAATTCTGATATTATTATAGTCAGATGACCCAACCTCCTTTTCAAACAGTCATTTAATATGTTAGACCTGTAGATATCGTTATGGCGTTTTGCAAATCATGAGAATGTGCAATCAGATTTAACGCATCGTGGAACGTCATCATCAGCATCGAGAATTGGTGTTTAGGCCACGCCCACTTTTTTGTATTTTTCTTCCATATTTGGGCGCAATTTCATAAAGCTGTTAAGCAGATAATGTTTCCTTAGTAAATATATTTTTGCTGAGCAATAATTGAGCGGGGTACCTGTCGCAGCAATATAAACTGTAAAATATTTTGTCTGGTAACCTGTTTTTTTTTTTCTTTTTCTTTAAGCAACATTCGTTTACGCTTAGCGAGTTTCTATGCTTACAATGCTTTATTAAACTAGGGCTTGGCCCCAAAGGATTGGCGGGGGGGGGGGGGGCTGGTCATTTTCCGTCAGAATTGAGAATTGACCGAGAATCGGGGCGTGGCTGACCTAATTCTGAGCTTTGTACGACCCGTAGTCTTCAAAATGCCCCGGAAATGCGGGTCAAAATTGCCTCTCCGTCGACTCCATGAAACCGTCATAATCTTATTATTTAAATTCACACCAAATTGCCAAGAAATTAGGCCATGGATTGTAGTTTAGAAATCACATAAAAAGGTCGATTAAAACCGAGAAACGGCAAATTATTTTGGATTGATGGGTACATCAACAAATTTCATTTTAACCATTTTGATTACCTTTAAGACAATAAAATAGGCTGTAGTCCTTAGCCTCTCCCATAAAATCTACATTAAAAATACTTAAATATTATATTTAAAATTCTTTGAACTGTTTTTCTTTTGCACTTATGTTATGAATATGTAAGTGCAAGTTGTTCGTTTATACACTGAAAAGGTATGGTGTTAAGCAATTGTAACATTTAATCCTGTCTGCGTTTTTGTCTGTCTGGCTTCGCTTTGTGCTGAATAAATCATCTGTGGAGGCCAGAAGAAAACGGTGATTAACTCTAAAGAACCACGTACTTCTTAAAGGTACTGGACCCGTTTGGTAATTGTCAACGAGCGGTGTTCCCATTTGGTGCTAACACAACATTATGCATGAAATGAAAAATAATATGTGGAAATGTTGACTCAATTATTGGCCCCCATCGAAGTTGCAAGATAATGGTGAAAGAAAACACACCACTGTTGCACCTGTGTGCTTTCTGATGTACAATATTTATGCCTGAAGTATTTTAATATTTGCTCGAGAAATTACCCCCTTTTCAAATATTACGTTACTTCAGAGGGGGCCGTTGCTCACAATGTTTTATACTACCAACAGCTCTCCATTGCTCGTTACCATGGTAGTTTTTATGCCATTGAGGAGTTATCAATAGTGTCCAGTGCCTTTAATATTATAGGCCTAATTTACTATAGATGCAACAAGCGGATGCAACCTTTCCAAACCGAACAACATCAAAGTCAAATGTAATTAAACTGAGGCGTCTTTCGGTTTGGAAACTTTAAACAGCAAACTGTCATGAATTATTGCCCATCAAGTTGTTGGTCTAAACACTTTCAGAGCAGTAGTGTAAATCAACGATCGCTGCGCACGCAGTTTAATTGAAAGTCGTAAATTACATGTTAAAATCGCAAAAAAGGCAGTGTTTATTACAGTTTGGGTGATAACAATTACTTTGATGATAGGCTAGCAGCACTGGCACTTGGATTAAAGGCACTGGACACTATTGGTAATTAGCATGAAATCTTACTTGGTAACGAGCAATGGAGAGCTGTTGATAGTATAAAACACTGTGAGAAACGGCTCGCTCTGAATTGTTTTCGAGGACGAAGTAATTTTCGACTAAAATATTTTAATTTGATTTCGAGACCTCGGAATTAGATTTTGAAGTCCAGAAATCAAGCATCTGAAATCACACAACTTGTGCAACAATGGTGTTTTTTTCTTCCATTAAAATCTCGCCACTTCCATGACCAATTGAGTTCAATTTGCACAGGTTTGTTGTTGTGCACAAATGTTGTAATACGCCAAGTGAGAAGACTGCTTTGACAATTACCAATAGTGTCCAGCGCCTTTGTAATCGCAAAAGAAGTCTGTGTTTATTACAGTTTGGGTGAATGATAACTACTCTGATGACAAGTTAGCAGCACTCGCTGGATTAAAGTGGTTTTATATTAAGATAAGTGCAAAAGAAATATACAAAATATAAAACCTAAATATTCAATAAAAACCATTGTACATCGTCAACCATCTTACCACCGTATATCAAACAGGCTTCATGTTTCAATTATCATTTTACCATAACAAATTATTTGATATTACATATTTGTTCTGATGTAGTGATGATGCAGCTTTCTCCAGAAGACGATCAGAGCATACTGATCGAAACGTCGAGTTGAAACCAAGGGCTCTTTTTAGAACCCCCCCCCCCCCCAACTCATTAGAGATAGTCATTACATGGTGTTACCGCAAACCTTTCTATATGGTATTTCCACCATGCAAAGTTTCAAATTCTACTTATTTGTGATGGTACATGTTGGAAAACTAGCTTGTTTTATCAAGATCAACGTGGAATTCAACAACAACATAGTTGTTAGATTTTGTTTTCTTTCTTAGGCTTATTTTTGTTGTCGTTGTTGATGGTTTAGATTATGACAAACAAAATTGTCATTATTAGAACAGCATCACATGAACGTGGGTCTATCCAGGACCGCTGGGATGGGCTAATCGCTTGCGCAGATTCTTGATCAGGAAGTATGTCACGCGTGCAGTGTATTTCTATAGTGCAATGTGAGTGTTATGCATGATGGGATTGAGTATTTTCTAGATAGACAAATGAGCGTGGTTACTACGTTTGCCCATCCCATCTTTTTAGTGCTAATTCAATATTAAAGTTTAAAGGCAGTGGATACTATTGGTAATTACTCAAAATAAATATTCGCATAAAACCTTTCTTGGTGACAAGTAATGGGGAGAGGTTGGTGGTATAAAACATTGTGAGAAACCGCTCCCTCTGAAGTGCCATAGTTTTCGAGAAAGAAGTAATTTTCCACGAATTTCATTTCGAGACCTCAAGTTTAGAACTGGAGGACTCGAAATCAACCATCTAAACGCACACATCTTCGTGTGACAAGGGTGTTTTCTTCTTTCCTGATTATCTCGCAACTTTGATGACTGATTCAGCTCAAATTTGCACAGGTTTGTTATTTTATGCATATGTTGAGATACACCAACTGTGAAGGCTAGTCTTTGACAATTACCATTATCTTCAAGTACGCGCTAATCCTCCAATCAGATTGGCAGAATGGAGTGGTGATAAAAACCTTTATAACACCCCTTGCAAGTATTCTGCCTGCTCATTTGTTTAGAGCGCGTCACATGACATGTCTTAGTTTTGCCAGACGACGGCCGTGTGATAGAGCGTCGGTTTGCCATGCGCTAGTCCGACAGACTAGCACATGGCGTGCAGTACCCAGACGTCCGTTGCGTGTACTGGGATGATAAATTAATAGTCTGTAACCACTTCGTATTGCACGACACTACATGCAACAACACAGTAAGTAAAAGTGTTTGCAATCTGTATTCGCGTCGTCCGTGGATTGTAGCATTCAGGTCTGTAACTTAATAATAATAGTACAGTATTTAGAAATGTTTGGGGTGTTATAAAACAAATATTGACTGCTTTTACTCGTGCAATGGTTAAAAACTATGACTCCCTCGGTGATCCCCGTAGCGTTCTATTTTCCCTCGGCTTCGCCTCGGGAAAATAGAACGCTCCGGGGATCACCTCGGGAGTCACGTCCCATATCCAACTCGGCCTTCGGCCTCGTTGGATATGGGACGCAGAAGCGCTATATTTGTCCGTATTCCACTCGCGCTTGTGTGATAATATAAGTTATCACCACTCCATTCTTCCAATCTGATTGGATGATTAGCGCGTACTTGAAGATAACTTATAATAGTGTCCTCTGCCTTTAAGTTACAACTGTATTCATTGGGCATGATTGTCAAGAAATCATAAAATCCCGATTACCTCCATCGCATTCTACGTAAAACCTTCACACAATCCTCCCTGAATCTGTTATTAACAAAGCTATAAATAGCGGGGTTGACTGCGGGCGTGGTGTAGTACAAATGCTGCAAGAGGATCAAAAACGCAAAACCGACTTCATTATTTTGTTCCAAATATGTCCACTCTGCGTGCAAGAGGTACGATATGATCCACATTATCCAACGTGCAGACCATGTCACTACAAAGACGACGGTAGCCAGAAGGAGCATCTTGCCTGTCTTGTTCTTCTTTATCTTGGGTTGATCGACGGTTTCGTTCTGTCCGTTGTTCAGTTTGGTCTTAGGGTTGTCTGTGTCCTCGCTTGATGACCCCAAAGCGGTTAAAGTCAAGCGTTTGTTGACCAGGGAGGAGCTCTTATCGCGGGATGTTGCAGCAGCTACGAAGCGATCCCGTAGACTCATGTGCTTTGCCACGGGTGATCCGGCGCGCTGACGCTGGGTCTGATGAGCCTGGCAAATTTTACTTGCAATCCCTTCAACTCCTCCAATGCTGTGTCGGCGAGTATTCCTACTCTGTCTTGGTTTGAGTGATATACCTATAATGGAGTCCATTTCAGTCACTTCGAGTAGGCTGGACATTGGCGGAGGTCGTTCTTGTTCAGTGGTGTTCTCTACTTGGGCAACTTTCACCAAAGCAGGCTTGACTTTCAGTCGCTTTCGGACTTCTCTATAGATGAGCAAGTACATGATTAAAGATAGCGTCATCATACCAGCGAAGGCAATAACGATTAGAAACAAGGCTATGAACACCCACTCGTTAATGTCATCATTAGTCTTGCATTGAGTCGTTACCTCTCCATTTACAGTTTCAGTAATAACATCGTAGATTAGGAAAGCGGGTAAAGTGAGGAAAGCAGAGGCTATTATACCAGCTATGCTCAAGTTTTGCGCGCGTGCGTGCGTCATCCATCCTAGATGCGGCCGACATATGGCTAGGTAGCGATCCACGGCTACTGCTGTAGTAACAAACGCGGATGATAACTCGCTAGCCAAGCCGGTCCATGTGAACAGCCGGCAGACGAAGACGTCTGAGAAACTATTCTCCTCAATCCAGAAATAAAATCGATAAGATGAAAGGGCACAAATGAAGAAGTCCACCCCAGCTAGGGCTAAGATAAACACACGGGTCCCATTTCGCTTTGTTTTGGAGTAGTAGACTACAATAACCAGAATGTTACCTGGTATTCCGATGATAGCGACAATGCAAAGCAATCCCACTAGAAACCACGTGTATAAAGCCATTGTTTGAAATAGTCTCCATCAACCGTCGCTGTATCAAATGTGTACGTCACGATTTGTACATTGATTATCAGTTGCTGTTTATAAAACAAGTTTAACAGTTTCTCTGAGCACAACTCTACTGAAATGAACTAAGCATAGAATAGTTACCGGATTTAAGAATCATTTCTTAGTAAAGTAAAGAATAAACGGCTGATTCATGCCCAAATTCGGCAGTCCAAACATTTGCCTCTGCAATGCGTCAATACTCCAATGAACAGAAATTCAAACAAACTTTGAAATAGTCACAGGGTGCTAATCTCCATTGTCTTTGCAAGATGACAGGCACTATCCGACTGTTTCATGCCCAATATCGGCACCATTTAATTACCAAACCAGTTTTTGCGACACAATGTGCACTCGTCAAAACCTTTGAAGTCGGCTGGAATAGTTTTCCATTCTATAAAGAGTAGGACATATAGCAAATACCGTTATCGTCTGTTTTAATAGTTTAAAACTTAATTGTTACGAAGCCCTACCTTTAAAGAAATGTCCCTTATTGTATTAAAAAAAAACGAGGCAAGTTATCCTGGACAACAACTCCCTTACAGATATCCACCGAGAAAACGGAAGTGCTCTCGCCGTTGCTTCACAACCAACGCACGGCCAAGGTTTCAGCTCGAGTCCCCTTATGGTCGTGCCGTCAACCCGTTAATTAATAGATTACCAGCGTCCACAATAGCCAGTAATTACAAGCCATCTTGCTAATAGTTAACCGGGGAACCTAAGTCGAGCTAATGTATGTATAAGTCACTTAGACATTCAATGAAGGTGTGCTGGTCAACGTAAACTCACAATCCGGGTTTCGCCATTTCAGATCTATCTGTGCTCAAAATGAAAAGGTTTAATATTAACTTGAAGTTCTATTGTCCAGACATCCTTCTCAGTCCCAGTTTTAGAGAACGGGGTTTGATATTAACTGACCAGCAGTCACTCTGCGCTGGAGACGACGTTTTACCATTTTTTTAGGGAGATTTTAAATAGTTGCAACAATGCATGGTTTGGATTTGATCGACCGTTTTGCAACAGCAAAGATAGTATTGTTTTCCAAAAGTATCGCAATGTTGACTTTAAGGTTGAAATTCATATTGTGGTTGTTGTTCAGGTGGTGCGAGAATCAGCAAATTTGTAGATCGAGTGGTTGCATTTTTAATAATTCAGACGAAGATTATTATGAAGCAATTCTATATCAGTGGAATCTCTTCATGTTTGAGTTTCTTGTTCTGGCATTAGCAGAGAAGCATATTGTATTGTCTCTTGAGGTGGTTAAAGGCGGCGGGAAGCCAGCTCCAGTTGTCATCGGAATATTGTTATCATGAATGCTTGTTGTAGCTGCAACAAATAGACAATCGGTCGCGTTCCCTTTGGTTGTGTCTCAACTACACCAGTAAAGACACCAACTGCGACATCAGTGGGTAGTTTCAGATGTAATATTTCTTAATTCATGCAGTCAGCATCGTAGTCATATAGCGTGAACGTGACAGTCATCTCCATGCATGATTCGGTGCACCGTGCAACGACCGGAAAGTTTAACCTGTTGCACCGGTGATCTTGAGCCTTATCACGGTACACCAGGTCCAAAGAAACACGGTCGTTTTGTTTACTGTCGTTAGTTCTTCATAAATCGGATATGAGCTCTTGTTAACCGAAGTGTTTAATCCTAAAGAACCGTTCCGCACACTTCGTCGACACCTAAACGCAAAGCAAATTGGGAGGACGCGTTACCATAGCAACGAGGGGATATCATCTTGTCCGCCGCTCACAATGATTACTGTACCGATGAAAATGTGTGATGCGCAGATGTAAAAAAAAAAAAGAAAAAAAAAAGAAAAAAAATTAACAGGAAAAAAAACGTGCGCGGTCTAAACAAAATTGGTTTCCATAGAAATAACCACGGCGTATAATTACCTTGTGCTGACATCGATAGAATGGTAGACTTGTGGACAAGTCGTTAATGGTCCCACGCGGTGAGATAGTCGAGTTGTTGTGGTGCTACGGCGAGATCACTGCTCTCGTGCGAACTGCTGGTTGCCGACTTCTGCTCCCCGTTAAAGGAACACGTTGCCTTGGATCGGTCGAGTTGGTCTTTGAAAAGCGTTCGAACCGTTTGTTATAAAACCATTTATGGGAGTCAAAAATTTGACTCCCATTAATGGCCGACCGTGTTAGTCGACGAGATAAAAGGAAAACCACGCTATTTCGAGTCATACGTTCCATAGCTTTTCAAAGACCAACTCGACCGATCCAAGCGGCGTGTCCCTTAACTGGGACCGTAGTCGTGACAGCAGTAGTGCAATACCGCGGGAATCGCGGGGAGACTCTGAACGCTATCACCGCGACAGACATTTAACGACTTGTCCACAAGTCTAATAGAACGGTGGCTTGTTTGGTTTTGATCGTGAAATAACTGGAAGGCCATCTTCTACAGTATTCGATGAAACATTGCTAGCTAGCCGCCAGCCCCCCCCAAGGACGGGTGTGTCTTTGTAGTTGAGCGTGCGGGAACAAACGGACGGCAATTTCACATTGTGAAACACAACAATGGAACCATAACTGGCCCATAAATTAACAATTCATCATACCTGCCCTAGATAAAACCCAGGGGTTTTGTTTCTTGTCAATTTTCGGTTATTTTTTTTTTCTCAATTCAGAAATATGTTGCATATTCTCAATTTCAGCCAATCTACTTACTCCACCCCTATGATTAGCTAATTACATGGTTTCTAAATTGGGTTTGGGCTTTGTATTGGGCTCCGTCCACCTGACTGAAGTTCCATAAGACAAGCGCATGTTTTCTAAATAACTGATGGAGCCCATAAGCACACACTCTAAACACTTCAGGGTCAAACTTGACCCGGATCAGGGTCCCGTGAGGCTTTACCCTTTTCCAGGGTCACTGGAACCTCTGTCAAAATGACCCAATGGTACCCGAGTTAAAAATCAATTGGTAATCCATGTTTCGGGTCAGCCTGACCTGAAATGGATCAAACCCGCCCTGTATAGAACACAGAATTCGGGTCAATTCTGTGCAGACAAGCAGGAGCGAATCAAGAGCCTTTTTTCTAAATTCCTCGCTGCGGTCTTTATTAATAAGTATGTGAACAAAGCGATGCCGTGTATTCGCTCGTCCATACGGTTTACAAGAAGTTGGGTACCAGACCTAATTACGTTAGTGACTCCTGAACGGGTTCATTTAAAGCCCAATAAGTGCCTTATATGAAATTCAAACACGTATCGTGGATCGAACGCTTATTATTTCTAACACAATGGGTTTCTGAATTTTTTACGTGCAAAGTATGTTATGCCACCATAAAAATTGCGGCTCTGCATCACTGTTAAAAGCACTGGACACTATTGGTAATTACTCAAAATAATTGTTAGCATAAAAACTTACTTGTTACAATCAATGGACGGCTATCGATAACAACATTGTGAGAAACGGCTCCCCTTGAAGTAACTTAGTTTTTGAGAGGAAGTAATTTCTAACTGAAATATTTGAATTGAATATAAAATCTCACAACTTCAACGACCAATCGAGATCAAAGTTTCACAGGTTTGATATTGTATGCATATGTTGAGATACACCAAGTGAGAAGTCTGGTCTTTGACAATTACCAATAGTGTCCAGTGTCTTTAAATATGTGGTCTGACAAAATTTTCACAGATCCAAGGCCCATTGTTTGGTATTTTTCCTCACACCTTAGCAAGAGAATAATAGTTGCTATTGGATACCAGTTACCCTGGAAAGTCATTTGACACTGCAGTATGGAGTTGTACTAACGCGACATTATGAAAGCTGAAAATTGCCACTAATGGTCATTATTTATTCATTCTTTTTTTTCTTTATGGGAGTTAGCCGGTCTAATGAACACCGTGAACAGGATTTAGTAGTAAAACAATACAGATTATTTTAAAAGCTTATTATGAACTTGAAACTTCATAGGTGATGAAACCGCTTCGGTTACGTCATGGTGACGTAGTACTTGTTATAATCTGTGGTCCAACCAAACCGAGGCTGGTACGAAACCAGTCTTCATTCACAATAATGGAATCTAGATATTACGCTTACCGGTGTCAGATGCAATTGAGTCCGCCATGCAATACTGTTCGCTCCGGACACTTTTGCATATGCAATCGCAAAAACCTGCATGACTGTACATGTATGCGCGCGCGTAAGCAAGCGTGCATGCACTGAACCTACGTGAGTGTATATATGCATCATGAATATTCACGTATTTTATGATTGCAGCGAATACCCAACGGCCGAACATTTCCCATGTCATTCATGACATGCACTTAGCTTATAAAAAACTGGCGAACGTGTTCCGTCGACCACGTGCGTTAAATTTCAAGGACGGTTTTGCACGGTGGGGGGGGGACACAACTGCATATGCAAATGTGTCCGGGTGGACACAATTGTATTATGCAGCAGCATATGCATATGCAATAATCCTCCGGATAGTATCGCATAGATGACATCATTGCATGCGACACCGGTACACCATAAGAGAGAAGCCGCGGGTATGACGTATTTGCTTCCAGCAGTGGCTATAAGCCGGGATACCAACAAGTCACATTCATTGCCAAGGCATGTTATGTTTCGTTTTTGAAAGGGCAAGGGCACCAAGGCATTTTCTCGCATGCGTTGCCTCCGAGTGGTATCAGCTGATTGCCGCTGCAGACATTGACCGCAGTCAAAGTAGATTGGTCCCTTGTCTTCGCACTGGTGCTGATTGCAAATAAAAGATCGATCATAGCTGTGTATCACTCTAAATGACTTAGTACAGTGTATAACAAATTATGATTTGGGGCATTGTATGGTGAGGTATCAATATATATTTGGTTTGCGGTAACACCATGTGTGTATCTACTTGCCAGGTAGAGTTTGTTCTTAGAGAACCGTCGGTTTGCGGTAACACCATGTGTGTATCTACTTGCCAGGTAGAGTTTGTTCTTAGAGAACCGTCTTACTTTATTTTACTATCGCGGAGTAGATTTATCGGATAAGCACAGTGTGATGCCACAATATAAATCACTATGGTGATACTGATATTTTAAAGTATCTTTAAGAGCTTTGTGAAATCCAGCCTGCTCTTGCAAATACAATGTTTTCATTTGTCATAAATCATAAACCTGCAATGACGCACACACTGTGTTATGTTATATAAATACCTTCTTTTTTTCTTGCCACAGACAAAAGTTTTGCAAACCTTGGTAGGCGAAAGTACGGGTGACCCTCACTGCCAAAAAGTACAGCAGTTTCTTATCAAGTTAAAACTCATATTACTAATTAGTACCTTTTAAACAAGGTAAACGTTTACTTAATAATTTTTTTTTTAATGTTTTGCTGAAAAGGCACTTTTTGCATTTAAGCTATTCAATGGGTTGGGCATCCATACAAATCGAGGGTTTATGTTCGTTAACAAAATGTCTATACACCCCTTTCATATGAAGTCACATCCCAAAAGAGCCCTTGACTGAGGCAATGAAGAGCTATCATTGGCTAAGAGTTGTGCGCAGCTAGTCTTAGTGCAAGACGTTCTTGTTAAGTTGGTAAATTTTCTATGGTAAAACCATAGGCCGTATGGTTCGCGATTTGAGTGATAGTAAATAACAACGTCTTGCACCAAGACTATGCGTGAGCCTAAGCTCAAGCCTGTGTTACAGAAACGTTTCCGACGTGCGCGCATAGTACTTTCATTATAGTTTAATGGACTAATAATAAATCCACTGGGTAATAGAGCAAGACATCATGAGTTAATCACATTGCGAGACAAAGAAACATCAATATAAATGTATTTTTTCACAGTAATGGCTCATTTCAGACTAGTACGATAACCATTAGGCGGAATATACTATAATGGGGCTGTAGAATTTGAGTCATCAGTGTAAGAATAAAACGCACATTAACGTGATGATGATGACATTGAACCTGTTGCACCGGTGTTCTTGTATATTTTATTCAGCGTACTCTTGAGCCCCTTTCACACGAGAGTAATTTAGCAAGGTTCCCTTGCTAAATTGTAGCATTAATGTAAAGTTAACCCTCGTGTGAAAGAACAAACAATTTGTTCACAGTCCAAGTTCCTTGTAAAATATTGTCAAACAGTGCAACATTTTACAACCATGCTTAAATTAAGCGAGGGACCCAAGTTAAAGTGCTGTCGTTTGAATGGGGCTTTTGAATCAATACAAGGCACGAGAATATAGTGATGTAACATCGCGGCTTGCTTTGAATCGAGAAGGGTTTTCATATCAGCAAAACTGGTAGCTACAAATATTTTGAAAACTGTTATTTTGCATTGAAGGGAGGTAATAAACTATACCTTTGGCTATTAAAAATGTATTCCAAAAATTGGTGGCCATAACAACTCGGTAGAGAGCACTGGAGAGCTGTTGGCAGTATACAACATTGATACATTGATAGAAACGTCACCCTTTAAAGGCAGTGGACACTATTGGTAATTTACTCAAACTAGTTATTAGCATAAAACTTTACTTGGTAACGAGTAATGGGGGGAGGTTGATAGTATAAAACATTGTGAGAAACGGCTCCCTCTGGAGTAACGTAGTTTTCAAGAAAGAAGTAATTTTCCACGAATTTGATTTCGAGACCTAAGATTTAGAATTTAAGGTCTCGGAATCAAGCATCTGAAAGCACACAACTTCGTGTGACGTGGGTGTTTTTTTTTTTCTTTCATTATTATCTTGCAACTTCGACGACCGATTGAGCTCAACCTTTTACAGGTTTGTTATTTTTTGCATATGTTGAGATACACCAAGTGAGAAGACAGATCTTTGATAACTACCAAAGGTGTCCAGTGTCTTTACATGTTGGAGTACAAGTGGAAATACTGGTCTTCGACAATATTAGCAAACGTCTACCTTGCTTTTAATATTATAGGCTTTGGGTGAGAACAAACCTAGGATTGGAAATTATATTCACAAAATTGATTCAGATTCAAAATTTTCAATATTTTATTTATTTAACTTAGCTCTTCAAAGTAATCACTGTACACTTGGGAAACAAAATAAACATCTACAATAAAATAAGACTGTTTTGAAAGGAGTTAAAGGAACCGGACACTAATGGTATTTACTCAAAAAAATTGTGAGCATAAAATCTTACTTGGTAACGAGCAACGGAGAGCTGCTGATAGTATAAAACATTGTGAGAAGCGGCTCCCTCTGAAGTAACGTAGTTTTTGAGAAAGAAGTAATTGCTTACTAAAATATTTGAATTTAATTCGAGACCTCAGCTCAGGTCTCGAATTCAAGGCATCTGAAAGCACACAACTTATGCGACAGGGGTGTTTTTTCTTTTGTTATTTTCTCGCAACTTCGACGACCGATTGAGCTCAAATTTTCACAGGTCTGTTATTTTATGCATATATGTTGAGATACACCAACTGAGGAGAGTGGTCTTTGACAATTACAAAGTGTGTCCAGTGCCTTTAAGCCTGACCAGTAGCTTCACAACAAATCCAGAGAAAAAAAACTCTCTAGTATTGCTATAACATAAAGTTTGATGATTTTAAAACTTACGAAAATAAATCTATAAATGCTGAAGATGATCAAAAGAACGGATCGAAACGTCGAGTTTTACACCAACTGATAGTTTGGGAACCAATTCAATGTTGCTCTCACACCAGGGCCCAATTTCATGGAGCTGCTTAAGCACTAGATTGTGCTTAAGCAAAAAAATCCTTGCTTAGTAAAATCATATTACTGGCCAAGACTCCACTCAATTATTATGCTATAAGTAAACAACAGCTAAATACCAGTCACAAGCAATGTATACGACATGAAATTTTGGCCAGTTACACTATATAAAATAAGCAAGCTGTTTTCGTGCTTAAGCATTTTTGGCCCAAGAAATTGGCCCAAGTTATTTTTAAATTGTACTTCCAAGCATGTTAACCAAAATGAGGACCTTTCTAGGAACGGCAAGATTCTGTACTTCAATTTTAAGTTTCAAATTTTAAATTGTCGATGACAAGAGCTGAGAAACACTAAGTCAGAAACTCATATCAAAGTACAACATATACCTGGTGATCATAAAATAAATCGAGTTTTTTTTTCGTACAAAAACTAAGTTTCGCATTAAGACAACCAGCCTCATAATCTACACACATATACTGTCGAATTTTCTTCTATAGTAAAAGATTGTTTACAGGTTTTATTCGAGTAAAGAACCGAAGTAATTTATCACCGAGTAGATTTCTTTTATTCCATATATATAGTGTACTTTTAAAGCAGATACGTAACGTCGTTGTCTGACTAGAAATTGTACTTATGCACCGCATAATTTCAGCACCACAGCTGCGAAAATGAACCATTAAAATATAGTCAAAAAATAAAGACTAAAAGTCTGTGTACTTTTTGAAGGACACCAAACACAATGTCCACAGATTTACATTCAAATTACACAGTTAATGAGAATGATGGTAGAAAGCTTTCCTTACAATATTACTTACTGAGGTGATGTAGGTTTTTTTTTTTTTAATGAGTAAAACAAGTCACGAAAATGTTCATCTCAGTGAGACGCACATTATTTTAGTGACCTTGTTTTACTCATTTCTCAAAAACTACAACTACTATCATTATCTTCAAACTGTGTAAGTTCAATGTAAATCTGTGGACATTGTGTTTTATGTTACAAAAAGTACCCAAATCCTTTAAGTATTTAAAGCTTCGAATGGATATTCCACGTGCAAAATTACCTTATTTGTAGCCGTTGAAAAATTATTATGTACAGTGTATATACTTTGGTCATAAAGATAAATAATTGTCTGAAGTTAACCAATAGCCAAAGTTAGTACGAATGTAAAATTTAATGGATTACATGATTTTTGATTGTTTGAATAAATACCTTGTCTGGGTTTTCCCGCTAATACCTTTAACATCTAACCTTATAGACCTTTCTTTTGCAACGTCACAGCCCGAGTTTTTGCCAACCCAGATTGGAAAACTATGGAAAGCCATAAGTGCAAAACAATAAAAGATCGTTATTTTTGGTGACAATGTAACCAAATTTGTTGATTTTGTTAAAAACAAAACAATTAGTTGTGAGAGGTATTTAATTTAATTGAAAGTTTGCAGAAAATGCTGAATTTGGTTAAAACATCTGTTTTTAAGATTTAGTGTTTTACTAACATTCGGCCGACCATGCCAACCAAGGCGGTTTGTTTATCAACAAAAGAAAGGTCTATATCATACCAATTTGGTCATCACCTGTACCCAGTAACAGTAATCAATGCTAATATTTAACACAACGGGAACCAGACTATTTCTCCTTCGTTTGGTATTATAACATTGAGTTGCATGGGAGAAAATCAAGATGGCCGCACATCCTCAGCCTAATTTATGTGTACAAAATCGGATATATAAGCATAAGTTATCTCGTTAACAACAATACGTGGGGACCAGTATAAATACTATACACAATTCATTGTAGTTCCACTGGTGCCCAGATTCTGCTGAGGAAAAGTCTTAAGTCTTTAGTGAATGTGTGCGGTTTAGCAGTCCTGTGAAACTTGGGCTTTGTCCAAACCTCGGCCCATGCTTCGGCTTCCGGATCCGTTTAAAGTTGAAAACACTGTGCAAAACTCACATTGCTTCAAAGTGGATGACAAACCCCAAGCCAGAGCCGGATGATTAAAGTCAAGGTTTCGAAAAGGCCCTTGAATTAAGAATGTTAACCAAGAACTATTAGTGGTTTTGATATAGATACAAAAGGTAGGCCTACCCCAAAACACAATTGCACGTTTGCTACAGAGCTCCATTCTTCAATGCGACAGTTATAAACACACAGAAACATGTGTTGTCGCAGGAAAAGTCAACTAAATGCACAAAAACACATATATAGCAAAAATATGAATTTACGAAATAATAGAAAACAGTATAAAGTGCATAATTATCAGCAAGAACAGTTACATCAAAAATATAGTTAACATTTTATGTATTTTATTATGTAAAGGCAAGCCGCTACAACCTACCTGGCTTATTTTGGGCCTTGCCCGCAATTTTTTTCTAGTTCTGTGATAATATGTGGAAATTTTTTTGGGGAAAAAAGTGTGAATTGAATTGAATTGAACATAATAATCTACAAATTAACATTATAAGAAATGAAATTGTACTTAATGTTCTATTGTTGTAAACGTGTGGCCTGTCATTGTGGCGTGTCATAGTCGAGCGGTAAGAGCACCGGATTCAAGCTCTGGTGTTTGATCAGCAGAGTGTGGGTTCGAATCCCGGTCGTGGCACTTGCTACGTAAAATTTGGGAGGTAGTGTTTTCTGCTCTACCGGCCAGGCTTCGGACTGATGATACCCAAGCCCTACATCTGTAAGGACTGTAAAAGGGGCAACCCCGTTTCAGCCCTAGAAGTAGGTAGCAATGGCCTCTGGAAAAAAAATAATTGTAGCCCACACCTTGAAGTGGCCTTCAGGCCTTGTGTGTCAGGCGACATGAAAAAAAAAAATTGCTCTTTAGGTAAAACATAAGATTTTTTTAATTTATGATGTTTGGTACCAACTTTCCCAGCTGTTTTTGATCACTTATTCATATATTTATTTACTTGTGAGAGAAAGTTTTCGAGAAAGAAAGAAAAAATAATATAAAACCTCTGTAATGTACAGATTGAGATTTGCAAAAATAACAATAGTTCTCTTTTCTATCAATTGAATTGAAATAATATAACACAATATATAAATACAATTTCTAACTTTATTACATTCAACAAAGACTTTATTTTGTACAGCTTTTACTAGAAAAGCCTCACAAAAATTAATACCAAAATACAAAACTGCAAAGAAATTTGTTTTGGGGGGTAACCCAACATGGAAGCAAAACGTGTACAATGTATACAGCTTTTTAAAGACACTGGACACTATTGGTAGTTGTCAAAGACTAGCCTTCACAGTTGGTGTATCTCAACATATGCATAAATTAACAAACCTGCGAAAATTTGAGCCAAACTGGTCATCGAACTTGCGAGACAATAATGATAGAAAAACACCCTTGTCACTCGAAGTTGTGTGCGTTTAGATGGTTGATTTCGAGACTTCAAGTTCTAAATCTGAGGTCTCGAAATCAAATTCGTGGAAAATTACTTCCTTCTCGAAAACTATAACACTTCAGAGGGAGCCGTTTCTCACAATGTTTTATACCACCAACCTCTCCCCATTACTCGTCACCAAGAAAGGTTTTAGGCTAATAACTACTTTGAGTAATTACTAATAGTGTCCACTGCCTTTAAATATAATTGCTGCTCCTTTAGTGTGTGATCGATGACTGAAACATTTGTCAAAAGGTCCAGATGACTTTACCATCAGCATGTCACATACTTCAGTTAACGCAAAGCTCTGTTTTGCAGCTTGCCTTTGGAAAAGTCTCTCTTCAAAATTTGCAAATTTATATAACAGAAATACTTCTATAAATGCTGACCTAACTCTGTCTAAGAGTTGCAGTACTTATAAACAGCTCTTCATACAAAACACTTATTCTATACAGGTATATAATGTACAAATAGTCTCCACTACAACTTTCAGCAGTAGCATTGTGTTCTTTTACTCCTGCATGTCTTGATACTTTTCTGTACTCATAGTACATTTCCTCAGATGTATATGTACTCATCTACAACTTAAAAGTTAAGTACTCTTAAACTATACATCTCATACATTTGTACACGTACTCTAGATCTGTACTCTAGATCTGTACTCATGTTATTCCTTATACTCAGGAAAGTGTCCATGGAAGTCGAGGGCTGAGTATTTTAAAACTAGTCCCGAGTGTGTGCAATGATATTCCTTACTTCTTGAGTCATTCTTCTTATACATAGTAGTATAGTATAGTATAGTATAGTATACTATAGTAGTATAGTATAGTATAGTATACTATAGTAGTATAGTATAGTATACTATAGTAGTAGAGTATAATATAGTATACTATAGTAGTATAGTATAGTATAGTATAGTATACTATAGTAGTATAGTATAGTATACTATAGTAGTATAGTAGTATAGTATAGTATATATGTACATATATTCCAGGCCTGTATGCTTCATGTTTGAAAGGGCAAGGGCACCAAGGCATTTTCTCCTTATGAGGAAATTGTAAATTTCTACAGGAGCATTTCAAGGGCACCAAGGCAATGACCAGGGGGCATCGAGGCAATCGCCTTTGTTGCCTCCGTGAAGTATCAGACCTTGTAAAAATGTACTCATGAAAATGTACTCCGAGGTACTCAAGGGGCGAGTATTCGAACTAGTCCCTAGCATGTGCGATGATGTGTGCCATCCGAGCTATACTCGGACGAGTAACGCGTCCTAACTGGAGAAAGGACTGGTCTTAACTCTATGTTTTTGCACTAATTTTGCTCTGTACTCATGTTACTCCTTAAAAAATTTACTCATGAAAATGTACTCGGAGGTACTCAAGGGTCAAGTATTCGAACTAGTCCCTAGCATGTGCGATGATGTGTGCCATCCAATCTATACTCGGACGAGTAACTCGTCCTAACTGGAGAAAGGACTGGTCTTAACTCTATTTTCTTGCACTAATTTTGCTCTGTACTCATGTTATTCCTTAAAAAAATTTACTCATAAAAATGTACTCCGAGGAACTCAAGGGCCGAGTATTCGAACTAGTCCCTAGCATGTGCGATGATGTGTGCCATCCGAGCTATACTCGGACGAGTAACTCGTCCTAACTGGCGATAGGACTGGTCTTAACTCTATGTTTTTGCACTAATTTTGCTCTGTACTCATGTTACTCCTTAACAAATTTACTCATGAAAATGTGCTCGGAGGTACTCAGAGCCGAGTATTCTAACTAGTCCCTAGCGTGTGCGATGATGTGTGCCATCCAGTCTATACTCGTCTTCCAGCTGTTCTTAAGTGCCTCGTTGAACTTCCCTTTGAAGTGTTTCAGTGCCTCGTCATCGCTGCGATCTAAGACGAGGGTGTCTCGGAGGTACTTGATTGTCTCATCCGACAGCTCGGGAATGCCGCTTGATAACATCATGGCAAAGAGGTTGATGAGGAGGTTGCCACGCTGGCGTAAGATCATAAACGCATCCTCGCAACACTTCCGGAAACTGTTTTTTTCAAGATGATAATAATATATACACCATTTATAAAGTGCTAAATACAGATGTTTGTAATTGCTAACACCAGATAAAGTTTTCAATGAAGGTGCTGCTTTGAGCAAGTTCGAGTGTGCACAATGGTTAACTAAAGGTTGACTATTTTGACTCGAACCCAGACTGGTCGACCATTGGTTGACTACTGTGGTCGACCATTTGGAACCAGCCTCGAGCCCATGGTTTCTTCACTGGTCCCAACAGCATGTTCCATTCTGACATGTGTAAAGCGCAGAGGGGAACCAGTGACACTGTAGCGAAAAGGCGGAAGGTTGACTAGACTTCCAAATGAGTCGTTCGGGTGGGTGCGACACTGCGCATGTGCGTTGCTGGTCAGTAGTCTACCACGAGTCGACTAATTGTGCCCACTCGAACTTGCTCTTGAATGTGGGTGGATAGCTTGTTCCTAAGTGTTGGAGCTATGACCGAAAAGCACGATCGCCAAGATCAGAGTACAGGCTTGGTATTCATTACATGTCAGCCAAAAACAAATATGGCTAATTTGGTCTGAGAGGTCAATTGTGATTGTAAATTTCATACCGCACCAGAAATATTTATTCATAACTGAAAGTCCATTTACTTTGAGGAAACAGCAGTTTCAGAACACCCACTTTTGGAATAAACAAAGTCAAGTTTACTGCGTTGAGGTGATTCAATTTATAAAACACTGTTACGTTCAAATCAAAATCACACTGAGAAATTTTGGATTGCAGGAATCTTATGAGATTTTGCATCACTTACGTTTCAAACTCCGTCGTAGTGTTGTTGCCTTTCCCGCGGGTAATGACGTGTACAAAGTCGTGGACCAGCACGAAGGGGACACGCTCTCGTTTGAAGCCAAACTTACGCTTGTAGTTTCCCAAGAAGTGACCAAAGTCAATGTGGAAAAGCTGGCCTGTTTTCTTGATCATGATATTATCGTTATGTCTGTCGCCGATGCCCAGCACATATGTAGCCACACAGTAACCAGCACAGGAAAGCGTGAAGTCCTCAATGGCATGTGTGAATCTGTACAATAAAGAACAACATCGATATTAAAACAATATCGATATTTCTGTTATCAATATCCGGAATATCAGATAGAAAGGAATAAAGCTATTTAATGAGGGTGAGAAAAATAAATAAGTAAATAGAGTATGGAGGCATCATCTGGAAGCCGAGGCTTATGTAGGGATGCCTGGGGACAGACAATAAACGGGGACAAGAACGAACGGACTGACAAATAGAACAAAGACAGACATGATGAAGACAACAATGATGAGAATACTAATTGCACAACTATTATTATTATTTACTATTACTACAACTTACTGAGCTTCTGTAGGGTTTTGTTTCTTCAACCATTCAAACAGCGCCCCCTTGCGGAACGCTGCGCTGAATTTGGTAGCACCAATGTGTTCTTTTTGTATCTTTGCGATTGTTTCAGCCTCCGTCACGACTTGGATCATTCCGACTTTGTTCCCCGTCGCTAAGGTCTTGTAAGGAATCAACCTAGGGATGGGAAAAGTAAATGTAGAAGATTTATAATCAAGAATAAAGAACTTTGTTTCAGAAGAACTTAAAACTAGAAAATTAAAAATGCCTAACATTTGGGACACCTTAGAATATGCTTACATTGTTCTACCCTGATTCTAAACCAAAAATCTGAACCCTGACCCCAAGGGTATGCCCCTGAAATAAAATCAAGATCTTTTATCTAAAAGGAAGTCTCATTTTTTTTGTTTTTTAAAGGACAAACAAAATTGGGGTAATACAAGATCCGCAATTGAATGTGTTAAGACAATATGATTCCCAGTTGGGTGAGGATTCCCAGTTGGGTGAGGGTTCCCAGTTGGGTGAAGGTTCCCAGTTGGTAGTGTATAAAAAGTATAACAGTTTATGCAATGTAAGTTTCTCCTAATATCTGCAGTGCTCCTGACCCTGAAACAAGAATCTGACTTCTGATCCTAAGATATGACCCATGACCCCAGTGAAACTGACCTGAGGTCAAGCCCTTCCTCTTGCCAGATATTGTCCATGATTTGCATAACTTGAAGCGTCAACATGTCCTGGCGGAGATCTGTGACAAGAAAATAATAAACTGCAATAATTAAAAGAGAAGGGGTCCGCCCTGGTGTTCCTGGTTTGATTGGTAGCATATTGTGCCACAGCACCTTGTAAACCATAACATGGTGCTATGTAAAAGGAGTAGGTCTCATAACTCAAACGTAGTCCCACATACCTTGCAGGAAAATACTGTATGTTAAAGCGTCTTGAGCGCCACTGAGTGGTGAATATGGGCGCTATATAAGAAGCAACTATTATGATTACTATAAAGTAGGATTTGAAACTTTGCATGGTGGAAATACGATATATAGAAAGGTTTGCTGTAACACCATGTAATGGCAATCTCTAAATGAGTTGGGGTGGTTCTGAAAAGAACCGTTGGTTTCAACTCGACGCTTTTATTATTCACTTACCGTCTCCATTCTTGAAGATGATGTAGATGTCGTCTCCCATTGGATCATTGTTTTCAAAAACCAACCATAGAGGGCGCATCTTGGACGAAATGAACTTACACTTCTTGAGTCTGAAAAAATGGAGGGAAAATATCAGCATGACGGAGAGCTCGTACAAGGCAATGTTTACCCTTCTACACTCTAAGTAACATTTTCAAGCATGTCGATCAACCATTTGAAATCATTCAACGGCACACAGCCCAATGTCATAAAGCTATTAAACAGAAAACAATGCTTAGCAAATTTCTTTGCTAAGCAAAAATTGAGTTAGGCTACAGTTGCAACAACTGTAAACTTTACGGATTCTTTAGCTGGTACCCAAGATACATTTGTGCTTAGCAGGTTTTTATACTTACAGGCTAACTTTAAGAAATGTTTAGCTGGTAATCAGTTTCTATTAAGCAAAATTTGTTGTGCTTAGCAAGTTTATATGCACTGGCTTTTTGACATAGGGCCATGTATGGTTTGGCCCAGGTTGTAGTCAACCCAGTTTATAACAAATGAAAAATGTTTTTTATTCATCAGTGAATATTGTTTTTGACATTTTGTTTAAAACACCTGAAGCGAGGAGAATGGCTTTATCAAAATAGCCTTCACTAAGTAGAGATAACATACATATCAGAAAATGCAAAAATAAAACTAATTCTAAATGATCTGCTTACCGTAGTCCCTTGAGTTTGTACGATGGAGACAGAGGTGATAGGAAGTTAGACATGGCTTCATGATAAGACTCTTGGTTTAAGATCTCTCTCATGTTGGTCAGTAAGTCAAAATTGGTCTGCGATTTGGCTTGTTTGGTCTTAATCAGCTCATTGACTGTCCGCATCTTGTTCAGGCTTTCCACCTGGAAAACATCAAAAGAAACACTTGAATAACTTTAAAATAAATAAAATAGTAGGCCGGTACCGGTTGAGATAGTCCCAGAGGCATTTGATTAAAGGCAGTGGACACTATTGGTAATTACTCAAAATAATTATTAGCATAAAACCTTTATTGATTACGAGTAATGGGGAGAGGTTGATAGTATAAAACATTGTGAGAACAGGCTCCCTCTGAAGTGACGTAGTTTTAGAGAAAGAAGTAATTTTCCACGAATTTGATTTCGAGACCTCAGAATTAGAATTTGAGGGTCTCGAAATCAAGCATCTGACAGCACACAACTTCGTGTGACAAGGTTGTTTTTTCTTTCATTATTATCTCACAACTTCGACGACCGATTGAGCTCAAATTTTCGCAGGTTTGTTACTTAATATGCATATGTTGAGATACAACAAGTGAGAAGACTGGTCTTTGCCAATTACCAATAGTGTCCAGTGTCTTTAAAAAGAAATAGAACGTTTACGAACCTGTCTGATTAAAGCTGCCATGTGTGCAATGCTACCTCGACAGTATGCCTCCAGCATTAAACCAAACCTTGTCGTTACAGCTGCCTGGTGCATCTCAGCCCTGTCATCAACATAAATATTTAAATTTATAACTATTTAGATTATAACCAATCAAAAACACTGTATAATACCCACACATAATTATCTCACCCTAGTGTTCAGAACAGCAAGAAACCTATTACCTGATTGGCTAACACACTTCTAAATCATTTCATCCACCTACATGTATTTTTGCTTTTTAACACTACACAGCACCAGCCAATCAGGACACTTGTACTTTACCACACGCACACATATCTCACCTGAGATGCCAGAACAAGAAGTGTCCTATCCTCTGATTGGCTAATGCCCTCCTGAGTAGGAACTGTCCCAACTCACAGTCAAGATGTGTTTCGTACTTCAGGGCTTGAACGAGTTGCAGGAGATACTGTGAAAGTTGGGAATCGCTGTGGAACAAAGTTTTAAAAGTTTAGCTCAAATTTATCCATGTTTAATTTTAAATAGAGTATGTAATGGATAATAGAATACTATTTCCCTTGTATGAAAGTTTTTAAGAAGTAAACTCAAAACTATCCATTAATGTTAGAAAAGTATTAAAAACAATAGAAAACATTAAGCCTAGTTTCAAAGTTGTTAAGAAGTATTCTAAACAAAACAAATTACATTAGGATGTAGTTATGCAAATTTTGATGAACACATTACGTATCGTTTCATAGTTCTTTAACACTTGATTAAGAACTGTTTTGAAAAACATTTAAAACACTGGCTAAGATATTTAATCAAATTTACTTACTTAACAAACAAAATATTATGTTTATGATTCTACACATTATTGCTTTAAAACTTAAACAAAAACAAAAGAACATGCTTCAAATAAACACAAACATCATTATTAAAACACTATTAAAATTACATTGAAATAACCAAATCAAATGAGGTGTATGTAAACATCACAAACAAAAAAATAGAAAATTATTAGACAAAATTACACAAAAAACAGTGATACAAAATACATGACAATAAAAACTCATATAACAAATGAAAGTCAATAAATATTTTTCTTAACAAGCCATTATAGTAGCAACAACATTTCAATAGGTAAAATGGAAGAAAACAAATCAGTAATTAAAAAAATAATATGAGTAGGGTAGATGGCCTTAGCTTTCGATCCAAACCGGACCTTCTTCAGAGGCAAGTGCAAACAAATACATTTATCCATTTATACAAAAAAAAAGGAAAAGGGGATTAAGGGAAGGATCCAGTATGACCTTTAAGTACCTTCAAGATATATAAAACAAAGAAAACTTGCAAGAAAATACTGGAAATGAATGGTATCTTTGACTTAAGAGTGATTTGCCTGTTGGGTTTTTCACAGAACTTGGGAAACTTGGAGCATACAGTGCAAACAAACATCGGGCTCAGGGTAAAATCATTTTTTTTTAGCAATGCAAAAGTCCTGGGTTCAAATTCCACTCGAGTGATTTGCTGGGTTTTTTTTCCCCCAGAACTTGGGAAAGTACTGAGTATACAGTGCTGAATCATGCAATGAGCATGGTATACTCAGTACTTTCCAGAGCTCCCTGGAAAAAAAACACACAGGCAAATCACTCGGGTGGGATTCGAACCCACAACCTTTGCATCGATTTTAGGGTAAAACACAGATAATCTTTGACTTACTGTAGGTTGCTGAGGCATTCTACTGCAAACTTCCTGACGGACAAATCTGGATATCTGTAATCCAATAGTTCCATTGCTTCCTCTGGCTTCAACTCAGGCCAGATCTGAAGTAAAGCTTGCATCTATGTTCAAACATAATCAGTCACTCAAATGTTAAAACCCCTAGTCAATTTATCAAGAAATTCTTCAAAACGGTCTTACTTTTCAATATCACCCACTGTGGTTTGAATAAAAAACTGTGCAAGCCTATGATATAACCGTTAACCCTCCTACTCTAGGACCATTAAATATCATCAATATGATGTCATACACCAGTACACTGAAAATAGCCCTATTGTCTAACCATTCAATCTCATCAACATTGTTTTCAATGACAGGTCAATTATGCTGGGCGGATTTTCATGGTGTTTCCTTCCAATGTTTAAAACTGATACTTCCTTCCTTGTCCTCTCCCCTTAAAGGCAGTGGACACTATCGGTAATTAGCCTACTCAAAATAATTACCATCATAAAATCTTTCTTGATTACGAGTAATGGGGAGAGGTTGAGAGTATAAAACATTGTGAGAAACAGCTCCCTCTAAAGTGACGCAGATTTCGAGAAAGAAGTAATTTTCCACGAATTTGATTTCAAGACCTCAAGTTTGGATTTTGAGGTCTTGAAATCAAGTATCTGAAAGCACACAACTTTGTGTGACAAGGGTGTTTTACATTCATTATTATCTCGCAACTTCGATGACCGATTGAGCTGAAATTTTCACAGGTTTGTTATTTTCTCACCAAGTGAGAAGACTTGTCTTTGACAATTACCAATAGTGTCCAGTGCCTTTAAGTTCCCTTCTCTGTGAGTCCCTGGCTCCACAACCAGAATGAATAACTGAAATGAAATCTTTTTGTACCTGAGCCACGCAGTCTTTATCGGACCATCGTACACACGTCAGCAGGCGGGGTAGTGAATGCGGGATGTGATCCCGGCAATCTTGCCTGGCCGCCCAGAGATGTTCATTTTCTTGTTCACTCAGAGGCTCTAAAGGCTCCTTCTCCACCATATTGCGAAGCTGTTCCAGCTTTTGGTCCTAGATATTAAACAAAACCATGACATGACATATATTAAAGGCAGTGGACACTTTCGGTAATTACTCAAAATAATTATTATCATAAAAGAGGTTGATAGTATAAAACATTGTGAGAAACGGCTCCCTCTGAAGTAACGTAGTTTTCGAGAAAGAAGTTATTTTCCATGAATTTGATTTCGAGACCTCAGATTTAGAAGTATAGGTCTCGAAATCAAGCATCTAAAAAGCACCCAACATCGTATGACAAGGTTGTACAAGGTCACACTTATTGTAAACAAAGGTCCATAATTATTATTAATAGGATGTACGTACATTTATTGACTCGTGCGTAAAATTCCTCTCTTCTTTCTTGGCAATCATGGCCGCCCTCTCCAAGACCGTATCGAAAGGTGGATAGGACACGGTCCCTCTTTGTGCCGCCTTGTACGTACTGAAGGAAACCTCGATCATCGTTGTATCTTCATGGTTTGGATTCGAACCCACACACCCGAGGGGATTCAGATCAACGTCCTCTGACGCAGGCCACATGTAGAACTTGATCCGGCCCGCTTGGAGATTGTTCTGGTAGTTGAAGAACGTTGTGTTGACCCACGCTAGGGGTATCAGTTCCTGCAAAATAAAAAAATAAATTTCAATAATTTCAAAAATGTAATAATAATAATAATAATATTTTTTTTTTTTGGTAAACCCTTAAAAGTAATCATGAAGAAATTAAAGGAACATTACAGAATTGGTTTTTGCTAACAAAACAGTTGCTGACAGTGTAGGCACTTTATGTAATCCACAAAACAGTTGCTGACAGTGTAGGCACTTTATGTAATCCACCATATACATAAACTGACAAACCTGTAGAAGTTTGAGATTGATCGGCCATCTGGGTCACGAGAGAATAGTGAAAAACCGATTACAAATTTTGCATTGCATCGATGCCAAAATAAAAATGAATAAAACGTTCACTGAGCGATAAACTCCAAACGCGAAGTTAGATTCTTTATTTCTCATCAAATAATATAACATTTCAGACAGAAAAATTTCAAGGGATGTTTTCAACTATCATCATCATTAGACCGTATCAATTTTATGTAAATCTGTGATCTTCATGATTTATGTTTCTTACCAATTCTGTAACGTTCCTTTAAAGTACAATTGCTGAAACTAGGATAATTGAGAGTTCTGATAAAAGAAGTTTATGTGTTCTGACTTCTCATTCTTCTTTGTAAACTCTAAAAGTAATCTTGAAGAAATAAAAGTCTGATTGATGAAACTAGGAAATGAAGTTTTTGACTTCTGAAAATTGTTTTGTAAACACTAAAAGCATTCGTGAAGAAAAAAGTACGTTTCAGGAAATGAAATTGTTGATAGGATTACCTTCTTCTGATATTTAAGACGTTTTGCCTTCTCCTTCTCAGACAGGTTCTTAGCGAGTTTCTTATTGAGAGAACAGATGAGGATGCAGAGCCGGGCCATACGGGGTAAGTTACTGACTTCAATATCGGCGCAGAACTCTTCGTTCCACACCGGGTCCGGCGCTTCTGCCTCCTTGGAGAAAAACTTCTCACAGAGCTCTTCGCCGCCGTGGTAGACCCCGGCACGAACACGCAGCTAAGAGGAAAGACAAATAATAGTTGAAACTAGAACTAAAGACTGGTTCATACTTCTTTTTACGACACAAACTCGCAACGAATAAAACAGTTGAAATGTGTCAAACTCCTGCAAAAAGTTCGCTGCGAAAACAGCCATGTGAGTTCACATTTGGCTTCGCATTCGCTAAAAGGCACTGGTCACTATTGGTAATTACTCAAAATAATTATTAGCATAAAACCTTACTTGGTAGTTACAAGTAATGGAGAGCTGTTGATAGTACAAAACTTTGTAAGAAACGGCTCCCTCTGAAGTAACGTAGTTTTCGAGAAAGAGATCATTTTCCCTGAATTTGATTTCAAGCATCTGAAAGAACACAACTTTTCGTGACAAGGGTGTTTTTTTCTTTCATTATTGTCTCACAACTTCGACGACCAATTGAGCTCAAATTTTCACAGGTTTGTTGTTTTATGCATATGTTGAGATACACAAAGTGAGAGGACTGGTCTTTGACAATTACCAAAGGTGTCCAGTGTCTTAAGTATGAACCAGGTTTTACTCACCCCAGCTTTTTCAACAAAGTTGACGTTGAAAGCACCATGAAAGGTCACCCGGATCTTCTCCTTGTGGATGTCCCAGCTCAGCGTCTTCCCCTTCTTGGCCGGAATGACTGGAGACTCTTCCTCTTTCTGGAGGAGGGCGTTGAGCATCGGATCGATGAACATCTCCTCAACTTTCATCTCGGACTTCTGGAGAAGGAGCAACTCAGGTCTTATGTCCTTACTAACACACTGTCTGATGTACTGTGAGAAAAAAAAATGGGGTTGGAGAAATAATAAAAAAGTTATTTTGGAAAGTTATAAGGGATTTGAGGCATTGCATGGTGAGGTATCAATGTATATTTGGTTTGTGGTAACACCATGTGTATATCTACTTGCTGGTTAGATTATGTTCTTTTGTTCAATTTGTGACTGGTACTCTTCTCATTTCCGCTTAGCAAAAAATTGTTAAGCACTATTTTCTGCTTAAGCAGCTCTATAAAATTGGGTCCAGGTAGCAGCTACTGAAAATTGTTGCGGGTTACAATGTCAAGTTCCGACAGTCTAAAGGTTAATTTCAAATAGATGAGAATAGTCCTAGTCAAGAAATCTGAGGGTCAGGGGTCAGGGGTTAGGGGTCAAGAAATCTGAGGGTCAGGGGTTATGAGATCGTACAACGTCCTTACAATAAATTGACTAAGAGGATAGTTGCCCATTAGAAAGTCTTCTCGGCCTCTCACTTTGATGACATACTGATCCTCAGCGATGCCTTGCTGATGGACCTTCCTGACGGCTCGCTTGATGAGATCGGACGGGTAATCATGACAGCTAACTGGGAGGACAGACTTCTGCTTGGCCTGGTGAATGTAACGATAAGAGGGGGGTGTAATAATAGTAATAATAATATCGAAGTCTTATAATAATGTAGAATCGAAGTCTTATATAGCGCACGTAAAACAAGGTACTCAAGGTGCTGAGTATATATACAAACTTTCAGAAAGATACGTTATTGCAGTGATGAATTTTGAGACCCAATTAGTTAGCACCTTATAAGGGTTAACAAGGTGCTATGGCGCATACAGCAGCCACAGCCAGGAACACCAGGGTGAGAGTAATTATTCTTACTCGCAGCTACGTAAGACCTGAATTGCGAAGGACGCGGCTACAACGTGTTCGAGAAGCAGGCATGCAAGGGCGCCTTTGGCTGCCAGCCACATCAACCCATTATGACCACGGAACACAGCCAAAGATCGAAAGTGTTTGATTTTTCCCCGAGGGAGGAAAACCGGATGGTCTGGAAAACCCTCATGGCATAGCAGAGAACCACAGACAACTCAACTCACATATGGCCCTGGCCGGGAATTGAACCGGGCCCACCTTGGTGAGAGGCGAGCGCTTTACGCACAAGCCAACCATGCCAGCCAAACTGCCTGCAGTAAGAGAATGGACTTCTCTGTAAATATTATTAATAGTTTTTTACCCATACACCGATGTGTGTTAGCACTGTATACTCAGTACTTTCCCGAGTCCTGTGAAAAATTATCACAGGCATGTTACTCGGGTGGGATTCGAACCCACGACCCTTGCAATTCTAGAGCAGTGTCTTACCAACTAGACTACCGAGGTTGCCCGGTAGCTAGAGGCAGTTCGAATCCTATGTTTTGGCAGCGGGTACCGCAACGATAATAAGAGTATGTTAAATTTGCATCAGGGATAAAGAATATTAATTGGTTTTTACCCATACACCGTTGTGTGTTAGCACTGTATACTCAGTACTTTCCCCCCGAGTCCTGTGAAAAAATATCACAGGCATGTTACTCGGGTGGGATTCGAACCCACGACCCCTGCAATTCTAGAGCAATTCTAGAGCAATGTAAATATTCCACCCACCTTACTGGAGACGAAGGTAATGTCAGCATAAAACGCACTGTTGTTCCTCTTGAAGATCTTGGAGATGTGTTCAGGCAACTCGCTGGAGGCGCTGACTTGAGGAGGATAGAGATAGAGGGCTTTTCTCTCCCACTCCCAGGAGGCTCGTTGTCTTTGGATCGTCATACACATCCGTCGATTGTTACGACGGAAATCATCCACCTCTGGGTTTTTCATCATGTCCCATTCATGCAAACCTGTAGATAATAATAATATTAATGAATAATAACAATAGCAACTAGTTCTTATATAGCACATTTTACAATAACCACGCTTTACATTAGTGCCCAGTAGCCGATTTCACGAAACGCTAGGATTAATCCTATCTTGAGTAAGGATGAGTAACCCGTCCTAGCTTAAGATTAAGTTTTACATGCTACCGTGCAAGGCTGGGACTCGTCCTAAGTCCTAAGATTAATCCTAAGTAAGAATGCGTTTGGTGAAATCAGCGGCTGGCGACTGGGCCAGTAGCATTCCTACAATCTTTCTCAGCTCCCTGGAGAGTGTACAGCCCTGCGCTGCCATGGTGATCCAAAGGCTATTTCAAACACACTTATCAACCTCTAAATAGGAGGTACCCATTTATACCCCCAAGTAAAGAAAAGCAATTATAACACCCCAACAAACAAACAAACAAACAATAACATCCATTTATGTCATTCTCTTACTTACTTTTGCCAATGAGCAGCCCGATCTTGGAGTTCAACACCTTCTCTTCAACGTCGCTTGCTTTACGGATGACCCTAAGCATGGGCCAGAACGGCTTGACATCACAAAGTTTTCGATTTCCATCCAGAAGTTCCTCTTGCTCAGCACTTTGGTTGATACACTGGAAGATGTAGTAGTTGAGGTCAAGGAGGCTGCCATAAAGAGGGTAAGTCTCCGCGAGCTTCCATAGATCCTGGAAACAGCAAAATGATAACGCGTTTCAGGGCCCAATTTCATTGAGCTGCTTAAGCAGAAAATACTGCTTAAGCAGAAAATACTGCTTAACAATTTTTTGCTCAGCAGAAAAGAGCGGGATACCGATCATAAACAGTGCATGTGACATGGTTACTTGGCTGGTAATCTTATTCTGGTAAGCATAATTAAGTAGCTCTATGAAATTGGGCCCCGGTCGAAACAATTTTTAACTTTAAAGTATTGCGAATCTGGCCTTTCTAAACACCAAAAATTTGCTCAGGGGAGCCTACGAGATGAAATTAGACCATAGAGTTATATAAGAACTAGAGGGCGCACTGGCCTATATACGCGCCCCGGCATGCGCGCAGGCGGCCATTTTCTAAGTTGACAAAACAGGCATCGCACAGCGTGTGTTTTTGCGGCCATTTTGTACGTTGACAAAACAGCATCGCGTAGCTTTCAGTAAACACAAACTCCAACGTGTGTTTCATATTCAACGCTTGCACGGAATGGCGCGCGCGTGTCTCCTTGCGGTCCCGTCGCGTTCGGGCAAGAAGCATCACCAGTGCGCCCTCTAGTTCTTATATATAACTCCATTAATTAGACACACTTTTAATTTTCACTAACTCAGCAAGAATGTCTTTCACCAAGACTAATCATTTCGTAGAGTGCCGGTCCCACTCCAGTAAATAGACCTTTATCGCAGTGTGGCCGTCTTGATTTTACTCCATTCCAACTCATTGTAACCAAACTGAGGCTGGACGAAATAATAGTCTGGTGCCATGTGTGTGCAATGAATGTTAGCATTCATTACTGTTATGGAAACAGGGAACATGACAAAGATGGTGACAGCGTGATAAAGGTCTATAGTTGTGACATGTGTACCATTGGGTGAATGGGGCCTACTACCATAGAGGTTGACCAACTCGTTTTGTAGAGTGCTGGTGTGGCGGTTTCAGTCTTCCGCCGTGTTCAGTTTTCCGGGTGATGTAGTCGGACATATCAGCACGTTGTCCGAACGGTTTTAGCTTTCGGCGTGTTCAGTTTTCCGGGTGACCTGTCAGATACCGCCGCGAGTACCCTGGCGAGTACTGTAGGTAGTTCTCTCAGCAGTAACCCACATTGTTTATATTACGATTCTTTTATGTGTAGTCACATAATCTCTTGCCCCATCTTTACATGTATTCATGGGTACAACTTTAGGCAGGTCACACTCTGCTTGCATAAAAAACAACTCATATGATCCACGCGTTTGCCGCTAGTTGTACTCGACTCGTGAACGCCGCCATGACAGCTACCGGAGGGTAACGGGGATGACTCAATACGGCACTAAAAATGGACTACTTTCGCTTGCTGTGCGCAGGCATCGCATGACGTAATGCTACCGTATTTGGTCATTCGGAAAACTGAACACAGCGGAAAGTTGAAACCGCCACACCAGTCCCACTCCAGCAAATTGCACTTTTTCACCTAAAATAAAAATTTGAGTTTACTTACCCTTTTGATTGATGTGATGGTCGCGTCTCGTTTACACTTCAGCGGAATAACGATGGAGTTCGGTAGAAAACACGTAATCTCAATCTCAGTAGTCACCTCCTCTTCGCTCCAAAGGTCATAAACCGAGGGAGGCATCGTTGTTATTGTTGTTGTTGCTATGGTAATGTGCCGGTAAGATTGAAACTGTCAACAAGGAGACTTGAACCGATGATGTTAGGCCTGGAGTGGAAAAAAGATGTAAACGATTTAATTCACCGAGCCAATCCAAGATTAGACTTTGTACTTTGAGGAAGATCTGCTTGCCATATGAACATGACACTCAGTTTCCTGATCTACCAAACAATTTTCATGATGTGTGTAGTCTTAAATACTACACAGTCATGATCATGACATAAGTAGTTACCAGGCTTGATACTTCACGGAGGCAACGAAGGCGATTGCCTCCATGCCCCCTGGTTAATGCCTTGGTGCACTTGCCCTTTCAAAAACAAAGCATACAGGACTGCATTACATGTTCATGCAAATTAAACTAACTACGCAGTAAAGTTTGCGAAATTTGGTTTAAGTCCAGGATGTATTGCGCATACATGTAATGTAGGTCACAAAAAATCCATTGTATGCTAAAAACCAGGAACCTCTTGCCAACACTCAAAATTAGGGTCGGGGTGTTTTTATAAAACTTCACAATTAATCTTAAGTAGTAGAATTAAGCAAGACAGTTCTCTAAGAACAAACTCTACCTGGCAAGTAGATACACACATGGTGTTACCACAAACCAAATATATATAAATACTGATACCTCACCATGCAATGCCTCAAATTCTAGATCATTACTCAATTAAAAATAATTTATTCATATTTTTTACATTTTATGATATTGGCCTTCAGTATGACTCAATGCATTCCAGAGTCTATCGCAACATCACTGGCATCTGAGCATGGGCAGTGGTACAGTCTTCACGCTTGATCACCCAAGCCAACCCAATGACTTTACATGTATTAATTCAGAAACACTGTTCAAGCATCTTGCAATAATAATGCGGTATCCGACCCGGACTTTGCTGTAATGTACCGTACTTGTTTTTGTGGGGATAAAAAAATAATGTCATTTGCTTATCGTTGGCTCAGTTGTTTTTACATTACAGCAGGGCCCCATTTCATAGAGCTGCTAAGCACCAAAAACAGGATTACCAACCAAATTTTCAACAACAGCTGAATACAAAATGCTAGGATTAATCCTAAGTACTGTATCTCGAGTTAGGGCGCGGAACTAACTAGTCCTACATACATACACATACACATGTAACTTAACCTCAATGTTTACTTGTGTCAGTTCAAGGCTGGGACTCGTCTTAAGTCCCAAGATTAATCCTAAGTTAGGAAGAGTTGGGTGAAATCGACGACTGTTCGGGCAAGGGCACCAAGGCATTTTCTCCTGGGTAAAGGGCACCCTTTAAAGAAGTTATCAATTTTGACAATTACCATTTATGGTGTTTAGGAAGATTTTGTTGGATTGAGCCTTGCTTTAAAGCCATTATACACTTTTGGTAAACAGTATTGTCCAAGTCCCATACTTCGTGTATCACAACTTATATATAAAATAACAATCCTGTGGAAATTTAGGCTCAATCGGACATCGGAGTCGGGAGAAAATAACGGGAAAACCCACTCCTGTTTTCGCGCGTTTCGCCGTGTCATGACATGTGTTTATAACAAATCCGTAATTCTCGTTAACGAGAATTTATATTGTTTTACCGTTTTCTCAAAAAGTAAAGCATTTCATGGACTAATATTTCAAGAGAAGTCTTTCACCATTGCCTTCTGTAAACCCTGTAAATTGTTTGTAAATCTGTGAACTTTTTTTTTCTGTACCGAAAGGGTCCAATGGCTTTAATGAGTGAAATTTGTTTTGCCCGATGCACATTATTTTGAAATTCATTTCTCAGCAGAGTATGGAATATGATGTACACAATATTTTACAATTATTTTTAAATGGACTGCAAACATGGCAAATATGAGTGCCTATTAACAGCCCCCGCACTGTGCCCACACACCCTAACCCCAGTCATGCAAATAGACCTTCCTTCAGCACAAACCGTTGACGATTCTTTTCAATTAGCAAACTAGATGCATCCTACACACACCATACTGTGATCCATTCTACATCTGTACAGTGCAATTGGTCATTATCAAATATAAATACATTTTTATGTAAATTCACTTGTCATCCAACCGCCATCTACACAGCAGGCCTGCTACATGTACTTCACAGAGGCATCGTAGGGGTTTGCCTCCATGCCCCGTCGTTGCCTATGTACATGTAGGTGCCCTTACAGTAGATATTTACAATTTCCTCGATGGGTGCCTTTTACCAAGGAGAAAATACCTTGGTGCCCTTGCCCTTTCAAAAGTTAAAGGCAGTGGACACTATTGGTAATTACTCAAAATAATTATTAGCATAAAACCTTTCTTGGTGACAAGTAATGGGGAGAGGTTGGTGGTATAACACATTGTGAGAAACGGCTCCCTCTGAAGTGCCATAATTTTGGAGAAAGAAGTAATTTTCCACGAATTTGATTTCAAGACCTCAAGTTTAGAACTTGAGGTCTCGAAATCAACCATCTAAACGCACACAACTTCGTGTGACAAGGGTGTTTTCTTCTTTCATTATTATCTCGCAACTTTGATGACCGATTGCGCTCAAATTTTCACAGGTTTATTATTTTAAATGCATATGTTGAGATACACCAAGTGTGAAGGCTGGTCTTTGACAATTACCAATAGTGTACACAGCCTTTAAGTATACAGGCCTGAAATTGTTGATGATTCTTTTCAAAGCAATCAGATGCATCGTCACCATACTGTGCAATCCATAACAGATACTGTACAATGCAATTGATCATAATTTAATATCAATATAAATTCACCTGTCATCCAACTGCCATCAACATATCCTGCCCAAGTACCCTACAATGTAGGCCTTCATTGTATCTATAGTCAAGATGTTTTGCAAAGAAACATAATTTTGTTCTTGTCTGGCCTTGTTTTGGACTGGTTTTAATTGAAATGGCACATGTTGTCACTATAAATGGTTTAATGAATAGACTCAGTCAATTCATTCATACATGTTCACACTGTTCATTAAGTACAACCTCCATAATCACATTTTCTCAAGGGTAAACCATGAACACAATGCAAGTGTGAATTACCCAAATCTCTTGGGGTTTTCCCAGGGTTATCATCATGTGAACTTTACACAACACTGGGTGTAAGCAGAGATGAAAAAAATGACATGTCAGAGAACGATTTCCTTTGTATAGCAGAGCAAAATGCTACGCAAAATGAGTCGTTGCTGTTCAAAAATCATCATTTACTACTCAATATTGGCATTTATGGTGCACAAAATCGGTTCAGTCAAAATGTTTTGCTATGCAAAATTGCCAGATGAAATCGTTCCCTGCATGTTGCCTTGTGCATTTATTTTTCTTCTCCATTTTTTGGCAACGCAATGAAAAACCCATCAAATGAGTACATGATACACTTTACATCATGTATTAAAAACAGCGTTCCTTTTTGTCTTATTTACAATGCACACAGAGAACTTTGCAAATAAAATCAAATCAAATATAAAAGTACAAATAAAAAATGGTCATGCGTACTTAACTCAATTGTTGTTTTTAACATACACTGTAAACAAAATAAATTGTAGTGAAAAGAAATGCTCCCTTGTTTGTTCCTCAGGCTTATGAGCTACAGTGATTAAGTTCAATTATGAGCCGTACTTGTTTCATGACATTACCAAAAAATATGCCAACGTTTCTGCAACATAACATACAGAGGATGCATAATAACACACCTCTCCTCGTTTTCAGTTTAGAGAAAATTAAATTGTTGGTAATATGCATCAGTGTGGAAAACAAAGCACTTTTCTACATTATTCTATCCAGATCCAACTACTTGTTCCATTGAGAGTGATTACAAACCAATTCTTTAAAAACACTGTCCAGACACTATTGGTATTGTCAAAGACCAGTCTTCTCACTTGATGTATCTCAACATATATGCATAAAATAACAAACCTGTGAAAATTTGAGCTCAATCGGTCATCAAAGTCGCGAGATAATAATGAAAGAAAAAACACCCTTGTCACACGAAGTTGTGTGCTTTCAGATGCTTGATTTCAAGACCTCAAATTCTAAATCTGAGGTCTCAAAATCAAATTTGTTTTATAATATACTATCAACAGCTCCCCATTCACATGGAGGAACATGATATTACCAAATAAGGTTTTATGCTAATAATGCTTTGAGTAAATACCAATCCACTGCCCTAATACTCAAACCATAAAGAAAATTTATGAGGCCATAAAAAAACACCAGATTAGAATGTTAGAAATGCATGCGAATGACCTACTTTCGACTCCAGCATACAAAAAGACGTGTTGATTTGGCCACCGGCTCGTAAGACCCGTAGAATATCCCTGGTCCTTCGTACAACAATCCAAACGTATGGACAACTAAACGTTCACCCTTATTATCTACCCAAAGGGAATTGTCAATTTCCTGTTTGTTCCGAGTTGCTAGTGATAAAGTAATAGCAGAATACAACATCCTTCAGTCAGTCACCATGACCATGAAAACAGATTAATCCTGCTTGTGGCCAGCACAATTTTTTCGGTTGTTACTGGTCAGTGTGAAGACCGTATTTGTATTTTTTTTGTCATCTTTTGTTCCGCTTCAATTACAATGTATGTAGGATTATTTTGGATTATTTTCTGGAGCATCATGAGCAAGTCTTCACAGCGATTGAGGCAATCACAGCGGTTGAGGAAATCACAGCGATTGAGGCAATCGCCTCAATGCCCCAAGTTAATGCCTTTGATGCCTTTTGAAGAATGTTTACAGTACAAATGTTGTAACCCTGTCTTATAGAAGTGCCCCTTGGAAAAATTGTCTTACCCTATAACATGTATAATAAGAAGGATGTACAAGCCTGGGCCCAATTTCATAGAGCTGCTAAGCACCAAAATTTGCTAAGCATGAAATTTCTTCCTTGATAAAAACAGGATAACCAGCCAAATGTCCACGTGATTTTCAGGATAAGCAAACAACAGCTGAATACCAGTAACAAGCAATATGCAACAAATGGAAATTTAGTTGATAATCCTGTTTTTATGAAGGAAGAAATTTCATGCAAAGCAAATTTTGGTGCTTACATAGCAGCTCTATGAAATTGGGCCCTGGTTGAGAGTTTCTACATTGTAAGTAGGCCAACATGTATGTTGTCAAAATTTTGAATTTAATTATTTGTTATGGTTGTGATTATCAGTGTGTTCAATGGTGTTGTCTGTTTCACTAGTAAATGACACTTTTTACCTTTATTATTTCAGTGAAAATTCCCTCGATTTCTTTTATAAAAATTATAATGCACAATTCTGTAATGTTATCAATGTACATTGTTCATACATGTATGTACATATGTACTACATGTGACTGTTGTATCAAACAAACAAAGAGTTTGCTCTTACTTCAGTGTTTCTGCGTACTTTGCTTCGAGTTTGGGACTGTTAGGCCCTAGTGGATTTAAAATAAAACACTACAGTGAGGATCAACAACAACAATTTATTGACAAACAAAAGACAGACATTTTTAGGGGAAATCCCTCTGATGGGCCGATAGGATCATTTCAGGCCTTAACTTCCTCATGACAACTGCCCAATTTTCATAAAGCCTGTAAGCAATAAAACTTGCTAATGCTAAGCACAGAAAACTCTTGCTTAGTAACAAGAGATTACCAGCTAAGATACTGCACATTAACATTGCTGTGACCATGGAGGAAGGAAGAGAAGGAGCTCGAACGAAGGGACTTCAAAAGTCGAACCTGCGGTACCGCGGTCGTTTAACGACACCTCATAATCACCCACATACCTTACAAACAATGGGCGACCTGGCGTATGTGAGTTTGTGCGTGCGCACTTGGTTCTTCACTCAACTATGGTGTCGTATGTCGTATGGATATAATACAGAAAAAACAACTTTTTTTGAGACCAGCGCTAGTGAGCGGAAAGTCACAAAAATGTAAAAATATGCCATGATGTTTCCGTGAAACACCACAAACGGTAAATGAAAACGTATATATTCACAATTCTTGTCTCCAATGATTCAACTTTACACGAAGGCAACAGCGCAGTCTGGCGGTACCACACCTTCTGTACAAAGAGATCTAATCCTGCTCGTTAATCGGCCGTCCAGCTAGAGGTCTCCTATCTTTTTCCACTGGTCAGAATGGGCATTGTCAGGGTATTCTTTTGTTACTCTGCGGTTTTGCGGGTCGTTCGAGCTCCTTCTCTTCCTTCCTACATGCTGTGACTGACTGGTACCCTACTCATTTCTTGCTTACAGCAAAGAAATTTGCTTTATGAAATTGGGCCCGAATATTTCATCGCCTCCATTGCCCTGTGCAATTACGAAGTTTACAAGGTTCTCTCGAGCGGCAAGCGACAATGTACCAGAACCAGATAATGTACCAGAACTTACCAGAGCCTGGAGTGAAATGGTCACAAATAAATTTCCTAAGTTGAACTAATAATGTTCATGATTATGGGTGGGGCTAAGTTTCTCTATCAGAATATTGCCATTGCTTTCTTTCCTTACTTTCTCAAATCCCTCAATACCACACATATCTAACAATCTCCAGTTACTAGTGAACATCAACAATGCAAATTGTTTTGCACACACAGTTACGGGTGATACATTTGTTTACAAAGCATTGTTTATGTTTTTTGTTAGCAAGTTGAAGTTCAATGAGTTACATCACACGAAGAAGTCGAAAAGTCAAACAGAAAATATTTTTTTCAGAACTTTACCTGAACAGCTCGCCCGTAATCGACCTTGAATCCCATCCTTTCAGCTGATTTCACCACAAAGAGTAGCTCGAAATACAATCAATGATACGCATACCTCACTTCTCAAAATGTCATTTGTAAAAAGTTTCCGAAAAGATTAGAACATTTGGTGTGGGAAAATTTCCGATGTTGACTTCGAACTAGATAGAGCGGACAAGGAAGTGAAAATAAAATTCTAAATCTTGTGCATGGAACCCGATGCCTCTATACACGAAACACATGATTTATTTTCACTTTGACGGTACCTGGCTAAATTTTTCTCGTCCCCAGGGTGTTTTAGTAATGTTTTTAAAACTGTGATTTTCGCTCCCACATTATCTTTGTACATATATAAAAGTGAAAAAAATTGAGTTTATCTGAAAGTTTATTAGTTTGTTTTTGTGATTGAACAATGTTTTCATAAAAAACAAAAACCAAGTTATTACTATTAATATTTTGTGCTCCAAAAATACTTTCATATTAAAATAAAAGCTGAGAGTCACCCATTTGCAAGAAGCACCACACACAGAAATCGGCCCCTCCCCAAATCCCAGACCCAAGTTGTGTCAAGTTGTTTATTTTTATTTCGCTAATATACATTGCTTTTATGACCTTGGAAGTGTAATTACAATCGCCCTTTTCAAATAATATCTTTTGAGCAATTTATTGTAGAGCAAAATGACATGGGTAAAATCGGTAAGGATACATGTAGTCAGAGAGACAGGAAGACAGCGGACAGAATTTTTTTTTAATGTTAACTCAAGATTTGACAGACAAAAAACTTCTACGGTAATCATGTATACTGCCCTCTGTTGAGCATAATGTCAATATTTGTTTAGACGGGTACCCGTACCGTACCACTGTACCCAAACGTCGTTCGTGAAAAGTTTGTAAACATGGCGCATCTTTCGAGAGAACCGACTTTTAAGCTCCGCATTTCTCCTTCTAGTGAGCTACTCAAGCCCATTAATGTCCCACATAAGTTGCTAATGGGACCGGGGCCGTCTAATATTCCGCCCAGAGTTCTTGCTGCCGGTTCTCTGCCTGTTTTGGGACATTTACACCCTGAGTTTTTAAAGGTAAGTTTCATATTTACATCAAACTTTTAATTGATTGATCTGCCAAAAAAAGTGCCGTCATCAGTGCGCGACGTACGTGCCACGTCTTAGTTATTCCTTTATTTCGGAATAATGTGTGGTCCTACTACTACTACTACTACTACAACTGTCAGACTTGCCAACGTGTCGTTCCTAATCCTAGCTAGCTCGCCCCTTACAAAATTACTGTTCGTTTGTTGGTTATTTACTCTGCAAACTGGCAAAGAAAGCTCCCCCACAACAAATCATGCCTAGCCACTAGCTGAAATGAATGGCAACACCAAGAACAAGCAAGCGGTCAGTGAGCACTCAGTATAAAACAGACAAATATCTCTACTCTCTTGGCCTTGCCCTTGGTTCAAAGTGGATTTAAAATACTTATTTATCTATTTATAGGCCCTGAAAACAGAATGGAAAGGTATAAATTTGATAAAACAAGTTGTATTGTCTATTGAATCAAAATATATTAGTGGTAGTACTAGTAGTATTAATATTATTATACTTAGGCCTTCTACCAGTCCATAGAACTATATGAGTTTGTTTTGCTATCAGTGTACTATACTATCACTCAGAGGTGATAAGTAACTGGAACAAAACTCAGAATAATTCCAGTTGTAACTCTATCAAGATGTTTTGCTTGTCGAAGTTCCCCCCTTAAAAAGAAAACGCACAAAAACTGGATCTGTGAAAAGAATTGCCTCAAATCTTTAGTACTTTTAGAACTCAGATTTTTACCATTTTCCAAATTTTAACAGAGTGGTTGCATGGTGTTTGTTTTGTCAACAGGTAATGGATGACGTGAAAGCAGGAATTCAATATGCCTTTCAAACTAAGAACGAACTGACGTTAGCTGTGAGTGGGACTGGACATGCTGGTATGGAGGCAGCGACAATGAACATCGTAGAGAGAGGAGATACAATCCTGGTAGCTGAGAGTGGATTATGGGGACAAAGACTCGCTGGTCTGGCCGATAGACTTGGTAAACAAGAGACACAGTCAACCATGATATAGATCGTGAATTTTTTGGGGGTCGAGAGCCAGTAATGTAATGCTGCCGTCATGGCATGAATGGCTTAGGGGAGCATGCCTAAAAGAAATATATTCGGTTGGGTACATCACTCCTGTCATGAGTGACTGATGTACCCAACCAGATATATTTCTTTTAACATGCCCATTGTTGATAATTTCCAGCGCTTTGTACAGTATTAGAAATAGAGATTGAGAGGTTGTACTGTATTCATACTGGTACTACGTAAATTGATACGTGATGAGCCCTAGGGAACAGTATTTCTGTCAACAATCAACATTCTTTATCCCCGATGCAAATTTAACATCTCTTTATATCGCTGCGGTATTGCTGCCAAAACATAGGATTCTAACTGCCTCTAAAGCTATCGCGCAACCTCGGTAGTCTAGTTGGTTAGACACTGCTCTAGAATTGCAAGGGTCGTGGGTTTGAATCCCACCCGAGTAACATGCCTGTGATATTTTTTCACAGGACTCGGGAAAGTACTGAGTATACAGTGCTAACACACATCGGTGTAAGGGTAAAAACAAAAATTAATATTCTTTATCCCTGATGCAAATTTAACATCTCTTAAATCAACATTGTTGTTAACAATTTATTCACCACTCATCTTCTCCTTATATTAATATTAATATTTTATTATTATCACTTTGTTCTTCTTTTATTTCATCTCTAGGAGCCAATGTGAAAGTCATTAAAAAGCCAATGGGTCAAGTCTTCTCACTGCTTGACATTGAAAACGTAAGTACAGGAATTATTTATTTAAAAACACTTCCAATCTTGCAGCTGCCAGGATTCAGTTATTGAACCAGCCTATGTACATGTTTGGTGTCATGGCCGAGGGGTTCAATCTCAGTCCTTGAATTCTATAACTCCAGCCGTCGATTTCACCAAACTCTTCCTAACTTAGGATTAGTCTTAGGATGTAAAGACACTGGACACTATTGGTAACTGTCAAAGACCAGTCTTCTCGCTTGGTGTATCTCAACATATGCATAAAATAACAAACCTGTGAAAATTTGAGCTCAATCGGTCGTCGAGTTTGCGAGATAATAATGAAAGAAAAAACACCCTTGTCACAGGAAGTTGTGTGCTTTCTGATGCTTGATTTCGAGACCTCAAAATCTAAACTTGAGGTCTCGAAATCAAATTTGTGAAAAAATACTTCTTTCTCGAACACTATGTCACTTCAGAGGGAGTCGGTTTCTCACAATGTTTTATACCAGCAACTTCTCCCCATTACTCGCAATCATTACAAGCAACAACTCCAACTCCTAATCATTCCTCTCCGTCCTCTTCAACCAGGGTCTTAAGATGTACAGACCTTCCGTCTTCTTCATCACTCAAGGAGAATCCTCCGGTACATCACTTCAGCCCCTCCAGGGTGTCGGAGACCTTTGTCACAGGTTGGTCATAATCTTCCTACTTTTTAAAGTTGGGTCAACGATTGGTTGTTGTCAAAGTAATGCTCAATTACATGTATGGGAAGAATAAAATTCACCTGTGAAAAGTTTTGCTGAATTCAGTGTCTACTTGTTAAAGGGTCTATGTAACTTTTGTAGGACAAAAAACACAATTTCCACAGATTTACACTAAACTTACACAGTTTGAAGATAATGATAGTAGAAAGCTTTCCTGAAAAAGTTACGTGCTGATGTGCTGTAGTTTTTGGGAAATGAGTAAAACAATGTCATGAAAATAATTTTCGTCTCATGAGACGACAATTATTTTAATCATTTACAAACTTATTTTTATGACATTGTTTTACTCATTTCTCAAAAACCTACAGCACCTCAGTAAGTAATATTTCAAGGGAAGCTTTCTACCATCATTATCTTCAAACCCTGTAAGTTTAATGTAAATCTATGGACATTTTGAAAAGGTACCCAAATCCTTTAAGAAAACAGTAGAAAACTGTCACAGTCTTTTCATCAAGAATGTGGAATCCACAAATGCAGGAGTGCATTTTCGCGGCCTTAACCAAACAAAATTTCACTCAATGGCAAGTGATCAGCCAATGGCAAATTCAACCAAAACAGTTATAGGTTATGACCGAGAAAACGCGATCCAGGTGACAGCGAGTACCAACCGTATATCTGTCAGCAGCATTCCGGAATGGACACCAACCCTTAGAAATCTGCGAAAATTATTAATACATTTTAGTAACTGATGACTCCCACCCCTATTCTGTTATATTATCAGGTATAACTGTCTTTTACTCGTGGACACAGTAGCATCAATGGGAGGTGTGCCGTTACTTGTTGATGATTGGGGTAAGATATTAATACAACCAAACACAATAAAAGAATTTATAACAGCATCCAGCCCTATTGATACTTAACGCGAATCGCAAAAGCAAAGCAAATTTTCTTATGTCACTGTCTGGAAAACGTTACATATCGTTTGTGACACAGAACTGCTTCACATTCCTTTTGCGTGAAGTATGAAGCGCTGTTGAGACAGAAATGAGAGACTTTGGAATGCTGTTTGGCAGCAGACTGAACGGGTAAATTTCCATTGTTTAGATTGTTCTGAGCATGCGCAAACTACCAACGTCAATGGTTTAACCTGGTAAGTCTGCTGTCGTCGATTTCACAAAACTTGGCGTCGTTATTGTTATCGTTCTCGTTATCATCCCGTTATCGCTGCAGTGGGACCGGGCCTTAACTCTTTGTAAAATCGACCCATGCCACCTAGTGCCCATAAGTCCACCATTGTGATTGTGCTTAGTAAAGCAATGAAGTTGGTCCCTGCTCTGAATAGAAGTGCTGTAACCTTGACACCCCCTATAACTTGTAATGTCTCCTAGGTATTGATGTTATCTACAGCGGTTCCCAGAAAGTGCTTGGTGCCCCGCCCGGTACCGCGCCCATCTCGTTCAGTCTGAGGGCCAGGTAAGAGACATCTCGAAACAATGATTACCATAAGTATTGTCTTCATTCTCCTGAAGAGGAGCAGAGTATATTGTTAGAAACAAGTACAAATATTCAGTTTGTTTGCATCTTTTGTTCTAACGTTTGTCCCTGTAGTTAAAACATCGATAAACAGTATTGTCCAAAGGCCCACACTTCGTGTATCACAACTTATATATAAAATAACAAACCTGGGAAAATTTAGGCTCAGTCGTTTGTCAGAGTCGGGAGAAAATAACGGGAAAACCCACCCTTGTTTCCGCACGTTTCGCCGTGTCATGATGTGTTATTCTTGATAACGAGAATTGATAATTATTTTATTGTTTTCTCAAAAAGCAAAGCATTTCATGGAATAATATTTCAAGGGAAGTCTTTCACCATTACCTTCTGTAAACCCTGTAAAAGTTATTTGTAAATCTGTGAACTTTTCATTTTTGTTCTGTTCTGAAAGTGTCCAATGGCTTTACATAACATTTTTTTTGGAACTCCCCAGTCTTTAGTGTTCCCTTTTTGTGTGTTCCCTTTTCTTTTTCGGTCTCGATATTGGTAGTGAATATGACATATTTTGATTTATTCTGTATAGGTTTAGACAATTCTTCTTTTGTGCCTCCCTTTTTACCAGAGAATCTCTGTACACCCATGTTAAATTCATGTTATTGTAATAAGTTTATGGAAAGGTTTTCGGAATTAAATTTGAGCTTTAAAGGAACATTACAGAATTGGTTTTGCTTGCAAATTAGCTGCTGGCAGTGTAATCCACCATGTACATAAACTGACAAACCTGTAGAAGTTTGAGATCGATCGGCCGTCTGGGTCACGAGAGAATAGTGAAAAACCGATTAAAAATTTTGCATTGCATCGCTGCCAAAACAAAAATGAATAAAGCGCTCACTGAGCGATAAACTCCAAACGCAAAATTAGATTGTTTATTTCTCATCAAATATGACATTTCAGACAGAAATATTTCAAGGGATGTTTTCTACTATCATCATCATTAGACCGTGTAAGTTTTATGTAAATCTGTGATCTTCGTGATTTTTGTTTCTTACCAATTTTGGTCGATTGTATTTGTTTGTTAGAGAGAAGATGGCTCGCAGGAAGACCAAAGTTCCTTCGTTCTACCTGGATATGGCTGAGTTGGGCAATTATTGGGGATGTGACGAGAATCCCAGGAGGTCAGTTTAATCAATTCATTGATTTATTGATTGATTGGAGAATTGTGATTGACTTATTGATTTGGTGATTGCTGATTGATTTTTTTGTTTTATTGATTGTTGAATGGTGATTCTTGATTGACTCATTTATGTGAAATGTGACTATTGATTGATTTGTTGATTTTCAAATAGTTTGGATATAGAACTTTCCTGAAATGTGATTAATTGACTAACTGCTTGATTGATTGATTAAGTAATTGATTGCATTGAATTAATAAATGTATTTATTTTTGAAACATTTCATTTATTGTTTTGATTTATTGATCAGCTTGAATATTTTATAATTGATTGATTGATTGATTGATTGATTGCTTAAGTGATTGATTTATTTCCCTGACAGGTTTAATGTATTGCCATTGATTATTTTATATTGATACGCTTGGCGGCTTATAAGCCATTACGTTAATTTTGAAGAACAAAAACCAGCAACACTTTTTTGAGAAGGATTGTGAGATTATTGGATTAAACCCTAACCATTATTATTATTAGTAAAGAGATTAGGCTTATTATTATTTTGTTATATTTATATATTTTTAACCAAAAACCAAAAATGAACATTCTTTATCCCTGCTGCAAATTTTCAAGATTTATTAATAAGTTGTATTGATAAGATCTCTCAATTGAGACATTCATCTGTCTTCACCCTAAAGGTATCGTCACACCGGAATGATCAACTCTGTCTTCGCTTTGCGAGAAGGCCTAGCAATGCTCTCTTAAGTATTAATTGATTATCGGAATTGACCCTCACCATAATGATTATTTATAATGATTATTAATAATGAGATAAGTTTTATTGGTTAATTGTATTAATAAGATCTCTCGATTGAAACATTCACCTGTCTTCACCCTTAAGGTATCATCACACCGGCATGATCAACTCTGTCTACGCTTTACGAGAAGGCCTAGCGATGCTAGCTGAGGAAGGTCTAGAGAACTCCTGGAAGAGACACAAGGAGTGTTCCAAGATGCTGTATGCTGGACTGGACAAACTCGGCCTGAAGCTACTGGTATCGGACCCCTCAGTGCGTCTACCCACAGTGACAGGGGTAATGGTACCTGTTGGTGTCCCATGGAAGGAGGTTGCCGTGTATATGATGGACAAGTAATAAGACATTATGTTCATTCCGGTTTCACCCTTACACCGACGTGTGTTAGCACTGTATACATGGTGCTTTAAAGGAATACATGCCTCATACTTCAAAACCTAGCTCCACATACCTTGCATTACAAAATACTGAGTGCTTTGATATGCCCCTGGTTTCTGAGAAATCAGAAACAAAACTGTCCTGGTGATTTCCGAGAACTTCAAATCTATCATTGTGTACCAAGGGACAGTGGTTTCCAACCGCATCTCAGGCTGCAGCGTTCACGAATGACACAAACCCTCAGAAATCCAAGAAATGATTCATCTTTAGATTTGAGTAATTTGGGGTGAAATTAATTTACATTTTTTTTTTTGCCAAAGGAAAACTTTCTCAAAATACTTTATGCTCTGAACAGTTGCATTGCTGCTCACCGAGAGTCTAACCAATCTATGACCTACCTTTAAAACTTGTACTGGTTCGTTGTTTTGCTTTGAACAACATTCCTATTGTGCCCTCAGTACAGGGACTCTGAGGGTTGTGACCCAGGTGTAGTTGCGGTCAGTGATATATTCTTCTTTTTTCGTCATCACAGGCATAAGATTGAGATCTCTGGCGGACTTGGTGCTTTGGCTGGAAAGGTAGGGTGCACTTCTCTTACAGAAAAGTAACATTCTCAAAAGTTGACTTCTCATGGACTCCTCATGCTACAGATGGCATAGGGGGGGGGGGGGGGGGGGTCTTGGAAACCCTGTATTAAGCGCTATCAATGCATGCTATCATTATTAGTTAGACCAGTTGAATCCCAACATATCATTTCCAGAAAGTATGAAATAAATTCACACCAAAAACCAAATTCAAAAACCAAAAATTGCGTATACGTGCAACACTGAGAGAAAAATGTGGTTCTGATACTGCTGTCTATGCGCTATAGTCGGCTAACTTGAGACGCGCTTAGACAGTCTTCAATTATAGACCGATTGCAATAGCGCGGTCTATAATTATAGCCAGTCTTTAATCTGTAGCCTGCTCTGAGCTGGCTATAATCGATCTTTGTTTTTTGTTTTTAAAGATGGCACTACATTTGTTAGTTGTAGATGATTTGATACAAAGAGCTCTAGGATTAGATTTTATTTTAGAAATAGATTACACCCATGGGAGGCATTATGATGATGATAACTGACTGGTCCCAGACCGCTGACTTAGACCATTTTATTGCAACCCGTCCCAGTTGGTAGAGCATCTACCCGGGAAGTCGTGGGTCTTTGGGTTCAAATTCCAATGAGGACCACTTGATTTTTGATATGGTTTTTCTTTTCAGATCTGGAGGATTGGTCTGATGGGGCACAACTGTCGACCATACAACGTTGACAAGCTCTTAAATGCCTTCAAGGAAGCACTTCAACACTGCGGAATGACGATCCCATCATCCAAACTGTAGTCGCACTACTCTACAAGGAAGAGGTAAAAAAAAATTAACCAAAGATCCTAATTCTTCCACTTTGATAATCATTTTATCTAATGCCGCCAACATAGGATTATATATCAGTTGGTAGAGTGCTGTTTTCCACTCCAGTCAACTCTTTGTTTAATCCCCAGATCATTTGTAGAGTGTCACGGCGAGTGGTTAAGTGCATCGAATTCAAGTTCTGGTGCTAATTCACCGGAGTGTGGGTTCGAATCCCGGTCGTGACCCTTGTGTCCTTGAGCAAGATACTTTACTATAATTGCTTCTCTTCACCCAGGGGTATAAATGGGTACCTGCCAGGGTAGAGGTTGATATTGTGAATGAAAAGCTTTCGGAGCGCCACGGCAGCTCGGGGCTGTATACTCCCTAATGGGAGCTGAGAAAGATTAAAGGGATGTTTATTGGCCCAATGACCAGGGGACTAGTGTAAAGCGCATTGATACGGTTTATTGTGAAATGCGCTATATAAGAATTTGTTATTATTATTATTTAAAGGGAGTGGACACTATTGGTAATTACTGAAACTAAATATCAGTAATGTGGAGAGGTTGGTAGTATAAAACATTTGGCTCCCTCTGAAGTGAAGTAGTTTTCACGAAAGAAGTAATTTTCCATAAATTTAATTTTGAGACCTCAAGTTGAGAATTTGACAATGTTTGAGGTCTCAAAATTGAGCATCTGAAAGTACACAACTTCGAGTGACAAGGTTTTTTCTTTTCTTTCATAGTTATCTTGCAACTCCGACGACCGATCATGCTCAAATTTTCACAGGTTGCTGGCAGTGTTATAAGCACTTTATGTAATCCACCATAAACAAAATCTGACAAACCTGTAGAAGTTTGAGATCGATCGGCCATCTGGGTCACAAGAGAACAGTGACAAACCAATTACAAATTTTGCATTGCATCGATGCCAACTTAACAAATGAATAAAACTTTGGTAATTATTTTAAACTAAGCAAAATTTCATAAGCCACTACTTTTTAAGCCAAACTTACAAAGGCACCGTAAAGTTTTTTGGCATTTTGACTGGTTAGCTTTTTCTACTTAAGCGTCAATCACAGGGTTAATATATTTTCCCTTTCTGTAAGTTAACAAATGTTTCAATATTAACTATTTAGTGGCGGGTAAACTGATTTGTTTAATTATTAAAGATTTTTATATACGTTGCCTATTTAATGAATGGGTTAGCTGGCCTTAGCTTTTGAACCATAGCCTATGTTGTATATTTCAAAAGTATACTATAAACTAGATTTATACAGAAATTAGATTAGAAACAATGAAATTATGACAAACAAATTAATAAACATGTTTTCTTGTCTTTATGACTTATAGATTTGAACATAGGGACAACTATTACTTCTAAACTTTCATTTAAAAAAATTTTTGTTCTTAAAGGCAGTGGACACTATTGGTAATTATCAAAGACTAGCCTTCACACTTGGTGAATCTCAACATATGCAAAAAATAACTAACCTGTGAAAATTTGAGCTCAATCGGTCATCGAACTTGCGAGATAATAATGAAAGCAAAAAACACCCTTGTCACACGAAGTTGTGTGCTTTCAGATGCTTGATTTCGAGACCTCAAGTTCTAAATCTGAGGTCACGAAATCAAATTCGTGGAAAATTACTTCTTCTCGGAAAGTATATAGCACTTCAGAGGAAGCCGTTTCTCGCAATGTTTTATACTATCAACCTCTCCCCATTACTGGTCACCAAGAAAGGTTTAATGTAAATAATTATTTTGAGTAATTACCAATAGTGTCCACTGCCTTTAATGTTAGAATTCAGTTTTAATTTATGCGAAACTACGTCCAAACATTATCTGGTGGTCTCGTTTATCAACGAAGTTGCTTTTTATGATCAGTATTCGGTAATCCATAAAGAACAATATTGTTAATATTTCAATAAAAATTTAATATCTATTTTGAAATTACCAATTAAAATGAGTAAATAAGAGTTCCAATTTGTTTCACCGTCTCAATAAACATCAATTAAAGTAGTTTTGTTTTAAATTATATAAGACCGGAAAGCCCATAAGGGAACGCCAAAAAAGGTGCCCACACAAAAAACAGGTACGGGTAGTGTCTTCGAAAAAAAGGAGGGTGCAAACTAGCCTGAACATCTGACGTCACACTTCGAGTTTGTGAATAACTCCAGAGAGTGCATAATGGTAAATTCTCGTCCATAATCACCTTTCACCTGCATTCATATGCAGACGAGCGCAAGTGCAGCTGCCAAACGTCACCTCGGACCAATCAAAACAGATATAGAAAGCCTACGTCACTGCACGTTTATCCAATGAAATGATTGTATCAAATTAAATCGCTGGTGTCTCTCAAATGAAATCGCTTACCCTTGCGGATGAAGACAGGGGACCAGTCTAGGTGGAAACATGATCCGTGGCGCGCCGCCATTGAAATGAAATTGAAGAATAATGAAAAATGTAGTCTTGAAAATCTAAAATGAAATGAATGTCTAGAATTAACTTTAATTACTGAGCAGAACGGAATAACACGTCCACGAAAACTAAATTAAATGCAATGCATGTTGTAGCTAAAAAGTTTCACCTTTGTTTTGATCGAATCGGGGAAAATACGTGTACTTGAATACCTTACACTTTTGATGAAATTGACCTGGAAAACCTTTACAAACCCTGTACTAAGCTATACTTCCCATTTGCAGGCGGTGATGTTTACAACCCAATATGTATCATTTCTGTTCGAAATATGTCCACTCCCAAAATATTGCGAATCGGGTATGTGTTCACACAACAAAGTTACTCATCAGGGGTTTTACTTGGTCGATTTAGACACGCTTTATATTTTCACAAATAATTTCAAAATGGCCGCTTTTTAGGCCTACAATATAAATACTGTCAACATTTTGCTGTTTTTTGCTGCACACCATAGGTTTTGCATTATTCTATACAGAGCTACAATGGCACCTGGGTACCTATTAGCGTGTCACGTGATATTTCTTGTAATTATGCAAATATTTCTGTATATTTTATGTGGAGTGAGGTAGTTGTATTTCCACGAAAAAAGGTCAGGCATCCGGGCCCGGGGAAATCCGGCCGAGTGTACGCCAATAATGTGTTTTATATAGAAGGCCTACTATGTACAAAGTCTAATGTACAAGACGAGTAAAATCTACTCCCGACATTGTGTGCACAAAGTGATAAATCAACAAACACAACAGACTGTCAACATAAAGCGAATAGTTTATAAGCAAATCCCTACATGTTACAAAATACATGTACGTATACCAATAACTTGATGTTGGAAAATTATTAACTTGAGTTGACGATAGGCCACGTTTTGGAGACAACAAGATAATCGATCGTACCTCTATATTCAGCTGGAAAGTGTACCCGTGATACTCACACTGTCGACTGACATTTACACTAAAAACTAAACAGTTGAATCCAACACTTGCATGAGTTCGGTGACGTGAGTGACTACACTTTGAAAGTGTTGGGTCCAGCGTTTGGTTTGTTAAATCTAGCAGTTTAAATTTTTGATCCAACACAAAAAGGGTTAATTCAACAATTTATTAAGTGTTATTTCAACATTTCTCAAACAAATTCCTAATATGAATTATTGGAGTAGCTTTTTAAACGTTAAACTGTCACTTAAGTTGTTGACTGAATACTTTAAAATTCTGGATTTAACATTAAATGCTGGATTCAACACTTTCAAAGTGTAGTCACTCACCGAACTCATGCAAGTGTTGGACTCAACTTTTTAGTTTTTAGAGTGTACCAACAATGTTCATGTACATGGGTTTAGACAGCTTGTAAAAAGTTGGTGTGCAACTCGATAATCGATAATCAAGGATATAACTTCGATCTCATGTGGGGGAATGGGGTATAGTGGTCCAAGTGCTTAAAGGCACTGGGTGGATTTCACAAAGGTAGTCCTAACTTAGGACTAGTCCTAGGCAATGCTAGGAGATAGGACCAGTCCTAAGTTAGGACCAGTAACTCATCCTAACTTAGGACTGGTCCTATCTCTTAGCATTGCCTAGGACTAGTAAAGGTAGTCCTAACTTAGGACTAGTCCTAGGCAATGCTAAGAGATAGGACTAGTCCTAAGTTAGGACCAGTAACTCATCCTAACTTAGGACTGGTCCTATCTCTTAGCATTGCCTAGGACTATTCCTAAGTTAGGACTACCTTTGTGAAATCCACCCCTGGACACTATTGGTAATTACTCGGCATAACTGTTAGCATAAAACCTTACTTGGTGACGAGCATTGGAGAGCTGTTGATAGTATATAACATTGTGAGAAACGGCTCCCTCTAAAGCATCATAGTCGTTGAGAATGAGGTTTATAACTAGGCATCTGAAAGCACACAAAGTGCAACAAGGGTGTTTTTCTGTCACTAATCTCGTGCAACTTCGATGACCATTTGAATCAAAATGTAACCATATTTGTTATTTTATGGGAATGTTGGGATACACCAAGTGAGAATACTGGGGCCAATTTCATAGAGCTGCTTAAGCAAATAATTTGCTAAAGCACTACAATAGCTTGCTTATTTTACACATGTTACTGGCCGAAATTTCTTTCCATATACATTGCTTTTGACTGGTATTTAGCTGTTGTTTACTTAGCGTAACAATTGAGTGGAGTCTTGGCCTGTAATCTGGTTTTACTAAGCAATGATTTTTTTGCTTAAGCAAATATTTTTGCTTAAGCAGCTCTTTGAAATTGGGGCCTGGTCTTTGACAATAACCAAACGTATCCAGTGCCTTTGGTATCCAGTGTCTAAGTTATAGTTCCCTTCTTGTAACTTATGACGTCATCGGATGTTTAAAATGAAACAAAGGCAACAATCGAGCATATACTTCCTATGGGATGTTGTGTGTGTATGCCTAAAGCTCAAACAGGAAACAAGTTCCTATTTTAGGGATTATACAAATCAAATTATATTCAACTCTGTTTGGGTTCACCTCAGTTTTGTGTACAAATTCTTGGGTTTTTACGTGATTAATGTAGTTTACTCAAAATGGCGACTCTCCCTTCTAACACAATAGACCAACCACATTATGTGTCGCACTCTCGTTTTGTGAACCAGGTGGTTTTGATCACAGTGATGTACCTATATACCTTCTGTATGTTTTGTATACGAATGACTAGGTTTACACAAACACCATTACATTCTCATCAGTAACGGGAATTCCCCCCTCTTCTTGCGAAATACAGGGAAGTTCCAATATTAAAATGAGCTTCTGGCCCTTTGCGAAACCACGATTCTGTATTTGGGCATTGGTTATGGCTCCATCAACCCAGTTGAAGCCCCGTAAGAAATGTACACGTTTTAATAACCGACATAATCCAAGCCTATGAGCCCAAACTTTGTTTCGAAAAGGCCCATTGTTGGTGTTCTTTGACATTGGTAACCATAGCCTTGTAGTGAGAAACGGTTGAGGGGTTAATGTTCATTTGCAGTAAACTATAATAATATTGTGAGTGTAGGTAGTGTAGCCCGGGAGCATAATAATCACATTATTATTGTTATGGTAAAACGATCACGGCGGAGCTTTTTGCGTTTCGGAAAAAAGGAGCTGTCTGCGGAACATTTTATCAGAAATCAGTTTGTTGTTTCCGGCGCTACTGGTGCTTTCTGCGAAGTAGCTCTTACATCAAATTGACGGCGACGAAAGTGGAATGGATGCTTCGATGTAGCAGATGATATAGAACCAGCTAATTCCAGACAACTTGGTAGCCCGATAATTGCGAATGACGATTGGTACCACCAAACAACGCATGGCTGCAAAGTTTCCATAGCTGTGACGCTCTTGCGAGACTGCATGGTTATTGGAGAGTTTTACAGAAGAGGAATTTTAAAATGTTGAAAGGATTACGAGTTGTTCGAGGCCGGGATTGGCGATGGGACGACCAGGATGGGGGGAAGGGCAGCGTTGGAACGGTCGTCCCTTCCCAGGTGAAAGAAAGAAGTGAGTATGAATAGTTGTTACCACGGGTTTTACGTCACGCGAATATTGGAGATAATAATAATAACCGTATTATTTAGAACGCGCCTTTTGCCAAAGGATACAAAGCGCCAGGTATTATTACTGCAAGGAGTGGGGCGAATTTTGAGAGATAAGACCTGATACAGTCATGATTAATATTGCGTGGTAATTATATTATTTGCATTTATCAATATCAGGGACCAATTTCATGGATCCGCTTACCACCGAATTCTTCGCTTACGGAAGACATTCTTCGCTTATACAGTGCAAGCACCGAATTTCTGCGTCGGAAAGCGAAGAATGCTGGAGAACGCACGTACCACAAGCGAACATTCCTAACCCGTGAAATTACGCTTGACGTAAGCGGGGAATTCCCTGCTTCCGTAAGCGCCGATTCGTTTCCTTACGGTAAGCAGAGCCATGCAATGGATCCAGAAGACGGCACAGTTTGTATACCACTTTGCAGAAGGATGTGAAACTATACTTTGTCTGCTTAATATTGTCGGAAAAGCAGTAGACCTTCCCATTTACAGCACTTTAAAAAATGCAGCAAACAAACCATTACGTCATCGGTATACATTTGGGTCTTTGACTCAACGAAGCCGTATCATTACAACTGCAATATCGAGGAATTGGTGTCAAATTAATGTTTTCATGTGTTTTATAACTTCAGTTTTAATATAACATCTGCATCATGTCTGTTAATTTTAGTTAGCTCCATTATATTATCTTGTTTAATAAGTTCATATAGGCTATACAGTGATTTTATTTGAGAAATCCCCGGGTAGGCATAGTCTTTTAGATTATACTTAAAGGAACACGTTGCCTTGGATCGGACGAGTTGGTCAAAACAAAAGCGTTTGTAACCGTTTTTTATAAAATGCATATGGTTGGAAAGATGTTTTAAAAGTAGAATACAATGATCCACACAAGTTTGCCTCGAAATTGCGTGGTTTTCCTTCTACTGTGCGAACTAACATGGTCGGCCATTTATGGGAGTCAAAATTTTGACCCCCATAAATGGCCGACGTGTTAGTCGACGAGGTAAAAGGAAAACCACGCAATTTCGAGGCATGTTTGTGTGGATCATTGTATTCTACTTTTACAACATCTTTCTACCCATATGCATTTTATAAAAAACGGTTACAAACGCTTTTCAAAGACCAACTCGACCGATCCAAGGCAACGTGTTCCTTTAACAGTAATACTCACAGCTGCATGACTTTAAGATGATCTTTTCCACTTATATAGGCCCTATAATTTCCAACGTTTGTTTTACTTTGTTACTTTGATGGTTTGTGTTAACATCCGGTAAACATTGAAGGCATATCCTTAATATTGGAAAAACGGTTACTTACCTCAGTTATTTCTTGTTCTCAACATAATATACAAATATGTAAACTTTCTCAATTCCCTGTTTATGTCTTTGCAGCCAGCGGAGCATGGGTGCGCTGGGACAGTGGTAAGGCAGCAAATTACCGAGCAGGCGGTACCAAGTTCGATCTAAGAATTTTCGACAACGCGCAAGTAGGTAAGAAGACTTTAATTATTTCCCATATTTATTTTGATAGTTTGGTGCGAAGGTTCATCTAAAAATTTGTATTCATAAATACCTCAGACAGTTTCGCTATTCCTATTGGTGGAGAGCGCGTCACGTGGGTGTGTATAAACCTTTGTTTATGACCAGTAAAAAGTGTTGAAACATGGGCGTGACACGCGAGCTTGCACCTGTTCTTATAAGACAGTTTCTGCACTCCTATTGGTCTAGAGCAACGGCTGAAACAGTTGTGCCACATCACGCGATACGCGCACAGCATACCCTTATAAGGAGTTGTTTACCCAAGGGCGGCGGAGGGCTTTACCATTTCATAGCTGGAGGGGTGTTGTGTTGAAAGAAATCATTGAACAATTATAATTTTTGCATTTATTTTACTTTTTGACCCAAAAGTGTTGATGTTTTTGACCGAAAATGTATTTATGAATGGGAATCAAAGATTTTTCGTGAACTGTTTTACTCATTTCTAAAAACTACAACACCTCATCAAGTAATATTTTGAAGGAACACGTTGCCTTGGATCGGTCGAGTTGGTCTTTGAAAAGCGTTCTGTAACCGTTTATAACAAAAATTTGCGTCGACTGTGACGAACATTTTTTCGTGAACTGTTTTACTCATTTCTCAAAACACCTCATAAAGTAATATTTTAAGGGGAGCTTTCTGGGACCATTATCTTCAAACTGTGTAGGCCTTAGTTTGTTGTCATTTATGTGGACATTGCGTTTTGTGTCCTACCCAAAAAACAACAACAAAAAAACATTTTTGGAAGTAGAATTTAACTCTTAGCATGGTGGAAATACGATATGGAAAGGTTTGCGGTAACACGTAATGACTTTCTCTAAATGAGTTGGGGTGGTTCTGAAAAGAACCGTATATAAGTTTAAACTCGACGTTTCGATCAGTATGCTCTGTATGATCGTCCTTCTTGGAGAAAGCATTTAAGAAATGAACATAGGACCGATAACCGTAATAGTGACGTCACTGTTGTTCCTCAATAGGTGTAAAGCATCCAGGCATAATGTGTGACGTTTGCGACTCAAGCAACATTGTTGGGATACGCTGGAAGTGTAAACAATGTCACGATTATGACCTATGTCATATTTGTTACAATGAAGATAAACACGATCTGACCCATTGCTTCTCCAGGATTGATGCTTACCACATCCAGGGGTAAGTAATGTGCAAGATAGGTTTGCCCGGTGAATTTCGGCACAAACAATTCAATTGTATTGAGAAGTGCATGGAAATATATGCATTTTTTCAAACAGGTAAATCAAACAGTGTAGGATTTCTTTTTAGGAAACTATGTAAAATCAACTTTAAGTGTTCGTGTTGTTGTTATTCGCTAATGGTGTCCGTGATGTTGTCGGCGATCAAAATAACCAACGGTAACTGCTGAGAAGGTCTTTATAGGGTGCGTTCGTTTAGCTTCCCTGGGTCTACCCCCCCCCCGCCCCCCCCCCCCCCCCGCGACAAGAGGTAAACGAACGACCACTCACCGCTCTCGTAGTGACGTCGTTTACCTGGGGCCAGCCCCCAAGTGACCCACTCCACAAGCAGGGCATTGGGGGCTGACCTGGGTGAGCCCCTGGAATGACGTCAAAAGCTATTCGAACGCACCGGGGCAGACCGGGGATGACCCAGGGAAGCTAAACGAACGCACCCATAGATTATTGCTGTGACGTCACAATCCCAAACAGCGCCCTCACTGGGGGTCAAATGAAGACCTATCATTGGCTGAGAGTTGTGTAGACTGGTCCCCTGTCTTTATCCGCAAGGATAACAACAGCTAGGTACTTGCTAATCAGAACCAGTGATTTCATTGGATAAGCGTGCAGTGCCGTAAGCTTTCTCTACCTGGAGTTTGATTGGTCTGAGGGGACGTTTGGATCTAGGTCAAAGGTGCAAATGGACGGGAATTGAGTATACGGGCAAGAGGCCACTCACTGGAGTCATTTTACGAGCCTCGAAGTGTGACGTGTGCCGCGGCGCGTTCAAGTCAGCACGTTTCCATTATTTATACTCAGTGATGACAGCCAATGCAAGTTGGTTTAAGTAAGTTAAAAGTCCATTACAAACAGTCCTACTGGGAATTGGTATTGACATGATATTTCTCGTTTGAAGTAATCAAAATGACTTACACTTTCTTTCGCTCGCAGAGTTGAAGTGCCCCCACGATCGAAATCGACTAAATGCAAAGCCTTGGGCATGTTTCCGGGTGCCCGAGTGATGAGAGGGCCCGATTGGGAATGGAAAGAACAAGATGGTAAGTAGGCCTATACAGAACTCGCAATATGAATCTGAAATGCTAACTTTCAATACAGCATGTAAATGGAAGATAAAACAGGGTGCCCATATTTAAAACAGTGTGTCCAAAAGACACTCGGACACCCCAGCTAACACAATAACACGATTGTGTGTTTTAATCTGACGCAAACCTCCCTCTGTTGTTATGGAACTGTGGTTAACTATGATTAGTTTTAGAACAAGTTGATTTCAAAACATCGTCCTTTTGGACAGAACTGCATCAGAGTGACCCGGGCCCTCATCCCTCTCAAATTATGTGAAGTTGATTGTAGTATATTAAAGAACAGGAGTAAATATTTGTTGAGGAGGGTCCAATTCTAACTCCATAATTTTACTCGTATAGGTGGAGAAGGCACTGTAGGCGTGGTGTGTGAATTGGACCAAAGCCCTGGCTCCTACCGGTCTTGGGTCAAAGTTCAATGGCCAAGTAAATCCATGAACTCGTACCGATGTGGCAAGGATGGTAAGATGGACCTACGGTGTTCAGAGAGAGAGACGTGCGGTGAATTCTACATCGATCATCTCCCAAACCTTGGTAAATCTTACAAAAATATGTTATAACACTGTAAACACAATCAGCTTTGGGTGGTGGACATGTGCGCTATACGTTGGCCCGTCACGGGCGCCCGCCCATGTGCTGTGCGTCTCAATTTTTGACTCTGGCAAGATGACGTCATGATGACCATGTTTGTGACAATGAGTGGTAACGTTTAAAAAAAACCTTGATATCCCGGAACATTCTGCCTGATTAATGTCATTGTTTTGCGTAAACGTCTTTTTTCTTTTTTCTTTTTAACTGACTGACAAAAAAAAACTAGCCAATGTTCCCCCAAATCTTATGGAGTGTCCCTTTGACTGTCATTGTCGGTGATTATGGTAATTTTTTTTTCAACTTGCAGATGGAACCAGAGTCCGCCCGTACGTTGAAGCGGGAGACAAAGTTCGTCTGATCGACATGGACTACGATAAACTAAAGGAATTGCAGACCACACGCTGCGGCTGGAAAGAAGAAACTGCTAAAGTTAGTCGATATTGAAAAATACTATTTGGTGCGTTCGAATAGCTTCCCTGGGTCGACCCCGGTCTGCCCCTGGTACGTTCCGGTATGCCCCGGGGTCGACCCTGGGAAGCTAATCGAACGTGCGCCCAATGATGAACCCATTCTCATGTCATATGTTGTGTAATGTTATTTGTATTACTATAGGTCTTGGTTGGAACTTTTGGAAGATAATTTGAGTATGAAAAAGCAGCGATTTTTAACCAATTATGTTTGACTGTCTGAAGCCAAAGACTGTTTTGGCTGAGAGTTTTTAACCCATTTATTTTTGTTTGTTATGTTTGTTGCTCCTAGTTCAGAGGGAAAGTCGGCGAGGTCACTTTGGTTGACAAAGACGGCGATATCAAAGTTGATTTCGGAGGGTCATCATCCTTCATCAATCCCCAATGCCTTATAATGGAAGAGAGGAAATGTTCTAAATCCAGTGAAGATGTACAAGGTATTTTTGGTTATTATCTTTTGATACTGATGTAAAGAGGCTATAATGACAACATCTCGCCCTACTTGTTTTCTTTGTTCAACTTGCACCCCTCGCTGAAAAATTCGAAAAGGAGCGGATAGAGCATGCAACAATGATCCCAACAAAGCATTACTAGGCTCTACACACTACTAGCCTGCAGACGACCGAAAGTGCAGCTGCAAAACGTCACCTCGGTCCAATCTAAACACAGAAACTGGGTGCGTTCGATTAGCTTCCCTGGGTCGCGGCGGTGCTCACTCGGGTGAGCCCCTGACGGGAGCTAAACGAACGATCACCCACCCTCTCGTGGTGACGGCATGCACCTGGGGCCAGCCCCCAAGTGACCCACAACAAGCAGGGCACTGGGGGCTGACCCGGGTGATCCCCTGGAATGACGTCAAAGCTATTCGAACGCACCGGGGGCAGGACCGTGGTCGACCCAGGGAAGCTAAACGATCGCACCCATAGAAAGTATACGTCCACTTATAGCCTGAACATCTGACGTCACACTTCGAGGTTCGTGAATAACGCCACTCGCAAGAGACCCGCCGCCCTCACCTTTGACCAACATTCGTTCCAAAAAGATACGTAGTCAAATTCTATGTCGGCCATGATAGGAGTGTACTGTTTGGGCAATGGTATTATTGTATCCAATGGAATCACTGAATTTAAGTAGCAGGTGCCTGTCTTTATCATTGCGGATAAAGACAGAAGCCTAGTCTATAACGTCCACTGCACGATTATCCAATGAAACCACTCTATTAAAAGTCTCCAGTAGTTGAATGACTAGATTACAAAAAAGCGGGACTTTAACCATTATTTGCTTTCTGTCCGTCAGTCAAAGACCTTGGCGGTTTGTTGGAGATGTTAGTGAAGTCACAGCTTGGTGAGATGGGCGGCCTGCTGGACGACGCGGAACCCAACGGTGGAGCTGTTCTCTTTCACGCAGCAGCAAACGGGAAAACAGAGAAAGTGAAAGAAATTATCAAAAAGAACCCAAGTGCCGTAAGTATATTGGACATTGAAAATATATTTTTCGCAACTTCGACGACCAATTGAGTTCAAATTTTCACATGTTTGTTGAGATACACCAGGTGAGAAGACTGGTCTTTGACAATTACCAAAGGTGTCCAGTGTCTTAAAGCCATTGGACCCTTTCGGTACAGAAAAAAAAAAAAGTTCACAGATTTACAAATAATTTACAGGGTTTACAGAAGGTAATGGTGAAAGGCTTCTCTTGAAATATTAGTCCATGAAATGCTTTACTTTTTGAGAAAACGGTAAAACAATATAAATTCTCGTTAACGAGAATTACGGAGTTGTTATAAACACATGTCATGACACGGCGAAACGCGCGAAAACAGGAGTGGGTTTTCCCGTTATTTTCTCCCGACTCCGATGTCCGATTGAGCCTAAATTTCCACAGGATTGTTATTTTATATATAAGTTGTGATACATGAAGTGTGGGACTTGGACAATACTGTTTACCGAAAGTGTATAATGGCTTAAAGTACCAAAACCCGGCAAATGCCAAGAAGCAAAGCAAACTTTGTGAATAATTTATTTCTGTTTTTAGATGAAGTACCAGAACCCTGCGAAGCAAACGCCGTTGCAGGTTGCCGCGTATCGGGGACACACTGACAGTGTCATTGCTTTGGTGACCGCTAAGGCACCACTGGAGTCAAAGGATGACGATGGCGACACGGCATTAATGTTCGCAGTTATTGGGTAGGAATATTTATGCCATCATTCTTACAGATAATTTTCCAATGTTGTCTTCATCATTTCTGTATTCTGTCTAGTTGTCTGTCCGTACGTTTTTGTTCCTCATAATGTTTAAAGGCAGTGGACACTATTGGTAATTACTCAAAACAATTATTGCATAAAACCTTATTTGGTAACGAGAAATGGGGTTGATAGTATAAAACAATGTGAGAGACGGCTTCTCTGAATTAACATAGTTTCCAGAAAGAAGTAATTTTTCCACGAATTTGATTTCGGGACCTCAATTTTAGAACTTGAGGTCTCGAAATCAAGCATCAGAAAGCACACAAATTTGTGTGACAAGGTTTTTTTTTCTTCTTTCATTATTATCTCGCAACTTCGATGACCGTTTGAGGTAAAGTTTTCACAGGTTTATATCTTATGCATATGTTGAGATACAGCAAGTGGGAAGACTGGTCTTTGACAATTACCAATAGTGTCCAGTGCCTTTAATATTTGTCTGCCTCTGGCATCTCAACATAATGTCCAATGTGACATGACCTTAGGCTAGTTTTAAAAGAGAGCTCTCCCCTTTAATCTGACATCTCACTATGTCTAGTCAGCAAAACTTCTCTTAACACCATTACACTTAATTAATTGGAGTGGTGCGTTTTTTTATATTGAAAGGAGCTGATTGAAATGTCATTCTTCTCCCAAACCAAATAATTTTTACTTTTACTGTCACGAAAAGCTTTCGAATTTGTACTATTGAACAGCAAAGAGCCGGAGATCGTTAAGTTCCTTTTACTGAATGGAAGTAACATCAATGCATCCAATGAAAAAGGTCTGACTGCTCTTCATCTTGCTGCTGCCAAAGGTCACCCGACATGCGCAGAAGTGCTTCTCAAGCACGAGCCAAGCACGTGCAATGTCAACATTAAGGTATGTCTTCGTTCGGTTAAGTTAAGGAGAGTGAACGAGAAAGTGTAGATTCGTGGATATAATGTACGAGCCGAAGGCGAGTACATTGTAGCCACGAATCTACTCTTAGAGGTATATTCTCTAACTTAAAGGCAGTGGGCACTATTGGTAATTACTCAAAATAATTATTAGCGTAAAACCTTTCTTGGTGACGAGTAATGGGAAGAGGTTGATGGTATAAAACATTGTGAGAAATGGCTCCCTCTGAAGTAACATAGTTTTCGAGAGAGGAGTAATTTTCCACGAATTTGATTTCGAGACCGCAAGTTTAGAACTTGAGGTCTCGAAATCAACTATCTAAACGCACACAACTTCGTGTGACAAGGGTATTTTTTCTTTCATTATTATCTCGCAAGTTCGATGACCGATTGAGCTCAAATTTTCACAGGTTTGTTATTTTATGCATATGTTGAGATACAACAACTGTGAAGGCTAGTCTTTGCCATTTACCAATAGTGTCCACTGCCTTCAAAACAATTTTCCCCATTGATTATAAAACAGTTTCAAGGAATTTGCTTTCTCTATAATAATAACAATATCTCGTGTTCTTTGTCAAACGACGGTTTGTCACATCTCAAAGATACTAGTTGTAAAATAATATATAAGCATACTTTAAAGTGCTTGCGACATATTCGAATACAATCATATCAGTTTTACCAGTTAACATAGTGTTTCTAAAGTGCATTTTTGTAATTGGAAAATGTTTTTTGCCTTGGATCGGTCGAGTTGGTCTTTGAAAAGCGTTTGTAACCGTTTGCTATAAAATTTATATGGTTAGAAAGATGTTGTAAAAGTAGAATACAATGATCTACACAAATATGCCTCAAAATTGCGTGGTTTTCGTTTTACCTCGTCGACTAACACGATCGGCCATTTATGGGAGTCAAAAAGTTGACTCCCATAAAGTTGACTCCCATAAATGGCCGACCGTGTAAATTCGCGACGTAAAATGAAAACCGTGCAGTTTTGAGTGATACTTGTGTGGATTATTATATTCTACTTTTAAAACATCTTTCCAACCATATACATTTCGTAACAAACGGTTTCAAACGTTTTTTTATAGACCAACTCGTCCAATCCAAGGCAACGTGTTCCTTTAAATTCCATGAACCAATAGCGAAGTTTAGCTGCACGTTACGCCGGCAAATACGTGAACGTGAACGTCGAACAATTGTGTTGTTTCTGGGTGACGTCGCCACTTCGGGCTTATTGCATGCTCACTAATGACATATGCGCGCACGATACGTACCCGACGTGAAAAAAACGTAACTCCACGTATGCTAAAAACGTGAGTTTTTAACGACACAATTTTCTGACGTTCACGTTCACGTTCACCGTCACGCGAAACGTGCAGCTAAACCTCCCCAATGAATGCATTGTAACACACCATTTACGTTTTCTTCTTTTATCAGGACAACGATGGGAACACACCACTCATGGTGGCTTTCATTAAGAAAGACAAACAGATAACATCGATGTTGCTTAGACATCCCAAGATAGATCTAAAGTTGCTGAACAAGAATGGATTCAACAGCCTACACTTTGCAGCAATTGTTGGAAATTCTTTGTACGTATATTTCAAACGAAGATTAATTTGTTTGTTTTCGGCTCTATCCGTTTCATCAACTTTACCTGCTGAGGTATCAGAATTTCACGTTATCAGTCTGGACATTACAAAATGCCAGCTAGGAGTGGTGTCTCTAAATGCAAAAAAGTGAAAAAAGCGCTCTGGAAGCTCTTACCTCGTGATGATGCCACTCTCTAAAGCGATCCACTATTTAAAGCGAACGTAGTCCTGGCTGATTTCTTACCTTCCGCCCATACACTGTAAAAAGAAATGTCCGTGAAATTTACGGCACTTCACCTGGCACCCTTTAGACGATGTGACCTCTGACGTCACACGAAAACCATAACATGATTCGCGCGCATACCGCTGGGCAAAACCTTTGTGTTTTGGCAGCCAGCTAGAAAGTGTACGCAATCTTACTACGACTACGCAACTCAGTGCCCGGCGAAACATGACGTATATAGTGTTTTGACAACAGAGGGCGGTTTGAATGTAAACGTAGGTCACATCGTCTATAGCTGCCAGGTAAAGTGCCTAAAATTTTACAGTGGAAGTTTTGTAAATTGTACCTTAAAGGGGTAGTCTGCAAAACTTCTACGATAAAACTTGTGTTTACAGTGTACCAGGTAGTAGTTAACAAGCAGGCAGTTCTTTTCAGAACTGAGAAGTCTCCATAATGATTCCTAACAATCTTTACTCCGTGGTAGTAGACTATAAAGCAAGGCATGTTCCCAACAGAACATAAACTACCCAAGCGCTATTCTTGTTCAAGCGAACAAACTTTGGGTGCGTTCGATTAGCTTCCCTGGGTCGACCCCGGTCTGCCCCCGGTGCTTTCGAACAGCTTTTACGTCGATCCAAGGGCCCACCCGGGTCAGCCCCCAGTACCCTGCTTGTGGAGTGGATCACTTGGGACTGACCTCAGGTGCATGACGTCACCACGAGTGGGCGAGTGTGATCGTTCGTTTAGCTCTTTTCAGGGGCTCACCCGAGTGAGCACCGCGGGGTCGACCCAGCCAGGGAAGCTAATTACGCACCCTTTAGCAGCTGCATGCACCTCATTACATGACTAACGCGCGCGTATTTGTAATGTGATATCACTAACACGTTCTCAATTTGTTTTCCCATCGACTTCAGTGCCGTTGATAAGATCTTGGAAGTAGCACCTGGTATGATTAATCTTCAGAAAGATGACGGGTTCACTGCATTGCATCTAGCCGCCCTCAACGACCACATAGAAATCACCACGACACTGGTTAAACGGGTAATGACGCCCTCTTTTGTCGATATGCAGTTACTAAGAATTTATAGTCTTTATGCGTGAACTTAGACCCTTCTCTTCCCCTGTCATCCGTGAGACGTACAGGCACCACATAAGATAGAACAAACTCTACCTGGCAAGTAGACACACACATAGTGTTACCGCAAACAAATAAATATCGATACCTCACAATGCAACGCCTCAAAACCCATATTCAAATAGTAAAACCACTCTCTATTATTCTTTGCAGGGGGACTGCAACAAAGAGCTGAAAAACGAAAACGGTCAGACAGCGCTGCACCTGGCAGTAACGAAGTCTCACAACAAGTGCATTGAGGCACTGGTGAATAATGGCGCCGATGTCAACGCAAAGGACAAAGATGGTGATACCAGCCTACACCTTGTCATGGTCAAGGCATCCATGAAAGATATCTTAGGATCAAGCGATCTCGGACAGGTAGTTTAAGATTGTGTGCCAGTGTTTACGTAGATTTGACTCAAGTCCCAATCCACAGGACCCGAGCCATGGTGTTGTCAGCAGCAGAGTGTGGGTTCGATTCCCGGTCATGGCACTTATTGTGCTCTTGGGGTTGAGCGACGCACTTTAAACCAAGTTGCTTCGTAAACAATTGGGAAGGTAGTGCATTCTGCTCTTCCAGCCAGGCTCCTGGTACACTTGCCCTACCAGCCTTATGGACTTTAAAGGGGTAACCCTGATATGTGATACAAATTGGTGGTCATTAGTGTAAGCATACGGGCCTATTACGGCGTCTGGGTGTCCAACCTGCATGGTTCTTTGCATTTTCTCACATTCACATCCATTATTATACAATCTCTACACCAAGTAATTTAGCTACAAGTTAATTTTGTTTGTTTGTTTGTTTGCTTGTTTGTTTGTTTACAGTTGATGGAGCTCATAAATAGATCAGGGGGAGCAGGGGAGTCAAAAGATGAGAAATCAAACCTCGTTGCCATAGCAATCTATCTCATCAAAAATGGCGCAGACATCCACATTAAAGACCATGGAGGGCGTGACGTCATAGACGTCACCCTAAACCCGGCCATAAAGAACTTGCTGAGGGAACAGGACCAGAAAACAAGGTAAAACTGGTGAAAGGGTGCAAAGTTTCCACCTTTTTGAATAATTCAATGCAAATTCTACCCACAGTGGGATAGATTTATAAATTTTAAAACTAAAGCCAATTTAAACGTTATGTTGGAATCAAAGCCATAAATAATATCCATGTTCCTTTACATAATTATATTAAAGGCAGTGGACACTATTGGTAATTACTCAAAATAATTATTAGCACAAAACCTTTCTTGGTGACGACTGTGGGGAGAGGTTGATGGTCTAAAATATTGTGAGAAACGGCTCCCTCTGAAGTGCCATAGTTTTCGAGAAAGAAGTAGTTTTCCACGAATTTGATTTCGAGACCTCAGATTTAGAACTTGAGGTCTCGAAATCAACCATCTAAACGCACACAACTTCGTGCGACAAGGGTGTTTCTTCTTTCATTATTATCTCGCAAGTTCGACGACCGATTGAGCTCAAATTTCCACAGGTTCATTATTTTATGCATATGTTGAGAAACACCAACTGTGAAGGCTAGTCTTTGACAATTATCAATAGTGTCAGTGTCTTTAATAAAGTTTTTTTTTTCTAAACAGGACTATGAAGATGTTCAAGAATAAAAATGACGCATGCAAAGTGAGCTGATTTGATGGAAAATCAAATCCTTTACGATCTGGACCGACTGAATAAAAGCACCTTGGAACTTAGACAGGTAACCACAATTATTCAATTTTACGGAAATGAAAACTCATTTAAGTTTTACTAAGCCTGCCTGCAAAATGTAATCATGTGTTCTCTACATACAATGTATTTAACAATTAAAAGTAAATCATGACTTTTCTCTTTACAAATATTATTTACAAAACAATATGTGGTAAAATTGAACACTTTGAGATAAATGTGTTTGCATTTATTATGATTGTTTCAACTTTTATGCTGTAATTGTGATATTTTGTATTGCTTTGTGATCTTTCTTTCGTTGATATACTCACTGGTGTGACAGGAATCAAGAAGGAAAGAAAGAAGTTGTCATGTAAAAATTTCTTTGCGAGGCTAGTGTGTTAGTGAAACAATAAAATGGTACTCGTTATATATGTGCGGTGGCAGTTAACAGCCGTTATACTTAAACAAGCCTACGAAAGTACGTCATTCTCGTTTACAGACGGCTGTTCATTTTTGAAAAACTCAATTAAATGGTGACACCACCCCCCCCCCCCCCCCCCGTCCTTTGAGATTAAAAGGTCAGAACAAAATTGTATTATTCTATATGCGCTTTCATTCGATAATTGCAATAATTGTCAAACAGTTTATTTTATTCACACACCCCAGACAAAGTATTGTTTCTATATTATATTAAACGTTTATACCTTATACGGAAATTGGAAACAAAAGCGCTGGAAAGCGGCTCGTTCTGGAGAGAAATGCAAACGGAAACTACAGTTTGAGTTGGCTATAAAGTGCCTCTAAATTTCTACCCAAACTTCGGATCTGGGTATGAGAAATGCATTTAAAAAAATTCGTCTACAACATGTAATAAATTTAAAACTTAGGTAGGTCTATATTTTTGGTCTTTTGTGACTCGATCAATCTTTGCTTATATCAGGGGCCAATTTCATAGAGCTGCTTAGCATGAAATTGCTTCCTTGATAAAAACAGGATTACCAACCAAATTTCCACGTGATTTTCAGGATAAGCAAACAACAGTTGAATACCAGTAACAAGCAATATGCAACAAATGAAAATTTGGTTGGTAATCCTGTTTTTATCAAGGAAGAAATTTCATGCTAAGCAAATTTTTAAGCTTAGCAGCTCTATGAAATTGGGCCCAGAATGTGACTCGAAAAATCTTTGCTTATACCAGAATGAGCCGAAAAGTCATATGTATAATGTTGTTAAGCAATAATTTGTGCTCTATGAGCTAAACATAATAAGGATTAGGCCTAACTTCTCCTTAGATGTGTATGGCTATATAATATTGCTATTTGCAGGCTTCAATCCAACATGTGCCACAAAAACACATTATTTTAGCAATATTGTGTTTACTAATTAGTCAATCGTGTTTCTAAATATTTATTTTTTTGTGAACAATTTTAAAGCTATTTACCTATAATTTTGTTTCCATATTAAAAAACCTAACATTGTATAAAATGCGCAGCAATGTTGTAAGCGTTTGAACAGTACCCAGACTTCTGAAATATCGTGACTTAGTATTTTAATACCACAATAGACATAATTCGATACTCGGTACCCATCACGCGTTACGCGTGGAATAAGGTGCATGCTGGTCTAGCTAGCGATCAAGTTTGGTCGCTAGCTAGAGGAGCATACATTTAAAGGAACACGTTGCCTTGAATCGGTCGAGTTGGTCTTTGAAAAGCGTTTGTAACCGTTTGTTATAAAAATGCATATGGGTAGAAAGATATTGTAAAAGTAGAATACAATGATCCACACAAACATGCCTCTAAATTGCACGGTTTTCCTTTTACCTTGTCGACTAACACGGTCGGCCATTTATGGTAGTCAGATTTTTGACTCCCATAAATGGCCGACCGTGTTAGTTTGCACAGTGAAAGGAAAACCACGCAATTTCGAGGCAAACTTGTGCGGATCATTGTATTCTACTTTTACAACATCTTTCCAACCACATACATTTTTATAAAAAACGGTTACAAACGCTTTTCGAAGACCAACTCGACCGATCCAAGGCAACGTGTTCCTTTAACAGTTAGCACTTGCGCAGTGTGTATTTTCGAAAAGGTCTATCCCACGTGACTTATCATTTTACATGATATAATAATAGTATGTACTCAATCTGTGTCAAAAATAAAGTTTCTAAAACAAGCATAAGTTGTTTCCCAGAGCACATTGTTTGTTCAAAACCTTTTCATTCCACCGCTGTTGGAGACCAATCCCTACCATATTGTCCGAATCGATCTCGAAAGGTTTGTTAGTTAATGGGTGCGTTCGTTTAGCTTCCCTGGGTCATCCTCGGTCTGCCATGGTGCGTTCGAATAGCTTTTGACGTCATTCCAGGGGCTCACCCAGGTCAGCCCCCAGTGCCCTGCTTGTGGAGTGGGTCACTTGGGGGCTGGCCCCAGGTAAACGACGTCACTACGAGAGCGGTGAGTGGTCGTTCGTTTAGCTCTTGTCAGGGGCTCACCCGAGTGAGCACCGCGGGGTAGACCCAGGGAAGCCAAACGAACGCACCCTATGTATGCTATGGTTTCATGAAGTGCTTACACTGTCGGCAACTGTTTTGGTCGCATTAACCAAATTCTGGTATGTTCCTTATAAAGTGTCCCACTATTGAAAGTCCACAATCACAGGGACACAAGATTGTGCCGTTTATCAACAACCCCTAATGTCATGACTTCAACATTTGGGTGCGTTCGTTTAGCTTCCATAGGTCTACCCCACAGTGCTCACTCGGGTGAGCCCCTGACAAGAGCTAATCGAACGATCACACTCGCCCTCTCGTGATGACGGCATGGACCTCAGGTCACCCCAAGTGACCCACTCCACAAGCAGGGCACTGGGGGCTGACCGGGGTGAGCCCCGTCAAAGCTATTCGAAAGCTGGGTCGACCCAGGGAAGTTAAACGAACGCACCCATTGATTTACAAAAAAGGGTTTTTGGTTTACATTCTTGATGAGTTTTTCTCATAATATGACTTTGAGGCATTGCATGGTGAGGGATCAATATATATTTGGTTTGCGGTAACACGTGTGTATCCACTTGCCAGGCAGAGTTTGTTTTTTAGAGATAAGTCTTTCTAATATTCTACTACCACGGAGTAGATTTATCGGATTGTTCGGGAGACTTCTCAGTTCTGAAAAGAACCGTCCTTAGTAGTTATAGCAAGACAGTTCACTAAAAAAACAAACTCTACCTGGCAAGTAGCTTGCTACACACATGGTGTGACCGCAAACGAAATATATATTGATACCTCGCCATGCAAATCCAATATAGTTTTGGATACTGGCCAAAACATTGTCATTATTCTCTCCCATTTTATATCAACTTTTACATTTCCCAAAATTCATTTTGAGAATTCCCTTCTTGTGGAGATGTACAAGGTTGCTGAATTCCTTGAATCGTGAGTGTTTGTACCCGAACGAGATGTCATTGTGGTAGTGATAAGGTATACTAGCGCCCTCAAGCGTTTTCTGGAAATACCAGAAGCCGAAGAGATGGATTTCGTCACAAAGTCCGAAAGCCGACGAGACTACATACAAACCTGAAACAATGATAATAAAATGGTTAATGATCAACTATTTAAGAGTCCTTTATACTTGTATGATTCCAAAGATCCTCTTTTTTGGAGTTGGTCATTAGGGAGATGCCTAAACAACAAAGAACAGAAACTGCCATAATGGTAGTCTGGGACCCTGTCTTCCCTGCTGTCAGATCCAGTAATTCCATTGGGTACATTATGATACGTGCAGTTACATGAGCTTTCCATTATGCCCATTGCTGTAAAGTCAGCATTATTATAATTTGACTGCATATCTTTTTGTGAAATGAATGAGGTCAAAGGTGAAAGTACACGCGGGTTTAGAGGCAGGTCTCTGGCGTTATTCACGAGCCTCGAAGATGTTCAGGCTACCATAATGGCTACCGTCATAAAAGTTGTTTAATTCTTACCAGTAGAGGGCCAATTTTGTTCGTAGTTCGCCCTTCTCCATAAGTATTTCACAGCAGAGAAATGTCCCGGGTGGTTAAAGATCGGCGTTGCAATACCAGAGTCTGTTAAGATATCCGCTATTCGCAGGTTAAATTTGAAGTAGGATCTCGTAGTGAAGGCAGGGAGCCAGACCATGCTGCCGTTGAATTGCCGGAGGTAAGTTTCGAAGGTTGTGACGTCTTCGGGTTTTCCTAAGGTGTTCATCCTGGACGGGGGAGTGAGGGGAAAGAACGAGGAAAGTTCAACGTTGTATGTTAATTGTTTTCTGTTGTTTCTCGTAATGAAGCATCGAGGCAATGGGCGAAAAGGGCGGAAAACTTAAAAATCACAATTCATAAAAGCAGGTTTGTCGTCTGTTTTTATTTTCAATAAATTGATTGTTTGTTGGATATCAATCAATCTTTAAAGCAAATTCATAAATAAACTATGACTTACTGTTTGATGACAAATGAGGGATTGAGCGTAGTGAAGTTGGTCTTGGTTCCTACGTCATCTTCGTGACCTTTGACCTGGGCTAGGTTGAACCTGATTGGTTGACAGTCATCAGTTGGTGAAAAAGAAGAGAAAAAATGCATTGATGCATCAGTAGGTAGGCGTGTGGTAGGCCCGGCGATCTCTATTCCACTGACGGTATAACAGTGACCAGTGCTACAGGCCTACTTGTAACAGTAGAAGGCCATTTGACAGGATGGATAACAAAATGTATAGAAATGTTTTCAAACGTGTACATTGTAACAATAAAAACGAGGCTAAAAATTGTGTCCCGGGGCGAAAATTAAATGTTTTTAACTTTGACCAAATTTAGACTCCGAGGTTTCGGCTTCGCTACGGATTAGGTTCCATCAAGCCGCCTACGCCAGGAGACTTCCTTTATCTTTGAAGCAAGCTCTTGGTGGCGCCCTTGGTCTTTTCAGATTATGATCGAACCATACACTGCATTACCTGAAAATGAAATCAGCTTCGTCGATAGTATGTCCACATTTGGAGCCAGCCAGCACACCACTCGATCCTACAATGCTGCATCGTTTGAATCGTTTCTGTTTCTCAAATACTGTTCTCTGAAAATGTAGAAAGAAGATAGAAATATATAGCCAATGTTTTGTTAAGAGTTTCACAAGAGGGCTACTCACAGTAGGGTGCTGTGTTACACTATGGGTGCGTTCGTTAAGCTTCCCTGGGTGTACCCCGCGGTGCTCACTCGGGTGAGCCCCTGACAGGAGCTAATCGAACGATCACACTCGCCTTCTCGTGGTGACGGCATGCACCTCAGATCACCCCCAGTGACCCACTCCACAAGCAGGGCACTGGGGGCTGACCCGGGTGAGCCCGTCAAAGCTATTCGAACGTACCGGGGCAGACCGGGGTCGACCCAGGGAAGCTAAACGAACGCACCCATTGATACCTTTTGCGCTGGTTGGCATGGATGACCGAATGTTAACAGATACTGCTCCCAAATTCAACATAACTTTCTGCACATATTATTAGCCTATAAACGGAATTGATTATTACATGATTTGCTTTGTTATTCTGTTTGTTTGTTTTTTGCTTTGCATTAATGGCATTCCCGTATAGTTTTCTAACATTGGTTGGCAACAACTCAGGTTGTGACGTTGCAATAGAAAGGTCTAATGGAGTAATGGAGAGAGCTGCGACGACTTGTCATTATTTAGAAGTCACTTTAAGTCAGAGTACCAGACTAAACTGCACATTGGTTTGAGCTAACATTTGGACCCCAAAAATGGCATCTAGCAACTGGAGCTCCTTTAAAAAAAAAAGTATACCCTGAATTAAATGCACACTTACTTCAGAAAGATTATACCAAAAGTTTTGTGATACATTCCACGGGTCCCCGTTCATATCAAAAGTCAAATTGACACCAACTTGAGTGTTTCTCCTTGTAAGGTAAAGAAGTCTTCTTGAATCCAAGAACCTCGTTGCACCAAGTATGTCTCGCCTTAAAAACCAAAATGAAAAGATACACAAATACTAAAAATCTTATTTTTTTTTTAAGTTAACCCATTTTGACCCATTTCTGGGTCACTTTGACACTGAATGCGGGTCAATTATTCTTACCACTACTGGTAATTGTTAGTCTCACTTGGTGTATCTCAACATTATGCATAAAATAACAAAGCTGTGAAAATTTGAGCTCAATTGGTCCTCGAAGTTGCGAGATAATTACACCCTTGTCACACGAAATTGTGTGCTTTCAGATGCTTGATTTCGATACCTCCAAATCTAATTCTACAGTCTCGAACTCAAATTCGTGGAAAACTACTTCTTTCTCGAAAACTACGTTACTTCAGAGGGAGCCGTTTCTCACAATGTTTTATACTATCAACAGCTCCCCAATACTCGTTACAAAGTTATGTTTTATGCTAACAATTATTTTGAGTTACCAAAAGCGTCCACTGCCTTAAAGTAGGCCCTACGTGACAAATTTCTCCAAAAAAAAAAAGCTTTTTCATGAGGACGATCGGAGCATACTTATCGAAACGTCGTGTTGTTGCACCACCGGTTTCTGTACACTTACTAGACTATAAATTATTATCATGGTTTTTTGAGACATTATTACGTAACATACCTAAAAGCATTGGTGTTGGTTACGCTTTGGCGCCATGTTTGATTGGCGATACCACGAACAATTTCGAAAACTTTTTCATGTTTGGTTCCTCTCGGGTAAGGGTTGGTGTATTCCTTGACAAAGTGCCTGCAAATAGAGGGGTAAATGTCAAAGTTAGCGAATGTAAATGACATAGAAAGTTTAACATGAACCTTTGCATGGTATAATAACAATAAAGACCCTGGACACTATTGGTAATTGTCAAAGACCGGTCCTCTCACTTGGTGTATCCCAACATATGCATAAAATAACAAACCTGTGAAAATTTGAGCTCAATTTGTCGTCCAGGTTGCGAGTGGTAATGAAAGAAAAACACTTTGTCACACGAAGTTGTGCGCTTTCAGATGCTTCTTGATTTCGAGACCTCAAATTCTAAATCTGAGGTCTTGAAATCAAATTCGCGGAAAATTACTTCTTTCTTGAAAACGTCGTCACTTCAGAGGGAGCCGTTTCTCACAATGTTTTATACTATCAACCTCTCCCCATTACTCGTAACCAAGTATGGTTTTATGCCAATAATTATTTTGAGTAATTACCAATAGTGTCCACTGCCTTTAAATTAATTGAAAAATCATTGGGTTTTTTACCGAACGTATTCCTCAAATGTTTTCGTCACGGTTCTCGTGGATGGTCCCTCTGTTGTAAATAGTTGTGTCTGTATAAAATGAAGTCAGAGAAAATTATTTGTTCATTGTCATCGTCCCCTATACTAAAATCATTTAATTTTTCCTCAAGTATCCAAACATTTTGATATTGTGGCTCTGAGAGGCATCGCAAAATCATATCTGCATCAAAAACATGGATTATCGAACTTGCGGTGATCGCAAATAATTTTGCAAAATATATTTTGGTACATTAGCAACATCTAATTTGCATTTATTTATGATATTATTTTTGTTTTATATATATTATAAGTCTTTGGAAAGGATTTGCAACGATCTGCGATGTGTAATGTCTCTTCAAGGCTACAATTAAAGGCAGTGGACACTACTGGTAATTACTCAAAATAATTATCAGCATAAAACCTCACTTAGTAACGAGTAATGGGGAGAGGTTGATAAAACATTGTGAGAAACGACAGCCTTTGCAGTGACATAGTTTTCGAGAAAGAAGTAATTATTTAAATTTTCACAGGTTTGTTATTTTATGCATATTATTATGTTGAGACATAACAACTGTGAAGGCTAGTCTTTGACAATTACCAATAGTGTCCACTGTCTTTAATAATGGATGTTCTGCAACTATTTTTTTTTTAGACAATGATGAAGAATACCTTTGCCAGTGGCTTGAGCGTCGTGTGTTGCTCCCGGGTTACATTTAGAATTGCTGTCATCTTCGACTTGATGCTGATGGGTTTAATCAAAATAACTCAAAATTAGATCTGTCTGGTTCCCTGTCCGTAAGCGAATACAGTTACTTACTTTTTCAAAGCAGGGACCCGACTATTTTGCCCTCAAGCCTCGATTTGGGGGCGTGGTTTTGCTTTGAAGAAAACAAGACGGCCGACCAGGAAATTGTGTACTAAATAATATTGCCACCGTTTCATTATCGTCACTGTACTAGTAATATTTGTTATATTATTTGATATTATTTTTTCGGATCTTTCCACTCCAATTTGAAGAGATTGTTTCGTAGCAATCTTGTTTTTATTTTACTATTATTATAACTAGAAAGATCTGGGTTTAAAATCAAGATTCTGCTTACCGCGAATCTTCTTTCTAACATCTTTCATGGCCAACGAGGGCCAGATTTCATGGAGCTACTTCGCCACAAAATATCAGCTTAGCGCAAACAACTGCTGGTTGGCAGAAGGAGGTTACCATCTAAATAATGACTGTCACTCAACAGTCATTTTAAACGCAGAATTTCATGTATAGCTGCTTCACAAACAGGGCCAAATTTCATGGAGCTGCTTCATCAGCACAAAAATCTTCGCACAAACAATAATTGTTGATGGCAGAAAGAGGTTGCAATTGAAATCAGACTTGTTATAATGTATAGAATTGTCACTCAACAGCAATTAATACGCAGTATTAACTGGGTTTTTTTTATTATTTTTTTTTATGAAATTTGAGCCAGATATGTCCAAACATGGCAGATACTTACCTCGTGTAATGGTTCGTACTTCTCCAACTTACGGCGGGCCAAAGTCTCCATCCGTAAAACAAACTAGCGATACAAAATACGGAGAGAAAAACTAAAAGAGTACTATTGTGTTTCATAGTGTTGTCATAATTTGTCTAGCTGTGTATAATGTGTGTTCTACAACGGCACGTTCAGAAATTGTGACACTTTTCAAAAATTCGATCGCAGTTTTTATTGTCTTTTATCGGAAGGGGGGGGGGGACACAACAGCAGATGTGCGATAGACGAACGTATTGATTGATTTTCCGTATAGCGGAACCAACGGCATTATAAACCTTACCACATGCATAGGATTTTAATAATGAATATCATTTTCAGTGTGATTTAGTTCTTTTAAATTGATGTGTTTTCCTTTGCACTGAGAGGGCCGCTCTCAGCACGTGACATTATTTTAATTACCATTTTGTCTTTAGGCAGTGGACACTATTGGTAGTTACTCAAAAAGATTATTAGCATAAAACCTTACATTGTGTCAAGTAATGGGGAGAGGTTGTGATAAACGGCTCCCTCTGAAGTGACATAAAGTTTTGGAGAAAGAAGTAAGTTTCCACAAATTTGATTTCGAGACCTCAGATTTAAAATTTGAACACCTATTATTACTAACGGTCGCTGCATCCCGAAGGTATAATGGTCATGATGGTCCCTAAAACAACATCCCTGAATAAATTAAAACAAAACATTAATACCACGTTACCAGTGCCAGCTGAGCTAGCAAGACCAGCATTTTTTTTTTTTTTTTTTTTTTTTTTTTGCTTACTGAGTTACTTATTCAGCATGTTCTAAATTTAAGAACACACCATTTAATTTGATACTTGAAAAAGGAACACCATGAGCCTGAAGGCAGCATTTCTATAAAAAAAATCCTTATAAAAGCCGTCGTATTTCAACATCATTTTCTTCAAACATCGTTCTCTTTAAACGTCTTCTTTTCATTGATACTGTCAATGGTAGATGACACCGAATTATAAAACTTGTTGAAAGATGGATAATAATTATTTTATTGACGACAAGCACATGACTAAACACCGCGGCCAGTTTTAATTAATTAAACAACAGAGGGCTCCCTTCAGGGGCACCGTAAACACGAACTACTTGTTAAAAAACTAAAAACAGTGAGTAATGCTTTGCGTATGTGTGTGCGTGTGTGGTTTTGCGTGTAAAATAACAGTTACCCGTACCACTGAAAGTGTGGATTATTGTCCTTGGTTTTTTGATGTACTTTCACTTTTCTAGGCGTTCAGTCTTTGAAGGAAAGAGTAGGTGAAATCCATCACAATGGCGGCAAAGGTTGGGATTGCAGAAAATGGTGTGGCCACTACTGACGTAAAAGGAAACGTTACAGAAAGTAAGAGAATCGGACTGTACTGTATTTTCAATTTCGAAACTTCTTTTACTCACCAAGTCAACAAATAAATTGATTAGAATGTCATAATATTTCTTATTCTAATCGAGTTGTATGTGTAGAACTCTGGACAGCAGACTAGCCCATCATGATCATACAAATAATGTCAATCAATAATGTCAATCAATAATACTAACTGTAACTCTGCTTCTTCAAGACTTGAATCAGGACAGGAGTTCCTCACTTTTTGGAGTTTGGACTCCTCGTTTGGGGTTTGGACTCCTCATTTAGGTGGTGGGGCGGGGCGGGGGGGGGGGGGGTGGGGGGGACTGTAAATATTATGATTTTAGTATTGTTCTAAAATGAAATTTGTGTCAATGTAAAGCTGAATGAATATAGGTAGTGTTTAAAAGTCATTGACATGCTAAACTAGTAAAGTTAAATAAATGCCTGAAATACCTGTGTAAATTCTATATTCTCATAAGTCATAAGTTTCTGTCACTCATGGCTTTGGCAGATTTCCCAGCTAGCATGGCGTCACCCACAGAGTTGTTGATAGCTTTAATCACAGCATTGGAACCTATTCTAACCAGTATCTAAGTCAAACAAGCTGTTTGATTTCCCAGTTTTCTAATATTTGCCAACCCACAGCACCGCTTTTACGCCAATCACCCCTATGTATTATTGTTTGTCCAAATTAAAATGGTCACGGTGACATCACAAACCACTTCTGTTGGCCAATAGGGTGTGAGCACAAACACTGTAATTTTAAGGACATGTGTTTTAAATTAAAAAAATCACACACAAGTGAGAATTTGCATTTTAGGGGTCATGAAACGATAAAGAAGAAACTAGAAAGCGCTGAAAACTCAATAAAATTCACATTTCATATAAGTATTTAAGAAAACCACAAAAACAAGAAGCTCCATTCCTTTAAATTATGATTGAAGATTTTGTTTTAAAAGAAAGGGTCACATTTCAACCCTATATGTAGCTCATCATAATGACTGATGTATGCACAACTGAAAACGTTTGGTAATTGTCAAAGACCAGTCTTCTCACTTGGTGTATCCCAACATAAGCATTAAATAACTAGCCTGTGAAAATTTGAGAGAAAATGATGAAAAAAAAACACCCTTGTTGAACGAATGTGTGTGCTTTCAGATAGGAATAAAAGACTTCTGGCTAGAAGTCTTTTATTATTTGAGTGAGAAATTACTCATTTCTCAAAATCAAAGCTATTTCAGAGGGAGCCGTTTCTCACATTGTTTTATACTTTCAACAGCTCTCCATTACTCGTTCAGTACGTTTTTATGATAACATTTGTTTTGAGTAATTACCAAACTTGTACCTTCCCAAGTTCCCTTTAATAGGCTAAAGCATATTTAAATATGCTAAGCGGTGTTGGAGAAATTTAGTAAAAAAGACTTGACTTTTGACTGCACAATTTTCCAATATGAGATGTACCAATGTAGGCTATTACATGTACAGTGCTATACATGTATTATACATCATGTTCATATCCTTTTTGGATGGATTGCACACTAATGTGTGTGATAACCTACATATGTACATGTAGTAGATGTCATGTGTACCGTATGGTCTGAATTGATTTTATCGATTGTCAGTGAACAGCCCGAATGTGTGAGTATAAAATAATATTCTGTGTTGTTGCACCCACACACAAGTGGGTGCATAATTGTGTTGTATAGAAAATTACGTTCACCAAACAATTTTTCTGTTCATCAACCTACATTATTAACTCAAAATTAAACCATGATGTAATGCTGTGCTATGTTGACAGTGACTAAAGCTTTGAAGGCTACCCACATATTGTGTAAATCCCCCACAGTAGAACTACAATCAACAAGGATGTTATTCGTGAAGGTTTTTGTCTCTGTACCAAGGTCGAATTAAACTAGCACACTGTGACAATGATGTAAACAGGGGCTGTTCAGTCACATGATAGTATGGTTGTTGTTGAATAGGGCCAAGGAAACACAGGAAAGTCCCTGGAGTATTAAAAGCAGTGGACACTATTGGTAATTGTCAAAGACTAGCCTTCACAGTTGGTGTATCTCAACATGCATAAAATAACACACCTGTGGAAATTTGAGCTCAATCGGTCATCGGACTTGCGAGATAATAATGAAAGAAAAAACACCCTTGTCACACGAAGTTGTGTGCGTTTAGATGGTTGATTTCGAGACCTCAAGTTCTAAATCTGAGGTCTCAAAATCAAATTTGTGGAAAATTACTTCATTCTCGAAAACTATGGCACTTCAGAGGGAGCCGTTTCTCACAATGTTTCATACCACCAACCTCTCCCCATTACTTGTCACCAAGAAAAGTTTTATGCTAATAATTATTCTGAGTAACTACCAATAGTGTCCACTGCCTTTAAAGTCGGTGACCAATTTTTTCTTGTGCAGCATAGAAAAAATAAAACACACCTACCTGTAGTATTCACGTAGTATACCATAGTCCACTTTCATTTTTATGTAACAGGAATGCCCAAAAAAAATTCTTTATCAGTAATGATGTTACAAAACAAATAAGCACAAAGCGGGAATGAGATTCTGGACTTCAGAATCTACATTGTATTCTTTATATTATAAGCAGAACTTCTTCATAAATAGCAGTGTTCTTTGTTAAACGAGGGTTGCGTCCTCAGTTGTTAAAATCTGCCACTTAACAGTCCAGACAACATGCTCTGCAAAACTGTGATATTGTTCTTGTCCATTTTCCACTTAGATACTTTACAAAAAAAATCGAAAACGAGTGGGAAGTCTGGAATACAAATATTTTCTGGTATTTTTTAGAAACTAACAAGAAAAGTGCCCTCTGGTTACAAAAAATGCAGTTACAGGTACCTCCACCACAATCCAGTCTAGTTTGTGGAGTTAAAGGAACATTGTTGCCTTGGATCGGACGAGTTGGTCTATAAAAAGCGTTTGAAACCGTTTGTTATGATGAAAGATGTTTTAAAAGTAGAATAATGATCCACACAAGTGTCACTCGAAATTGCACGGTTTTCCTTATATGTCGCGAACTAACACTGTCGGCCATTTACAGGAGTCAAAAATTTGACTCCCATAAATGGCCGATCGTGTTAGTCGACGAGGTAAAAGGAAAACCACGCAATTTCGAGTGATACTTGTGTGGATCATTATATTCTACTTTTAAAATGTCTTTCTAATCATATGTATTTTATAACAAACGGTTTCAAACGCTTTTCAAAGACCAACTGGACCTATGCAAGGCTCCTTTAAGTGTTCCTTTAAGTGAAGTTAAGTGGTCTTGAACAGCTAGACTTCAATTGGTACCAATGAGTACATGTATTGTTTATCTCTTTTGACTAGTGTTTGGTTTTGAAAAGAACTGGTTGACTACTCAACGTTTCGCTCAGTATGCTCTGGGGTGGATTTCACAAAGGGTTAGGACTAGTCTTATCCCATGTTAGGACCAGTTACTCATCCTAACTTAGGACTATCCATGCAATTTGTATATCTCCTAGGACTAGTCCTAAGTTAGGGTCCTAACTCTTTGTGAAATCGACCATCATCTTCAGGAGGATGCTATACATTACAGTTTGTACCTGTACACTGTGTTTGTTGATTGCTTGTACATTATGTAGTGATCTTGCTTAATACACTTGAACTGCGTACATATTATTCTGTAATTTGTTTGTACTTTTATTGTGCATCATGTTTGTTTTGAATAAAAGAACTGAAACCAAAACTACGTCTAGGTGTATGTAAACTAACTACAGGAAAACGTTGACATTATTTTTATTTTATTGTTGAAGGATTGATACAATACAGCACCAATCTAAAATTTCTATTGGTTTGTTTTGAGGAGTTTGGGCAGTAGGGATCATAATATCGTTGGGTCACTTGGGGGATTGAGGCAGTACTACAGTAGGGATTATACGCACACATAAACTCACTTTGAATAATTTTGGAAGAATTTGAGCAGTTTGTTTTGAAGGATTGAGTAAATTGTTAACAATCTATTTGTGCCATTCTTTTTTCTCCACTTATTTTCATGTACAGTCAAGAAAGAATGGAGCGTTATCGAAGATGGCGCCCTCGCTCATCGACTTCAAGAAGAAGAAAGTAAGTACAACAAACCGTTTTTGTTGTTATCCTACAATAAATTTGTTGTTCTCGGAGTTTAAAATTCACCATGTAAAAAAGAAAACATTCCCACACATAATACACCATAAGGGCGTTTCAGGTTAGCTTTACGTGTGGATTGGGTTTTCAGTCCCTGCCTGACTGAGTGGGTTTTTCCATATTGGGGGTTTTCCACCCACATCTAAAAGTAAAAATGGCATTTCCCTCTTTCTTCGTTCATGAGTCACTGCACTAGTTACATGTTAGGGTCCCGTGGTTTCAGTTTTATGCAAAGGTACAAAGGTACGGATGCGTGTATATATTGTACTCTAGTGTATGCAGCCAGGCTTTATAATTTTCTTATGCAACCATGGCATACTTGGTACACAGAAGTAAGGGCAACACTGTGTACGCGGGAAGTTTAAATTTCTACTGGAATATTTTGATGGGGGCATCAAGGCAACAACCAAGGAGTAAGCTATTTTCTTCTTAGGCCGAGCAAAAAAAACCCAACATGTTTAGCGTCCCCGCCCGCTTCCTTTTTATAGGGCGCCTCCTTTTTTTTCTTCTTTTTTTCTTGTTCTGATGCACATTCTTTTTTTTCTTTTTTTTTTTCTTTTTTTTTTTTCTTTTTTGTGTAATGAAAAAAGGGTTGTTTTAAACAATCTCAGCTAAAACAGTCTGAATGTCTTGTCTGAATGTCTTGTCCAAAATGTTTCATAAATGTATTGTGTGTTTGAGCAGTAGAAAAAAACCAATGGATATTTGACATTTTGCAAAGTAGGGCGGCCATCTTGGAAAAAAAAAAAAAAAAAAAAAAAAAAACCTCCTTCCTTTTTCTGAGAAACCCGGACGGTATGTTTCTTTGTTTACTGGGCCTTATATGCCCACATGAAATGTCAGGCCTTTGTCCACCATGTTCAATATAAAAAGTTTTTATAAAAACTGTCTAATACCACAACATTGGATTCCATTGAAAAAAATAATCCCACACCCAAGTAAAGTGAATAACTGAGTTCAGAATGGTTCAGACTACAGTGGAAAACTCCTGCTTCATTGCATGGGATTGTTCAAAACCCACCACGCGCTGAAAGAAGGGTATTGTAATTATGCACTGGCTCGCAGTTTGATTTAGGTGTCTGCTGCGTGTCACGCTTCGCTGAACAACTATTATCGGAATACAATCACTGGGGTTAAAGTTGGACACGGGACAGCGATTTTTTAGATCGTGTTGAGTACGTAAAAACTCCATTGCACATGTTGTAATAACTTTTGGTAGTGTTGTATACTGCTTTGGAACCTACAAGTGGATATGAAAGTTAACTAACTTACAGGTATGTGTTAGTTATGGTGGCATGCTGATTAAAAAAAAATAATGGTGATTTCTGATTAAAAAATTGAGCTGTGGTGAAACAAACTTTTCAATATTGAATTGAAACTCATTTTCTTTTTAGATACCAACATGACCCTATTCACGTCATGGCAAAATGTATGGGTCAGGTTGTAAAATATTTGTAGATTTTGTAGAATGCCTTTTCCTCCACATGCTTCATCATCACCCTTAAAAGGTATATTTATGTACTTTTTCAAACTTTTACAAATTTACCCAGTCAGTTTCCCTTGTGGTTTATATTGATATCTGAAACAAAAAGTCGCATCCCCTTAAGGTGATCCCCTAGCTGCCGCTTCCCAGGTTGTATCGTAATTTGGGTGTGATCCCTGGCTACACGGCAGTTAACAGTTGTATGGCTTCTGACTGGCACCCCCGAACAAAGATATTGACAAAATAGGGACACCGCCAATATAGGGCTAGATAGATAGCTCAGTTGGTAGAGCGCCGGCACGTTTATCTGGAGGTCGTTTGTTCGAATCCCACTCTAGTCAATTCTTTGTTCAACCCTAAAAATTATGTACTCTTTCCTAACAAAAAACACAATGTCCACAAATATACATTAAACTTACACAATTTGAAGATTATGATAGTAGAAAGCTTCCCTTGAAATTTTACTTACTGAGGTGCTGTAGTTTTGGAGAAATGAGTAAAAGTAATAACTTTCGTCTAAGTTTTCGCATGCAAAAACGTATTAACCAGTTATGCTATGGTTTCTGTATAATATCATAACTGGTTAAGGGGATTTTACATGCTAAAATAATTTTGGTCTCATGAGACCAAAACTATTTTGTGACTTGATTTACTCATTTCTCAAAAACTACACAACCTTAGTTAGTTATATTTGAAGGGAAGCTTTCCACTATCATTATCTTCAAACCCTGTAAGTTTAATGTAAATCTGTGGACATTTTGAAAAAGTACCCGAATCCTTTAACAGCCCATATCCTTCGGAATCCTATTTCATCTAAGCTGCATACCACCCAAACCCTTTTATTTCCTATTCTGCCCAAATAGTCTGGGGTCGATTTCTCAAAGATAGTCCCAGGGGTCGATTTCACAAAGAGTTAGGACTAGTCCTAGGAGATATACAAATTGCATGGATAGTCCTAAGTTAGGACGAGTAACTTGTCCTAACTCGAGATAAGACTAGTCCTAAATCTTTGTGAAATCCACCCCAGAACTCTTTAGGAGTAATTAAAAACTTAAGGCTAGTCCATCTACATCTTCCTGGGTTTCCTCAATAAATCCTTCTGGTACAGGTACAGTCTTCATTGTTGTAGGATGAGTAACTCCTCCTAACTCGAGACAAAACTAGTCTTAACCCTTTGTGAAATCCACCCAAAATGGCCCAAATCCTTCTGGGTTCGCTTTTACTGTAATTTTCCTGAAAGCCCAATTCCTTCACTTCAACAAAAAAAGAACACTGTAGGTAGTATAGTAAAAAGCAAGACAGGTTCTCAAAAGAACATGGCTACCTGGCAAGTAAATACACTCATGGTGTTACTGCAAACCTTTAATACTTTGCAATCCAATGCCTCAAATCCCACAAACAATGAAGGAGTTGGCCTTTTTAGTGTCAGTGTTAGTCTTTTCTCAAGTCTGTTCTTTTTCTCCCACAGATGTCAACCATTACTCCGGTAACATCAGCAGACGTCGTACAGTCAGATCGGATATCAAGACAGCGAAATCAGCGGCTGATGAAGAAGCTATCAATGCTTTTAAAGAGGAGCATGAGATTGTTGAGCAGAACAGAAAAATGTAAGAAAACAAACAGTTGATGTCATTTTGATAAAAGCATGGCGCATGGCAAATCTGTGTATCACCATCTGCCCTTATTTTTTAAGTGGAGTTTGTATTATCTAATGATTGAACACAGTAGTTGATGTTTCATTAAAAAGGTATGTATTGCATGAATAGTCAATAGCACCGTCTACATGTTTTATTTTACATGTCCACTATTGGACAAAATACACAATTTGTACACAGTTCTTTTAAGTTTACCATTATGCACACATAGTTGATGCTTTATCTCAAGGTGTAGGGTGCATTACAATAATATCTATCACCATCTACATGATTGTATTTATTTTAAGCCTGCATGAAGGTCACTTTAAGTTTCCATACATTTGTAACATGCACTTTTAGTAAACCCATTTTTAAGCTGCGTTCGATTTGACGAAACATGCTGCTGCAGTTTTTGCTAAGCGTGTAACTAACGTGGTGATCATTCGCATCCGTTAATGCGAGTTTAATTTGAATAACGTCTAGTACAATTCCTCAGACTATAAAGAGTGGTTCGAGACAAGCTTTTGTATAGCAACCCCCAGATGAGCAAACCCTGGTACCATTTAGCCATTCACTTTCATTCAGAAGCGTGTATGGGTGTCTGCCGACGCTTGCCCTGAATCATGTGATATTGCAACTATCACGATGCCTGTTTGTTTCATTTTTGAAATGGCAAAGGCACCGAGGCATTTTCTCCTTGGTAACGACTAAGGGGCACCCTATGAGGCAAACTGTGAATTTCTACTGGGGCGATTTCAAGGGCACCAGGGCAATGACTCAGAGGCATGGAGGCAGTCGCCTCAAATGCCTCCGTGAAGTATCAGGGCTGCCATGATTTCAATAGGCTGAAACTTAATGGGAGACTTTGGAACGCTAGGTGGCAGCAGACTTACCGGGTAAATTACCATTGTTTACATAGTTCTGAGTATGCGCACTTTACCAAGAACAATGGATTTTACCTGGTAAGTCTGCTGCCACCAAGCGTCCCAAAAGTCTCCTATTGAAGTGGGAACTTGTGACGAAGTCATTGTACCAGACATTATTAAAATCTAACTCTCAAAAAGGATATTCTGTCGCAGCCTTATATCCACTTGGCATATCCTTGATCCCTTACACAAGACCCCCTGACCCCTCATTTGCATGACTCCACCCATTCTCATCCTCCCTTTTCACCCACTAGAGAGTTGGAAGACGAGGAGGCGGCCAAGAAACTCCTCCAAGAAATGATGGAGGAAGAGAAACGAAAGATGCGGGAGCTCCGACAAAAAGAAAAGTATAAGTCCGCACATCTTTGGTGTGGTTCCCTATATTCACCAACAGTCATTGACTGCGGTTTCTCATTATATTGAAAGGTGGCCAGACTAATTTTGCTTCCAGCCTCACGTTGGATTCAGTGATTTTGATAGAGTCAAAAAAAGAGTAAAACAAAGATGGTAGCTCATCAAATAGTTAATATCAGCTGACTAAAGAATGTCATAAAGTAATTTTCCGGTTTTGAGCCATGAGCATCTTGTGTGATGGCTACCAGCGCATTATAAATATTTATATTATTTATTATTAATTTTATAATTCTTGCCAAATGGCCAGGCACGTTGTGGCTCCCTAAGCGGATAAGAGCACCAGACTCAAGCTCTTGTGTTCCTGATCAGCAGAGTGTGGGTTTGAGTCCCGGTCTTGACAATAATTGCTCCATCCTTCAGATGGGACGTAAAGCTTATGTCCTTGAGCAAGATACTTTGTCATGGATTCTTGTCTTTGCTTTGTCCTTTGTCTTAAGTAGTTTGGGTAACTTCCTGTGAGGTGCCCAAAAGTGTCTTAAGAAGTGGAAGCTTTGACCTTGTTTGACGTTTAACTCATCTAACCTTTGACCTTTCAGTGAGGAGGCGGATCGGGAGGCAGCCAAACAGCTCTACTTGAAGATGATGGCAGATGAGAAGAAGAAGACACAGAAGCAGAAAAGCTTTGAAGAAACCGATGCTGTAAATATATTTTACTTGGTTTTCATTTTGCAAATTTACTTGTTATGTCTATTGCAACCTAGAGAAAGTTTGAGTGTGTTGACTATTTGACTTGAACCCAGGCTGGTCGACCATTGGTTGACTACTGGTTGACTACTGTTTCTTCACTGGTCCCAACAGCATGTTCATTTCTTACATGTGTAACGCACAGAGGTGAACCAGTGACACTATAGCAAAAAGGCAGAAGGTTGACTAGACTTCCGAATGAGTCGTTCGGGTGAGTGCGTCACAGCGCATGTACATTGGTGGTCAGTAATGTATACAGGTTCGACAAAATGTGTCCACTTGAACTTGCTCCCAGTGTTTCGACCTGCTCATTGTGGTGAATAGACCAATCCATTAAGCTCCGCCCCATTGCATATTGACCAATCACAACGCAACGAAAGTCCGACAAATAAGGTTCGACATGCGTGCGTGTATACTTGGCGCGCGCGGCAGAGTTGTGCAGAAAGGCATTGGAGAGGCTCACGTGTTCTTGCTCACACGTGCGTCGTAGGCAGAGCCTAATGGATTGGTCAATTGTGGCACTACATGTAGGTAACACAATCACTGAACAGCGCAATTTGGATTCGAACTCACAGTCAGACAACTGAGTAACCCTATTAGTTTTTTGTTCTCGCAGGAGCTTGCGATGCGTCTCCACGCTCACGAGGAGAAGAAACGACAGATACTGAGTAAACGACAACAATCTATCGAGTATGAAGAGGAGGATGAGAGGTTGGCACGGCAACTCGCTAAGGAAGAGCAGATGAGATATAAGAGTACTCCTCAGTCGCCGCATGGCATTCTAGAAGATGATGATAGTAAGTCTACTCATTACTCACTGACTACTCACACTCATTTCTCACTCACTAATCACTACTGATCTACTCAAACTGAGGAGTCAAACAAGAGCCTGGGCTTGATTGATTTCAGTCACCTCATGGCATTCAAGAAGATGATGATAGTAAGTCTACTCATTACTCACTGACTACTCACACTCGTTCCAACTCACAACTCATCTACTCACTACTCATCTACTCAAACTGAGTAGTCTAATACGAGCCTGGGCTTGATTTCAGTCACCTCATGGCATTCAAGAAGGTGATGATAGTAAGTGTATTCATTACCCACTGACTACTCACACTTGTTTCTCACTAACACTCACTACTTACACTATGAGTAGTCTAACAACAGAGGCTTGGCTCAATTTTAGCCACCTCCAGCAATTGAAGATGATGATGACAGAAGTGAACTCACTTACTTCTGCTTCAATTAATAACCAAAGTTGAACCTTCTTCTCCTGACTTTTTAACTTGAAAATAAGCTTTCTTAACTAACTATCAAAGCCCTAACGGGTCGAAATTAAGTGTATTGTCATGGTAGTCAGCAGGGCTAGTAACCAATAATTTTTAGTAGCCCTGATGAGATTTTGGTAGCCCGAAAGACACGTTATGTCTCGCGTCACGGCTCAAACTTTACAATACACCATAGCACAGTTCTTTGTTATTTGTAATGATGATTTTTGCTTTGTTTTTCCACTAGCCCGTCGGGCTATCAAACTGGAAAAATCAGTAGCCCGGCTGTAAATCTGGTAGTCCCGGGCTAGCGGGCTAGTGGCAATTTCGACCCCTGCCTAATAACCCAAACCCTTAAAAAGTCCAGCTGCATGATTTGTTTCGTTCTTGTTAACGCGAGGACTTCAGCGGTAAAGTTTCATTTTGGGGCAAGGCTCAATTTCAAAGAGCTGCTAAAGAAAAGAAAAAAAAAACATTCATTACACTGTTATGCGCACCAGAATAAGGTTACCAGCCAAATTACAGTATCATGTTGTATTTATGCAACTGGTATCCTGCTTATTTTTTGCTTAGAAATTTTCAGCATGGAACTCTGGTTAAGCAGCTCTCTGAGATAAGGCCCAGGTTTTAAAAAAACCAATAATGTTTGCTAATCTGAATCTGTTTCCTTTCATACTGGAGTTTTATAAAATGTTGCTTGTGGATTTAGAATCTTGTGCTCCAATAACTTGAAACTAAATATACTTCTATTTTTTATTCTAACTCACTAACCACCATGCTCTCTTTCCACATTGCTGCCGCGGAACTCTCTCTTCTTGCTGTGTTTAACACTTCGCTAACGATAACAGAGTATCGTCATAGAAACAGGCATAAACAAGATTCACATCATAGAGACCAGCACAGACAAAAAGGTACGATCAGAAAACCAGTTTGGGTCCCCCCCCTTCCCAGTGTTTCTTCAATGTGAGACGTGTGGCCACTTAAGTAGAATTTTGTGGTAGAGGGGCTGGCTAGAAATCAAAATCTGTTTTTAAATAGATTTTAGCACTGTACTTCAAATTGGAATATTGTGGCCACTTTAGAAGAAACGCATGTTACAGGGGCTGACAAGAAGTCAACAACTTTGTTTCCATATTGTTTTTATTTTGATTTTGGCACTTTACCTTTCAATGGAGTAGTGGCCACTTTAGAAGAAATATTTGTTTCAGGAACTAGAAACAAAATTCTTGTTTTATTTAGACTATAGTTTTATATCTTGAATGGGATGCATGGCTCCTCAAGAAGAAATTATTGTTACTGGGGCTGCTTTCGTCTTTTCTTCAGATTATATGGTTCCAGACGTCAAGGGGTTAAAGGTTACAGACAGCCAGGAGGCGCCTTCTCGAGGAGGGAAACACCAACCAAACCGAGCGTCACGCTCGTCGGCTCACAGCCAGCAAGGGTTCTCAAGTATTGCTCACGACGACAGTGACGAGGAGACGGATATCATCGCCAAGATCCAAGATGATGAGGTTTGAAAACACTTTGAAACTCATACACTTTTATAATTAGTCTTCTGGACTACGTGATTTGAATAACAACTATAGAGGGCACTGTTCATTGAGATCACCACAGTTAGACCTAGACTGGTACCCTGACTTTATCCACAAGGGTAAAGACAGGTATTTGCTTTTCAGAACCAGTGATTTAATTGGATACAATGATGTCATTGGATAAATGTACGTGACGTAAGCTTTCCATATCTGTGTTTTGATTGGTCCGAGTTGACGTTTGGCAGCTGCACTTTCGGTTATGCATGTAGGTGAAAGGTGAAGATTGACGGGGATTGACCTAGGCCACTCTCTGGCATTATTCACGAGCCTCGAAATGTGATGTCAGATGTTCAGGCTACAGCTGATGCTCTTGAATAGTTTCATCCCAAATATTTGAAGGGCAAGATTGCTATGAATTTTTTCTTTGACAGGTTTCCAAAAAGCATTGCCTAGATCTGTGTATTTTATCTGTTTTTGTTTTATTTACTTATTTGGAGAATTGTTGTTTATGAAATTAATGATTTTCTGTTATTGCCTAACACTGCTGCTCAGCGATCCGTTCAACCTAGATTGAATAAACAACAACAACAGAAGGTATAATTGGGGTTCACAGGTTGGCTTTGAGGTTATTTTCCCTGCTGTTGGCCTCTGTAGACCCCGGTACTTATCCCACCTCAGACCAGACCTTGCATGTGGACTGGTCTTTTCCCATTGATTTCAGGTTTTTCTGGTGGCAACAGGCAGTAGCTTTTTGTGAATATTCCTACCTCTATTCCCGTCCCTATTTTCAATTTGTGGTAAAAAAATAAATCAGCGTAGCTTAAAAAGTTGCTGGAGTTCCTGTAGTGTTGGGTGATACACTGCATTCATTCTTCTCCAAACATCTACATCCGCCAAAGATTACTAGTTCTAAAAGATATTTTTGGCTTTAGCAGTCTCTTGAAAGTGTCTTTTTCTTGGTCAAGTCATTTCTTGCTACTTCTGTTTTAATAATGGTATTTTGCCCAATGCACTATTGAAAAACTTCCTATGATTGTGAATGCAGAGCAAAATCCGAAAGTCCATTTCATAGAGCTGCTTAAACAGCAAATATTTCTTTGTTCAGCAAAAAAAAGCAAAATACCAGTCACAGATGAATCATGTGGAATAGTATTTTTGCCGGTTCCCTCCTTCTGGTAATCAAAAATTGGTTGACGTTTACATTCAACTTATATTTGTGTTTGTGAATATTTTGTAGGAGCTCGCTCGAAGGTTGCAGAGAGAAGAAGTTCAAAGGTCAAGAGCTCCACCTCAGCTCTCAGATAAACAACGGCAGCAACTTATTCATGACCAGGTCAGTCAACTAAGCTTGGGCGATATCACGATATTATTGATTATCGCGATATCAATTTGGAAACGATTTCGATATCGGATGGATTTGGTTTTAATCGAAATATCGATAGTATCGTGATATATTGCGATATATCGCGATAATCGCGATATATCGCATTATCGATTTAATGTCACGATGTATTTGCTAGCTGATACATGTTGCACCCCATAGGTTTGGAGTAAATCCAGAAGAATAGGTCATTAGAACACCTCTCTTAAGCTATGACTGCCTCTTCTACAACTTTCACTTGGAGTTTGAAGACTGATGATGTCAAATTTAATTAATCGCGATTATATCGAATATAGCGATATATTGTCGGCGATATATCGTGTATAAAATAAATCGATATCGCCCAAGCTTACAGTCAACATCGAAAAATTATCCCAAACAAACAAAGATTCAAGCGTGTCATGGGCCATTATTGGCAACTAGTGTCGAATTCGCATTTGTTGATTGCTTAGTCGAGCCGTGACTCCCGTTGTATAACTACTCGATTAATCTTGCAGACAAGTCTACTACAAAGATAGTCGCAACTTCCTGCTTGGTGAACCTATCGTGCCATTCACGACTATTTTCAAAAACATGATTTACTTACGAAACACAATCAGACATCAGTGGCACAATTCTTCAATCCCTTCAGCACAATGCATCTTGGGAATTAAAAGGAGTGGCGACTAGAGTGTGGACGTCGCAACTATTTAAGAGGCGACTAGTTGAGTAGTAAATTTCAGTAGTCGTGTCGCCCAGGCTTAATTGATGGTGGCTGACAGCTATGGTTGTGTGATGCTAAAAGAGAAAAGGCTGTCGATCTAGTTTCCTCAAAAAGAAAACTGTTATTCCCAGTGTCCAAGATGTTAAAGCCAGTAGACACTATTGGTAAATGACAAAGACCAGTCTTCTCACTCAGTGTATTTAAACATATGCATAAAATAACAAATCTGTGACAATTTGAGCGCGATCGGTCGTCACAGTTGCGAGATAACTATGGAAATAAAATACACCCTTGTCCACGAAGTTGTGTGCTTTCAGATGCTTGATTTCGAGACCTCAATTTCTAAACTTGAGGTATCGAAATCAAATTCGTGGAAAATTACTTTTTTCTCCAAAACTATGTCACTTCAGAGGGAGCTGTTTCTCACAATGTTTTATCCATCAACCTCTCCTCATTACTCTTTACCAAGTAAGGTTTATGCCAATAATTATTTTGAGTAATTACCAATAGTGTCCACTGCCTTTAAACAAATGTTCTCTTTTCTTTGTATGTTTTTGTTCCGATGATAGAAAATTGCGATCAAGATGCAACATGAGGAGGTCATGTTTTCAAAGAAGAAAAATTACGACAATTACATGGGGAAGGTTCGAGATGAAATCGCTGACCCAGAGGTAAGATTTTCTGCTTAGTTTGTTGTGCAGGCATGGAATAGTCTTGCGTGTCGTGACCGAGCCGTCTACGTCACTGGACCCAATTTCTGGTGTTGTCAGCAGCAGAGTGTGTGTTTGTATCCCGGTGTGGCGGTTTCAGTCTTCCGCCGTGTTCAGTTTTCCGGCTGACGTAGTCGGACATATCATCACGTTGTTCCAACGGTTTTAGCTTTCCGTCGTGTTCAGTTTTCCGGGTGACCTGTCAGATACCGCCGCGAGTACATTGCGTTCTCTCAGCAGTGACCCCAAATTGTTTATATTACGATTCTTTTCTGTGTAGTCACTAATCTCTTGCCACACTCTTTACATGTATTCATGGGTACAACTTTAGGCAGGTCACACTCTACTTGCATATAAAACAACTCATACGATCCACGCGTTTGCCGCTTGTTGTACTCGACTCGTGGACGCCGCCATGACAGCTACTGGAGGGTAACGAACGACTCAATACTAAAAATGGACTACTTTCGCTGTGCGCAGGCATCGCATGACATAATGCTACCGTATTTGGTCATTTGGAAAACTGAACACAGCGGAAAGTTGAAACCGCCACACCGTTCATTGAGCAAGGCACTTTACCATAGTTGCTTCATTTAAAGTTGGGAAGGTTGTGCATTCTGCTCTACAGCCAGGCTCCTAGTGGATGATACCCATGCCTACTTCTTTATGGCCTGTGAAGGGGGTAACTTGTTTTAGCCCCAGGAGTAGGTGGCAATGGTGACAGATGATTTGGGTCTACATCCCAAACCAGTTCAGTGTAGCCCTCGGGTTGAAGTGGCCGTCCATGGCCTTGTGATGTTACACGATATCTCATAAAACAAATTATTTTAAATCTCTGGCAATTGCGAATGGCCAATACAATGTGTTTACTATTGTAATACGCATAAATTTTTGTAGTACACATTAAAGGGCAGTGGACACTATTGGTAATTACTCAAAATAATTATTAGCGTAAAACCTTTCGTGGTGACAAGTAATGGGGAGAGGTTGATGGTATAAAACATTGTGAGAAATGGCTTCTTCTGAAGTGCCATAGTTTTTGAGAAAGAAGTAATTTTCCACGAATTTGATTTCAAGACCTCAAGTTTAGAACTTGAGGTCTCGAAATCAACTATCTAAATGCACACATCTTCGTGTGACAAGGGGGTTTTTTCTTTCATTATTATCTCCCAAGTTCGATGACCGATTGAGCTCAAATTTTCACAGCTTTGTTATTTTATGCACATGTTGAGATACACCAACTGTGAAGGCTAGTCTTTGACAACTACCAATAGTGTCCACTGCCTTTAAATGTATCTATTGTACTTCCGCATTGTAAAATTTAACCCATTTATCTGTGAGCGAATCATTATTGTGTGGCATCTTCATTGCTGAGTATCTGTTGTGCCCCTTCTCTGTTTTTCAGCCCATGGTCCTCCTCAGTCGTCAGAACCAGGTAGCTGTACCCGTGGATGCCAAGTTCTCTGACAACGTACAGTTAACGGACTACGCAGCAGGAGTAAGTACCGACAGTGATGACCTAGGGCCATTCATCCATAGGGCCTGTAAAGCCACAGGGGCAATGACCTCCATTGCCCTGGTCTTGTCCATGGTGCCCTCTCAAAAGTCTCCCACATATATTATGCCGAGAATGATAGTCGTTGATCGTCGTTGATCGTCGTTGCTTGTTACTGTTGCCAGTCGCAGTGCCTTCTGTAAAATGAAAATGGCCTTGCCCCCTCAAAGATGAAATTCCAGCCATGCTATCATTGTTCAAGCTACGTATGTACCTTCACTTAAAGACCCCTTGCATATTTGCTCACACTGTCAATAAGTGCCCACACTAAGGCCCAAAAGAGCCATTAGTGAGGCCACACTATTGGGCGATAGCTGTTCTGTGTCCATAAAAACCGTGGATGAGACAGGGAGGCCTACCCAGCGCAGCTATAGATGGTCTGCCTACAGGTACACTATTGGGCGATAGCTGTTCGGTGTCCATAAAAACCGTGGATGAGACAGGGAGGCCTACCCAGCGCAGCTATAGATGGTCTGCCTACAGGTACACTATTGGGCGATAGCTGTTCTGTGTGCGTAGAAACCGTGGGCGTGACCACGGCGTCTGTGTAGCGTTTCGCATTGTCTAAGGGGTCTATGGGAATAATTCTTTTTGTCACCTCATATTTCTTCCAAAACATTGGACCCAAGTCTCAACACTTCTGGTGTTACAGGTCTTTTTATTCAGCCGCGCCACACATCTGGAACTCTCTACCACTTAATCTTAGAACTTGTCTTTGTACCACAAAATTCAAATGTCTTCTTAAAACATCTTACATCACTGTGTCTGTTTTCTTACGTTTTGTTTTTGGTTTTACTGCGCCTTGAATACCCAGCAGGGTGTGTGTATGCGCCTGTGAGGGCAGAGATGGTTCTTGTGATTGGTTTAGCCAAACAGCGCATTTATTGCGCACAGGTTGTATACTCCCCAGGGAGCTGAGATGGTTCAAGGAATGATTTAAAGCCCAGTGACCAGGGGTAACGAATGTCGGAGGCGCTTTGAGACACCCCTCGGGCGTGAAAAGCGCTATATAAAAACGGTATATTATTATTATTATTATTTGTACAAGTCTTGATTATTATTATTATTATTATTATTATTATTATTATTATTATTATTATTATTATTATTATTATTATTATTATTATTATTATTATTATTATTATTATTATTATTATTATTATTATTATTATTATTATTATTATTATTATTATTATTATTATTATTATTATTATTATTATTATTATTATTATTATTATTATTATTATTTTTATATAGGAAGGAGCACAACATAGGCGTACCAGTGCCAGCGGGCAACCGGGGAATATTGCAGCGAGTCTCGATCCGACGTTCAGAGGAGACGGGGGGAATGTTGTACTACTTAAGAAGACGTCGCTGACGGAGGAGCCAATAATGAGTAAGTTCAACGGCAGGACGAGAGGGAGGGGGTGTTGGGATCGAAGGGAGGAGGGGGATGTATTGGACGGCCATTTTAAGGTGAGAGCTACACTTAACCGATAAGGGCTACAAACCCAAATCAACTGTCACCAGGGACAACTTGCCATCTGTTCCTAGGACTGAAACAGGGTTACCCCAACACAGTCCGTAAGGATAAAGGCATGGTATCACCCACTAGGAGCCTGCAGCCGATTTCACGAACATTTACGCAACTGCGTAAGTCCACTTGCTCAAGGTTTATTGACCATAAACGTTGCGCAAGTGGACTTACGCAGATGCGTACAGTTAAGGAAATCAGCTGCTGGCTGGTAGAGAAGGCACCAAACTTTTTAGGAAGCAATTTTGGGTAAGCGCCTTGCTGAAGGAACTAAGTGTCATGATCGGTTGCTTTCATTTTCTTTCTTTGTACATTACAGATGCTGATGGTAGCTTCGCTCCGGTCCAAGGAACAAGACGTAAAGATTCCAAAGACAACAGCAAGAAAAGGAGCAGCTTCTTCTCAAAGCTTAAGAAAAAATGATAAGTGACTAGAGAAATTAATATAGCTCCTATAAATACATATATCTCTGCTATCACCCAAGTGACAAGAAAAATATATCTGCTGTTATCCAAAACGGTACACTGGTTTTGTAGGAATGGTTGTGACATAAAAGCTTCCCAAACTTGGCCAGCAAAACTTTGATCCAGCGTAAATGTTAAACACTGTGTACGATGGGTTTATTGAAACTAGAGGCTGGCGGTGAGAATTGCTTCACTGTAAAAAATAAATAAAAAAACACTAATGACCATGTACTTTCCCTTTATAAAGGACATTTTTATTATTCAGTTATATTTTGTAGATAAATTGACAATAATATTCTTATATTCTTTGCAATTTTTTATTAGATATTTGAAGCAATATTTAATGTAAAGATGTACTGACAAATATGTTAGTTTGCATTAGTTTGTCGCAGCATAGACAAGCTCTTCAACGCGGCAGGAATTTATATTTTCAAAATCTGCTCAGCAAAAAATTAGTAGGAAATCAAGGCCTGATTTCACAAAGCAATAAAATCCATCGCAAGACAAGACAAATTGTATTACCATAAGTGATTTGTATTGTGACATCACACTTTACGAAAAGCAACTACGATTGATTTGCAATTACGATCAATCTTAGCTCTTTGTGAAATCGACCCCAGAGTCGGTGCACGTCAAATTGCATTTTGGCTGTTAAGCTGTTTATGCGAAGCTTAAGCTAAGCAAGAATTCTCCATGCTTAGCAATCTTGTAAAAATGAAAGCATAACAGGTTCAACCTTTTTGGGGGTTAAATTTTCTACCACTTTGAACCCCTTTGTACTTGTCTCGTCTCAGTGCATAAACACTGTTCCTTCCTAAGCCCATTTAGCAGTAATTTTTTTTGCATTACTATAAACATTCTCCACTGCATTTTTTTAAACATTTACTGCCTTGGGTATAAGCATACCTAACAAACTCTATTCCATTGGAAAGATTACATAATTCTCTTTAATGTGTTATACATTTTGCTATGTTTCCTGTCTCGTACCACTAGTAACTTTAGTCTGATTTTCCAATTTTTTTGCCCTTAAAAAGTGTATTGCATCCTTGTACTTAATACGATGTTCCTATTTTTTTTTCCAAATGATGCATATTATAGAAAAAGCCGCAAACTTATTCATCTGAGGGGTTCTTGAGGTTTTTTTTGTTATGCAAGTTCGCCCCAAACAAGGCTATAATCACCACTCTTGGTAGGGGGTTTCAAGAAGAAAATTATTTAAAGTGGGGGAGCTGAAGGTAGGAATTGTTGTTCCTCTTTAACAGTCTAGATTGTAGGTTGGAGGGAAACATGCACCACGTAAGGAGTCCCAAAGAGATGCAGTACGTGGAATAAAGTTTGGCATTAAACACACTTGTGTGCTCTGCTGAGGGTCATGTAGTTTGGCAACAATGTTGAATAATCTTGCCGAATTCAAAAACTACTGTAGTAGTTATCATTTTATTTTTAATTAAGTTTTAATGGCTCGTTACTTTTCAGTTTTTGAGAGGTGGTAATTTTTTCTTGATAGACATATATTTTATTGAAGAAAGTTTATTTGTTTTCTGGGATGTTTTTGTTTTTTTGTTTTTTTTTGTAAAATTATTATTCAAAAATCTGTAATTTTATAAAGACTATTGAGTGAACTTTAGTAACAAACTGGTAACGGCCCCAAATTATAAAAATGTCATATATTTTTTGTCATATGGTTTGTGAGCCTGTCCTCTGAAACGGCGTTACTTAATTGTAAATAATAGGTTAAAAATATGTCCTGTGGTTTTAAAATAGTGTATTCCTTTTTTAAATACCTATACCGAAGCGCTTCCATTCGAAACTACAAGTAATTGATATGGTTTACCACACACGGTTAGACAAAGAAGCGTCTTGAAACAGTCAAGAAAGACTCAAGAGGGGAACATGTAAACTATTCACACAGGATAATCCATCTTCTCTTGAACGCTTGTAGATAATTACTGTTATTTTTTTTAGTCTAAGTGCAGTTTTGATGAACCACATTTTGTTTATAGGCTTTGCTTTGTGTTTGGTTTTAGGGTTTGTAATTTGTTTAATAGAGTCAGGGGGAAAACCAAATAGTTTGTACTGTAATACAGTCCTTTGATAGAGTTCTGGGTTTAATACCCCCCCCCCCCCTTCGATTTCACTAACACTTACAGGGGCTGTGTCATCATTATCAAAGCATGCCTGTGGTTGTGCATGGAATCATGAGCTCTCACAGAATGACTGCACATGCTCCCCCTATATCAAGTGTATGGAGAGCTCTGTGTTGTAACTGGTTGAGGGTTCAAAATTCCATGCACAGGGGTGGATTTCACAAAGAGTTAGGACTAGTCTTATCTCGAGTTCGGACCAGTTACTCGTCCTAACTTAGGACTATCCATGCAGTTTGTAGTATCTCCTCGGACATGTCCTAAGTAAGGACTAGTGTCCTAAGTTAGGACTAGTCCTAACTCTTTGTGAAATCGATCCAAGGGCTGCTTTGATCATGCTGACAGACACAGCACCTTTAAGATTGATATTTTGGTTGAATCGATGTATATTGTTGTGACATACAGTAACATGTTTGCCTAACAATTAAGGTAAAAACCTATTTTACAATTCATTTTTATCTCTTTGAAATTAAGCCCTGTTTTCATACCCCCCCCCCCTCCCCTCCCAACAATTGAGGGTTCAAATCATTGTTAGTATGATCCCATCATGTACCTTGTTAACAAAACAAATGGCTGCCCTTTCTGGTTTAATTACCAAAGCTGGTGTACATTTCTTGGTGCATGTCTTTATTATTGTGCCATTTGAATCTAAGTACATGTTTATGAAAATATTTGTACAATGTTAAAAACATTTTAATAGTTTGCTTCACCTACATTTTACTAACTTGTTGTATTCTTACACGTATTGAACTGCGAGACTGAAGAGTAATAAATTAAATATTTTCTATTAATATGCTTTCTCTTTGTTTGTTGTTTGTTGAAGGAACAAATTATAATTCCCACACAAGAGTCCCACCTTAGTCCCAAAGTTTAAAGGGGCACACTCTTCTGACAGTAAGAATGTAGCCATGTACAAAGCAGTATGCAATTTTCCAGAATTTGTTCCTTTAAGCATGGAGGTAGAATTAGATGGGCGAAGTATACCTTTGGTTTTTGGAACCGTTTGATTATTTTATTCTGTTTATACATTTTTGAATAATTACCCATTTTACGAATAAGCTATGATTTATGTTTTATAAAATAATTAAAAACTCTTAAAAGTGTTGTTTCCGTCATCGGATCCCGTCAAGAATTACTAAAAATTAACTTGGTGATATGCAATAGCGCCCTCTTGTGACTAGTTTTCTTGGTTTTTTTCATGGGCTTGCGTTTAAAGGAACACGTTGCCTTGAATCGGTCGAGTTGGTCTTTGAAAAGCGTTTGAAATCGTTTGTTATGAAATGCATATGGGTAGAAAGATGTTGTAAAAGTAGAATACAATGATCCACACAAACATGCCTCGAAATTGCGTGGTTTTCCTTTTACCTCGTCGACTAACACGCCGGCCATTTATGGGGGTCAAAATTTTGACTCCCATAAATGGCCGACCATGTTAGTTCGCACAGTAGAAGGAAAACCAAGCAATTTTGAGGCAAACTTGTGTGGATCATTGTATTCTACTTTTAAAACATCTTTCCAACCATATGCATTGTATAAAAAACGGTTACAAACGCTTTTGTTTTGACCAACTCGTCCGATCCAAGGCAACGTGTTCCTTTAATTCTTGCATGCGGTTCTTACTACGTATTTTTCTATTGTCGAATTATATTTTTTATTTTAAAGAAAGGCGCTATCCGTGACAATAATATAAAAGGTTTGATGATTGTTGGTATTTGTTTGTTTGTTTGTAGGGGGTTCAAAGTTGCAAAAATGCCACAACCTGCCACCCCCCCCCCCCCCCCCAAAAAAAAAAAAAAAAAATCGATGTAATCAAAACGAGACTGAAAGAGAACATGTCGTCCACGGTCATATATTATAAATTAAACTATGTTGCCGTCAATACACGAAGCGCACGGTGCTTGCTCCTCCGGGAGTTAGGGCCTATTGCTGTCATGCCCGCTGTAGTGTTCATGAGCAGTCATGCAGAGCTCTTCCTCTCGGTCCAAAACCCATTAAAAGAGGGAGGGAAAAAAGGGAATAATTTACATACAATAATTAAAATAACTCAACAAGGGATGCTGGTATTAAACTGTTGTGTTCGACGAGGGATTTAAATGGGAAATGCACGGTACAGTTGTTAAATTTTGTGTTAATTAAATTTATTAATTAAAGAGGGGAGAACTTCCATAATAAAAACAAATTGATAACTTTCAAAGGACAATTAATTTTGTTGAATAGACTTTTGAAAAACGGTTTGAACTTTTGCCTGCTTTAATGTTTTTACCAGGATAGTTTTTGTGTTATTCCTAATAGTATGTATTTTTGTATGTTCATCTGTCGGAAAATGTTTTTGTTTAAACTTCTGTACCCACAAAATAGTAAATAAATAAACAACTCTTGATGGAAAGCGTAAATAATAATATTGATAAATCTATTACAATCTTAGTACTATGTAACACCATAGAGCAAGTCCTTGCTCTATGGTAATACCCTATTAATAACATTATGGGGTTTTTTTCAAAACTTTAATTCTGTTTCCGGGAATAACACTTTTGTCCCTTTCAAAGAAATAAAAAAAGCGCTTGTCTCCCCGATTAGACAATCGTTTTAAACCCTGGTTTTGTAAAAAGCCAGTCTTTTAATATGCGCCTTGGTAACTGAAAAAAAGTCAAACCCGGCCACTGTTTTGATTGACAACTTCAAGAAACTCAACACAATACAAAAAGTTCCAGCACTTGAACAATTAACTCGTAACATATCCTGCTGAAGCGATATTTTGCTTTTAATAGTCGATATAGTGAAGTGAGACCATTGAGCTATAAAGACATCGTTGCCCTGACAAACGCAATGATTGTATAACCCATTTAAAGCATTATGACAAATTGAATAACATTATTCAATCAATTATCAACCTGACAATACCTGCCTACAAAACATTTCGTAAACAACAGCTATAAACAAACGCGCCTTATTATGCTCTTTAACGCGCCCTCCACAGCCATCCACGCATAATATCATTGGGCTTGTTTGGGCGCCCAGTTGCTAGCAAGCGCATTTTTCGTAATAAATCTGGAGATGCTGTTTGTGAACTTTTCGTCTGCCAAAATTGGAGAAATAAACCCTGTTTCCTTTGGAACTTACGCTGGTGCTGGGGCGGGGAAGTAAAGGAGGAAATTTCAGGAATCATGTCGACCAAAGTCATCTATTTCTTGGTCGGTGACAGGCCTGAGCAAGCGGAATTTCGGTCGGATTTTCCTGCGGACGATGTAAAGGGTAAGCAGACAACAGGTTTTTCACAATTTGTGTGTTTTGGTTGGTGAGCGGTCGGCCGTGTACGTTGGCGTATCCACGGCATGGGTTCACGGACGACCGTGCGTGGATTATGGTGTACACAACTCTATGTAACTATACGGCGTCTTACTTGTGGTTCAACATGCAAATACCTTGTTTGGTGTAAAATGTTGGCGTATTTTGTTTCCCAAGGAAGAAAGGAGAGAAAATATCTTGTTTTATTTTTATATATTAAAGATTAAATTTGGCAGTTCGGCTAGATTGTTCTTTTGGAAAGGTTTGACACAACATTGTGTACGACCACGACGACGACCAAATGACAGGCCTGAATGCTTAAAAAAGTATGAGGTAGGGGGCCTAGCTGTGATAGTGTTTGCCACAGTATTTTCTTCAAAGGCAATGAGTTGTGTCGGGTCTGATATTCATTGCTATTAAATTAAAAAGTTCATTTGATCTTTTCGACCAACTAAGGTTAAAAATAAAAGCTCTTATTTTTAGGCTGTCAATTTACAACAAAACTTTTCACTGGTTCATATTTCATGTAAATATTTCATTTTTACGTACGTAGTTAAAACTTTGCTTTTCAACACTGAACTAGTCAGCTGGACCACTTGGCGTGTATTGCGACTGGTCCTCAGAAAACTGGCATTTGACCAGCAGGGGACCACTGTTTAAAAAGGGAGAATGCCGATTGATAATAAAGAATCACAAGAATTTGTTCGCACAGAAAGTGTGACACCATCAACAAATGCTGGCAATCTCTGTTCTTCCAAACAATTTCCTGTCACCAAACATCATCTGAAATGGTTAAAAAGATAAAAATATCACCAGGGCACTGCTTATCCGAATATTCTCAGCTAACAATCTGCCTACAGGGTACCATAAATACAGTATTCTTTGATAGAAGCAGAGCCATAAAACTGGCCAGATGGTTTTGTGGTTTTTACCCCTCTGTGACATAGTGACAGCAAAATGGCAGGTCATATCATGTCAATCTAACACTCCATCCCCACAATGCCCAACTCTAGGATCAGAGACTGATAAGAATAGACCAGTTTTTTTTATACGTGTCAAACCTAGCTGATTAATTGAACAGATTAAACGCAATAATTAACACAAATACCCATCTCGGGCAATAGAAAGTATATCTTCCATGTATCGAAAAGGAAAGGAAAAAACACCTTGAATGAAGACCATGTTATTTCTGTTTAAAAACACAAACTGGTTGGGGCTCAAATTTATTTTCTTTAGTTTTTTTTTATACTAAAACCCGAACCATCTAATGTATAGATCTAGATGAGATCCTTCCGAGTGTTCCAAAATACTCTACTTTTATATGAAAAATCAACATGATCAATTACAAATGTCTAGTCATTGGTAGGCCGAGATTTGTCCAACGAACGCAGGCATCACGTTTCAAATTACACAACTACTATTTGGGACTGACGTCGTCGAACATTGCCAGTTGCCAGTCATCTTGTTGTCTGTTGTCCGGGACTTACTTAAAATCAGTAGTCATTTTTGTTTCTCACATTTTCACTTTTGAGACGTTTAGTCCGTTTTGGATATTTGTTTGTTTGTTTGTTTGTTTAGATGATCTTCCCATCAAGGGAACTCGGCAAACTCCCACAAGGGGATATAAACACCAAGCTGGCAACAACCAATCTCTCTCACAAACATTGGTTTAACGTCTATGATTATGAATTACACAAATCAAGAAATTGTGATTCAGTAACTAGACGACAATAATTATTCTTGTCATTGTGAAATCAGCAGTTAGCTGGGGGATTCAAACCCACAACCTTGTGATTGCAAGTCCTACAGTCTAACCACTTGACCACAGTGACTAGATATTGTAGATCTTGAGATTATTTTGTGTGTGGACTGTCTGACAGTGACAGTACAGTTACATTTAGTAAATATTTCACTTCCATACATAATGTACATTAGCTGGCAGGCTTGTACTATAGTACATCTACCTAGTTGGTTGATCCCAATCTTTCCGCATGTCTGACGATTCTTAGTGCATACAAATCTAATGACCTCTTTTTTAAAAACTGAAGTCACCCAAGGAATGCAGCCACATTCTATTTTAAAATCAATTGTTGGTGGTGTTTCCATCTAATAATTGTACTTGGATTTATGCCAGAATGTGTGCTTGAGCATCCATCACATTCCTACAGTCAGTAAATGTTGAATGCATGTGTTGCTTCAATTTAGATTCGGAAGTTTTTATTTTGATGTCATTTCATTTTTGTGTTTGGAATCATCACATACAAAGTCACATACAAAGTGTCTAGATATAATGGCTAATATTGATTGACTTTTCTTAACTTTTTATTGTCAATTTAAATGAACCAACCAAAAATTTTGCTTTGTTTTGGAAATTCAGATATTTGATATGTTATTACATACTGTATTGGAATTTTTAAGCTCAGGACATGACCTTCAGTGCGACCTATTTGTTGAGTGGAATTAGGTCAAATGTTGCAGCCCGTTTGCGGCCACTGGACTTAATACTGTGGACATATTTGTGTTAGGGCTGCTGTGGACTCTGAAGGTTTTCAAATCGATACCTTGAGATTTGCACCTGAACTGCTCAGTTTGTTTTCTTTCGGTTATTACAGATTGTGTTTAAGGAGTGTACATAATGTAGGTCTCAAAATCCAAGAAGTAGGACAACTATTGTTGCTGTTTTGCAAGTCTGAGCCATTTTTGTGTTTTTCCCTTAAGTTTTTGATTTGCTTAAGTTTGAGGGAAAAGAAGCTTTCATATTTCCTGGTTAAACTATTTCCCAACACCACTCTGTTTATAATAACAACAGTGGAAATAGTACAGCACAGTTACTCTAATTGGAAATGTAAAACACGATACACTTTTCAATTTACAACAGTAATTTTTACAACAGATACAACAGACACAACGTCACTGGATTGTACAGCACCAACATTTATTATCCAATCCATCCCGCCACATCACAGCAACTATGTAAAGCCAACATTCAGTATGAAGATCTGAGAAATCCACAATTTTCATCTTCGCCGTGTGTGAGAAACTGATCCCTGTCCTCTCTAAACTTGGGTCTTGTTTCAAGGCTACATATATTGAATACAGGGCAGGTACATCTAGGAGGCAATGGAGGCACTGCCTCTATGCCACTGACACTGCCTTGATGCCCTTTGAAATGTTCCACCTGAAAGTTTCATTTCCTTACGTGTAGTTGTAGAGTAAACAAATTTCTGTCTTACTCCTATCACAAGAATGAAGTATAGTCAAGCCGTGCATTAAGCAAACAAAATTGTAATTCCTGACAATCTGAAAACGAACAGCTTTTTAATTCCCCAAAGTGTGATCACCTATTGAAATGGTTTCACAGGTTAGCTGAATGATAGTGTACATTGAAAATTAGAAGATTTAATTAATGAACTTAAATCCAAAAACTAGTAAAAGTAAATCACCCCATTGGAAATTTGTTCACAAGTGATGGATTGTGTACTGTACCCCTTCAGGCCAAAAAAGGTGAATGACATTGCGAAGGAAGCTCTTTTTCATTAAATTATTTTGATCGTTGAACGTCACCCCTCTGAACATGATTGCGATCGATCCATCGTTTTCTGACACCTTCAACAATCTCGTCAAGTGAGTGAGCAGCTGGTGCTGAGTTTACCTTCTCCAAACATTTACTCAGTTTTTTTGTCAAGCACTTTTTAAACCACAACAAAACAACACAATGTTTACTGCATCACGTTTCAGAGCTGCCTGTCTGTTTTAAATGCAAAGCTAGCAAGCTTGATAAATGTCGAGTTGACATATTGAATTGAATTGTTGATTAATCGTTACTAATCGTTACTGTGTGTCCGAATCACTTGAAAAAAGCCATTTGCAAAGTAACCACCACCCCCTAGAAAAAAAAAAAACGCTCCGATAAACAAACTTGAAATAAAAAAAAAAAATCACAAAATCAATTGACAAATTCCAAGGTGTCAAAGAAATTGAGTTATGAATTCATATTTCTCAAATTCCTCAAAGGGAAGGTACACTTTTGGTTGTCAATCTTAAAATTAATGGCAGTTCAAACTATTGGTTACAGTCACCTGTAAAAGCATTTTTAGAAACATTTTACTGTTGAAGTAGTGTGGGTATGTCCCCGAATCTGCTTCTCGTGTTATGTATTCATATTATCAAAAACGTGACCACCTTTTGATGTTTAACTTTCATATTGTTAGTACCACTGTATAAAATAGGATTAAAACAATCCAACAGTTTCCTAAACAGGATATACCGTCCCGCCCTTTAAAGTCAATGCCCTAAGAACTGTCTGGCATTGCTCGTCACACATACTCTAAAAAGTTTTATAAAGACTGAGCATTACATGACTACTTGAAGTGGAAAATAATTTGTTGTGATGTTAATTATTTGGGATTTTCCACACTTTATTATGCAAAAATTCCATGTCAAAATGCAGGCTGAAGTGGTTTGTGGATTTGGGTTGTCTGCCCGAGACATCTTGCTACAATTTTTTTTATGAGGAGAGCTTCTTTTTTTAGGGAGGGATCAAATGCACAATAGATGAGGATTTTAAACGCAATGTCTTTGTTCTGTGGCCATCTCCTTCTGTAGGGGAGAAGTGCCATGTCTAGATATATTATTGATTAACGAGAGGTGTTTCTCCCCAGTACATTAAGGCAGCCAAGCGAAAGTAATTACATGTACCCTGTGTATTTAGTAACACGTTTTGCCGACACCTCCCTCAGATGGCAGTTGCGTAATTTTCAAGACGGGGTTCGTATTGAAAGACATGGTACACTTACTCTTTACTTGTTAGAAATTTCCAACACCATAGATTGACTATACTACGGTACATGTATGCCTGAAATAGGGCAAAGGATCTCTCAGCATTTTCTTCCCCCACACCCCAGAAAAAAATAAAAATGAAATAAGCCTAAAATAAATAAAATCATTTTAATATAAAAACCTTACTTAAAGTATTATGTAATTTTACACTGTTCTTACACAATTTATGTTATTTGGCTTTTAAGTATGTGTGTAAACCACTGTGTACTCCGTGAATCAAAATACACAAGGCATATCATTAGGTTACTCAACTGGGATTCGAACCTATGACCTTTGTCATTCTAGAGCCAATGTCTAGTAATCACGTACCAGCTCGACCACCAAAATTGCCTGGTAGCTACATGTTTACGTAGAGGTAGTTTGAACTAGATATTTTAGCTGTGGGTCTCTCAACTCAACGATTCAGCACAATTTACACGTATTTTGTACAATAGTAAAAGTCAATTGTGCATTTGGATCAGAACTTTATAGAGGCTTCTTTTTATAAACATTGCTAATCTTTTATGCCAACAGTCGATAACAGAAGGCTAGTTACTGTCAACAAACATAGCTGTCCAATACTCAGTGGTCGTTATACAAACACTCATGTTCACTTTATATGAACAGTCAAAGAAAACAGTCATTGAAGCTCTAGTAGAATGCAAATATGAACTGCAGCGTTTCTGTTGGGTCATTATACGTGGAGTTGATAATAACTGCAGTTGTTATGCTCTGAAAGGTTGACTTTCGAGAGTTGACATTTGTGATGTTCACTATGATTAATTAAACATTTAAAATACAGAATTGAAATTTAAACCTAGTTGGTTTTTGGAACCGTTTAATTGTTTTAATCCAATAAAAACATAGTTGTATACATGTAGAGCCTACAATAAAACTAACCTATACAGATTTCATTTCAAAAGATGGTCCCTTTTTGAAATATCGCTGAAAATCTTGAGCGAATTTGTCCACGCACACATGTATGTAAAAGAATAATCCCTTATATTGGAATTACACAATGGAAACACTTCTCTGATTCAATTGTGAAGCATAAAAACATATCTTTTTACATAAAATCACATTCCTTCAAAGTGAAATGTTTCTCAAACAAGATGCTTGATACCATCGGAAACTACTGTATGCTTCTAACCAAAAGCTTTTATTGCTACTAGTTTTAAGAGAAATAACCAAGCAGACACCTTTCCTTTAAACAAGACTTTTCTTGATATTTATTCAAGGCTACTATACATGTATCTCGATCATTCCCGAGTGCAACAGAATGCCTTGATCATTGCATTTCATTACTCCAGTCAGGGAGCAGCTGTCAGTCTTTATTGGTTGCACAGTTTGAGTTTCCCGGCCCGACCTACCGGGAGATCACAAAGTAGGAAATGCTTGTCTTGGAAGCAAATACCATGTTCCCGATCGTGTTACAAGGTTGAACCGAACGGGCGCCATGCATATAGAGATGTGGTCAGTTCATTTTATTTAGTTTTTTTACTTGAAAATGTTGACTGTTTGTTGTTTGTATTCGTACAGGGAAAATTTTGTGAAGTTTTTATAATATGAAGACATAGGCCTTTCATTTCGTTTTAAAGGGAAGTGATTCTTTGTACACAAATATTTTTTTTGTATGAAAAGTTTTTATAAATTTTAAGAAAAAGCAGATTACTTAAAAATCAACATTGTATTCAGACATTATCAACCCATTTCTTTTTAAAGCTCTTTGATTATTTTAAAATAAGTTCTCAGACATGTTTTCCAAAGATTATGACTTCTGCGTAGCAGGGATGCGGATTTCCACTTGTATGAACGAATTTAATTAACCATCTACGTGACTTGTCGACTTGTTGTACGAAGGTATTTGATCAACAGCTGCTCAAACTGTGTTGTCTACTGCAAGCATGATATCCTGTATCATTGTAAAGTATAGGATAGTTCACTAGTTATTCTGAAAATGTGTTCACGCTAAGAGAATATTTATATGTAGCCTATAAGTAATATAAAAGTTACTCAAAGGCTGACATTTTGATACAAAACTAACTTTCAGTCTATTGAAAGATTCAATAAGAAAAAACATGTTCCTACACTTTTTCAGCAGTACTGGGAAAATTGGGAACATTTTGTGTGTAACACCATGAAGTCTTCGACGAGTTTTGGTGCTCCTGAAAAAAAATGCAGTTGTAGAACTTTACACTTTTATCAGTATGCCCTGATAGTCTTCAAGAAACCTGTGTTCTGAAGACGGGCGAGCAAGCCAATTAGACTGAGTTGTTACAGAACCACCACAACTTGTAGGGAGATTTAATATAGGCATGTAATATAGGCATAAATATGCAAACCTTACCGTATTCCACTATGCAAATTTTCGAATTATACTTTATTTTTGTGATAATTATAGGTTTGAGTTATAAAACAGGTTGACAAAATCAGTCAGCCATACCACTTAGTTTCCTGTGTATGTTAATTCAACTGCTCATGGTTGAGCTGTAGATTATTATAACCTTCAGGAATTAATCATGCCACAGTTGGCAGTTGGTCATCTGCATTATAAATGATACCCAAACCTTTATGAGCAATTTAGATATAATTAATAGCCAAGTCAAACATGTTTAGTGAAACCTACATGTAGGGCCAAGATCAAGCACCACCCCCCCCCAAAAAAAAAAAACCATCAACAAAAACAACAAAACACAAAACCACACCCAAAACACCCCAAATCAAGATGTATCCAAGCACAAATTAATCTTGTTTATCATAAAAGAGTTACCAGCAAAAACACCATTTTATTGTACATGTATATCGTACATGTAGGTTTACTGTTTAAAACTAGTTCCCTTCTGTTATTTTCGCCTAAAAAAATAGTTGGTAGTTTCTGCAGCTTAAACATTTCAACCTCTTAGCCTGAAATTTAAACCATGATCTCCATTGTGCTGCCTTTGATTTTGATTCTAAATTTTGTCCCAAAGTTTGCTCTGATTTTCTTGCAAAGTTCCACATTCTTGTACCAAGTTCATGGCCTGCTATATTTATTTAGAAGAGCTATCCACATGTGGTAATATATCCTGCATGTATGAGTAGACTACAGTTATAGTCAAAACATCTGGTTCATTCTGATCTCAGACAAAACAATGTTTTAGTCTGTCAACCTACCCGTAGTTCCTGTACTTCTAGAGCTATTTAAACACAAGGATTTGTTTTTAATTGCCCAAGAAGAGAAGAGCTGTCGTTGAAAAAGGAGGAAAAGTTAGAAGGGTAATTGTTGCAATCCTTTGAATGTGCTTGAATGATAGGACGATGAATGAACAAAGGACATCTTCAAGTTTATGAATGACATACTGAGTTATTGTGGTTCCTTGGAGACAGGGAAGAAAATGAAGAAGGGACTTCTGCAAATCTTTGATGTAGACTTGGTTGTTGGTCCTTTTGTTGTATTACAGAAACATGGGGTGAGGAGCATGAAAGGACTGCTGCAAGTCAATGAAGTAAATACCACACTCAGTTCTTGGGTTACAGAAAATGTTGTTTGACCTTGATTGGGGTCAACAGTCAGGACAAAGGTCAAGACATTGGGGTTCAAGTAGTCAGTTCAAACGCTGTTGATGTGGAGTGTTGTGGTCATGTTTCAGACTCAAGTTTTGGTGATTGTCTGACTGTAGGTTCCAGTTCCTTGTCATGGCACTTGCGTCCTTGAGCAAGACACTTGACTATAATTACTTTGTCCTTTTGATGAGAGGGTATACTTGGTCCCCACTCCCAATGTATTGTGTAATGCATCTTAAAGAACCCAGTACACTTATGTTGAGAGTATAGTGGTTTCAAGCATGGCACAGAATGCACCGAATCACCCTCACAAGTTGCTGTATAATGGCTCTCAACATTCAAACAATTGTTGACAATGTACTCGATTTAGATGTCTGTTTGATTTTCAGTAAATAGAGTATTATCTCATACAAAAATCTTGGCACGATTACAATTTACTGATCTAAAGATAGTTGGCAGGGTCTTAGGAACAAGTAAATATTTATCCGACTGCGGGAACAGCTTATAAAAAGGTAGCTGCGCATATGGATTGTTAACTGCTCGGAAACTACAACAAGGGCTAAGTGCACACTATTGTTTGGCTAAGGTCTAAAGACATGTACTGGCCTAGAAGTAGAGCCTTACGCTTGTTCACACATAGATAAATCTAGAGAATAGAATTAGCTGTTGCAAACTGCTTACCAACCAAAAGGAAGTACTTTGTTGCCCATGATATCAGCCTTGCTGCCCTTTCAAAACTTCTCATGGATTTTATAATTTTCCAATGGAAGTGCCCTTTTGCAAAACGAAAAGGACCTTGCCCTCTCCTCAAAGGTGAAATTCCAGGCCTGTGGTTGAAATTATCTTTTTCCCCACTTTTTTCATTTGCAATTTATATAAAGGCTTTCAGACATGATAATCAACCTTAAATTCCCTAAGGTTGCCTGTTACATTTCTTTCCATTTCACTTTCTTGACAATTCCTCAAAGTGTTTCTATTATCGACCTCAGAATTGTCTTCTATTTCCTCTTGAACGGTCTAGTTTAACTTGTCCGATGGTCATTAAAAAACAATGATTTCTTCAGTTTTCAGTTCCCAAGTAGCATTCTCAAGAGAATTTGAAATTTTCTGACGCCTACTAAAGATTAATTAACTTACATGTAACGTTACACCAAGTCAAAAGCTCAGCTTCTAAAAAAAAAACCAAGATTTTTTTTAGCCACTTAAACACTGATTCATGTAAAACAACCGTAGAAATGTTTAGAAACAATCAATTTCAAGGCAACAGTGCCGTCACGAGGGAGCCCTCACAATTCCGCCTGGATTGTTTTACCAGTTTCTCCCCACAGGCTGTGAAGCCAAACGGCCCGCTGCAAAACAAAATTATTATAAGAAAAGGGTAGAAAGAAAAACGTTGTCAACACCCAACGCCAGTGGTGGATATTACTTAGAAGCATTACAAACATGTAAAGTGGAGCTCTTGAGTAGCAGTTGTCACCTTCACGTCAGACAGTCCGACACCAAATTATTCAAGAGAGGTACTCTCCATCAACGCTCGGAATTCGACGTTGTGTCGTCCGTTTCTTTCAGCGAATCATCCTCGGTTCTGTCTTTGACATTCTGGACCTGTAACCCAAGCTTGAAGTTGCCCCGAACGATGATGAATTAATTGCCGCGGCGATGGCTTGGGTTTATTAAAGGTTGGCCGCAGTGTCGTATCGCTGGACTGAGTAAAGCGATCTCGGGGTCAGGGGAGGGTTTTCGTCGTAATGAGGGGTAGACCGCTGCAGCTGATTGGCATAGATCTTGTTGTAAGCTACAGGTGGACGGCTTGGTTTCTGTTTGAAATATCGGCTTTGACATGGAGTAGGTCACATCATGGTAACTATTGACTTTTGGGACAGAGAGAAACTTGAATCGATTTAAATCGCTTCAGGAAGAGGAAATAAAGACATTGATCAGTGTTTAGATCAAGTAAGATTTTCTTTTGATCTGCTCTTGAATTTTAAATATTTGGGTGTTTGGTTTAAGCCCTATCCAAGATTTCTGTGGATCTCAACTCGGGCCTGATGCTTCATAATGAAAGGGCAATGGCACAATGCATTTTCTTGTTATCCAGCAACTCTATGAGAAAATCGGAACATTGCAAGATGCACCAAGGCAATAGCAAGTGGCAATGGAGTCAGTTGCCTCTGTTGCCTCTGTGAAGTTGGCCTGAAACTGGAACATTTGAAGGTGCACCAAGGCAATGAGCTTGGGCAATGAAGGCAGCCTCTGTGATATACCAGGCCTGTTAAAGACACTGGACACTATTGGTATATTGTCAAAGACCAGTCTTCTCACTTGGTGTATCTCAATGTATGCATAAAATAACAAAACTATAAAATTTGAGCTCAATTAGTCATCGAAGTTGCGAGATAACTATGAAAGAATAAAACACCCTTGTCACACGAAGTTGTGTGCTTTCAGATGCTTGATTTCGAGACTTCAAATTCTAAACTTGAAGTCTCAAAATAAAATTTGTGGAAAATTACTTCTTTCTCGAAAACTACGTCACTTTAGAGGGAGCCGTTTTATATGTTTTATACTATCAACCTCTCCCATTACTCATTACCAAGTGTGGTTTCATGCTGAAACTATATAAATTATAGACTTCATCATTCGTACCACAAGCAATTAACGCTTTACTATCCGTGACGAACATGCACTTGTAGACTATGTACTTGCAGCTTGAACCTGGGTATTTTTTGTAAACCACAGTGTCACTTCTGACACAGGCAAGTTTCAAATCCTAAATGAAATGTTGACACGCATGTGCAATTATTCAGGCATCCTTTCTTTAATTTAAAAGCGATCCAATTCCAATTCCATGCAGTCTGATTGTAGTGAACTTGTCCTGTTGATATTGCGTTTCTGGGACAAGTGAGAATCTGTAGCGTTGATGGGTGTTACCATGGTAACGACGCATGTACCCCTGAATTCCGCTATTGTTTGAATAATTATGTCCGCCTGGTGGCTGACGAGGCATGGTGGTGGTAGCCCTACAAGGGCATGTCTGTCGTATTATGATGACGTCAGACTTGTGTTCTATTTTTTTCACCATGTACATTGACTTGAAGTTAACTGGTTATTTGGTAAACACGTTCTACATGTAAATGTAGGGGCGGTAAACGCAGAATTACGGAATGAGCAATTATTCCGCACAGGTTATTTTAAAATTCAAACTGGCATTCAGTATTTTTTTCTAAGCAAGTTGTAAGAATATGCACAGAATATTTATGTGAATAAAAAATGCAAGCGTGCATACATGTAATATGGGCATCTATTAATACACAATTTTGCTCCTAATTATGTTAATTACTATTAAAATTATAATAACAAATAATATAAATAAAAATTTCAATTTTCTTTATGACTCTGTTTTGGAAAAACGGCCGGTGAAATGTAATTGGATTAAAATAATGAACTGCAGTTTTAAGAAATGAGCACCACAAATAGAATAGAATTTGTTTTACTTAAATATTCCAGGTGTTCTTCTAACCAAATCCAAACAATTGTTTTGTGGGCTTTTAGGAGTTATACATTAATTTTGATTTTAAAATCAAACAACTCCACTAATAACCGAAACAAGTAACCAGACAATAACATTTTCCAAGCAATACAGACAGGAGTCATTATTTAAATAAACAGAGAAACACATTGATAACCGAAACCATCCGACAATAACATTTTCCAAGCCATAACTGCTCGGTCTCTACAAACGCCTGATTTAGATTTTTCAGAATTCTCCAGAGCTACATATTTTAAATCTGTCTATCCCTAGTGGATCCTGAAAATTCTTAACACTTGCCTCAAGCGCTTCAAAGTCAATAACAATTTAATTCCACCATCTTACACTGTTCCTTGATAGAAAGTATTAAAAAAAAATCACTCAGTTGTCACAGCATTTCTTTGAAATCGTTGCAAATTAGATTGAAGCCCCTGCCTTGTTGTAAGGCTTAGGTGTTAATGAAATAAGCCGAAACTCAAACTTAAAGGCCGATAAAGGTAATCCGTAAGTAAATTCCATCATCACAGCTGAGTTAGCTGAGGTTCAGTTTAATGTCATCATATGTTTTGATTCCAAACAATTTAGCGACAGGTCTAAAAAATAACCAATGACCACCCCAATCAATTGCAGTGGTCATGTGGTGGTGCCCTTTTCTTTAGACTTGATGACGAGTTGTTAGGTGCTGCCTTGCTGATTACAAACTCACATTCTGCGGTTTATGCAACAGTCACCAGTGCGATTTTACATTCATGCAACGGTCGTAGGTAGCGTGTGGCAGCCACTGACACATACTGGGATGGAGGATGAGTGTACCGTCCCCGTAACTACACTGCGCTTAACAATTACCAACTTGATTTCAAGACTACCTGTGTCTATGCTGTGGAGCCATTAATTTGAGCTCAATTGGTTGTCAAAGTTGCGAGATAATAATGATAATAACACCCTTATCACACAAAAATGTGTGCTTACCAAATGAGGTTTTATGCTGATAATTATTTTGAGTAATTACCAATAGTGTCCACTGCCTTTAATATGTGTGGGTATGTAAGAGTCTTACCACATGTGGTGGATCCTGTTTGATGTTACAAAAAATGACACTTAAATCTGTAGCCTATAATGGCATTTGACATGTATTCTAGTCCTCATGCCAAGCATCGTTTCACTGCCGTGGAAAAAACAACCCTCATTGTTTTGTCTGCCCTGCGGTGCTGAGCAACTTAATCAAGCAAAGTCAGCCCATTTAATTTCTGATGGATTCAGACTTAATTTGGGTTAAAAGAAAAAGCATCAAAGATCAACAGGCAGCGGGAAGTCGAGTATCAACGATTCAATTTCGACCAGTCCGCGACCAGGTGTAATGAGTCAAATCGACACAAGTGTGTTCAGTGAATCCGAAATCGACTTGTAGAATTCCTTTGACACATTACGTAGGTAAAAAAAAAACACTGTGAAAACCATTGAATACGGGCTCCATATCTAACTCTGTAGATTCGGTTTAAGTGGTTTGGTTATAGAATGGTGAGGTTTTTAAACATGAATGGGGTTAGTAGTGCAGAATGAAGTGGATGGGAGCAGTGGGTGGGAGTCCGTGATGTTGTTACAGTAACAAACTAACGGTTTGGTTGTTGTTTGTAGGCCGAGTGTTTGATGGCGCTTTATTGATCACACAGCACATGGATACCTTGTATTGTATAACCAAGTACTTGTGAATGCAGTACAAACAACATTTTGTATCTACCGGTACTTTGTAGGCCCAATGGCTGTTGTAAGAGCAAGTTATATTTGGGAAAAAGAAGTAGTCGGTGCCAGTGTATTCTAAAACAAAAAGACATTGTTTTCCCATGTTTTGAATAAATGTACTCTTCCAATAACAAATTAAATACTGTATCATTCCTTTAGGAAAGTCTTGATTTTTAAACTAAGTGTTAATTCGTATCTGGAAAAATGGAGCCATAATACTATCATATTGAAATCCCTTCAGAAAATGTTTGCATCAATTTTCTTTTAGTTCAACAAATGAAATATGTAGAAAGTATTTGGCTCTGTTATGGGATTTAAAGACAGTGGACACTCTTGGTAATTGTCAAAGACCAGTCTTCTCACGTGGTGCATCTCAACATATATGCATAAAATAATAAAACTGAAAATTTGAGCTCAACTGGTCGTCCAAGTTGCGAGATAATAATGAAAGAAAAAACACCCTTGTCATATGAAGTTGTGTGCTTTCTGATGCTTGATTTTGAGACCTCAAATTCTAAATCTGAGGTCTCGAAATCAAATTCGTGGAAAATTACTTCTTTCACGAAAACTGTTTTACTTCAGAGTGAGCCGTTTTTCACATTGTTTTATACTATCAACCTCTCCCCATTACTTGTTACCAAGTGAGGTTTTATGCTAATAATTATTTTGAGTAATTACCAATAGTGGAGCAGTGGAGCCTTTAAATGCGCTACGATTGTGTACGTACATTGAACACCCTTCTAGTTTGTGTCTGTGAACATGTACAGGTACGTTCAGAGCAATGGGATGCTGTTCCTACCCCGTGCATAATTTCATGGTTTGTTTATCTTGGTTGTTGTTGGAATGCTTAGTATGTGCTCAGCGGATGTAGTAAATCGTTCAGCCGTGATTCCGTCTGAACCATGTGCGCGGAAGTTGCCCTGTAGCGATCCACTCATTTTTCGGATGGTTTTTGTCCGAGAATAAGAAAATGTTTAAACAAAAAATATTTATGTTCTTCAAAATGTGTTAGCTGTTCAATATTTTGTTGATGCCTGTTTGCCTGATGTATCACCTAGGATGGTTTTCTCGGAGATTAAGAATTTATTTTGAACAAAAAACACTTATAGATGTTCTTCAAATTGTGTAAGCTGTTCATTAATTTGTTGATGCCTGTATTCCTGATTTTCACCTTCCTACTCTTCTACGGAGGGTATTCAATTTTAAGGGACATGATTGAATTCAAAGGTTTTGGCTTGTTTGAATTAATGTATTGTACATGTATACAGGGAATGATTTTATTTCATCCAGTTCTTTTTTAGTTTGACTTTGATGAACACATTTTTTAAAATGTATTTTTTTTAAGTTATTTAAATGCTACTTCCTCCTGCTTGATATCATATAATTGTTTATATTTTTTTTTGATATATTTCTTTTATGGTGGTGGGGGGGGGGGAGGGCTGGTTGAGTGCTTTTATCATATTGTTTTCTTCAAGGCACAATTTGATTAGATTGTCCATTTATTGTTCTGCCCTATCTCTTGAGTATGCCCCAAGGTTAAACTGATTCCCCTGGCAGCATCAATTTATTGCTGGCACCAGAGAGCTTTGTGCTCACACTAACAATGGAGGAATGAAAATAAAATATATGTTGAAAATTCTACATGACTTCTCCACCGAAAATCATCATGAAAGATGCCCCGTGTCAAAGCAGAGAGGTCAAGCGCCAACAGATTCAAGCTCTGGCGTTTCTGATCAGCAGCGTGTGGGTTCGAGTCCCGGTCTTGATACTAATGTCTTGTTTAGCATTATTGCCTTACCATCTTTTCGATGGGGCGTAAAGCCACAGGCTCTGGGGCGTAAAGCCACAGGCTCTGTGACTTTGGAAATCAAATTGAAGAGCAGACACTTATTGCTAAGAGAAGGGGTTGCACTGGTGCACCGTGTGTAATTGTTTTAAGTAACAAAACTGTTATCATACTGAGGATTTTTTTTGAGCTGGGGGTGTTTGGAGAAAGATGGGAGGAGGAAATTTGCAACATTTCCTAGGCCCTGAACTTTGTTCTGGAAGGGGCACAGCAATTTGCGGAAACTTTGTATTGGAACTTTGCAAAGGGCACCACGGCAAAATCTCAGGACACCATGACTGTTGCTGTGGTGCAGTGGCTGCCTAATGTGCTGACAGCATCTCTTCTAAACCCATTATAGATGTTACATTAATGATTTTCATTTCATAAGCTTCAAAGTTCAAAACCTGTCTTAAAAACCAAAGCATACTCTGCCTTATTGTGTCCATACTGCAATTAGCTACTGTATGCACGTATCCTACGCACCCATCGTATCCACATGTAATTTGTAAAATGAAACATAGGTCTGAATATGAAAGCAGACACGTCACGCCCCCACATTAGGCCTACTGTCCCAAGATGAAACTACAGCGAGATGGTTGGAGTGCTTTCTTGTAAAGGTGATTCATTGGCGATGTCTAACTAAGATTAATTCCCCTCGTTCAAGCTCAGTAATTGCAGGTAAAGGACAAAACGTACCCTGCAAGTCCAGACAGTCCCAGAAAATCAGAGATGAGAAGCAAAATATTATTAAGCATATGCCACGTAAAGTCATATAGTTAATACCTGAGTGTGTTTTGCCTTGTGAAATTGTTTAAAACAACAAAACTGTTAAGTAGGATTTGAAACTTTGCATGGTGGAAATACGATATAGAAAGGTTTGCGGTAACACCATGTAATGACTATCTCTAATGAGTTTGGGTGGTTCTGAAAAGAACCGTTGGTTTCAACTCGACGTTTCGGTCAGTATGCTCTGATCGTCTTCTGAAAACTGTTATCCCACTGTGTATTTTTTTGAGATGAGGGTGTTCATAGAAAGATGAAGGAGGGAAATTTTGCAACATTTCCAAGGTCTTGAACTTCACTCTTGAAGGGCACAGCAATTTGCGGAAACTTTTGTATTGGAACTTTGCAAAGGGCACCACAGCAAAAGCACAGAGCACCATGGCAGTTGCTGTTGGTGCTGTGTTTCGAGGCCTGATTTCCCCACGGCATATGGAAGAAAAGCTACACCAACACAACAATAAAGTGTACAGTTATACTGCAACATGTCTGTCAGTCATAAATGACACTCCTAGCGCTGAAATATCATTTCAGGTGAAGCTTATTAGGAATGGAGCAACCATAATACAACACCTTGAAAGGGATACAAGGGTGAGGTGGTGCTTATAACTGTCATACCATGTTAGAAACGCCTAGGCAAGCCTCGTCTTTTAAGGTTATTTTGCATGCATACACAACGCAAGGGAACTGCTTAAAGGGTTTTATGCTTCATTCAAAGGACGAAGCAATTATGGTTTTAAAGTGTCTTGCTCAAGGACATAGGTGAAGAGGAGGCCACACACCTCTGGCAGTACCAGAATTGGTTATCACCTGGCTGCCGCCTCTCAGGTTGAACTCTATCAAGAACTTTGGTGTGATCCCTGGCTTCACAGCTGTTAACAGTTACATTGTAACTGTTAACAGTTAGATATTGACAACAAAGGAAGATTGCCAGGAAGGGCAAGATGACAATACACTGATCCATAAGCACAAATGTGAGCAAGAACATGTGAGCCTCTCCAATGCCATTCTGCACAACTCTGCCGCGTACCCAAGCATACGCGCCCAAAGCATACGCGCACGCATGTCGGACTTCATAGTGTCGGGCTTTTGGTTGTGCAATGGGTTGTGATTGGTCAAGACGTTATGGGGCGGAGCTTAATGGATCTGTCTATTGGTAGAGTTCAACTTCAGGCTCATTAATCCATAGGTTTCAAATCCAGCTCCAGTCAATTTTCATTTTTCAACCCCAAAATGTTTAATACAATTCATTTGTAGTGTACCATGCTATCAGTTTGAGATCACTTTAATTTTTAGACAGAAATGTTTGAATACAGTTTCAGTATATTGCCGATTCGAGATACACTTAAAGTGCAGATGAAAGCCTGCCAGTTCTTTGCTTAGTGAAGACTTAAAATGCTACTGGGAAAATCGTCTTTTCTCCTAGTGGATCCCTTGATCATATAGCTCATGGCATATCTGACAATAATCCAGTAGATTAGAGGGTCTTCTGACGGTATTATGTACATAAAGATTAAGGTGGCATGATCGTCTGTTTCCCTAGCTAGTGAGATTTAGAGTGAGCATGACTAACATAACAAGTTTGTTATTGTGTCACCATTGGCATCAGGCTTGTTTTGATACTAGCTAAAATGGATGCATAATACCTTGCAGGAGACCTTTAAATAACCTTTAAAGATGTTTTTCTTAAAGAGGGAAAGCTGCAATGACTATTTGCTTTCTTGACGCAAGAGGGCCTGAGTCAATGACTTGTAAGTTTTATAAACTTCTCCTGGCTCAACTTAAAGGGGTACATCGCCTTCAGATCTCTCAGAATGGTGATGTTTGGATGAGCTAGATAGTTGATCACATGAGCTAGATAGTTGATCGGAACATAGCGTGTGAAAAGCGCTCAAATACGTAAGTATGCGGGTGTGTGTACGTTATACAACACATGTGCACACCATCATACAATGCGTATTCTGGCCTTTTACACATGCTTTAAAACAGTCTTCTCCATTGGATATGTTTTGGGGGTCTTGTAAAATGGCAGCTGGTTAGGATCAACCAATCATCATTCAAGTTTACATCAATGAAAAGAGAAAATATTCAGCTTCAAGATTCTGTTTGAAAACTGAAACCTATGGAGTTAGTTGGTCTATCGAGAAGAGCTTAATTTGTGTGTTACGAATTGGAACCCATTTCTATTTCGACCCGCCCACCACACCCGCCCACCCTAACACGATGGCCTTCGGTCTAAATCCTAAAGAAAACTTTCCAATTATGGATTCCTTGTAGGCTAATGTCTTTTGGTCAATACAATAACTTAGTGGATTGATTTTAATGGTGATGTAAGTAGATGAATGTTGTAAATGAGGTAGTAACCAATGTTGTGATTGCCGTCAACAACACTACTGAATCAGTAACTAATGTTTTCATAAGTCAGTGCTGTGATGTTACATATTAGAAAGCCCAACATGCACAACATGAAAACCCTCTGTCAATCAGTAACTATCTCTTTTATCTAACCCTACTCCCATGCAGCCCAGGGTGACATCAATAAGGTGTGTATTGTTACACCTTAATCCACCCACAGGGTCACCCACTATTGATTGGGGTCTGGCCTGGGCAAGTGGATCACAAACCCCCCCATTGTCCCCACCTGATTAGGTATCCAAATGGATTGAATAAGTAGAAAGCTAACCCACTGTGTACACAGACAGTTATCTTACACAAGAAGACAAATTTAACTGTGCAAACTTTTGTTGTGCGCATCTCTAATGAGAATTCTGTGGTCACTTTGAGGGCCATTGGATTGATTAATAAGTCCTTCGGAGGACCCAATAAAGGACCACGGAGGACTTAAGAGGAAGGGGAAGCTGGGGCACCTAGTTACAACTGTTTATTATTGTTCACATCCAAATGGCCCATCGTTATCTTTTATAACTGTATAGCCTGGACGGAAATAGAGTTAGGAGCCTTGTACCTCCTTTCTCTATGCTTGTGTACCATTGAGGTAGGGTTGTATAGAGATCACTGAAATGGGGGAATAAAGTTTGAGAGTTAAAGAGTTCATAACAAACTGATTGTGTGACCATGGAGGATTCCTTGATGGTGTGACCATAGGTTGGAGGGAATAAACCATGGACTTTTGTTGGTCTTAGTTGGTTTAGAAAGGACCATTTGGGGTCAGCTTGTGTTTAGGGGTTTGAAATCCAGGCAAGGTGAACTTTGGTACCAGACTTTGATGTTATCAGATTCTGATGTAACCAGATTCTGATGTTACTAGATTTTGATTTTACCAGATTTTGATGATGTACCAGATTTGATAAAGAAGGTCGTTATAGTCTTTTTTTTTAATAGCTCCATGGACCTTTGTTCACAAAAAGAGTGACCCCGTTGGCCTACATTCTTGGACCTTTCTGGCAGGCAAGATACTACACAGGTCTTTGGAAAATATACATTTTGAGTCATAATTTCGCATAAATTCAAGAGATATGAAGGACAAAGTAACAACTGAACTGGTTTTGAGATGTGCCCCCTTTCTCATAAAAGAAGTCAATAAAAATCAGACGATGCAACCATCAATATGATTGAATGTTTTTGTAAATCTTGCCCGCAGAAAGTCCAGGCTCTGCGGATCTTTTGTAAGCATTGTCTATTCCATAGAGCAGGTCTGGTCCTTGCTCTATGTCTATACACAGAACCCTGATTATGGGCTTAGATGTTGACTGAGGCATTTATATGTAGGTCTTAAAATGCTCTCAATCTTATTTACCAGTACATCACATTCACACCCTTTGAATTCCCACCCAAAGCAAGATGGATGGGTGCTTACTTTGTGAACCAGAAACATCGTTATAACACCTGCACTTCCATGATACTTTAAAGGAACATGTTGCCTTGGATCAGTCGAGTTGGTCTTTGAAAATCGTTTGTAACCGTTTGTTTTAAAATTGATATGGTTAGAAATATGTTGTAAAAGTAGAATACAATGATCTACACAAATATGCCTTGAAATTGCGTGGTTTTCGTTTTACCTCGTCGACTAACACGGTCGGCCATTTATGGGAGTCAAAAAGTTAACTCCCATAAATAGCCGACCGTGTTAATTCGCGACGTAAAATAAAAACCGTGCGATTTTGAGTGATACTTGTGTGGATCATTATATTCTACTTTTAAAACATCTTTCCAACCATATCCATTTCATAACAAACGGTTTCAAACACTTTTTTATAGACCAACTCGACCGATCCAAGGCAACGTGTTCCTTTAAGTGCTTTATTGAGCATGTATGGTCAATCCATTTACCTACCGTCCTGGTCCATCCATGGAGCAAGCAATTCTATACTCCATGGAGCAAGGGACGTTGCTTTCTTTATGGTCCATCCAAGGGATTTGCAGGTGTCTTCCTCTTGTATTAAAGGCAGTGGACACTATTGGTAATTGGCAAAGACCAGTCTTCTCACTTGGTGTATCTAAACATATGCATAAAAGAACAAACCTGTGAAAATTTGAGCTCAATTGGTCGTCGAAGTTGCGAGATATGAATGAAGTAAACAAACACCCTTGTTGCGCGAAGTTGTGTGCTTTTATATGGTTGATTTCGAGACCTCAAATTCTAAACTTGTGGTCTCGAAATCAAATTCATTGAAAATTACTTCTTTCTCGAAAACTACCTCACTTCAGAGGGAGCCGTTTCTCACAATGTTTTATGCTATCAACCTCTCCCCATTACTCTTTACCAAGAAAGGTTTTGTGCCAATAATTATTTTGAGTAATTACCAATAGTGTCCACTGCCTTTAAGAAGTGCAAGGATTGATTCAAACCCAGTCATTGCTTTCACCTTTTTGCACTTAATTTTGTCGGCTTGGTTGGCTGGTGGCTGTCATCACACGAATAATGAACAAAATCCTAGTTTAGCTCAAGTTGATGGATGTTTGACGATGACAAACTCAGATCTTGAATCCCAAAAGTAGGTCTAGTGCTTCAATAAAGTATAAAACAGGGACTGATTACATAGAGCTGCTTAAAGGGTCTATGCACTTTTTGTAGGACAAAAAAACAAAATGTCTACAGATTTACATTAAACTTACACAGTTTGAAGATAATGATAGTAGAAAGCTCCCCTGAAAATATTACTTGCTGAGATGCTGTAGTTTTTGAGAAAACAATGTCATGAAAATTATTTTAGCGTGTACAAACGTATTTTCATGACATTGTTTTACTCATTTCTCAAAAACTACAGCACCTCATCAACTAATATTTTAGGGTATGCTTTCTACTATCATTATCTTCAAACGGTGTAAGTTTAATGTAAATCTGTGGACATTGTGTTCTGTGTTACAAAAGTACCCAATCCTTTAAGCAGAAAATATTGCTTAAAAATGTTCTGCTGTGCAAAAATGAGCAGGATAGCATTCATAAAATTGTACTTGTGACATGGTAGTTTGGCTGGTAACCGTAATCTTGTAAGCATAATATTGTTGTACTGGTAATAATAATGTTGTTTTGCTTAGCCACTTGTTGTGCTTAAGCACTTAAGCTCTATGAAATTGGGCCCAGAGCTATACTTTCAGGAGAAACCCACACCTGATGATATGGTACATTGTGAAAGTCAGTGGTACCAAGGTTAGGAATACTGCCAAAAAGGTACCTGACCATTTTCTCAACCTTTGGGTTCGTTGAGACTTTGATGGAAGAAAACAAAAATGGCTACACAATGAAAAAAGGCTGTAGGCAAAATGTTAAACAACGTGAAATTCACAGCACGTATAGTCTCTAATGATACCAGGAGGTTTTTCGTTCTGCCCATAATGCCCACGCTGTAGGCAATCTACCCCTTCCCAACACACGCCGTCAAATTCAATGAAAACCAAATTGATCAAATTTAGGAGCGTTTCACAGAAAATCACTATGTGCTATTGAATTTACTGGCAGTCAAAGAGGAAAAATTCAATATGCGGGGAACTCCAGACCGATAAAATACAATTTTCATACAGAGTAGGTCAGTTTGCATTCCATATATTATTTAAAATAAAGAATAATTGGACGCAGAGAGCCTAAGGTGTCCTTAGCAGGAGCTGTCACAAACTCATCAAAATACTCCACTCTTGTGTGAACTCTGATAAAATTGATATGCCTGGCCTCATGCTAGTTTGTAGTTTGGAGTACCAAATCCATCAAAATACTCCACTACACTGTAAGTTAACTCAACACTTGCTTGTGTGGATGCCTGGCCTCATGCTTAGACTGTATGGTTTGGGGTGAGTACCACATCCATCAAAATACTCCACTACACTGTAAGTTAACTCAACACTTAATTGTGTGGATGCCTGGCCTCATGCTTAGACTGTATGGTTTGGGGTACAGTACCAAATCCATCAAAATCCTCCACTCTATGGTAACTCAACACCTAGCTGCCTAGATGTGTTTGGAATCTGTCTGGCCTCACGCTAAGAGTGTGTGGTTTGGGGTACAGTACCAAATCCATCAAATCCTCCACTCTTTGGTAACTCAACACCTAGCTGCCTAGATGTGTTTGGAATCTGTCTGGCCTCATGCTAAGAGTGTGTGGTTTGGGGTACAGTACCAAATCCATCAAAATCCTCCACTCTATGGAAACTCAACACCTAGCTGCCTAGATTTGTTTGGAATCTGTTTGGTCTCATGCTAAGAGTGTGTGGTTTGGGGTACAGTACCAAATCCATCAAAATCCTCCACTCTATGGTAACTCAACACCTAGCTGCCTAGATGTGTTTGGAACCTGTCTGTGCTCATCCTAAGAGTGTGTGGTTTGGGGTACAGTACCAAATCCATCAAAATCCTCCAGTTTATGGTAACTCAACAGACACCTAGCTGCCTAGATGTGTTTGGAACCTGTCTGTGCTCATCCTAAGAGTGTGTGGTTTGGGGTACAGTACCAAATCCATCAAAATCCTCCACTCTATGGTAACTCAACAGACACCTAGCTGCCTAGATGTGTTTGGAATCTGTCTGGCCTCATCCTAAGAGTGTGTGGTTTGGGGTACAGTACCAAATCCATCAAAATCCTCCACTCTATGGTAACTCAACACCTAGCTGCCTAGTGTTTGGAATCTGTTTGGTCTCATGGTAAGATTGTGGTTTGGCTGCAATGTGCTGGAGTCTTTGTTTGTGATTAATGGTAGAGTGCGGAAGTCTGTAGTCCAACCACGAAATTATAAATTCATGGATGAATTGTTGTTTTGTATGAGGGTAGAGACCAAATATAGATGTAACTATGAGTAACTACAGGTCTGTTTGCTTTGTTTTTGAAAGGGCAAGGGCACCAAGGCATTTTCTCCTTGGTGAAGGGCACTTCAGTGTGATTAATGGTTGAGTGCGGAAGTCTGTAGTCCAACCACGACATTATAAATACATGGATGAATTGTTGCTTTGTATAAGGGTAGAGACCAAATATAGATGTAACTATGAGTAACTACAGGTCTGTTTGCTTTGTTTTTGAAAGGGCAAGGGCATCGAGGCATTTTCTCCTCGGTGAAGGGCACCCTATGAGGAAATTGTAAATTTCTACTCATTTCAAGGGCACCAAGGCATTGACCATGGGGCATGGAGGCAATCGCCTTTGTTGCCTCCGTTAAGTCTCAGACCTGAGTATTAAAACTATCAACAGAACTATATTAGAACCTTGATTGATGGTAGTGGTGACCAAAAACCACATTCCGAAACGATTTGAGAGAAGTGGTCTTCACAGATGACCGACGATGGACTGATGGGACCAGAATTTACTTTTATAATGGGCTGACTGTGTGTGTTAAAGAGATGGGCTTGATTAAAGGCTTGGGATCGGTGATTCGGATGACTGGCTTCAACTAATAACGGAGTTATTGAGAGGACATGGATCAGCGAACACGGCGAAGACAAGGATTACTGTAGATAACGGACTATCCATACTGGTTAGGCTGATGTCCTTGTCCATGTCCAATATGGGGGCAGAGACAGCCTTTCACACAAGAGCGATTTAGCAAGGGTCCCTTGCTAAGTTGTAGCATGGTTGTAAAACTTTACAAAATGTACCCCGTGTGAAAGGACAACAATGTTTTTTTCTTCAGTCCAAGTTCTATTGCAAAATCTTGTCAAACACTACGTTTCGTGTGAAAGGGGCTTTACTCTATTTTCCTCTTGTACTAAAGATAAAAACTTGCTAAGCACAGAAATATTTTGCTCAGCAGAAATAGGTTACCAGCCAAAATACCATACTATTAACATTGCTGCGACTGGTTCCCCATTCAATTCTTGCTTAGCAAAGCTTGATTCTGCTTAACAGATTTATGAAGTTGGGCCAAGGTCAGTAACTCTTGAGTGAAAACAATTTTGTTTTCTACAGGTTTTATCCCCGTAAGTTATTTCCCCAATTACGCCAAATCCTTCCGAAACTGAATTATTGATCCCCAGTAGGGAGCCTTCCCTTTAATCTCGGAGTTCGCGTGCCACTCTGGACCTCCATCCAGCTGCTATCCTTTGAGCCCTGCCCTGAAAAAAAAAAATTCTTGCAAGCGTTTGTTAGTATGGCTTATCAACAATGATGGATTTTTGTATCTGGGGGGGGGGGGGAGAGTTATTTTACAGAAAGCAATTTCTATTCACACTGCTGTGTTTACTTTCAACCACAATTGTGCAACCGAAGTGAAAATTCCTTGCCTGGGGGAAAAGTTGACTGGATAAGTTAGCTTTGCTTTTTGATCTGGGTTTATCTCTTCACAAGGTTGAATATCTTTGCAGATAAAATGAACAATTGCTACATGTAGTACAAGGTGATTTATACAGTTTAGAATAATGTCAGTCCCCACTGTCCTTGAAACTTTTTTTTTGTGTAAAAAACACCAAACACCTTTTTTGATTTGTTTTAAACACAAAATATTTGAAGAGTTTAGTGAGTATCGAAATGTAACTTTGGAGCCAACTATTATTTGTTTTTAAACTTGCAAGACACTTAAACAATTTAAGAGAAACAGACTACTTTCGCTAAGCAAATTTAGAAAGCAATATGTTGTGCTCAGCTTCTTAGCAACTGAGATCTACCTAAGAATGTTTGATGATGTCATTACTTCAATATTAAACATAATTTTCAAACACCCAGAAAAAAACATGTTTTTTTTCTGGATGTTTGAAAATTATTAATTTGGGTGGTAGGCCTAATGGAAATATTTTGTGAAAACATGAACCATGAAAGCAAAGTGGTTGATTATAATCTATTCTGGCTGTGTCTTTTTTGTTGTTGCCGTGGCTGTAATGGATTAGACTGGTTCTTCAGCTTTGAATCATTATCATAATTCTACAAGGATACAGGGCACCAAGCAAAAAGTGCTGTAGCGCATTTTAGAAGCTAATTAGCAACTTACTCGTTGTGTTCACTTAAGACTCCCCCTGGAGAGCTGAGTCTTTACTCCAAGAATTAAATTTCAGTGAGCGAGGAAGCCAGAGTGCTTCAGTTCAGTTATGCGCGTGATTATTAAGTGTAAACTGATGGCATTGAAAGATGCCAAACTCCTCTGCCAAACACTTATTGTTATGCTGTAAATTTACCCATGAATTTTGATTAGTTAATGTTTTATTGGAGGATGGTCCTACAGGAGGCAATCAAAATCGTCTTGAAGCTACACAGCTGCTATGATGTGGGAGTTGTGTATTAACAGAGAAGAATGGAAATTAATTTGTGCTATCTAAAGTGATGATTGTGGACAGTCAAACTGCGAACCATTTGATATAATGTGTGTAATTTATGTTGTATGTGTCAGCTGAAGTGTATTGTGCATCCATTTTTAAGTTTGGAATTTTATCTTTGAGAGGGCAACTTAGTTTGGAAAGGGGTAGGCCATGACTAGGGGCTGGCCTCCCTGCTATTCTACTATGAAGCCCTGCATACTGCTCCATTAGAAAGATACCATCACAATGTGAATAGACATGTGTGGCTTTTTACGCAACATTCTATTGTTAAGTCCAATCCCAGTGTATCTGGCAAAAGGCACTCCTTAATCCATCTCAACTCCTTAGGAGTATGCAGCCTCGTCAGCCAAATCAGTGCATGTCAATTTCAAACTCTTTACCCTGGTTATTCATTTACACAATAATGAAGTTGAACAAATGAACCTTTTATGATTTGTTTACATTCGACAAGTCTCATCCCCTTGTTCAGCTGAAAAGTGATCCATCAAAAATCTGGCCATCTTCATTTCCCCCCAGTTTGCCATTTTGTTGTGTATTTATTGTAAGATTGTATTTCTGGTGATGAGCAGAGTCTTTAGGTCTCATGAATATATAGTAAACAACTTGGAGGTTCCGGATGTCAAATGAGCGGAAGCCAAGGTCTGTCAGTTACTTATTCAGGAATAAGTAGTTACTTATTCAGGAATAAGTAGTTTTTTATTCAGGAATAAGTAATTTCTCATTTAAAGATTGAATCTAAAATAAGTGAGAGCAAAGGTCCACTAGTTACTTATTCGGGAATAGGTAGTTTTTTATTCAGGAATAAGTAATTTCTCATTATAAGATTGCACTGTAGCCTTTTGAGTCACAGTGGTTAAATGTTCCTTTTATATTAATCCTGGCCATCTTAGAATGGGCTTGTCTTGTCATCTGGTTATATAGTTGTTCTTGTCGTGATCTGTCAGTGTTACTTGTCCATTCAAACTTTAGTATTAGTGGTTAGTGGTTTAAAGTTGTTATAGTTACCTAGATTTAAAAGACCCTGCTAGTGTAAAAAAAAATGCAGGTCGTTACTATTTCTTTTCATTTATAACATACATGTAGGTCCTTTTGGTTTGGTAAGCAGTTTGCAAATCAGCTACATGTATACTATTTTCTCCAGATTTTAAAGCACTCATTAGAGTTCTTATTGTTGTAGTTGTTGTTAAAATCTTGGCCGAATATAAAACAACAGTATTTGAAATCATAATTATGAAAATACATGTGTGACCATCCTCATCAACATGATCTAAAGTGGTGTCAATTTCAATTGATGTTTTTGAGAGGAGAACAAAGTTAAATATTCACCAGTTAATATCAAATTGCAGACTTAATGTATTTGTGCATCGTCAACCTGCAGAACAATTCAAATTATATTGAAAGGCTGGTCAACAGAAAGCTTGACTGTGTACAGTTTACTATTACAGACGGGAATAACGTCGTTGCGATATTATACAAATATTGGAGGCAGTTGAGTGCGTTGTCGTGGAATATGATCACAAGGTAAAATCTGGAATATTCCATTTCTGACGAGGCGAAGTCGAGTGAAATGAAAAAAAGCCCCAGATTTTATTGAGTGATTATATTCTGTTGCAATGCACGAATGAAATGTGTTCAATATTTGTTTTATATTTTTACTCGCACAAAGATCTGTGACAGTTAGAAATAGTTTACAATAAATACAATTGAAATCCATCCACGCTTTAGGCCTTCTCTGATAAAAAAAAAGGTTTTTCTAAACAATGTCACTTGGACGACTTCATGTAGGTCCAACCGTGTCCGTCAAGACATGCATTGCCTTGATCAGATAGGCAGACGGGGATCATTTTGGAAACAATTCTGCAACGATCAGTTTAATTATTTACATATACATGTACACCGCAGCTATGCAAAACTAATGGGAGAATACATTCCCTGACGTTTACTGACGCATTAATTGCTTCTTTCATAGTGCTTGAATCTGACAAATCCATACGACTGATAATTGTTTTTTTTTAATTTGGAAGTAATGAAGATCACCCTGTGAATAGATTTAAATAAATGAATAAATAATTCAGTCAACTGGGTAGGTAATTAATGCTAGTTTGCTTACGTTGTGTAATTAAAGTCTTGTTTACATCACCCTGTAATTAACAACAAGCGTCATTATGCAAGCACCACTCAAACCCATTCTACCGCTGTGTGATTATTACTTGCTGATAATTAAATTTTCCCCACTTTCCGAGACTGCATCTGAATCCTACGATGACCAATCAAAATCATAGAGAGAGAGAAATATAAATCATCAGATCTACCTCTCAGATCATCTAGGTCATTCCACTTTATTTATTCCAGAGATCTTGTAAACAACATCGTAGGAACTGGTTGTAGGTAGCTCGTAAACACCTTGTTGAGCAACGCTGTTTGTTGAAATTATCGCTGAGGTATCCCCCCAGACTCTTCGAGGTCTTGAGTTGTTTTGTTGTGATATGCAGTGATGAAGCTTTGTTGTGATGGAGAGGAGATGCTAGATGGACATGTTTAATGCATCCTCTTCTGAATATGTGTACTTGTTAGTCCCGACACTTACAATTTTTTTGGAGTGATTTTTTTCTTGGTTGGCTTTCTTTGATGGATAGTACTTCTCCTGCTACTACTTGTTTGTCTGCATAGTGTTAGCCAGAGGGTTTTCTGTGTGTATTTTAGACACCCTGTTTTAAAGGCAGTGGACACTATTGGTAATTACTCAAAATAATGTTTAGCATAAAACCTTACTACTTGGTAGCGAGTAATGGGCAGCTGTTGATGGTATAAAACATTGTGAGAAATGGCTCCCTCTGAAGTATAACCTAGTTTTTGAGAAAGAAGGAATTTTCCATTAATTTGACTTCAAGACCTCAAGTTTAGTGGCTGAACACACTGGACTGAAGCTCTAGTGTTTCTGATTGGTTCGAGTCCCCGGCAAGATACAACCAGTGCATCGTCCTTCAGATTGGACGCAAAATCGTGCCCTGCATGTAATCCCAGTTACACTATCGCTTAGAGAGGAAGAGTTTACCCTGGTGTTTCTGGCAGTAGTGGCTGCTGAGTGCGCCTGCATTACCATGTAAAGTGCTACATAAATCGGTCTCGTACTTACTTAAAAAACCTGTCTTATAAATGTATTTGTTCGTTCAAGCACTGTGAGTACCTTATTGGTTGGTAGGTTTGCTAAAGACTCATGGTGTTGTTATTACCCTGATAGTTTTGCTTCAAAGGAAGCACCTTGCAGTAAATAATTTCCCTATAAAAATACCCAAATGTTGAGTACAAGTTGCTACTGAAATTCATAATTTTCTACTCAGTATTAGCATTCAGTGCACAAAAAGATTTCAGTCTAACTCTTTTGCGACGAAGTCGTTCCCTGAGCTATTAGTCTACTCGTTTCCTCAGGCTTCTAAATTACTGTGATTAGGTATGCATGTAGTCACCCATCATTTCATATACCCCCCCCCACCCCTCCCTCCCCCCAAGCATAAAAACCAACATTAAAGTCAGTTATGCACGCATTCATGAAATATTGAATGTGATTACTTTTGTACTTCAAGCTAAGAGGTCCATTCGAGCCAAGGCTTCTTCAATTCCAGAGTCTGAACGATAGAAGTCAACATAAATGTTGAATCGATGCATAAATTATTGAGTTTGATCGTGTACTTGACTGTGAGCAATTACCAGTTCCTACGCTTGGTGGGCTACCCTCAAACCCTTAAAGGCAGTGGACACTATTGGTAATTACTCAACATATTTTGTTAGCATAAAACTTTACTTGGAAACAAGTAATGGAGAGCTGTTGATAAGAAAAACTTTGTGAGAAACGACTCCCAGGGAAATAATGTAGTTTTCGAGAAAGAAGTAATTTTCCGCAATTTTGATTTAGAGACTTCAGAATTAGATTTTGAGGTCTCGAAATCAAGCATCTGCTGAAAGCACACAAATTCGTGTGACAAGGGTGTTTTTTATTTCATTCATATCTTGCAACTTCTCTGACAAATTGAGCTCAAATTTTCACAGGTTTGTTATTTTATGCATATGTTGAGATACACCAAGTGAGAAGACTGGACTTTGAGTAATTACCAATAGTGTCTAGTGCCTTTAATGACGAAGCACGCGCATCGGGTTGTTCATAAACGGAAGTAGAATCCTTGACTTCTTGATTAACTCGAAAGGCATCAATCGGTTTTCCAAACATGTCTTAGACGTGTTACCCTCAACAAGGAGCATTGAATTCCGGCTTCGTCACTGTCGTACCCGGAGAGTCTGGGCATAGGAAGCAGGCCTTGCTCTTTAAAGGAACACGTTGCCTTGGATCGGACGAGTTGGTCAAAACAAAAGCGTTTTTAACCGTTTTTTATATAATGCATATGGTTGAAAAGATGTTTTAAAAGTAGCATACAATGATCCACACAAGTTTGCCTCGAAATTGCGTGGTTTTCCTTCTACTGTGTGAACTATCACCGTCGGCCATTTATGGGAGTCAAAATTTTGACCCCCATAAATGGCCGACGTGTTAGTCGACGAGGTAAAAGGAAAACCACGCAATTTCGAGGCATGTTTGTGTGGATCATTGTATTCTACTTTTACAACATCTTTCTACCCATATGCATTTTATAAAAAACGGTTACAAACGTTTTTCAAAGACCAACTCGACCGATCCAAGGCAACGTGTTCCTTTAAGCTTTTTGTTAAGTAGCCAACCAGGCTTGTAAACTCTGGGTTTAACTTGCCTCCAGAAAGTTTTAGTAGCCCTGATTTCTGATTCACTAATGGTAGCAATCACAACTAGTGTTATAGGCAAATAAAGTTACACCCAAACACTCAACAAAAAATTAACACATTTAAAAAATGTGTTATTCACATCTGAATGGAACAAAATTTAAAAAGTAGGTTACACAGTTTTTTGGTAGCCCCTAGGGCAAGTTGAGAGGTAGTGTTTACTACTAGCCCGTAGTACTTTTTACTAGACAATGTATGGACGAGCCCTGCCTAAGAGTCTCGGCATACAGAGGGAAAGGTCTGCACTAAGCAATGAGTATTACATTCATATCACGCACAGCGATGCCAGATTCTATAACTCAACCAAAGTAGGATTTCCAATTGAAGTGAAGAACACACTTGGACATTTAAAGCATCGACTGCATTTATATTCAAAAGGTGGATTGAGAAGGGGTAGGGGCATGACAAATTTTTGCGTGTCAAAACTTGATCTGATTTTGAAGGGATTGGTTTTCAAGGATTCCAGATTTTGATTTGAAATTATCAAATCAGATTCATATCTGTCTCATTTCTTGGCAAACCCTTCTAGTGCATCCCCAGCAGCATGCAAAGTTTCAAATAATCATTTCAAATAGACCCTATACATACCCTTTGGAACTGTTTGATTGTTTTAAAGGCAGTGGACACTATTGGTAATTACTCAGAATAATTAATATCATAAAACCTTTCTTGATTACGAGTAATGGGGAGAGGTTGATAGTATAAAACATTGTGATAAACAGCTCCCTCTGAAGTAATGTAGATTTCGAGAAAGAACTAATTTTCCACGAATTTGATTTCAAGACATCAGATTTAGAATTTGAGGTCTCGAAATCAAGCATCTGAAAGCACACAACTTCGTGTGACAAGGGTGTTTTTTCTTTCATTATTATCTCGCAACTTCGACGACCGATTGAGCTCAAACTTCCACAGGTTTGTTATTTTATGCATATGTTGAGATACACAAACTGTGAAGACCAGTCTTTGACAATTACCAATAGTGTCCACTGTCTTTAATCCTAAACATATTGACATACTGTACAATAAAACTATACAAGTCTGTGAACACTTCTTTTCAAAATGTTGTTGCATTTAAGTGAAATCGCTGAAAATCTTGAATTTTATGTCCATGCAGGAAGAATAATCCGTAATTGGAATACACATTCTCGGAAATGTTTCTCAGATTCAAATTTTTTTTTAAAATCCTTTCTTTAAAAACCTCAATCCTTCAAAGGGAATCATCTCTTAAAATGGTGTACATTATCATCAACTTCTGAACAGCTGCAGTGCTTCACACTGAGTAACGTTTTTATTGTCATTTATTTGTGGAGTAATAACCATAGGTAAACCAGCCCATTAAGTTTTATCACATACTGAGTGAAGGCCTATCCATGCTGAAACGTAGAAGGTCAGTTCCTGACCACGGAACTGAAGAACAGATTCTCTCGTTGTATTCTTCTTACACCGGTGATCATCACAAACCCTTACTGCAAGGACACATATATGCCATACGGATGAATTTAATTCACCACAGTGGTACTAAAGGTCCTCTGGAAATACCTACGCTGGCTCTACAATAGATACCGGGTTAGGGTTCCGCTTTTTAATTACGATTAATCAAATTGTGATTGTCCCGGTAAACGGACCGGTAAATTTGCGGAAGATAAGATTGTTATTATTCTTGTGTCAGTCTTTGTTTGTGAGATGTGAAGCATATAGTAAATGATCCATATGGACACAGACAGTCGAGTTGAATGGAGAGGAGATGGGTTTGTTTTTCTGCCGGATGGTCGGTGGAAGTCCATCGGTTTTTCTTAATTGTAGAACCTTTGAACCTTTTAATGGATAGAAGTCCTCAGACTCCTCGTCCTTGTTATTTGGCAAACAGGAATTTGGACAGTTGTTAGAATTTTGAACCCCCATGTATGATAAACACTTGTATTATGATTTTTGCATTGATATGTGATACATGCAGCGGGACAACTTAGTGCGGGATACACCATGTACACATTTCATAGAGTATTGTTGCTGAGCTGTCTAGCACACCATACTCAAGTTCTGTCAATCACAGGGTGTGGGTTCTTATCCTGGTTTGGTTGGTCGGGATGCTCTGTCCTTGAGCAAGATACTTAAATACCATAATTATTTTGTCTTTCAACTGGGGATGTAAAGCTTTGGAGCCCATGCCCTTCTTTTTAAAGCCATTGGACCCTTTTGGTACAGAAAAAAATCAAAACAAATCACAGATTTACAAATAATTTATAGGGTTTACAGAAGGTACTGGTGAAAGACTTCTCTTGAAATATTTTTCCATGAAATGCTTTACTTTTTTAAAAATCATTAAAACAATATAAATTCTCGTTACAAGAATTACAGATTTATTTTAAACACATGTCATGACACGTGCGGAAACAAGAATGGATTTTCCCGTTATTTTCTCCCGACTCCGATGACCGATTGAACCTAAATTCTCACAGGTTTGTTATTTTATGTTCGTTGTGATACACGACTTGGACTGTGGGACTTGGACAATACTGTTTACCGAAAGTGTATAATGGCTTAAAAAAAAACAATTACGTTCAAGAATATTAAATTGTACCATATTTCAATTTATTTCTTTGTACTTTTTGCCCAATGGTGCTCAAATAAAAAGTCCTTGAAGATTCTTGGATCTATTTGTATTGAGCCCAATCCAAAGTGTTAGGTTGAGTTAATAATGAGACTATCCCCCCGTAAAGACTTCATTTCTTTCTCGGGGAAACGGACTTGTCCACGACGCCAATCGATGTGGCAGAATATTCAAGGTTCCGAAGCTGTCACTTTGTTAAGTCATTACAGTGTGTTGAAGATTGCCCCTCTCCGCCCCCGGGGGGATATCAGAGATTTATAGCCTATGAAGCGCAAAGCCGCGGCGGCAAGTTCGTATCTAGTTCAACAACGGCAGCTGATCGTATCAGAGGCTAACGCTGCTGCCCTCGCTCCCTTTCTGATTGGTCAGTCTTTCAGTCGGACCACTTTTTGCTGTTGGTGACTCTACACCAAGCATTATTGTGTGGCAACCTTTTCAGTTTCAAAACAAATTGATATTGATGACGAGAAAAATGTTATAAACTCAAGATTTTTTAAATGCAATTTGCTTTTGAACTAATTGAAAGGTACGTGTACTTGACAAAATGTCTGGAAACCCAAAGCAAGTACATCAGAACACTTTGTGAACTACATATACTTCCCAAAACACTTATCTGAACTCCCAAACCCTACCCTAAGTCACTCGCAAGCCCTACCCCATACCACCCCCAACTCCACTCCCAAATTACTCCCTAAACCCTACTACCCCACTCCCTCGAACCCACTCTCCATCTTACTCCCAAACCCAACCACTCCCAAACCCACCCTCACCCCATTCCTCAACCCTCTCCAACCCACTGTGTTAAACCGATCCCCGCATTTTCTGGTGAGCGTTTACAGAGATTATCATTCAGAACAGACTAAGCTGACAGCTCCCATTTATAGATAGCTTGGGGGGGGGGGGGGTAAGAATGGACTGTCTACATGTAATAATGGACTGTCTCGTGTTTCTGACAACATCCCGGCTCAGTGAACCCAGTGAGTCGCTAAAGTTGAGAGTTGATTAGCGGGTACTCTACGTCCAAACCGAGTCAGTACCATAACTAAGAGGCAGCGTTTTAAAGGCACTGCCGTCGATTTCACTAAATTCTTAGGACTAGGCGAGTTAAGTTCCGTAACCATAGACGTTAGGATGCATTGAACCCGTCCTAAGTTAGGATGAGTTACTCACCCTAACTCGAGATAGGATTAATCCTAGCATTTTAGTGAAATCGGCTGCTGGACACTTTTGGTAATTACTCAAAATATATATTAGCAGAAAAAACATACTTGGTAACAAGCAACAGAGAGCTGTTTAAGGTATACAAACATTGTGAGAAACAGCTTGCTCTGAAGTAGTTTAGTTTTTTAAAAAGAGGTAATTTTTACTACAAAATATGAGAAGACTTCCGGCCTCGAGCCTTTTATTGGACATCAGAAAACACACAAATGTGTGTAACATGGGTGTTTTTTCTTTCATTATTCTCTTGCAACTTCGATGACCCTTTGAGCTCAAATTTTCACAGTTATGTTATTTTATGCATATGTTGGGATACACCAAGTGAGAACACTGGTCTTTGACAATTACCAAAGGTACATGTACCTTTAAACACTGGTGGACCAGAGCAGGTAGACTTTGACTGAGTTGGATGGACGCAGCAAACCAAGAGTAACTCAGTGTCCGGTAAGCAAATTATTGTCAGTCATGTAAAAACAGCTGAGAATAAGGGGGTCCCATCGAGCTGTTTACTACAAAATTTTGAGCGCATCCGAGCGAGATTATAAAAGATATATATCACTTCACGCTTGAAATCATCATTTCAATTATCAATCCATTTTCGTAAGGTGATACTGAGTGACATAGATGTATTGTGTGCGTCTCAGGGCAATGATAGAATATAGGACTGAAATATTATGAAGTAAAAACCAAGCAAGTAGAAGAGAGCACAATTTAGATGGTAGTGTTTTACTATACCAACTTGATGACTACTGTACAGTTGTATAATTTGTGCAGAATCAATTAAAGGAACACGATGCCTTGGATCGGACCAGTTGGTCTATTAAAAGTGTTTGAAACCGTTTGTCATGAAATGCATATGGTTAGAAAGATGTTTTAAAAGTAGAATATAATGATCCACACAAGTATCACTCGAAACTGCACGGTTTTCCTTTTACGTCGCGAACTATCACGGTCGGCCATTTATGGGAGTCAAAATTTTGACTCTCATAAATGGCCGACCGTGTTGGTCGACAGGGTAAAAAGAAAACCACACGATTTTGAGGCATATTTGTGTAGAACATTGTATTCTACTTTTACAATATCTTTCTAACCATATACATTTTACAACAAACGATTACAGAACGCTTTTCAAAGACCAACTCGACCGATCCAAGGCAACGTGTTCCTTTAAAGGCACTGGACACCTTTGGTTATTGTCAAAGACCAGTAGCCTCACTTGGTGTATCCAAACATAAAAATGCATAAAATAACAAATCTGTGAAAATTTGGGCTCAATTGATCATTTGCATTTGAAGTTACAAGAAAATAATGAAAGAAAAACAACACCTTTTTTTCTTAGAATTGTGTGATTTTAGATGCCTGAGAAAGGGGCTTCGTGCCTGAAATCTCTCTCTGATTCAAATTATTTTGTGACAAGATTACCTCTGTATCATCAAAAGGGTTTGTTTCTAACAAGGTTTTATGATATCACAGCTAACCAATGCTTTTTTTCAAAATAAGTTTTTATAGTCATTCATTTTTGGAGGAATTACCAAAATTGTACCCTCCCTTTAAATCCTGCAAAACCCTTTTTTGTTGTTGAGTTGGCATGAAAAAATAAAAATAAAATAAAAAATAAAACGCATTTAAAACTTATAAAGATTCTCTTTTAGGGAAGACATTTTCAAGAGGGTCTCCAAGGTAGAATTCAATTTTGCGATCCGCCCATTTTCCAATAAATCGAGTCCTCATGGAAATGGGACTACACATTACAAATCTTCCCTTTGGTTAAAAACTGTAAAATGCCAACTGTGTTTTGTACCCTTTTAAGTGCATTTTTTCCCCTCAAAATCCACAAACGTTTGATCGTGTCACGTTTCAATATAATGGTGTAGGCCTATACATTTTTTAATGTGATTTTTTACTCCGTTCCTGAAGATATTGATGGATTTTACATCAAAAAAGGTATTGAATTTGACCTTGTGGCTTGTGTAAAAATTCCTCTTTGGAATGTACAGATCCATTTTTTTTTTATGCTCGATGATGTCATTTAAAAAAAAAAATGCAAAAAAATAGTTAATGGCCTTAGTGGACTCTTTCTCGAAGGCCAAGTTTAAAAATTTCTCTCTATGTACAAACCCATATGTTTTTGATGCCCGATGACGTCATGTTTAAACTATCTACAAAAAATAGTTAATGGTCTGACATTTCTGACCCTAGCAGACTCTTTCTCGTAGGCCAAGTTTAAAATTTCTCTCTCTGACAGAGTATGGCTTTTTACACCGCAAGGTTAGAGACTTGAAATTTGTTCCTACTTTCTTGGGGATTCCAATTGAAAAATGAGTGCATCTCAAAACTGAATTTGACCTTGGAGCCTGTCTTTAATGTAAGAATTCATCGTCGTTTTTTAAAAGCTTTGGCAGTTCAAGGAGAAATAGTTCTGAAATCGTTTTATAATACAATAAATTTGATTGAGGATGTGTGCTCTTACGTAGAATGAACAAGCGTAGAGACAGATAAATGACAAGCTAGATTGAAATTAACACTCCAGTAGGATGCTTCAAACTATACAGCAAGGACCATCCAACGAGTGAAGGGTCATTTTTTGTTTCTCTGTCCATTTTCTTATTCTTTTTGCTGTGCCTGATTTATCCCCGTGGTTTTTCCTGAATTTGTGGCATAGCGAGGTTTGAGTTGGTTGTCTCCAGTTTACCAAGCACTTTGGGCAAATAAATGTGCATCAAAATGCCCCAGTTGAGGCAGAGTGGGATATTGGTTGGTCGCCTTGAAAAAAACCTCTAGTTTAATACCATTCTCCTGTAAGCACTTAGGGCAACTAAATGTGCCCCAAAATGCCCCAGTTGTGACATATTGGGGTATTGGTTGGTTGTCTGTAGTTCACTCAGATAGAGGAGGGTTGGGCCCAATGGCTAGTCACTGAACATTGAACAAATATCTTATCTGAATTGTAAAACTGAAAGTACAGCATATTTAGCTGTCGGAAATCATCATTGTGGCAGTGTGTGTGTCTATAAAATTACCCGGTTGTGGCATAGTGGGGTATTGGTTGGTTGTCTTCAGAAACACTCGGACAGTAGGTAGGAGGGTTGTTCCCACTTGCTAGCCACCGCACAAATATCTCATCTTAATCTCAAACTGCCTGAAAATGAGCTAATGAGCATTGTGGAGAGTGAATGAAAGATCGGCTTTGGAAGCCCAAGATGCACTCACCCTTAACTGCGGGGAGATGCTACTCTTTTTTGAAATTCAATAGTTGCATATCTGTATTAAAGTATCTTGCCAAAGCAAATAATCATAGAGACTGGGCCCAATTTCATAGAGCTGCTTAAGCAAAAATTTTTGCTTAAGCAAAAAATTCATTGCTTAGTAAAATCAGATTACCGGCCAAGACTCCACTCAATTGTAATGCTAAGTAAACAACAGCTTAATACTAGTCATAAGCAATGTATATAGCAGGAAATTTTGGCCAGTAACGTGTGTAAAATAAGCGAGCCATTTTCGTGCTTAAGCAAATTTTTTGCTTAAGCAGCTCTATGAAATTGGCCCCTGGTCAGTACAGGGCTTGAATTTGAACCCACCTTCTGTGAGCAAGCTCTGAAGGATATCAATACTGATGAATCCATTTTCAAGTGTTGGAACTCTTCTTATGTTAATCGCTTAGCTTCGATGAAGGAGCCTAGTGCAAAGATGCTAACCCACACCTGAGCTAACAGACGGCGTGTTCTCGCACACGTACGAGTAAAGTACACACGTGCGCTTGCACCACGAAGAGCACGTACACGCATGCCATTCGCTTCGCACCTTGTCACGGAAAATCATCGTCGGCCATCATTACGACTTCCAGCTTCCTCTCGTTGGGGGTATTCTCATGTCCTTGAAGATGTGAGAGTTTTAATGGCCGATGACTTGGGACGGAGAAAAAATAGCTTGGGATGTTTGAAGAGTTTGTTTATTTGGCGGATGGAGGGGTATTTAAGAATATTAATAGAGTTTGAAGCGATGGTGTTGTGTTTTGGAGTCGACGTGACATTCTAACAAGTTTGGTCATTTGTAAGCAAATACTCTTTTGGACAAAAAAAAAGAAAAACAAGTTTTGAGTTTAATTGAGCTGATATTAGTATTACTATTTAATATGTTTGCCCTCAGAAACCATTTAAAGACACCAGACACTATTGGTAATTGTCAAAGACTAGTCTTCTCACTTGGTGTTGAAGTTGGGAGATAATAATGAAAGAAAAAACACCCTTGTCACACAAAGTTGTGTGCTTTCAGATGCTTGAATTCGAGACCTCAAATTTTAAATCTGAGGTCTCGAAATCAAATTTGTGAAAAATTACTTCTTTCTAATTCTCGAAAACTACGTTCCTTTAGAGGGAGCCGTTTCTCACAATGTTGTGTACTATCAACAGCTCTCCATTGCTTCTTACCAAGTAAGGTTTTATGCTAAAATAAATATATTTTGAGTATTTACCAATAGTGTCCACTGCCTTTAAGATTATTATTAACTGTATGCATTGCTTTACTAAAGTGTTCTGAATAGAAAACTCACAGGAAGGGCTGTTTCTGTAAAAGATTGATAAAGTGTGTTACACTGTACTAGCTTCACCTGCCAGCATGTACAAAATGCATACGTGTGAACACCCAGCGAACATACTTTATTCATTTTTAGGCTGTGAAGTCGCACATTATACATTGTACATGTAGCTCAAGCAAAGTGCCAATGAATGTTTTTCTGTGTAGGCGAATTTGTGCTCAATAAAAAATTGTCTGAATTGCAATTTTTCTTTCTATCAAGTTTGTGTCCCTTTTTCTCAAGGGTCCATGCCCTGTCAATATGTTGGCAATATTAAAGTGAAGAATGTCTAAGATTATTTAAATTGCAGTTGGGCATTTATGCAGTGGACACCTGGACTATGGAAATATTACCTTGGTCCCATCTGGAGTTCCAGAGCGCAGCTCTCAGGTTTGTTGTGAAATAACACTTCATGGCCTCCTTAGCATTATTTAGGCCACTGTGTTTGGACAAGCCCGCCCTAAATTTCATTCCATCCCCAAATCAATTTATTCAGTCGTATTTAACGTAAGACAGTCAGAGACAAACTTGGTCAGATTTAATTCACTCTCAAATCAATTTATCGAGTTGTGTACATTATAGGAATGTCTGGAAGCAGCGATGTCGGTTTTTTGGAACAGAGAAGGACAAGATGTCTTAGGGAGGGTGGAGTTTAAGAAGGAGGGGGCAGTGGGGAGTATGGTAGGTTAGAGAAGATGACGAGGAACCCCCTGATTATTCCTGTCCCATCTTTGTCTAGAAGCAGCGATGATGTTTTTTTAGAACCAGGAACAAGATGTCTTAGGGAGGGTGGAGTTTATGAAGGAGGGGGCAGTGGGGAGTAGGGTAGGTTAGAGAAGATGTACAGGAACGCCCTGATTATTCCTGTCACATCTTTCGCCAACAAAATTAGCCACAAATATCTGAGTCAAAGATAAAATTTGTGTTGAAACAAGGTATTTCTTAAATTTATTTATCTAAAAAAATAAAAAATAAAAAAAAGTATTCCTAGTGTTGTGTGTAAAAGATTTAAATGGTTCGGGGTTCAACAAAGAAAAATCAACTAGAGCAAGCCTGGAACTACATGCAGGTCACAGAAGCCATTGCCTTAGTTGCCCCTTGGCTTGGTCTTGGGAGGTTGGATTTTCCAATGGAAGTGCCCTTTGAAAAATGAAAATGGCCTTGCCCTTTCAAAAGATGAAATTCTAGCCCTGCTGGATTTGAACATGACCTCCAGATTAACGTGCTGACACTCTACCAAGGATAGATTCAGCATTCTTTGTGCAAATACCATGAAAGTTTGTTGTCGTTTTCTCAAGAAAGAGACACTCTATTTATCTTTCTTGATTATTTTGACTTTAGATCAGCATTACGTTTTAACACAAACCAATATCTGGCTTAAAACACCTATAGGGTTGGTGAAATACCCCTGTTGACTTTAGAAGTTTTATGTCACCACCACTACATATAAGTTTATCTGACCTTTGTTAAGAAAACAGCATTCTACAGCAAGATCGGTGTCGTCTTGTCTTTCTGTTTTTGTAAACTAGTCCTTTACTTCTTGAGATTGTTTTGAAATATTGGGAGTCTTTATCTTCAAGTATGTCCTTAACGCGCTCTTGACTTTGATTGGATCCTACCACTTGATCCTCTCATGGGTTGTAACATGACCCTTGACAAACTCTCAAGGAGTATTGTAGATCATTCAGTGTGGTATCAAAAACAGTCAACGCCAGACAGAGTATGGGATGTCCTTAGAAACACTCTTAGCAACAGCCATAGCTGTAGCCGTTGCTGCAAATTCAAATGTGGCATAAGTTGCGGCTCATGTTTTTTTATCATACCGAAACTGAACCATGTTTGTTATTCTACCATCAGGCCATGTCAGAATTAGGGGCTACTTCATGTGTTGAAGTATAGGACTTCCTTAGCAACACCCCTTAGCAACAGTCGTAGCCATAGCCAAAGCCCCATTTTAGGATGGCCACAGTTTGGTTACATTGATTTGAATGAGAGAGAACAACAAGATGGCTGCTCCATACTGGAGGTCTATTTTAGTTACACTGATAACAGATCTTTGAAAAGCGTCTTTTTGTGTAATAGCCAACATTTTTGACCTGGCTGAATCAGTGGTTTCATTCCCTGCCTTTCACCTCCGTGGACCTGAACATGATATTAATGAGTGTCGAAACACAAAACCCTACTGCGCTCATTGTCCAGAGTGCTGCCATAATCTACACCTACATGAATAACAACAAAAAGGGCATCTTATTGACATGAGAAATAACACAAGGTCCTCTTCAAGAAGTTCGAGCCATTAGCCTCCTGGAACACACACTGCTCTTTTCACCTCTCCTTGGCCTCGACCCATTAAACAATCCAACAAAAAAGCTTTCAATTTTCTCCCCACTCGGGCAATAATTTTTCTCTCTTTTACGCTGTCAGCTAAAGTTCCCATCTCACACCAACATCTAAGAAACTTGCTCCTTGAGACTGCCGCTAACAAAACATTCCCTAAGCTATTGACAAGCAACCGCCACTTCATCAAAGGTCACCGACAGACAGAGTATATCATAAAGTGTCATCAAATTAAACCAGTATGACTAAGAAATGGAGCTGTGCATGTAGATGTGTGGGTGAAGTGTGTTAGTTTAGAGCGAGGGGTGGTTTGTGCTTTGGAGGGACTGATTTTGATGTCTAATCATCATTTAAGACAAGGCCTTTTTTCTTATTTGAAAGCTTGCTCTGTTTATTTAGTTGAGAAAACAAATAGTCTTAACAATACATATACATGGACATGGACAAAACAAAATGTAGATAGGGCCTAAACTACGTCATCCCTCTCAAATCAGGTAGCTGATTTGTCAGGATTTTCTCCTGATTTCATGATTTTCTCAAAATCTCCAGCCTTTCAATTTTCTTGATAGAATAAAGTAGTCTCCAAAGGGTGAAGGAAATAGTCCATATTGTTTCCAATGCTGTAGTTGTGCATTTATTGGTGATAGACTGAGTCTGTAAACCTCCTGAATTGTAACATCTGGGAGGTTCTGGGTCTAGAATAAGAGTGAAAACCATTTTACTGAAACTTCCAACTATATCAAATCTCATCCAGGCCTGATACTTCACGGAGGCAACAAAGGCGATTGCCTCCGTGTCCCCTGGTCATTGCCTTGGTGCCCTTGAAATGCTAGTACAAATTTGCAATTTCATCATAGGGTGCCCTTTACCAAGACGAAAATGCCTTGGTGCCCTTGCCCTTTCAAAAACGAAGCATACAGCCCTGCTCATCCATGGTTAAACCTGCCCATTACCAAATTGTTTTGATGCAAGCAATGCTTTACAACTCATACTCTACATTTTTGTGACTACATGTACATGTATCTTACACTCGACAATATTCTCTTCAAGAGATTCAATATTTTCAACGTTAATTAGGGTTGGGACCGAAGCCTTAATCCCATTTTTTTTATTACCTTGAGCGACGCCAAGTTATAGACGAAATTAACCATTAAATTGATTATAGTTGTAATTCAGTGTATTGTGTAAACAAAGCAACTTGGTTTGTCAACATGAGTGCCATCTCATTAGACAACTGTCATTGTTTAAATTATTGTGTTTATTCTACGAGGTGGAACAGAGTTCAGTGATTGCTGAGTGAAAGAATCTTTAGTCCTTCTTTATCCTTCACTGAGATTTGGGATGTACGTGCAGGCCTGATACTTCACGGAGGCAACAAAGGGGATTGCCGCCATGCCCCTGGTCATTGCCTTGGTGCCCTTGAAATGCTCCAGTAGAAATTTACAATTTCCTCATTGGGTGCCCTTGCCCTTTCCCTTTAAAAAACGAAGCATACAGGCCTGTGAACTACTATCACATCCAAGGAAGTTGAATAGCTTAGCGCATTTGACACATTGCATGGTGATGAGGTATCAATAGTTTGCAGTAATATTATGTGTAAATCGACTTGCTGGGTAGATCATAGAGAGTTGGTTGAGAACTTTATTGCTACTACCGAGTATATACAATTTTTGGGAATTCAAGAGACTTCTCTACTGCCGCAGAGTACATTTTCAGAATTTGGGGAGACTCCTCAGTTCTCAAAAGGTAGAAGGATTTGCAAAAATAGGGAGGAAGGTGTGACTGGAAGTACAGTACATACATGTAGTAATAAATAAGCCCCTTTCACATGTGAGCAATTTAGCAAGGGTCCCTTGCTAAATTGTAACATGGTTGTAAAAATTTACCAAATGTACCTCGTGTGAAAGGACAACAATTGTTTGTACTGTCCTCGTTCTCTTGCGAAATCTTGTCAAACATTGCTACATTTTACAACCATGCTTAAATTAAGCAAGCAAGGGACCCCAGTTAAATTGCTGTCGCTTTCGATGGTCTATAGCTCACGTTTGAACGAGCACGGTAAACACTGTATGTATGATGATAAATATGAATGTTTGAACAGTCATGACAGTGTACTTACTGGCACTGTGGGTTTTATGCAGTCACTCGCTCAGTGTCTAAACACTACATGAGTTCTTCAGTGCTGGTTAGACTTGAGTTTTTATGTAGCTCGGCAGGCCTTTCAAAAAATTAGCAATCTACTACCTGTGTGAATCTTAAAGGCAGTGGACACTATTGGTAATTGTCAAAGACTAGCCTTCACAGTTGGTGTATCTCAACATATGCATAAAATAACAAACCTGTGAAAATTTGAGCTCAATCGGTCATCGAACTTGTGAGATAATGAAAGAAAAAATACCCTTGTCACACGAAGTTGTGTGCGTTTAGATAGTTGATTTTGAGACCTCAAGTTCTAAACTTGAGGTCTCGAAATCAAATTCGTGGAACATTACTTCTTTCTCGAAAACTATGGCACTTCAGAGGGAGCCATTTCTCACAATGTTTTATACCATCAACCTCTCCCCATTACTCGTCACCAAGTAAGGTTTTATGCTAATAATTATTTTGAGTAATTACCAGTAGTGTACACTGCCTTTAAGGTACAATGTACTTTATGTGTTTATTTTGCATTACAAATTTCTTGCAGAAATCGCACAGGCAAGTCATAATTGGTATTATGAGTGAGCGTGGGGAAAAGAGAGGATGTAAATGTAGGAGTTGAAACTTTAGGGGAGGTTTGTGCTAGCACCATATTTAATCTCTTTTAAGTAATGTTGGTCCTGTAAAGAACCTGTTGGTTCTAAAAAGAACCGGTGGTTAACAGAAAAACCGGTGGTTAACAACTCAACGTTTCGATCAGTATGTTCTGATAGTTTCAGGAGAAAGGACTATAAGTAGTAATTAATTTTTTTTATTTTTTTTTTATTTTGTTACCATTTTGCCTCCTATTTAATTTCAATTTTTAAATTAATATAAAATTGTTGTAATTCAGCCATTGTGCTGCGAGGACAGTTTTTTAATAAACCATTTTATCTATCTATCTATCTCATGATACTCTTAAACCACTTTTAATAATAACACTCCTGATGTGTAATGATAAAGATAATACAAACAGACAGTCAGTCTTATTACTATACTTATGGAGATCTATTCGTTATTCCATCAAAATATTTAAAATCTACTATACTGTAAAACTATTTAACACCACAGATATCAAATTCTCAAAAGCTCGTTCAGTGTTTTTTTCATAGACATCACCAGTTAATGTAATTATGGTATTGTCAGGCTCAGAAGTGACATCAGAGAGGCAGTGTGGCCTAAATGAAACATGACGCCTTGGTAAAAAGGTGACCCCTTTTTATTAGCGGAGTCACACAAAGCTCTGTAACAGACACTCTCCAGCTCGCTGACAATAAAAACAAGAATACATAATATCTATAACGGTTGGATATTTGAGATGCGGGGCATGTAACTATTAGAGTTTGGAAATCACGGCGGACGAGGATCAATAAATCTGAGGCAAGGCGTCGATGGATTCTCTTGTCAGTGCTTGGTGTGGTCTTACTGCTGATAGGGTCGGAGTGATGGATTTAAGATGAATAGAGGATAACGGGGTGGGTGGCGTGATGAGGGGGAAATAACTAGTTTGAAGGGGCATTGCTGTGCCACAATTGAACAAAAAATGTGTGAAGGTGTTTTTTTCTCGTCTGGTAGGATTTCAATATGTGTGAAATTTCAGTACGTGATGATACGGTTAATCCTTAATTCCTTGGGTAATTTATTGGGATCATCGTTTCTGGCTCTAACAAAAATCCAACGCCATATGGTAACTCAACACCCAAACTGTTGGACTTTGATTATGTTGATGTGCCTGAACCCATGAGTGATTTACAAGGATCCTTCCTCACTCTAACAAAATTCAACACTATAGTAACTCAACACTGAAACTCTTGAAGAAAGTTCTAAATTGAACAAAACACCAAACCCAATCTCATGACCAGTTTTTATCAGACTGATGAACAACTTACAAAAAGTAAAGTCTTAAAGTAAAAAAAAAAAAAAGGTTGAAGAGGAAAATATAAAATATCAAAACCATTTTCTTACTGTTCTATTCAGTCAGCTAGTTGTTGTTATTGGTTGAGCATCTTTAAAAACTGCAGCTTTAATTTCACACTCAATAATGGACATGTGAGTAGAGATAAATAAGACAGGATTGTATTTTAGTATCGGTCTTGAGGCAAAAACGCAGACTTTCCTCCGCAGTTATCCTTAAAAAACTGTGCTCCAGGGAGACCAGAGACTTTTTGATCTCTTTGCTAAGTTAATAACAGCGCATATTCAATTACAACATGAACCAGGCGACGCATGTCTTAGGTTTCATGTGCTGAGTGAAGATGTAATGTTGGGTTTGAAGGGAGCGTGATAAACGGCCAGGGTTGGAGTCACTCGTTAAACTGTCTCGGTAGGTAATGTTCACGTACACACGTACTTAGAGTCTGTCTTCACCGAGATGGATCAATCCAATGTCCTTTAGTCGAACTTAAATGTGTGCTGATGAATAAAGTCTCATTATGTTATGTTCTGCAATTGAATGTCCTTACTGTTGACCTTGAACCTGTACTTCCCTTTGCCCTTGTGCCCTTTACTCTTTGCCATTGTGCCTCTTGCAGGCTCGGAAATAACCCATGAGCACCCACCGTAGTGCCGTGTACTTTTGCTGTGGTGCCCTGTGCACATGGCGCAAGGTCCTGTACAAATTTACATGTTTCTCATAGAGGTGCCCCTTATCCCAGAAAATTGCTGTGCGCCTTCAAGAGCGAAGTTCAAGACCTGCTCTTGCTCTTGGTCCCCAAGTGTGCCCCATGCCCTTTGCTCTTGTGCCTTTTGCTCTTTGCCCTTGTTCTTCTCCCTTTAAGTGTGTCTCCTGCTCTTTGACCTTTTGACTGCCTCTTGATCTTTGCCCTTGTGCATCTTTCTCTTTGCTCGTGGGCCTCATGCTCTTTGCCCTTGTGCCTCTTGCTCTGTGCCCTTGTGCCTCTTGCTCTGTGCCCTTGTGCCTCTTGCTCCTTTTTTATGTCTCTTGCTCTTTGCCTTTGTGCCTCTTGCTCTTTGCCCTTGTGCCTCTTGCTCTGTGCCCTTGTGCCTCTTGCTCTTTGCCCTTGTGTCTCTTGCTCTGTGCCCTTGTGCCTCTTGCTCTGTGCCCTTGTGCCTCTTGCTCTGTGCCCTTGTGCCTCTTGCTCTGTGCCCTTGTGCCTCTTGCTCCTTTTTTGTGCCTCTTGCTCTTTGCCTTTGTGCCTCTTGCTTTTTGCCCTTGTGCCCTTGCTTTTTGCCTTTGTGCCTCTTGCTCTGTGTCCTTGTGCCTCTTACTTTTTTTGTAAGTCTACATTACTTTAAACTCTTTTTTGACATTTTGAATAGTATTGTTTCCACCGTCCCTTAAATATTCCAAAGCCGCAAGATTCTAGACTTTTCTGTTCCACCGTCCCTTAAATCTTCCAAAGCCGCAAGATTCTAGACTTTTCTGACTCATGCCACTGTCCTCATCCTGCATCTGTTGCTTCAAGGTGATCAATTATTTCATCAGTGATCGATTTTACGACAAGACTCTAAGAAAGTGACTTCTCAGCATTATTGCAGAAAGATGAGTACTTGATGAAATTTAATTTCCTCGTAGATTGCATTGTTGAGTTTCACAACTCGGCGTCTTTCAATTTTTTTTTGATTATAGTGAAAATCATTAAAGGTATGACTGCAGTGACCAAAAAAATGTATGAATGATTTGTGTAAAGTACCTGTACCGGTTGCGCTACAAGTCATTTTTAAACCACATATTTGACAGCGCTGCCAACTTTTGCATCTTGCAATTCGGGAGATTGTGTACAGTGGTGTACTACACACCACTCTGAGAGATATTTAAAATTACATGTACATTCAACATCAATAAGCCTTTTTGAGGTATGGTGGACGTGATACGCACGCATCACACGCCGCGACTGATGCCACGCTCACCATGTTGGTGGTCATTAGGTTTACGTTTAAACGCCGCGTCGCCTAAAATACGCACTTCACTGAATAACATACGTTCTATTTCTACGGTCAATACGCACAAACATTGCACACAAATTTACCACAACTTTACAGTGTTGTAGCATTGTGTCCGCCATACCTCAAAAAGGCATATAGGAAACAGCCACTCTTAAAGATTAAAGGACTATAGGTTGGCTGTACATGTAGGGAGTATTGGTGGTTTACATTGTACAGGCAGCCTTCACTACTTTTTCAACATTTAGTTTCTTGTCAAAAAATCATTTTCATTCATGATGATCACAAGTCCAGACTACATTTAAGCTTAGATTGAATCCCTAATACCCTAGGATCAGTTAAATCCTTGTAGTTAATCCATACTATCGATACACATCTGAACGAAAACTCGTCTGTAGTTACGGGCGTTCACCCAAGGGAGCTATCCATGTAAATCTACATTGGAGTGACCCTCGATCAAACGAACATTTTTCAGACGAGATCGATCGCTAAAATTTTGATGGTCATTCTCAACGATGATTTCACAAGCTCTCTTACCTTGATCCAGCGCATAATGAATAGTTTATTTTTGGGGGAAGGACGGTCACCCTCGGGTTTGGGGAAGAAGAATAAATAACGGTAAAAACGGCTCTGATTTATTCATAATGCGCATAAATTGATAATTCTATCCTGTTTTAGAGTGCAGTTGTTCAACTTAGGGATTTTTGGATTTTTTTAATTTTTTTTTATAGAGATTTCAGCTTGCCTATTTGTTTCTTGGAATTTGCCAAGGTACAATTTTGTATCAGAGCATAAGAAGAATAAGAGTCCATACTTAAAAACCACGCTTGAATGAAGACTAGCCCCTGCCCATTTTACATGTTGCACAGCTAGAAGAATAAGAGTCTATATTAAAAACCATGCTCGAATGCAGACTGTACAAAATGTTCACATCTGACAAGTTGCACAGTATTAGAAGATTAAGAGTCCATACTTAAAACTGTGCTCGAAAGAAGACTAGCCCCCTTACCTATTTGACATGTTGTACAGTATCACAAGATAGTCCATGCAGACTTTAAAATAACATGCTTGAATGAAGACTACCCCCTTCCACAGTCTTGCTGAAGAATAATTAAGAGAGCATTATTTCAGATGTGTTGCACAATATCTGAAGAAAAACAATCCATGCTTACAATCATGCTTGAATGAAGACTAACCCCTCCCACACATTCTTGTGCAGTGGCAGACGTTTATAAATCTTAACATTTAAGAAAATGCTTGATTGAAGACTACTCCCTGCCATGTAACAGTATTGAACACTAGCTGAAGAAAATAACAACCCTGACTTAAATCCTTGCTTGAATGAAGACTAAACCCCTCACATTTTCAGTCAGCGATCCCTACACATCATTCACCGTTTCAACGACGAAGGTTTGCGTTATAACTGAGACGTTTTCCCAGCTAATGTTCCTGCCGAAGATGCCCTGCCCTGTAAGGCTGAACGAACCCCGCTCAATCAGCTGTCAAAAATCAATTGAATTACCCAGGTCTGTCTAACCAAGCATAGTTCAGCTTTATCTATGCTGGTTCTGAGCTAATATCCCCCAGAGAGAAGGCTCCCATGCAAGATATAATTTCTACATTTTGAAGAACTTAAAGGGTTTGGGTAGTTTTTGTACGACACAAAACACAATGTTCACAGATTTCCACAGTTTAATGATAATGATGGTAGAAAGCTAAGCTTGAAATATTATTTACTGAGGTACTGTAGTTTTTGAGAATTTAGTGAAACAATGTCACAAAAATATATATATATATTTTTGACATTATTTTAGCATTACAACGTATTTACGTGACTCTTCTGAAAACACCACTCTGTGATATTTGCTTTTTTTTTCTCTAAAAAAATTGACCACTTATGAAGCTGAAACTACTATACAGGTAAATGATATTATCTTCATTCACAGTGAGAAGGATTCATGTCATGGCCAACAAAATTGATCTACGAAAGATATCAAGACCCTTTAATAAAGAAGAAAGGTGTTATTCACGAAGGAATGGTTCAGAACACGATAAAGGCGATGTGAAATGTTATCGTGAGTTGGAAGTCGACTTGGGGGTGGGAGGTGGCTCTGTATTGGCAAGTAATCCACTTTAAAGTTGTGATGTCATCAGTAAAGTGCTGTGATTTTCAGAGATTTTGTGGAGCATGGATAAGAATTATCTAGTGTTTTTCATGTCTGGTTAGTATAAGAAATAGCTGTTATTTTCCTAAGACATGTAAGATGTAACTTGGACATGTTGCTCTTTAGTCTACGTCTCTATCGCTGAGGATTTGCAAAGCTCCTTAAAATCAATAACTCCAGGGTTTACAAAAAGTTGGAAATGTCCGACCCTAAAATGCCATCATTTCGACATCTTTGAAAGTGTTGATCCTAGTTCAGACCAGTTTGTCAGTGATTGGTGATGACTCATGGCCCTGGGTTCCACCCAAGCCATTACAATTACACACAATGTATACCTCCACATTATCATCAGTCTGACATAATATTTAGTTTGTAGTTTGTCATTTCTTACAAACAATAAGCATCAAACATTTTCCCTGTGGACAGTGTCAGCTTCTTCAAAAGTTGAAACTACCCTTAGCTGTCTAGTGTTACAATGTTGTGGGATCGCAATGTTTAAAGGCAGTGGACACTATTGGTATATACTCAAAATAATTATTAGCATACAATCTTACTTGGTGACGAGTAATGGGAGAGGTTGATGGTATAAAACATTGTGAGAAACGGCTCCCTCTGAAGTGACCTAGTTTAGGAGAATGAAGTAATTTTCCACGAATTTGATTTCGAGACCTCAAGTTTAGAACTTGAGGCCTCGAAATCAAGCATCTGAAAGCACACAACTTTGTGTGACAAGGGTGTTTTTTCTTTGATAGTTATCCTGCAACTCCGACGACCGATCGAGCTCAAATTTTCACAGGTTTGTTATTTTATGCTGATGTTGAGATACACCAAGTAAGAAGACTGGTCTTTGACAATTACCAAAAGTGTACACTGTCTTTAACATTACATGACAGTTTTTATTATGTCACCCGCCATTATTTGTTTTTAATCACACGTTTGCATTACGAAAGTAAACAACTAAAAAGGAATGTTCGCGCCAGCCTTGTCAACAATTTTGTTCTTGGAGACATTTTCTCAGCGCAGCGCTTACTTCTTCAAAGGATCCCATCAGAGATAACGATTTCACGAGTCGAGAATGTCACTCTCTTTTTTTAATTTGCTTGTGGCGTTCGGCAACACTAAGGCACTTAAGAGATTGAGATTTGTTTGCCTGACTGCCCCATCAATTCAGAGAGCTCCGTCCGAAGATATAAATTTTCCTGCGTCTTCACGTGTGTAAACACTACGCCGATATCTTAGATTTACTTGTAAATTGTTTGCTTTGCTGTAAAATGTTTAGGGCCGATGTAAGACTTTGCGTTGCAGGTTTTTACTTTAAGCCAGCTGGTAAACATTCATCAAAGTAATGTGTTACTAAAGAGATGTTTCCCTAGTGTCCTTAAGTATTTAAAGGAACGCATCTCGTCCTGACCCCAATGCCTATTTATATTTTGCGCTGGAGGGAATTCTGAAATTGCTACCGCAGAAACTAACTCGGAGGTATTGGGAGTACATTAGGTCTTATAGGATTACGAATGCAGTTATTGAAAATATTTAAAAGGTATTCTGATAGAATGCAGTTTTAATTTCATAAGTAAGAATTGAAGTTCTTTGCCTTTGAGAAAGACTCTGCTAGGGTCGAAATGTGAGGCGATTACTACTGTGCCTTAATACCATAGGTCATGTTAGTTGGAAGCAGGCGAGTGATTTGCCAGGATCTTTCCTGATTTCTGGATTTTCGATTGGTCTCAAGGCACCGTCAGGTTATTTTGAAAGAGGCAGCAAGCTTGCCATCACAGAGATGCAGGGCTGTATGCTTCGTTTTTGAAAGGGCTAGGGCACTAAGGCATTTTCTCTTTGGCAAAGGGCACCCTATGAGGAAATTGTAAATTTCTACTGGAGCATTTCAAGGGCACCAAGGCAATGGCAAGGTGCAACAGAGGCAATCGCCTCCGTTGCCTCCGTGAAGTATCAGGCCTGGAGATGAAAAGACTTGGCCCTCGTTGCAAAACTTTATCAGAATACATGTATTTGAAACTGTACAGAGTACTCTGTAAAACACTCTGTAGTACTCTACTCTGTAGTACATTGTGCAACTATTTAATTTTATCTGTGAATTTGGTAAGCAGATTATTTAGTTCATTCCTGAATTCTGATGATTATTCAATCAAAACGGCTTTGAATTTGACTGTTTGAAGTGCCCAAAATTTCCTGTTGGAACGAACAGATCAGTTTGGTTTTGATGTCTAACGCTGTCATGTTTCAATTTTTACTCTTAAGAGAGTAACAAATAAAACATAATTTATGCGTCTTTTAAAGGGAGGTTTGAGACTTGTATGTTTAACCACACTTAAGTGCATCACAAAACGGAATTTGACCTTAGAGCCCCTTTAATAAAACCATGTGATGATTCATCTGCACTTTAATGTGCGAGGTTTGATTTGCAATTTGTTACTTTTGCTACATGAATAAAATATTGCCCACTTTGGAAGTTCATTTCCTGCTGTGAAGAAAATTCTGTTTTTTCCTTAATTTTTTTTAAAATCCACGTTAAATTTGAAGGAGTTCTGTTTTCGGCACTCCTAAGCAAAAGTAATGGAGAGGAGAGGAGAGCAATTTGCACTTTTTAAAAGCAATGATCTGTGCCAGTATTTTTATTTTTTTCTGGCAACGGGAACCTTGGCAAAAAAATGAAGCATTTAGATTGTCAAGCTGATTTTTATCCAGCATGCAAGATGAGTCCTGAATTTATGTCGCTGTGAATTTTAATTACTGAAATGAAAGCATTCTTCACTTGTGGATTTGTCACAATCAATTCAGCAACTGTCAAAAGTAATTTAATAGCTATTCAAAAAAGTTAAATTTAGAATGAGCAAATATTCAGCCAAGGTTATAAACAACTTTTGTGGTTAACTCAATTTTACACGGTGAGAATATCAAATATCAAATTGTAAAATTGATAGAGAAGGTGTTTGGCCTTTGACCCAAAGTTGCATCTTTGCACCGTTCGATTGTAAACAATTCCTGCCGTGACTGCAATTCTCCAAAGCTTCCTCTGTCAGATTAAGGCCAGGCATTTTTATATTCCCGAACAAACTGCAACCAATTTTCCCGAAGACGATTTCCAGGCAGTTAAATACAAATAGTTCTGACTATCCACGATTTCTTTGCTAGCTGCGTGTAATAAAGAAGGAGAAAAAAAAGCCATACGCTGTAGCATACTGGAGTATTTTTACCAAGGGACTTGCAGGTTTATACCTCCAGGGTGTGAAGCCAGCGTTTGTATCAGGTTTCACTGCAGCAAGCTTGTTTACAACCTTAGCTGTTATTTTCATTCCCTTTTCACTTGTTTTGGCTTAATCTTTCAAAGGTCATATCGGTCTGATTGTTTTCTCTGGGACACATTATCAGTTGTTGTAGTCATTTTTTGTTTCCTTATTTTGAGTCTTTGACACGTTTTGTTACAAACATGATTTTAGTGTGGAGAATTTTTGTTATGAGAGACAGGCTGTAAAAAACATATTAGCAGTGAAGTTTGCTTGACTGTGCTTGGCTTATAAATTCATCTTGGATGAAGAGCACATATACATGCACAACATTGGTTTTCAAAGACAGTATCCCCAGTCTCAACATATTAATCGACAATTGGCAATTGGTGTCAAAGATACATGTACCTTTAAAATTTATAGGTTAACATATTGCTTGGTAAGAAGCACTGCATTTTGAGAAACGATTCCCTTCTCAAAAAATGTTGATTTAGAGAAAGGCATTCAAAAACATTTTGATCTGAGAATCCTTTCTGGATGAAAAATTTCTTAGATTGTGTATTCCAATTATAGATTATTCTTCCTGTGAAGACATATCCGCTCCAGATTTTCAGCAATATCTCAAAAACGTTACCACTTTTTGAAACAAAATGTGTACGGGGTAGTTTCATTGTACATACTGTATCTGCATTTTTATAGAATTGAAACAAAACAAAAAGTTTAAAAAACCAAAGGTATCCTTTGCCTTTACATCGAGAAACTTGGCCTGGACAAATTGAACATATCAATCTGTGCATTAGCTGAAGATTTTGGGATCTCAAATTTCACCTTTTTGCCAGAGGGTCCTTTATAAACGGCTGCCTCAGATACAACCTAATAGTTTCCAATTTTCAGGGCAGTCAGCCAACATTTTATTCTGCTCTTCTTTTCCAGCCAATAAAGATGAATCGCTCTTCTACAACTGTAGCCCTCTATCTTGTGATTGACCTTTAACTGAGAACACCTTGGGATTTTTTGTACTTTCAATTTTGGTGCAGATTCCTGGTTATTTGAGGAAGAAGCCGTTGTGTGAACCTGTCTGATTCCCGGGTGTGTTTTCCACTGGTTGGCATACATAATGTATTTCCATGCGGATAAGCCTGCAGACATGGGATTCCATTGATTCGGAGACTTGGGCTTTGGATTGAGAACCAATTTCGTATCGCAAGCTGAAATATATGTTTGTTTGGTTACCAGGGAAGAATGAAATTTAATGTAGAATTTTGTAATTTCATTACACATGTAATAATAATAATAATAACAGCATCTATAAAGCGCCATAAATCAAAAATTTGCTCAAAGGCACTGTGCACCAAAAAGGCAAAACCACTCAACATTTAGCTTCCAACATTATTACCCCTGGTCACTGGGCCTTAATACACTCCTTAAACCATCTCAGCTCCCCGGGGAGTGTACAGCCTGTGCAATTTTAATGTGCGCTACTCGGATTAATATATCACAAGAACCATCTCTGCCCTCACAGGTACCCATTTACCCCTCACTAGTGTGGAGAGAAACATTACATGTATTGTGAACAGTGTCTTTCTCAGGGACACAAGTGTCACGACTGGGATTCGAACCCACACTCTGCTGAACAGAAGCACCTGAGCTTGAGCTGGTGCTTTTATCCGCTCGGCCACAACACCCAGTGATAAATATCATGCCTTACACATGTTTGTTATACCTCGGTAACAAACTGTGAAGTTTGATTGGTCGAGAACCAATCACGTGACGTGCAACAAAAACGCATGTTACATGGCTCGGGGGTCGGGTAACATGAAAAGTGATGTACACCGGTGTACATCACCTGGATCGTTCCCAGTGTTGGTCGATTTCCAGCGCTGTGTATGAAACACCCGCAGGTTCGAGGGAACAGTAAGGAGTTGTTTCTTGTTCGTCTGCTTATTTTAAACAATGAATACTCCGGCGTAATAATGTTTGAAGATAACAACAGAACTTCGAGAAGAGGAATATTAATGTTACCAAGGTATAACAAAACAATTGTTGCACGCTGTGATTGGGGTCCATGGGTTTTGTACACCTTCGGGGGAAAATGGCACCCTCGGCTTCGCCTCGGGTGCCATTTTCCCCCTCGTCACAGCGCGCAACAATTGTATAGTGTCTACACCACGTACATTGTACAAGTTGTTTTCCTTCCTCCATGGTTACTTACATCACACGTACACCTTCTCTGCTTTGTGCTTACATACGGGAGTCGAGTTGAGTGGGTGGGGGGGGGGGGTAATTTGTTGGTTCTATTTTGAGTAACATTCATAATGAGGTGGTCAGTTTGTCAATAGTACTCAGCTATGTTGTTTACTTTCTGGCATCCATTTACTTTATTTAGTAAATAACTTCGCAGAAAAAAGTCCATTCCTTTCAAGGTATTATCCACTTAGCAATGGAGATAGAAAAGCACAACTGTCAATAGACTTTGGGCCAGTTATATAATCTTTGCCTTGTTTACATAGGCACTGGCAGGGAAACAGTGTCCCTGATCATTAATTGTTAGCAGTAGAGGCCCATTATGTAAAAAGAGATCAATCAACCCAGATAGCCACTTCGTTAACATTGTTCTCGAAGGATAAGTTGCTGTTGTAGATGTTGTTGTTGTTGTTGTTGTTGTTTTGATGTTGATATTTTTAAGATGCTTGCTTGGATTTCTTGAGAAAATCTTTAGAAATCAAAGTGTGGTTGGTGGGTAAATCATGGTTAACCACGTGGTTAAACGACCATCATCAGTTTACTACTGTGCAATTCAGGTAGCATCACTAGTGATAAAGGTTATCTGTGAGGTCGATGGTTAAACTATACAGGAGGATGGTTATACCACGGTTAACCACGGTTTAAACAACCATCATCAGTTTACTACTCTGAATTGCAGGTAGCATCACTAGTGATAAAGGTTATCTGTGAGGTCGATGGTTAAACTATACAGGAGGATGGTTATACCACGGTTAACCACGGTTTAAACAACCATCATCAGTTTACTACTCTGAATTGCAGGTAGCATCACTAGTGATAAAGGTTATCTGTGAGGTCGATGGTTAAACTATACAGGAGGATGGTTATACCACGGTTAACCACAGTTAAACAACCATCATCAATTCACGACTCTGAATTGCAGGTAGCATCACTAGTGATAAAGGTTATCTGTGAGGTTGATGGTTAAACTATATAGTAGGATGGTTATACCACGGTTAACCACAGTTAAACAACCATCATCAGTTTACTACTCTGAATTGCAGGTAGCATCACTAGTGATAAAGGTTACCTGTTGCATCAAGTAATTTTATGCAGACCTGTTGCTCTTCAGTGCATCCTGTTTAAATATTTACCTACTTTGCTTTTATTATTTATCCTGCTTAAAAAAAAAACAGTCCATTTGCAACCTCACAATTTCAACCGTATTGTCCCCACATTGGAGACTGCTTACGGGATTGCGACATTTCAGGCGGCAATATTTACCAACTTCATCCCTCCCCAAGAAAGGCAATAAAACAAGCCTTCTGTTGACTCGGGCCAAAAGGAATAAAAACAACAAAAGAGAATAAATACTGCTCCGCTTGCTAATTTTGAGTCGGTGGGTAGGAGTAGGAGGGTGGGGATGAACTGTAGTCTAAGTGTTTTTTTTATAGGTGAGCGCAACGGCGTTGCGTCATCTTTTGAAGTAAAGATCTTCCACTTAAAGGAACACGTTGCCTTGGATCGGTCGAGTTGGTCTTTGAAAAACGTTTGTAACCGTTTTTTATAAAATGCATATGGGTAGAAAGATGTTGTAAAAGTAGAATACAATGATCCACACAAACATGCCTCGAAATTGCGTGGTTTTCCTTTTACCTCGTCGACTAACACGTCGGCCATTTATGGGGGTCAAAATTTTGACTCCCATAAATGGCCGACCATGTTAGTTCGCACAGTAGAAGGAAAATCACGCAATTTCGAGGCAAACTTGTGTGGATCATTGTATTCTACTTTTAAAACATCTTTTCAACCATATGCATTTTATAAAAAAACGGTTACAAACGCTTTTGTTTTGACCAACTCGTCTGATCCAAGGCAACGTGTTCCTTTAACATTTCGTTGCGAATGGATTTGAAGGAATACAAATGAATGCGGGGGTAGTGGATGGATAGTTCGACATGGAATAGAGTCAGTACAATACTCCTTTTGTATAAATGTTGATGTTGTTTGAACTACATGTATTTTGCAGGCCGATTTAAAGGAACACGTTGCCTTGGATCGGACGAGTTGGTCTATAAAAAAGCGTTTGTAACCGTTTGTTATAAAATGCATATGGTTAGAAAGATAATTTAAAAGTAGAATACAATGATCCACACAAGTTTGCCTCGAAATTGCGTGGTTTTCCTTTTACCTCGTCGACTAACACGGTCGGCCATTTATGGGAGTCAAAAATTTGACTCCCATAAATGGCCGACCGTGTTAATCGACGAGGTAAAAGGAAAACCGTGCAATTTCGAGGCATGTTTGTGTGGATCATTGTATTCTACTTTTACAGCATCTTTCTACCCATATGCATATTATAACAAACGCTTTTCAAAGACCAACTCGACCGATCCAAGGCAACGTGTTCCTTTAAACCATGGCACACCCACAGTGCCCTGCTTTTGCGGTGTTCCCCTTTGCAAGGTTCCAAAAATGCTGTTCCCCGTTTAGTATTAAATATTAACGGCAAAGTGAACCTTTGGTTTTTTGGAACTGATGACATGCACCAGAAACTGGAACTTTATTAATCCCCCCTCTTTATTTCCCCCCAGTCATAATTATCCGTATCCATTCTCAATAAAAAAATATGAATTTCCAGTCATCGCAAATTATTTTTTAATAAAAGATGTGTGATGGAGTAAGATGATGTCCAATCATGAAAAACTCAATCATTAGAAGAATTGTACAAATATTACTAATGTGTTTTTGTTGGTATGAAATGGCGCAGTATTACCATGATTGATTGTTCCAGGGCTCGTGAATGTATTTCCCCCTTGATGAATGGCCTGTGATGACGCAATTTCCGAGCAGTGTATTCAGAAAAAAGTTTTATGGGGATTAATGAGCATGCTAATTAGTTTTGAGGTGTTTTAACTAATTGGTTTTGATGCGGAGCGAAATGAGTAATTAATAGTTAATGAAAAGGTAAAGTATAATGACTTGCAGATGAGTGGAATTAGATATATTGGTTTAATAAATAATTCATTTGGGGATATAACTGTAATACTACTCCGCAGTGTACAATGTACGTATGCAAAATTCAATGTTCACAAAAATGTATATTTGGTTTGCGGTAACTTACACTAGGTGTATTTATCTATTTGCTGGGTAGATTATGTTTCTTTTGAGAACTCGTCTTGCTTTTTTTTTCTACTGCTGCGGAGTAGATTTTTTTTCGGAATTCAGGGGACTTCTCTTCTACTGCGGATTAAATTTTCGGAATTTGGGAGACTTCTCGATCCTAAAAAAGAACTGTCCTTATTACTACTAGTTGTACCTGGGCAAGAGGTAGAAAATCGGCCGGGTATAGACGGTGTGACCTGTGACATCACATGTTTACAAAAGCCCCACCAAGCCTGGACTTCCTGCAGGCACGATTTGTACACAGCATAATGGAAAAAAACATAAAATCTTATATTTTATGGAGATTGTGCTGTCTTATTCTTATCAACTTTTGATATGATGAAAGGGGGTACATCTCAAAACGTGTCCAGCTTGTACTTTCATAACTCTTGGATTTATGTGGAAATTATGACACAAAATGTCAACTTTCCCATTAAAACCAGTGCAGTATCTTGCCTGCCAGAATACCCAAAGAATGTGCAAGGTCACACTTATTGTAAACAAAGTTCACATGTTCTATACTCCAATCACTTGGTGGATCATTGGACTTCTCGTAACTAATTCTCTGCCATTATTGTTATCGCTTTCATGAAGAGACATTTTTATTCCAAACTTGGAATTAATTTGTGCAAATAGTCCATTTATGATAACAGTGATGCAAGTTCCTGCTAAAGCCTTGTTGTTATCCCCACCCCCTCGACAGAATCTCTTCATACACTGTAGATTTACATATATAGTCTTTTCAAATATCTGAAAAAGAGAGGTTTTTTCATCTTTCAGACAGATCTGTCTATTTTTGTCATGAATGTCTCTGCATCATTTAACACAACATGTACTTTTTGACGCTGTACAAGACTTTAAAAAAAAAATGGACAGCCTCACGTTTCTGAATTCCGATGTATGTGCAAAAAAATGAAGACAAAATCCCAAGTAGATTTCTGACTGCTGATGCAAATCAGTCGCTTCCTTCAATATCTTTAAATATCCTGAGCAGAGAATTGCGTCTCCCTTCTTAGGATTTGTGGTACCATGATTCACTGTCCCTCTTCTCTTCTACTTAAAGATCTCAGACGATAACTGATTCCTCAGTGAGATTGAGGGAGGAGGTAATAACTTTCGTTGTCTCCAGTTACATTTAGGATTCGTTTAAGGACTTGGACATGGCATTGATTAATAATAATATTATTCTAAATTCATCAACGGATGGAATGGATGGGTTGAATGTTCATTTGATCCAGGGGTTGATTCTTCACAGAGCACTGCATGCCCCTGGTCATTGCCTTTATGCCTCCCTATATTCATTGCTATGGTGCCCCATGGTGCCCCTGGTGCCCCTGGTCATTGCCTGGACCTAAACCATGGGGTCCAAAGCCTGAAGCCAGTCATAATATTAAACTGCGTTCAAACAGTGAATGTTTAGTTAGCGGAATTTTTGATGGATTTAGTCAACCTCTGGCTGAAACATCCAGAGAGTTTTGTATGACTCCTTCCCAAACTCATAGCCATTAAAATTGTTTGTTATGACTAAAGCCCGGTCCACTTCCTGCGAATGCGAACGTGATATGAATTTTGACGTCGCAACAGTTGAAATGTGCTCAACTCCTGCGAAACGTTTGCTGCGAAAACGCCAAATTCGCTTCATATTCGCATTTACGGGAAGTATGAACCGGGCTTAATGTTGTCTAGGGTTCGCTGATGATATTCTCATGTCAGAGAGGATGAGGAATTGATCTGCAGCTTTACAGACGTCAGATCAGGTTTGCCCAGCATTGATTAAGTTTAATGTTCACCACATCATATCGATTCGGAGTTGATTCGATATGCCCTATAGTACATTATTTTTTATTAAGTAGGCGTCCATCACTAATGATGGACAATGTGGGTGTTTATAGAGGGGTTGGATTGTTGGAAATTTTGGATTGATGATAATGTGTGTGTACTCTGCAGAGAGTTCTGCCGAGGATGTTGTCTTGATCTGAAATTTAACCATAGTACAGTATGTGTATAACAGAAAGGAATGTTTTTTTATGTTAAAGGAACACGTTGCCTTGGATCGGACGAGTTGGTCTGCGAAAAGCGTTTGAAACCGTTTGTTATGAAATGCATATGGTTAGAAAGATGGTTTAAAAGTAGAATATAATGATCCACACAAGTATAACTCAAAATTGCACGGTTTTCATTTTACGTTGCGAACCAACACGGTTGGCCATTTATGGTAGTCAAAGTTTTGACTCCCATAAATGGCCGACCGTGTTTGTCGACGAGGTAAAATGAAAACCACTCAATTTCGAGGCATATTTGTGTGGATCATTGCATTCTACTTTTACAACATCTTTCCAATCATATCGATTTTATAACAAACGGTTACAGGACGCTTTTCAAAGACCAACTCGACCGAGGCAACGTGTTCCTTTTTATTTGTGGGTTGTTCTGAAGAGGCTGCAGAACATGTTTTTCTCCTAGCTGCATTGCCTTTCATATACAGTCCACAGTAGTCTAGACAATGTTATTGCAGTGACAGGAACAAAATGTTTGATAAATATTAATTCTGCAAAGACTGTAGAACTTTTCATTCTGGAGTCCCTTTCTGCAACAATCTGGACATCAAAACAAATAAATGAGATGAAAAGAAAACTAAATGTTAAGTTATTGTTTTTCTGATGTACATTCTTTTCTGTTAGACATGTAGTATTCTGTAGAGGCTACAGATTTTGTTTAAAGCTAAAATCGATTTGATGTCTTGTTCTGCAGCTCATCAAAAAAGGTGCTCAAATTAAGATTGATTAAAATGATTGTATTCTGCAGTGACTGCAGAACCATTCCATTGCACTACAGAACATCATTCTGTTTTCGTCAGCAGTGATTATAACTTTCTTCTTTCATTCTTTGTCATTCTGCAGATTGTTTCCGAGCAGCTGCAGAGGCGGGACCTCATGATATTTTGAAGCTCTACAACATCAAAGGAAACATTGTAAATATATCACAGAAGCTGGATGAGAACACACCAGATACTCCATATAAACTAGAGGTCGTCGCGTCACATGGCACGGGTGAGTTGTTCAAGATCACCTCAATTTTTTCTTTAAAGACGGTGGACACTATTGGTAATTGTCAACAACCAAACGTCTCACTTGGTGTATCTCAACATATGCACAAAATAACAAACTTGTGGAAATTTGAGCTCAATCGGTCGTCGAAGTTGCGAGATAATAATGAAAGAAAAACACTCTTGTCACACAAAGTTGTGTGCTTTCAGATGCTTGATTTCGAGACCTCAAGTTTTAAATCTGAGGTCTCGAAATCAAGTTCGTGGAAAATTACTTCTTTCTCGAAAACTATGGCACTTCAGAGGGAGCCGTTTCTCACAATGTTTTTTACCATCAACCACTCCCCATTACTCGCCACCAAGAAAGGGTCTGTTCTAATAATTTGTTTGAGTACTTACCAATAGTGTCCACTGCCTTTAGTTTGTGGGTAACATTCACGTGATAACAATTTCTCTTGGGGACTACCGCGGAGTCGGTTCTTAAATTGGTCTCAACGTTTCGACTAGCTGGAGATGTTTTTGGTTGAGATGTTTTTGGGTTCTGAGAAGATCCAATGTTTAGTAGAGCAGTGTGGTCAGGTTTACCCATGTTCAGTTCTCTGGGTTCTCCCTTGCACAAACTAGCATACCGGCCCGAGACGCACGGAAGCGCGGCGAAACACAAAAAATTTCACCCGTTTTGCAAACATTTATACATTTATCTTTTTTACAAAATTTATCAAGACCATATTGAATGCCCCAGATTGCACAGTAGGTCTTTTTAAACCAAAGATAAACATCATGTAGAAAACATTCCCGGCCTGTGTGATTCGTTTTGCAAAAAGCAAGGGCACCAAGGCATTTTCTCTTTGGTAAAGGGCACTCTATGAGGAAATTGTGAACTTTACTGTGAGCATTTCAAGGGCACCAATGCAATGACCAGGGTGCATGGGGGCAATCGCCTTTGTTGCCTCCGTGAACTATCAGGCCTGACAATCTAAAGATGTTGTTTCAATTCAGCGTACTTCAGTTAAACACCAAAACATTTAGGTCCAGAGTGTCCCACAGTTTTGTAAAAATCCTGGGGAGAACACCAGTTCTGACTTCCAAATAAAAAATATTATAACTATATTATAAGTTAATTATGATAGTTTTGTATTGAACATCCAGACTCTTTGCTGTTGTGTAAATTATTTTAAATATGTAAGTTATCACCACAGTGGTGACAAATTGAACATTCCATTTCAATGCTCCATGGCTAGGTGATAAGATGCATTTAAGCAGCGTCGTGTTTATTCAATTGAGTTGCAGCTACCAGCTCTTCGCTTACTTATTACATTGCAACCAATTAGAGATCCAATTGACACATGGTTAACGGAGATACATGTAATTACATCATAGTGTGAAGGCGCAATGATTCAGTTAAGGCAAAAAAAAAGAAAACATGTTAAGCGTCCGCTCGCTTTATTTTTAGAGGCCACGCCCTTTTTGTAAAAAAATCTTTTTAATAACAAAAATAAAGGATGCATTTTTAGGATCTCAGATGAAAAGAACCAACACATTTTGAAAAATAGCCCAGTCGGTTGTCTTTAAAACATGTCAGCTGGCCATTAAAAAACCCAAAAACATTCTCCTTCAATTTCCCCAAAACGCAGGATGTTAAACATGCTTTTTTATTTGGCCTAATAATTTCCATACACATCCGAAACACAGTTGGTCAGATCTGGTCTTATAAAACGCTCCGAGCTGAAAGAAAACATGGTTCGATTTGCCGCAATTGCTTGCTGTTGATTTTATGCACTTTTCGAGGCAATCGCTCCCCTAGTGAGTTGAATGCTGGGTCATTCTGTCCATTAACCCTATCAGTGCCCAATTCTATTCCTTTTTTTTTAACTCTTACACTACAGTGCCCACTATTTCTTTGCATTTTAAGCTAAAAATTCCCATCTTTTGAATACACTTTTAGAAAACATAAATAAAATCAAGCATGTATGACCTTGTCACTGAAAGAGTGAAGCTGTTCTTTTAAAAAAAATTGTTGAGAAATCGTTTTAAGGTTCTAGGAAAAATAACTTCAGTCAAACTCAACTCTGACTTCCCAAAGGTCATGCTATTTTTACCAAATGAGCGCAAGAACAGTCCTTGAACTTCGCTTATGAAGGGGCACAGCAGTTTTCTTCTGGTAAGGGGCTCTTCTATGAGGAAAATGTAAATTTATATTGAAACCGTGTGAAGGGCACCACAGCGAAGGCACAGGGCACCATGGCAATTGCCTTGGGTGTCGTGGGTTATTTCAAGGCCTGCCATTACAACAACAATAATATGCAGTAACAAAACAACACTTTTTTTTTCTGCAAACGTTTTCTGGTGTTGTGTTGTTTTCTGGATGACGATTATTTACAAACGTTCGTGTGCCTTCAGAAACTCAAAAGACTTTGTTCGCCTCCGCCGTCAAAGAGGGAATAATTTCAATAGAAATGCTGAGAATTCCACCGATTAATCCTGCCAAAATAAACAACTGGGTTGTTATGACCTTTTTCATGCTCTAAAGCCAAACAATTACTGAACCATAAAATGAGCTGGTAGCAGAAACTTCCCCTGCGTGCAGAATGTTGGTTTAAACACGTACTTGTCACGTCACAAACAGTATGCAAAATAAAGTACATCTGTGCCAAAGGGCACTTGGAGAACATACCTTTATATTTTATTGCGGGGGGGGGGGGCGGGGGGGAATACACACAAAATTCAAAGTATGGATGGAAATATTGCAGATTTTCTGCTGGTTGGTTTGTGACTTGTCGAAAAACGAAGACAATTTAACCACAAGCATGCAATATCATCTTCTTTTTTTTGCAATGGGTTATTCCATTTGAAAATCTTTAAAGACACTGGACACTATTGGTATTGTCAAAGACCAGTCTTCTCACTTTGTGTATCTCAACATAAAATAACAAACCTGTGAAAATTTGAGCTCAATTGGTCGTCAAAGTTGCGAGATAATAATGAAAGAAAAAACGCCCTTGTCACACGAAGTTGTGTGCTTTGAGATGCTTGATTTTGAGACCTCAAATTCTAAATCTGAGGTCTCGAAATCAAATTCGTGGAAAAGTACTTTTTTCTTGAAAACTATGTTACTTCAGAGGGAGCCGTTTCTCACAATGTTTTTTTTACAATCAACCTCTCCCCATTACTCTTTAATAATTTTGTTTACCTGTGGCCATTGCTTCAGATACAAGCTCACTAATTACGCAAGTTGTAGTTGTGTAAAAAGTCAATACTTAGAGTGCTTTGTTAATTACCACTAAAAGAATCACAGGTGTGTAATGTACATGTAGTATACAATTCAAAGCTTGTTACATAATAACAGGTGTTAGGAGCGGAATGAGACTTACCCCCTTTCACTAATTACTATTTACAGTTACGCGTGTTATGCAAATGAGATAAATGGTTACATATAGCGACCATTAAAGGAACACGTTGCCTTGGATCGGTCGAGTTGGTCTTTGAAAAGCGTTTGTAACCGTTTTTTATAAAATGCATATGGGTAGAAAGATGTTGTAAAAGTAGAATATGATCCACACAAACATGCCTCGAAATTGCGTGGTTTTCCTTTTACCTCGTCGACTAACACCTCGGCCATTTATGGGGGTCAAAATTTTGACTCCCATAAATGGCCGACCATGTTAGTTCGCACAGTAGAAGGAAAACCACGCAATTTCGAGGCAAACTTGTGTGGATCATTGTATTCTACTTTTAAAACATCTTTCCAACCATATGCATTTTATAAAAAAACGGTTACAAACGCTTTTGTTTTGACCAACTCGTCCGATCCAAGGCAACGTGTTCCTTTAAGTACGCTACATAAGATGTTTCTGCTACTGTAGTTAAAAGCATTTGCTGTACAATAGAGAAAACAAATTATGTACAATGTAAAAACACAACTACCTGACAGGCCTGCATGAGGGCACCAAGGCATTTTCTCCTTTGTAAAGGGATGAGGAAATTGTAAATTTATACTGGAGCATTTCGAGGGCACTAAGGCAAATGACCAGGGGGCATAGAGGCAATCACCTTTGTTTCCTCCTATCAGGCCTGCATGTACACGTACATCTCAAATCTCAGTAAAGGATAAAGAAGGACTGCAGTCTCAAGATTCTTTCACTCAGCAATCACTGAACTCTGTTCCACCTTTTTAGACCTGACCAATTGTCACTGGGCCGCCATTCCCCTCCGACAAAATCACAATAACAGACATTCATGAATGAACAGGACAAAAAGAGGACTTTCTCAAAATTGTTCAGGGTTTTTCAGTTTTATAAAATGTTATCCATGCCTTCATGACGAGCCAGCGTTTCTTTTTCTTTGCTGCATTTCATATTTGATACATCTCATTATGTAGATTTGAATAATAAATGTTCAGTCAAAACCGAATCGATAGAAAGAAAAGCAGAAGTTATCTGATTGGCATCGCCGGAAGTAAATTGTTATCCTCCCCCCCTCCCCCCCCCCCCCCCCCCACAAAAAAAAAGAATCTGACAAACCGGAGTTTCGCCCGGGAATCCAAGATGTTGGAAATTCAAAGCCTGCCAGGCTACATTTTGTCTATTTTGATTGGAAAGTCTCCCGAAAGCGAAATAAAAATCAATGTCAGTTTTAGATTTTTTTTTTTTAATTAATAGAAGGAACCGGAGGGGTTGCCTCGGGTTTGTTAAGGAAGACGGAATGACCGTTGCTAATGACCTGGTTAATGTAAACTACAGACATTCAGGTATAGGAAGAGGTTGCTGTCGTCGGTCGTTATTATAAATGAGACTTTTTAGATGGTGAGAATCTAGAATTCCTGCTTTAAATTGCATACCAACATCAAAGGGTGCATTGTAGTTTAGCTGGTTCAAAACTTTAATCCCAATCTATCCCACAATGCACCTCATTCAACAGTCTGCGCTTGCGCAATGGTATATGCGAAAAGGTCTATAAAATTGGGCCTAGCGTTTGTCAAAATGCAACGGGGGAAGTTTGGCATTTTGTTGAACCTTGTAATGTTTAAAGCCGTTTTATGGATGCATCATGTACCTCCCTCGCCTCCCTGTTTTCATCAACAATATTCAACATGAGATCAACGTTTTACATCCCTCATAAAGTCTAGCCTTGAGTTTCCAAGGATGGCAAACATCGGAACTTCGTTAAATCATGTTTTTCTAACTGTTTTTTTTTTTATATCAACAATCTACCGGGGCTTTGCCTTGAAGAATCTTATCCGCAAATCAAAGGATTTGAACTTTTTACGCCTTCAAAGATACGGAATCCTGGAGTTCCCTCATAAAAACTGACACCTTGAGTATCCAAGGATGGCAATCGTTGGAACCTTGTTAAATCTTGTTTTTCTAACTGTTTTTGGATCAACAATCTACCAGGGCTTTGCCTTGAAGAATCTTATCCGCAAATCGATGGATTTGAACATTTACACGTCTTTGAAGATACGGAATCCTGGAGTTTGTTTTCTCCTCCGAGGGCGACGGGGACAAGTCAACCAAACTTCTGACATGTTCGACCTGTGGGGAAAGCATTGGATTTGCCCGAGAGGACTTTACTGTGTGTAATTAAAGCTCATGATCGGTTGGAAAATGAAATCTAATAAGGGCTTAGAGAGAAACGGATGACTCTACCTATCTGTTCATATGCCTTCAAGACTTTGAGATCAGGGTTTGGAAATCATTTTGTGGAAGTCTGGCAGGATTGTAGATGGAACCAATTTGTATTCATTGAGATTTAGAAACAATTTCTTCTTTGAGTCTTTCATGCTTTTTCTTTGAATATTCAATCATCTCAAAGTCTTTCGGCTGAAGATGTCTGAAATCCTTTAAAATACTGAGGTCTCGAAATCAAGTTTGTGGAAAATTACTTCTTTCTCGAAAACTATGTCACTTCAGAGGGAGCCGTTTCTCACAATGTTTTATACCATCAACCTCTCCCCATTACTCGTCACCAAGTAAGGTTTTATGCTAATAATTACCAATAGTGTCCACTGCCTTTAAACAAGAGGAGGAATGTCCTGGAAATTTAATCCAACTGTCTTGCGTCACTGCTAGGATTTGTTGAAAAATTCATAGATTCACTCGGAACGTAAGTGCCATGATAGACAAGGCAATTTAGAGGATACCAGTGCAAGGTTGTCTCCAATAATAAGAGATATGGACACAATGACAACTGACAATATGGGAATAGTGTCTCTGATTTTACCATAGAGGTTGAATTCCACCTCCATGGTTTTATCAAGGTGATCCTTTTGAATCCAGTCTATCTCACTACCTCCGAGTAGCCTTTAATAATTGCCAGGGGATGAAACCCTTTACAAAACAGTCCATCTATTGGTATTAATTCTACATTACAAAGCCACGCAATATTTCCAGCTGGGTATCGTTCAATAAGGAATTCATCCAGATGACCTTACTGTTTTTTTGGACTCGCAATCAATTTTCTATCCGTCTTGCGTCTGAAATTACTTAGGCCTACTACGTACGTAGTACGAACGTCAGGAAAGAATGTTCCTCTGTGACGGTGTTTGAGCGGGAAGATTTATCCACCAGATGTTGGGTTTGGTGTCATGCTTTGCGGGGACTCTTTTTTGTGTAATGGGGCTTAATGTCAAGCCGTTCTGTGATCTTGTAACTAATTTTCTCTAATCCTGATGCCTTTCATTGACTCTGGGCATCTTTGTTTTAAAGGGCTAGGTTTAGGGTTTAATCAGTTTACCATTTAACCATAAAGAAACAATTATGTATAGCAAGTTGTGTGCAATATTTTCAACCTCACCAATGCTATTGCTAAGCATAACTGTTCGAGCGGGGGAAAACACTAGATTAATTTCTAAAGGGAACCAGTCAAGAGCGGTAATCATGACATGGTATTGTAGCTGGTAACCATTCCTGGTAACCAATAATGTTTTGGCCACATTGGTCCCAGAGCACTGGTGAAATACCATACAATAGACAGCCTAGATACTTCCTAGGGGCAATTGCCACAATGCCCATGTCATTGCCTTGGTGCCCCACCACCATGGCATATATGCCCCTGGTCATTACCTTAATGTCCCACCACCGTGCCCCTGGTCATCATCATAATGCCCTACAACCATGCCACTGGTCATTGCCTTGGTGCCCTTTAAAGTGCTTCCAAGTACAACTTGTTATTGTCATCACAGTCTTGGAGTTTTACCAAAGAAAAACCGTCTCGCCCAAGACTGTTGTATTACATACAGTAGATGTTTTCATGAGAAGCACATCCCCCCCCCCTCCATTACACTACCCCACGTAACTGTTGATCATATCCGCTGCCCCGATAATTGTCGTGACGTCTGCCCAGTAATTGTTGCGTCCATCGCTTACGTGCAGCATGTGAACATTTCTCCCGCAGCCTAATCGCGACCATGTAGTAAACCAATCCCTTCCATATGTCAGGGATTACTATTAAGCCATAGTGTTTTTGATTAATTCGGCAGTCTATATATCATGCCGTCGTCATATGCGTTCATTGTGATTGGGGAATGATAGGTCCAACTGCATATCAGGAATTGAGTAATTGTGTATGCACCCCCCCCCCCCCCCCCAAGATTCATTCCCTTCTGTTTTTGTTTTTGCACAGTACCAGCCGAGAGGTGAATTACTGCAAATGGTTTCAATTTCAGGAAAGGCAAAACAGTTATCATGGTTACCGGTTAATGTTTTTCATCCTCAAGGGGTGTGTATTCCCATCAGTTAAAAGATTCATGGATCAATGAGATTTTTACGACGGTCGCTCTGAGTGTCGTCAGAGCTGCCCCAATGCATTTTGGGTAATCTGTAGGAGGACACTTACCTATGAAAGTAAAGTAACTAAAAGCTGACACTCTTTCTGCTGTCTCGACCCCCTCCCCCCCCCTAGATAGAATGGAATGAGCTGACAATTTGCGTGTTTTTTGAAGGGGCACCAAGGCCAAGACCAGGGCAATGGGTCAATGGGCACAGTCCCGGTCCAAATTTCATAGAACCTGCTTAAGCACAAAAAGTAGCTAAGCACAGCAAAAGTATGCTTACCAGAATAAGGTAACCAACCAAAATACCATCCGACGTGTACCATCTGTGGCTGGTATCCTGCTTATTTATGCTAAGCAGATTTCTTTGAAGTAGCATTTTCTGCTCATGAAGCTCTTTGAAACTGGGCACTGGGCCCAAAGCACAACGACTACCAGCCAAACTAATGTATCACGTGTACAATTTGTGACTGGTATCCTGCTCATTTCTGCTTAGGAGAAAATGTTAAGCAAAACTGTTTGCTTAAGCACCTCTATGAGATTGTGCACTGGTCCGTAGACAATACTACGGGAAAAGAAGCTTTTGTGATTGCGATTTGTGAAATCCTCTCCTAAGGTCCCAGTGGGTGTAAATTCAACACGACTATTTACACAAATGTTTGTTCTCTCGTAAACATGAATGTTTGTTAGTCTTGAGAGCAAACCGAACTGAATTCAACATGAGTTTTACCTTTCAGCGGATCTTTATGCGTTAGTAATACATATTGTCGCCTTCCGGTATGTTCTGACACCGTTGCAGAGAGTTGTTAAAGTCCCCAGGGGGGCTTCCATGAAGCGTGTTACTTTGTCGCGGTGCCTGGAGACGAGGCCGACACGTTGTATGTTGGTGTTATTATTTTTTCTCACCTTGATACTTTAGGCCAAATAAAACAGAAACATGTTTAGGGCGTCCCTGCCCGCTTCCTTTTTAGAGGCCACCTACGTTTTTTTAGAAAGAAAAAAATCTTGAAAAAAAAAAACTTTGAAAAAATATATATGTACATTTTTGAAGAAAAAAAAGCCCAGCCAGTTGTCTTTTAAAAATTTGTCGAGAACAAAAGGCACCCTTCCTTTTTTTCAAAAAGGCAGGACACTAAACATGTTTTTTTATATTTGGCCTTACATGTGTCTGTCTCGTTGGGGGGGGGGGGGGCAACGACTGGAGTTTATGTTCAGTGGTTTATGTAGCAGTTTTATTGATTGCTGAAGTTCTAACATTGGACCATGTACATGTATGTGTATATTCTGCTTATGATGCTGACTGAGCTGTAAGACGTGTGCGCAAACATTTACCATTATGGCATGCTTCAATTCATATTGTTAGAAATGTAGATTTATTGCTCCCCACACTGAAATTTGTGAAGAAAAAAAAGAAAGAACAAAAAAAGAAGACATTTACTTTGGTCTACATTCGTGATTATTGATGGAAAATCAGGGTTACTTCAAGAAAAAAAAGTTGATTTTTTAATCAGTTTTAGTAATAAAGATTTTGTTCACCCTTTCAAATGCAAGGATGTGATTTTCCATATTTATTTTGATGAAACAGCCAAGGATGTGATTTTCCATATTTATTTTTGATGAAACAGCCAAGGATGTGATGTTCCATCTATTTCTTTAATGAAACGGCGAAGGATGTGATTTTCCATCTATTTTTTAATGAAACGGCCAATCTCACCGGCTGAGTTCCCCCGGACCGCTCTAGAAGTCCATCAAATCACGGCGAGTTGTTAATTACATTTGCTTTTTCATTGAGCTGTCAAGTGCATTCCACAATTACTTTTCTCGTCGTGGAGAAGCGTACAAATACAGCGGTTGAGAAATGTGCCACGAAGGGGAAAATTAAAGGGTGGTTATAAAGACTGAGGTGTCGCGGTTGGCCAATTTGGATGTAACTTTAGATCTGTTGTAATGGTTTGTGATGTTCAAGTGTTACTGGATTGGAAATAGGTCAGAGGGCGGCGGCTTGGGTAAGACTGGATCTGTTTTGAATACCTTTTGTCTTTCTATTTCTAATCCACAGTTTGTGATAATTTTAATACTAGGTTCTTTATTGTTGGCTTGTGCGTAAAGCGTTCGCCTCTTATCAAGGTGACCCTGGGTCGAAACCCGGCCAGGGCCATATATGTGAGTTGAGTTGCGCGTTGGTTCTCTGCTCTTGCCATGAGGGTTTTCCATACCATCCAGTTCCCCCCCCCCCCCCCCCCCCCCCCGGGAGAAATCAAACACTTTTGATCTCTGGCTGTGCTCCTTGGTCATAATAATAGGTTGATGTGGCTGGCTGCTATAGACGCCCTTACATGCCTGCTTCTTGAACACGCTGTAGCCTCGTCCTTCACAATTCAGCTCTTAGCTGCGACTAAGGATGATTAGCCTCCCAAATTATTATTTAATAGTGCTTTAGCACACCCCTTGGGGCGCATTAAAGCTCTCAGTATTTTGTCCTGCAAGGTATGTAGAGCTACGGGTTAAAGTAGGAGACCTATTCCCTTTCAGCACCATGTAATGGTTTACAAAGTGCTGTTGCGCAATATGCTGCCAATCGAACCAGGGACACCGAGATAAACCCCCTTCTCTTTACGATAAATGCAGTGGGTTCTTTTATGTGTGTTACACAACCAGTACACAACACACATGACCATTGGCTTTACGTCCCAACACACATGACCATTAGCTTTACGTCCCATCAGAAGTGTCACGACCAGGACTCAAACCCACAATCTGCTGATCAGAAACACCAGAGCTTGAGTTCGGTGTTCTTATCCACTCGTCCACGACAAGCCCACTTTGTCCATCTAATCCTCCTTTTGTTGAGTCGTACTCCTTGTCTTCTTGTTTTCGCCAGGTTTTTTTCTTTGCTCTCCACCCCCCCTTTTTTTTATAAAGTTTTATTCTAATCCTAACCCTCCTAATTTCAGCCAACTCCCAATCTGACCAGAGCTCCGACCCTCGTTAATATAATGACTACCGTACATGACCTCAATAAAATATTCCGCACAACTCCTTAAAGACAAAAACAAAAACACCTCAACAAGTGTCACCACTCGACACAACCATCATAAATAAACTCTAAGATCTTATTATTTTAAAAATAAACTAACCGCCCTCTAAAAGTTCATTCACGCTCTTCACCCCAGTCTCACTTTAAAGAGTAAATTGATCATGTAGCCCCGGCTAGTGTACACACACTTCCCGTCAATTTAGCCTCCTCTCGGCCCTTTAACACTTGTGATGCTGTCAGTGTCTAGAGTGCAAAAATCGATGCTTGTCAAGATAAAAATGTACCACGGAAGTTATGCACTCCAGAGATGGTATGGTCATATATAAGGAACCTTTTGCTGGAACGCTGGAGACTTTTCACACTCTGTGTTTGGACGACGCGGGTTTGTCGTCTGCTCTTTTCTCAGCTTGGGTTTTTTTTTTTGCTGATTTTTTATTAATGTTGCTCGAGACAAATTTGTACGGGAATGAAATTGTAGGAGTTTGAGGTGACAGAGTGTTTTGGGGGTATTTTATTTTGTTACACCTTGGAGAAGTCTTGTTAGGGTTAGGGTTGGGTTTGAGAATTACTAACTGTTTTTGTGGCGTCAAACATGCATTTCTGTCTTGGTGATGAAGACATTGGATATTAATTCATTTTTATTTCATTTATTCTGGTTGTGAAGCCAAGCACTCTCAGACAAGCAAACTTAATAACAAACTATCAAAGAACCCAATGGATAGAAGACAAGGACGGATGTTTCAGTTTTAATGGAGGAAAACCCCAGAGAAACATTCCAGAGAAAATCCCCGCAGTCGGGTAGGGACTGAAAACCCAATCCACATAGTGCCCCTGGTAGGATTCGAACCGGGGTCCTAGAGGTGGGAGGCGAGAAATGATACCACTACGCTAACTACTTTTGTGTGACCTTTAACCCCAAGGATTATGCACCATGCACCTCTATATTTTTTTATACAAAATTGTCTTATTTCTTGCAGGAACTTTAGCTGAACAATTGGGCTTTGATATCCAAGACGTAGAAAATAGGTAAGTAGAACAATCTCTTTGCTTTCATTCTTAGTTGGTCTCAATTCACAATTGGGCAAGGCACAGATGACCACAAGGGGTGTATCCCAACCTAGTTCCCAGGGGTGTATCCCAATCTTGTTTCCAAGGGTAAATCCCAGCCTTGTTCCCAGGGGTGTATCCCAACCTTGTTTCCAGGGGTGTATCCCAACCTAGTTTCCAGGGGTGTATCCCAACCTTGTTCCCAGGGGTGTATCCCAACCTACATGCAGTTGCCAGAAGGTGTTTCCCAACCTTGTTCCCAGGGGTGTATCCCAACCTAGTTCACAGAGAGTGTTCCCCAACCTTGTTCCCAGGGGTGTATCCAACTTTGTTTCCAGGGGTGTATCCAGCCTTGTTCCCAGGGTGTATCCCAACCTTGTTTCCATGGGTGTATCCCAACCTTGTTCCCAGGGGTGTATCCCAACCTTGTTCCCAGGGGTGTATCCCAACCTTGTTTCCAGGGTGTATCCCGACCTTGTTTCCAGGGGTGTATCCCACCTTGTTTCATTGGGTGATCGATCTCGCTGTGCCACTTTGTTTTCCCATGCATGCACTGCTCACTCATAACCCCAGTTATTGGTTATTCTCGGTATGGCACATTCTAATTAGGCCTGAAACTGGTTCCCTTCCTAAGATCTGATTCTGATTGGTACCATGCTCATTTTTGCGCATCAAATATGTAAATTCACGTAGCATCTCAATGCAACGTGGCCCTGAATGGATTTAAGCCATCCTCTCTGTGAATTCAATACTGCATCCGTTCCTTTAAAGGCACTGGACGCTTTTGGTTATTATCGAAGACCAGTATTATCTCAACATATGCACTTAAAATAACAAACCTGTGAAAATTGAACTCAATTGGTCTTCGAAGTTGCAAGATAATAATGGAAGAAAAACACCTAATTCTGAGGTCTCGAAATCAAATTCGTGGAAAATTACTTCTTTCTTAAAAAGTATGTTACATCCGAGGGAGCAGTTTCTCACAATGTTTAATACTATCAACAGCTCTCCATTGTTGTTACCAAGTAAGTTTTTATGCTATTTTGAGTAATAACCAACAGTATCCAGTGCCTTTAACGGGAGTCGGTACAACTCTCCTTCCTGCTGTTCATCAAGTATAACCCAAAAAATTGTCAATTGAATTACCTGAAAGGAATGGTTTATTTATAAGGCGGAGTAGTAGATCTAGACTAAGACTGACCCATATTTCAAGGCGATGCGAGTGTCGTCCAATGAGTCTCGCTGGTTTATTTTCCTAGAGCGTAGATTCTCACATGGTGTTTATAATCCCATGTTGGTCCGAGTGATAGGCAAGATGCAAAAGCTTGTTTGTGCAACGGATGTTGATGTTTGTTGAGTCTACAGTTTAGAAGCGTGGTGTTTTGTTTTTTTGAACATGCGGAAATTAATTTCTTGTGAATGAGTTTGCAGATGGTTTTTTGCAGTGGATAGATTCAGAATTAGTTTATTTTGTGAGAGGAGGCAATGAAAGAGATATTAGTTGGTGAATATATTCAAGCCAGTTTTATACAAGCATTAACATTGCATAATATTTGTCAAATCAGGGAGACAACCCACAGTGGGGCTAGATTGCTCCGTCGGTAAAGCATCATGCATGTAAATTCGGAGGTTGCATGTTCAAAAACTTTTTCAAACAATTTTAGCATTCTGCTGAAGACGATCAGAGCATGATGATCGAAACGTTGAGTTTTCAACCAAAACCAACACTACTCAAAAGAGATTTACACATGGTGCTACCGCAAAACCTCACCTGAGAATATTTAAAGGAACACGTTGCCTTGGATCGGCCGAGTTGGTCTTTGAAAAGCGTTTTTTGACCGTTTATTATAAAATGCATATGGTTAGAAAGATGATGTAAAAGTAGAATACAATGATCTACACAAATATGCCTCGAAATTGCGTGGTTTTCTTTTCACCTCGTCTACTAACACGGTCGGCCATTTATGGGAGTCAAAATTTTGACCCCCATAAATGGCCGACCGTGATAGTTCGCGACGTAAAAAGAAAACCGTGCAATTTTGAGAGATACTTGTGTGGATCATTATATTCTACTTTTAAAACATCTTTCTAACCATACACATTTCATAACAAACGGTTTCAAACGCTTTTTATAGACCAACTCGTCCGATCCAAGGCAACGTGTTAATTTCATGTACCTCGTCAAATTCCTTTATGGTGTTACTTTACCTCTTTTAAAAACAAAAAACTTAAAAACAATCTGCAATTTGTTATTGCCCAAATCATAAAATGTGTTATATTTTTCAATGAGTATTGCAATTTCAGAAGGTGCACTGCTTAAAGGCAGTGGTAATTACTCAAAATAATTATTAGCATAAAACCTTACTTGGTAACGAGTAATGGGGAGAGGTTGATAGTATACAAAATTGTGAGAAACAGCTCCCTCTGAAATGGAGTAGTTTTCGAGAAAGAAGTAATTTTCCACGAATTTCATTTCGAGACCTCAAGTTTAGAATTTGAGGTATTGAAATCAAGCATCTGAAAGCACAAAACTTCGTGTGACAAGGGTGCTTTTTTCTTTCATAGTTATCTCGCAACTCCGACAACCAATCGAGCTCAAATTTTCACAGGTTTGTTATTTCATTCATATGTCGAGATACACCAAGTGAGAAGACTGGTCTTTGACATTTACCAATAGTGTCCACTGGCTCTAATGCAGGTTTGCTTAAATTGAACAAAAACTGAGGTGATATGACCTGAATCTATAAATTCCTTTATTGACATTACTTGTGTGTGAATCCACTTGGTTTATCAATGTAATTCTATGAGTGTTTGCCTCGGGCAAATTTTAAATTGATAAAAAAACCTTCAACTGTGAAAAGCAAACTATCTGAACACTTGACTCGAACAATGTGTAAAGATACAAATTGTTTTGTGCTGCAAAGTGGCCCTTGAAACTTGACCCCAAAAATGTAACCAACAAATAGTTTTATGTAAAACCTCTTTAGGGATTGCATAGCATCGGAAAGATCTGTTTCTCTAAATTAAAGGTATAAAACATCTTACAGGCCTGATATTTCAAGGAGGCAACAAAGGCGATTGCCTCCATGCCCCCTGGTCATTGATTGGTGACCTTAAAATGCTCCAGTAGAAATTTGCAAATTCCCCATAGGGTGCCCTTTACCAAGGAGAAAATGCCTTGGTGCCCTTGCCCTTTCAAAAACGAAGCATACAGGCCTGTGCATAACATTGGTCAGTTTAAAAGAAACACTCGCAGATTGAGTCTTAACTCTTCCTTGCACCAACTGATCGCTAAACGTCCTTTTTAATCCCTATAGAAAAATTAAGATTGCACAACAGCCAGACAGTTTTTAGAATGAGAAAAACCTGGTTTTTGGGGGGTGGATTGCCATTTGCAATTTTTTGTTTAGCTTTTCCTAAAGACAAGTATTTCATCAATAACTAAACAAAGTTCAACCGACCTGGAATTTCACAGGGGCCGTGGCCTCCATTGCCCTGGTCTTTGCCTTGGTGCCCCTTCAAACGTTCCCCATCATAGACTTTAAGATTTTCCAATATTATAAGTGCCCCTTTAAAGGCACAGGACACTATTGGTAATTGTCAACGACCAGTCTTCTCACTCGGTGTGTCTCAACATATGCATAAAATAACTAACCTGTGAAAATTTGAGCTCAATTGGTCGTCAAAGTTGAGAGATAATAATGGGGGAAAAAACACCCTTGTCACACGAAGTTGTGTGAAATCAGATAGTTGATTTCGAGACCTCAAAATCTAAATCCGAGGCAGGTCTCGAAATCAAATTCGTTGAAAATTACTTTGTTCCTGAAACCTATGGCACTTTAGGGGAGCCGTTTCTCACAATGTTTTATACCATCAACCTCTTTCCCCATTACTCGTTACCAAGAAAGGTTTTATGCTAATAATATTATGTTGAGTAGTTACCAATAGTGTCCACTGCCTTTAAAAGGCAAATGGTCGTCCTATCTCAAAGATGAACTTGCAGGCCTGATTCAATGCTCAAAATTCATTTTTTGTATACAGAAACTTGTTCATAACTCGAAAAGATACATGCTAGCAAAAATACAAAAGAAAGAATTTGTGGATTTTTTAAACTGTCCTCGCTAGTACTCTTAATTGATTTTAAAACGACATCTCCAACATAAATGTTTATGACATCTATTCAACATAGACATGATCATTATTCCACAGTATAACAGTGTTAAGTTTCCGGCAGCTCTTTGGGCCAGGATCGTAATTTTTCCACTCCACGGACTCTGCGCTAAATTAAATTAGATTTTATATTTTCTTAACCTTTTGTACTGTATACATAGTTGCTCCATGCAATTTCAACAGATCATTTCCCCCTCGAGCGAGACCGGTCTCGATGGAATCGTTCTCTAGTTGGTTTAAAGGAACACGTTGTCTTGGATCGGTCGAGTTGGTCTTTGAAAAGCGTTTGTAACCGTTTTATATAAAATGCATATAGGTAGAAAGATGTTTAAAAAGTAGAATTCAATGATCCATACACATTTGCCTCGAAATTGCCTGGTTTTCGTTTTACTTTGAGAACTAACACAGTCGGCCATTTAAGGGAGTCAAAAATTTGACTCCCATAAATGGCCGACCGTGTTTGTCGACGAGGTAAAAAGAAAACCACGTAATTTCGAGTGATACTTGTGTGGATCACTATATTCCACTTTTAAAATATCTTTCTAATCATATGCATTCTATAACAAACGGTTAAAATACGCTTTTCAAAGACCAACTCGACCGATCCAAGGCAACGTGTTCCTTTAAAGGCACTGGACACATTTGGTAATATTGTCAAAGACCAGTATTCTCACTTGGTGTATCCCAACGTAATGCATAAAATAACAAATCTGTGAACATTTTGGCCCAATTGGTCATCGAATTTCCAAGAAAAAAAAAGAAAAAAAACACCCTTTGTTGCACAAATTTGTGTGCTTTCAGATGTTTAATAAAAAGCTTCAGCTGAAGTCTTTTATTATTTAAAGGGAAGGTACACGTTTTGTAATTACTCAAAACAAATATTAACTTCAAAACTGACTTGGTAACAAGCATTGGAGAGCTGTTGATGGTATAAAACATTGTGGGAAACGACTCCCTCTGAAGTAACGTAGTTTTTGAGAAGAGGTAATTTCTCACTAAAATAATAAAAGGCTTCTAGCTAGAAGTCTTTTATTCTTTATCTGAAAGCACACAATTTCTTCCAACAAGGGTGTTTTTTCTTTCATCATTTTTTCGCAACTTCGATGACCAATGGAGCCCAAATTTTCACAGGCTTGTTATTTTATGGTTATGATGGGATACCCCAAGTGAGAAGACTGGTCTTTGACAATTACCAAACGTGTACATGTACCTTCCCTTTAACTGAGAAATGACCTCTTTTTCAAAAACTGCGTTACTTCAGAGGAAGCTGTTCCTCACAATGTTTTATACTATCAACCTCTCCCTATTACTCTTTAATACCAAGTAAGGTTTTGGTGCTAATAATTATTTTGAGTAATTATTAACAGTGTCCACTGCCTTTAAAAGGAATTGTTGAAATTTTTTGTAATTTTTGAATGCATACACTTCAAGTGCCAACTCAGTCTGCTAGATTTGCAAAGTATAGTAAAATGAGTGCAGTCACATACAGTTTCAAAGTGCCTCTTCAATAAGGCTAAGAGTTTGCCGCATACCCCAAAAAACACTTCTTTCTAGAATTGATTTCCCACCATGAAAAATATGCAAATTATTCCTAATTCAGCATGGGGGAGTATCAAGAAGCCTTTTCCTCTCCCCTGGCCATATTGAAATGTATTTGAAAAGTCTGCAAAGATTGATTTCGTACAAGAAAGTAAATGCAAATCTCTCAGAATTAAATTGGCCTTTCTGGGGAGAAATAATGCACCCTATGTGTTCGGGTCATTGCTAATGCTTGATCATGTAACGGCTCACGCTACGTTAAACTTGCCAGTCAATACAACTGTCGGGTTGAGATTGATTCTGTAGCCGTGGCAGTATAATTACGCCATTAGCATGGATATTAAAGCCTGCTTGGAAAACGTCTTGTCACACAAAGCTTTTGTTACATCTGGCAAAACCGCGGAACGAAGGTACCTTCAAGGAGAAACTGCTGTCGCTTTTGCTTACTTCGTTTGAATGAAGATGTTACAATTTGGACACTGCCTTTAATCAGCTTTCAACTAGAAATAACTAAACCAAACATTTTCTATGATCTTAAAATGTTTGTTTTTTCACACAATACAAAAAGGGCTCTTGCAGCAATGCCATTGATTCAAGATAGGGAACAGTCGATTGGCAGTATTGGCAAAATCAATGCAACTGGTTGGTTATCCCTTTGAATTCGGACATTTTAAAGAATTAGTAATGGTGGCAAAACTGCTGCAGAATCAAGATAAGGTAGAGCATTGGTGATACTGACAAAACTTCCTATGTGTGTACATCGTCTGTTGTTACAACATTGATAATGCTGCTTCCTGGATACCCTATTTGAATCAAGTTATGGTAAAGCATCAATGTTTAGTAGTCCCAGCTAATTTTCTATGCCATCCGCCCAGGTAATAGTTAAACAAGCAGGACAGTTCGTTTCAGAACTTCCGGTGGTACTCTCTTAATGTAAAAGATGGAAAATTTTGCTCTCTTGTCCGAGTGATGGCATTTTTCGTTCTTTTGAGAGTGAAAGTCAAGCTGAATCACTCTGTTTGAGTGAAATTTGAACAAACTTCACTCTAAATCGAGTTGGAAGTACCCGTCTTTCACTCTAACAAGAGTTGTCCGCCATATGGCTCTTTGCAAGAGTGGTATGGCGGACAAAACGAGTGGTTTTTCACTCTTTTACAGTAAGAGAGTACATCTTCTGTTTCTACACCATAGATACTGCTACTGTTTCTAATGCTACTTACATCATTCTCTTTGCATCAAAGATAATGTACAGCATTAGTAATATTTACTGAACTTCACGTTGTGTTGTTGCTACTGGTACATTTCCTTCACTCAAGTTGAGTTATAACATCATTGATAATGGTGGTTCTTTGTTGAGTTTGCCAGGGCCCTTGTGGGCTTACGCAAGACGCTTGAAGGAACACGTTGCCTTGGATCGGACGAGTTGGTCTATAAAAAGCGTTTGAAACCGTTTGTTATGAAATGCATATGGGTAGAAAAGTAGAATACAATGATCCACACAAACATGCATCGAAATTGCACGGTTTTCCTTTTACCTCCTCGACTAACACGGTCGGCCATTTATGGGAGTCAAATTTTTGACTCCCTGAAAAGCGTTTTTAACCGTTTGTTATAAAATGCATATGGGTAGAAAGATGTTGTAAAAGTAGAATACAATGATCCACACAAACGTGCCTCGAAATTGCACGGTTTTCCTTTTACCTCGTCGTCTAACACGGTCGGCCATGTATGGAAGTCAAATTTTTGACTCCCATTAAATGGCCGACCGTGTTAGTTCGCACAGTAAAAGGAAAACCACGCAATTTCGAGGCAAAGTTGTGTGGATCATTGTATTCTACTTTGAAAACATCTTTCTAACCATATGCATTTTATAAAAAACGGGTTACAAACGCCTTTTATAGACCAACTCGTCTGATCCAAGGCAACGTGTTCCTTTAAGGCCAAGTCACACTGCAGCGATAACGAAAACGATAACGATTACGGCGCAAAGGGAACGCATTCTATTGGTTGAAATGCTCTACGCAGAATACGCCCACTCTCATTCAACCAATCGGGGTGGTGCTTTTTTATCGTTCTCATTTTCGTTCTTGTTATCTGGGCCAATGTGACCGGGCCTTTACTCTCTTTGAATCAAGATAAGATACAGCTTTACTACGTGGACTAAGCTTTCTATCTTTCAAGTCATGCATCGCTGGTACAGGTAATACTATACGCTGTACATAGAATGAGCAGCACCTTTTGAATCTTTGGGAGTAGAAACCTCACTGATACATTTCTTGAAAACTACCGACTCGGAATCAAAGTGCTTCTTTGTCCTTTAAAACCTGAAGTGTATGTTGCCAGCGAAACCCAAAACGTAAACTCAACACCTTTAAAAATAGTGTCATCTCACCCCCCTAGAGATGCTAGAGAAGCACGGGGGGATACGACAACTGACCTCTGGACCCGAAAGGTCAAACTGATCAAGTTCACTTACGACTCCTTGACTGGGAAGAACTACAGCTGATATTCCCCGAGTGTACATGAGAGGGAACTGTGATATGGGATGAAGAATGCAGGCTGTGTTGTTGTTGAAGTTTGCGCCGAGAGTTGTTTATCCGAGGGTTTGGGTGACTCTTGAGGTTGTTCCGGCCTCTTGGGGGCTTAAGAGAGGTGAAGATGTTGCAGACAGTCACCTACATGTAAGGAGGATTTCAGAATAATCAGGGTTTGGAAATTATGGATGGCTGGGTCTGAATCTGAATCTGAAGTCTAGAATATACTGTCCAAAGCGTCAAGACCACAGCGACTCTTTTCAGAGCCACTTCTCCCCCCAAAGAGATTTATACATGGTTGAATCCACTAATAATAGTTACTTGCTATTAATTATTTACACCATGTGAGGTTTCCTGGGGTGGATTTCACAAAGAGTTTTGAAAAGTATAGCAGCCTTGAGTTTGTAATATCTCCTGCAGGTAACTCTTTGTGGAATCGACCCCTGGGTTTATCAGTTGACACCTGGAGTTTTTCGGGGTATTTTGAATAATGATACTGTCAGTGTCAAAGCATTCAAGGGAAGTTACACATTTGGTAGTTATTCAAAACAAATATTAACTTAAAAACTGACTTGGTAACCAGCATTATTGGAGAGCTGTTGATAGTATAAAACATTGCGAGAAGCGGCTCCCTCTGAAGTAACGTAGTTTTTGAGAAAGAGGTATCTTCTCACTAAAATATTAAAAGACTTCTAGCTAGAAGTCTTTTATTCCCATCTGAAAGCACACAAATTCGTCCAACCAGGGTGTTTTTTCTTTCATCATTTCCTCGCAACTTCGATGACCAATTGAGCCCAAATTTTCACAGGCTTGTTATTTTATGGTTATGATGGGATACACCAAGTGAGAACACTGGTCTTTGACAATTACCAAACATGTACAATGACTTTAAAGAGTGAGAAAATTGAACTCCAAATTATGTTTCTGAAACGTAAAAAAAAAACGCTTACACAATTAAAATATCAAGTTACCAAGAAGAGTGGGAAAAGTCATATCGGAAACATCCAGTACTTTTTTTTTAGAGAACATTTTTGGATGATGTCTTCCCAAAGGTGAAGTACGTCAGGGACAACTTCACATTAAGGGTATAGGGTATTTGGTTACAATTATATACACTTACCCTATTTCTGAGTCTGGGCAGAATTAAGCTTCATTTTGGCGGCGCTGGTCAGCTTTGACTTCATTCAAATTAATAAGATCTCACAAATACAATTACTTAACTACTATTTATATTTAACTATTAAGAGATATTACTTTATACCCTAATGGTGTCCTCCAGCTGAAAGGTTGCTGTATAGGAGTAGTGTACTACCAATTCAGTTTCCAGTCAGCCTTTGGACAACCACAATAAATGAACCTAAATACTACGACTATATAAGTTAGAGAGATACAACCTTTCTGTACCAAAAGCTGGAGAAGAGTGAGGGTGGTTTATTGTCTGCATTTGCTTTTATATGGCTATGTACACTAAGGAAAAAGATTAGGGCCTGCTCAATAGGCGTAAACAAAGGAACTTACAATAGGCTTTTATACTACACTGGGGGTTTTGGAGCTCATTGTTCACCATTTACAGCTGACATTCCCAGATGGTCATATACAATAGGGGAATGGTAAAAGTCTCCAGTGCGAGCACTAAAAGCTAACACATGCTTGGCAGCTGTTAATGGAATTCACTACAAGGGCAAGATTACGTCAGGTAATGTTTATATCAGCCCACTTAATACGTTATGCCAATTGTAAATCAGGCAACTTTTACGTCAAGGCACCTTTACACATCAGGCCATCTTCTCACGTCCGGTTCGCCTAAATGTTTGAGTCCGTCTTCAGATAATCATTTGCCCACAAGAAGTGGTGGTCGTAATTGCATCGGATGTTTCATTAAAACATCTTCAGTTGATTAAATTTGACAAATTACTTGCATTGAGACAACAGCAGTCGTAATGTGAGAGTCCCGTGGGTACATCTTAAGCTTATTGCTCTAGGAGCGTTTACTACATTGGGTGAATAAAAACAATTGTATTTAAAGATTATAGATAGTAGTCAGGAAAATGAATAGTTTAGTTGTTTTTAGCTGTGCTACGCATCTTGAACTCTCTACCACTTGACCTTAGATCTTGTCTTTGTACCACAAAATTCAAATTTCTTTTCAAAACTTATCTTATGTCACAGGTTTTTAGAGGACTAATTTTTGTTTTCTTTCGTTTTGTTTTTGGTTTTACTGTGCCTTGAACACCCAGCAGGGTGGAAATGTGTGCAAAACAAGTCTTTATTATTATTTTTTATTAAAGCTGACTTAGGTAGTGTCGGTTTATGACTTTCCCAATCTAAAATGGTTTTGTATACCAACAACTGGGGAGAATTGGGTTTACAAACTGTTTAATTTTTTCCACAAAATTTTACAATTCACTTGTATTTAATGAAGCTCATTTTTACATATTTTATTTCATTTTCATTTTATTTTTAACTTTACCTTGACAACAGTGAATAAATTTGCATAGTTATCACTCAGACTTGGCTATTCACTGCAGTAAAACAAATTGCATCGACCAGTCTGTTGCCTACGGTCTACCCTTTCCAGCCATCAACAGATCGCAGTCATAAAATAAAGTCCCAGGATAAACATTTGAAGTGGTATTTATTATTGAGTATCTTTAAATCACTCAGTAAAGCTCTCAAATTTCTCTCTGGATGCGAGGAAACCTTTTTACGAGAGGATAGTTTTCTCCCTGGTCGGTCGAGTGGTACACGCATCATGCTACATTGGAAACAATTTCCACACCAATTAACGAGGGTGGCATTTTATTTACGACATCCGTTGCTTTCTCGGACTCCATAGGGTAAAGTGCATTGAAGCTAATCAGAAAGGAAGATGGAACAGCTTTCATGTTGTTGGTTTGTAATGTAAACGGTCGTATTTTGTTCTGGGATTTTAAAGACACTACTGGACACTATTGGTAATTGTCACAGACTTGTCTTCTCACTTGGTGTATCTCAACGTATGCATAAAATAACAGACCTGTGAAAATTGGAGCTCAATTGGTCGTCAAAGTTTCAAGATAATAATCAAGGAAAAAACACCCTTGTCACACGAAGTTGTGTGCTCTCAGATGCTTGATTTTGAGACTTCAAAATCTAATTCTGAGGTCTTTAAATAAATTTTGGTGCAAAATTACTTCTTTCTCGAAAAACTTCATTACTCAGATGGAGCCGTTTCTCTGATGTTTTATACTATCAACAGCTCCCCATTACTCGTTTCCAAGTAAGGTTTTATGCTAATAATTATTCTGAGTAATTTTAACAGTGTATTGTTCCTTTAAGCCTGCCAGCGTGGGGTACTGTTTAAGTGAAAAAGGCCTGCACTGTAAAAGTCAGCTGCTTGTAATATCAAGTGAATTGATAGGGAAATATATTAACAGTTTTCCAATCTGCATATTGGGGGACTTTGGAACGCTAGGCGGCATTAGACTTCTCAGGTAAATTTCCATTGTTTACGTAGTTCTGAGCATGCGTCCACATTACCAAGAACTATGGATTTGCCTGGTGTGTCTGCTGCCACCAAGCGTCCAAAAAGTCTCCCATTGCTTGTTTAGTGCTTATCTACTTTTTGTGATTGCGCAGCTGGACCTGACAAAGTGTACAGAAATCATCGAGTGTTGATATTTTTTTTCCTGTGAGTTGCGTGAGTAGTTTGAGTAAGGGTTAAAAATAAATTATTTTCTCAAAACTAACACTGGATTCAAACTGCCCCGATCTATCGGGCTAGCTCGGTGGTCTAGTGGTAAGACATCTGCCCTAGCAATGCAAGGGTCATGGGTTCGAATCCCAGTTTTTAAGTTCATATCTGTTTTGAGTAATTACCAAAGGCTGTGGACACTATTGGTTCTTGTCAAAGACAAGTCTACTCACTTGGTGTATCTCAACAGATGCATAAACTAACAAACCTGTGAAAGTTTGAGCTCGATCGGTCATCAAAGTTGCGAGATATAAATGAAAGAAGAAAACGCCCTTGTCACACGAAGTTGTGTGCATTTAGAAGGTTGATTTCGAGACCTAAAGTTCTAAACTTGAGGTCTCGAAATCAAATTCGTGGAAAGTTACTTCCTTCTCCAAAACTATGGCACTTCAGAGGGAGCCGTTTCTCACAATGTTTTATACCACCAACCTCTCCCCATTACTTGTCACCAAGAAAGGTTTTATGCTAATAATTATTTTGAGTAATTACCAATAGTGTCCACTGCCTTTAAGCTGTTGGAGTAGTAAGCAAGGAAGATATGTACTTTTTTCTTAGTTTCTGCTCATCTGAAATCTAAAGGACATTACTATAGTGAGAGAACTTGGCTCTGTCCCTTGTTTATCAAACATGACAGGATCCAGATGTGATCATGTGTTACTGAAATGGTTGCTTGTAATGCTTGACCCGTCAGGTATTTTGCTGTAAAGTTTTTCTTCTTGTGTACCGTCTTGTTCGAAAGGCTCTGTTAATTGGTAGCTGCTGTGTTTCGCCCACGTGCACAAAACTGTGAGGGAGACTTAACACTTAAAAAATAATTATTTTGCAAGTTTGCCCCAAATGAGGCTTAAAGGCAGTGGACACTATTGGTAATTACTCAAAATAATTATTAGCATAAAACCTTTCTTGGTAACAAGTAATGGGGAGAGGTTGATAGTATAAAACATTGTGAGAAACGGCTCCCTCTGAAGTGACGTAGTTTTTCGAGAAAGAAGTAATTTTCCACGAATTTGATTTCGAGACCTCAGAATTAGAATTTGAGGTCTTGAAATCAAGCATCTGAAAGCACATAACTTCGGGTGACCATGGTGCGACAAGGGTGGTTTTTTTCTTTCATTATTATCTCGCAACCTCGACGACCGATTGAGCTCAAATTTTCACAGGTTTGTTATTTTATGCATAATGTTGAGATACACCAAGTGAGTGTCCAGTGTCTTCAAAAATAATTATTATGCAAGTTTGCCCCCAAATAAAGCTATCTCTTGGCTTGGTAAGGGGCTAAAACATAGGACTCGAATTGCCTCTAGATATGGGGCAATCTTGGGGTACAGTTGGTAGGACACTGCTCTAGAATTGTAAAGGTCGTGGGTTAGAATCCCACCCGAGTAATATGCCTGTGATTTTCTTTCCACATAAACTAGGGAAAGTACTGATGATGAGTATACAGTGCTAACACACATCGGTGTATATGGGTAAAACCTAAATGAATACCTAGAAACAGGTTATCGAGAAAACAAATTGAATGGAAGTGGGCCAAGACCATTCCATTACAAATTGCCACGGCGGACGAAAATAGCTCGTCTGAATGCGTTGCGACAAAATTAGCCCCACACTACACATCTTGTTAACAGAGTGAGGGAATGTGACATCAGCGCAACTATTTGAGGCTTCCTTGTGTGTGTCTGTGTGCGTTGACATTTAGCCAGTGACGATATATTTTACATGGATTTAATAAGCTAATAGATCAGGACGTCAGATCGAAACTCGTCAGATGACATTTCGGTGTTGTTGCACACCGAACTGAGTGATTGTATCTTGGGAATCGAGGGAAAAAGTTTATGTTTCTTGTTATGTGCAGTTGCATAATTCTACCCTACTGAATAAGAAATTTGTAACATGCTGTGTTTGCCCCAATTTGAGTGATTGTATCTTGGGCTTCGTGAGGAAAAGTCTATGTTTCTTGTTATGTGCACTTTTATATTTTTGACTGAAGATGGATTGCATTGAAGGAAAAAACTTGTTACTGCTGTGTTTCTGCCATCATTTTCAGTTTCACTAGGATTACTGTTTTATTTTATCAATATTTGGAAAGAGAACTTCTTTTCTTAGCTGTTATCATTCCTTCCTCACCCCTCAAACCATCATATAACTCAATTCCTTCTAGCTCCTTGTCAATATGGTAGAAGCCACAGGTCCTACCCCACGAAAACATGCATACGTCGCTCTTCCTAATCAGCCAACCTCTGTAATGACTAAAATACAAAGATGACAATTCTTAGCTCATGGTCCATAACGTAGTGCCTTAGTGTGCACTTAGTAACCACTCATAAATGTATTTATTTGATCTGTCTGAATGTTACCATGGCTGCGTAAGGGCATAGCTTTAATTGGTGCCGATCGCTCACGGCCCCAGCAACCAAAAGTAGCTGAAATTGCATTATGGTGTGGTCCAGACGTTATACCCCCTGCCTTTTCCTGCGGGAACCGAACGCACATTTAGCGCGAGCGATGATCAATTTTAGACAGCGGATATGTCCACTGGCGGCCATGTTTATTGGATGGCAATTTGATAAGTGTTTCCATGGTAATGCCACATGCGTGGTGTGAAGATGTGAAAATGTTGATCACACGGGAGGAAGCCCTGCTAATAAAAGGTACTCTTTTGCAGTATTCGGTGAAAGTGTTTTCCTTCACACTTTGTTTTGCCTGGTTTTCATTTGCAAAAATGAAAAAAGTGTTTCCAAGATACAAAATAACTGACTTGATTGAAAATACATTCCTCCCAGGTATCCAGTAAGAACAATTTGGTATCATTTTGAAGCGATGGCCACGCGACCATCATTTCAACATCTGAGTTTTAATGCAACAAGATCTGTCTTACAATTTAAAAATCATCGCGACGAATGGGTCGGCACAATTATTTTCAAAATGCCACCGCAAATTTTTTGAAGCCTGTGTTCTATCATTATTCATATACGCCAAGTATATTAAATTGTGGATTGTCTCAGCAGTATATGTATCAAATTAAAGGATGACATGTGACGTGGTTCCACCAATCGAATGACAAATATCTGTGCGTGTGAGGGTTTTGAAGAATATTATTGCTTTACGCATACACCGATGTGTGCTCAGCACTACATGCCCGGTCTTCCACTAATGTAATTTTAACATCTATTAAAAATCGTTACGTACCGGCTGCCAAAATACAGGGTGCAAACTACCTCTATAGCCACCGGGCAATATCATTGGCTACGGTGGTAGCAAAGACATCTGCCCTAGAACGGCGACTACGTGTGTTTGAATCCCAACCGATTAATACGCATGTGGATTTTTTTTTTTCATTTTTTTTATCACAGGACTCTGGAGAGTACTGAGTGTATTGTGCTTTACACACATCATGCACGTCAGTGTTTGGGTAAACCGCAAATAGTATATAACTGATCTAATGAAATTATAATGGTTCTATTTGGTGTAGTATTGCTTCAATTGAGTTTCTACTTAGCAAAACATACATGTAACAGATTTTATTTTGTTTATGAACCAAACTGTTGACATGGTGTATGTGCTCCATATTTAAACCTGATAGCAGTTTTCTTTTCTGTGCTCAGTGGGTTATTTAAGGCACTGGATACGTTTAGTAATTGTCAAAGACCAGTATTCTAACTGCAAATGCATTTAAATTAAACAAATTGTGAAAATCTGGGCTCAATTGGTCATTGAAGTTCCATTGAAAGAAAAAATACCTTTCATGTGCATGAGAAAGGTTTCAGGCCTGATATCTTTCCAAGGTTCAAAATTTTTAGTGGGAACTTACCTCTTTATTAAAAAAAAATGTTTCTTCAAAGGGAAGCATTTTTCTGAATGCTTTATCAACACCTCTCTGTTGTTTTCTACCAAGTAAGTTTTTATGTTATATATTTCGAAAGGTGTATAAGATGTTTAATTATTTCCAGTGGTTGTTTGTGTACATCCAAGCCACACCTAAGCCTACTGTACAAGTTTACCATTTTGTTACCTATGAGGGGTTTTTCACACTAGCTTGCTCTGATCCGTGTTGAAAGTCACACAGTTCCAACCTGTGTTGATTCCATAACATTTCAACGGTTAAAATCCGCTCTTCTTTCACACTACCTGACGCCAAATCAGCTTCTTTTGCAACACTTGGAAATTCTCTACACGGGATAAAAAACACCCAATCCAATAAAGGTTGGTTGTGACACGGATCGAACGTTCTGCGCAGGTCAGCGTCGGAATGAAGTTTTGTCATGGGAAAAGGGCAGACGGACTTGTATGAGTTGGACTTTCGTCCAACAGATTTTGTTTGTTGTGTGAAAAATGCCGAAGGCGGTTTGAAAATCTGTCCAGAAGTTGTCCTTGTGGAGCAGACGAGCAGAATAGTCGATGGAACTTTGCATATTTCATTCTCTACCTGATTGCGTGGGTTTTCCCAAGTTGGGGTTTTCCTCCCACATCTTAAACTGAACATTTTCTTCATCTTCTCATCTTCCAACATATCGTCAGGGCCTAAGGGGTAAGAGTACAAGCACTTTTGAGGGTCCCTTGGTATCTGAGATCGAAAAAAAATTATTAAAAAATGTTAATCATAATAAGAATATTTCTTCCTTAACGACACTCGACACTATTAGTAATTGTCAAAAACTAGTCATCACAGTTGGTGTTTCTCAACATATATGCATAAAATAACAAACCTGTGAAAATTTGAGCTCAATCGGTCATCGAACTTGCTCAAAAACTACCTTTATTCAGAGGGAGCCGTTTCTTACAGCGTTTTATACAATCAACAGCTCCCCATTACTCGTATCAAGAAAGGTTTTATGCTAATAATTATTTCGAGTAATTATCAATAGTGTCCACTGCCTTTAAACAAGAATATCATCATCTTTATTTATTCATCCAATATTTAGGATAGAGCCTCCCTAATACCTGAAGCGGCCCCTCTGTGCCGTCATTCCAGAAGGAAATTCTTGAAGGAAATCTTTTTTTTCATCAGATTTACTCTAAGTACAGATGATTCAATTTTAATATTAACCACCCACGACCATTTTGTCCTCCGCCTGGATTCTTCAAGTCTACTCTTCCCAGAATTGTTTAATCCCAGAGATGATAAGAGGAGAAAAATGAAGCAAATTTGATTAAAAGCAACCTTTCCCTTTTTAAGTACTGATCTTCATCTGAACCTCAAAGGGGTTTTTCATTCAGATTTTGTAAAACATGCGAAAAGAAAAGCGGAGTTAATGCAGATGATGAATTTCAGGGAACAAAAATAGTTTCACATCACACTGTTATAAAGCACACAGTGAGCATTGTATCAGCACTTTGTATTACCATGAAATAACTAACTAAGTTTCAACTAACTCAAGTGTATCATTTATTATTAAGTCAGTTATGAGTCAATGGTACAGTTCTTAAATAAAAAACAAATTTATCAGAAGACGGCATTCTCCAGAAGACGGTCAGAGCACGCTGACCAAAAAATTGGGCAGAACCAACCAAAAGAGATTTTTACATCGTGTCACTGCAAACCTTACTCAATGTGTTTATGTTGTGACCATTTTCCTATTTGTTGTTCTGAAAATCATTTTAATTTCACCATTCCTTTAAAAGGAAAGGCATTGATTCCAAATGTTTTGCCGACTGTTATATGAAACTATTTGTCCATCATCAATCAGCCCAAATGCGTAATTGATATACTTGAAACATGAACGCCCCCACGCAAAAAGACAGCCCCCTCGCAGGTGCAGCGCTTTCCATTTCCCCAGCGTTCCACATTAACCCCCTTCCTCCCCAGATGTATCCTTAAAAAAAAAAATTATCTCACTAATCAAAGAAACAAATAAAACCCTCCCCCAGACAATCAAATTAACATCCTTGTTTCAATTCCAAGACAATTTAATTAAAGTTGTTCTACATCGTTGGATTTGTCGTATCGCCTCCTCGTGCCTTCTTACGAGAATGCAGCTCCTTCTTCTTAAAGGAACACGTTGCCTTGGATCGGACGAGTTGGTCTATGAAAAGCGTTTGAAACCGTTTGTTATGAAATGCATATGGTTAGAAAGATGTTTTAAAAGTAGAATATAATGATCCACACAAGTTTCACTCAAATTTACACGGTTTTTCTTTTACGTCGCGAACTAACACGGTCGGCCATTTATGGGAGTCAAAGTTTTGACTCCCATAAATGGCCGACCGTGTTTGTCGATGAGGTAAAACGAAAACCACGCAATTTCGAGGCATATTTGTGTAGATCATTGTATTCTACTTTTACAACATCTTTCTAACCATATCAATTTTATAACAAACGGTTACAGAATGCTTTTCAAAGACCAACTCGACCGATCCAAGACAACGTGTTCCTTTAAAGGAACATTACAGAATTGGTTTTTGATAACAAAACAGTTGCTGGCAGTGTAAGCATTTTATGTGATCCACTATAAACATAGACTGACAAACCTGTAGAAGTTTGAGATCGATCGGCCGTCTGGGTCACGAGAAAATAGTGGGGAAAAAACGATTACACGTTTTGCATGATATCGATAAAAAACAAAAATAAAAAAATAACACACTCATTGAGCAATAAACTCCAAACGGGAATGTGGTTTTAATTGTCTCTCATCAAAAATGACATATCAGACAGAAATATTTCAAGGGGTGTTTTCTCACGCCTGTCTGCTTCGTTTTGAAAGGGCAAGGGCACCCTATGAGGAAATGTCAAGGGCACCAAGGCAATCTCCTGAATTACTTCCCTGGAGTATCAGGCCTGTTTTCTACTATCACCATCATTAAGGCCCGGTCCCACTGCAGCGATAACGATAACGATAACGATCACGACGCATTGGTTGAATTGCTCCACGCAGAATACACACACGCTCATTCAACCAATGGAATGCGTTCTCTTGGCGCCGTTATCGTTATCGTTCTCGTTATCGCTGCTTTGGGACCGGGTCTGTAGACCACATACATTTAATGTAAATTTCTGATCTTTTACGATATTTTTAAAATTTTGTTTATGTATACTATTATTCAAGTCAATTCTTACAAAGTCTGTAATGTTCCTTTAATAGTTCTTCCCCTATTGGTCTGACTCCTTTCCCATCCATTAACAGACCTGCTCTTGGGGGGATGTTTAGAAGTGTTTCCGATTCCCCCCAGGCCGTGGTGTCTTGTCTTGGGTGATGTCGGCAGACAAAGGACGCAATATTTTTAATCCTGCAGGGACGATATTTTTCGGAGGCAGATATTAAAAAAGGGTGTTTGGAGGAAATGGAGTTAAAGGGATGGCATTAGATTTGTTTGGGGGCATAAATGTAGAAGTGGAAATTGCAATTGACAAGAAATATCAGAAGAATTTAAATAAGCCTTTTTGAGATATGGCGGACACAATGCTACAACACTATAAGGTTTGAGTAAATTTGTGCGTATTGACCATAGAAATAGAGTGTGTGTTATTTAGTGAAGTGCGCATTTTAGGCGACGCAGCGTTTACACGTAAATCCTATTGCCAACCGACATGGTGAGCATGGCATCAATCGCAGCATGTGATGCGCGTGCAAGGGGTCCACCGTACCTCAAAAAGGCTTATGGAGTATACCATGCCTAATATGAGGCAGAACGTTACCCCTCCTCAAAATGTTCAAACAGTATTTTCCCCTTGTAAGGAGATACACCCCCTCCCCCTAAAACATCTTAAAGGGACACATTACAAATTACGATGGATTCGTTCAAGAGTCTTCATTGCCAGTGGAATCTGTCGCTTATCTCTCTTTGTATCCTGCAGTTGTGTCTTAAATTATGGATCTTTTTAAAGGTTTTCAAAAGATTTCGAGACGATGAGTGTTACTTTTTAAGACACCTACATTCTGCCACTCCTCCTGAAGTAGGACTAGTCCTTGTTTATTGCCCTATAATTAACATCTATAGGACACCTTATAGGAACACGTTGCCTAATCGGGCGAGTTTGTCTATGAAAAGCGTTTGAAACCGTTTGTTATAAAATACACGTGGTTAGAAAGATGTTTTGTAAGTAGAATAAAATATTCCACACAAATATGCCTCGAAATTGCATGGTTTTCCTTACACACCGTGAGCTAACAAGCCATTTTTGACTCCATAAAATGGCCGACTCCGTTAGTTTGCACAGTATTGGGCTTCATGCTCTCAAGTTTTCATGCTTACAAGTTTTCAGTTAGAGTTCAGTTTTTTTCTTAACAGCCTATCACATCCCTGGGTATAGGAGAAGTTGTACAAACACAAATCCTTTAATTTTCAATTTAGTTGTCAATATGAGATCTATTTTTATGTTGCACCTGGTAAGAAAGTGCTGTGGCGCAATCTGCTGTCAACCATAACACTGCGGCAAACCCTTTTTCGTAACGATATAAGTGCACTTGATCCTTTTACTTACATTACACAAGGTGCGTTGTTTGTTCGCCATTTATGTCCCATCTGAAGGACAAAGTAATAACCATCCGAAGGACGAAGCAATAATGGTTAAGTGTCTTACTCAAGAACAGGGCCCAATTTCATTTGCTAAGCACACAAGTTTGCTTAGCATGAAATTTCTTTGTTGATAAAAACAGGTTTTCCAACCAAATTTCCATGTGATTTTCAGGATAAGCAAACAAAAACTGAATACTAGTAACAATCACTATGCAACAAATGGAAATTTGGCTGGTAATCTTGTTGTTATTGAGGAAGAAGTTTCATGCTTAGCAAATTGTTATGCTTCAACAAGATGCTATAAATCTGTTTTAACCACAACGCCTTACAAAGCAGTCTACCCATCTTCAGAGAGAAAGTCTTGAGTCTAAAAGATTGAACACAGCAGCACAAGAAGCAAGTTTTTACAAGAGCATGGCTGTTAATTCTAATCCCATCATCTCAATCGCTGAACCATCTCTGAAAAAAGAACAGTTTCAATACTGAAAGCCTGCCACAAGAAACAATATTTGATTTCTTGTTTCCTCATCCAGTATTTCTTGGCATCATTCAAGGACTCGGTCGATTCTTGCCAAATAATTATTTTCTCTTTCCTTTATTTCTTGGCTACAGGTTAGAGGTTTTAGAAAAGAAAATCATCGTCGATAGCGGCGAAACACCAGGTGTCGTCTACGAGCTGAAACACAAAGTTGAGCACTTTAAAGAGAAACTGGAAGTGAGTATACTTTGTCCGATTGTTTCTCCTGAAGACAATCAGAGCATACTGATTGAAATGTTGAGTCGTTAACCACCGGTTCTTTTCAGAACCAATACTACTAAAAAGAGATATTCACATGGTGTTTACGCAAACCTCTCTTCTATTAGTAGATTTGAACCAATCGTGGAAGACAACCATTACAAATAAGGCATTGTTTCCACCCTTCTTTACTTTAAATTATTTTAAAGGGTCTATGTACTATTAGTAGGACAAAAAACACAATGTCCACAGATTAACACTAAACTTACACAGTTTGAAGATGATGATAGTAGAAATCTTCCCTGAAAATTTTACTTGCTGAGGTGCTGTAGTTTTTAAGAAATGTGTAAAACAATGTCTTTGTCTCAGTTATCATAAGACGAAAACTATTTTAGCATGTAAAAACGTATTTTCATGACATTGTGTTACTCATTTCTCAAAAACTACATTACCTCAGCAATTAATATTTTGAGGTACACTTTCTACTATCATTATCTTCAAACGGTGTAAGTTAGTTAAATGTAAATCTGTGGACATAGTGTGTTGTGTTAGGAAAAAGTACCCAAATCCTTTGAGGAATGTCTGTCAAGCAAGTTGGAATTTTATTTTACTGGTTTAATTGTTTATTTGTTCGGTTTTACTAGAAAGATAGAATGAAACATTAGTTTTTTTCTAGAGATGTGTACTAACAAAAATGCCAAATCAAAACTCTGGGTGCAATTTTCTCAAAGATGTCAACAGTCCATGCGGAGATACTGTTTATACTCGATTTTAAAATGGCAGATCTTTACGTCAATTCACCACCCTTAGTTATGACCTGATTGATGTTGTGTGTTTTTTTTCATTTTATTTTTATTTATATTTTTCTTAGAGCGTAGAACATCTGAGCTGGCTCGGTCTCTTCAAAGAAGTGGTCGCCGAGTCACAGAGCAGACTTCCCTTCTTCCGGAGGAGACTCAGGAAATCAGAGGAGGAACAAAGAAGAGTCCTAGAGAAGTTCAACAAAATAAAGTAAGAATCGATGCGGATTACTGCTTAGCATCAGGACACAAATCTGCTAAGTAGCTTTGGAGGTAGTGCTTTCTGCTCTACCAGCCAGGCTTCTAATGGTTAATACACAAGCCTACATCCATATGGACTGTATAGGGGGGTAACCCTGTTTCAGCCCCAGGAGTAGGTTGTAACGGCCCCTGGAAAATAGTTGATTGTAGCCCACTCCTTGAAGTGGCCTTCACGCCTTGTGTGTCTGGAGACTTGCATATTTTTGTTGTTGTGGGAAATGTGCGTAGCAAAAATAGGTTACCAAGAAAGGTCTATTGTGGTGAAGAGATCATGACAGCTGGATGTACTTTTAAAGACACTGGACACTATTGGTAATTGTCAAAGACCAGTCTTCTCACTTGGTGTATCTCAACATATGCACAAAATAAAAAACCTCAATCGGTCATCGAAGTTGCGAGATAATAATGGAAGAAAAAACACCCTTGTCACACGAAGTTGTGTGCTTTCAGATGCTTGATTTCAAGACCTCAAATTCTAATTCTGATTTCTCGAAAACTACGTCACTTCATAGGGAGCCGTTTCTCACAATGTTTTATACAATCAACAGCTCTCCATTACGCGTTACCAAGTAAGATTTTATGCCAATAATTATTTTGAGTAATTACCAATAGTGTCCACTGCCTTTTATACATCACAGACAACAAGAGGAAGGTTCCACAGAATTGTTCAGGATGCAAAGTTTAGTCGATCTCCAAGCCTGCTAAAACTCTGACCGTACAAAGCGGTACCCTTAGTTTTATTTCTCGTCGTCCGCCCTTTTTGTCGGTCTCATGACAAAATCTCGATCCCCTTGTTATTGACGTCAAAAGGTCTTGTCGGAAGGTGGACTTGTAGATTTGTGCCGTTCATGACTGAGGCGTGAAGGATAATTGCCTTCACTGCCCGTGGTATTTACCTTGAAACCCAGCGAAGGTAACCCCACCGGCACTTTTCATTTCCTAATGGAAGTGCCCTTTCTGGGGAAACGTTCCCACTCTTTACAAGAAAAGAAAAAAAATCACAGCCTTTTTTTTTTTCTTTTTCCCCCGTTCCTTTTTTCCCCCCGTTCCTTTTTCCGTGTAGATCCAATTCATTGCAAGGCTACTGCTTTACATTTGTAATCTTTTGTTTTTGTGGTTGTCGAGCAAGAAAGCAACGGGAACATAATGTGAAATGTTCTAGTTTCATCTGAGGTGTTCCTGGAATTCCTGGTGTTCCCAGTGTTCCTGGTGTGGGAACTTGATGTGTTTCAATCCGGAACCTTAAGTGTTCCTAGCAGATACCATCTGTTGATATTAATAAAAACAATTTACAAAAATTTAAATTTCAATAGAACATAAAATTATTATATTAAATCTGAAGTCTCACTTTGAAAATCGTATCAAATCAATCTTTCAAAGTCTCAAACCCTGGCAAGTCAAGAAAATATTGTGGCGTTAAAGTCGATCAAAATCACTGTCGCTTATAATGGTTGCCGCAATCAAAATAAAGCCAAATATAAAAGTGCACAAAACCTGTTTTCTCTCGAATCTGGTCATGGAATGTAATGAAGTTTTTCACACGTTGATTACGAAGTGTGTCAAGTGAACAATAAATATCACCAGAGAAGAGTCTTGTAATTTGATCGAAGGATTGTAGGTCAAGCGGCATTCATTTGTCAAACCGTGCATTTTTGTACTATTCATGGTGGAATTCTTTGTTGACTATTTCACGCTAGACCAAACCGTGTATTATGCATGCAAGCAGTACTAAAGGCCCTCTTAGTCACTTCGTAGATGGCAGAATACTATATTGTTAAGTTTATTTATTCTTGTACTTTTATCATCCAATCAAATGACAAAGATCTACTTGGATGTTATCTAAAATGAATAATGAATTTTGAAAAAGACAACATTTGTAACATTTATTATCTTGAATAGTCCTACAAAAGACAATCCATAATGCATACCCAATATAATAATAATGATAATAATCGCTTTTTATATCGCGCTTTACACACCAAAAGGGCGTCTGAAAGCGCTTCCAACATACCCCTGGTCACTGGTCACATTTAATTCGTTCCTTAAACTATCTCATCTCCTTGAAGAATCCTTTGATTGGTTGAATTAATCATCCCAATCGACTGGTTTAGAACCTCTCATTGGAACATGAAATCTTGACCTTTAACCTTTGATTTTTGACCTTTGCCCTACAGGCATGTACAGTTAACAGATGACGTCAGGGAATACCTAAGGAAACCAGTATTTGACAATTGGCAATGGGAGGAACATGAAATCTTGACCTTTAACCTTTGATTTCTGACCTTTGACCTACAGGCATGTACAGTTAACAGATGACGTCTGGGAATACCTAAGGAAACCTGTATTTGACAATTGGCAATGGGAGGAACATGAAATCTTGACCTTTAACCTTTGGTATCTGACCTTTGACCTACAGGCATGTACAGTTAACAGATGACGTCTGGGAATACCTAAGGAAACCTGTATTTGACAATTGGCAATGGGAGGAACATGAAATCTTGACCTTTAACCTTTGGTATCTGACCTTTGACCTACAGGCATGTACAGTTAACAGATGACGTCAGGGAATACCTAAGGAAACCAGTATTTGACAATTGGCAATGGGAGGATGCAGAGATGATGCTGCTAATGCAACAAATGTACATAGACCTCGACTTCACTACCAAATATAATATTGAGGTGAGTTTGTGGATAACTTGGAGAGAATTCATGAATTCTGGGCTTGCCCTTGAAGGCAGTGGACACCATTGGTAATTACTCAAAATATTTATTAGCATAAAACCTAAAACATCTTGAAAAACAGCTCCCTCTGAAGTAACATAAAGTTCAAGAAAGAAGTAATTTTCCAAGAAGTTTATTTCAAGACCTTAGAATTAGATTTTGAGGTCTCGAAATCCAACATCTGAAAGCACACAACTTTGTGTGACAAGGGTGTTTTTTTATTTCATTATTATCTCGCAACTTTGATGACCGATTGAGCTCAAATTTTCACAGTTTTTTTTATGCATGTTACGTTGAGATACACCAAGTAAGAAGACTGGTCTTTGACAATTAACAATAGTGTCCAGTGTCTTTAAGAGTAGAATTCTGATGATTGCATATAGAGGCAGAGGCATGATGATCATGACCACACTCCCTCTTTAGCAATGCAACCTTGCTCAGTGGACCCTGATGTTTCGACCCTAGCAGAGTCTTTCTCATAGGCTAAAAGTACTATACAAAACAAAATCCGTCGCATGTTGTTGGTTCGGAGGAATTTTTCAGCGGTCTTGAGAACATGGCACGCTGATCAGTTCATGAACGGAAGTCGAAGCCCCGGGCTATTATACAAAAAAAGAGTGTGGTTAGTGTGATGATTTGCTACTCAGATTCATGGCTTGAAGTATCTAAAAGACCCCTAGGTATATCTCGGACCATACCACGGCATACTAATCAGCTGATTAGGGGCGGTGTGACCTGATTTTCACTGGGTCGAGTTTGTAAGAAAACCAAAAAGAGCGGGGAGAGAATTCCGCCTATGGTTTTGAAGATTTGTATCAGACTTTTAATATAATTTAGTTGGGGGAGAGGTTCTTCATGGGATGTTTCTCGCATTCGGAAGAAGTTAAACTCTGTTAGTTTTAGTGATGAAGAGATAGTTTGGGGGGAAAACATCTCTCGGTTTTTTTTTTTTTTTTTTTTAAAGTGAAGTGTGCTGCAGTTTTTCTCAGTTGAAGTGTATTTAACTTTGAGTGTTATTTTTTGGCGCATTTTAAACATGTAAACTACTAATTGTACAATTGTTTCTTTTTCCGGTATTCATTTTTGTTTTTTGGTTTTCTCTACAGATGCCAATACTTCAGAACTTCCTTTTTGAGGTCTTCAGGCACTATAACCACGTACCATTCCACAATTTCAAACACTGCTTTTGCGTCTCACAAATGGTAAGAGAATACTTACAGACTTAAGTCTACCTGTTTCTTGTAATGTTTGGAAGTGTTTGGAAGTGTAATCCTCAAGATTTCTTTTAAGAAATGATTATCGGTTTTAAGGCACTGGACACTATTGGTAATTACTCAAAATAATTGTTAGCATAAAAACTTACTTGGTAACAAGCAATGGAGAGCTGTTGATAGTATAAAACACTGAGAAACGGCTCCCTCTGAAGTATTGAAGTTTATGTGAACAAAGTAATTTCTCAGTAAAATATTTGAATTGATTTTGAGAGCATCTGCAAGGGTGTGTTTTTTTCTTCCATAATTATCTCGCAACTTCGATGACCAATTGAGTTTAAATTTTCACAGGTTTGTTATTTTGTGCATATGTTGAGATACACCAAGTGAGAAGACTGGATTTTGACAGTTACCAAAGATGTCCAGTGTCTTTAATTACCCTCTTGAAGACATACCCTTCCACATCCTCCCTTATTCTGACAGCATCACAAATTCATCGCCATGCTGTCAATTTGCTATCAAGTAATTTTTGGCAGCACATTTGTGTGAATTAAGTGTCAAAACTACATGAACAATGCATTTTTATTCATGGCTACATTTGTCGACTGACAAATGAGATATGCTCTCAACTTAAAGCGTTTTGTAATGAAATTTCCAGGGAATTGCATGTCGTCAAACAATGAGGTAATGGTTTACCATTTGTGACTCAATTTCAAACGAAGCCGCGGTGAAAAATCACTCTTTGTGTCCTTGAAAGCCCTAGTAGATGCATTGTTCAGCCGTGTCACGCGACAATGGATTCCAAGTGTACACGTATTAGTCCATTTATGAATTATTAATTTTTCAAACGATGCGGAGCTGGAATGAAGTCACCCATGTCGTAAAAATTACGATTGATTCGTTCAAAAATCATCATTGCCAGTGGAATCTGTCAGTTTCTCTCTTTGTTCTCCTGCAGAAGTGTCTTAAATTATGGATCTTTCAAGGTTTTCAAAAGATCTCGAGAAGATTAACGTTACTTTTTAAGACACCTACATCCTGCCCATCCTCCTGAAGTAGGACTAGTCTTTGTTTATTGCTCTATAAATAAAATCTAAGGATACCTTAAAGCTTGGAAGATGGAGGATCGAGAGGTTATGATTGTGAGCCGGAAAATCCCCTTCTCTTCGACAATGCAACTTTTTTTAAACTGCCTTGTAAACAAAAAATGCAGTAATTTTCTTCAGATATAAGCAACAAACGACATGCTTTTTGATCCGAAGGTTGCAGGTTAAAGTCTCGATGTGGTGAATTCTTCCTTTGGTCAACCCAAAATTTCAGGAATACTGATTTAGAGCGTAAAAATACATTACATTACATGTTTTCTTACGAGACACTACTAGTGCTAAACAATTATTCTAAAAATAGTTTGTTTTTCCGACTGAGTTTAGCGGTAAATAATTCAAAAACGCTTCATACCTTTAGTGCTTTCTTCTGAACTAAGAAACAAATCCATAGTCTTTTCCAATGAGAAGAAATGAACCTACAACCTGAGGCATTTGGAACAGATGTCTTTCGCTGCGCCTGCCTGGTGCACAAGTGCTGTCAATGTTTGTTATTGCAAAGGCATACATGATGTAATATTTAGACTGATTTAAACTAGCCCTGAGGTATAAAGCAAACATTTGATAGAGTCTTGTCATTTCTGACCATCATGGGGGAAGTTGCTTTCAATAATTCAAATCGGAAGCTTCGGTAAGACTTGTGTTTGTTCACGTTCGTGTTCTCACCCATCACTAGACCAGTAGAAACCGGTTTAGACCAGTTGGTACAAGGTAGAACTGCTTGTCTAAGCTTTTCATGACAGCAAGCATTACATTATCTTGTGTTGACCTACTTACACGCTGTCATTCGTCCCTAGACCAGTAGAAACCGGTTTAGACCAGTTTTTACAAGTAAGAATTGCCTGTCTAAGCTTTTCATTAAAGCAAACATTCCATTATTACCTATAAACATGTTCTCATCCATCCCTTTTAGCTTTCCAAGACAGCAAACATTCCAGTATTACATGTATGTTCTCAACCATCTCTAGACCAGTAGAGACCAGTTTAGACCAGTTTGTACAAGCTAGACCCGCCTTGCACAGCTTTCCATGTCAGCAAACTACATGTAGCTTATTCCATCATCTTGTTAGACCTATTTACACCTCATCTGTCTCCGACGGAAGAAACTGGTTCAGACCAGTTTGTACCAGTCCTGGACATTAAGGTGTTCATATCCAGTCTTGCCTAATAACATGTTTACATCATCTCCCTAAGACCAGTTTAAACTGGTTTAGCCCAGTTCACACTAGTCAGACCTGCCTGTCAAGGTCAGTTAATGGTTCAGTACCCAATCTGACCTATTTACAAGCACTACATGTTTGAATTTAGTCAAGAAGAGTGTAAATCAGGTCAAACAAATTCGTGAAGCATGAGGTTCAGATTTCACCAGATCGCATCTGAGATTCAAATTAAAGGTAATAGGAGGTAAGGCTGAAGTTTTTCTGACCTCCTTTACTTTTTTTCATTATCTCTCTCAAAATGATGACAGGTTTTTTTTTAATAAAGCAAAACATGATAGTTTTTGTAGCTTACTTTTAAATGTTGTGTCTTTCAAAATTTGAGATACGCAGTCTTAGAGTTCTGTCGAGAGAGCATTTAGGTTTCCAAATTCAAGGAAATCAGTCTTCGCTGATCCTTTCTGATCAGAGGAACATATTGAGGGAAATTTAGTGAAATTCAAGAAACTTGTTTTGTACATTTAATATCCTTGCAGAAATAGTTGTGCAGCATAAGAAAACCCCATTGTTTCTGGGTTTGGGAAATTGTATCTTTTTCTTTCAATCAGTTCATTCCACCCACCTAATTTGTTTGACTTCCGTCGGTCGGTCGTTGTCAGTTCTTCCATCTTATCTCACAATTCCTTCATCATTTTTTTCCCAATTTGACGGAATGCATAGGGGAGACAGGGAGCCCAGGTCACCTGTAGGGCATGCTTCACCGTTTCCATGGCAACAGTTCCCTGCTTAAACTGAAAGCCAGCTGGACGACTTACAATAGTTTGTACATCCATTAAAGATTTATACCCGAAAGTGCAGGGTGGCTCGTCCGATGTATAATTCTGCATTTTTGTTGTCACCAGTTTGAAGTGTTTTTCAAGCAGTCACGTAGAGATTTCAATATAAGGCCAAAAAAAAAGACAAAACAGGTTTAGCCAAGCCCGCTTCCTTTTTAGAGTCTGCCCTTTTTTCTTTCTTTTTTTTACAAACAAATTGTAAAACATTCCCCATCTTTTTCATTAAAAAAAAAAGGATACATTTTAACGTTCTCAGAAGATTTAGTTTTTTATTGTTTTTTTATTTTTTAATTTTTTATAAAGCCAAGCCGGTAGTCTTTGTCGAGCGGCCAATAAAGAAAAAAAGAAGGCCCTCCTCTTTCCTTTTTTGTTTACAGTACGCTAAACGTGATTTAATTTTTATTTGGCCTAATGACTTGTACCCGTAAGGCGCAAATGTTTGCTTGTGGACAAAACGCGCACAGTACGTCGCCTGAAGAAGAAACCTGGGTCTTGTTTGTTATACATGTAGTCATGTTCGGTGTGGAGTAATGCATCAACACCTCTTCACTTCTTTGTATGACGAGAAAATAAGTTAAAGCAGTGGACACTATTGGTAATTGTCAAAGACTAGCCTTCACAGTTGATGTATCTCAACATATGCATAAAATAACTAACTTGTGAAAATTTGAGCTCAATCGGTCATCAAAGTAATTACGAATAGTGTCCACTGCCTTTAACCAAATTCTAAAATTGGTTTGGTTAGCGGAGGGGTTTTTCAGGTTGTTTTAAAGATGGATAAGAAAATGGCGCACCACAAGTCCTTGGGGTGATGTTTTCTATAATAAAAAGTGCAGCTCAGATTTTACTGAGAATAATTCACAGAGGTGAAATAGATGTTGCTGTGTTTAAAGAAATTCCTTTTGATACTCTGTCATTGTAAAATCTGTTATTTCGTTTTTATTACTTTTTGTAACTACTCCACAAGTTAAAGACTATACAAACTTAAAGCCATTGGACACTTTCAGTAAACAGTATTGTCCAAAGGCCCACACTTAGTGTATCACAACTTATATATAAAATAACAAACCTGTGAAAATTTAGGCTCACACATTTCGCCGTGTCATGACATGTGTTTACTATAAATCCGTAATTCTCGTAGTCGAGAATTGATAATTGTTTTAATGTTTTCTCAAAAAGTAAAGCATTTCATGGAATAATAATTCAAGAGAAGACTTTTACCATTACCTTCTGTAAAGTTATTTGTAAATCTGTGAACTTTTTTTGTTTATCACTGAGCGATAAACTCCAAACGCGAAGTTCGATTATTTATTTCTCATCAAATATGACATTTCAGACATAAACATTTCAAGGGATGTTTTCTACTATCATCATCATTAGACCATGTAAGTTTTAGGTAAATCTGTGATCTTCACGATTTTGGTTTCTTACCAATTCTGTAATGTTCCTTTTAACCAGATGGTGGAAATAGCAGCGAATATCTAAGCACATGTTAGTGTTGAAATAGATGTTGCTGTTTTTAAAGAAATTTCTTTTGATACTCTGTCAATGTAAAATCTGTTATTTCGTTTTTATTACAAAGGCAGGGTATACTTTTTGTAACTACTCCACAAGTTAATGACCATACAAACTTAAAGCCATTGGACACTTTCGGTAAACAGTATTGTCCAAAGGCCCACACTTCGTGTATCACAACTTATATATAAAATAACAAACCTGTGAAAATTTAGGCTCAATCGGTCATCGGAGTCGGGAGAAAATAACGGGAAAACCCTACCTTGTTTTCACACATTTCGCCGTGTCATGACATGTGTTTACTTGCATCCCTAATTCTCGAAGTCGAGAATTGATAATTGTTTTAATGTTTTCTCAAAAAGTAAAGCATTTCATGAAATAATATTTCAAGAGAAGACTTTTACCATTACCTTCTGTAAAGTTATTTGTAAATCTGTGAACTTTTTTTTTTTATCACTGAGCGACAAACTCCAAACGCGAAAATCGATTATTTATTTCTCATCAAATATGACATTTCAGACATAAACATTTCAAGGGATGTTTTCTACTACCATCATCATTAGACCATGTAAGTTTTAGGTAAATCTGTGATCTTCACGATTTTGGTTTCTTACCAATTCTGTAATGTTCCTTTAACCAGATGGTGGAAATAGCAGCGAATATCTAAGCACATTTTAGTGTTGAATCAAGAGGTGTCAAAGCATAAGTGTTATTGTAATAGAACATTAATTGAGAGATTTATTAGATGTAATTCCAGTTGTTCGCAGAATGTCCATCCGAGATGTCGACAGTTAGATGAATATTTCCATCTCAAGTATCGTCTTCTCGGACAATCGCTGAATATTTTTATACATTGCAACTCGAGCTACTCATTTTTGTTGTTGTTCCTTCGACCGACGCGAAAGCCCTAGTCCTTAGGTTGCAGCACGTGCGCTAATCTTCAGCATTTTATCAAGAAAGAAAAAACACACACACTGTGAAGGGAAGAAACTCGATCGGACGATTCAACGTTTTGTCAAAATATTTTTCTTGTCTAGTTTTACCCTCCGCATCGCAGCTTGGACCGAGGGTGAACTTTAGAGATGGAGCGAGCCACTAATCCTTCTCATGGAGTATCAATCTAGGTTTTTTTTCTTCTTCTTCTCCTCCTCTCGTCTTGTCCGCTGTCATCGTCGAGGTCTGGGAATAATTGACGAGCAGTGTGAGTGACCTCATTTCTAGGGGGATTGGGTGTCCTGTTTTTCTACGATCCTCGTTTATCCTTCAATCGTCTTGATACGGACGATGATTTATATATATTTTTTTACAGAGTTTCTTGTAATAATGATCTTGGGAAAACACTGTTGCACTAATTTATCAAACAACAGCCGGGGATTTTTTTCAATCGATCATTACAATGAATGAAAATATAAATATGAAAATTATTATTTTTATAGAAGTTAAATGAACAAACTTTATTATTTTTAAGTGTGAATTATATAAGACAAATTATAAGTGCATTTCGCATGTCGGAATTTATTTGTCGGACCTTCGTTGCATTGTGATTGGTCAATATACGCTGGGGTGAAGCTTAAATGCTTATACTAAATTTGAGAAAATAGAATTAGCTGTTGCTAACTGCTTACCAACCAAAAAGGACCTATGCAAAAAATTGTTAATGGCCTGATGTTTCGACCATAGCAGTCTGTCTCGATTATAATATGTGATAATGCACTCTTATGTGTCAGATATTTGTATCATATTTTGATATGTTGAAATAGCAGATGTTCAATATGTCTGATGAATAAACTTTTCTACTCAATGGCCACAAAATACGATGACACTGAATTTCATCTTTTGTTACTGTATGTATCTTATTGTGTTACAATCTTAGTACTTGCAAAAGTTCACCGCACATATCGTCAAGTGTCGAATGACGCATGAAGTAAGGTGACAATAAGTATAGTGGCTTCTTATAAATGTATATCCAACACTCAGTGACGCTCAAAGCGCTTTAACATACAGTTTAAATACATTTCCTGCAAGGTACTTTGTATATAATAATAAAGAAGTCTTATTTCGCGCACGTATCTACTAAACAAGGTACTCAAGGCGCTGAGTATATACAAACTTTCAGAAAGAATATTGCAGTGATGAATGTTGAGACCCAATTAGTTAGCACCTTATAAGGGTTTACAGGGTGCTACGGCGCATACAGCAGCCACATTCAGGAACACCGGGACGAACCCCTTCTCTTTTCGATAAGTGCACTGGGTTCTTTTACATGCGTTACACAACACATGTGACCAACGGCTTTACGTCCCATCCGAAGGACGAAGCAATGGTTTAAAGTGTCTTCCTTAAGGACACAAGTGTCACGGCTGGGGATTCGAACCCACACTCTGCTGATCAGAAACACCAGAGTTTGAATTCGGTGATCTTAACCGCTCGGCCACGACACTTCCACAATGTATGTATGTGGGAACTAAGTTACCCTATATTCTTTACCTTGTAATAGTTCATTGGTTTTATATTGCGCTCTCTCCAGGACCAGCCTGTTCGAGGGCGCATAACAGCAAAAATGGCCAAAGATTTAGAAAATTACATACATTAAGTGAACAGTTTTAAGAAAAGTGCACCAGTAAAAAATATAAGCAAAATAGCTTTAATAATTATTTTAGGCAAAAAGGTGCATGAACACCATAAAACAAAGAAGGCAGAAAAAGACAATGCAACTTTGGTACAAGAAAACTTTTCATTTGTACTCCCAACACCTTCTTTAAAACCATTGGACACTTTTGGTAAACAGTATTGTCCAAAATCCCACACTTTGTGTATCACAACTGCCAAAGGCCCACACTTTGTGTATCACAACTGATATAAATAATAACAAACCTGTGAAAATTTAGGCTCAATTGGTCATCGGAGTCGGGAGAAAATAACAGGGAAAACCCACCCTTGTTTCCGCACGTTTCGCCGTGTCATGACATGTGTTTAAACTAAATCCGTAATTCTCCACAACGAGTACTTGTTATAATGTTTTCTCGAAAAGTAAAGCATTTCATGGAATAATATTTCAAGAGAAGTCTTTCACCATTACCTTCTGTAAATCCTGTAAGTTATTTGTAAATCTGTGGACCTTTTTTTTTTCTGTGCCGAAAGTGTCCAATGGCTGTAAACCACAATACCTCTTGCTTCCACCTCACCCTACTTTTAGCCTGACCCCCTACCCTGACCCCCTACCTCAGCCCCCTACCCAGCCCCCTACCCTACACCACCCACTTCTTCCACCTGCACGATTTCTTCAGCCTCTTACATGTACCTCTACCGGATGCCTTGCCCCCCCCCCCCTTTTTTTATTTATTTATTATAAACTGTCAGCTTTCGATCAACCTTTAAGGCAATTTGTAAATGGATTTCAACATTTTGATGGGTTGGGTGTTCATAAACGTTAAATGCGTTAAATGGTAAAGGTCCCCGCCCTAAACCCAACCTGTTCACTTATTTTCCTTCTAACTGTCAACCTCACATTCCGAGAAAATGTGACAGTTAACGTGAAATATTCCCGTGGTTATTCAAGAACGGAATATAAAGTACCGTTTGAACATTGCAATTCTTCTCCAAGTGGATATGACTTTGTAGGATTGTCAGAGAAACATGTCCCCAGGGAGATGTATGAAGCATGTATAACTCAGTTCATTCACCCGCTGAAAGAAAAAAAATAACTTGAACCTTGATAGTCGTTGAACCTCATCTCTCCTCTCTTGCAGACACAAACCGCAAAGTTGAATGTTTTTCACTCGTATAAAAATATGACAGGCTGAAGTACACAGTATTTGTCCTACTTTCCTATTCAGAAAACAGACTATTTAGTAGGGTTGGATTTGAGACTTTGCATGGTGGAAAAAAAACGATATAGCAAGGTTTGTGGCAGCATCAGAGTCCAGCTTTCTCCAGAAGGGTTCGAGGGGGTGTCGTCGTTACAAAAAACAAACATTCTAAAACATTTCAGACACTTGGTCAGTGTATTGTGAGTGTTTCCTCAAAACTCCCTGAACAGTTCTTAGGCGCTTGGTGAATATTTTAGACATATAAAGTAATATGTGTAAATCACAGCTTAGGACAGCTTTTTTTCCTCTACAAGAAACTGTTCACTGCTGTGCTGTGTGAAATCTAAAGCAAAATGCATCATCAGCTGGTGTGTATTTCAGAGCGTCTTCAATACCTCTAAAAGGTTTTTGTCTATCGGCTTTGATCGAGTACCCCTTTACAATTTCCTGTATATTACTAAGCCAATTTCAATCCCCCGACCATTTCATTTACGTAATGAAACAATTTAATCTTCTAAAAATCTGTCCAATTTCCCTCTCCCTTGTTCCACTTAAGATCCAGGTCCTCCCAAAAGCCGAAACTCTCCGATCCTGTAAACACCCCCCCTTTTAAAGTTTGCCGTCAATTTTGCTAAGTAATTACAGAGCGGGCCGACGCACCCTTGGCGGACAAGCATTTTAGCATTGATTATATGCTTGGACTTGTTTCCTGGGAGGTGTAGAATATCACAATGTTTAGAGATCTCCGAGATTAGGTTTCGGGCCGTCCCATCTTTGCATGTTTACTGAGGAAATGGACCTCGGCTATTAAGATGTGGAAATCTTGACCTGGTTATGGGGGTGGAACCTACAGTGTTTGGGGAAGCTGTTGACTCACTCGGGAAGATGTTAAAATAGCCGTTGAAAGAGGAACAAACAAACACTTGAGTGTTCGGACGCAGGACGGTTGGCAATGAGGGAGGTCAAAGTAGCCTACCTCAGGCAGGAGGATTAAAATGGGCTACCAGAAGATGCAGGCCTTGAATTTCGTTCTTGAAGGGGCTCAGGAATTTTCCTCTGGCAAAGGGCACTGCTGTGAGGAAAATTTGAGTTTGTATTGGAAATTTGCAAAGGGCACCACGGCAAAAGCACAAGGCACAACGGCAATTACTGTGGTTTATTTCGAGGCTTGGAGTAGTCTTGGTGAAAGAAGTTTTTTCGCTTTCCTTTCACGCACAGCGCCGCCAACTCACCAACAGCGCCCGCATTGACCGCCCATGTACACTCAACTGACTATAGCCCACGAACATCCTGCACCAAGACTAGGCCTTGAGGTGCATCTGGCAAGACTGTGTGATTTCGGAGGTGGGGGACACCCCTCTTTTAATAGGTTCCTGTACCGTTGGCTGTAAGACTTTTTGAGACGGTCTACAGCAACCGAGTCCAGCGTTATCCTGAAGATGATCAGAGCATACTGATCAAAAAGTTTAGTCCATGGCCAAATTTAATAAAGCTGTCAAGCAGAAAATACTGTTTAGCAAAAAAGTCTTTGCTAAGCAATATTTGAGTTGGGCACCAATAACAATGTAAACTTAATGTAAGTTTAGCTGGTAACCTGTTTCTGTTAAGTAATACCTTTCTGTGCTTAGCAAGTTGTTGTTCTCACAGGCTTTATTAAATCGAGCTCTTATCCCAACAGTTCTCACTTATCAGAACCGCCAAAGCTCAAAGAGAGATTTTATGTTTTAACGCAACTTATTACCAGATATGACCTTTGACCTTTTTGCAGATGTATGGCATGACCTGGTTAGCTGACCTTTGCTCCCTAATGGGCGACATCGAGGTGTTGATCATGATCACGTCGGCAATCTGTCACGACCTCGACCATCCTGGCTACAATAATGCTTACCAAGTAAGTATAATTATATAGCGCATTGTACAATTGTGTGCTTTATACCATCTTGCAGTTTCTCCAAAAAGTAGTAATTTATATCTCAAAACGGAATGGCACTGTGGATTAAAGCCATTATACACTTTCGGTAAACAGTATTGTCCAAGTCCCACACTTCGTGTATCACAACTTATATATAAAATAACAATCCTGTGGAAATTTAGGCTCAATCGGACATCGGAGTCGGGAGAAAATAACGGGAAAACCCACTCCTGTTTTCGCGCGTTTCGCCGTGTCATGACATGTGTTTATAACAAATCCGTAATTCTCGTTAACGAGAATTGATATTGTTTTACCGTTTTCTCAAAAGGAAAGCATTTCATGGACTAATATTTCAAGAGAAGTCTTTCACCATTACCTTCTGTAAACCCTGTAAGTTATTTGTAAATCTGTGAACTTTTTTTTTTTTTCTGTACCGAAAGGGTCCAATGGCTTTAAGCAGACTTTGTGATTAACACTTCAGTTTCCTGAGCGAATGTCTAAAAATATTGGTATTCTTCTACTTTTTAATTTCACAGGTAAATGCAAGAACGGAGCTAGCACTCAGGTATAACGACATCTCACCTCTTGAGAATCATCATTGTTCTGTGGCATTCCAGATTCTGGAAAAGGTGAGACATACTCTTAGTTGACTCGATCTGTTCTCACCACTCCCCAAACCCAGATGTACCAAAAGCTTTTATAAAATCTTATGATTAGGTTAAGTAGACAGATTGTAACTGTTGGTTTTTAGCTTTCCTTTGTCATCAGAAAAAAACAATTCCCCATATACTGTACCTCTTGACTCCCAGTGGAAAGGCTTTACCTAGCCCATTTATACACCTATGGAAAGAGAAGCAATTATGGTTTAAGAATTAACCCAGAGGCCTTCAGCATTATGAAGGGGATTTGTACTAATATGTCAACTCAGCCACAGTGACTTAAATCTGTTTTATTTGTCTGTCATTCCTCGGACTTGGTTGGTGCACATATATACACCTGTGGGAAGAGAAGCAATTATGGTCAAGAGTCATCTCAGAGGCTTTAAGCACCTAGAGTGTGATTTAAACCCACATTCCTAGTAACCCGGTAACACCTCAGCCTTGGTTTATCCCCTTTAAAGCCATTAACCACTTTCGGAACAGAAAAAAAAAAAGTTTACAGATTTACAAATAACTTACAGGGTTTACAGAAGGTAATGGTGAAAAGACTTCTCTTGAAATATTACTCCATGAAATGCTTTACTTTTCGAGAAAACATTAAAACATTTATCAATTCTCGCCAACGAGAATTACAGATTTCTTTTGAACACATGTCATGACACGGCGAAATGTGCGGAAACAAGGTTGGGTTTTCCCGTTATTTTCTCCCGACTCCGATTGGGCCTAAATTTTCACAGGTTTGTTATTTTATATATAAGTTGTGATACACGAAGTGTGGGCCTTTAAACAATACTGTTTGCTGAAAGTGTCCAATGGCTTTAATACACCTGGGGGAAGAGAAGCAATTATGGTTATTAGTCACTTAGAGTCCATAGGCACCAAGAATGGGATTCAAACCCACACCTTAATCTGGTGCGCTCTGCCCATTGACAATACTTTACATTATTCTTGATTGTTTATTCCATCCTCTTGCAGCCTCACTGTAACATCTTCAAGAACATCGGTCACGAAAGATTCAAGAAGGTCCGAGAGGGAATGATAAGATGTATACTAGCCACCGACATGGCCAAACACAGCGAGATCCTCAACAAGTTCAAATCAGTGGTTCCAGAGTTTGATTATTCCAATAAGGACCACATCAGCCTGGTAACTATGACAACGTGTTTTGTTTATTTGCAGTGACTGTTACTTCATGCTTAATAAGAATATTTATCCAGCGCTAGAGTCAACGACAGGTGTCCTCTTGGTTTGGGCCTTGAACTTTGTGAGCGATAATTACAAGAACTTCAGAAAATAAAAAATATTAATATTACAATGGGAGACTTTGGTTTCTAGGTGGCAGCAGACTTACCAGGTAAATTTTTATTAGGCCGTGTCCGAAACGGTGACTTCGGCTACAGCTACGGCTAGATCGCCCGCGTCTGCCTATTCTTCAACACTGGTAGACGCGCTGATCTAGACGTAGCTGTAGCCAAAGTCGCCAATTCGGACACGGCCGTAGTTCTGTGCATGCGGACATTACTGTGAGTAATGAATTTACCTGATAAGTCTACAGCCAACCTATTTAGAATAAGTGTACGTAGAATTCCCCTTAACAAATTTGCTTAAGTAGCCGTTTCAATCTCACGTTGTTTGCTCTATAGTGTGTTTTTGTTTGTTTGTTTGTTGTAGCTGATGCAGATTTGTATCAAGGTAGCAGATATCTCCAATGAGGCCCGACCGATGGACGTGTCCGACCCTTGGATTGATTGTTTACTCACGGAATTCTTCAACCAGGTAAGCTATAGGCAGCCATTTTGGTAAGAGTAATAGAGCAATCTTTTTCTAGTTAAAGACACTGGACAACTTTGGTGTCTGTCAAAGACCATATTTTTCTCACTTGGCATATCCAAACTTATGCATAAAACAACAAACCTGTGAAAATGTTAGACTCAACTGAAGCCTTTTAATATTTGAGTAAGGAATGACCTCTTTCTCAAAACCTACGTTACTTCAGAAGGAGCTGTTTCTCACTATGTTTTATACTATCGTAAGCTCTCCATTGCTCGAGACCAAGTAGGTTTTTATTCCAGTAATTATCAATAGTGTCCAGTGCCTTTAAAGAGCGTTAAACGACTGTTTTCTTCCAAAAGTAAGTTAACCAACCAGGAAGCTTGATTTGTGATGGTATCCTTGATTTGTTTTGTTACAGAGTGATGTAGAGAAGCTTGAAGGGTTACCAGTGGCCCCATTCATGGACAGAGAGAAGGTGACCAAGCCCTCATCACAAACCGGTTTCATTCGGTTTGTTCTGCTTCCACTCTTTGAGTCAATCGGGTTGTTACTTCCCAAGCTAGATGTAAGTATGCACAAGGGGCGACACTAGGGGGCAGCAGACTACATTGTTTATCTCCTGCTTACGGACATTTTCTAAAGCTGTAAGCACAAAATATCTCTTGGCAAGGAATAATCTTGCTTTGTAACCTGCCAATTAATGTGAACTTTGATAAGATTTGTATGCCTTGGGTCGATTTCACAAGGCAATCAAATCCATCGTAAGACAAATTGTCAGTACTACCATAGTGATTTGTGTCACACTTTACTAAGCAACTACGATTGATTTGCAGTTAGGATCAAGCTCGGCTCCTTGTGAAATCGACACCAGGTCTAGTGAGAAGCAATTGTTATTTGGGCATACAGCCCTCAATTCTCCACTATCCTCCACTCTATAGTCTTGCAGTACAAACGTTGATGAGATTTGTATGCCTGTCCCAGTGATAAGCAATTGTTATTTGGGCAGACAGTCCTCCACTATCCTTCACTCTATGGTTACTCCACACCAAAATGTTTGGTCTTGAATAAAATTGGCATGCCTGACCCCATAAGAAGCATTTGTTATTGGGGCCTACATTCCTCAATCCTCAATCATTTTCCATATAATAATAATAATAGCCAGTTTTTATATAGCCCTTTTTCAAACCCGAGGGTTTCTTAAAGCGCTTCCGACATTATTACCCTTGGTCACTGGGCCTTAGATCATTCCTTAAACCATCTCAACTCCCTGGGGAGTATACAGCCAATTATATGCTCTACTCTGCTACAAAGTCACCCTGCAGTCACTCTATTGTCCTCATCTCATGCAATCCTCACAACTTTATGAAGAGTATTTGGGAGGACTACGGTTAATGAATGATTTCTTTGTTAATGTTGGCAATGTTTTCCATTCTTAGGAGCACATCATTGAACCTGTCAGGAAAGCCCTCAATTACTACTCGGAGATGGCCAAAGCCATGGAGGAGGAGAAGCGGAAGAAAACGGAGAACGACAAAACGAGGCAAGCCAACGGCGAGATGCCCAAGATCAACTCCACAAACGGCTCCACGACGCCGGCCATTAAACAGAACGGCGACGCCGCGATCAGCAACGCCACCGACAAGAAAGTAGTCCGAACAAATCTCAGCATGTCGAAGGTCGGGGGGTCATCTAATGTCAGGGGTAACCCCAAATGACAGGAACTCGGATGTTGCCTAAGAAACTGTTTCATGGCATCCTTGCCGAAGCGTTGCGATGGTTTTATTATGAGGAGACAGAGAGGGTAAGAGAGAGGGTGAGAGACAGGGTGACGAATGGGGTGACGAACGGGGTGATAGAGGTGTGTTTATGTGTGTGCTAATAACATTGGGTACTTGTTTAGAACCTGTCTTCAACTTGTGTGCTGTCCTCGGGACAAGGAACTGCCCGCCCTCAGATGGATTTTCAAGACAACTGGATCAAGATTCATCACTCTACTCTACGAAGGTCCAACGGAGTTCCGACTCCAAGCTGATATAATCCAAGCAAGTTTTAGAACAATACAGTTTTAAAACATGTGGAATTGGGTGCCAAAGAGGTGGACATCTTGTCAGTGGACTTGAGTACCAACCCAGATGGCTTGTTTAATAGACCAGTGAATATGAGTACTAAACCAGGGGACTTACTACTAAACCAGTGGACTTGAGTACCAAACCAGTGGACTTGAGTACCAAACCAGTGGACTTGAGTACTAAACCAGTGGACTTGAGTACCAAACCAGTGGACTTGAGTACTCAACCAGTGGACCTGATTACCAAACCAGTGGACTTGAATACTAAGCCAGTGGACTTGAGTTCCAATTCACGAGACTTAGTACTTAGTACTAAACCAGTGGAACTGAGTGCCAAACCAGTGGACTTGAGTACTAAGCCAGTGGACTTGAGTTCCAGTTCACGAGACTTACTACTAAACCAGTGGACTTGAGTACTCAACCAGTGGACCTGATTACCAAACCAGTGGACTTGAGTACTAAGCCAGTGGACTTGAGTTCCAATTCACGAGACTTAGTACTAAACCAGTGGGCTTTAGTGCCAAACCAATGGACAGAAGTAACAAATCATTGGACCTTAGTACTACACTAATGTACTTAAGTTCCAAACCAGTGGATTTGCACACCAAATTAGTGCACTTGAGTACCAAACCAGTGAACTATGGTTGAATTAGTATTCCTAGCCTTTATATGCAGAGCATGGCACTTCTTTGTTCCAACAGCATTATTGTTTAACTTGATTTTTCATTGAATCTTTGCTCTGGATCCACACATTCTACTAAAATAACCAGAATTTGTCAATGGAGCTTTCATATTTTGTCATCACTATATCTTCGGCATTGTCCAATGAATGCTCTAGTTTACCTCAACAATTATCGCATTTGCATGATAGCGACTTTTTACTTTTCCATCCAAGTTTCTGACTTTTGTGCTTCTTTATCCGGCTCCTATATACTGATGACTTTTCAGGAATTAAGCATAATATATAAATTGTAATTATTTTATTAAGATTTTAACCATGGATGTTAGAATATATAAGTGAAGAATGAAATCGGGAGAAAGTGTAAAAAAAACTTTAAAAAACAAGCACAAATTATTTTCTGATTCTACAATATAGTGAATTATTTAATTGTCTTAGGCGAAAATTGAATATTGAAAAAGCAAATAAATTTTAAGAATTTTTTTTTTCCTGCGAAATGTTCCATCAAATCAATTATATTAAACTTCCCTTAGGAATAAAACACTTGGAAATTGTGAAAAAATGGTTCCTTAAACAGTCGTCTGGACAATCTCCACCTGGGAAAATCCCATACCAACAGGTTATCAGGATCTTTATGTCAAATTATTGTACTTGAAACAGTAGTTGATTATTTTTAACAGAGTTATAGCAGAGTTTTATATCTATGTGACTGGGAAGCTATTTTATGTTTTAACCAAAACAAAATCAATAAGATATTTGATTTTAAAAGATAATAACATAAAGTTTTAATAATTTTGAATAAAAGCAAATAGTTAATTTAGTTTATTTATATGTATGATAATAGATCAAGTGAATGTAGAATTTGTAAATACCAATATAAATAAAACTGACAAAGTAACACAAATTTGAAACTACTTTATTTCTAGAAAGACTGCAATCTTTTTTCTTGCAAGACACTTTCAGTTGTAGATTCCTCTTGCTTCAGGAGAGCCTACTTTGTATCACTAAATAGCCGTCGGTTTTTAAATCTAACAAAGAGAGACTTTTTCAAAGTTTTTGTTTCATTTTTATTGAGAAACTCAACATTTTAGACAGGGAATACTTTTCATATATTTTTTAGTCAAAGTCATAATTATCATTCCCAAACGGAATATTTTCTTCTAGCACCGATTTTCGTCCAAAGTTGGCTAAGTGCTTTGAGTAATTGTCCAAATTATCCACTACCAATCCCAAAGTTTACTTCTCTTTGATTTATCACTTCTCTGCCAATCAGCTATGTTTGGTGACAAGTGCATCAAAAATAATTTGTGCAAAGATGGTGTAAAATGTTGTTTGATATTTTCATTAACGACCTTATGCAATGACGTCATCCAGCGGCCATCTTAGTGGAAAAACGGTGACGAAACAATCGAAACGCACAGATTTGTACGCGCGGCACACAGGATTGGCCAATGAACAACCTTTTGACCTCTAGGTGAGGGCGCCCTACTGAAATGACATCATGTGCATAAGGTCTATGGGTTTAAGCCATTTTTTTTTATGGACCCATTTTCACAGAGCTGTATAAGCACAAACAGTAGCTGAGCACAATCAAATTGTGCTTATTACCTGACTACAGTACACCAGCCACGATACCATGTCATATCTCTGACTGGTATCCTGCAAATGCTGTGTTCATCAAATTGTTAAGCAGTATTTGTTTATGGAATTGGGCAGGCCTATAGGGGTCAAGGGTCAAAATGTGAAAAACAGTGTTACTTCAATTTAAAAGATTGTCGCCTTTCTTAAGTGTACAAAAACGTTGTCTTGAAATTTAAAGTTTTATATTTGTTTCTTTTTAGTTGATGTTTATTCATCAACATTAGGTCATGTCCTACAAAGATGTATTATTTTGCTGCAAAACTTCAAGGGTTCATTATGGTTAAATGTATATTTAATTAGTTAAAAAAAAACTAATTTAAAGTTTTCAAATCCAATTACTAGAAATTCGTCTTTTGTTAAATGTGTTTGGGTATTAGACCTCAACCCAGACGTTAGCATACATCACGTTTAGAGAGGGTCCATATAGACTGTCCCCTTTTTGGTATTCTGAGATCGGTTATCCCTCTTGCTATAGTATACAAAGGGTACCTGACGTATTGTATTATGAAGTCATTTCCATGCACCTTTAGTTGAGGTTTGCGGTAGCACCATGTGTAAATCTCTTTTGAGTATAGTGTTGGTTCTGAAAAGAACACGTGGTTGACAACTCAACGTTTCGATCAGTATATTCTGCGAAATGCTGAGTTCTCAACCACCGCTTTTTTTTAAGAACCAACACTAAAACTAGCTCAAAAGAGTTTTACACTACCATGGTGTTACACAAACCCCACATAATTATTATCCTACCATGCAACGTTTCAAATCCTACTGACCGTGCAACTTTGTGAAAAAAAGGCTGATTACAATTTGAGTCTTTCATTGCATTACAGTATTGGAAAAAATGTTTCAGGAGAATGTATCTTAAAGGCAGTGGACACTATTGGTAATTACTCAAAATAATAACTAGCATTAAACCGTACTTGGTAATGAGTAGTGGAGAGCTGTTTGTAGTATAAATCATTGTGAGAAACTGCTCCCTCTGAAGTTATGTAGGTTCCGAGAACGAAGTAATTTTCCACGAATTTGATTTTGAGACCTCAGATATTTGAGGTCTCGAAATCAAGCATCTGAAAGCACACAACTTCGTGTGACAAGGGTGGTTTTTTTCCATATTTATCTCGCAACTTCGACGACCAATTGAGCTCAAATTTTCACAGGTTTGTTATTTTATGCATATGTTGAGATACACCAAGTGAGAAGACTGGTCTTTGACAATTACCAATAGTGTCCAGTGTCTTTAAACTTTCACAGGTTTGTTATTCCATGTTTGTGTCACACAATGGGGGAGATAGGCCTACTGTTTTTTGACAAATACTAATGTTGTCCACGTGTTTTGAAAAAAAAAAAACGCCCATCGTCTTGAGATAAAGAAAGTTTAACAGTTTAAGGCAAACTACGGTGCTAAAAGTGTGCTTTAACTACAATCGGAGGACAATGTGAAAATCGAGCAATTGTGACCAAACTTATCTCAATTTATCTTAAAATAGTTGTTTTCTTCAACCAATCACTTTTCGTTTTTGAAGAGGAACAGCGTTGGGTACTTTTTGTGTTGCCAAAATAAAGAGATTTATTTTTTCCCTTCCAAATGTTCAAACAACTATTATTTTGTAAATATTGAAGCGAAAAGTCTTGCTTCAAAATGTCATTTTGTTTCGTTCAAAGATGATGCTATTATTTGTTATTTACGGACCCCTTTGTTTGGAATAACTTTTTTTCGGGAGGAGGAATTTTATTCAAGCTACTTTAATTTACAAATACTACACAAATTACTGTCAAACCAACTACTTTTAGAACATACGTGAAGAGAACTGGCAAATGGCAAAAAAACATTGACTAACTTGTGCGTAAAGTGCTTGGAGAATTGTCAAAGATGTATTTCAATTTGAAACCCCAATGATGCGCCATCCTTTTAGAAAGAAGCGGGGTGTTTATATTAAATTGATTGTAAATTGATTGATTATATTGCTCCCATAAAACAACCCATCGGTTTCTGTCAAATTTTGAACACTTTGTAACACTATTGTACCTTTTGATTTATTTTCCTTAACTTTTTAAACTGTCAATATGTAAAATAAAAGTTAATATGGTTAAAAGTTTGCCAAATTTCGTTCAGGAATTTTAGAGCTCTAACTGCACAGCGCAATAGCCTTGCTCTGTTGACGTTTGTGAAACCATGGTTCGCGCCGAATACCTTCTGAAAAAACAATGTGCTTTAGCGATTTTGAACTTATAGATCACAACGGATAGCCAGGGGTAGCGTGAACCATGATTTCGAAAACACAGTAGTTGCGCCTGAAACCGGTTTCCCTATCCTCATGCATTCGTTACATTGGGTGTTGGTTACCATCGAAATGGACGAACACACTCGGCTCAAACGGGTAAAACATATTGTAGACTAGAGTTCAAAGTTATCGATCATAATCGATAAGATTTATCGTTAACAGCGTAGCAGATAATCATTGATAAATCAACTGATAGGTGTACGTTGAAGGCGCATAGTGGTTTATGTGCCGCACTTTTATTTTATCAATCACTGCTGCGTTGCTTCTGTATCAAGATTCATCCAATGAAAGTCCTTGTGTGGTGTGATTTGCATAAAAGGCGTGGTTACGTAAAATCCACTCAAAAGGATGACTGTGGCATGAGAGTGCAAAGGGTCTACGGGTGGTGTTTGTCACAGCATAATGAATATTCATTTTCAGTCACGCACACTCTTTCAGGAGATAGCTTCAGCCAATGGAAACGCTTTGTGGACATAATCACGCCCCTAATAAAGCACAGCGCGGCAGTTCTATGAGAAAAAGTGGAGTTATTTATAATAAATGATTTTATAGAAAATGTATGTACGTTGTAGGTTTAATATCAGTTTTGAGATTTTATGAAAGTCGGATTTTCATCAATATTATCCGATTACAACAACAATAGATTTAGCCTTTATAAGAACTAATGAAGAATTGTACAAATAAAAGTTTACAAAAATAGCGGTTCGCGTTGTTAAAGCTGATTGTCGGATCCGCCTTATTATAATAACAAGAATGGTCATGTTTCATAACAAACTTGTAGTCATACATAAAATAGCCGTCTGGTTTTCTTTGCATATCTTTTGATGTATTTAAGTTCAAACTGCAATAGAACTTTGAAGCTGAATTGATATTCCAGATGTTTAGGAGAGAAGATATTTTCCAGTTTTCTTTTCTTAGAAGGGGGAAATTCATTTGACAAACTTGGCACAAAAGTATAAGAACAATGAACACTGAACAAGTTAAAATGAGCAAACTCTGTTTTTTCAGTGTTTTTTTTTTTTTTAATACTTTTTACAAAAACATTGTTCACAAAAGTTGCTTTTGTTTTTACTACCAAAGGGACATTTCCGTCGGTAGTATTTAGTAATAAAATGCTACGTTTCTTTAACGTGCTTCTGTAAAGTACTCATTGTGGGTGTGGAAGCTGTGATTTGGTTTGATTGACAGCTACTGGTTGACCAATCAGCACATAGAACCAATAAAATATAATTTCGTTGAAAAGAAAGTTCCGCGGTTGGTGAAGCTTTCTCACATACTTACAACCCTGTTTTAAAAGTGTAATTTTTACATTTAAATCTAGAGATTTTGAAAGATAATAAATCTTCCTCGAAAATATTCGAAGCTTCGGGGTGTCTGCGTATAATACCATTTGATATTTTTTAGTAATATCACTTTGCGATGTGGAAGTTTTAAATTTGTTATTTTTTGAAATGCCTAACATGTATGTATAGTGAGTTTTCGAAAGAAGAAAGTACAATAAATTCTTCTTTTAATGAGATAGTAAACAAATTGATTGTTTTTCCGTCAAATTTGTTTGGCTTTTGCATGAGAAATGTTGTTGGGGCAAATGGACGATGGTTGTGTGGAAGCTACATGTACAAATTTACCCGTTTCTACACTTGTTTTATTCAAACTATTATATTATAGTGTTTTGTGCTCAATTGAATTTTTTTGCGAGCAGACGACTTTTGAAAGAAAGTTCCATACTGCATTCAGATTGAACGATTTTCTTTTGTAGGGGTGTTCAAAAAATCACCGAAGTGTGACTTGCTTTTACGAATAGTTAACCGGGTCATTCTGAAAATAAATGTAGGTAATGCTAAAAACGCTTGTAGAATTGAGACGTAAAATATTTACCTTATTTTTTGAGAAAAGCTTTAAATTAATGTTGAAGCATGAAAACAGATATTCCTTTAAAATGTGATACCCCCTTAAGCTAAATGGAACAGTACGTGCGTGGCTTAACACCAACCTTTTACATATTGCGTGCTCTAATACTTTTATGTGTGTACGGAATGTTGGTAAATATTGACATAAAGGTTTTATAAACGACCTTTGATCGAATGGTGGCTAGAAGCTGGGTTTTACTTCGTTCTACAATGAAAGGCAATTTTACTTGTTTGTAAAGGCGTGTTGCCTTTTTTTCTCCCTTATTGCCACTGGCCATACGTGAATTGCAATCCGATTTTATTATTTATTAGGCTCGTAGTTCAAACATGGCGGCTGTGGTTGGTGGAAATATGCGGGTGGTGCTGGCTTTGGCTAAAGACAGTTTCCTTTGCATGTAACATTATATTAAGGTAGGTCATTTTATTTTGTTTCTTTTATGCAACCACATGCATTTTGCAAAGTGAATGGACGTGCCCTAACATTGCAATTGTTGAATTTGTTTTGCAAATTTTGCAAGCACTTGTGTCCGCCACACCACACCAGCAGTAATTAATTGTGTCGCTGTGCAACGCATATCCAATAACCCTATTAATATTTCACTTGCAGCTGTTGTTTTAAATTGTTAATTGAATGCGTATGCAATACTCGTGTACCACTTTTTGCAATTGAAATTAGATGTTATTATGATCGCCATGTACTTTTTAAAACGACTGTACTTAAAATAGTTTGCTCCATTTAGGTAGCACCATAGTTAAGTTGTATTTTTATGCCGGTGTTTTTAGCCCCACCTGTGTTGCAAACTCACATGTGGGGCTACGTGGCATTGTGCTCATTTGGTTTACACTTTATGAACAATTAGTTGAACCCTGTGAGACAAAATTCGGATGTTTTTAAAGCAGTGCAAACAGTTCTACATCTATTTAGCTACTTGTCAAAGCCTGTTCAGTAGGTTTTTTTCACAGATCTGTCATTTTATGGACGTGTTTTGCCTCATGAAGTTCAGATACTGGTCTTTGACATTTACCATTGTTGCCAACATGCAAATAAATATATACCTAGGATAAGCCATTTTGAAAACATAGTTCACAAAAATATTCAGCTCTTTAATATTACGCTTAATTTGTTTACCTTCTTTTTTTTAATGAATAACAAACAAGTGATACATTTTGCAGCTGTTTCAAAACATCTTCAAAAGCATCTCAAGAAAGAAAAAACTATCACCATGGCGATAGATTGGGATGAAGAGAACAAGATGTTGCACCCGATGAATTGCTCCGAGGGGTCAAAAGTCGTCTGGAACTCCCTTGCCATGTGCTTGGAGACGGGTCTACAGTATGTTGCATTTCTATTTGGGGTAGCTTCTCTATGCTTGTGGCTGATATCCAATGCATTGTAAGTACTTTTGATACCTTTTGGTGTTGTTTTCTTTGTGTAGGTAACTGTTTTTGGACTATTTCCTATCGCTCTATCAGTGATCGTCTTCAGGTCACACATCTACACCCAATAGTTCCAAATACTGCCTTGCCCTCTCAAAGATGAAACTCCAGGCCTGTTAAATTTCTTCCCTTTCATACTCAATCAACTTGTAATAATTATTTTTCACTAGTCAGTGTGTATTTATAAAACTGATATTATGTTTAACAACTTCTTTTTCCTTTGATCTACATGTATGTATCCATTTCAATCTCAATCTCTTGACAGTTTGTTACGAGCCAGACACAGCGAAGTTAACGGAACCAAACTACAATTCCTGACACTACTTCACATCTGCTCTGCAAATGTCTGCAGTCTGATCGGCGCTTTACTCTGTGGTCAGCTTGGTACACAGGTAAGTACTAAAGCAATGGCTCCCAAATCCTTTCAATAGATGCTTTCAATTAAATTCACATTTTTACTCATAGAAGTGCCCCTTACCCGAGGGAAGTTGATGTGCCCCTCCAAGAGCGAAGTTCGAGGCCTGTGCCTGGATTGATCCGGGTGCCCTCATGGGGATGAACCCCCAACAAGAGCTAACTGAACGCAGACTTCCCCCAGCTTTCACACCAATGCATCTTGGGACAGCCAACCAAAACCATTTTAAACTCAGTTCAGTTTCAATCCAAGACGTTATTGTTATGTTAAAAAGTACATGAAATTCCTTTTGGACAAATGCCCCTATCCTGCCACCACTTTTTCATTCGTTATGAAATAAATAATTATCTAATTTACTCAATTAATGAAATATATTCGCTCTGTAAACATTTAAAGTTGTGGCAGATACGGAATCTTTCCATCCTTTTCCCGGTGTGCATTTCGTCTGAAACTTTTTGTGGATTCGCGAAAAAGACCTTGAAATAACAAAAGGCGTGCAGTTGTCTTCAAACTATTTTTTGATTTCTTGGTATTATTTACAGGTGTTAATAGCAGGATTTTTAGTTGGTACCGATGTCATATTTTTTCTCCACTTCCTCTACATCCGATGTTCTTTTTCTTCATATGAACCTGAAAGAATCCCTTACAGTGAGTTGTTCTTTACATTCCATTCATTCCCTTTGAAATTTATCTCTAGAATCATTTTACAAACTTAAAGTATTCCTTATTTTTCCAACATAAACAAGTATAGAGGTTCTGAAGCATAACTATATAAGTAACTGTTAAACAATTTTTGTGGAGTAAAATGATTAATGTATCTTATCATGTTCACCTGCTACTAGCAATATACAATCCTACAGGAGAATGGAATAGTCCGGACAGACCAAAAGGCAAGCAGAATGGTAACCGTACCCGCATCATGTGTATATTAATGGCATGGCTACCAGCGATGGTGTATCTCCCACGTGCATCATCTCCATGGCAACAAGGAAGAGTTCAAACATTTGGCACAGGGAGAAATCTGTTGATGGTGTCAGAGGTAAGATAACTTTTTGCATTTTGTTTAATCAGATAAAGAAACAAATTTTTAGTTTTTATGTGTAACAGGATAGGGCGTGGGGTGGCCCTGCTCAGACTTCTTGCCCCCCGACCCCAACACCTCTTGGCACCCCCAAATGAGATTGATAATGACAAAACCTGTATACTGAATACTTCTGAATACATCTCTCAAGTTAAATTTTTCTTTAGTTTCCTTGTAGCCCAATTCACTCTCTAAATGTAAAGAGTGAAAACATCACTCTTTACATTTTGAGTGGTCCCTCAAATGGCTCTTTAAAAAGAGTGGTGGTTATTCACTCTTTTAGAGAGGTTTTACCCCATGGCAGAGTGAAAAATCACTCAAAAAGATGCTAACTTCAATCTAAAAAAGTGGAAGGCCACTCGAAAAAGACTTGTCCCTCATATGGCCCTTCAAAGAGTGCTTTTTCACACTTTGCACTTAAAAAGCACAAGTCGCCTTGTCTTGGGCAATTTTTCTTTTTAAAAAAATCTGCAGAAATATAATTTGTCCTTTTTGTATTTTCTTTTTTTAAATTCAGTCAGCCGTGGACAACTTTGGTTACACACTTGGTATCTTTGCAGTGATTGCTTACTCACTTGCTAAAGTTCCACTTATAAAAGCTGGGGTAAGTATCGGGTAGTCATTGGAAAAAGTACCCCTATTGAATTGATGAACATAGTTAGTGTCTCGAGCAATGCAGGTTCAAATCCCATTCTAGTCAATTTTGTTTTCCTTTGTTTACTTAGGAATTGAATTAAATTTACCCAGTGCCCAGTCAGCTCCCTTGTGGTTTATTAATAAACATTTGATACAAAAAGTTGCATCCCCCCTAACCCCTAAGGTGCATCCCGTTACTGCAGCTTCCCAGATTGTATTATAAACTTGGGTGCGATCCAGTTACAGAATGGCGTCTGACTAAATCAAGATGTCGTCAAAGCAGGAACAAGCCATTCTTTGGGCTTGATAGCTCTGACAGTTGGTAGAGCACTGGCACATTAATCTGGAAGTCATTGGTTCAAATCCCATTCTAGTAAACTTTTCTTTGTACACCCATAAAGTAAAAGAAATGTTAATATAACCATTGTTTATTGTTTTGCGTCTCATTTCAGCTTCTACAGTGTGAATATCTACTTCTTCATTTTCACGTCAACACTTTTGCTGTTTTGGCCAACATTTGTTACGTACTTTCCATCGTAATGTTCAGCCAGAATCTTGCCTTCCTGATAAACGCGTTACCGTGGTTACTCATTTGGTAGGAACTCTTTTCAATGTCTTCTGTTTTCAAATACTATTTTGTTTATATTCGATGTTATTAGTTCTTACTACTAAATATCAAAATTACTCCACAAGCAATTACCTTTATTTTTTACATTGTTATGGAAGTCATCATATCCCAAGAAATAGTCAATCACATAATTGTTGTTATTCAAAAGGAGAGGTCGTCTAACTTTGGCACTTCATGAAATTTTGGACCAGGGGTCGATTTCACTAAGAGTTAGGACTAGTCTTATCTTGAGTTAGGACGAGTTACTCTTCCTAACTTAGGACTAGCCGTTCAGTATTAATATGATCTCCCAGGAATAGTACTATGTATAGGACTAGTCATATTTTTTTTGAAATCGACCCCTTGACTAATATTGTATAAAAAGAAATTAGTTGAGTGGCCTGAAATTTGGACTTTAACAGAGCCTAAAAAAAAACTGCTTTGGTCGAAATGTCAGGGCACTATTTGTTTTTCATTTTTACCATAGGTCCTCTTGGTTGGTAAGCATTTTGCAACAGCTTATACTATTTTTCAACTAAAAATTTACCGCTGTTTTTGTACACAAGGTGTCATTTTGTGGTATCAGTGCGGTTTATGTCACTGCTTTGATGGGTTATTGTAAGCAAGTTTGTGTTTATTCACCGTTATCAGAAATCATTTCAGTTTTCTTTGTTTTATTTTGTCTTTGCAGTGGCTTTGGCATGGTGTTTGATCTTATTGTATCCTTACATAAAAAAATCAAATTCTTATAATTTAGATTTTTTGGCAATCTTTGTTGTGTACTGTTGAAAAGCTGCCCAAGATTTTTCATTAGCCAACAGAGCGGCCTTTTTGAGAACTCAAAGGTGCTCTTTCTTTCCTTTTCTTATAAGTTCCTTTGTTGATTTCTTTCCTTATCAGCTTTATTGATTTCTATTGAGACATTTTACTCCTGTCCCACTCCCAAGTTAAAGAAGAAGGAATCCCATCGTACTATTTTGTCTAGTTTCATTTTTTGTCTTTCTTACTTTTGTTTTTGTTTCATGCAGTTTTTAAAAAGCTTTTAAATCTATCCAGTCAAAGATTGGGGTTTTCCCAATGAAGCAATTATGTGTTAGTTTTACTTTCTCTATTTTTGTTTTTAGTTTCTGTTGTTTATAATCTTTAAAAAAGGGGGAGCTTGAACCTAAAGACAGGTGACACCCAAAAAGAGATAAATCCTTAATGAAGGGTTCCGATAGATACTTTACCTCATAGCTCGTCACCATCGGCAGATCAACCGGCAGAAAGTAGCGGCTCGCTGGGAGCAAGACCGAGATCGTAGAGTAGCTAACTATGAAGACGGTCATGAAGATGGTTTAGAAGATGAGGAGGATGTTTGGGCTTCTAGGCAGGAGCCACGCCTTGCTGCCATCAACGAGGACGAAGAAGATGAACACCAGAGTGAAGATGAGGTGCTTAGAAACTCCTTTCTCCGAAATCCGCAAAGTCGTAATTTCTTTCCACAATCTTCAAGGCCCTATTTCATAGAGCTGTTTAAACAAAGAATTCATTGGTTAACAATTTTCTGCTGAGCAGTAATGTGCAGGATACCAGTCACAGATAGTAATTGTGGCATGGTAGTTTGGTAACCTCATCTGGTAAGCATTTGTTATGCTTAGCTACTTTTTGTGCTTAAGCAACTCTATGAAATTGGGCCCTGGTATCGAGTTCTGGGGTTCCTGACAGAAATTAAATAGAACTTTGTTTCTCCCTTTTTATTGGCTTTTGTTTTCCTTCTCTGAGATTTGTTTTAGTTGTTTAAAGATAATGACCAATTTACTTTGTTATCCTTTTGGTATGCCATTGTCCTGTCTTTAAAGTGTTCTAGAAATAAAACTAAATGAAAAGTGTGAAAAGAGCAGCCAAAGTTTTCATAGTATTTCCAGGGATTTTGTTGTGATCTGAAAAATGATTTGGTGCTGATTATTTCACTGCATCTCAAGCCAGATTATCATTGCTTGATCAAAAGTTAATGCCTCAATCTGTCCAATGCAATGACAAACACTGTGAACGGCTGGATGTGATTTCTTAAAAAAATTGTAAGGTGGGTCACTTGGATGTGATATATCCTTACCGTTATCACATCACAGTGAGCCACCTTACCATTTTTGTAGAGAAATCACACCCAGGCCGTTCACAGTGAAACTTTTCACTCATTTTCATTTGAAATCCTGATTATCCCTTAAAGAGACTCCGGAGCACACATATCGACATGAATGATCCACACTCTGACAGGCAAGAACATCTTGCAAGACAGTACTCTGGAGAGGATGAAGGTCAAAGGTCACCTCTTCAGGCTATACCCCCTCCGCCTGATCACCCAAGAGGTGGGCGGAGACAGAAAGCGCAACCCAAACCCGATGTGGAGAATTTTGGTGATGAGTTAGAGGTGAGTAACATGGGATAGTTCAGAAATTTCAGATCTTATTTCAAACTATCGGGGAAAAAAACAAAGACTGTGGCTGAGTTTGACTGTGGATATACCTTTTGTAGTTACTTCAAAAATTAATGACCGTGAAAACTTACTTTGAAAGAAGCACTGCAGCTGTTGACGATGTTTGTCACAGCTTACCCCACACAGCACTCATGACATGTGTTTAAAATAAATCCGTAACTCTCGATATCGAGAATTTATATTGTTTTAATGTTTTTGTAGTGAAACTCAGTGTGGAGTCGGTTTCGGGATTTGCAATCATTCACATTTATTGTGCATCAAAGAATACCTGTAAATACAATACAATCAACCAACGACGTGTCATAACGTTTTACATCGTTAATTTTACACATTGACAATTTGTGACAGTTTTAAGTAATCCTTAGACAAATTATTAGCTATCAAGATTGATCACTTACCAGCCAGTGCCAGGGTGATTTTAGGAGGAGCTACCTCTCATATTTCTACTTTTAAAGCATGATTCTGCCTACTTCCACTAGAAGACGAGTGAATGCCTGAAAGGCCTGTCACGGAAAGAGGCCGCGTTCACCACGCGGGAAACCATCCCCCCTGCGGCTTAACCTCTGACATGTACTGTACATGTAAACAATGTACAGCGCCCTCCGGCGATTTATCATAACTGGCAATTGGCATCGATACTGGCTATTTTACATATTATAGATTCTTGAAATCAACACATTTTTTTAAAAAGTAAAGCATTTCATGAAATAATATTTCAAGAGAAGTCTTTCACTATTACCTTCTGTAAACCCTGTTAGTTATTTGTCAATCTGTGAACTTAAAAAAAAAAAATTCTGTACCGAAAGTGTCCAATGGCTTTAAACCTAAACTTGGATAAATTTCCGTATGGCGCCACCACTTTTTCACTCATTTTTACAAAAAGGGATATCTCATTAAGTTAATTAGATACTATATTATTTCATATCGAATGAAAAAGTGGTGGCGCCACACGGAAACTTTTCCCTAAACTTCTTCTTGGAACAAAAAAATAGCATCATGCACCTGATTTTAGTAAAGTTTGAAATGCAGTAAGCATGCAATACAACAAGAAATTAACTTACGGTTTCCATAATAGTGTAGCCCTTAAAGTTTAAGGCAAACTGGTTGGAGTGATGAGACAACACTACTAGTAGTGTCTCATCACTCAAACTAATTAGCCCTTAAAATATATAGTGGCCTGAAAATCTGCTCTGATTTTAGCAATGGCGCACAATCACATAGATTTGCAGAGACCAAACACCCAGTGCAATTTTCTGTCACTGGATCAAGGATCACATCTTCTCTCTATCTAAAACACTGCTAGAATGACCTCCCTCTATCCAACACACAGCTAGCATACCCTCACTCTCCCTGACCACACCCATGTACTCAACATACCTCACAACTACACCCATTCAAAACTTCATACTTGACCGGAACACAATGCACTAAGGAATTTCTGGGGGGGTGACTTACCACTGCAGACCCAAACAATGCAAAGCGTTTAAATATAACAAAGACACTGAATAACTACCTACTGGCCCTGCCTACTGATAGAATACTCATGGGGTACAGAGAACTTTGATTAAACTCACAGCTACTGAGGAGGAAAATACTAAATTCAGGTGTCTCCATGAGGTTAAATTCTGACAATGTTTAACATTTTGAGAAATGATTACCTTCAAAGGAATGTGGTTTTAGAGAGAGGGATGTAAAAACATTTCAACCTGAAAAATGTTTCTGCTTGAAACTTTTTTTTAGGTTGTGCATTATTGATTATTATAACTGCTCCTGGGCCCAATTCCGTAGAGCTTCTAAGCACAAAAATTTGCTTAGCATGAAATTTTTGCCTTGATAAAAACAGGATTACCAACCAAATTTTCCTGTGATTTTCAGGATAAGCAAACGACAGCTGAATACCAGTAACAAGCAGTATGCAACAAATGAAAATTTGGTTGGTAATCCTGTTTTTATCAAGGAAGAAATTTCATGCTAAGCAAATTTTTATGCTTAGCAGCTCTACAAAATTGGACCCAGATATTGGGCAATATCATAAACCTTTCTACCTTTTGAAATGAAATTTTCACAGGTCGGTTTTGTTGTATTACATTATAGAATTTAAACAATCATACGTTTCCAAAATGAAAAGTATATTTTTGCCTACAAACACCTATATTGTCAAAGGCTGTAACAACATCGAAGAATAGGACGTTTTGATAATCTTGCCCTGTCAATGTCAAGCAAAAAAATGTGCAGTGAATAGTGTTGTACTTTCAGATAGATCTTTACAGATTGTTGTATGTGTATATCAAATGATGTACTAATTTAATACACATGGCCATTTTTTATTATTAAATTTTTTATTTTTTGTTCTCATCAACTTTAATTGACATTATTCAGCTTTGTGCTGCCAGTTGTTTTTTTAATAAAAATAAATAAATGAACGAATGAATGAATGAGTGGATACTTTTTATACTTTCTTATACCAGTGGGATTTATCTGACATGGCAAAGACATACAAAGATGAAGAAGAAGAAGAAGATGATGAGGATCCAGAGGAGGAGTATGAGGATGTAGAATGGGATGAAGAACTCATCCTTAGAGAGGTAGAGGCTGAGCTACGACGTAGAGAAGGAATGGACACAGAGGGTGATGAGGTCGGAAGTCAAGGCTCAGACATTTCACTAGAGTCGCTGGAGTTTGAAGAAATTGAAATTGAAGATGCGATGGCAACCAATAGAACAGATGACTGGTATGACGGACAAAATCTTCCAAGATAATTTTTGTAAAGTCCAGGGGTCAATTTCATAAAGCTGTTAAGCAGAAAAAAAACTGCTTGACAGAATTTCTTTGCTTGGCGAAAAATTAGTGGTGCACCAGTCACAACAATGTTAACTTACTGTTATTTTGGCTGACCTATTTCTGATTAGCGATATTTTTTGTGCTGAGCAAGTTTTGTGCTTACAGGCTTTATGAAATTGAGCCCAGATGATTTGGAAGATTTTTTAAGCGGTGTAATTTCTCATAATTTTTCCTGACTTGTGCACCAGGGGTGGATTTTACGAGTTAGGACGAGTGCTCGTCGAAACTTAGGACTAGCCATCTGTTTTTAATACCTCCTAGGACTAGTTCCAACTCTTTGTGAAATCGACCCCAGGTACGACAATGTAAACACTTTGGCCGGTAACCTATTTCTGATTAGCGATACTTTTTGTGCTAAGCAAGTATTGTGCTTACAGGCTTTATGGACTTAGCCAAGAAAATTTGAAAGCTTTCTTTAGATGCATGTAATGTCTTGGGTATTCTCCTGATTTGGGGATTTTCTAAAAGTCTTCTTGAGCATTAAAGTTTCCTGAAAGAAGTAAAGTAATTACCAAAGGTTACCATTTGGTCCGAATATAGGGATTCAGAGAGTCTGTAGGTATCCTGAGTTGTAACATAAATGGGACATGGGCGAGCCTGCTACCCACTTTCAGGAGCTTTCACAGACATCTGAACCTTGTTTCTTGTAAAAACAAAACTGTTAGAATAATTTTGTTGTCATCTTTACATTGATGTGTGAGTCCTGCGAATAAGAATCTATACATTCTGATGGAATTTGAACCAAGTATATACTTTTTTCATTTGAACTTCTTATAAACTTAGCATCTGATTTTGTGAACATTAATATTCTATTTTCATTACTCAGACGATTTTTCCACAAAATGTTGTGTTAAAAAAACCTTTGGAATTGTAAGGAAAAAAAATGGAAATGGTTAACAGTGGACAAAAAAAATGTAAGTTTAGACAGTTATATCATTTTCAGATATTATACTTTATAAATGTTTGCAGAAACTTCAAGGGTACCTAATTAGTGTGCCAAAAGGTTAATAGCAATAGCTTTGAAAAAAATATAATATACTATTCTAAAGTTCAAGAATTTTAAGAGGAGAAATTAATTGTATATTATTTAATCAAACCATGATAACTGTATGAAATATTAGTCTTGTAGTATTTTAATAACAGTATATGAATATTCATTATTAACATAAATAATTGTACAATATTTTAATTTTATAAAAATGCATTATTTTTGTATATTGCACTCTTGCTGGGTGAAGCTTTAATAAAGTCAAATTATTGGAACCATCAATTTCAGAAAACTGTTTTGGTCAAGTGCTGTTTTATGTTGTATTGTCTTACGATACGTTAGACATAAAAAGGTAACAAAAACCACCCCTTTATTGGTCCAAATAGCTTCATTGCAGCCCTACTGGGTCTACTGTCAAAGCCTGTAAGCAATACAAACTTGATAAGCACACAATCCATGCTTAGCAAAAACAGGGTATGCCATAAAGTTGACACAGTTGTTACTGGTGTTCCATTAATTGTTTTGCTAAATGAAGATGTTTTTCCATAAGCAGCATTGTCTGATGAACAGTTGACGAAATTAAGGGGGGGGCGGTGGTCAGCCGCACTTGTAAAATAAAATGAAGTCACTATACTTTCAATGACTACTAATGCAATAATGTCCTCCGGATAGTGTTGCAGGACATAATTGCATGCGACACCGTCCGCATAAGACCCTTTTTATATGGAGTGCGCCCTTTGTATGTCAATTTTAGATAGGTAGTGAAGGAGGGAATTTTGACGTGTGGTGGGTCATCTTTGATATTTTCATCTGCAAACTTCAGGCAAAATGTCTCCTTCAAGCCCATCCATAGGATTAATGTCAATGTGGCTGTTCGACAGAGGCTGACCGGAGATATCAAGGTATGTTTTAAGGTGATAATTGATGATGAGAGATAAAAGGACAACCAGATCGCTCAAGTCGTACGTTATCGACCCTCATATATGTTTTCGGTCAGTCGGTCCCAAACTTTGATTCCCGTTTACCGCGAGATTGTGCAAGCTGCACCGGTGACGGAAGCCATGCAGTTTACTCACAGTCTGTATTTTCATCGGACTTAATCATGCTGAGAAAAATGTTTCCTGTCGTTGGTTATGCTCAAACATTTATAAAATGATTGAGTTTTGGTACTAATCACTAGTAAATTATTATGCCAACATTCAAATGAGTCAAATCAAAGAAACATCATCCAACCTCAAATGTTCAAAACAAAATTACTATCTGCTAGATTGAGTTTCATTCTGCTTTAGTCACTAGATGGATCACGTGAGGTGGTTACTATTTGGGATTCTATGGTGTGCCAATATGGGGAAAATATTAAAATATTTTAAGTGAAAATGACCCAAATTGTTTTTTGGGATTTACTGAATACTGTAATAAATTCCGATAAGCGTAATAAATATTAAGTCTACATTAAAGAGAAAATATGACAGATTGGTTTTTTATCTCCTGAAACCAAACATTACTGGTCTGAAATGGTGGAAAACGGATTGTTAATGTTATGAAGTGTGTGTGTTTCAAGGGGGGGGTGGGGTGTTTTACTTTCACGCCTTATGATATCTCTGGATTCTAATATAGTAGCTAAAATGCCTTTGGACAATAATGTAATTAAATTTGTTAAGTAGTAATTGAATAATATTTTTGATTTATTTTGCACGCCATACTAGCTTCTGAATATTCAATAAAATACCAACCAATGAAAGGTGTGAAAACATGTGACGTTGCTCCAATGTCGTGCATGCACAAGCACTGTTAATGGCGGACTGTCTCTCGCAACGTAAAACCAAAACTTGAAAAATTTCAACACATGATAACATGATTTGAACTTGTGTCCCATCACAATGTCTGTATGCTTAGTGGTCTAGTTGTTAACATCTATTTTATAATGTAGCGGTTATGGGTTCATATCCCATACGTCTAATCATTGGATGGTGCTTCTAGGAGACTCCTAAGCACACAGTATACAGTTATTGCAAATAGCACACAAGGAAAATAGTGTCACGTGATTTCAGTTTTGGATCTAGAAACTGGTAACCCTGTGGAGTACCGGTGAGAAGGCAGTGAGAGTCTTGTCTTTTCTATCTCTGTTTTCCGTTTAATCGATGTTTGAAGAAAAACAGCTGGCTGGAGTAAATTCTTAAGGTAAGAAGAATTCAAATTCTGGTGGTTAAATTATCGGGATGTGGGTTCTGGTCCTGGCCGTGACACTTGTGTCCTTGAGTCTTGTGTCCTTATGCTTGACTAAAATTGCTTCGTAAAATGTGCTCTACCAGCGAGGCTTCTGATGGTTGATACACAAGCCTATGTACATCCATATGGACTGTAAAGGGGGTAACCCTGTTTCGGCCCCAGGAGTAGGTGGCACTGGCCCCTGGAAAAACAGTTGATTTGTAGCCCACACCTTAAAGTGGCCTTCAGGCCTTGTGTGTCGGGTGACTTGTATTTAAAAAATTTTTTAAAAAATACAATTTTATTTCCTTAGTTAAAAGTTGAGATGCCATAGAAACTAATTAATGGAAAACCTTTGAAAGGCAGGCCTAATACCCTTCCTGCTTTAATTTGATTTCCAGATTTTCCCGCTTAGAAATATCAGCAAAATCAACATTCAATATCGTAACAAAAATTATAAGAGCCCAAGCCATCACTAATGTAGGCCAGCCTTTGCACTCAATTAAAATTTCACTTGGGGGTTGAACAAAGTAACATTGACTAGAGTGGGATTTGATCCTGCGACATCTGAATTAAGATGCTTTTACTTCACCATCTGAATTGGGGCTCGGGAAGAAGAAAGTTTGGGCCCTGGCGTAAGCCAAGGAGGAGGGTGTGGTATAAACAAAGTATCGGAGACTGCAATAGAGGTAAGGGTATAGGGAAAGAAAGGTTCAGTGTGAAAAACACAAAACTAGGTGCCTGGACGATATTCTGTCCAATTAAGTTTTCGTTAATGATTTGTTTGGGGTAGCTTAAATAAGGGAACATCAAAGCTATTTCTGGTGGTAGCCAGATTGGAGGGCAGAAAGGAATGTTTGTTATAAAGGCCTTTTGTCTTGGTTGGCCTCCTGTAATTTACTGCCCCAGGACTGTTTTGATATTATTTTTTATGTAAAGACTTTAAATTAAATGGTCTTGAAAAGTATACAGTTGAAGTTTATACGGACTTTTTCTTAGTTTTCTTTCATTGTAATAAAGAAAGTAGAGACTGTTTTTTTTTTCTGGTGATGAGAGCGTTGTGTTTTATTAGCTGCACTTCATCAGTCAGAATTAAAGCAATTTACTGTCCTTTCACATGACTTGTTCACAAAAAAAAGTTTGATCTCAGTTTGTCCAATATCCTTACAAATCAAATAATACAGGCACCCTTCATAGTAGAGATTAGGCCTACTAGTCTACAAAAATGTACGACTTACTGTTAAAAATGAGGTATCGAGAAAGCTGTATTACAAGTCACCCCTTGGCATGGATTTCTTTTTACTGTTTATTAAGACAGTGTTTTACAACCACTGACTCAAGCAAAGCGACTTGTAAGCTAGAAGTTTTCAAAATCGTCTTTGTAACCTCCGAGAAGTATCAGGCCTGCACCCTTTAAAGCTGCGACCATTCACCTACTGTACACGAACACCTGTAGTTTCCACTATTGAAAACACCATCCTTTGCATTGTATGGAACTCCATTTAGTGAATTCTTTTTTGTAATGGGGAATGACAGGTAGCGCGGCATGTGATTCCTCGTCGCTTTTGTATTTCTTCACTGACCTTTAGTTATGTCATGTATGTCAAAAAACTTCAGTGATGTGTCCCAATTTGGGTTGTTGCTAGGGTAATGCTGCAGAGGGCAGGGTTTATGTTGTTTTGGGGTTAACTTTTTCGGGTCATGTTAAATTGTACTGTGAGGTATGGCACGATACACAGTTGCAGAAAAACAAGTGTTTTTTAGGTATGATTTTCCTGAAAAACATCTTTTCAAGTGTCCTTGAGCGTGAAAACAAAAGGAAGGTAGGGTACATGGCTGGGTACATACCTGGCTGGCACTGCATGTAAAACATGCTGTTGTATTATCAAGGAAGTAATCCGAAATGATACTCATTGACATTCATAACTATTGACTTTGAACCTGATTAAATATTCAATTGAGCATGCGTGGTTGTACAGGGTCAAAGGTCATATGAATGTTCATAGTGTAAGGAGGTATGGCATAACACAGTTGCAACAAAAGACATATTTTTCAGCCCTAATTTTCCAGAAAAACATATTTGGGTGTGTCCTTGAGCATGAAAACAAAAGTAACTTTGTAGATATTCAATATTTGAGGAAATGTGGTATTTTAGTTTCTGCTCTTTGGATCCTGTGATGTGTTTCAGGGGTTTAGTAAAATACACCACTGTGACTGCAAGGTTGTGCAGAATTAATATGTCTGGCTAAAGATCTATCTCGTGTTACCCTAGGGCCTTAGTCACTGTGTTTGAATCATTTAACTTTGCAAACTGCTTTGTACTGCAAAATGGTGCTTTCAGTGCTTTTCATCATGAGACTTATCAACAACACCAGCATCACATTCAGGCTCATCATCATAGCCAGTGTGTTCAGATTCCCCACCCGTCTGCAAATAAGGTGGGATGGCATCATTCCCATCCTCTGGCCGTGGAGAGCCATTGAGAGCAACATCGCTGTAACACTGGAGTAACCTCTATCTTCTTTCTTTGCAAACCATTTGCTTGCTGTGCCCTAACAGAGGAAATGGTTTGTTTATAAATACAAAAGTAGACAAAAGCCCTTTTCACACCGTATCTCTTGTCCCCATAGAGTACAACCCTAGGGAGGCCTGGGTTTTTTTAACCCATGGTTCCCCCAGTTATGGTTCCCCCAGCACACTTTCACATTGTCCCCCCAGACAGGTGTAATCTGTTGGTCCCTATTCCTTGAGGTTTGGGTCGCATGTTTCAGTACCCCTGGGTTTTATCCCTTACCCAAACTCTGGGATGTGATTTTTCTGTTTTTTAACTGGAAGTCTGGGTGTTTTTTTTGAAGAAAATGAACACAAAACCAAATGGAGACCCCAGCTTGCACAGTAGTGCTTTTAAAACCAAAGATAAATGAATGTAAGCAGGCTGCACACTCTCAAGCTTTCCCACCTGCAAGATTTCATGCTTTGCGCTCACAGTTTAGGGTTTTTTCAACAGCCTATCACATCCCTGTTTAGTCCAGAGCAGGGGGGGGGGAATAGATAGGTGGCTATTTGGACTTTAAAATTGTTAAACGGCAAAATGAAAAGAACAAACAATTTTTTTGTAACCTTCTTTTTAATGATTGTATATCACATTCCCATTCGAAAGACATTTTGGTTTTACCTCGCAACATTTTGTTCTTCTCTTTTCTTCTTTTGTTTTAGCAAATGTACTTGGCATATGTACGCAACTCCAAGTTCACGTCACCATCTACACTGCCTCTGATTAACTTTATGCAGCGTTCTTTGACTGGGATGTTTGCATTTAACACGCAGTTGGCATACCAGCATGGCTTTGTATACATCAGACAGCTTGCAATACATCTACGCAACGCAATCACAGTGTCAAAGGTCACCTCTTCAAGCTATACCCCCTCCGCCTGATCACCCAAGAGGTGGGCGGAGACAGAAAGCACAACACAAAACCGATGTGGAGAATTTTAGTGATGAGTTAGAGGTGAGTAACATGAAATTTCAGATCTTATTTCAAACTATTGTGATTATTACTTTACTCTTGATTTCATATTTGGCATGTCAACAAAACATTAAAAAAAAAAAAAAAAAAAAAAAATCCCTCCCTCAATCCCGCATCCGCAGAAAAAAAAGGACTATCAACAATTTTTTTATTTTATGGGGCCTTACTTAAAAAATTAGTGACCATGAAAACTTACTTGGTAAGAAGCACTGCAGCTGTTGACGATGTTTGTCACAGCGTACCCCACAAGGCACCCATAACCGAAAGACAATCTATGCAAACTCGAGCAATTAAAGACAAGTGACTACAGAGTTACATATTTACAATAAATAATTACAAGTTTAATATAATTATACACTTCTCTCCAACCTTCACTTAGTTTGATCTATCTCACAAATCAATATTAAATGAAAACCACATCAATTAAATATCTAATACTTTTATTACGACCTGTTCCAAACAAACTCAGAAAGGTTTTAAATAAAATAGAATGTGTCCGCCGACACAAACCTCAATTCAATTGAAGGAGAATATTTGACTGGATAATGTATCAATCTCAGTTTAACAGTCACTTTGATTATATGGCACCTTTTATGCACAACTATGCCCTCGATCAAAATTTGGAAGTACTTAAAATGTTTACAATTACAGAAATCCAAAAACCCACAGCTCTCGTAGAGTATACACTGCTCTAAGCTTGGTAAGCGTTTTTGTCACACACAAAGGAAAAGCAATGTTCTGCTATGAACTTAGGACAGATTTTACTCCCCAAAATTATGTACAACTTCCTTCATAGGAGTGACCCTGGAGTTGATAAATACACACTTTTTATACATAGGTTTTGATCACTCGAAGTCAACGATAATAAGTAATAACAGTAATAACAGTAGTGTCTTTTGGACTATACTTTCTGCATAAATATATCTCACATTAGAGGTATACAGTTATACAATAATAAGCAAAGAAACAGTCCCAACGGATAATAGGCGTCCAGTTTCCACTCCACAAAGATTTAAGCTAGAAAATCCCAGCTTCCACACAGTAAACTCATATAAACGTGTTGTGGTTCCAAAGTTCAAAGTTCACATCACAAAGTTGTTGCACCCTCTGCTGTTCATGTAGCAATAACCCAATTCATTGGACACGGGACGTCTTATCATCGGCCGACACTCAGTCTGGCGTTTCTTCTTAGATTTCAAAACACTCACACCCAGGGGTGAAACCTATCTATTTGTTGGGAAAAGTAAACCACAATCATCTAATAAATTTGTCCATCAAATAAATGATAAACTGCTGAAAGTTTTCCATGAACCTTCAGTTAACTTTCTTACACAAAAATTTGTGAACATTTCCAAAGTCCAAAACACTAGATCATAGAGAATTAAACGAACGCCTCTTGAATAAATGTAATAAGCATTGAAAATTGCTATGACATGCAATTTTCAAACCACATTGATTTAAAACTATGTAAACTTCTTCTTGGAACAAAACAATAGAATCATGCACTTGATTTTAGTAAAATTTGAAATGCAGTAAGCATGCAATTAAAATAAGAAGCTTACTTATGGTTTCCATAATGGTGTAGCCCCTTAAAGTTCAGCTCTCAGTAGTGTTGTCTCATCACTCCAACCAATTTGCCTTAAAATATATAGCAGCCTGAAAATCTGCTCTGATTTTAGCAATGGTGCACACTCACATAGATTTGCAGAGACCTAGGCCGTGTCCAAAACGACGACTTCGGCTACAGCTACATATAGATCAGCGCGTCTACCAGTGTTGAAGAATAGGCAGACGCGGGCGATCTAGCTGTAGCTGTAGCCGAAGTCGCCGTTTCGGACACGGCCCAACACCCAGTGCAATTTTCTTTCACTGGATCAACAAGGATCACATCCTCTCTCTATCTATTAAAGATACTGCTAGAATGACCTCCCTCTATCCAACACACAACAGCTAGCATAGACTCACTCTTCCTGACCGCACCCCATGTACTCAACATACCTTACAATTCCACCCATTCAAAACTTCATACTTGACCGGAACACAATGCACTAAGGAATTTCTGGGGGTGACTTACCACTGCAGACCCAAATAAGGCAAAGCATTTAAATATAACAAAGACACTGAATAACTACCTACTGGCCCTGCCTACTGATAGAATATTCATGGGGTACAGAGAACTTTGATTAAACTCACAGCTACTAAATTCATGTGTCTCCATGATGTTAAATTCTGACAATGTTTAACATTTTGAGAAATGATTACCTTCAATTATTATTACTGAAAAATTATTACTATACTTTCTTATACCAGTGGGATTTATCTGACATGGCAAAGACGTACAAAGATGAAGAAGAAGAAGAAGATGATGAGGATCCGGAGGAGGAATATGAGGATGTAGAATGGGATGAAGAACTCATCCTTAGAGAGGTCGAAGCCGAGCTTAGACGTAGAGAAGGAATGGACACAGAGGGTGATGAGGTCGGAAGTCAAGGCTCGGACATTTCACTAGAGTCGCTGGAGTTTGAAGAAATTGAAATTGAAGATGCAATGGCGACCAATAAAACAGATGACTGGTATGAAGGACAAAATCTTCCAAGATAATTTTCGAATGTCCAGGGGTCCATTTCATGAAGCTGTTAAGCAGGGAAAAAATGCTTGATAAATTTCATTGCTTAGCACCAGTCACAGCCATGGAAACAATGTAATTTTGGTTGGTAACCTGTTTGCAAGTTTTGTTTAGGTTTTTTTAAATTGAGCCCAGATGATTTGAAAGCTTTCTTTATTAAGGTGTGCAATGTCTCAAGATTTTTCTAGATTGGGGCACCAGGAATGACGATGTAAACATCTGACGAGCAATACTTTTTTGCTTAACAAGTTTTGTGCTTACTGGCTTTACTGTGTTTCTACTTGCCAGGTAGAGCTTGGTCTATAGAGGACTGTTTTTTCTATGTGGTTATCTTTACACTGATGTGTGAGTCCTGTGAATAAGAATCTATACACTCTGCTCTGATGGGATTTGAACCAAGTATACATATTTTTTTTTTCATTTGAGCTTCTTAAAAACTTAGCATCATCGGAGTTTGTGAACGATAATATTCTATTTTCTTTATTCAAACGATTTATTTCACAAACTGTTGTAAAAAAAAAAAAAAACATGGGAATTGTAAAGTGACAAAATATAGAATATTATTCTTAAGTTCATAACTGAATTTTTAGAGGAGAAATTAGTTGTATATTATTTAATCAAACCATGATAACTGTATGAAATATTAGTCTTGTAGTATTTTAATAACAGTATATGAATATTCATTATTAACATAAATAATTGTACAATATTTTAATTTTATAAAAATGCATTATTTTTGTATATTGCACTCTTGCTGGGTGAAGCTTTAATACAGTCAAATTATTGGAACCATCAATTTCAGAAAACTTGTTTGTACAAGTGCTGTTTTATGTTGTATTGTCTTACGATACGTTAGACATAAAAAGGTAACAAAAACCACCCCTTTATTGGTCCAAATAGCTTCATTGCAGCCCTACTGGGTCTACTGTCAAAGCCTGTAAGCAATACAAACTTAATAAGCACACAATCCATGCTTAGCAGAAACAGGGTATGCCATAAAGTTGACACAGTTGTGACTGGTGTTCCATTAATTATTTTGCTAAACGAAGATATTTTTTGCTAAGCATTATTGTCTGATGAACAGTTGTAGAAATTAAAGGCGGGGGGGGGGGGGGAGGTGGTCAGCCGCACTTGTAAAATATGAAGTCACTACATGGCAAATTGATCTAAAGAGGGCGCACTCACATTTTTCATTTTGGGGGGCTGGGGGGGTAAAATATTTGTTTTTGAACTAAAAGTTCTGCAATTTAGCGAGAAAAAGGGCCCATAGTTTATGCTTTCTTTGTTTTTTACATTAATTTTTAATGAAAATAAATGAGCCGAGCTAGATAAATAATTGTGAATCAAATAGTGTAAATTTCTGCTAGTGCTAACAACTTTTTAAAATAAATTAATAAAAGTTCTCTAATTTGCCGTCTAAATTTTGTTTTCCAACCAAAAATCAGAGGCGTGCGGGTTTCAAACATTATGACAAGATGATAAGTTTCACATTGTGAGAATTCTTATTTCCATTTATTTAGTTTATTTCGTAAGTTTACAACCGATGCTTCAAAGTATAAACCTATCAAGTGTTTTAGTTATTGTTCTCGTATGAAAATTATCAGGAAACTGCCCATTTTTACGATCTGAATGAAGAGCCGTTGTCAGATGCAATTGTGTCCGCCACGCAATACTTTCCGCTCTGGACACTTTTGCATATGCAATCGTGTCCGGGGCTATAATATGACTGTACATGTATGTGCGCGCGTAAGCGAGCGAGCATGCACTGAACCTACGTATTTATGCAGCATGAATATTCACGTATTTTATGATTGCAGCGAATACCCAACGACCGAAAATTTCCCATGTCAATCATGACAGGCACTTAGCTTGTAAAAAAAATGGCGAACGTGTTCCGTCGACCAAGGGCGTTTAACTGCAAGGACCGTTTTGCACGGGGCGGAAACAACTGCATATGCAAATGTGTTCGGGCGGACACAATTGCATTATGCAGCAGCGTCCGGGCGGACATGATTGCATATCAAAACCGTGCAGCGGACATTATTGCATATGCAATAATGTCCTCCGAATAGTATTGCATAAAGGACATAATTGCATGCGACACCGTCTGCAGAAAACCCTTTTATATGGAGTGCGCCCTCTGTATGTCAATTTTAGACAGGTAGTGAAGGAGGGAATTTTGACGTGTGGGTCATCTTTGATATTGTCATCTGCAAACTTCAGGCAAAATGTCTCCTTCAAGCCCATCCATAGGATTAATGTCAATGTGGTTGTTCGACAGAGGCTGACCGGAGATATCAAGGTATGTTTTAGGGTGATATATTGAGAAATACGCATTTCCTGATTTAAAAACCAGATCGCTAAATATTATTTGAAATTCAACAAATAACACATCCCCTTTCTTTCGTTATCGGTACAATATATTTTCTTCATTCACGCAACTCGAGAAAAACTGCCTTTTCGATTACAATGCTAAAAATGCTCAAAATTGTAAATTCCTATGTAAGGTTAACCCAGTTTTCCCGGGATTCGCTCACTAGATTGAACAGTAACACCGTTCTATTCAAAAATAATCTCTTTCCAGAGATATAAGAATGATTTTGATTGGTCCAGAAAAATAAATGGCATTTTTTTTATCCAATCGTTGAGGTCCTTTCATCCTACACGAAGACATGACCGTGTAGGCCTAATTAAGTATAGTCTGGTTCCAATGGTTCCCCGTATGCAGGCAACGAACATGCTTGTTGTACTGGGAACTAGCTCGTAGTCGTCACGCTTGCACCCGTCCAATTCAAAGAAAACATGACTCTGATTCTAGTCAAAAATAACGCTTAAATCTAAGATTATGTGGGAAGTGAAGAGATTTTATAAAAGGGGATATGTTCCGGTTCTTCTTTTGATCACTGCCATCAGTTAAATCCGTCTAAATATCCAGCAATTAAGTGTAACAAATCGAAGTCTTTCCATTGAGTCACCTCAATTCCATTCAATTCAATTCAATTTAACTAATTATTTTGTTTTTGCAAGCCTTTTTCTCTCTATTAGAGGTTTGTAAATAACTAGTAAATTGTTTACAGGTTTTTTCTCTTTACTGGTTTGTAGTTAACCTACTAATTTTGTTTTGCAGGTTTTATGTTTCTCTTTACAGGTTTGTAAATAACTTATTTTTTTTTTTTGCAGGTTTATGTTTCTCTTTACAGGTTTGTAAATAACTTATTAATTTTTTTTGCAGGTATTATGTTTCTCTTTACAGGTTTGTAAATAACTTATTATTTTTTTTGCAGGTTTTATGTTTCTCTTTACAGGTTTGTAAATAACTGATTAATTTTGTTTGCAGGTTTTATGTTTCTCTTTACAGGTTTGTAAATAACTTATTAATTTTGTTTGCAGGTTTTATGTTTCTCTTTACAGGTGTGTAAATAACTTATTAATTTTGTTTGCAGGTTTTATGTTTCTCTTTACAGGTTTGTAAATAACTTATTAATTTTGTTTGCAGGTATTATGTTTCTCTTTACAGGTTTGTAAATAACTTATTGTTTTTTTTTGCAGGTATTGTGTTTTTCTTTACAGGTTTGTAAATAACTGATTATTTTTGTTTCAGGTTTTATGTTTCTCTTTACAGGTTTGTAAATAACTTATTAATTTTTTTTGCAGGATTTTTGTTTCTCTTTACAGGTTTGTAAATAACTTATTAATTTTTTTTGCAGGATTTTTGTTTCTCTTTACAGGTTTGTAAACAACTTATTAATTTTTTTGCAGGTATTATGTTTCTCTTTACAGGTTTGTTAATAACTTATTATTTTTTTTTTGCAGGTATTATGTTTCTCTTTACAGGTTTGTAAATAACTTTCTTTTTTTTTTGCAGGTTTTATGTTTCTCTTTACAGGTTTGTAAATAACTTTCTTTTTTTTTGCAGGTTTTATGTTTCTCTTTACAGGTTTGTAAATAACTTATTTTTTTTTGCAGGTTTTATGTTTCTCTTTACAGGTTTGTAAATAACTTATTAATTTTGTTTGCAGGTTTTATGTTTCTCTTTACAGGTTTGTAAATAACTTATTAATTTTGTTTGCAGGTTTTATGTTTCTCTTTACAGGTGAGTAAATAACTTATTATTTTGTTTGCAGGTTTTATGTTTCTCTTTACAGGTTTGTAAATAACTGATTAATTTTTTTGCAGGATTTTTGTTTCTCTTTACAGGTTTGTAAATAACTTATTATTTTTTTTGCAGGTATTATGTTTCTCTTTACAGGTTTGTAAATAACTTATTATTTTTTTTGCAGGTTTTATGTTTCTCTTTACAGGTTTGTAAATAACTTATTAATTTTTTTTGCAGGTTTTATGTTTCTCTTTACAGGTTTGTAAATAACTGATTAATTTTGTTTGCAGGTTTTATGTTTCTCTTTACAGGTTTGTAAATAACTTATTAATTTTGTTTGCAGGTTTTATGTTTCTCTTTACAGGTTTGTAAATAACTTATTAATTTTTTTTGCAGGTTTTATGTTTCTCTTTACAGGTTTGTAAATAACTGATTAATTTTGTTTGCAGGTTTTATGTTTCTCTTTACAGGTTTGTAAATAATTTATTATTTTTTTTGCAGGTTTTATGTTTCTCTTTACAGGTTTGTAAATAACTGATTAATTTTTTTGCAGGTTTTATGTTTCTCTTTACAGGTTTGTAAATAACTGATTAATTTTGTTTGCAGGTTTTATGTTTCTCTTTACAGGTTTGTAAATAACTTATTAATTTTGTTTGCAGGTTTTATGTTTCTCTTTACAGGTTTGTAAATAACTTATTAATTTTTTTTGCAGGTTTTATGTTTCTCTTTACAGGTTTGTAAATAACTGATTAATTTTGTTTGCAGGTTTTATGTTTCTCTTTACAGGTTTGTAAATAATTTATTATTTTTTTTGCAGGTATTATGTTTCTCTTTACAGGTTTGTAAATAACTTATTAATTTTGTTTGCAGGTTTTATGTTTCTCTTAACAGGTTTGTAAATAACTTATTAATTTTTCTTGCAGGATTTTTGTTTCTCTTTACAGGTTTGTAAATAACTTATTAATTTTTTTTGCAGGATTTTTGTTTCTCTTTACAGGTTTGTAAACAACTTATTAATTTTTTTGCAGGTATTATGTTTCTCTTTACAGGTTTGTTAATAACTTATTATTTTTTTTTTGCAGGTATTATGTTTCTCTTTACAGGTTTGTAAATAACTTTCTTTTTTTTTTGCAGGTTTTATGTTTCTCTTTACAGGTTTGTAAATAACTTTCTTTTTTTTTGCAGGTTTTATGTTTCTCTTTACAGGTTTGTAAATAACTTATTTTTTTTTGCAGGTTTTATGTTTCTCTTTACAGGTTTGTAAATAACTTATTAATTTTGTTTGCAGGTTTTATGTTTCTCTTTACAGGTTTGTAAATAACTTATTAATTTTGTTTGCAGGTTTTATGTTTCTCTTTACAGGTGAGTAAATAACTTATTATTTTGTTTGCAGGTTTTATGTTTCTCTTTACAGGTTTGTAAATAACTGATTAATTTTGTTTGCAGGATTTTTGTTTCTCTTTACAGGTTTGTAAATAACTTATTATTTTTTTTGCAGGTATTATGTTTCTCTTTACAGGTTTGTAAATAACTTATTATTTTTTTTTGCAGGTTTTATGTTTCTCTTTACAGGTTTGTAAATAACTTATTAATTTTTTTTGCAGGTTTTATGTTTCTCTTTACAGGTTTGTAAATAACTGATTAATTTTGTTTGCAGGTTTTATGTTTCTCTTTACAGGTTTGTAAATAACTTATTAATTGTGTTTGCAGGTTTTATGTTTCTCTTTACAGGTTTGTAAATAACTTATTAATTTTTTTTGCAGGTTTTATGTTTCTCTTTACAGGTTTGTAAATAACTGATTAATTTTGTTTGCAGGTTTTATGTTTCTCTTTACAGGTTTGTAAATAATTTATTATTTTTTTTGCAGGTTTTATGTTTCTCTTTACAGGTTTGTAAATAACTGATTAATTTTTTTGCAGGTTTTATGTTTCTCTTTACAGGTTTGTAAATAACTGATTAATTTTGTTTGCAGGTTTTATGTTTCTCTTTACAGGTTTGTAAATAACTTATTAATTTTGTTTGCAGGTTTTATGTTTCTCTTTACAGGTTTGTAAATAACTTATTAATTTTTTTGCAGGTTTTATGTTTCTCTTTACAGGTTTGTAAATAACTGATTAATTTTGTTTGCAGGTTTTATGTTTCTCTTTACAGGTTTGTAAATAATTTATTATTTTTTTTGCAGGTATTATGTTTCTCTTTACAGGTTTGTAAATAACTTATTAATTTTGTTTGCAGGTTTTATGTTTCTCTTAACAGGTTTGTAAATAACTTATTAATTTTTCTTGCAGGATTTTTGTTTCTCTTTACAGGTTTGTAAATAACTGATTAATTTTTTTTGCAGGTTTTATGTTTCTCTTAACAGGTTTGTAAATAACTTATTAATTTTTTTTTGTAGGTTTTATGTTTCTATATACAGGTTTGTAAATAACTTATTATTTTTTTTGCAGGTATTATGTTTCTCTTTACAGGTTTGTAAATAACTTATTTATTTTTTTGCAGGTATTATGTTTCTCTTTACAGGTTTGTAAATAACTTTTTTTTTTGCAGGTTTAATGTTTCTCTATACAGGTTTGTAAATAACTTATTAATTTTTTTTGCAGGTTTTATGTTTCTCTTAACAGGTTTGTAAATAACTTATTAATATTTTTTGCAGGTTTTATGTTTCTCTTTACAGGTTTGTAAATAACTTATTATTTTTTTTGCATGTATTATGTTTCTCTTTACAGGTTTGTAAATAACTTATTAATTTTGTTTGCAGGTTTTATGTTTCTCTTTACAGGTTTGTAAATAACTTATTATTTTTTTTTTTGCAGGATTTTTGTTTCTCTTTACAGGTTTGTAAATAACTTATTAGCTTTTTTTGCAGGTTTTATGTTTCTCTTTACAGGTTTGTAAATAACTTATTAATTTTTTTTTGCAGGTTTTAGTTTCTCTTTACAGGTTTGTAAATAACTTATTATTTTTTTTTGCAGGTTTTATGTTTCTATTTACAGGTTTGTAAATAACTTATTATTTTTTTTTGCAGGTATTATGTTTCTCTTTACAGGTTTGTAAATAACTTATTAATTTTTTTTGCAGGTTTTATGTTTCTCTTTTCAGGTTTGTAAATAACTTATTAATTTAGTTTGCAGGTTTTATGTTTCTCTTTACAGGTTTGTAAATAACTTATTAATTTTTTTGCAGGTTTTATGTTTCTCTTTTCAGGTTTGTAAATAACTTATTAATTTTGTTTGCAGGTTTTATGTTTCTCTTTACAGGTTTGTAAATAACTTATTAATTTTTGTTGCAGGTTTTATGTTTCTCTTTTCAGGTTTGTAAATAACTTATTAATTTTGTTTGCAGGTTTTATGTTTCTCTTTACAGGTTTGTAAATAACTTATTAATTTTTTTGCAGGATTTTTGTTTCTCTTTACAGGTTTGTTAAGAACTTATTATTTTTTTTTTTGCAGGTATTATGTTTCTCTTTACAGGTTTGTAAATAACTTATTAAGTTTGTTTTGCAGGTGTTATGTTTCTCTTAACAGGTTTGGAAAGAAGCAATTATAGTGAAGTGTCTTGCTTTGAGACACAAGTGTCTCGACAGGGATTCGAACCCAACTACCCTACTCATTGTATAACTGTCGGTATACAAATGCAAGTTGTCCCTATACATCTTTGTTTGGTGGCAAACCTATGTATTTTTGAAATCATACACCACAAGGGAAACTGATTGGGCACATTTTAAATTAACTTGGGGTTGAACAAAGAAAAATTACAAACAGCGGGATTTGAACCAATGACCTCGGGATTAATGTGCCAATGCTCTTCGCTGAGCTTTCTAGCCCTTTTTGTGCGGCCTTCCAATTTGTCAGTATTATTACACTTGCTCGCTTAATTTGTCTAATGCTTACCTAATTGCCCTTGTTGTAACATTTTGTTAGTAAATAAACTCACTTCTGTCTTCTCTCGTTTTGTTTTCTAGGATGCTAGTGGACAAGTACATCGAGGAACTGGCATTCGAGTTGGATCTTTACCGTAGTCATGGAGACTCACTCTGACCCGAGTAGCATACTCAGTATTGACCTAGACCTTTCTTATAAATTGCAACGTCACAGCCATGAGTTCTCGCCAAACGAGGTTGGAAATTTATGGAAAGCCAAAAATGCAAACCCCAAAATGGATAACCATACTTGAAAACAATTTTACACAAATATTCATAAAAATATTTTGAATTTGTGTGAAACAATGCAACACAATCATAAAGAGGTAGCTCAAGAATCTTTACAGAAAAGGTTGAATTTGGTCACAATTTTGTTAAAGACGATTGATTGTTTTGCTAAGCTGGCCATGCCTGTGCCAACCGGCACACTTTGTTTGTCAACAATGCAAAGGTCTTTAGACCCATTGCATATGACGTCACACTCTCAAGAAGCGCCATCCATGAGACCAAAAGGAAGCAAATCATTGGACGATAGCTGTTCTTTGTGCGTTTAAAACTATGCGCATCAACTCAACTTACTTTTAGTGTTTCGCGTTAAGCAAGTTTCAGACTGTATTTTGTCACCCCTGAATTTTATATGAGATTGACAATAATATTAAAAATAAATTGTCACTGTTGCACAAAATGACTCAAAGTTTAATTTATTTTAGATTCAAATACATAGATTGTAATTTGGTTTAATTTTGTGTTTCCAGAAAGAGTATGATTTTTTAATAAAAAAAGTTTTCATTTAAGATGTGTCTCGTGATTCAAATTTATTAAAGGGGCACTCTGTCAGATAAACAATAAAACCGTCCAATGACGATTGTCCAATGAGGGTAACTTAATTTTGTTACGCTAGTTAGTTGCTTAAAGGCACTGGACACTATTGGTAATTGTTGGCATACAAAAACCTACTTGGTACCAAGCAACTGAGAACTGTTGATTGATGGCATTGTGAGAAACAGCTCCCTCTAGTTTTTGAGAGAGAAGTAATTTCTCACTCAAATGTTTAAAGAATGAGAGACTTCGGCTGTGGTCTCGAATTCAAGATGTATGAAAGCACACAACTTGCGTGACAAGGGTGTTTTCTCTAATTTGGAAGAGCCCAAACTTTCACAGGTCTGTTGTTTTATACATACTATAATGTTGAGATAAACCAAGTTAGAAAACCGGTTTCGCAATATTATTACCAAAGGTGTCTGTGTCTTTAAAGCCTGGGCCCACTTGCATAGAGCTGCAGATTGAGCACAAAAAGTAGCTTAGCACAAAGTAATTATGGCTACATGAAAAGAGTTACCATCCAAAATAACATGTCAAAGGGTATAATGGTATCTTGCTCCTCGTTGCTTAGCAGACAATTGATAAGCAATAATTATTTCCGGCTTTAAGCAGCTCTATGATATTGGGCCCTGGGATGGCAAAATCACATGGTGCAAAAGACACATCGAGTTACTTCGGCCGGGTGGGCCAACGCATTCCGAAATAAGGCCACATAAAACAAAAAACTGTTGATCGTCCCCGCACGACCGTTCAAAACCCTCGACCCCATTTTTTTCTTCCCATGTCTGGAATATCTCTTTATACTTGAACTGCCCAGATTATTCAGCTGATACTTTCTTCAAAATGTACAGGTTTGAAAAGATGTTTAAAGAAGGTTTTTATTCATGTTGGCAAAGCAAGAACAATTCTTCAAATATTTACTTGTGCTGCACTGTGCTTAGTTGTTTGAAAAAAATTACAGAAAATGTCATCTAGGAGTTAAATTTGTTTGACAAAACTATTGCAAAACATCAAAAACACACGAACCCTCTGTTTTATTGTGATTGTGATGATTTCTTTATTCTTGATTTCATATTAAATTTGGCATGTCAAAAAAAACAAAAAAATCCCTCTCCCATCCGCAAAAAAAGGTGATCAACAATTTTCTTTTTTATGGGGCCTAATGTTGCCATTTTGCGCATTATTATCTTGAATATAACACAATATGTACCTTCCAGTTGGTTCTGGTCTTGGTTGGACCTTGTCTTCTCTCTTAATGTAAAAGAGTGAAAAGATACTCTTTAGAGAGTCAACATTATGAAGGAAACTCTTTTTCGAGTGGTCTTCCACTCTTATAGATTGAAGTTTGCATCTTTTTGAGTGGTTGATCACTCTGTCCTGGAGTGAAACCCCTCTAAAAGAATGAAATACCACCACTCTTTTTGAAGAGCCATATGAAGGACAACTCGGAATGTAAAGAGTGGTGTTTTTCACTCTTTTACATTTAGAGAGTTGGTCTCAGGTGAACCGGGCTCAATTTATATAGTTAGTTGCTCAAAGGGACACGTTGCCTTGGATCGGTCGAGTTAAAAGCGAATTGAAACTGCTTTGTTATGAAATGAACTATTATGGTTAGAAAGATGTTTTAAAAGTAGAATAATATAATGATCCACACAAAGCAACTATATAGGCTTCGAAATTGCGTGTTTTCCTTTTGCTCGGTGCGAATTAACACGGTCTGCGATTTTATTGAGTCAAAAACTTGTGGGCTACACTAATTTTGCGTGCCATGTTAGTTCAAGGAAAACCATGCAGTTTCCAAGCATATTAATTAAGCAGGGCATAATAAGCAGATCATTGTGTAGGCTAGTCACAAATTGTACCTAAATATATTAATAATGGTTAGGCTGGTAAAGCTTAGTCTTGTTAAGCAAGTCATTGTGCTAAGCTACAGACCTACCAAGTCTCACGCATTAGGCGTGAGACTCGCGCATTTTGGGCTCTGTCTCACGCTCACACGCACACACAGCAAACATTTTCTCACGCATTGGGGCCAGACCAGGTAAAACAAATTATTGTCATGCATTGCCAAATCGCGCTCGTGTGTACAAAAAACGCAATCTACAATGTTTGCACAATCTTCAGATTGCACGCAGTTTATCAGAATCATCATTTTTTTGTACAAACTTTGTACAAACAGAGCACAAATTTGCAGATTGTGCACGCTTTTGCTCTACCAGCAGGTTCAACTAAAATTCGGCAGAGCGCAAAACGCTTATTGCGCACAAGTTTTTCCCGATTCGTTTTAGCAAACTCATTAAATGCGCTCCACTAGCGAAGACACAACAGGCAGAGGAAGTGAGCGGAGGATTTTTTGGGCATCATTTTTAGTCAATTTTTTTTTTAGTTTGGAAGGAAATAATCTGACACAATTGTACCTCCACATTAACCATCAACATCTCCTGTGTATCTCATGTTAGTTTTAATTATTCTGAAGAAGTTTTTGATGCATTTTGGAACACTTTTTTCCACAATTAAATTTCTGCTTTTTTTATATTAAAAAAAAAGAAAAATAAAAAAAAAGTTGGGCGGCGATTTCGAAAGGCTATCTAAAACTGGAAAAAAAATCGGGGGGGGGGGTTGAGCTTTGAAAAATCTCACGCATAGCTGGCCTCTGGACTTGGCATCTCTGGAATTGTGTATGGTTGTGTATATTATTCCCATTGACTTGTGTATGGTTGTGTAGTTTCCCATTGACTTGTGTATGGTTGTGAAGTGTCCCATTGACTTGTGTATGGTTGTGTAGTTTCCCATTGACTTGTGTATGGTTGTGAAGTGTCCCATTGACTTGTGTATGGTTGTGTAGTTTCCCATTGACTTGTGTATGGTTGTGTCAATTCCCATTGACTTGTGTATGGTTGTGTAGTTTCCCATTGACTTGTGTATGGTTGTGAAGTGTCCCATTGACTTGTGTATGGTTGTGTCAATTCCCATTGACTTGTGTATGGTTGTGAAGTGTCCCATTGACTTGTGTATGGTTGTGTAGTTTCCCATTGACTTGTGTATGGTTGTGTCAATTCCCATTGACTTGTGTATGGTTGTGTAGTTTCCCATTGACTTTGTATGGTTGTGTAGTTTCCCATTGACATGTGTATGGTTGTTTAGTTTCCCATTGACTTGTGTATGGTTGTGTAGTTTCCCATTGAGTTGTGTATGGTTGTGTAGTTTCCCATTGACTTGTGTATGGTTGTGTCAATTCCTATTGACTTGTGCATGGTTGTATAGTTTCCCATTGACTGGTGTATGGTTGTGAAGTGTCCCATTGACTTGTGTATGGTTGTGTAGTTTCCCATTGACTTGTGTATGGTTGTGTCAATTCCCATTGACTTGTGTATGGTTGTGTAGTTTCCCATTGACTCTGTATGGTTGTGTAGTTTCCCATTGACATGTGTATGGTTGTGTAGTTTCCCATTGACTTGTGTATGGTTGTGTAGTTTCCCATTGAGTTGTGTATGGTTGTGTAGTTTCCCATTGACTTGTGTATGGTTGTGTCAATTCCCATTGACTTGTGCATGGTTGTATAGTTTCCCATTGAGTGGTGTATGGTTGTGTTAATTCCCATTGACTTGTGTATGGTTGTGAAGTGTCCCATTGACTTGTGTATGGTTGTGTAGTGTCCCATTGACTTGTGTATGGTTGTGTAGTTTCCCAATGACATGTGTATGGTTGTGTAGTTTCCAATTGACTTGTGTATGGTTGTGTAGTTTCCCATTGACATGTGTATGGTTGTGTAGTTTCCCATTGACTTGTGTATGGTTGTGTAGTTTCCCATTGAGTTGTGTATGGTTGTGTAGTTTCCCATTGACTTGTGTATGGTTGTGTAGTTCCCATTGACATGTGTATGGTTGTGTAGTTTCCCATTGACTTGTGTATGGTTGTGTAGTTCCCATTAACTTGTGTATGGTTGTGTAGTTTCCCAATGACTTGTGTATGGTTGTGTAGTCATTAACAATCAACATATTCTGTGTACCTCGTTCTAGTTTTAATTTCTCTGAAGAGGTTTTTGATGCATTTTGGCACACTTTTTTGTCCACAATTAAATTTCTGATTTTATAAAAAAAAATAAAAAAATAAAAAAAGTTGGGCGGCGATTTCGAAAAGGCTTCTAAAACTGGCAAATTTTTTTTCGGGGGGGGGTTGAGCTTTGAAAAATGTCACGCATAGCTGGCCTCTGGACTTGGCATCTCTGAAGCTTCTGTTTGTGCTTAGCAGATCGATGAATCTGGGTCCATTTGTCTTGACGACAACACTGGCCCCAAACAAGAATTCGGTAAGCTGGGAGTCCTGGGACCAACTTTCATAAATCAACAAATCTTATGGGGCACACACACGGCCCACACAACTTCATGTGCATACCGGATTAAAGTTTAATACCAGTAAACAGTGTCATTGTACACTATGCGACTGTCCTGATTTTATTTTATTATTTTGGCAGATAAAGCAATAATATGAAAGCAGTTTTATGGAATTGGGTCCAGGTAACAGGCCAAAGTTTCACACAAAGTTCATACTGTTGCCACTCACTTTTTGTATATTAAATGTAACTTCTTGCTAAGCAGATACTTTTGTTTTGCTTAAAACAGCTTTAGCGGAAACATAAAAATGCCAATACTAGCTATTATAATAACTCAAACGAAACTAATAGCCTATTATATGTCCACACAGTTTATTATAGTAAACCAACCGAGAATTTCTGTACTTGTTTTCATTTCTGAAACTGCCTGTAAGAATTAACTACAAAAGTCTCAGAAAAAAGTTTGGATGGGGCCCTTTTCGAATCAATGGCTTTGACTCAAGATTTGGCTTAGGCTAGCTTGGCCCCCAGTTCCTCATGTTTTGCATAGGGCTAAACGAGAGGCCGGAGTCTGATGAAGTCTAATCCAAAGCCGAAGCCGCCATATTTTGGTTTCAAAAAGGGCCTGTGTGTGACATGTGCCATCGCCACAATTATTATGGAGTGCGCCCTCTGTAGCTCAGTTTTAGGCATGTAGTAAACAGAAACATTTTGACGTTGATCATGTCAATTTTTGTCATCTAAAAACTCAGGCAAAATGTCTCCTTCAAGATCATCCATGGGATTACTATAATTGTGGCTGTTCATCAGAGGCTGACCGGACTTATCAAGGTATGTTATAGTGTGATATAATGAGAAACACGCATTTCCTGATACTTTATGTTTGTAGTTTGCATGTTTTGGTTTTCACGATAACACGATCCTTCTTACCGTACACTCTTGACCGGTGGTACCTGACCATTGTACGGCGGCAACCCTCTGGCCTGTGGTGGGTGATTGTACGTGGTGTACGTGTGTACAGATAGCTACTTATCAATTGACTGAAAACTTGAACTGATTAGATGGCTCTGCTTAAACTTTACAGTAGATTTTCAACATATTGAGCATCTATTTCAATCACAGATTCCAACCAACCATAGAGCAAACAGAGTTTTTAAAGGAGGTCCCACATGTTTTGTATTTTATATTATTATTATTAATTAACTCCTTTTTTTTGTGGAAAATTTTAAAAACTTTGAATTAAATTTTACGAGTTTTTCTGATATTTTCATGCCAACTTAATTAAATTGCCGCGACTCAAGAGTGGGATTATAATACATGTTATGGTTTACTTTTTTAAATAATGCTGTTTTTGCAATTGATCAACAATTATTTTTTTTTGGTTCACATTTTTCATAATTTGAGAAATACAATTTTTGTTAAGGCCACATTGATGCTAAGTAAATGTGTATACATTTTTGGCTGTCACTTATTATTATTATTTAATTGTGATCTGTTTATCAATACATGTTTCAACACAAAAGGTTGGTTTTACAATTTTTTTATTTAAAAAACTCCTTTTTTTTATTTTTAAAAAGTACTCTTTTTTAATTTATTTTAGTGACAGACACAACCTTTGTGGGGGCATGGAAGCAATTTTTTTTGGTCCTACCTCCATTAAAAGTCTAATGTGTTTTGAAGTTTTCTCTTAAATTATTTACATATTAACGAGAAACACCCTTTTTTGCCTCAAACATAAGACCTTTAAAGTTGTGAGAATTGTTTGTTTTTTTTTGTTTTTTTTTTACAAATTTCTCATGTTTAAATTTGTTGACATAGTTTTAAAAAACACAATTTTTCAGGTCATTTGATACAAAGTTAGAGAAATTGTTGTTCCTGCCTGAAACATTAGACCTTTAAATTTGTGAGAATTATTTAAAAAAAATTCTCTCTCATGGTTAATTTTGTGGACATTATTGATGAGAAACGCATTTTTCCCAAAGTCATTTGTACCTGGAGTAGATCCATAGAGCTATTAGTTGTGAGAATTGTTTTTGTTTTTTTTACAATTTCTCATGTTCAAATTTGTTGACATAGTTTTAAGAAACACAATTTTTCAGGTCATTTTGATACAAAGTTGGACAAACTGTTGGTCCTACCCCAAACATTAGACCTTTAAATTTATGAGAAATATTTAAAAAATTTCTCTCTTAGGGTTAAATTTGTTGACATAATTGATGAGAAACGCAATTTTTTCCCCAAGTCATTTGTACCTGGAGTAGATCTCATCATTCAAACACAGTCCCACTTTCTTGCAGGAAAAAACTGAATGTCGTAGCCACTTGAGCATCAATGAGTGATGGATATGCACGCTTTATAAGAAGCCAATAATCATTATTAATTATCATACCATGTTTGAAAATGGTTGGTTTTGCCTCAAACATAAAGATGCTTAAATTTGTGAGAGTTTTTCAAAAGTTCTCTCTTAGGTTTCAATTTTATGAGAAACACAATTTCTTTTCAGATGTCCCTTCTAAAAGACTAAAAAAAAACATAATAAATACAATATTGTTCTTGAAGCATAAAGACGCTTAAATTTGTGAGAATTTTTCAAAAGTTCTCTCTTAGGTTTCAATTTTATGAGAAACACAATTTCTTTTCAAGTCGTTTGATAAGAAAAGTTCTTGCCATGCCTCAAACATTTTATTGGGTTGTTTTGACATTGTTATATCATTCTTTTTTTTTAGTGCAGATCTCATGTGGATTTTTGGAATCCAAATACAGCATGGATTTCCAACTCGACAAGGGACAAAACTACCCAGATTGGAAGAATAGTGTGAAAGGGACATCTGACTCCTACATGGACAGCAATTTCTGATTTCTATATGGACATCAACATTTGATTCCTACGACGGACATCAACCTGTGTCCCTACATGGACAGCAACATCAAATTCCTCAGTATGGACAGTTATGTTTGATTCAGACATGGACGTCAAGGTTTGCTTCTTACATAGACAGCAACATCTGATTCTTAAATGGACAGCAACATCTGATTTCTACATGGACAGCAACAATGTTTTTTTCTTAAACGGACAGCAACATCTCATTCAAACTAGGACAGGAACATCTGATTGTGAAGATAATGGTTACGTCAAGAACGATCATCACAAACTTCCGTCATTCAGGATTTTTGTTAAGAGCAGACAGTACAAAGTTGAAGGACACGCTAAAAAGTTTCTTTTATCATGTTTATTAAATCCTTAAAAAGTCCAAAACATTAAATAATACAGTGTTTAGTTATCCATTTCAAACTTGCATCATCGTAGTGACACTGTGAAATTATGTGGTTTAAAACTTAAGAAATTGTACGGTTATTCAAGATCCATGTCACCAGTTTAGGCATCCACATCAAAAGGTTTAAATTTAGTGGTATGCGCAAATACTTCTAAATACTTGGGGCCTATTGATGTAACTGCCAAAATTATTCTAAGTTTAGTTTAATACTGATGATCTTTGAAGTAACTGATGTTGTTTTTTTGTTTGAAAGATTCTTAACGAAAAAAATGGTAACATCTAAGAATTATTAGTTTTGACGGTAATAAATAAAAATGATACATTATAAATCTAAACCCATTTTTGTCTGATTGTCATTATTTTGTTGTCAAGCCTGTATTTATTTGCTTAAAAAGGTTTATTTGACTCCATAAAACGAAACAAACATGCACATCAGGCAATCTTAGCTCATTGAAATTTTATTTAAAAAAACGACAAACGTATTAAATATTTTATTAAAACAAAACCGACAAACAAGTTTATGTTTCCTTGTGGCCGAGTAGGCTATTGATTGGTAGTCTTGATTCAAGACAATACTCTTGAGAAAGCGCCCTCTTGTGGCAATTTTAATTATTTGCGACACTATTAACAACATATTAATTGTTATCGTCACAAGAGGGCGCTCTCTCGACGACTGATCCAGAGACTAACCCCTACTGTGTATATACGCGTATAACACATGTGCACATCAATATTTCGTTCTAATGTTTACCACCTTAAAAATTTTTTTCTCCAACCCGGAAGACGCCATAGCCTAGCGGATAAGGAGACGGCTTTGGAGGACTACACTGGAGACATCTGTGCGGGTTCGAGCCCCGGCCAGGACACCACCACCATGGAGACACCAGAGGATCGCCCACGGACCCCGGACCACGACGAGGAGGCAACATGGCGGAGATACACCAGGGGGAGGCGTGGACCCGGAGAGAGAGAGAGAGGGGGAGCGGTGGACCGGGTAGGAAGGAAAGTGGAGGCGAGATTTTTTTTTTAATTAAATTTTATTTAATTTTAATTAAAAAAAAAAAAAAAAAGTCAAAATTAACGGTGAATGGTTTTCTTAAAATTGCCTGAAACGCACGCTCGTTAATTTTTTTTATTTTCCATCAAAGGAAATCCAAAATTGTAAAAACTTGCAAAAATCACTACTAAATTTTGCTTTTTGAAATTTCATTTTCTTAAAATCGCCTGAAACGCATGCTCGTTAATTTTTTTTGAAATCAAAATTTTTTGGGGAAAAAAAACATAAAAATCACTGAAAATGACTGAAATTGAGAGTAAAGTTACTCAAAACACCCTTAAAACAGTGCATGATACACTCCAGGGTATCCTATTGACATTCTACATGAACTACGCATTCTGGTGACAAACAAAAATACAGGAAAGTGTTGTTATTAATAAATAATTGCTTAAAATTACTCTAAATTGGCACTTAGCGTAAAGTTGTACGTGCTAGTTAACTCTCTAATTTACCACTTTAATTGCACAGAACACACGTTCGTCACTTCTAACCTTAAAACTTCTTATTTTAAGTATTGGAAAGTATATACCCTCAACTTATAACTGTGAATTCCGAAGCTGGCATTATATATTAAGAGTTTGGGGCCTTTATACACATAAACTTGATAACTTATTGGCTAAGTGTATACATACTGTAGGCCTACCAGCAGTAATGTGTGAAGAAATTAGTCTGGCACCTACATTAAGAATTAGTGTTGTATTAGCACTAAGAGACTTGGAACCAGACTTCAAAAGATGTTGCAAAAATTGTATGGAAGCTTAGAAGGACCATTTGCATTGTCAAGTTTCCAAGTTAAATATATCAAAGAATCATAAAATAAATATGATAACTATTTATGTTGGGGTTTTTATGGATTTGCGGAATCTGGCTTTTAAGATAAAATGGTGGAAAGATACTGTACATTTACTTTCAGTACTAAGCAAACAACTTTATGGAAATGCAGATGTTCACTCTAAGTTTCCATACATTTAGATTCCGTTAAAACCAAAGGCCCTGCTCGGCTCGTACAATGTTTTGCAGATAAATATAATCACGTGTGATACAAATACATCAAATTTACCACATATAAATATCAAACTAGGTATTTAGAACGTGTTTCAAACTCTTACATCTGTGTAAAGTTACGTTTTAAAACTGTACATGTTAGCCTATGTTGCATGAGTGTTCACTACACTGCGTTGGTATTCAAAATGTAAGTCGTAGCTAGTAGCCCTATATTTCTGCATTTCATTACCCATTCTTCAGGCCTGATGCTTCATTCTTGTAAGGGCAAGGCAGCTTTTCTCATTAAAATGCCAGAGTCAGTGAGGGAAATTTGAATTAGTATACTCAATGGGCACCAAGGCAATGACTACGGCCGTGTGCATGGAGGCAATTGCTGCGTAACTTGTCTCTGCAAAGTATCAGGCCTGATGATTCAAAGGAGCTACAAACTGTACACAACAATATTCAGCATAAAGTTTTCACTCCATAACAAAAACAGCCACATAGGGCTGTACATGGTAAAGATCTGTTTACGAAGTACACTTTTGCTTTGAATTAAGTTCATAGCTTTTGGAATAAATAACAACTTTGTTTCAGTTGTACACAGTAAAGACTGATTGTCTGAGTGGTTTTATAAGAGTCCAGGTAAACAGACCTTTGTACAATAAATAAAACTCCCTACGTGAGACGTACCTTAACATCTTAGTATTGAATAAATCACAAAGTTGAACTGAATTAGCTTGAGACGCTGAGAAGATGACGTACTTGAGATCATGATGAGGCAGCATCTCACAGGCTCTCGTCAGTCAAGCTGGTGCATCTTTCATACCAAGGCTTGTCATCATCTTGAGTGTTCTATAAACAAAACAGTCAAAGGACAAAATTAATGCATGAAATATGACAAGAGGAAAACAGTTGCATATTGTATGCTGTGTGTAATTCAGTTCATAGAAGGGGCTAATGATTGATGGTGGATACAGATTGGCAGAAGTGTCGTACATCCCAAGGGGTGATCATATTGGGGACAGGTCAAGAACGGCAGAACAATTTTGTGAATCTTTGGCACTGATACAGATTTGAAGTCGAAGGCGTAATAGTATTGGAGATGAGTCTAGATTAACAGACAAGTTGTGTGCAAATCTGGCATTGTACAATGGGCAATTAACATTGGTGCCAGCCTGGCATTGATAGAAGTACATCACAGAATGGCACACAATCATTTGTGTACAGCCTGGGGGGGAGCAATTCACACCACAAAATTTGGCAAAACGATGGGAAGAATTTGGGTACAACTGGGGAGGAAGTGCTTTCTGCTATACCAGCCAGATAATGGATGATACCCAAGGCAAAGGCTACATCCGTATGGACTATTTCAGTCCAAGGAGTAGGTGGCATTGGCTCCTGGAAAAACAGTTAATTGTAGCCCATGCACACCTTGTCCAGTGCCTTTAAAGGCACTGGACACGTTTGGTAATTGTCAAAGACATGTCTTCTCACTTTGTGTATCCCATCACAAGCATAAACAAGCCTGTGAAAATTTGGGCTCGATTGGTAATCGAAGTTGCGAGAAAATAATGAAAGAAAAAACATCATTGTTGGACCGTTTGTGTGCTTTCAGATAGAAATAAAAGACGTCTAGCTAGAAGTCTATTAATATTTTTGTGAGAAGTTACTAGCCTTGCTCAAGGCAGTCGCATTATTCGCTCCGAAAAGACGCAGCTGTAAACCCACCCGCCGTATACCCTGTGCATGGTGTGTGCGATCACACCGAATGACCCACCCGTATACATACTGTCACATCGCACGAATACTGTTCACACAAGTCATCGCACTCGTACACCACTAACCGCATGCGGAGGCCGTTAGGCCGACAGCCTTGTCGGGTCTGTATCTTCCCGTTTTAATGTGTTGTATTGAAAAAATTCCAATAGTGGACGAAATTGGGGGGGCTCTAGGATATGCTAGTATGCTTTCTCAAATACTATGTCACTTAACAGGGAGTCGTTCCCCACAATGTTTTATACTATCAACAGCTCTCCAATGCTCGTTACCAAGTCAGTTTTCAAGTTAATATTTGGTTTGAGTAATTACCAAACGTGTACATTCCCTTTACTAACTTTCAAGTACAAGTTGATCTTATACTTTTTGGGATTGAAAAAAGTTAGACAATTGGACGTACCTTAAAGATCTAGCAGTGAAAAAGTAGCCAAGCTGAACTGAAGTAACCTGAAGCAGTGAGGAGATGACGTATTCAAATTCTTGGTGATGCTGTATGAGCTCTCTTCAGATGAGTGCATCTTTCGATCATAATCTTGAGTGTTCTATAAGGAGAAATAATAAAATAATAACGCATGAGTTACATTTTAATCAAGCATGTGAACAAATTTACACAAAAATCACCAATCCGTGAGGAGAGGAATCTGGGCCCCCTCCCCCCTCCACTAAAAACTTTGCCTTGTGCTGCCCCTTGCCCCCAAAGTGCAATCATGAGGCAAATCCTTAGATGCACATAAATAGTCTACCCCCCCCCCCACGAAAAAAAACCAATAAATAAACACAAATTCACAATAATAATATGTCATCAATGTATGGCTTGTAATTCTTGCAACGGTTTTTCTTGGTAGGGAATGAAGTAAAAGGGGGAAAAGGCATTTGGGATTGATTTACATTTGAAGTAAAAGGGGTCAAATGTTTAGGGCGGGTCCTGAATGGCAGACAAGTGGGGTGCATATGGTTTTGATACAATTTGAAGTAGAAGGGGTACACATTTGTGGGGCGGGTCTAGACTGGCAGAAAGGTAGGGTGCATTTGGAATTGATTTACATTTGAAGTAAAAGGGGTAGAATCTTGGGGGTAGGTCCTGAATGGCAGAAAAGTGGGATGCAAATTTGTGGGGCGGGTCTAGAATGGCAGAAAAGTGGGGTGCATAAGGGACTTGATTAATAGTTGAAGTACAAGGGGTAAAATGTTGGGGGTGGGTCCTGAATGGCAAAAAAGTGGGGTGCATGTGGTTTTGATACATATTTGAAGTAGAAGGGGTACACATTTTGTGGGGCGGGTCTAGAATGGCAGAAAAGTGGGGTGCATATTGGATTTATTCTGATTTGAAATAAAAGGGGTAAAATGTTTGGGGTGGGTCCAGAATGGCGGAAAAGAGGGATGCGTATTGGATTTATTCTGATTTGAAGTAAAAGGGGTAAAATGTTTGGGGTGGGTCCCAAATGGCAGAAAAGTGGGTGCATATTGGATTTATTCTGATTTGAAGTAAAATGGGTAAATTGTTTGGGGCGGGTCCAGAATGGCAGAAAAGAGGGATGCGTATTGGATTTATTCTGATTTGAAATAAAAGGGGTAAAATGTTGGGGAAGGGTCATGAATGGCAGAAAAGTGGGGTACATATTGGATTTATTCTGATTTGAAGTTAAATGGGTAAAATGTTTGGGGTGGGTCCTGAATGGCAGAAAAGTGGGGTGCATATTGGGTTTATTCTGATTTGAAGTAAAAGGGGTAAAATAATGGGGGTGGGTCATGAATGGCAGAAAAGTGGGGTGCATATTGGATTTATTCTGATTTGAAGTAAAATGGGTAAAATGTTGGGGGTGGGTCCTGAATGGCAGAAAAGTGGGGTGCATATTGGGTTTATTCTGATTTGAAGGTAAATGGGTAAAATGTTGGGGGTGGGTCCTGAATGGCAGAAAAGTGGGATGCATATTGGATTTATTCTGATTTGAAGTAAAAGGGGGTAAAATGTTTCTGGCGGTCCTGATGCAGAAAAGTGGGGTGCATATTGGATTTATTCTGATTTGAAGTAAAAAGGGTAAAATGTTGGGGGTGGTACCTGTGAATGGCAGAAAAGTGGGGTGCGTATTGGATTTATTCTGATTTGAAGTAAAATGGGTAAAATGTTGGGGGTGGGTCCTGAATGGCAGAAAAGTGGGGTGCATACTGGAATTATTCTGATTTGAAGGTAAATTGGTAAAATGTTGGGGGTGGGTCCTGAATGGCAGAAAAGTGGGATGCATATTGGATTTATTCTGATTTGAAGTAAAAGGGGGTAAAATGTTTGGGGCGGTCCTGATGCAGAAAAGTGGGGTGCATATTGGATTTATTCTGATTTGAAGTAAAAAGGGTAACATGTTGGGGCGGGTCCTGAATGGCAGAAAAGTAAAGGGTGCATATTTTATTGGTTTTATTCTGATTTGAAGTAAAATAGGTAAAATGTTTGGGGTGGGTCCTGAATGGCAGAAAAGTGGGATGCATATTGGATTTATTCTGATTTGAAGTAAAAGGGGGTAAAATGTTTGGGGTGGGTCCTGATGCAGAAAAGTGGGGTGCATATTGGATTTATTCTGATTTGAAGTAAAAAGGGTAAAATGTTTGGGGCGGGTCCTGAATGGCAGAAAAGTGGGGTGCATATTTGATTTATTCTGATTTGAAGTAAAATGGGTAAAATGTTGGGGCGGGTCCTGAATGGCAGAAAAGTAAAGGGTGCATATTTTATTGGTTTTATTCTGATTTGAAGTAAAATAGGTAAAATGTTTGGGGTGGGTCCTGAATGGCAGAAAAGTTGGGTGCATATTTGATTGGATTTATTCTGATTTGAAGTAAAATGGGTAAAATGTTTTTGGGCGGGTCCTGAATGGCAGAAAAGTGGGGTGCATATAGGATTATACAGATTTGAAGTAAAAGGGGTACAAATTTGTGGGGCAGGTCTAGAATGGCAGAAAAGTGGGGTGCATAAGGGACTTGATTAATAGTTGAAGTACAAGGGGTAAAATGTTGGGGTGGGTCCTGAATGGCAGAAAAGTGGGGTGCATGTGGTTTTGATACATATTTGAAGTAGAAGGGGTACACATTTTGTGGGGCGGGTCTAGAATGGCAGAAAAGTGGGGTGCATATTGGATTTTTTCTGATTTGAAGTAAAAGGGGTAAAATGTTTGGGGCGGGTCCAGAATGGCAGAAAAGAGGGATGCGTATTGGATTTATTCTGATTTGAAGTCAAGGGGGTAAAATGTTTGGGGCGGTCCTGATGCAGAAAAGTGGGGTGCATATTGGATTTATTCTGATTTGAAGTAAAAAGGGTAAAATGTTGGGGGTGGTACCTGTGAATGGCAGAAAAGTGGGGTGCGTATTGGATTTATTCTGATTTGAAGTAAAATGGGTAAAATGTTGGGGGTGGGTCCTGAATGGCAGAAAAGTGGGGTGCATACTGGAATTATTTTGATTTGAAGTAAAATGGGTAAAATGTTTGGGGCGGGTCCTGAATGGCAGAAAAGTGGGGTGCATATTGGATTTATTCTGATTTGAAGTAAAAGGGGTAAAATAATTGGGGCGGGTCCTGAATGGCAGAAAAGTGGGGTGCATATTGGATTTATTCTGATTTGAAGTAAAAGGGGTAAAATGTTTTTGGGCGGGTCCTGAATGGCAGAAAAGTGGGGTGCGTATTGGATTTATTCTGATTTGAAGTAAAATGGGTAAAATGTTGGGGCGGGTCCTGAATGGCAGAAAAGTGGGGTGCATATTTGATTTATTCTGATTTGAAGTAAAATGGGTAAAATGTTGGGGCGGGTCCTGAATGGCAGAAAAGTAAAGGTTGCATATTTTATTGGATTTATTCTGATTTGAAGTAAAATAGGTAAAATGTTTGGGGTGGGTCCTGAATGGCAGAAAAGTTGGGTGCATATTTGATTGGATTTATTCTGATTTGAAGTAAAATGGGTAAAATGTTTTTGGGCGGGTCCTGAATGGCAGAAAAGTGGGGTGCATATTTGATTTATTCTGATTTGAAGTAAAATGGGTAAAATGTTTGGGGTGGGTCCTGAATGGCAGAAAAGTGGGGTGCGTATTGGATATATTCTGATTTGAAGTAAAAAGGGGTAAAATGTTTGGGGCGGGTCCTAAATGGCAGAAAAGTGGGGTGCATATTGGATTTAATCTGATTTGAAGTAAAAGGGGTAAAATGTTTTTGGGCGGGTCCTGAATGGCAGAAAAGTGGGTGCATATTGGATTATTCTGATTTAAAGTAAAATGGGTAAAATTTTTGGGGTGGGTCCTGAATGGCAGAAAAGTAAAGGGTGCATATTTTATTGGATTTATTCTGATTTGAAGTAAAATGGGTAAAATGTTTGGGGTGGGTCCTGAGTGGCAGAAAGTGGGGTGCGTATTTGATTTATTCTGATTTGAAGTAAAAGGGGTAAAATGTTTGGGGTGGGTCCTGAGTGGCAGAAAGTGGGGTGCGTATTGGATTTATTCTGATTTGAAGTAAAAGGGGTAAAATGTTGGGGGTGAGTCCCGAATGGCAGAAAAGTGGGGTGCATATTGGATTTATTCAGATTTGAAGTAAAATGAGTAAAATGTTGAAATGTCAGACAAATCGGGTGCATTTTGGGGAATTGATTTCGATTTGACAACTCAGCAGAGTCCACTTTTGTATTTTACTTCCTTTAGTAACAGACATTGACACTGAGTTCAGTGAAAGTATGGAGGTAGAAGTTTTGAACTGCACATTCTACATCCAAATCCATTGTGACAGCAAGTTAATTTTTGAGGTTAATTTTGAAAGCGTTTATTAATTATGATAATAATTATAGTTATAGTTTAGGCTTATGCATGATAACCGTGTCCGTAGCGATTGACAAAAATATACATGTAGGTAGGACTTTCCTCTCTATTTCGTCTTGGCTTTCGACTAGAAAAAATAATGTCAAAACAACCCCTTGAGTCGCTGCGCTTGAAAGTTGAATTGAACGATAACGTTCATATCGGACGGTGACAGACAGTATTAGTAGTACACATCCATCGCACTGCGCTGACTCCCCAGCAGACGGAAATTATTCTGGTAAACAAACATAGTAAAAAGAAGTATAATTCTTGCAGTTATTATGACAACTTACCTTGAGGGTGTGGATTGATACTCCGGGATTCGAAAGCCTTCATTTGATAGGGAATCTATGGTTTAACATACATTTTGTCTGTCGTTTTAAGACTAAGTGACATATCCACATGTGTGTTGCCAACGCCATTTTGATTATTGTTGACACTACCTAAACTATTACTAGGGAGGGCGCACTCCATAATAATTATTCATGTGCGCGATTGTTTGATGACGGGGGGGGGGGGGGGGGGGGGGTGGGGTGCTGGGACGGGGGCGGGGCATCGTTAGAAAGGAATTTGGATCAGAACAAACTACGAACATCTTTCTTTATCATAAGTTGTCTCAATATTTATGAAGATAAACAAGTTCTTATAGATTTTAATTGATCTGTACTGTCCGCACTCCGCGGCCAGAAACTCTTCCTTTGCTATGGAAACTCAGTGTTTTTGGTGTGATTTTCATTTTTGTTTTTTAAAAGTGATATGTCAGTGTCACTCACACAATGTTTCCCCCAATTCCCTGTCTTTATTGTATATCGATCATTGCCCCACATTTTTACTTGCGTAGCTCTGCTTACCGCGAATTTTTGTGCTTACCAAGCCCTGCAAAGCACAAACTCTTTGCCATTAGCAGACTTGACTCAAGTCTAATGTTAAAAATAGTTAACTTAAAATGTTATAGGGTGATACATGATGGGAATTAAACATTGGACTTGAGTCAGTCTGCCAATGGCATACTGCTAGTAAGCACATCGCTTCACGGTAAGCAGATCAACAAAATCGGCCCTAGCGGGATGGGGGTTATTCCAAAATGGAATGTTAAGTATGATGCCCTGAGAATTGGTACTTCTTGATGGGTGGAGGGGCGGTGTGGGCAGTGGTAATTGTATGGGGGGGGGTAGGCAGTGCTGGTATGTCGGTATAAGGGGGGGGGGGGGGTAACGAGGAAGTTTGTGCCTATATTGGCAATCTACCTACTAAACAAAATATAAACAAACAATCAACCAATGTTTATCAATTTCGCCTTTATGATGAGACATTTATTACTCTATCTTTCTTATTCAATTTTCCTTATTGAATTAACAAATTGTTTCTGGCATTATCTTTTAGCGTTTATTCCTAATCACTGACTGCCCTCATGCTTCGCACCCAGCTTTCAAATACTACTGTCAATGCATAAAAGTTACACATTAGTTTTACTTACTCTTTTTAACCCATCCAGAAAAAAAATATTCCCCAAAAAATATTCCCCTAAAACTGTTGATTTTATTTCTAAGGTCTTTGAGCATATTTTTAAACATAATTTTTTAACAAAAATATAAAAATTATAGCACACTGCTTCTCATGATTAGTTAAGAAACTTTATGGGAGCTTTCCTTATTATAAAAAACATTGTAAGAAAAATAATAATCTGTAGCCTTGTGAAAAAAATGCAAAGATACTCAATCAATATGAAATTGTTTATAAACTGTTCAGTTATAAAATTGTTGATACATTTCTAGAAAATTCAACCTTGTGACATTAAACCTTGGTTTTAATAACCTGTTATATCAAGACGATTACTACACACTTCTCCTAAATAAAGCAAATTTACAACTTTATAAGTTGTTTTCTCAGTTAAAGTTAAACCAATCAAAACATATACTTTCTCAATAAATTTCTATAAAACTATACATTTTGCTATAAAAATGGTTATGTATAAAAGCAAAAATGAGATAAGCTTTGGTAAGAAATTAGCACATTTTGTTGTACTTTTGGCGAAATAAAATGTTTAGCATGTCAAATATCGGAATTGTTGTGAAAAAACAGCTATTTGTTATTTTGACAATTCAAGTTTATTTAGTACTTTCAATAACAAATTGGAATAATGGAATGTAGAGGAGTGCTTGGAAAACTTTATCTTTACCATCGGTAATACATTTTTTCCCAACTTTTTTATTGTTGATGCACTGATGCAATGACTTACTGAATACTTTACTTTTCCTTTCTATTTTATACAAAATTGTGAAAGCTTTACATGGGCGTTTATTAGTACTTCATTAAATTGAGTTGAATTACAAACTATGTACAACATTGTCATTTAAATGACAACCACTTCAGCAGCAAGATTGTTGAAAATTAAACTAAATAGCGGACAAATCACAAACCATTGTCAAATAATGACAAGACAATGACAAGACCTTTTGGAGGTCAAAAATGCTTTCCACCGCTGTGTTTACCGACCATTACACATAGTGGTCAGTTTACATATCAGGGCCTGGGAGGCAATGGCCTTTGTGAAAATCAGGGTCCAGTTTCGTAGAGCCGCTTATAAGCAGAAAATCGTGCTTACATATCTTCTGTTTAGTAAAAGTAAGCAGGATACTTGTCAAAGATTGTACATGTGACATGCTATCTTGGCTGATAACCTAATTCTGGTAAGCATAATTTTGTTGTGCTTAGCTAGTTTTTTTTAGCTTAAGCAGCTCTATGAAACTGGGCCCCAGTCTGTACACATAATACTTCTTGGAAATGAGACAGTTCTTGCTCTTGAATGTTTTAGATTAGTGTCTTGCCAAAGAACAAATATGTTATGACCAAGATTCGAATCCACCCTGATGACTCAGCCACCAGAACTTAAGATTGATGCTCTAGAAAGTTTTAGATTAGTGTCTTGCCAAAAGACACAAGTGTCAGAACCAGGATTCGAACCCACCCTGATGACTCAGCCACCAGAACTTAAGATTGATGCTCTAGAAAGTTTTAGATTAGTGTCTTGCCAAAGGACACAAGCGTCAGAACCAGGATTCAAACCCACACCATGATGGCCCAGCCTTCAGAACTTGAGATTGGTGCGGTAGAATGTTCTTACAAATAATTGAGATGGATTATTGCTGTTCTTACTGTCAATGCTCATTATAGCCGTACATCTCAAGCTTCTCCTCAAGAAATTCATCGGTTAGATTGTGTCTTGTAATAATCCCAAGGATCTGTAACATTGAAAGGAATTCAAAAAAATGTATATACATGTACATGTATAACATAGAAATATGTTTTTGATAACTTTGAAATTGTCACATTTTCGGTGGACAATTTGGTACATTGAACGGGAAGCGTTAAAGAGGTCCTCCAGAAAAAGTAACAATTATGACTTATATCTCATAAATATGATCTTGTACAAGTTTAGCATTCGTACCAATTATGTCATTGATGAGATATAGAAGTCGACCAACCAAAAAAGGTATTTTTTGGATGAGCCAAACAACAAAGGGTCAACTTTGAATCTGAAATCTAAATGGGTTGCTGTCTACACTAAAGGGGCTGGAATAGTACTAAGGTCTATTCTGAGTTAGGTCACTTAATGGTTTGATAAATGATTTCCATGTGACCTTCTATCCTCCCATCAAAATGACAAGAATCAAAACAAACATTTGAATTTATACCATGCCCAATATGTGGCAGGGGGTGCCCCCCCCCCACCCCAGTGTCCCATACTTTAACGCACTCTTTTTCTCTTGCACAGAAGAACCCCCCTACCCCACGACAAAACAAAATACAAAAAACATCTTAAGAATTCCTGAGGACAAGGGCAGTAGGGGATACACCGTGCCACACTATGAGCACCAAATTCCAGATAGAATGAAAATTGTTTCTTTGTTACACCTACCTCTCCACTGCTGTTGGTAACCATGAGGTGTCGTAGGCCCATAGTACGAAAGATATTAAACACTTTGGAGACCGGCGTTTCAGGTGAGACTGTATTAGGGCAGGGGTTCATGTATTTCGTCACGTCCTGAAAAAGATCAACAATCAAAAACCGGTTTTGAAAATATGAAACAAGAATTCAAAACTCTCTTGGTTTGAAAGTTGGGTTGAGTAAAGACCAATGAAGAATAATTGTCCTCTCATACCTCAGTTATAATATCACAGAAGTTCGTTCTAAGTAGAATTTTTGCATCCATCAATGACATCAGCAGTAGAGTTCTAGTCATGGCACCTATGTGCTGTGAGCAAGGCACTTGAGCAAGGCACTTAACAATGAATGCTTCATAAAAAGTTGGGAAGGTAGTGCATTCTGCTCTACCAGCCAGGCTCCCCATGCATACACCCTTACAGACTGTGAAGGGGGGTAACCTTGTTTCAGCCCCAGGAGTAGGTGGCAACATGTCCCTGCTGACAGTTGATTTGGGTCTACAGCCCAAATCAGTTAAGTGTAGCTCTCACCTTAAAGTTGCCGTCTGGCTTTGTGATGCTAGGCAAATTTTATGTAAATTTTCAAAAGGGTGTAATAGCGCAGAAGGGAACCAGTGATGCTGTAGCGAAATGGCAGCAGGCGATGGAAGTGCTTGATAGGGTACCAATGGCTGACAAGACTTCAACAAAAAAAAAAAAAAATAGGGACACCGCCAACATAGGACTAGATAGCTCAGTTGGTAGAGGCGGCACATTAATCCGGAGGTCGTTGGTTCCAATCCCACTCTAGTCAATTCTTTGTCCAACCCCGAAAATCATAATATAAAAAAAATACATTTTTTTTTAACCTTTAAGCTGAAAATACAGCATAGGATGGGTCTGCCACTCACCATAATCATATTGAGATTAACAGCATCAACATCAATGTCATAAATATCTGGATATCTGGGATAGTCTTCAGTCAGCTCACTGTAGGACAGTTCGGTCTGGGCTGTACTCTGCAGATAATAACAAATTTCATTCTGGTTACTGGACAATTTCCTATTTAAGTCTTTCAAAAAGACTCTGCTAGGGTTGAAACGCAAATCCATTAAACATTTTTTTGCATTTATACCACAGGTCGTTTCGGTTGGTTAAGTGTGCAAAATGTAATACTTTTCCCTGAGCGTTTTTTTTTAAGGCCCACTTCCCCCAACCCTGCCTATAGTGTAGCCCCTATAAGCACCGAATTACAGCTATTAGCTTGTAATGCCTTGATTTCAAGTGTAGTTCTGCTGTCTATTCATGCACAGGAGCCCTCAATTATTGCCATGATGCAAATTGACAAAATCAACATTTTTATTTCATAGTTTTGCGCTCATGATAACGTCGATCAGTGCAGACATCCCCCTTAATGTTTAGAATGTTTTGCAACTAACCGATGTATCTTCAGGGTAGCAGATATTTTTCTTCAATAACATCACTAGATGACTCCGCAGTATGACCCCATGAAAGGTCAAAGGTCGATATTCATTTAGCTCGTTGTTTCTGTCTAAGCTGTCCATGTCCGATATCCAGCCGGGGTAGGCACTAGGATTGGTTCTGATGATAAAGTAAAAATAATAAATGCTAATCATTATTTCAAAACTGTCTTAATTCTAATAATAATAACAAATAAAAAAGTGGTTTCTTTTACATAGCGGCGGGGTATAGTGCTCATAACCGTCACTCTGTGACGCTCAATACGCTTTAACATTCAGTATTTTTCCTGCAAGGTGAGGATGTTCGACTACATTTGAATAGAGAGGTCTACTCCTTTTACATAGCACCATGTAAATGGTTTAAAAGGTGCTGTGGCACAATATGCAGCCAATCAAACCAGTAACACTGGGGTAAACCCCTACTGTAGGATGTCACGGCCGAGTGGTTTAGAACGTCAGATTCAAGTTCTGGTAGTCAAACCATCAAAGTACAGGTTTGAATCATGGCCATAACACTTGTGTCCTTGAGCAAGATGCTTTTTTATAAATGCTTCTCTTCACCCAGGGGTATTAATGGGTACCTATACGAGGGTAGAGGTTGATATTGTGCTTGAAAAGGCCACATCCGCCCGAGGCTGTGTGACTACCGGGGGAGCTGAGAAAGATTAAGGGAATGTCATTGGCTTAATGACCAGGGAAGTAATCAGCTCAAAATAGCATTACTTTGAAGCATCTTTCAAATTTTGCCATGCCAAATCCTTGCATTTCTTTACTCTCTATTTCGTTATTTAGGATAGTTGTCATAAACTGTGTCATTCTTAAATCCTTGGAACCCACTTATTTTGGCTGCATAATTTTCAAGAAGCTAGTGAAATAAACTTTCATGAATTTTTTGTATTGGTACAAACTTTTTCAGAAACATTTTGGTTGTCTTTTGTTGGTATTTCGTTGGGGTGTAGATTTAATTGGTCATCACCTGAGAGAGATTCGATCCCAGTCCTCTGGCGTCTCCGTCCCGCCATCCTGAAGACTGTGGGATAGACTGTGTGGACTTCCTGAAGCTACACGATTCAACTGGTTGACTCGGTGCAACTCTACTGAGCGTATCGAGGATGCTCTTTGCCTTTGTTCGTCACATCGAGATAAGGTACTGTTTCTCTAAAATAAAATAAAGGTTTTTTTTCCTTCAAATTAAAGGATCAAAGCTTTTGCAAGGTGTAAAACATTTACACATGGGGTTGGCTCAGTGGTTTCTTTCCCTGTCTTTGGCAAACTGCAAATCGCAAACCAAAAACTGACCTTATAAATCATATTTCTGCTGACAATGTTAGCGTCGGCTCCGTCTTGGGCTGATGGTCCTCTTGGTGGAATGTTTTCTGTTACTACGGGGTAAGCGTGATGTTTGGTGGTTCGAAGGATACTGATGACTGATCTGGCTCGGGTGTGAGGGTAGATGTAGGTTAGATGGGTCTCCATGATCTGATGAGCTCGTAATCTACACAAAGATAGTCGAGAGTGGAAATACAGTATGGAATTTAGTAAATAGAAAATACACCTGTTGCACTTTGGAAAGATGTGTCAGACACAAATAAAACCTCGACATTCAAGATGTCAACATCCTAAATATACATACAAATCTACTAACTGCAGCTTCAGCCAGTCGCACCATGTATAAATCTCTTTCGGGCAGTGTTTGATTAACTGAAGCTTTAAGATGTGAATGACTTTTTGAGATTCAAATTTCTGCAGTGTAAGTTTGTGAATGGTGCAGCCAGAGATGTGGTTGGTACCCGCTTGTGCATGAACCTCTCTAAAGCGTAGATGGTTAACTGTGACATTTTGTGTTTTCTCAACAAGTAGACACTACATTCATCTGAACTTTTCAAAGGTGACTTTTATTGTATCTTTATTGATAATTTGGCCTATAAATAAAACAGAAACCAAAATCTTGCACCCTACCTCTAATTACAGAGTACCAATTGGGTTGACGGATTCCTACCTTTCTGTTTTCTTGAGAGGTTCCCATCCCAGCAATGGGACTGCTTTCAATTCAACATGAATGTCATAAAGACCATTGTTGAATAAATCACCAGACCATTTGGCAACCTGAACAATAAAATACCAGGACAACTGTTGGTTATTTAAGGGGCTCTGTCGTCATGATCAAAGCTGGCCAGTTGCTGTCCATGGAATTATGAACTCTCAACCAGTTCCATGCACTGAACGCGAGCTCTCCATAGACATGATATGGAGAGAAGGCATGCGAGTGCAGTAACTGGGTTTGAGTGTATAACTCCATGTGTGGTGATAATAAAAATTTGGGGTAACAAAGACAAGATGACTGGTTAAAAGCGGAATTTGCATCTGGTCTGTTTCCCGGTGCTCTACCAACTGTGCTATCTAGCCCTAATGTTTGCGGTCTCCCTATTTTGTCGACATCTTTATTTGGGGGTGCATGTTAGAAGCCATTCAACCTGTAACCGCCGCTCGAGACTGGGACTCGAACCAACTTTCTGCTGATCAGCAACGTCAGAATGTGAGATCAGGGTGCTGGCCAGCTTCATTATGACGAGCCAAGCAAAGAAGGTGCCAAGAAGTACCAGGGCCAAATTTCATAGACCTGCTTAAGCTTAAAAACTAGCTAAACAAAACAAAATCGTGCTTACCAGAATAAAGTTACCAGCCAAAATACCATGTCAAGTGTACAATCTGTAACTAGTATCCTGCTTTTTTTTTCTTAACAGAAAGTTGCTAAGCATAATTCTACGCTTAAGCAGCTTTATGAAATTGGGCTCTGAGATAATTAGATGGGCACTGATATTTTCCAAACAGGATGATCTACTTCATGAGATTCAAAAGTGATGCTGTGATTTGATTGGATGAATTCAAGCTTACCATGAGTGTGACCATGATGGGTAGTCCGTAGCTAATCTCATTGGTCGATTCGATTAGTATGACGGTCAGGCTGATGGTCATCCGGACCACTCCACCGAGGAATGATGCCGCTCCGATCAACGCAAAGGTACCAGAGTAGATGTTGCTGATCGCTGCGTAACCTGTGTATCTAACAAAGACATTGAGACAAGTGATGTTGCTGTTAGGGATTGATCGCCAGTATAGTCAAAAGTTTGAGACCAATTAAAAACTCCAACAAGAATAGACCACATTTGACTGGTTTCAGACACTATAAACAACATTCAAACTGTCCTAAATCACTCTACCCTCCCCATAGTCAAAGGGTTCATAGATGTAGCAGAGACACACTTACTGATTTAAGACACTGCCGACAATTCTACCATACGCTGCTCCACACAGTAAACAGGGTACAAACAGACCACTAGGTACCATAGCACCGTACGTCCAGCATGCTAGCAGGAAGAATAATCCAAAGAAAATCCCAAGAGATTGCAAGCTAAACCTCCCTGTAAGATGAGAACAAAAGTCAAACCGTGTGAAACAGGAATTACATGGAAATAACAGGTGAGAGTTGCCAGACGAAAAAGGTTGTGTTATTTTAGCCTCTTCCTGTAATGCTGATTTTGTAAAGCTGACCCTTGTGAGATTACAACAAAATTAAATTGTTTGGAAAAGGAATAACATGGAAATAACAGGTGAGAGTTGATAAATGAAAAGGTTGTGTTGTTTAGCCGCTTCCCTGTAATGGTCAATCTCTGCACAGCTATTTAACTGTTTCCATACCCTGCGTTCTTTTGTACTCTGGGGAAAATCAAATCTCATTTTCCCATCCTGGATAAAACGTTTCCTACCTGCTTCATGGAAGAGTTCTTTAATAGCAACTTCTTGTGAGTTGAAGAATAGCGTTGCCATGTCGTTATAGTATCCATCTGGGCAAAAGAACGTCCGCTCTGTTCCGTTTCCTTGAGCGGCTGTTAGAAAAATGGCGTCTGTAGTTCCCTTAAAAGACAACCGAAAAAGAAACATTAAAGAGACTAGAATTAGCTCAATGGTTTGGTCAGCGGCTTCTTTCTATGTCTTTCACCTCTTTAAATCCCATCTCTGACCGGAGCCTTGTGGATTGGGTCTTCAGTCCCTGTCATATGGCGTGAGGGTTCCCCCTTTGGGGTTTTCCTCCCACATCTAAAACTGAACATTTTCTTCTCAACTTATCCCATTATTGGTCCCATTTGTGCTGCTGGCGTGTCATAAAATATTAATAATAAATTCAGTTGTGTGATGCACTCATTTTTAAGTGAATACAGAGTTCTTATAAAAGTGGACAGAAATACCAGTGTCTTTTCCTTTCAAATAAAAAAATGTGAATTCTCAACTTACATTGTTTGCTGGGATTTTCTTACACTGTCCAAGAGTCATGGCAGCAATGAACGCAACCGATGCTGTTACCATGACGATGAGAATTGCTTCTAAAACCCTACAAAATTAAATAAATTTAACAGCCATTTAGAATCCTAAAATCATCATATAAACTTGATTATATTAATAAACTTTTTAAAATTTTACCAATTCTTCACCTTTTAAACTTTTTACTTGCACCGAGATGTTTCATTCGATAGATCGTCAGCTTAGTGTTCAGGTAGTTGAAGAGCGCCCCCAAGAGGCCACCGAAAAATCCCATGATGATGAAGACAAGCAGATCAAGCGCAGTCCAGAGATTGCAGCTCCCTTTATCATCAGCGTCGCACTAGTTCAAATAAAAACCCAAAAGTATACAAGAAATTCCTCTAGAAACATAAGTAAAATAATCTGATATTTATACCAGTGCCCAATTTTAAAGAGCTGCAAAAATATTGCTTAATAATTTTCTGCTTAGCAGTAGTGTACAGGATACCAGTCAGAAACTGTACGTGTGACATGGTAGTTTGTCTGGTAAAATTGTTCTGGTAAGCACAACTTTGCTGTGCTGAGCTCCTTTGTTGTGCTTAAGCAGCTTTATGGAATCTTACCCAACAGAAACCGCAAACCAGCCAAAATTGCATGTATTTGCTAGGCAGACAAAATTACTAGCCTTACAAAGCCTTCCTATGTTATTACTCACCCTGTCAAAGAGTCCAAAGTCAATGAGGCCAGTCTGGTCCAGAGCTCCCCATTGCTGGTAGTCCAATCCAGATAGCATAAAATTCAACGTGAAGGTGGCACACATTGCACAGAAAAACTGAACAATTAAACACAAACAACAAACATCTAGTGTGCAACTGCAATGAACTAGTCTCTACGACGTTTCCAGGCCAAAATAGTGAAATAGTGATATGGCATTAAAGACAATGGAGGCTATGCATAATTGACTCACTTGGTGTATCTCAACATATGCATAAAATAACCAACCTGTGAAAATTTGAGCTCAACCAGTCATCATCGAAGTTGAGAGATAATAGTGAAAGAAAAAAACACCCTTGTCACACGAGGTTGTGTGCTTTGAGATGCTTGATTTCGCGACCTCAAATTCTAAATCTGAGGTCTCAAAATCAAATTCGTGGAAAATTACTTCTTGCTCGAAAACTACTCCACTTCAGAGAGAGCCGTTTCTCACAATGTTTTGTACTATCAACCTCTCCCCATTACTCGTCAAGTAAGGTTTTATGCTAATAAATATTTTGAGTAATTACCAATAGTGTCCACCGCCTTTAAAGCGTAGACAAACTGAAACATCAATAGAAATGGAATTGGTTAAACAGCAAACCTGAAGTCACAAGTTTCGTAACTGTTTAGGAAAATAAACAGCGGGTCTAGTTGACCAGACTTGGGCCCTGGTGTTGTCAGCAGCAGAGTGTGGGTTTGATACTCAATCTTGACACTTGTTCCTTTGAGCAAGGCACTTATAAATCAAACGGAAGGGTAGTGCATTCTGCTCTACTAGCCAGGCTCCTAGTGGATGATACCCATGTATCCTTACCGACTGTGAAGGGGATAAGCCTGTTTCGGCCCAGGAGTAGGTGGTAACGTGCCCCGACAAAGAAAACTATATAATATGAAATAATATTTTAAAAAACAAAATGCACAACCCTAGCCTGTGATGGTGAAGATGAACTTACCGTCCTCCATGTGAGTGCCTGGTTCCAGAATGATGAACCTTCCTCTAAGCTGAAGAGAACACCTCCAATTGGAGCACCAAATGCAGCTGAGTACAGAATGTTCAATCCAAGTATGGAATTAATTAGTGAAGAGTTCATTTTTTGGCAATCTGACTTTTGCACAGTGGGGGGGGGGGGGGGGGGGGTTGAGAAGGGTTAGTAGTCCCCCTGATCGAACCCCAACCATCCAACTATTATTGCACATAACTGAGTATTTACCTGCCACACCTGCTGCAGCTCCACCAGAGACAAAGTCACGTTTATCCCTGGAATCAAAATATATAAAAAATCAATCAGACAAACACACTGCAACATGAACAAAACAGCATCGGAGACACTTGCCAAAGTTCACACAATGACCATTTTGAGAAAACTCTCCAATTAACCTAGCTGGTACTCTTGACCAAAAGCTTATCACTGGCTTCGGCAGCAAAGGTCATCAAGTGAACTTGGGGTTAAATGGCACTTCTTTGACTATAGACAATTATTAGTTTTCACATATCTTGGAATATTTTGGGGAATCTTGAGTTTCCAACTTGCAAAATTTCTCAGGTGGTTTGAAGAGAAGTAGGCGGAGCAGTTAAGGACTGTTGAAGGCAAAAGGGTTAAAACCTAAAAAATTACATTAATTGTCTACTAGCCCATAGTCTGCTATTTTGAGAGTCAGAAAGATATGTGGGAGGAAAAGCCAAAATGGGGGAAACCCATGCAATCTGATAGACACTGAAAACCTGATCAACATGTAAGGCTTTGGTCTGAAGTAGGATTCGAACCGGGGTCCACAGAGGTGAAAGGCAGGGAAAGAATTCACCGCCGAGCTAACCTGGTCCCTGTATGTCGCAACTCTTGACACATAGGGAAACCAAACTTCAAAATGGCACAACCGTTAATACCTCAGGTATATTGGGTCAATCTGAATATCCACCACACATCACCTACCTATCTGTCCTGAAATATGGAAACTTGAAGTTGAGTTTACTGAATGTAATACTCTGGAATTGGGGTATGCCAGCACCAACTATTGCACCGCTGTGGATCATGGGCCCTTCCTTGCCGACAAATAACCCTAAAATAAAATAATTGATAAATATGTCTACGAATTTAAGCACTCAGAAAGTTCTCAATAACAAGTGTGTCCCAAAGAAAAACACCCAACACATACTTTGAATTTATTGGTTACTTTTGTCATGTAGGTTTTTTATAGAACTTTTGATGTTTAAAACTAAGGGCTCTAGAACTTAAATTTCAGTACTTGGGTGTTCTAGAATTTGTGATTTTTAGAACTTGTGGTTCTAGAACTTGCCAGTTTTAGAACCTGGAGTTTAAGAATTTGTGATTTTTAGCACTTTGAAGTTAAAGTTTAACGCTTGGGACTCAAGAACTTGTGGGACTTTTACTTTAGGGGTACAGCACTTTGGAGTCCTAGAACTTAAAAGTTTTAGAACTTGGGCCAATAAGCGCTCTTCAGAGAAGTTCCATGGTTTTTTTGCCAGCAGTTTTTTACAAGAAAATGGTCTTTGATACAATCTTCAACAAGGTTTTTAGACTTACCACCAGCGACGCTAAATAGCACCCCAACAGCTTTGGCTACTAGTGTCTTGAGTCTCACAACGTGTGGTACCTTTATGCCATTCAGGTAGCACTTTATTTCCGGTATTCCTGATCCTCCTGCAATAGGCTACAAAACAAGGTAATTCATTCATATACCATACACAAATTCTTGTCATTTGATTGGTGGAAGGGATTACACCAACATTACTATACAACCTTAAGAAATTCAAAACAAGTTTAGGAAACAGTTTTACCTCAAATGCAACAAGTACACTTGCAATCAGCACAAAGCCAGCACTAAATCCCAACAAGATTAGAAGAGACAGAACGAGGCAGCCATCTTTGCTGCATGTTAGAATAGCTGAGGTCACAGGGGTCAAGGGTTAAAGGTCACATTTCTCAAAGTAATGTAAACATGCAAACAAAAAATTACACAGGCTGTCAACTCTCATTGTTTGTTATGGGAGTCGAAAAGATTTCCTGAGGTCTTGTTTAATCCAAAGTATACCACTCAACCAAACCGTGACATTTTCAAACAGTTTGATAATATCCAGTTTGAGTGAAACACCTCCCATTTTTTATTTCAGGGCACCTTTTGGGGCACGTTTATAACAAAACTTCGACATTATTTCAGAGGGAAATATTTCTCTGGGGGATTTGAGAATTACTACTGGTACAACTTTTGTAGTAAATGATATCTCTTGAAGGAGTCAATCTGCTTTTTCGAAGGCTTCAAGAAAGTTTCTGCTAGTGTTGAAACGTCGGGCCATTAACTATTTTTTTCAATAAAAATAGTTAATGGTGTGACGTTTCGGCGACTAGCAGAATCTTACAATCTCTAATTCTAAACTTTTGATCAATTCCTGTAAAAAGCTGTTGTTTGTTGTAAGGATACAATCTTGAACGGTGTCGTACTTCAGTTCATTCAGCTTTTTGACAAAAAAATCAATAAAAACTGCAACCAGTCCAGTGCTAACGCCGATAAGTCCCGTTACAATCCAACGTATCAATCCAATATGGCGGCTGCCCCAGGACTCTCTTCCCTCCACCATATCTTGATATGGAGCATTATGACAGATGTCATAGTCAAGACTCTAACGGGAAATAACAATCAATCAATCAATCAATCAAATGTCCTTTATAGAGCGCCAAAATTTTGCTCTCAGGTGCTGAGGCATCAGGGTTGAACAGTTTAGTAAGCCTGCTGGCAGTGGAACAGGTGAGCATTAAGGAGTGTCCAATGCGGTAAGTGAGCTGGCGTTCGTATCAGAATATGCAATCAGGAAGTGAAATCTATAATCTTCTGAAATCTCTGCAAAATTACCCGTTTGTTTTGTGTATACACACTTAGGGTAGTATGAAGTTGGTTCTAGTATTTTTGAGAAATTTTAAAGCTTTGCCAAGTGAAGAAAAATAGCATGTGTATAAAAACGTCACATCTGTTATTTTTTTTTATACATGACTTGTGCGCCAGCCCAGAAGGTACACGGTCTATACACTGCCTGTAGATGGCACACATTCTCACTGGTATTGATTCAACCAGAGAAAATTGCATTGCATTACCTCATAGTCTTTCCTTGGTAACCACTCGGTGCTCCCATGTCCTAAATCGTCAACAAGCGGCTCCTAAAAAGTGTAAACAAAATTTCACATTTAAGATTTTGTGTTTGCGTTTTGGGATATCAAGGTATACATTTTAATAAAGGCTACTCCTCACTGTGAACACGAGGTTGTGTTTATATTAAAAAAAATCATTGTCACTGTGTCACTGTGGCACTCATGCAAGAATAAGCCATAGAACATCACTGCTTTCTCTATACTGCATTAACTTATATATGTAGAACTTGAAAGACCCAGCAGTAACTGGGGCGCAGTTTGTGCAAATAAATTGACAACATTTTTTTTTACCAATTAGTGGGTCAAGTCCCAGTAACTGGGGCTCGGTACTCAATAGTCATTTTAAACATAAAATGTATAGGGCAAATGTAAGGCTGAAAAAAGTGAAAGCAGACCAAGTAAATGGGGCTCTATACTAATTCTTTTAAATCAATAAAAGCTGCCCCTTTTTCAGTCGGCGCCACAGCACAAAAACAGAACTGGACATCATAACGAATGTGAAGTAAAAATTTATCTTAAATCGGGGCACTTTCACGCAGTACAAAGTCTCTGCTAGTTATTGTATTTGTATGTAGAACATTTATAACCTAAATTGTCCACTTAACAGTGCAAGGCCTAGTAGTTAGAGTTCGTAAAAACAACACATAAAACTTTACTGTACCATCTCTTCACTCGGCGGGTTGAGACTGTCCACTCTGCCCCGTGAACTGCCGCCACAGCACGGCGAGCAACACCCACGGCAAACTCCCTCCATTCTCACCAACACCAACACAAACTACCTTGATAATACTTCTTCAGGATTGCTACTCATGACTGCGACTTCAAAAGGTTGAGTTTTATCTCAAACGTCGTTATCTTTGTCAACATTTCACCGGGCGGAACAAAGTTTTTGTTTTCCTTTCTGAGTTTTAGTTATACCAACTAAACTGTCAAATGATGGTGTATGATGATGTGTGTTACCAGACAAACTTTTGCAGACGATAAATCCGAAAACGCCCTCTTTTGGACAAGCAGGGAAAATGTTATAGTCACCGATAATTTCATTGGTTAACGTGCAGTGACGTAAGCTTTCGTATCTGTGTTTTGATTGGTCTGAGGTGATTTGGGTGCCCATCACCTCGGACCAATCAAAATACAGATAGGGAAATGTTATACTTTCGGTCGTCTGCTAAATAATTATTTGGCAGAAATGTTGAATTTTGTCACAACAAACGATTGTATGGTTTGCTAACATTGGCCGTCGTAACAAGCGCAGTTTGCATCAACGAAAGGTCAGTGCCAATTAATCAACTATTAACAAATTGACACTGGAAATACCTGACCTGAAAACCTACAGTATTCATGGTTGGATTGTCGCCTGTCAATAGTGTTTCCTTTTAGCAAAATGCTTCATTCTGTGACTTTGTAATAAATCGATGGCATTTGTACGTGAACGGTGCATTCTACTAGCCTACGTGTACATCACTCATAGACAGACAGAAAAGGCACTGTATGGCAGTGGGAAATTATTTTGTTCTTTTTCTGCACATTAGAAATGAATTGGTTTCCATGGAAAACTCCTTCTATTTCTCTTGTAAACCGATTAAAGGCAGTGGACACTATTGGAAGTTGCCAAAGACTAGCCTTCACAGTTGGTGTATCTCAACATATGCATAAAATAACAAACCTGTGAAAATTTGAGCTAAATCTGTCATCGAAGTTATACCTGACCTGAAAACCTACAGTATTCATGGTTGGATTGTCGCCTGTCAAATAGTGTTTCCTTTTAGCAAAATGCTTCATTCTGTGACTTTGTAATAAATCGATGGCATTTGTACGTGAACGGTACATTCTACTAGCCTACGTGTACATCACTCATAGACAGACAGAAAAGGCACTGTATGGCAGTGGGAAATTATTTTGTTATTTTTCTGCACATTAGAAATGAATTGGTTTCCATGGAAAACTCCTTCTATTTCTCTTGTAAACCGATTAAAGGCACTGGACACTATTGGTAATTGCCAAAGACTAGCCTTCACAGTTGGTGTATCTCAACATACATATGCATAAAATAACAAACCTGTGAAAATTTGAGCTAAATCCGTCATCGAAGTTGCGAGATAATAATGAAAGAAAAATAACCCTTGTCAGAAGTTGTGTGCGTTTAAATGCTTGATTTCGAGACCTTAAGTTCTAAATCTGAGGTCTCGAAATCAAATCCGTGGAAAATTACTTCTTTCTCGAAAACTATGGCACTTCAGAGGGAGCCGTTTCTCACAATGTTTTATACCATCAACCTCTCCCCATTACTTGTCACCAAGAAAGGTTTTATGCCAATAACTATGTTGAGTAATTACCAATAGTGTCCACTGCCTTTGAAACGACCGTTGTGACGACCGTCTAAAACACATGCTTTGGGTATACTCTTTGTAACGCAAAACACAATGTCCACAGATTTACATTCAACTTAAAGATTTGAAGAATATGATGGTAGAAAGCTCTTGCTGAGGTGCTGTAGCTTTTGAGATATGAGTAAACAATTGTCACTGAAATAATGTTCGTCTCAGTTAGGAAAATTATTTTAGCATGTAAAACGTATTAACCAGATGAACTGGTACGTTTTACAAGCTGAAACTGAGACGATTATTGTCGTGACAATGTTTTACTCATTTCTATAAGAAAAACTACAGCACATCAATTTTGTAAGTTTAGTGTAAATCTGTAGACATTGTCTTTACCCAAAGCCTTGAATGGTGTACGTGCGCAAACGCTCGACCAAGCCACTGTTAATAATGTGGTATAATAAACTTAATCTTAGCCTGAGATGCGTTGCCATGGTTTTGTTAGCTTTAGAAAGTCGAAGCACGGTGCTTCATCACCACACATCAATAACAATTCAGACAGAAGTGGCAAGCTATTTTGTCCAACGTCATTTCATCCATCGGGGCGGGCAAGCTTAGGGGGCCAATTTCACAAAGAGCTTAAGATTGATCTTAAGATGTCAATCAGTCTGAACTGCTAAGCAAAGTGTGTTGTCACAAATACAACTCATCTTAAAGGAACACGTTGCCTTGGGTCGGTCGAGTTGGTCTTTGAAAATTCGACCATTTTGTGGAGTCAAATTTGGACTCCATAAAATGGCCGACCGTGTTAGTTTGCGACGTAAAAGGAAAACCGTGCAATTAATTTCGAGTGATAATTGTGTGGTTCATTAGATGATCCTACCTTTAAAATATATATCTCACCATAATATGCATTTCATACCAAACGGTTTCAAACGCTTTTCAAAGACTAACTCGACCGATCCAAGGCAACATGTTTCTTTAAGATTAATCTTAGTGCTTTGTTAAACCCAGCCTTCAGACCTGAAATCTTCAAAATCTACTCACCAAATTGTCATTATGAGGGGAGCTATGACTTATTGTCTTTCTTATTCCATTTCATTTCTTGGTAGCCAATTTAAAGACACTATGACACGTTTGGTAATTGTCAAAGACTATTCTTACTTGGTGTATCCCAACAGTATATGCATAATAATATACAAACTGTGAAAACTTTGATTCAATATAAATTGGTCATCGACTTTGCAAAAGAATAATGAAAGAAAAAACACCCTTGACGCATTACTTTGTGTGTTTTCAGATGAATACTATATTTATACAGTAATTAAAGACTTCCGCCTTTTATATATAAAAGGCGGAAGTCTTTAATTTTGAGTACATCTTTCTAAAAACTAGTCATTTTTTGCACAGCAAATATTGTTCAATTCATTTATGAACTGCGATCTTACTCTCAATTTATATTGAAGTTCTTTAATTAATAATCTTCGTATAATTGAAAGATAAAATTACATATAACAGAAAGTAAAATCCTTACATGTTTAGTAGAGCAGTACTGTAGGCAGCAGTGTTAGTGTTTGTGTCTATATACCTTTCTATAGACTGACGTCGAGGAATACGACATTGAAAGTTACATTTTAATGCAGTGGGACACCATTGGTAATTACTCAAAATAATTATTAGCATAAAACCTTATTTGGTAACGAGTAATGGGGAGAGGTTGATAGTATAAAACATTGTGAGAAACGGCTCCCTCTGAAGTGACGTATAGTGTGTGAGAAATAAGTAAATTTCCACGAATTTGATTTCGAGACCTATGTTGAGGTCTAGAAATCAAGCATCTGAAAGCGCACAACTTCGTGTGACAAGGGTGTTTTTTTCGTTCATCATCATCTCGCATTTTCGACCACCAATCGAGCTTAAATTTTCACAGGTTGTTGTTATTTTATGTATTTATTGAGATACACCAACTGTGAAGAATAGTCTTTGACAATACCAATAGTGCCCAGTGAAAGACTGGGTAGGCCTTATATTTGACATTACCAATAGTATATTTGATAATACCAATATAAGTGCCCAGTGAAAGACTGGGTAGGCCTTATATATTTGACAATACCAATAGTATATTTGACAATACCAATAGTATATTTGATAATACCAATAGTATATTTGATAATACCAATAGTGCCCAGTGAAAGACTGGGTAGGCCTTATATCATTTTGTTGGAATTATACTTACATCGGCTTCCTTGTCTGAATAGAGGAGGTTTTCTGAGAGGTGGAGGCATTGACACTAATTAAATTGTGCATCAATGTTCTTGAGAACTTTGGAGGTAAAATCAAATCTGCCTAATAAAACTTACTCCGTAATGTAATATTTTGCTGTGAAAATCAAACTGAGATAATTTTTAACAAAAGCTGTAATACACGTTCGCACGGTAATTTTATTATCTGTGAACTCTAAATAATTGGACAACTACCATTCAATAGGACTTTGGAGGAGTCAAATCTGCCCAATGAAAATTGCTCCGTAATGTAATATTTTGCTTTTGCTTTTTGTTTCTAAATTGTGCATTACAGGCCGATGGAACTTTGGAGGTCAAATCAAATCTGCCTAAATAAAACTTACTCCATAATGTAATTATTTTGTTGTGAAAATCAAACAGATAAATAATTTGACAAAGGTTGTGCTTGCAGTTATATTTTATCTGTGGTAATTCGATTGCAGGGCAAATTGTCTGTACATGTCACCTGGAATTATTTTATAACTTAAGCTGTATAGAAGTACAACAAACTGTGCAAGTCTCGTTCGCATTGGTTGGGAGTGCGAGAGTTCATGCACGCGTAGTGCATGACATTGGACCAAAGTGGCAATTTTTCGAATCCACGGCTTCGGTCCAGACTTAGACCTGACTCAAGTCCCAATCCCGTGCCATCCACAGGAAAATACTGTTTTGTGATGCTCTGCGTTCCAAAACCTATTCTCGGGACCTCATTTTGACGGCGAGCGCGCACTGTGTATGCTACGTGTTGTTTTATAGTACGTTGGGGGACCTCTCACACGAGAATTGGACTTGAATCAAGTCTAGTCCAGACTCGGCTCAGGCTTGTTTGGCCCCGACGGCCGTTTTAAAAATGTTGCGCGTGCTTTCTGCACGCGCTCAAGGCTTCAGAACGGAGCCTGAAACCGAATAAAAATCCGAAAAAAGGTTTCGAAAAGGGTCTTAGTACGAGACTTGCACGGTTCTTTATTGTAAATTCAAACTTTCAACAAATATAGACAAAATTCAAGAGAAATGCGCACAACACACGATAAATCACAACTAAACTTGAACAAACTGACCAGTTATTTCGTGTATAATACAACAATTCAACATATTGACATTATGCATATTATTGTGAAAACATTTTGAAACCCGGTTCGATTCCCGGCCTTGCATCTGGATTTGGGGTTTTCAGTCCCTTTTGACCGCTTCTTAAACTGCAATTTATTAATGAGTCTTCTTTGCTCAAAATGTCGGTGTGCTGAGTTTCCATAAGACTTTTTGAGATAGGGCGGACACGGTGCTACCAAACTATAAGGTTTGGGTGAATTTGTGTGCACACGTACAGTACACACCTATCACGTCCGCCATACCTCAAAAAGGCTTATAGACCTGTCACCATCTTGGTCATGTTCCCTGTTATCAATAACAGTAACGAATGCTAACATTCGTTACGCAAATATGGTACCAGACTGTTATTTTGTCCAGTGTTAGGCCGTGTCCGAAACGACGACTTCGGCTACAGCTACGTCTAGATCAGCGCGTCTGCCAGTGTTGAAGAATAGGCAGACGCGCGCGCCCTAGCCGTAGCTGTAGCCAAAGTCGCCGTTTCGGACACGGCCTCAGTTTGGTTATACAATGAGTTGGAATGGAGTAAAATCAAGATGGCCACACCGTGATAATAAGGTCTATACAGGATGCCTTGACGGCCAAACAATCAGATTTCAGATTAAGTTTCTTTCCAAAACCAACGCGCTGTTGATGCAGGGGGTCGATTTCACAAAGAGTTAGGACTAGTCCTAACTTAGGACTAGTCCTAAGAGATATCAAAAACGTACAGCTAGTCCTAGGTTAGGACGAGTAACTCGTCCTAACTCGAGATAAGACTAGTCCTAACTCTTTGTGAAATCCACCCCTGGGCTGCAAACAGACTGCGAGCTATAGGAATATCCAAACCGTGATCAAAGGTCTATTGTATAGTAGCGAATAATACGCTATAAATAATTATAACTAAAACCCTTGCTCCATGTTACAACAGTGGCGGGTTTGTGCACGTCACTCCTACTCTCTTCTATAAGAATACTCGTGAGATTTCCCAAGTGATTGCAAGTTATGGTGAGATTTCTCTATGGGAAAGTGATTGGAAGTAATTATGTGGTTTTAATTCTGACCATTGTAGGCCTCTATCGCCACTAACTCGCCCGACCTTCAATCATTATTTACCCTCAAAACACAATCGTCATCCATACTGAAATCTGTTTTACAATTGCAGATTACATCTACTTAATTTGAAAATTCATTTCAATCACGATAATTGACCACGCCTATAATGGGTGCGTTCGTTTAGCTTCCCTGGGTCGACCCCGGGTGGTGTTTTTTTTTCTAGGACGAACGTGGGTAATTATCTGCACACTTTTGTCCTGGAAAAAACACGACACACACCAGGGTCGACTCAGGGAAGCTAAACGAACGCACCCAATGTGACACACGAGAGTCCACATGACGCTTTGGTTAAAGGTAGGTGCATAGGGCTATAGTATGTAAGCATAGTGCTTATATATATGAAGGAACAAACCAAAATGTGACAATATATTTAAGTTACAATTTTGTTTATGTGAAAATTTCAGCTTATAAAGTGTCTACCTCTGAGAAAAAAAGTAACAAACTGTCGCAGTATGTTCAACAACAACAACAATCGTATACGTTTAGCGAGAGGTGACAGCATCTCTGGTCATTTGCTCGTCCCCCAGCGCCTTGTTTTAACCAAAAGGCGCTGGGATGAGCAAACGGATCATGCACTGTCATTGGTTTCATAATGCGCAGTCCCATCATGCATCACACTCACAACTGCGCAATATTTCTATGCACTGTACGCATGACGTACTTCCTGAAGAACAAACGAAATCAACATGTGCAAGCGATTAGCCCATTCCAGCGGTCCTGGATAGACTGGCCCCTGGGGCCGAGCGAACTTTGGCCACAGCATTCACAAACATCGTTTCTCAGATTCAAATGTTTTTGAAGTGATATCCAAGCCAAAAATATTGTTTTAGAGAATCCTTTCTCAAAATGTTTAACTTTCTACGGCTGCAGTGGTTCTCATCAAGTAAGTTTCTTTCGGTCATAAATCTTTTTACCAATCTAGGAGTCAACCTTTAACGGTTGGCAAAACACGAACATACCCGACGTTTTAGCGCGTCCCGAAAGTCAGCTTTAATCGTGTACAAAAACGGATTGAATGCACTGTTAAAATGTGACAAAAACACAAAGAAATTTATAACATCTTGGTGAATGTTGTACACTCGAAAATAAATCAGAGTATCGGCAAAGAATAGGGGCACCCAGCTTGCAAAGAAAAACAACATGAGAAAAGCAAAGAACAGAGCCGTGCGCCATTCGCGTTTCATGCGTCGAAACTCGTTGTCGTGCTGGTCCTCCTGCGAACTTTGGTTTTCCCGCGTGACGTCATTCGTCGACGGCTGTTGCATGCGTTGTGCCGTGCGAATTTGATCCTCATCGGCGGCAGCCGACGACTGTTGGATGCGGAGACGATTGCCGATGTCGTGAACTACTCTCATCTGTTTGAGCTGTAGACAAAAAAAAAACCTTTTAAGTGCGAGTTTGCTAAACAATAACCACACTTTTTGAAAGGCAGTTTCAAAAGTTTTAAAAGTTTCACCACTGTATTGAAAGAGGTGTAACGCTAGTAGCCTATTGGTCAACCCTTACCTGTTTCCGTATGATGAAGTAAATCTGGATGTACACAAAACACATCAGGAAAAATGGCGTCAAGATGGCCGCGAAAAACAAGAATGTCACATACTGCAGACTTACCACCTCAAAGAAGTAGCATTGGGGCTGGGGAGGGCGTCCGTTGTGCCAACCGGCCAACATGGGGACTATGAACAAGAAAGCAACAAACCAGGCTAGGAGTGCGCCCGCTACGGCGCGTGACTTTGTGACAACCACGCAGTAACGTAACGGCCTGCTTATGGAGTAATACCTGTCCAATGTCATTGCCAAAAGAGAAAACACCGACGCCACATCGATCATTACTAATATAGAGAGTAGAAAGAGACAAGCTGGGAAAGATCGAGGGATTCCTTGTAGGGCGATCAGGATGATTGGAATAGCAATGGCTCCCATGCAGAAATCACTCACAGCGAGCGAAATCAGGTAAATGTTGGAGAGCGTGTTGTGTAAACGGGGCTCCAGTAAGTACGTTATGATAACGATGAAATTTCCTGATATAGCAAACAGAGCAAAGATGATCTCTATGACGTAGTAAGTTGTCTCGGATATGGTAATAGTGACGTCATCGTTTACGGATGAAGAATTTGCGGAGTTTAACGAAGACATGATGCAATCAAAACGGCATCCAGTTTGGAGTCTTCCTTTTGTTTTTGAAGATGCAAACAGTTAGTGATGTCGAGAGCAAGTTCTTTATCAGCTTTTAACAATCAAATACTAGACGAACTTCGAGATATTTCGGAACGCGCAGCTGGTGATCATTCCATGTCAAGAACGAGTAACTGTTGGCGGAAAAGGAGATTTTAGAACTCGATGAACAACGTGATTTGTTAAAGACTAGTCTATTCTTGCACAGTATTCTGTTATAGATATTTTGTTAAATGACCTAACCAAAACCGCTTGAGACTTCTCTGTGATTGTGATTTATATGCGCTGTAGTACAGGAATGTTTCATTATTATTATTACCCAAAAGCACTAGCCCCTCTTGACCTACCCCCCCCCCCCCCCACCGACAAAAAGAAGAAGATAAATAATTATTATAATAATTGAATAAAACTACAAAATGAAGTAAACTAGATTGTCAGGTGACTCCATTGCTAAAAGCTTTCCAATGCCATGTCAAGGGGGCCTGTTGAAAACAATGCAATACCCACAATGGACCCGACGGTCGTAGTCAAACGGACTGGGAATAATTTGCTCTTGCGAAATTCCACAATGCCATTTTGGCAAAGTGTTTCAGGCAGTTACTAAAATTGAAGATTGAACACCGCATGGAGTTTTTACAATACAGGTAGTGGATTTATTCTTACTTCCTCTTTGCAATTAAGAAAGAGAATCCAAAAACTGTTATAGAAACTAGAATTTGATATTGCCAAAAAAACTTAGAAATAAGATATGAATATCATCTATAGACCTTATGCATTGACGTCATCCAGCGGCCATCTTAGTGGACAAACGGTGACGAAACAATCGAAACGCACAGATTTGTACGCGCGGCGCACAGGATTGGCCAATGAACAACCTCCTTTTGACCTCTAGGTGAAGGCGCCCTACTGAAATGACGTCATGTGCATAAGGTCTTATAGTAAATAATATGTAGCGATAGTGAAATGAAAACAATTCCGTTTCCCATGTTATTTGTCTCGAGTAGTAACGTTTTATACTTAGACCGAAAGATGTTTTAAAGGTTTCCGCTTGTTCTTCACGATGCCCATCCAGAAAGGAACGATGTATAAACAAAACACCGGTTTTACTCAAATTGCAAAAAAAAAAAAAAAAATATGGCCTACGGAGTTTAGGGGCAAACCTAGTGGGACCCTGGTGGGGCTCGGCGGAGCTCTAGCCCCCAAAGACTGGCGGGAACAAAGAAGGGTCTGACTTTCGTTTAGCCGTTTAGCCGTTGTCGCTGAGCACAATTTGGTTTCGGCTGAGCTGTTAAACCATCTTGAAGTTCCGTAAAAATAGCAACGGATTATTTTTTAAAAATTATAATTATTTAAGAAAATTATCAAAATAGTTAATTTATTTCGATGGAACTTCCCTATAGGAGACTCACTCTTGCTTATTTCTTTTCGAATCCTGTAGGCCTATTGACAGGGTCGATCAAATCCTGGTTCTAATCACATTGCAGTTAATCAAGAAACGTATCAAAACATTTATTTTAATTCGATGGAACCGCCCTGTCAATAGGAGACTCATCAACTATGAGCTAGTTCTTTTCGATGTGTGTTTCGACATATGGGTCGATCAAACCCGGGTCCAAATCAACAGTTCAGCATTCACTGGTATAAGATCATTAAAATTCAGAGGTCAAACAACGTATTCAATTTTCACAAAACCTAACAGCAAGAGGCTGGTCAACCATAAAATAAAGGTGAAAATGTTGTTTTTAATTTTCATTAAACAAAATAGAGTGACTGAAACCGAACCTGATGCCATGTCCGAAACGGCGACTTCGGCTACAGCTACGGCTAGATCGCACGCGTCTGCCTATTCTTCAACACTGGCAGACGCACTGATCTAGCCATAGCTGTAGCCAGAGTCGCCGTTTCGGACACGGACTGAGTTGCAATTTAACTCCTGCACGATATGAAATAAGGGCAACCCTGTACATGTAGTTTGAATTAGGAAAAAAACAGACGTACATTGTAAAGAGTTAATTATTAACCAAAAACGAGTTTTGCGGAAATTGACCGGAAAACCTATCAATATTATTCTATACGCAGTTTTTAATTAACTGATTTGTTTGCATTTGTTTCTTACACTCAAAATATATATTAGCATAAAAACTTACTTTTACTTGAGAAACGACGCCCTCTGGAGTAACGTAGTTTTAGAGGAAACATGTATTTTGTCAATAAAATTTTAGAAATCTTAAGCTGAAGTCTTATGTTTCTACCTAAAAAGCAAACAAATTTGTACAACAAGTTTTTTTTCTTTCTTCCTTCTTCGATTACCGATTGAGCCAAAATGCATGTTGGTGCATACACCAAGTGAGAAAACTGGTTTGTGAAAATTACCAATCAGTTTCTTTAAAGGCAAAATTCAAATCGAGCAGTTTTATTGATACAAATATGAAACAAATACATTTAATTCAGATAATGAATACTCACAAAATTAACAGCAGCTTTAACCTCCTCTACAGTCTCCTGATTTCTCGTTGTTTTAAGTATAATCCCACGTTAACTTGGCGAGATTTCATTTCTGAGATGACCAAAGTCCACCAGTTGCAATGCCGAAACCTGTGCGCTACGCTATTGTCAACGTCTATTGGTTGGGCGTAAGTAGGCCGAATGAAAAAGACTTGCGTTGCTCTACAACTATATTATGTTGATTCTTATCAAATAGGCCTGACGAGTTTTCAATTCTAAGATGATCAACGTCCACCAATTGCTACGCCGAAACCTGTGCGCTACGTTATTTTCAACGTCTGTATTGGTTGGGCGTAAAGTAGGCCGAATGAAAAGGACTTTTGCGTTGCATGCTCTACATCTATACTTATGTTGATTCCTATCAAATAGGCCTATACTACATGCCGTACACGTAGTAATGTGATTATAGTGATGCGTGTTTCGTGCTTAATAATAAATAAAATTAAGAAACAGTTTAGTTATAGAGGACATAGAGGAAAAGGTTGAAGAGCTAAAACAACAAATTACACTATCAAGGACAGTAATACTATTAATCTTCTCTACAACAAATACTTTCGACATCAAAGTCATGAAAAACTTTACTCATAACTGGCGAAGGAGCACGAACCTTTAAACTCGTTAACATGCCAGTGGAGAATTTTACTATTGATTCTGTTCTGAGGACCTGATACTTCCCTAAGCTTAAACCTCTGGTCGAGCTGGCCGGGATTTTGAGCCAGAAAACATACATGTTTCAATTTTATTAGGGAAACAATGCAGTGTTTGTTACTTTTTATTCTGTCATAAAAAATAATAATGGGGCGTTTGAGGTTTAAGTGTTGTCTAACAGGTCTTTTTTAAACCTTAATTCAAGTCCAAGATCAAGGTTATTTCTCTGCAGGGGCAAGACGCGATCTCTGGTCAATGTTCGAGAATATTCTACAAGAGGGCGCTATTTTAGGCACTCTGCTGTCGGGTAGAGTAAAATGCACGGTCACAGACTTAAACCAAGTCTTTTTTTGGGGGGGGGGGCGGGGCATTGCGAAGTGTATTATGGACATAGGCCTGATAAAACGTAAGATGCTGGATATAGGTCACATTGTCTCAAAGGCATTGGACACCTTTTTGTAAACTGTCAAGACAAGTATCCTAATTGATGTGTATTCCAACATAAGAACAACAAATCCGTAAACGGTTTGGACTCAACATTAGTCATCGAAGTTGCAAGAGAACTTGCTGAAAGCAAACACACATGGTTGTTGCACAAAATGTGTGAGCATTCAGACACCTAAAAAAGGCTTCAGGCCTGATGTTTTTTAATAGTTTGAGTGAGATATTCCCTCTTTCTCAAAAACTACTTTACTTCAGAGGGAGCCGTTCCTCGCAATGTTTTATATTACTGTCGGGTAGAATAAACTGCACGGCCACAGACTTGAACCGAGTCTATAGTATTTGTTTCTTTTTTGGGGTTGGGGGAGGGGGGTGGACATTGCGAAGTGTTTATGGACACGGCCTGATAAAACGTAAGAGGCTGGAGAAAGACTCTGCTAGGGTCGACACGTCAGGCCATTAACTTTTATTGCAATGTTTTATACTACCAACGGCTCTCCATATTGCTTGTTACCAAAGTAATTATCAGTATCCAGCGCCTTTAAAGGGCAAAGTCTACGGATAAAATAAATAAATGGAAAGGTCAAGCGGCAATTCAACACAACTCTACAAATTGAACCCAGTGTGGAAGAATAAAAATGTTTTATAATTTGTATACAATTGATTCATGTACAATTGGTGGGGTCACATTTTGTAAAGGGTCATATTTTGTACAAGAGTGTATAAACAGCACTCTGCACACACCTGGTAATGTTAGTATAGATCATTTTGAAACATTTGAAATAGTTTGTCATTCATTCAAGGCCGTTGTTGAGATCTGTTTGTTGAGAATCTTCGACTGTATAGCGGCTGATTTGCGACTACATACAGGCGGTGAACCATGGCAAAATGTCGTCAAAGAAACTACAGTTGCAGTTGGAAGCTGATCGTAGTCTTCGCCTCGTTCAGTAATAGCCTTCTCATAGTTGGAGTAAACCACTGCACGGGAATACTCTTTGCAAGTTTCCAGAACGAGTTTAGGAGCACCACGGCGGAGACTGCGGCAATCTCTAGTATTATGACGTCATCGACATTCTTCGGAGGTGAAAACTTTTTCAAATCAGTATTTCTTTTATTTTCTGTATTGTACAGTTTTGTCAGTGTTTAGTTGCAACACAAATCTGTGCATGTCCATTGTTTCGTCATCATTTCTTTTCTAACATGGCGGCGAGATGACGTCAGTGCAAAAGGTAAGGGCCCTCTTCGAAGCATCAACGGCTTCGGCTTTGGATTCGGCTTCAGGCTCCGTTCTCTCGTCTGAAACCCTGAGCACGTACGCAAAGCACGCACATTGGTCACAACGAACAACCTTTGGGCAAAGCTATAGCCTGAGCCGAATCTGGAGTGGTTTTGAAAATGGCCTAAAAGGCGCCCCTACGCTAGACTTGATTCAAGTCCCATTCTCGTGTGGGTGAGAGGTCCCTAAGCTGTTACCTCAGCTTACTATGAAACAACCCGTAGCATACAGTACAGTGCGCGCTCGCCGTCAAAATGAGCATGCGGAACAGGTTTTGGAATGCAGAGCATCACAAAACAGTAGTTTCCTGGGGATGATGGCACGGGATTGGGACTTAAGTCAAGTCTACCCCTACGCAAGAGGTCTCATTGTAGTACGTTCTCATGATTACACACATCGATGTAAGGATAAAACCAAATAATAGTTTCGCATACACCTTTCTATCAAAATAATTTGAGAATGACTTGAATGAGTATTTTGTGGTTTTTGTTTTCTTCATAGCTACCATTGGGGGTGCTTTGGGGAACGTTCTTGGCTGCCGTATCACCGCAATGATTGGTGGATTCTGCACCCTAATTGGCATGATATGGGGCGCCCTTACCAGCAATATTTACTCGTTTTACGTCGCAAGTGTTGTCATAGGTGAGTAACAGCAAAGTGGTCATTGATATCTGTAATAATGATGTTTCAATGCAGAGCTTCATTTTGTCGTTCAAAAAATGACATAATTTAGAACAGAAGAAAAGAACGCCGCCAATAGTCTGCCACAGAAAGGTTATTTTGAAAGCAGGCAATTAAAAAATTACCAGGCGTTTCTGTACGACAAACAAATATTTCGTATTTTGATGTGTTTATGTAACTAATCTGGGTATTCACAATACTGTATAAATCACGATGGGGTTCCCTGTACAAAACAACCTGTCTAAGACAAACTGTGGGTGGCGCCCTGTATGAAAACTTCCTCAAGATATAGACACTTTAATATAATGGTTTCCCTTAAGTATAAATCCAGACCGAAACTAAGAAAATAAAAATCTACAGTCTAAAATAATCTGTTTGTCATTTTCAGGACTCGGCTCTGGGATTCTCTACACGCCCTCTGTTGTCGTCCTTGCTCAATACTTTAATAAAGGTTACGGTCTTGCCTGTGGGTTAAGAAGCTGTGGTATTGGAATAGGAATGATTGTATACGGCCCATTGGTGCAAACTCTATTGGATACTTACGGTTGGAGAGGTACCATTATTATCATGGGTGCTATTTTAGCTAATACGATTGCAGCTGGGGCGATCTTTCGCCCCGTAAAACCTCACCACAAAGTCCAGGAACAACAAGAGATGGCCAAGCTAAACAACAGAACGGTTGAAAAGTCTCCAAAGTCAAAGAAAAAATGTCATGCTACAACTATTGTGAAGTTATTTCGGCTGAATTTGTTACGTTCGAGTTACCGCGTCTGCGTAGTTTGTTTCGCACACTGCACCTACGTCTCTGCGTATTACTGCTTCTCAATCTACCTCGTCTCGTTTGCTACGTCATTGGGTATCCTGAACACAGATGCAGCATTCCTGTTTAGTATTTCGGGTATCACCAGCATTGTTGGGCGTCTGCTATGTGGAGTTATATGCGGAAAGTTATCCGCCCAAGTGATCTACCAACTTACTATGCTCGTCTGTGGAGGTTCGATTCTCATAACTCTACTTGGTACATACACGTACTTTGTGCTATCATCGGCCATTTTGGGATTCGGAGTTGGGTTTTATCAGACCATTGTTTTGGTAGTAGTGCGTGACTTTGTAGGAGTGGATAACTTCGGATCCGCAGTTGGGATGATTTCTCTATTGAGCGGTGTAGCTGGCTTGCTTGGTCCTGTACTGGCAGGTAAGTAATACAGACAAAGGCATACACTCTGGTGAAATTTCAACCACTTACTGCAAACACTGATCGTATCTGACCCTTTCCGAAACGACTGGATTTGGCTTTAGATTCGGCTCAGGCTAGCTTGGCCCCGCGGTTGTTTTGAAAATATTGCGCATGCTTTGCATTCAAGCCTGAAGCCGAACCCTAAACCGTAGCCGTGGTTTCGAAAAAGGCATATTATAAATCGCCGTTCTTTTTCCCTTCATTTTTCACAGGCGCCCTCTACGATGTGAATGGGAGCTACTTCGTCCTTTTTGCTATCTTCGGTGGATTATTTTTCCTGGGATTCCTACCGACACTCTTGTTTCCTTATCTGAAGAGGATTGAGCCCGGAATAGCCGATGACACCGTGGGCAAATAAAATCTCATTTCAAACACAAACCACTTGTCTGTATTAAAACCATTGACTGTGTGTGGGTCAGTGCTGTAAGACATCAATGGCTTTGGACTATTCGATATCCGTGTTCCACAATCTGCACTATATGTGTATCTTTAGAGCTAAATAGACCTGATAACGATAGGAGTAAACAAATGTAACAGCCCATGTAATAAAAAATGACTACCACGGAAGACTCATCAAAGTGTGTGTGTGGGGGGGGGGGGCTTAAAATTCACACTAAATCCAACATCTTTCATCCAACAATCCATAAAAACCAAGTCAAAGAAGTGGAGATGGGCAGGTCACCTACAAGGAGGTATGACAGTTTATAGGTGGGCATCAAAACAACCAATGGGAGACTTCTGGGACGCTTGGTGGCAGCAGATTTACCAGGTAAAATCCATTGTTCTCGGTAAAGTGCGCATGCTCAGAATTACGTAAACAATGGAAATTTACCAGTTAAGTCTGCTGCCACCTAGCGTTCCAAAGTCCCCGTAAACCGGACAAAAAAGAGGGTGACAAAACAGAAGATAAAATAAGGGGTATTGTATGGGCAACAAACAGCTCGTGATATAGTGAAATGGGGGATTTGTGAAGAGGCTTTCCTCCTGCAGTGGAGAGAAAGAGGCTAGACAAAACTGACCACTCCATTCTTGTTTAATGACACATAGCGCATGAGCACTAACATTTTAGTTGGCAAGAGTAGGGGACATCGTGCTGCGTTGTAAGCGGCATATGGTAGACTTGATTCAAGTCCCGTTCTCGTGCGAGAGGTCCCTAAATAATAGTGTATGCCAACCCGCGAAGGTTCGGGGACTAGCCGCGCAAAATTTTATTGGCGTCAGGCGACGGGACTGACAATAAAAAGACTCTCACGGGATGGGGGCTTGAGTCAAGTCTAGGCTAATGGCGGCTTGACGCAGGCGCGACTGTGCGTCTGCTGAGTGCAACTCTCAGTAGACTTGATTCAAGTCTCATGCTCGTGTGAGAGGTCCCTATAGCATGCATATCACCCCCAACTTACTATAAAACAACACGTAGCATATACACACAGTGCGCGCTCGCGGTCAAAATATGGTCGTTTGCAAACCAATAGGGTTAGTACGCACGCGTGAAAGTAATTAACACAATGGAAAGGGTCTTTATAATAGGCCATTTTCGTCCCCACTTCCTACCTTCGGAGAGTAACTATAAATATAAGAAGGAGACTTGCGGGTATAACCATGGTGAAATATCTCTTTTGAGGGAGTGTTGCCTCCGAAAAGAGCCGTTGTGGTCTCGATGTTTCGAACAGTGTACTCTGCTCGTCTTCAGGAGACGCTTGTTTTCTATACCTTCGGAGTTCATCTTAAAGGTAGTGGACACTATTGGTAATTGTCAAAGACTAGCCTTAACAGTTGGTGTATCTCAACATATGCATAAAATAACAAAGCTGTGAAAATTTGAGCTCAATCGGTCATCAAAGTTGTGAGATAAGAAGAAAACACCCTTGTCACACGAAGTTGTGTGCGCTTTGTAGATGGTTGATTTCGAGACCTCAAGTTCTAAACTTGAGGTCTCGAAATCAAATTTGTGGAAAATTACTTCTTTCTCCAAAACTATGGCACCTCAGAGGGAGCGGTTTCTCACAATGTTTTATACCACCAACTTCTCCCCATTACTTGTCACCAAGAAAGGTTTTATGCGAATAGTTATTTTGAGTAATTACCAATAGTGTCCACTGCCTTAAATATTTTATTTTTTGTAGCCCCTTATATCAAGAGTGGCTTTTATTCTTGACTTGTGCAAACTTTGATATTTTTTTAACAAAATAAATACGTCAAATCGAATTACCTACCCGCATATCCAGTCATTATTCAGATTTCTATACACGTCCGATTTCAATTATATCAATTGATGCGAGAAGAGATCCTGGAGAGGCCACAAGGTGGAGTGATGTTGTAATTTCATTGGTACCCGCTGAGTTGTTCTGTATACGCCTCTCTTAAAGCCATTATACACTTTCGGTAAACAGTATTGTCCAAGGCCCACACTTCGTGTATCACAACTTCTATAAATAACAAACCTGTGAAAATTTAGTCTCAATCGGTCATCGGAGTCGGGAGAAGATAACGGGAAAACCCACCCTTGTTTCCGCACGTTTCGCCGTGTCATGACATGTGTTTAAAATAAATCCGTAATTGATATTGTTTTAATGTTTTCTCAAAAAGTAAAGCATTTCATGGATTAATAATTATTTCAAGATAAGTCTTTCACCATTACCTTCTGAAAGCCCTGTAAGTTATTTGTAAATATGTGAGTTTTTAATTTTTGTCTGTACCGAAAGAGTCAAATGGCTTTAAAGGCAGTGTACACGTTTGGCAAAGACCAGTGTTCTCACTTCGTGTATCCCATCATTAACATAAAACAACGAGCCTGTGAAAGTTTAGGCTCAATCGGTCATCGAAGTTGCCAGAAAATGATGAAAGAAAAAACACCCTGTTTGGACGAATGTGTGTGCTTTCAGATAAAGAATAAAAGACTTTAATGTTTTAGTGAGAAATTACCTCATGAAACAATCCAATCATGTTTCATGTGTCTTTTTATTTTATTTTTGAACATTTTTAATGCCTTCCTGGCAGGCTGGCTACTACACGGCTCACAATGTAAAAGTTATTATTTTGTGTCATAATTTCCATATAAATATATGGGAATATAAAATATAACAGCCTAGTAAGTTTTGAGATGGGTCAATACTGTATTCATTATTTTATTATATTGATCACAAATCAGACGAAACAATCGCCATACGATTGAATGTTTTTACACATCGTGCCTATACACATGAAGACCATGCTCCGTGGCTCTTTTGTGAAAACGCAATGTCAAAGGTCACAATAATGGTCGACACAGACGCCCTTTTCTCACCGTTATACAAGCCTGAATAATATTAGAGTTTATGACCAAGTCCGTATGCCTATTAAACATCTTTCATTTTCTCAACACATAACTGTGCAGTAATACAAAATATAGTATGTCTGCATCTATCTCTTTCTGATTTAAATATTTTCATTTTGACCTACCCGCACAAAGTAACTATTATTCAAATCTGCGTGGATCACCTTTTAAGTTGCTGGTACCATACGCGGTGTATACGACTAAGATTTGAAGGTACAACAAATTATACCAATATGTTGTGACTTTATAAGCAGAGAGGAGCAGAGGCTGGATTGAAGTGTCGAGGTGAGTTTTAGTTTTTGAGAGAATAAATTTATTTATATCTGCTTGTGTTTACTATATGTTTAAAGGGAAGGTACACGTTTGGTAATTTCATAAAATAACAAGCCTGTGAAAATTTGAGCTAAATTGGTCACCGAAGTGGCAAGAAAATAATGATAGTGCACTCTCATGCCAACTGGCTGTTTCCACAAAATACCACAGTAGACTGTGGAGACTAAGTTCACAGCACACAAGCCACCATTAGTGCACTATCCTGCCCAATTACTGGCTCTTTTCACAAAATACCACATGAGATTGTGGAGACTAGTTCACAGTACACAAACCACTATAAGTGCACTCTCATGCCAACTGGCTGTTTCCACAAAATACCAGAGTAGACTGTGGAGACTATTAAGTTCACAGTACAAAGCCACTATTAGATCTTTCCACAAAATACCACGGGAAGCTATCATACACATAGTGCTATGAAAAGACATTGGGGTTTCCTGATATATAACACCTCTGATAAAAAACGGGTCAGAATTTACCCGGATTCCGTATCCGATGGGGCCTGACTAGTTGCCGGATCAAAATGACCCGGACAATATTGGGCTGACTAAGGGGATTTAAAGTCGGTTTCTGAGTCAGATTGACCTATTCCGGGTCGATCATTTTGACACGAATCTCGGTTCAACCTGACCCAGAAATGGGTCAATCTGACCCGAGGGTTGTCAGTGTATAGTTTTAGTGAACAGTGCTACAGCCTATAGCCAGTGCCGTGTATATTTATTGAAAACTACTTTGGATTTTGTCCTTTTTTTCTTCCAGACTTGATGGTATTTGTTCCACCTAAAACGGGTAGAGTGCTTCATTGACTTAAAACATGGACCAGGCATCAAATCCTTCAAGACGGTTCGCCACACCATCACTAGCCGTTTATATCTACGCGTTTGTCGTGGGAGCTCAGCTAGGAGCGATGGGTCCAGCATCACTTCAAGCAATTGAGTTTTTGGTCTCATTTGAGCTGGGGTATGAAGGCAAGAATAAAACATCGGGTGGGCCGTGCTCCGGCGAGCAAGCCAACACCACTGGGAGTGACGAGGCCAACGCGTTAATTCAAGAACAGACATCTTCTGTTGCCTTCGTTGGTGCCATGCTAAGTGGCCTACCAGCGCTGTTAGTTGTTATTGTGCTTTCGACGTGGAGTGATGGCGCCCGTAGTTACAAACAGCTACGATTTGTGGCCGTTTTACCATGCATTGGAATGACCCTTTATATGGCCGTTTATGTTGTCGTTTTGGCATTAAGACTATCGCCGTGGTTAACTCTTCTAGCATCCACTTTTATGGCGCTTGGAGGAGGGGTCTTTCTCCAATATGCGATGATGACAAAGTATTTAATTTACGTAAATGCGGAAAGAGAGCGAGCAGTGTACATTATTTATCTGCAAATTTTGAGCTTCTCTGCGCAGGGGTTTTCACAGCTTGGCACCGGATATTTAATAGAGGGCGCTGGCTTCATAACTCCGTTCGTCATCCTCTTTATCATTTGTTTTGGAACTACTGTCTTTGTTGCTATTTATCCACCGATAATAGAGGTAAGAACTTGGTAGTATTTGGAACTTATAGTAATTTAAGTTAATGTTACAAGCTGGGCCCAGTTTCACAAATCCTGTTAACCAATTAACTTGCTAAGCACAGCGGAATCTCCATAGTAGTTAGTCGTCAGTCAAAGCTGAATTTTAAAAAGCGTTTTCATACAGTATAAATTTTTGAAGATTCTGAAGATTCAAGGTGCACGCGGCGGCGCCCATGGCCACATGTCACACACGAAAAAAGACCAGCGCGTGATGTCTGGGATCGTGCTTGACATCTGGGGGTGTGCCGCGTGCACCCTGACGAAAGGCTAACTAACAACAGGAACAAGTTGCCAGCCAACACTTCATAATTTTAGTTTACTACACCGTTGCGACTGGTACCTCATTTAATAGCAAAGAACATCTCTAGGCAATATTTTCTGCTAAACGGCTTTCACGAAATTGGGCCCGGGTCAGATAAAACACACCCTATGAATTTAGGTGACACGTCTGGTACACGGGGGGTGGCTATTAAAGTCAAGTTGATCACAAACATTGCGCCTCTGCTGCTCGTGCTTGTAACATTGGATTTGCCGGGTGCAAGGGCTGAAAGAAGTTGGGTCAGAAGAGGGCGCTTTCACTCAGACAAAAAAAAAGAATTTAACCCAATCCGCACACTGGCATCGTTAAAAGATTTAAGTGCTATAAGTACACAAAAATTGCTTAGCGCAAACAAAGTTAAGCTTAGCAAATATAGGTTACAGCCAGAATACAACATATTGCTGTATAAACAGGTACTCCCGTCATTTCTTGCTTAGCCAAAAAAATTGCCTAGCGATATTTACTGAAATCGACCCTTGGTCTCTTTATCCACGCAGGAAAAGCCCACCACAGACGATCAACCCAAACGAGGAGCCGTTCTCACAATGTGTAAGGATATTCTCGCAGTGTTCAGGGATCCTGATACTGGAGAATGCAACACCATTCTTGCGTTGTACTGTATAAGCCTTCTCATTTACACGATGCTGACCATCTACTTCTTAATCTCGGTGCAAATCTATGTGTTGGGAACGCCCTTCTGTTGGTCACCATCTCTAATTGGTTACTTTGGTGTAGCGAAACTAGTGTCATGTTCCACAGGTAAGTAAATAAATGTAATACTCGAAACCTTTTTATTTTATTTATCAAGACTAGTCGAAACGTTGAGAACTCACTGTGGTAGTGCAGGTAATAACGATCCTAAGTAATAGTCCAAGACGACTTTCTACCAAATATATACTATGAATGGGAGACTTTGGGACGCTAGGTGGCAGCAGACTTACCAGGTAAATTTCCATTGTTTACGTAGTTCTGAGCGTGCGCACATGACCGAGAACAATGGATTTTACCTGGTAAGTCTGCTGCCACCAAGCGTCCCAAAAGTCTCCCATTGGCTTAGCCTATAACTCATACTAAAAAAAGAAAGATAATGTTGTAATTGAGATAAAATAATTTTAAAGCAAAGGTGGGTGTGTGATGGGAACTACGTGCGCAGTCAAGGTGCCAGCAACTATAGGGCAAGCTTGAGCGGCGACCACTTTTCAACCACTAGTCAATGTTCCATGGTGATGATCTATGCATGATATATAACTTGGTACCATGAAAAATCGCCAAATTTCTTTTTTCTTTTATGCATGAATTTTCAAGAGGTCATGCACTAGACTTGTGGACAAGTCGTTAATGGTCCCACGCGGTGAGATAGTCGAGTTCCCCGGTGCTATGGCGATATCACTGCTCTCGCGCGAACTGTTGGTTGCCGACTTCTACTCCCACGGGACCGTAGTCGTGACAGCAGTTGTAGAATACCGCGGGAATTGCGGGGAGAGTCGGAACACTATCACCGCGACAGACATTGAACGACTTGTCCACAAGTCTAGTCACGCACCTACATCATGAACTGCTTCTAGAAACAAATTCGGTCGGTGAATTTTTCGTCAGAATTTTTTTTCCGAACCCCTGTTCACAGCAATAAGGCATGAACTGAGGTAAGAGAAAAGCCTCGATGACATGCTTGGTAGGTACCCCTTGCATTTGGCGGCCATCTTATGTGCACGGGCGTGAAAGGCTAGCATAAACCAAGATTCATACACACAGCGCGTACACTTTTTCAGGGTCGACCCCAATCTGCCCGCGGTACGTTCGAAAAGCTTTGACGTCGTTCTAGGGGCTCACCCCAGTCAGCCCCAAGTGCCCTGCTTGTGGAACGGGTCACTTGGGGGCTGGCTCGAGGTGCACGCATGACGTCCACGTCACCACGAGAGGGCGAGCGATCGTTCGATTAGCTCTTGTCAGGGGCACACCCGAATGAGCACCCAAAGATGGTGGTCAGTGACGTCATGTCAATCCCTCTACAGTACATGTATTTGCATTTATTTATTATCTTTGTTTCAGGTCTGTTGGTTGGAGCCAAGGTCCTGAAGAGATATTTTGACGACGACATGATAATCCAGATCGGTATCTTGTCGATGCTGATCAGCACTGTTATACCGATCTATGCTCGGACGGATGCCGGATTATTTTTACGTAAGTTTAATGTGTGCTACCCCGCGCGGTGCTCACTCGGTCGGGTGAGCCCCTGGTATTAAGAGCTCAACGAACGATCACTCACCCTCTCGTGGTGACGTCTGCACCTCCCAGCCCCCAAGTGACCCACTCCACAAGCAAGGCACTTGGGGCTGACCCGGGTGAGCCCCTGGATTGACGACAAAGCTCCGAACGTACCGGGGCAGTCTGGGGGTAGACCCGGGGAAGCTAATCGAACGCACCCAATAAGTGACTTTGTACCCGCACAAGTACCAATTTACTCCGCTCCCGGGTAAATAGTTCTAAGCAATGACCAAGCCACAATATTTCGAGTCCAATGAATTTCAGATTAAACTTTTGTAAAACTGCGTTCAGTAAAGAATTTAAAAACATTGTGAAATGTACACCAGACATCAAAGTAGATTCAACATTCGAATGAGGTTTAATAATCTTAATAATCATTGTTTCCCTCCAGTTGCTCTTTTTGGCTGTTTTCGTATTTTACCGGGTGCAGTCATGACAGCCAGTGTGTCCAAGTATGCAAAGAAACAACATTTCGGTGAGTGTTCAAGTTTTATGATACCGTGTCAGAATAGCAAAATTCACAATTTTACACATGCATGTTCGGCTAATTATCACAAACAATTTGAAAAAAAACAAGGTACAAAATCAGAGTTTTAATTGCATCCAGATTGTTGTTACCGACTCCCTTTCTTACGTTATAAATATTATTGGTTCAAGAATATTAACGTAATAGTGTGCGAAAGGGGGGGGGGGGGTCAGGTAGACTTTATGGTAGACTTTTGAGAGCGCCCCACTATAGCTGGTAGTTTTGGACTAACGATATTAATTTTGTTTGTTATACCATACACAGATGTGTGTAAGCACTGTATACATGTACTGTGAAAAAAATATCACAGCCACGTTACTCGGGTGGGATTCGAACCAATGACCCTTGCAATTCTAGAGCAGTGTCTTACCAACTAGACTAGAGTTTTCCCGATAGCTAGAGGCAGTTCGAATCCTATGTTTTGGCAGCGGGTACCACAACAATAATATAAGAGATGTTAAATTTGCATAGGGGTAAAGAATATGAATTTTGGTTTTTACCCATACACCGATGTGTGTTAATAGCACTGTATACTCAGTACTTTCCCCGAATCCTGTAAAAATATCATGTATATATCAGTAACAAGAAAAGAGGCAGTCGCCCATTGCAAGGCAGCCCACCATCACCTAATAGGAGGGTTAGGGTTGAACTATTATGCACAATGTATGTATTTGCTTAGTTTTGACAGACATTCGAATATAATTAACTTCTCGAACTTCAAAGCAACTTTGGTAAACCATATCTGTGTGGAAATTATTCTATTTTTTAGGGAGCTTGTTTGGCGTGACTATGGCCATAGAAAGTCTGGCAAGTTCATTGGCTCCCGTTATATTCGGCTCGATCTACACAATGACTGTTGCTGATGATCCGCAGTTTATTTTTAAACTAATGGCTGGCCTCGCGGTGATACCATCCACTCTCATCATGTAAGTAGAACGGAACCCTTGCATTGGCAACCATCTTGGATAAAATTTGTATGCTGTTCTACATTTAAGATGGTGGTCAATGACGTCATGCGCAATTCATCTTTTAAACATCGTCATATAAATCCCCTGGCGTAAGAAAGCATCTCTTTTCCATCACTTTGGGAGTCAGTTCTGTATAAACATTTCAACTCTCAAGATGACACACGTAGTGTGCACGGAGTCTACATGTACGCCAGAAAAACCAAAGGTGAAGGGTCGCAAACAAACAGATATTATAATGAACTTCACCATTATCTCAAATTATTTTATTTTCTAGGTGCATACAATGCTGGAACATGACTTCGGGTGTGGCCAACTACACCGAGTACAAAGAGGGCGCCCTACTAGCTAGCTCGGGTCCAAACAAATAAGGGCACCCGGCGTGTATGCGCTAGTCATCACCGACAAAGTAGAGAAATGTACCACGATTCAAGTTTCAGGGACCTTTTGGGGCCCCCTGGATTTTCAGACTGCAAGGAGATTCCAAGATTGAACATTATCTTCAGAGCTAGAGAAGTGGATCAGAGAAAAGGTTTTCCAATATGAAGAGTAGCTTGTCATTTTCTCCACCATGCAGGCAGGCACAACCAAAATGATAATTTAGAAACATTGCGCTGTGACACCATGTAGATAAATCTCATTAGAGCGAGTGACTGATTTTAGACTCAACATATCATCACACTGAAATTTCTCCTCACTGAAATGGTGATAATGACGAGGGCATGAAGCCCAGATTTTCCATCTTTGAGAGGGCACATCCGTTTTCATGCGCCTACAGGAAACTTTGAGGCACCAAGGCCAAAGAGGTCATCCATGGCATTAATTTCTAGTTTGTCACTCGTAGCTTATCGTATCCTCTAAAATCAGACTCCGCAGAAACATAATGTACACCGAGTACATGAAACCCAATTAACTCTTTTGTAATTTTTAGCTTTCAACTTTTTATTCTTTTTATCAATCAAATCCCTCTTGGATACGTTGATATTTATTTCACATTTTGTAACAAAATATGTACACAAATTGTTATGGTAGAGTAAAAGTAAAATGTAAAAGAAAAAACAAAATTAAAACTTCATGTTAATTAAAATAAAATATAACAAAGACATCAGTTTACAATAATTATGTAAGAAGACGTTTTTAAATATCTGGTAATAGTATCGAAGTTTTCAAAGAAATTCACTATCTTTTTAAAAAGATATACCTCAACTCGATGTAAAACACACTTAAAATAAATTTGTTATCTGGCAAAAGCACACAAGGATGCAACTGAAGTTATACCAGGGTTTTCACAAACATGATTGTAAATATTCTGCCTGGCGTGGGATGCAAAGGCCATTCAGGTTTAATAGGTTTCACAATAAAATTATAAAATACTAGCAAATCCATTTTCATAGATTTGTTCATCCCTAGATCGATAATGGTCAACTATAATTGAGCGTCCCGCCCAACTAGAGTATGGCAAGTTCCAACTACAAAAATGGCCATCCCAACTATAGTTGGGTCAGTTCCAACTCCAAAATTAACATACCCAACTGGAGTTCAGCTTTCCCCAAATAGAATTGGGCTGCTTAACTTGAGTCAGACCTTGAGTAAACTATAACCCTTTAATATGTACAATCGAGGTACTGAGTAATTGAGTTTAATATTTAACCCGATACTTGAGCAAAGTGACATGCTTGGCTTCCTCAAAACAATCCCAAACGCCGTTGTTTTTAAATCGGAAATATTTCTACTTGCTTCCAGCGTAAAAGATTACACATCTTTATAAGCAAAAGCAACATGGCAGCACTTTAAGAATATTCTTTCTTAAAAAAATCTTGGGTTTGTTCCATTGCAGGGTCTTCACAGGATTGAATATTGACATAGGGAGGGGATGAGACTCAGTCGAAAGTTGTTCTCTTTCCTGAAAAACCACCACCTAAAAACAAAAACAAAAGAAAATTGGGGGAAAAATGGTTAGTTTTACATTACATTTATATTCTTGGTTTATCTTTTATTATTACAGCCGTGTTTGAACAAAACAGACGGGTTTTTACACTCATCAATCACACATATATGGTAGGTTCTGCATAAGTTTTTGTATTCAAATTCAAGGTGAGAGACTAGCCAACAAACCAACAAAAAGTACGAAATTTTTATGCTTTTTTGTGAGTGTCCTTTTAGAAATGACAATTATTTCACATTTTAACAACCCCTGGAGTGAAACAGTCAACTGGGGTTTCACTAGGAACAGCACTGAAGTAGCTCAAAGATCATCGTCTCTCTATGTCTAAAGATATTTCAGCTATTTTTTCAACATGAGACATGAAAAACAGTCTGAATTCAGATACAAGTTTAAGTCTCTGCAGATCCAAGTATATTGGAAAGAATGTAATGATTGGAAATATTAGGTTGCCATAGACAAGTTAGATTTAACAACGTTGCATGAACATTGCCAGTCATAAGGTATTGAAAAAGAAAACCATAAAAAGACTATCCTATATTCATTACTGGTACATACCTCCACGTCCGCCACCACCACGACCTCCACGGAAACCACCTCCGCGTCCACCACCACCGCGACCTCCACGGAATCCACCACCACGTCCGCCACCACCACGACCTCCACGGAATCCTCCTCCTCGGCCACCACCAAAACCACCACCACGTCCACCTGGGATAAATTGAAACAAACAAAATATAATAAATGAGATGAAAATTGAACACCTGTCGTGGGTCCTAGCGGCAGGTTTATTTATAGTTGTTAAAAGTGGTTGAATAATCAACAAAAACCAAATTGGGATACAGACATATACTGATCAATGTTAACCCAATTTTTTAAAATCATAACTCATGCACATTTAAGTGGAATTAAATGCGCGTTTCTCAACTTTAATCTACATCTTTCTAACTAAAGGATAAAACAAGCGGTAGTGCTGTCACTTTAAGACTAACTATTTGCATACACAAAATAACTACAGGAGGTAGTACAACTAGAAGATTTGGCAACACCTTTTTTACAGAAACCGATTATTAATAAACTTTAAAATCTCTTGATTCTAGTGTTATCACAGAAGAAAAGTGGCATAAGATAGGCCTACATCTTTATTATAAACATGGATATATGTACCCTTCATAACAGTACACAAATAGAAGCAAGTTTGACAAAAAGCAGTAAATAGTGAGTGTTCATTGTAGCACACAATGTTTATATGCTATGATCAGTCACAAAGTGGCAACAAAATAGCACAAGGATGAATAGATGATTGGAAAATACTTCAAACAAAAGCAGATATGACAATACAATTGAAGTCTTTGTAACATTTCATTTTACACAACAATCAAGAAGATATTCAACATACTCAACATAAAAAACTGTTTGTTTTCAGCAAACTTTCTTCAGAACCGGGGAGAGTTAAAAGTTCTGTTATCTCATACATACAACAAATCAAAATTAATATACCTCAGTTTTGAAAACAATGGTATTTAATGATAGATTCACTTGTTCAAATTCAAGAAGCTTCCGAGGTGCATCTTGAATAATATTTTAAACCCAAAGGTCTCAGAAGTCGTCTTACCTCTTGGTGATCCGAAGCTTGTTCTAGCTCTAGCGTAGTCAATGGCTAGACTGTAACCACCTAGGTCTGATCCATTCAGTTTCTCCATGGCAGCAGCTGCAGCACCCTCAGAGGCATATTCTGCGTATGCAAACCTATTGAAACAAAACAATCAAATAATTTAATATGTTGTGGAAACTATCAAGTTATGGTTTTTTTTTTACTTTTGTGAGAACTGTTTTAAGGTCAAAACCAACAATAATTCATAGGTCAGAAGTCAAGTTGCTGTTCCAATACTAGACCAACCGGTAAGTCACAGAAGCTCACACTCGCGATTTCATAATAATATTATTGACAACAGTAAGTATCTACAAGGACAACCAACATCAAAATTCAAAAAATCCGTCAACACCTTAAAACTTTTAACCATTTGGGTTTTGAGTATTTTGATTGATTTGCTACTGTGGGTCCAAACCACACACTCTTAGCACGAGAGCAGCTGTCGATTTAACCAAACTCTTCCATAGACATAATACGCATTGAACCCATTCTAAGTTTAGAACGAGTTACTCATCCTAACTGGAGATCGTGAAATCGGCTGCAGGCATACCAAACTAATCATCAATGCTTTAGCAATAAGTAATACATTCACATTAAAGGGTAGTTACTCATCCTAACTGGAGATAGGAAAAATCCTAGCATTTTCGTGATTCGGCTGGAGGCATACCAAACTTATCATCAATGCTTTAGCAATAAGTACCTTCACAATAAAGGGTTGATTTACGACATTCTAATCAACAATCTGGGGTTTTGGTTTAAGGTTCTTACCCTTTAGGCGTGTTGGTGTCTCTGTCCATTGGCATTCTCACAGAATCAGCACCAGGGAAGTGAGATTCCAATTGACCCAGTTGAGTTTCGGACGACATTCCTCGGATATAAAGCGTCTTCCTGTCTTTGTCTCCTAGAAATAAATGAACAAATAAATCAAAAATTATCTGCATTTATATGTTGCAAAAACCGCCTACAAAGTTACTCAAGTTTCTGAGTTGTGATTATAAAAATGACCTTTAATTAGGTGAACTCCCTTGTAAAAAAAAAAGTAAAAAAAAAAAAACTTAAGATATTTTTACCTCCATCACCACCAGATCGTTTCTTGCTGAGGGCGTAGTCCAGATTCAAGAAGGAGCTCTTCAGCTGTGAGCCTTGGAACTTCTCAAAAGCTTCCTTTGCTGAATCTTGTGAGTCAAAGTCGGCATAGGCATAACTGTAAAAAGAAGCACGCAGCACCATCAGTGTCAAATTCAGATATATTTTTTTAACCAAATTAATTGTGGCAACAGTAACCGCTCAGATTTTAGTGTCCACAGTGTGCCCTTGGGAGTTCTCAGTGACCGAACATCAGGCCAGTCATGCCATTTCATGTATTTGTCAGCTTTTCATAATATTCCAACCATCAGTCAATATTTCAGCAAGTCGGACTATTTAGGGAGACATTTTTGACTGGTCCCAAATGGGTTCAAACAGTCATTTGGCCAGAGGGACAATAAGCTAAATATGCTGTAAGTGAATAGCTGGACAATGTTGGTTTGGGTTTGAGAGAGAGGGGGTGGGGGGGCATGAGCGACCCTTACTGGTAACTTACTCTGCCTTTCCAGAACCATCTCGTCTGTTTGGTCTTCTTACTTCAACAGCTTCCATGAGTAGCTTAATATCACCTTCAGAGACATCATCTGTCAATCCCTTAATGTAAAGGGTAGTTGACGGCTGGGTAGGTCCACGATCTAATTGAAATGAACAAATAACCATGATTTACTAAAGGTTTCACAAATTTCATGCCTTGCAGGAATTTAATCAGGGCATCATTACAGCTAAACCCTTTTGGAAACCATGGCTCTGGCTTAGTTCAGTCAGCCATCTTGAAAAATGTATGTTTTTTGCAGCAGCTTGAAACGGACACGACATAGCCCAAGCTGAAACAAAAGCCCAAGACCATGGTATAAAAACCCGAGTGAGGACACTTGTCCGAACTTAAACCGGCTTTAGTTAGTTTTTAATCCTTAAAAAGTCCCAGGACTAGTCCTAATAAGGACTTTCTTTGTGAAATCAACCCCAGGCATACCAATGTGACTCAAGTTACACCAGAGGATTTACAATAGACCTTTATCACAGTGTGGCCATTTTGATTTTACTCCATCTATTTCAAACTCATTGTTAACCAAACCAAGGACGGACAAGATAATAGTCTAGTGCCATGTTAGCGCAATGAATGTCAACAGTCTTTACTTTAATGGAAACGGAGAATATGACCACGATGGTGATGGCGCGAGTAAGGTCCATTGAGCAACTTCTACCAAGATTGCAAAATTTGTGTTCTATGATTGCTTACCTCCACCAGCTCCACCTCTCTGGTTCTTGCTCTTATCACCGACGTAATCCAAGATGACATTCCATCCATCGACCTCAGCCCCCTGCATCTCAGACATTGCTTTCTCAACCCCGGACTCGTCAGCAAACTCAAGGTAGGCATAACTGCATCAAGAGAAAAAAAAACCTAACCATTATTCACATTTTAAGTTTCATGAAATGTAAATCTTCCTCTTTAAATTCAGACTGCATGGTGTGTACAAAGATATTATTTTAAGTTATTCTTTGGCTTTTGGAGACTCGGAACAACGCATCGAGGTGCATCGTCTAATATTCGACCGGCCTGCTTCATAGCTTTGCTAACTACTATAAACACAGCCATGCATTACAGATGCAAGTTTAAGTCCCGAATCTTGCCCCAAAGAGGCAGTTGTTAACAATGTAGTTCATCATTTACAGTCAGCCTGAACATGCGCTTGAAATTGGCCAGGCATACCAAACTTTTATAATCAGAGACAATAGACGGATTGCATACGTCATTCACCATCATCTTTGATGAAACACGCACGCATGAGAGGCTATCATCAGCTGACAATTGTGCGCAGCAGTTACATGAGCGATCGATGAAGATATGTGCAATCCATCTATAGAAAGAACATTTAAAAAAAATAATGACCAATATTTAATGACGCACCCTCCTGGTCTGCCCTCCCTGGTCGGCATGCGCACTTCCCTGCAGCCGAACTTTGTTTTCAAAGTATCCTCAGTGGTGTCGAAGCATAGTCCCTTCACAAAGAGAGTTCTGTTGTTGGAATCATTTCGGCCTCCTATAATTTCAGAAAAAAACGTGCCTGTTAAAAGTAAAATTTTTAAAATGCAGTTTTCATTTAATCTTTTTTCTTAGATAGCTTGGTTTTAGAACTACACCAATGAAAAATGGTAGCAAGTCTGGCATCTGATACAAAGTACACAAATCTTTATGGCTAGATCACGGCACTCCACAACTTTAAGTATCCTTTTTTATTCTTGAGTTCTTGGTTCATTCCTCAGACTCTCTTCACCCCCTGGGGAGCAGACAACCACAATTTGCTTCCAAAACAATACAGTCTCAACCTTTTCAGGGGTCCATTTCACTTTGCAATAACATCCATCGGAGGTGTCTTTCTATAGAACACAAGTGTCATGTCAAAAAAGTACTTGGTAATATCAAGATAAAAACAACCATAGAAGATGACTTGAGTAAGGTGATTGGAATTCTAGCATTAGGTCAATCCTGAAGGATTTCTTACCAGTGCTTTGAGTATTATTTCTGGGGGTCTTCTCTCCTCTATCCTTTCCACGCTCAAGACGGAGAGCATTTCCGTTCAGTTCTTGGTGATTCAATTCCATGGCCTGCTTGAAAGCTTTGTTGGAGTGGACATCGACATAACCGAACCTGAGAGCAAAACAGAACCAAAGTATTCATCAAAATATAGTGTTGTAAGAGTGATAGACTATGTCCAAATTGGTGACTTAAGCTACGACTGTTGCCAAGAATTTACTTTGAAGCACGACGTCAAGCAATCCAGCCTTATCTATATATTTGTAAAAAAAACGTTATAGACATAAGAACTTGTAAAAATTGTGAAAATGACGAGCCAAACTTAACAAAAGCACATTGTAAATCAAGTTTCATGTGGCATTTTTGTGTTGAGGGCACCAGCAAATCAGATTTTTTTTTGGCATAAGATGATCTTTGTCCAATTTGTAAGGGAGAGTGTTCAGCGATTATCAGACCAAATGCCTTCAACAAATCAGCAAAGTGACTGTCTGAATGGAACAGTAACTGTTAGTGATATGGTGAAAATGTCATCACTTAATCACAAAAAAAAAGACCAAGCCCAAATCGACCCTCTACGTAGATTTCAAACGCAACATTCCACATCTTGCTTCTTCTTACTTGTTCAATGAGTGAATTTTGGGATGCTACTTTTAAATCCATCATTCTCATGGTCACATGCTTGGAATAAAACAATGGAAATTTTGATGGCAAGTCTGCTGCCACCTGGCTATGTTATAAAGTCTCTCGTTGCACAACAAGCCTAAGGCCATGCTTTGTTTACATGCAACGTAGTCAAAGAAAAGTGCCCATTCGAGATGGTTGAGAAATGATTGCTCTAGGACAATTCAACTGAATGCAACAGCCTCAAAATAATCAAAGAAATGATTTGAGATGTTCATTTTGGTACACTTACGGTTTGTTTGGGATGACTCTAGCATTGAAGACCTCAACACCTTGGGCGGAGAAGAATTCCTCAAGCTCGTCACTTGAAGTGCCATTAACGATACCACCGATAAAGATGGAAATGATCTCTGTAAAATCAATCAAATCAAAGTTCAGATTAGAAAATAGCAGCTGCTTGAGTTTTCAAAAACTTAATATACACATTTATCTTCAGAAATAATACCAGCAACTAAATATAATACAATTTGTCTACAAACTATCTCAATTAAAGGGGATAGATGCAAATTAATTCAAACAAATTTTTGTCAAGAAGTGCGAACACGATGTTACGTACTTACACAATATAAGTGTAGACAAACAAACAAAAGAATTGACAAGTTTAAATAACTATCAACGAGAGAAAAGAGTGAGAAGCAAGATCAACGCAAAGCACACTGTAATAGACAATGGGTTTATTGTCCTCGGAGAGCAATTGTTCTCTTACCTGATTCAACCTCCTCAGCCTGTGATTTCTTTGTCACCTTAGCTTCTCCACCAGCCTGCTTCTTCTTCTTCATGGGAGGAGCATCATCTTCTGAAATAAAAAATTAAGACAAATATTAAATCCATCTCATCATTTCAAATTCTCTGACACGAGTTAAAAAGTTTTAAGGATCCAACTGCGTCAACCCTCAACAGGGGTCATCAGTTACACTTGCGATAGACAAACTAGTCCATCGAGAGATACTGTTAATAATTATTGCGTTATTATTAACTTACCTTCTTCTTCTTCGCTATCTTCTTCATCACTGTCTTCCTCTTCATCACTGTCTTCCTCTTCTTCTACCTCAGCCTTCTTAGCTGCTTTCTTTGCTCCTTTAGCCTTTTCAACAAGAAAAAAGAAGTATGAATCAAAGGATGTCCTGAAACCGTTTCATCACCCGTGGAATTAAAATTATATACTCCAAGGAGCTTTCGGAACCAGTACCTTATGTACTTAGAAAGTTAGACACGAGGGCCAGACTTATCCAATTTGGAGAAAATTACAGCATCTTTATTTTGGTAATTTCAAAAGACTTAATTCAGTCAAAAGTCGGAACAATCTCATCCTTGACTGCAACTTAAACTCTAATCATGAGTTAAAGATTTTTTTTCCCCCAGATTGAATAGCATCTTAGACTTTATACATACCGGTGCCTTGGTTTCTTCTTCCTCCTCATCACTGTCCTCTTCATCATCTTCGTCGCTATCATCTTCATCATCTTCGTCCATCTCTACTTGTTTAGGTTTGGCTGCTGCCTTGGCTCCCTTCTTAACTGGCACTTCCACCTCCTCTTCACTATCATCCTCCTCTTCATCACTATCTTCCTCATCATCTTCATCGGAGTCCTCTTCTGGTGCAGCAGCCTTGGTGGCTTTTGCTGGGGCTACTTCTTCCTCCTCGCTATCGTCCTCATCACTATCCTCTTCATCACTGTCCTCTTCAACTTCAACCTGTGAAAAATGAGGGGATTTTATTCAAGGTGTGACCGGGCATGGGGTTACTAAAAAGAAGGAATACTTCATCAAGTCCAAGGTCTGACCCACATGTTGAGCTGAATTAATCAAGTAGGAAGAAGATCTGAACATCTGACGAAACAGTTCCGAGGCTCGTGATTAACACCAGAGATCTGCCTCGAGACGGGCGTGTATATTGATTCACCTTTGACCTACCCTATGTCACTGCCAGTATCAAATGATATCATTGTTTCAAATGGAATCACTGGATATAGCAGCAGGGACCCGTCTTCATCCTTGAAGACAGTGGCCGGAGGGCCAAAGAGAGCAAGGGTCTTGACCAGACTTACCTTTGGTGGTGGGGCCTTCTTAGCTGGGGTCTTCTTAGCCGGTGTCTTCTTGGCAGGAGTTTTCTTAGCAGGTGTCTTCTTGGTGGCTTTGACCTGTGGGACAACCTCCATCGGTTCCTCCTCCTCACTGCTCTCCTCTTCGGAGGATTCCTGTTTCAACAAAATACAAGTCAAATTATTTAACACTTTAAAGCCGACAGTGACCTTCCACTCGGGTTAAGAATGCAACAGCATACCTAGAGTAACACAGAGGCTATCCTGGTGGTGCCACCACCCCCCCCCCTGCATGTTTCCCATAAACTTTGTCCTTACCCTTTCAAAGATAAAATTCCACCATGCTAATGCTAAGGTCACGTCATGATTTGCGATTTCCATGCCCAAGTATCTACAGTCGATTCTTGCTTTAACAGACACAAGCTGTGTACGGTTATCATGTCAGGCATGGACACTTTCATGGGCTACCTTTTAAGGCCATTGGACCCTTTTGGTTCAGAAAAAAAAAAAAAAGTTCACAGATTTACAAATAACTTACAGGGTTTACAGAAGGCAATGGTAAAAGACTTCTCTTGAAATATTATTCCATGAAATGCTTTACTTTTTGAGAAAACAGCAAAACAATATAAATTCTCGTTTACGAGAATTACGGATTCATTTTAAACACATGTCATGACACGGCGAAACGCGCGGAATTAAGGGTGGGTTTTTCCGTTGTTTTCTCCCGACTCCGATGACCGATTGAGCCTAAATTTTCACAGGTTTGTTATTTGATATAGAAGTTGAGGTACACTTAGTGTGGGCCTTGGACAACACTGTTTACCGAAAAATGGCTTTAACAATGAATGTGCCGCTTTTAAGAACAATTCTTGGGCGCATTTCTTACCTGTTTCTTCACAGGCTTCACCTTGGCTTCTTTCTTGCCCTTCTTGACACTACTGTTAAGGAGAACAAAAAACTTCAATTAACTTTTTTATATTAATTTATTCCGATTAGTTTCTAAATTAATACATTCAGACCATGAATAAAGGTCAGATCTGCCAACATCTACATTATTTAGTAGGGGAATGTTGTAGAACAATTGGGGGAATAAACAGAATGCCGTTTTAAATTAGAGAGATTAATCATATTTTGTTCATCAGGACATGATCTCAGTAGAATTGGTAAAATAATTGGCTGCTCTGCTCTGGAATTGAGTAACAGAACACTTCAAAGGGCACAAAGGCAATCGTCTCTGTAGCTTTGGCACTGTACCTAGTATTGATGTGGGAAATTTGTATGAAGACTTTCATTATAAAAGTTTCATCTTTGTTCAAGTAAAAACACATAAAAAAATAACCGTTGTCTAAAAACGTGTTTAGGTCATTGAGGTCAAGGAGAAAATCTTACGTTGGAGTTGCAACTTGGGCCTTTCCCTGTCAAAGACAAACAAAAAAAGAAAAGATATTCCATAATAAAACACAAGTTTTAAAACTCAAATTATCATTTGCATAAAAAGAAAAAGGCAATAATCATTGTTTATCAGAGCAACTTCAAACACATGACAACTTTACGATACCAATTGTACTTTATTCCGGTTATTTTTTCATACACGTTAAAAAAAAAGTGCAAAAACATTCAGGGAATGCTACCTAGTGCATATATTTTTTACAAAATGATATCTGTGGGGTAAAATTAAAAACAAACACTTAATTGTTAGTATGGGATAAGGTTGTTGAAGATTTTGATTTAATACAGAGAATCTTCAAATTTTAAGTTCTCAACACTCATGAAACATGTAGATTGATAACAAGGAATTTCAATATGGTTCAGGGTTCGACCTCACCTAGGGCTCAGACTGACCTCAAAATAATCAAGCACCAGATTGTTCACCGTTGCCGTAGTAACAACAATCTTTTTTTTGTTAATATTGAATTTTGTTAACGTTAATGTTGAATTTTTTTTAACAATTGTAATTAATTTTTATCTCTTGTTGGTATTTGTCAATTTTTTTACTCTAAGCAGCTTGACAGCAATTCAGCCTTCGGCTGCCATGGTTTCAGTTTTAATAAATCATTTCAAATCAAGTTAATCAAATGATTTGATAAGACAATTTCGTATAATTGGTAACTCATCTAAGACAAATCTGAGAGTTAAGTGACGTCGACCCCCGATAACTCAACATTCTGTCACAATGTACATTTGCTAATCACTTACACCACGATCAAGCTTTCCCCTGACCAAGCCATGACTACGTCGTCAGGAACACAGGGTACCAGTCGATATATGATGTCAGCAACTCACGACAGAAGCAACCACCACTGGTAACCGGTAGCACTCAAGTGTGATTCTTAGCACCTCTTTTTTATAGCCAAATAACTTGGTCATCTGAGAGGCCATTGTGAATGATACGTATTGAGATACAGATTTCACCAAAAATATTGCAAGTTTTGTGCTCTACATACAAATAGATTGATTCTCTTGTTTATCTGTTCAAATTTCTTCAAAATGTTGTTCCTGGGCCTGTCGAGTCGAGAACAACGCTTTCTGAAAGCAGTGCTAGGTCAAAATGTTCAGCGGTGTAAAATTGTAGGTCCATGTTTAGATTTTTATTTGGTTCTCAACTTAACATGAAACATCAATTAAAGCACGCGTCTTAAATCCAATTGATTTTTTAACAGTATGAAAATACTTGTGGCCAAGTAAAAATTCAGAATTTTTTTTATATGTTTTATTCCGATTCTTGCAGATTAACAAAACTAACAACATGTCTGGTGGTCTGTACCTTTTTAAGAATAAACATTTTGGAGGTGCTGATGGTTTGTGCAAAAGTAAGAAATTTGCCGCAAAATTTTCAATAAAACTACCACAAAATGGGTACAATTTTTATGCCTCTTTTTCACAAACAGGTTTTGCCAACCTGTGTTATGTTTCTTAGGAATCCGAACAGGCCAACCTCGATCTCCGCACATCTTAGTGTTTATTCCCACCTCTCTTCGTCCAACATTGTGGGATTTGTAATACGCCCAACACTTTTTATTCGGCTCCGGACCACAGGTTTTCCGCCGTCCATACTTCGAATATCCTCCGCACATCAGTTCGGAATATCGAGGCACTACCCGACCGAGCTCAGTTTTTTGGAAGGTACCGCACAACATCGTTTAACTTAATTATCTACTCAAGCTACATTTATTTTTAACAATTAGTCAAAGGGAACTCTTTTACAAATAGTATCTATATGATCCAACTTTAGCAAAAAAATTTAAGAAATAATCAAGCCGAAATAAAAACTAATAAATAAAATTGATTCTAGTTTTTTATCATGTTCACGGACCTTTTGGGAAAGAGAATCTAGGGAAGGCAAGCCTGTTCTGAAAATAAACAAAACTTTGTAAAATTTTCTCAAAAAAAGAAAACTGAAAAACTTCACAATTTTAATTTCCAAAATGCAAAAATGGACAAGGCTACTCATAAAAATTTAAGGAAATAACACATTTATCCTTTTGGGGACAAACCATGGCCTAGCTTTAGATTATTGCTAAGCTGTGGCACTTCATGGATTAAGGTAAAATTGAATTGTTCGATTCGTCCATGGTGATGATGTGGAAATGGGCCCACAAAATTTTTGGTTTTTCAGAAGAAGAAAAAAAAAACAAGTAAATTTCACTTTCTGACAAACAATAAATAATATTCTTAAAATAAATCACAAAATAGAACATCTAAAAACGAATTTAAGTTTGTAGTACAAAATTATTTCAAGTTATTGAGAAAAGTTGATAAATTGTTTGGACCACGTGGAAATCTGGACGCGCACGTGGCATGAGTGGGCGCACCACACAACGTGTGGAGGACGACAGGCAGGACGGCCAGCTGCATCGCCTCATTCGGTGGACCCATTTATTGAAAGAATTCCTCTTTCACATGGTCAAAATGGTCATGAAAACTGCCTTTGAAACTATCCACCATCAATACTTACCTTTGACTTGGACTGCTTAACTGCCATTTTTGTTTTATGAAAATTTCTTGCTACAAAAATCGTCTGAAATTGTTAGGCCCGGAGAGTTTAGTTAGCACGTCTTTGCTCAGGAGTTGTTCGAAGCGAAAAGGCCGAGGAAATGCAGAGAAATTATCACGCACGTGCAAAACGGTAAAATAGTCTGGCTAACTACCCTGTTTACCACGGTTTGAGATACAGAGTTTTATGCAGAGGCGGATACAAGATATTTAAATCCCAGCATCATCAGTTTTTTATTTGCTTGACACTATTTAGGAATAAATAATTATTATTTTAAAATCAAAAAGTATTATTTGTACAATTTGAGTCAATAAAATGTTTTATTTATACACTAAAAATTCATTTTTGAAATTATCATGCATACACATTATTTTTTTAAATTGTACAAAATAAAAGAGTGATTTATTTTAGTAATAGCTGTTACATGTTTACTTTTTTATTTTAAAGTGTTTTACCCACCTCTTGAGCTTTGAACAGTCGTCGGTTTTGGCCACGAGCCAAAGGAACTTGCAAACTACGCATGCGTTGTTTATCCCATTGCGAATGGCAACAAGAAAAGACTTCTGCAGTTTTTTACGAACGTGGATGAAAATTCCTTTTGGGAAGAGCTAAATATTTATTCCAAGTAAACTATTCTTGTGAAAGTTGTCAAAACATAACCCAAGATGACGCTGAACCCTTTGGCTAATCCTAAAGGAGTCAAACTTCTTTGCGAACTGTGCCAAAAGCCAGCGTTTGTTCAGTGCACGAAATGTAGAGTGACATTTTACTGGTGAGTGGAAAAGTAAAAAGTTTTTAACCAAATCCTTTGATGACGATTTGTTGTTCTTTTTTACCAAAATAACACATATATTTTTTGAAAAAAATACCAGTAAACTGGTTAGCCAGTCTCTGTAGTTTTATTTTGACTTAAAGCCATTGGACCCTTTCGGTACAGAAAAAAAAAAAAAAGTTCACAGATTTACAAATAATTTACAGGGTTTACAGAAGGTAATGGTGAAAGACTTCTCTTGAAATATTAGTCCATGAAATGCTTTACTTTTTGAGAAAACGGTAAAACAATATAAATTCTCGTTAACGAGAATTACGGATTTGTTATAAATACATGTCATGACACGGCGAAACGCGCGAAAACAGGAGTGGGTTTTCCCGTTATTTTCTCCCGACTCCGATGTCCGATTGAGCCTAAATTTCCACAGGAATGTTATTTTATATATAAGTTGTGATACACGAAGTGTGGGACTTGGACAATACTGTTTACCGAAAGTGTATAATGGACAATACTGTTTACCGAAAGTGTATAATGGCTTTAATTTATTTATTGTTTTTTGTTATTTTGTTTTGTAATGTAATATTAAAACAACACAGTCAACACTTCAAATACCCTCATTTTTATTTCTCAATACAATTACAATTATTTATCAATGAGTTGCCAACTTCCGTCTTCAATTTCTGTGTTCATTCTTTCCAATTATTTATATTTTAGTGGTGTGGAGCACCAGCAAGCAGACTGGGTCGGAATCCACGAGAAGATTTGCCAGCTCCTCATTCCCCTCCGGACTCCACATCTATCTTTTCTCTCGTCTGAAGAACAACGCAAGAAGAGGGAGCAGGACCTAGTTCATAGACAGGTTGGACCCAAAGTCTTTTAAAGACAGGAGTTGCGATAATCATACTAACCCTCTATCCTCCCGACCGCTAGTTGGTTACGGGAGGATGTAGGGTTACGATTATCACGACTATACCTAAAAGTTTGACCCAGTTACTGGAGCATTGTACTCCTTTTTGCAAAATTTGTCATAAAATCGGTCTTACTACTACCTATCCGAGTACTAGTAAAAGTACTAGTTAGCTATATGACAAATTTTGAAAAAGGAGTTCAGCGCCCCAGCAACTGGGTCTAACCTAAAGTAGCATTGAATTTGAAATAATATACACATGTAAGAAAAGATACAAAATCTTCTCTGCTCATACCGTCAACAGGATTCAGGAAAGGAAACGTCAATATGGCTTCAATTTCAACACCTTTTATTTATTTACATTTTATTTTTAAATTAACATAAGAACTGTATGAGCTAAAGGAGAGTTTCAATTGGTTTGAGGTAATACATTTCAATAAAGATAAATTGTTTAGTTTTTTTCGTGTGAAACTACTGTCTTGTATGCAGTAACAAAAGATTCTCTGTGGATTTAAATTCAGCTGTTTTTTTATTACTCACCAGAGGAACATGATTGACCTGACCAGGACCACAGGTCAGAAACTTCTCTTTGAAGGTAAACATGAGCAAGCTGTCCCGGCAGCCATGCAGTCTCTGCGCTTCAGTATTGACGTCCATGGATTGGATAGCATCGAACTGGTACCCTCATATCTCATCCTAGCCGAGGCAAGCATTGGTAAGCACAATTCCAAAATTTACTTGCAGGGGACCAATCATCTGGTGGAACTCACTCCCCGGCAACATCATCACCTCCCTGTCAGTTGAGATTTTCAGGGGAGTGGTGACTGCTCACCTATATAAGCAGCAACGAGTCTTATTTTACTTGCACCTTGTACAAACGCACCCCATGAACTGCTCATGAACAAGTAGTCCCTCGGCTTTACCGCCTGTCTTATGGACCCTACCGAGTATACAAGTAGAAGTCGAAGTCAATGTTGGAGTTCTCAAGGCAGTCTTCAGACGGCATTGGTCTCGGCCTCGGCCTTGCTATGTTATGACTCTCACCCTCAGAGACGGAGGACTGGGCCTCGAAGGTTGTGGACTCGACTACAATCCTGGAACCAACCACAGCAATGTGGATGTCATTAAGCACACACTGCGTCGCAGTATTTTCTGCTTAACAGCTTTATGAAATTGGGTCCCTGTTGATCAACTTTGGGAGGTCGCCTAAGAGTTATTTACACATGAGGTCCATGTCATCTTCACCCACAAACTAGTTACTTGGGGGTGTCGTGGCCGAGCGGATAAGAGCATCAAGCTCAAGTTCTGGTGGTTCATCGGGATGTGGGTTCAAATCCCGGTCGGGACACTTGTGTCCTTGAGCAAGACACTTATTCATTGCTTCTCGCCACCCAGGGGTAAAATGGGTACCTGTGAGGGCAGAGATGTTTTTATGTGAATGACTAGCTTGGAGCGCGGTAACTCGCAGCACCTTTGGGCTGTGGTAAAGTGCTATATCAAAGTCGAAAATATTATTATTATTACTTCCTATCTTGCACAAAGTTGTAAATCTTACTTCATTTTGTTATCAGCTGAACAGGATTAAATTCCTTTTGATTTTGCACCAAGGTTTACACAAGCTATCCCAAGGAGAGGAGTACCTGGCTCAGGCCCAGTGGACGGTCCTCAAGACACCAGACTGCAGCTCGGCAATCAAGTCTAAGCTTGCACGTAATCTTGGCTTGCTGTATGCAGCGCAGGGCAACTATGAGGAGTCTCTGAGACACTTAGCCGATGATGTAAGTGTTAACAGTAATAATAGTTATACAATACTAATGCAGGCCTGTGTGCTTCGTTTTTTTAAAAGGGCAAGGGCACCAAGGCTTTTTCTCCTTGCTATCATGCACCCTATGAGGAAATTGTAAATATCTACTGGAGCATTTCAAGGGCACCAAGGCAAAGACCAGGGCCCAATTTCATGGCTCTGCTTACCGCCGAATTCTGCGTTTACGATCACGATTCCCCGCTTACGTGCAAGCGCCAAATTTCTGCGCTAGCCTGGTAAGCATAGAATACCTAGGAATGTGGAGAACGCACATTCGCTGCTAGCCCTTGAAATACGCTTGCCGTAAGCACAGAATTCCCTGCTTCCCTAAGCACCGATTCTGTGCTTACGGTAAGCAGAGCCATGAAATTGGGCCCAGGAGGCATGAAGGCAATCACCTGCGTTGCCTTCGTGAAGTATCAAGCCTGCTAACGATAACGCACAGTTCTGATTTAGCAGGCCTGGAATTTCATCTTTGAGAGGGTTAGGCCAGTTTCATATTTGGCACATCCATTAGAGAACTTTTAAAGTCTTAGGAAAACTTCTGAAGGGGCACCAAGGCCAAGGTAAAAGAGTTCATGACCTCTGTGGCCTCCATGCCTAATATAGAACTTCATCTTCACCTGATGGGCATCACAAAGGTCTCATTATTTTTATGACAGAGATGCAGAGCTATGTTTGAAACATGAGACTCACAGCATATAAAGCACCTTGTTAGTGTTGCAGTGTTGAATCATTCATTTGCTTACATTAGGCACCACAAGGCATCATTCATTTGCTTACAGTAAGTGCCACAAGGTAAGCTACTTGCCTTTTCCTATGCTTCTGCTAGCAGTGCTATGCAATGGAAAGTTGCGCAGTAAGCGTACAACAACTAGCTGCTAAGCAGCTCTATGAAACTGGCCCCTTGTGTTTCAACATTACAACTATTAACCTTGTGTAACATTTTTTTTTTTCTCCATCAGATCTTCCATGCCTCTGAAGAATTTGGGACCGATGATATTCGAACATCCGGCGGATACTTCCACATGGCTAATGTCTTCTTCCGTCAGAACCACATGGACGTTGCGGACTCGCTATACACAAGAGTGACTGCCATTTGGCACAGTCATCTCTTGCGGATTGTGACGGCTAGAACGAGAAAGAGTGACGCCCAAAGTGGAATGTCATCCGCTGTCGTAGAGTTAGAAGAACGCGTTGTTGAATCACTCGGTAATACAAAGTTTTAATTGTTCTTCATACATACAAGGCTTGTAGGCCTACACAGTGTATTTCCATTGTTTCAAACTCACGTTGTGGTCTTAGAATTTGGTGCTCTGGGCCTAATTTCATAGAGCTGCTTTAACAGAAAATACTGACTAGAAAAATCAAGCAAGGTACCAGCCACCAATAGTACAAGTGAGATGTTTTTTTTGGCTGGTAACCTTATTCTGGTAACCATAATTTTGTTTTGCTTAACAGCTTTCTGATGAAATTGGGCTCTGACTATGGCTCCCTCATTAATTTCTAAAAGCATTAACTTTCAGTGCTAGCATTCAATTAAGCGGAATGCCCCTGAGCTTTGAGCCAAATCCTAAGCATTGGTTTTGAAAACAGCCATCGTTCTCAGCATGGACACATTTTCAATGGATCTACCTGGTTAGTCTGCTGCCATAAAGTGTCCACAAAAGTCTCCAAGGTCATTGAACTCTCTCCAAAACGGAAGTCACAGTTTGGCAGTTGTGCAATAAAAGTAATAATTTTAAACTATTTTATTTGTTAGATGAGGCTCAAGAAGCAGAAGCCAAACAAGTGTTACACTCCATCCATGACATCAGAGAGCAGGTGACCAATCAGGATGCAGCTGCCATGGCAACCGTTGGCCACGCCCTTGCTATGCTGTATTACTTACTGGACGACATTCACAAGGTAACGGTTTATTTAAGGCATTGCTCCACCCCATACCTCAATCTACTTTGAAACTCTAAAATAATCCTATTTGCATTTTTCATTCCTGCATTACCAAGCAAATCTTATTTCAGTATCTTTCTTCATTCCATGCTACAATCATATAAGTTTTGGGATTAGTTATTATTATGGAAGTGTTAGAAATGTGCTATAGTAAGTGTCAGTTTAAAAAAAAAAACACAAAGGAAACTGACTGGGTAAATTTTGAATAATTTGTACAAACTGAAAATTGACAAGAGAAATATAAATGCAATAGATGGAAATTTGCATCAGGGATAAAGAAAAGAATTGTACACCAATGTGTGAAAGCACTGTTTACTCAGTAATTTCCCGAGCTCAGTGAAAAAATAATCACAGGCATATACAGTGTAAATGGTTACATATTATTCAGTTAAAGAATGATTAGTAGAAAAGTTAAAATTTTCTTCATTGTCTTTAAATTTTAGGCAACAGAGCTAGGGCAGAAGGCACAAACTTCAAGTGAGTCACGGGAGCATAAAGATGATGAACTTGCTGCTTGCATTAACGAGTTCAACAGCGCCCTTAATCAGCTACCGAATAAAATGAACCTCATGCCGGCAGAATATAGCTAGTGCGATGTTGTCCGCCCCAACCCCCTGAATTAGTTTTGTTCCCAGCCCCAAACGAAGACCGCAAGAAATAATGCATTATTGCGTCCAATAATGAAGACGGGTTTTTCAGGCATAAGTGGGGATGATAAATAGCCCACCCTATAAAAATAATGGAAGAGTCCTTCCTACTTCTTACTATAAAAATGCAACTTGAAGTGACTAAACAGTGATTCCGTCCAATAATGCAGACAGGTTTTGCAGGCATAAGTGGGGAAGATAAACAGCCCCCCCCCCTATAAAAATAATGGAAGAGTCCTTCCTACTTCTTACTATAAAAATGCAACTTGAAGTGACTAAACAGTGATTCCGTCCAATAATGCAGACAGGTTTTGCAGGCATAAGTGGGGAAGATAAACAGCCCCCCCCCCCTATACAAATAATGGAAGAGTCCTTCCTTCTATTTACTTTGTCAAAGTCCCTATCCCAGACCTCGCACCTGTCTGTCCCACTCGCCAATACAATGAAACTTATAACTCCATTATTTTTATTTTTTGAAACACTTCATCGTACAACTGTTTTTCTAAACTAGAAATTCTGAATATGCACAAAATATATTTGACCATTTCATATTAATTTTATTCTCTCAGACCTGGTGTTGATAATTTATTTACAAAATCAATTTAAACTTGACAATTAGTGTTGTGTTACCGTTTTAATGTGCCTATTGTTTTTATTGTATAGATTGTAAATAACCATTTTTTACTTCTATAATACTATTTTGTGTTCAGATTGATCTATTTATTGAATAATATGTTTCATTCAAGTTATGTTAATGGGACAATAAATAAAGATCAATAATTAAAAAGTATTAAAACTAACTATTTTGCCACAAAATTCGAAGATTGTTTGAAACAATAAAGTAATGATTCTTTCATTTGTAAAATACGGATTCGTTTCACTGGTGTATTGCTGTTCCTGTGTAAAAAAGTTAAACATAGGCTTAGTTTCAAGTATGTTTTGGCCGCACAAAAAGGCATTAGTTCTTTTCCATCTCTGCGAACGCAATGCCAACAGCCGATCGAAGGTTAGAAATGTTCACAAGCCGCAAGAGGGCGCTATTTCAGAAGCAAGCGCGTGCACCTTTTTTTCGGGCCAAAAGAAAAACGCGATCACGTCTTGACTCCCAAGTCGTCGCGGGCGCTTGTCCTTTTGAACTTTTTATCTTTGTGGGCAAGGAAGTGGAAGCAGTGCGATTAAAACCCTTTCAATTCGTACCTTGATTAAAACTGGTTGTAATTCCAAATTGATTGGAAACCTTTACACATGTTCTAGTGACTAGGGCCCTTTTCAAAACCACGGCCTCCTGCTTCATCAGATTCCGCTGAGGCACTCATTCCGTTTCCAGATGGGATGAAAGCGCAATGCCCGGCTGTAAGAAGTCAAGGCATATGAAATAATTTAATCATTATAATATAAGTCAGGTAGCATTGTCATCCTTACTTCAATCCATCAAGGCTAGTCAATAGACAGGACTTGTCGCGAATTTCAGAATAAAACCGTATGCCTGCACCACTTATCCCTAATTTCTCATTTTAATGTTAGGCCCGCCTCAGAGGTAGTTTGTACACAGTTTTCCATGGGAGGGGGGGGGGGACACAGATCGATCCATGGGGACAGAATCTCCTGCCACATCGGTCTTATAAGTGTTTTACGACTTCAAACTGATGATCACACTAAGTCATAATGGTGTAATTATCCACTAGACTTGACATGAATTACAATTTTGTTTACATGCAATTATGCATGAGCAATAGGCATTCTATAAAAAAAACATTTCAATTTTCTTTGTGACCTACAAACGTACGGCCACTATAATGGTCTACGTTCCCCATCACAGCAACCATTCAAATAATTTTAATTAACCCTGAAGCATTACCGATTTGGAACCGCTTCCCCTTGACGCTGTTCGGTCGGCTTAAATTGTAGACTTATGGCTATATTGCTATGGGTGTTGCTAAAAGCACAGCCTATGCTATAAATCCAGTGACATCCATAGAGATTCGTTTTGTCCTGCGTGTGTTTTTATATTATGTTATAAACCACAGGGGGAAAACTGATGAACACACTGACCGAAACGTCGAGCAGTACAAACCGGCTCTTATCAGAGGCACCACTACTACTTGTACCATGTCACCGCAAACCTTACTCAGTTTTTTTTTCCCACTGTGTGCATAAGTATGATTGACACTGACGGGAAAAGAAAATACAATAAATTGATAAGAGACCCATCACAAATCATCAATAATAATACTGAGTGCATCTCCGTCAAAGATAGTATATCGTTTTCAATTATGATTGCATAATTGTTTGTTTAGTGACCACCATGAATATCATTGTGCTTTATTCCAACTTCATTATTTTTCTTCAAATACTTAAATATATAACTAAAACAAAGTGTACTTACTAAGTGCGTCTTCGTCACTTGCTTTCTTAAACAATATTTGAAACTTTGCATGGTGGAGATAAGATATAGAAGAGTTTGCGGTAACACCATGTAATAACAATCTCTAAGTGAGTTGGGGTGGTTCTGAAAAGAACCGTTGGGTTTAACTCGACGTTTCGATCAGTATGCTCTGATCGTCTTCGTCAGAGCATACTGATCGAAACGTCGAGTTAACCCAACGGTTCTTTTCAGAACCACCCCAACTCACTTAGAGATTGTTATTACATGGTGTTACCGCAAACTCTTCTATATCTATATCTTAAACAATATTCCAATCACTTAATGTGTTACAGGTCGAACCGTATTTTTATTTTAACAGACGATTATACTTTGCTACTTCAAATAAATTAGACACGGGCATTCTTTGACTCTTTGAAATTTTTGACTCCCATAAATGGCCGAACGTGTTTGTCGACGAGGTTAAACGAAAACCACGCAATTTCGAGGCATATTTGTGTAGATCATTGTATTCTACTTTTACAACATCTTTCTTACCATACCGATTTTATAACAAACGGTTACAGAACGCTTTTCAAAGACCAACTCGACCGATCCAAGGCAACGTGTTCCTTTAAATTGACAAGTTCCCATGACCAGAACAAACAATATTGTGCTTTTACATGATTGAGCTCACAATGACTATTGACTATACTTTCTGATCAATTTGACAAATGAACCGGTACACCACAATTAAAGCTAAGTGCATTTTTCGTCGACATTGTTACTTTTTGGCAACCAAATAAAATCCACTGTATTGATTGAAATTGATTGAGACCGTGCTCTCTACATAGAATATTATTCATAGTTCGCTGAATTATACCCTTCGTCGTTTTTCTTTTACTGTATATTGCATCGACTATAAATGCTTCAGAAGTTTTATCTCCCATTATAGGCAAACACTAATTTTATCTAAAGGTTACTGAACAATTTACAACAAAGATTACTTTCAAATCACACTTTAGACGTATAGACTAAGGAGAATGTTTTCAAAGTTCGATGAATGTATATCCGTCGTGTTATTTTGACTGTACGTTAATGCATCGACTAAAAGCTTCTTAAATTTCGTCTCCCATAATAATCCGAAGGTTGCAACTCCAACAAAGATTACTTTCAAATCAACTTAAGACTAGACTAAACAAGACTAAAATGGATAATAATTATGTTTTCAAATTTCGATGAATGTCCGCTGAATGTTCGCTGATATCGTCGTATTTTTACTGTAAATTATTGTATGCATCGACTAAAAACTTCTTATGTTTCGTCTCCCATAAGAAAACAATATTCTGAAGGTTACTTTTAAACAATGACAACAAAGATTACAATAGATGTTAAATTTGCATCGGGGATAAAGAATATTACTTTTTGGTTTTTACCCATACACCGATGTGTGTTAGCACTGTATACTCAGTACTTTCCCGAGTCCTGTTTTTTAACAAAGATTACCTTCAAATTTTATATTATAGACTTGAAGTACTAGACATACAAATTCACATAAATATATTTCATTAATTGCAGTAAAATATATGCGGCATTATGTGGCTGATAAATAATGTGTCCAACTTTGGCAATTATTTTCAAAAAGACAAGGGTCGATTTTACTAAGATGGTCCCAACTTATGGACTAGCTCATTGAAGTTATTAAAAACTTGAGGCTATTCTAAGTAGAGACGAGCATAGAGCATGGACCAGAACTCGTCCTAACTCGTCGAAATAGGAGTCTGTTTTATCTCTTTACGAAATTCAACTCCATTAAACACATACTCTGAAATAACAAACTTTTGAAATTTTGAGCTCAATCGATCGCCTTATGCAGATGAGACGCGGACAAAGTTTCGCATAGAGCACAGAATCTAGACATGGTGAGATCTAAATCAGAGAAACAGAGCGCCCGCTATGCGTTCGTTCATTACAAGCGTGTACAGTTTTTGCCGTGCATAATCGGAACGTTGGTTGTGTGTGACCGCGCAACACCAATGGTCTTGGAACCAAGACTAAGGCCGTGTCCGAAACGACGACTTCGGCTACAGCTATACGTCTAGATCAGCGCGTCTACCAGTGTTGAAGAATGGCAGACGCGCGCGATCTAGCCGTAGCTGTAGCCTAAGTCGCCGTTTCGGACACGGCCTAAGTTTCGCACAGACGTGAACAAAGTTTTTACTCGAGTTTTTACCCAGAACTTATAGCAATACATTACAAGTTTTAAACGAAATGTTTGTATCGTAAAAGTTCACAATCATGGTTTACACAACTGTTTTACTTTTGAACACACATACTCGACGCCCATGTAAGCGTTTATGCTAAAAATTGTTGTGAGCATTAACAAAAGTGTCCACTGCCTTTAACGAGCGTTGCAAGTAACCACACGTTTCAACGCCTTACGAAAGTCAGATTTCATCGTGTAAAGAAACGGATTGAACGCACTGTTAAAATGCGACAAAAACACACAGAAGTTTATCACATTCTGGGGAATGTTGTACACACCAAAATATATGAGGGCATCAATGAGAAAGATTGGAACCCAACTTGCAAAGAAAAACAACATGAGAAACGCAAAGAACAGAGCCGTACGCCATTCGCGTTTAATGCGTCGAAATTCGTTAGCTTTCTGGTCCTGCGAACTTTGGTTCTCTCTAGTGACGTCATTAGTCGACGGCTGTTGCGTGCGTTGAATACGACCCTCCCTGTCTGGGTTCGACGACAGTTGCGTGCTGCGGAGACGGTTGCCTATGTCATGAACCGCTCTCATTTGTTTAAGCTATAGGTAAAACCAGAGAGAATGGTGGTTTCAAATCGATATCACTTTAATAGTAATGGTTAACTGATTGATTTCCTTTGTCAGTACTTATGAAGGGCCACTAATTGGTAAAGAGTATTTCATTCATTCTCTGTCTATATAAATAAAGCAATCATTGAAATTGATAGCTGGGTTGTGGGACCATAATTATACAAAGGACGGTGTATGTAAACTACACTAATGGTAATTACTCAAAACAATTATTAGCATAAAACATTGGTATTGAGTAATGGGGAGAGGTTGGTAGTAAAAAAACATTTTGAAAAACGGCTCCCTCTGAAAGGGAGTAGTTTTCGAGAAAGAAATTGTTTTCCACGAATTTGATTTCGAGACCTCAGATTTAGAATTTGAGGTCTCGAAATAATCAAGCACCGAAAGCACACAACTTCGTGTGATAAGGGTGTCTTTTCTTTCATTATTATCTCGCAACTTCGATGACCGATTGAGCTCAAATTTTTACAGGTTTGTTATTGTATGTATAATTATGTTGCAGATACAGCAAGTGAGAAGACTGGAACGATTAGTGGATGAGCTTTCGTATGCGACAACTATATACATGTACGGGTACCCACAGATGCAATGAAGGGGACAAGATGACCAAGGACATTCTATACAATACAGTTAAGTTACTAATGAATGAAATGAACAATAAACGCAATGGAGCAAGTTCAACCAACAAACTTTTTTCAAGCTGACTCACCTGTTTTCTTATGATGAGGTAGATTTGGATGTACGCAAAACACATCAGGAAAAATGGCGCCAAGATGGCCGCGAAGAAAAGAAATGTCATGTACTGTAGGCTGACAACTTCTAGAAAGTAGCATTGAGGCTGGGAAGGGGGTCCGTTGTGCCAACCAGCCAGCATGGGAACTATGAACAAGAAAGCAACAAACCAGGCTAGGAGTGCGCCCGCTACGGCGCGTGACTTTGTGACAACCACGCAGTAACGTAACGGCCTGCTTATGGAGTAATACCTGTCCAATGTCATTGCCAAAAGAGAAAACACCGACGCCACATCGATCATAACTAATATAGAGAGTAGAAAGAGACAAGCTGGGAAAGATCGAGGAATTCCTTGTAAGGCGATCAGGATGATTGGAATAGCAATAGCTCCCATGCAGAAATCACTCACAGCGAGCGAAATCAAGTAAATGTTGGAGAGCGTGTTGCGTAATCGAGGCTCCAGTAAGTAAATTGTGATCACGGTTAAATTGCCGAATATTGCAAAGACAGCGAATACAATCTCGATGACGTAGTAAGATATCTCAGTTGTCTCAGAGTCAGTGACGTCATCGGCTGCATGAGTGAAGTTTTGCAATGTCGACATGATGACGATGAGTAGAGCAAGGTGTCGAAACGTCGAAACCAATTAAGAACTCAATCCGCGATGACGATGAGTAGAGCAAGGTGTCGAAACGTCGAAACCAATTAAGAACTCAATCCGCAGTATGGTGAATTGTTAATAACGCCGAAACATTAAAAGCTAAAAACCCCGGCTGATTTGCTTTACTTTCCGCCCACAGATAGTTAAAAAGCAGAACAGCTCTTTTCAGACTTGAGAAATCCGAAAATCTCCTCCGTGGGTATAGGAGATACAAAACAACAGTTCTCTAAAGAACAAAATCTACCTGGCAAGCTGAGATACACACAATGGTGTTACCGCTAGAGCCCAATATTTATTGATACCTCACCATTAAATGCCTAAAATCCCATATTGAAATTGTTATAATTAAAAGTCAAAGTACGCCTGCCAGACCGTCATCAGGTTTTCGTACATGAGACACGTTTTGCACACAAAGTTGTTCTTTAATGGATGACGATTTAGTCCATGGTGGGTTTTATTCTGCTAGATTCTTTGGTCTTGTCAATAAACAATTCGACTTCGAGTTAATGAATCACTGTTTATTTTTTTAAGCACGAGCCGTTCATGGCAACTATAGTGATGTATTTACAGTAGTCCCTTGTGACATCTTAATTAAAATCAGCCCGCAGAGTTGAGTTGCTCTAGAAAGGAATCAGAGGAACAAAGATGTTATAATTATTTTGACATTAATATTTTTGTTTCTGGATGGGCTAACTACTGTTGATAACTACTCACTTTGATGAATACATATTTTTTGTTGAATTTCAAGGCTTGAGAACAAGGCCAGAGAACAAGGCCATCATATTGTACATTCAAGTGAATTTTAAGGAACACGTTGCCTTGGTTGAATCGGACGAGTTGGTCTATAAAAATCGTTTGAAACCGTTTGTTATGAAGTGCATATGGTTAGAAGGACGTTTTAAAAGTAGAATACAACGATCCACACAAATATGCCTCAAAATTGCGTGGTTTTCCTTTGACCTCGTCGACAAACACGGTCGGCCATTTATGGGAGTCAAATTTTTGACTCCCATGGCCGACCGTGTTAGTTCGCAAAGTAAAACGAAAACCACGCAATTTCGAGGCATATTTGTGTAGATCATTGTATTCTACTTTTACAACATCTTTCTAACCATATGCATTTTATAACAAACGGTTACAAACGCTTTTCAAAGACCAACTCGACCGATACAAGGCAACGTGTTCCTTTAAATACTAATATTGCGGGGGAAAACAGTACCACAGGATAAGTAACACACAGTCGATATAGCATTTGATTCCATGTATGCTTGGAGTATTCATATTAATTTCAAGCAACAGCTAAAAATGTTCTATTTTCAACAATAACTATTTTCATACAATTTCTGATGATTTTGTCGCTACATAATTTTGTTTTCGATTGATTGATTGATTGGTTTGTATGAGAAGGCAAATTAAACTAGAAATTGAGAGTTTGTGTACAAACTCAGGGTGTTCGGGTGAATGGTCAAATGAGGTCACGTTGTGTACAACATTTGTAGAACATTACAAGAGGTTTCATGTAGTGAAAGAATCTTGTACGTAGCGTTTGTGGTTCTCAAGATATGAATTTTTCAATTATTTACCGTTTATTTAACGTAATGACGTCATCAATGACGTCATCATTCCAAAAAAGTTGCGGGTTCATCTACTCATGAAGGTTCATGTTTATGATAAGTTTCAAGTTCATAGTAGTTTAACATTTTGTTCAAAATCGCACGAAGAAAGATGAGGCGAATCCCAGCGTAGTGGAATTTGAATTACGCGCGCCTTCAACGGAGTCTGCATGTGTATACACAACCCGTAATGCCCACAGCCACGCAGTGCTGTTTTGTCGTAGAGCATGGATACAATGTAGGCCTACATGAACTACACGCACACACACCCGCATACCCACAATACAATAGTAGCATTCACATACATGAATGGCGATACTATCTGGTTTCTACACGTAATGAATGGAGGTCAACACAAACGCGCGCTTTTACGACCATAAGGCAAAATTCAACTGGCATTATGTTTGTGCAAAAGTTTGAGCAGGATAACTGATCTTCAAACTGATATTCAAATTTTGCGAATATGATATATAGTTCTTGAGATATGAACTTTTGAAATTTTGAACTTCCGGTTTCAACCGGAAGTAAAAGTCACATGAGGTCACGTTGTGCACGACTTTTGTAGCTAATTACAAGACCTTTTATATGCACCAAATATCTTGTGTGTGGCATTTGTAGTTCTCAAGATATGAACTCTCCAATTTTTAGCGTTTTTTTGAACGTAATGACGTCATCAATGACGTCATCAATGACGCCATTGTGTGGCATTTGTAGTTCTCAAGATATGAACTCTCCAATTTTTAGCATTTTTTTGAACGTAATGACGTCATCATATATGCGCACACGTATACAATATCGTGAAACAATTCGCGAATATGTGCGCACACTATGCAATGTCGTGAAACAATTCGCGAATATGTGCGCACACGTATGCAATGTCGTGAAACAAATCGCGAATATGTGCGCACACGTATGCAATTTCGTGAACCAAATCGTGAATATGTGCGCACACGAGTGCGATTTGTTTTGCAATGTCGTGAATTTTATTGCATACCATGTTGCATACCATTAGGATGATGTCATAGTTGTGGATAATTTGTTACCGATCTAGGGAGTACTGTGGCGCTACAGCAGGCTCCCTCTGTAAAGCATGTGTATACCCAGGAACTTGGCACCAGGTCAAGGACGACCACACGCCTCGCTTGCCTCACAACAAAGACTACTGCTGCAATGACTACCGCTTATCTCACTGTTGGAAAGAAACCCCCCAGATCACATTTTATTCAAAGGTATGCAACATGGTATGCAATAAAATTCACGACAACGACATCGCAAATAATATTCGCAGACGTGTGCGCACATATTCGCGAATTGTTTCACGACATTGCATACGTGTGCGCACATATTCGCGAATTGTTTCACGACATTGCATACGTGTGCGCACATATTTGCGAATTGTTTCACGACATTGCATACGTGTGCGCACATATTCGCGAATTGTTTCACGACATTGCATTCGTGTGCGCACATATTTGCGAATTGTTTCACGACATTGCATACGTATGCGCACACGTTTGTGATATGCGATGTCCCTTCAGGGCCACCATATTGTTGTGAGGCAAGCGAGGCGTGTGGTCGTCCTTGACCTGGTGCCAAGTTCCTGGGTATACACATGCTTTACAGAAGGAGCCTGCTGTAGCGCCACAGTACTCCCTAGATCGGTAACAAATTATCCACAACTATGACATCATCCTAATGGTATGCAACATGGTATGCAATAAAATTCACGACATTGCAAAACAAATCGCACTCGTGTGCGCACATATTCACGATTTGGTACACGAAATTGCATATGTGTGCGCACATATTCGCGATTTGTTTCACGACATTGCATACGTGTGCGCACATATTCGCGATTTGTTTCACGACATTGCATACGTGTGCGCACATATTCGCGAATTGTTTCACGACATTGCATACGTGTGCGCACATATTTGCGAATTGTTTCACGATATTGTATACGTGTGCGCATATATTCGCGATTTGTTTCACGACATTGCATACGTGTGCGCACACGTTTGCGTTATGCGATGTCCATTCGGGGCCACCATAGTTTGGTTATGCCACAAAATTGGCGTGCAAGATTTCCCCTCCATAAGATTCCCATATGTGTGTGTACAAAAATGCTCTCCCCTTGTGACATTGTAGTAGGCCACTGTTGAGTGACTTGACTGCCTGGCCTGCTGTATGGCTCTCCACACATAGTAAACACAAGTTTGTTACTCTTCTAGTATTTTCTGGAAGGATCCAGTGCCCGGAATGGATCAATGACCGCTGTTAGAGTGTCAGTCCAAGGCAGATGTTTATTGTCCATGCAGTCTGGGGAGGATCAAGCACCCTGTGGAAGGATCAATGACCCCCCCCCCCCCCCCCCCCTCCCCACAACAACAACCTCACCCCAAGAAAAAAAAACATGCAGTTTAACCTGGATGGGTATGTTGACAAAATATTTATCCACATAAAAGCTTTAAAAATGCAATACAGAGTGCCAAAAATAACATTGGGCATTAAAAAACAGTGTGACTCACAGTGTGGCAACGATATGCTGTGCATTTTGCTAATCCTTCGGAGGGTTAAGAAATTTGGAATTTGAAAGAAGTTTTGGTTGAGATAGGCTAAGCAAGTTTCATACACTTTGAGAGTAGATTAGCTTTTTCAATTTGAAATTGATTTGAATACAAACATGGCCCAGAGTGGGTCTACACATTATTTGCAGATTATTGGTTATTTGTTTTTATACAAAGCACAAAATGAGGTATGTAGCCCACTTCCAGTCTATGTGTCAGTGATATAAAGTGAATGATTTCTTTTGGTAAATTTTTCAGTCGTATTCAAATCAGGGTATGGTTTGTTTGACTGCTTTTCAATTTTTTGGTAAACTAAGATCTTTTCCGAACAATGTTATTTTAGTGTGTGCTTGAAACAAGTGCTGATGATCACATGACTTTCAAGATTTTAACAGCATTGTCTAGATTTTTGCCTGTCTTTTTTTTCAGTGAAAAGTAATTTTTTTTAAAATGTCTTCAGTAATGTGATCAGAGGTATTTATTATAGGTTCCCTGTGAGTGATATTTAGGTTTTTGCCCGGCATTTTCTGTGAAAAGCATTTTTTTTTCAAAATGTGTTCAATATGAGCTTTATGAAGTGAAAAATGTCTTTAGGCCCAGAAATAACTGTTTCTACAAATCAAAGTTTAGAAGTTAATGCTTTTTCGAAAAAATTGGCCGGTATTGTGCCCCTGGTTGATCGTCCTTTCAATCTTGGTCACATCCCCCGTCTAAAAAATAATGGTACTATATGTATTCATGGAGGAGTATTTCCTGATGTGTTTTGCAAAAAAGTGTAGGGTCGTTTTTCATGTCTGGCCATGCCAGTCAAGTAACTGAGCAGTCATTGTTAGTTTCTTGAAGGAATTCAAGACGGCTGACTCACTAAAAAGGGACAAGGGGAATCATGCCAGTTTTGTGTTCAGAAAACAAACTTGATTTTAAGACTTTGGAGTAATGATTGGGAGCACACTTTAATTATTCTGTTCATCACGAGAACTAGCGCCCTCTTTGTGTGGAGTGGAAAAGAAGGTCGAATTAGTCTGGTGGACATTGCAACTTGTGAACGCCATGTGTGTGTTATGATACGGGACAGAGGCATCAGACTACTGCAGTAAAAACGACAAGTAAGGGAGTTGCGGTTGTAGATATAATTTTCTTGTGAATTTTTTGTTATGACAAAAGTACTTTTGAAATGTGTTTGACATGAATATTTTGTAAATGGTAAAACTACATAATGAGTGGTCTGAATGTCATGAATGTTGTATAGGTCTTTTTGAAAAGTGTTGTAATTGTAGTATTGTACGTGTGGAGTGTCGCGCATCGTTGCCAACACAGTAACACACTGCATTGCTGGTAGTGTTGCGTAGAGCTCAGCCCCAGGTGCGAACAAAAACTTCATCAAGGTCATCTAAAATTTGGTGTCAATACTGGAAAACAGTGTGTTACAAATACCTTGAGTGCTATGATGTACAGTTGTAATAAAGAATTGGGACAGTGGACAAGCAATGACATGGACTTGATATTGAACACTGGCGATGAATTGTATGGTCTTTTATCTAAAAGTTCCACAATCAATGATGACTATTTGTTAGTGAATTACCCAATGAATTGATTTTATTTAACAAAAGCTATACAATGATCTATCATGAATCAGTAAGTGGGATGTTTGAAGATGATGGAACTTTGTCAGAATTCAACATGATCAGTCTAGATAAAGCTCTTGAGGAGAGATTGCAGAGATACGATGCATGTTTCATTTGTTTTAATGGAAACACATTTGGTGTGATTGCACGAAATGGAATGTTTTATATTTTTGATTCACATTCTAGAAATTGCACTGGCTGTCAAGATCAAGAAGGAAAGAGTTTGATGAAATGTGCACCAACTTGGCAAGATGTTTACAGGTATTGTACTCAATTGGGGCAATCAATGAATTTATCTAATAATGAACAATTCGAAATTACTGGAGTTACCCTGTGTCAAGACAATAATGCTTCTTCAGGTGTCAATGAAAATTGTGAACTCAAAGACAGTGTTCATGACTGTAGTAATTTGTCAAGTAGAAGTGATATAGAAGAGAACAATCCTCCTCCCCCTTTTATAAATTGTCTTTTCAACTATTTCCCTTTTCTAAAATATCCCTCAGAGCCTCAGGTTTCGTGTAGTTTGTCAGGTTTTATGCCGTTAGCCAAATTACGCGATCTAAAATCATTTCCCCTTCATCCCCCCAAACATTTTTCATAATGGCCAAAACTTAGCTTCGTATATTTTTTATTTTTCTTCCTTTCGTGCCGAGTATGTACAATGTCTAGATCTTACATAACTAGTCGTCACACTCATTCTATGCACACTAAGAACAGTGATACTCTTTTTCTCAACGGTTTGTGTCTTTGAGGTTTAGTATAACGTGAGGTATATATAGGGCAGTTAGACTTTAGGTCTTACTTATCAAAACAATAATGTGTAACATACTAATACATGTTGTGTGTAACAGTACCATTAACATACACCATGGAGGTTAGGCATATTTATTGTAGGTCAGTGTGGAGTACACTATTTTGCACAGAGGGGTACACAAGTTTGAGGAGCTTCATTTTTGCAATTGACCATGCACATCTGAAAGTATCTGAAGAACCAGTAATGATGGACGGGAGGGTAAACTCGGTTACAACTGCTCAAGGACCCATTACAGTAAACATTTCATAAAAGAGTCAGAATATACTCCAGAAGATATGGTGTTACAATATAATTGTTGTCCCATTGCACCATTTTCCGTCCCGTCGCACTAAATTTCTGTCCCGTCATGAAAATTTTAAAGTGTCCTGTATAAACCTGGGGTCCAAAAATATGAAAACACATAAGTTGTTAATCTTCAACACCTCAAAAAATGATACTTTGCAAAGTTTCATTCATATCCATTTACTTTATCATAGTAAAAATTTAAAAAAATTATGTCAAAACGCGACGGGACGGAATGCGGACTTGTTTAAAACAAACCCTAGGCAATTCACTGAGAATTTGAAAAAACCTTAATGCTTAAATCAGTTCCTAAGAACAAGCCAAACAGACTGATCACAAAAAGTTTGATTTGACTAGCTTTGTTTATATCAGAATCAATTGTGTTAAAATTCCGTCCCGTCGCACTCAGATTGCGCCATTTTTGTCTTTCACGGTGTATATCTTGGAAATAAGACGAGATTCAGCGAAAAAAAATTGCCCCTAAAAACTCCAATATCTATATGGCTCACACAAAGAAAAAAATAATCAATTCAATGTACAACAAAAAGTTGATTATTTCCAGTTTTGGTTGACAGGTTTTGGATCTGACCCATCAAAAGCAAGTATCATACAGATGCACAGTACAGGTACAATTTAATAAGCAACATCAAAAGCAAGTAACATACAGATGCACAGTACAGGTACAATTTAATAAGCAACATCAAAAGCAAGTAACATACAGATGCACAGTACAGGTACAATTTAATAAGCAACATCAAAAGCAAGTATCATACAGATGCACAGTACAGGTACAATTTAATAAGCAACATCAAAAGCAAGTACCATACAGATGCACAGTACAGGTACAATTTAATAAGCAACATCAAAAGCAAGTATCATACAAATGTACAGTACAGGCATAATTTGATAAAGAACATTAAACAGAAGTATCACAATAATGCACAGTACAGGTACAATTTAATAAGCAACATCAAAAGCAAGTACCATACAGATGCACAGTACAGGTACAATTTAATAAGCAACATCAAAAGCAAGTATCATACAAATGTACAGTATAGGCATAATTTGATAAAGAACATTAAACAGAAGTATCACAATAATGCACAGTACAGGTACAATGTGATAAATGACATTAAAAGAAAATATCATGGAAATGCAATTTTCAAGAAGAAAGTGAAGGATTCCATCGTACATAACTGTCACGGAGTGATATAAGTTTTTTAAAGAATTACTTAAGTTTCCTCAGTTTGCTGGCCGTTATGTATAATACAGGAAGAAACAAGGTTTTAAATAGTTATGGCCAAAGCGCCGCAATCATGACTTGGCATTTTCTTTTCATTGTGTTGAAGTTCTGTAAAGGTAAGTAAACTTTTGGGGCAGTTTAAAGGTTCTGATTGGCCAAGAAGGCATCAGACCAATAGTTCTTTTATGTTAAAGGTTTGGCATGCGTGCAAGTCACGAGATCTTACAGCGGGAAGTTATTTTGTGTTAATTTAGGGGGAACAGAAATTTAGGTGTGTCACTTTGCATTTTGAGATTCCCGAGGAGAGGACTCTGTCAGCCTCGACGATCGAGTTATTGAGAACTCCTGTATTTTGCTTATGGGTTATTGAGAGCCCTAAGTATACAGTCATCCAGCCTTAGTTGCTGAGTTTTTGCAAAAGCAGTTTATTCTGGCGAGTGAGACACACCGAAATTTTGTTGAAGAGATCCGCCACTGTAGAAACCAGGATCGACAAATCGACCTGTAAGTAGCTATTGATAATGTTATTTATTTCAAAGAGATTGTGTTAATGAAATTCAGTTTTGTTGTATTTAATTGTGGAACTTCTTCTCAATAGAACTGTGATTTACTTTGATTTAATTGTTCGAGGAAGTCGTGAAAAGAAAGTTTTGTACATAGCATTGATTTGAATTTATGCGTTAAAGATGGAAGTGCGTTGTCGAACTTCCGTAAAGAAAACATTGATCATAAGTTGATAATGTGTTATTTTACTTTAAGTTTTGTAAATGTAGATTTGGGTTTATTTGCTTATTGCAGGGTTTTTCCTGCAAGGGTTAAAACACCACACTTGAAGTTGATGTGCTAAACTGAGGGCTAACAGAAGGCCGGGCAGAGATACGACCCAGTGCCAAAGACTAATCTAAACTTAAAGAATACTCGAAAGACGTGATGGGAGTGATGTTAAACTAAGAACCGAAAGAGACACACAGAGAGAGCAAGAGAAAATTGTAATATTAACCGGCAACCATTATTGAAAGTCATTGATAGGACAACGTTTATTTTATTAATTTTGTGAAGACACACTTAATGTAAATTGTAAATAAATCTGTATATTTTCTTGTAAATACAAACTTGTTTCCCTTGCCTTCAATTCTCTGTTTGCCCAACAACTACCGAAGGTCATGGCCGCCGAGGTCGGGGAAAGACTCGGGGCATGACAATAACAGATTGGTTGTTAAGGAGAAGAGACAACATATTAATAAAGTTATCCACAACTTTCAAGAAAAAATGATCTCAGGACCAGAATATGTCTGTGCTGTTTGCCTGAAATTACTGTACAGGAATCAAGTCTTAAAGTGTAACAAAGAGAGATATAGGCACTCAAAATACATATCTGAAAAGTATTTGCATAGGTGTACTGAGGAATGTCATTCAAAAGAATGTTCACTGTCTAAATGTAGATCATGCCTATGGATTTGTTATACTTGTCATAGGAAGTTACGTGCAAACACAATACCAGCCGAGGCAAGTGCTAATAACTTAACTCTGTCAGAAATTCCAGAAAAAATGAAACAACTAAATACTCTTGAACAACATTTAATTGCTAGAAGTATTGCATTTATGAAGATAATTAATCTTCCTAAAGGTGGACAGAATGGAATAATTGGACCTTGTGTGTGTGTTCCATCTAACACTGTAGAATGTGTACAATCATTGCCAAGGACTCAAAATGAGAATGAAATAATACGCATTAAACTGAAAAGGAAGTTGTCATATAAAGGCTACTATGAATACAAATTTGTCAATAAGTCTCATGTTGAAGAAGCTTTACATTATCTTAAAGCAAATAATAAATGGTACAATGATATTGACATTAAGGAAGACTGGATAAATCCTGTACCAGATGAACCTCCAAACAAAGAGGCTGAAGAACTGACTGAGAAAGATGAATGTAGTGATGAAGAAGAAGAAAGTGATGAAGATAGGTTATGTGGAATCCAGCTTGATACTTGTATGCAACCAGCAGATATTGGCCAGGAAATATTGGATCAGTATTTTGAGGATGTATTTTGTGTAGCTCCATGTGAAGGCAATAATCCAGTCAGAGTATTGATGGAAGAAGGAAATGAAGCCAAATGCTTTCCTACATTATTTCCAACAGGTAGTCCAATATTCGGTGATAAGCGGAATATTAGAATAACACTGTGTAGATATTTTGTCAATAGATTGATGAATGTTGATAACAGATTTTCAAAGAATGTAGATTATATTTTCTATGCTCAGTATTTGTCTGAGATTCATCAAGTATTATCAAGTGTGTCTATTGCACTACGGAAAAGTTGCGTAAAAACAAGAGAAGGACATAAATTAACTGCATCAATGTTAAATAACAAGGATAAATTAAGGAATATGTTGAAGAGCGATTATGGATACAAGTTCTTGAAACCCATCAGAGGCACTAGTCCATATTGGCAATCAACACAGAGAGATCTCTATGCTATGATAAGACAGCTTGGTATACCAACATGGTTCTGCTCATTTTCGTCTGCTGATATGAGATGGCCTGAAGTCATAAATACATTATTAAAGAAACAAGGTGACTGTAGAACAATAGAAGAATTAGATTGGAATGACAAATGCATGTTACTTAAAAGTAATCCTGTAACTGTAGCAAGAATTTTTGATCGAAGATTTCATGTGTTTTTGAAGGAGGTTATTATGTCAGAAGCCCAGCCAATTGGTAAAGTTATTGACTATTTCTATAGAATTGAGTTTCAATTACGTGGCAGTCCACACACTCATTGCTTATTCTGGATTGAGAATGCACCAAAATTAGATACTGATAAAGATGAAGAAGTTATCAAATTTATTGATAAATATGTATCGTGTAAAATGCCATCAGAAGAAGAAGACATTAAACTAAATGAAATCTTGTCACATGTACAAATGCACAGCCGGAAACATTCCAAAAGCTGTAAAAAAAAAAAGGAACAGAATGCAGATTTTACTTTCCAAGACCTGCATCTGAAAGAACATTTATTGTCAGACCGGAATCAGATGATGGAAACAAAACAGACAAAGCAAGTGCAAAAGAAAAATCCGATCATGCAATAGAAATGTTAAAAAATGTTTACGAAGCGGTGAAGAATGAAGACAACCAGCACAAGTCTACTCATGAGATCTTTACAGATATTGGAATAACTCAAAAAGAATTTGAAGAGGCCAATATTATTGTGACAAAAAAAATTAGTGTTGTGTTAAAGCGTAATCCACAAGATGTCTGGGTCAATCAATATAATCCACATTTGTCACGTGCATGGAATGCTAATCTAGATATTCAGTACATTACTGATATTTATGGCTGTGTTGGATACATTGCTGCATATATCTCTAAGGCAGAACGTGAGATGGGAATGTTGCTCAATCAAGCACAAAAATAGTCTGTAAAAGGAAACTTGGATGCCAGGCAAAGTATGAAACAGATTGGACAAGTCTATTTGCAAAATAGAGAGATTTCAGCTCAAGAAGCTTGTTTTCGTGTGTGTAATTTGCGATTGAAAGAAGGTTCAAGGAAAGTGGAGTTCATACCGATTGGAGAGAATCCTGTGAAAATGAGTATGCCACTCAGATTGATTCAAAATATACAAGATGAGGAGGATGAGAATGTATGGATGTCCAGCAAGATTGACAAATACAAAGCAAGACCCAAATTACATGAATTTGACACAATGTGTTTGGCAACATTTTGCTCAGAATATCGGATTTTATGTAGTACTGAAGCAATGAAGATTTATAAACGGGGGAAAATGGCTATATATAAGCATGTTCACAGATTGCAAAATAGTTTAGGAGTCATACAGAAGCGCACAAGAACTGGTAATGCTGTTATAAAGTACCCAAGATTCTCTCAAATCAAATATCCAGAAAAGTACTTCCATAGTATTTTACAACTTTTCCTACCCTATCGTGTGGATTCACATTTAAAGCCGTCACAGTTTGAAACATTTGAAGAATTTTACAAGAATGGATGTGTTAAACTTGATTGTGATGTTATGTGTGTAAAAACAATTAATGACAATAATCAAAGTAAATTTGAGGCTAACATTGAGTCCATGCAAGATGTTGAAGAGTATTTAGGCAAGTTTGGTCCTCAGGAAGATGCATGGGCTTTAATCTGTCCAGAGACCGAAGCACAAAGACTTGAATGTCAAAGTGACAAGGCTGGAGGAAGTCAAGATAGTGAAGATGAATTTGCAATACCTGATTTGAAGTCTAATAAGAAAGATGACATAGGATACTGTATAGAACCCCATACTGCTCACATACCTAGAAAGGAAGCTCAGAGTCTAATGAGAATAATGAATGATGAACAAAGTAAAGTATTCTATACGATAAGACAATGGTGTACTGATAAAGTCAATGGTAAAAATCCCAAACCTTTTCACATATTTGTAACTGGAGGAGCTGGCACAGGAAAATCCCATGTCATAAAATGTATTTATAATGAGTCTGTACGATTACTGCAAAGAATGAATCATAATCCTGATGATATTTCTGTCTTGTTGACTGCCCCTACAGGAGTTGCTGCATTTAACATTAACGGATCCACACTGCACAGTGCTTTGTCAATAACAACTGATATTTCACTACCGTATAAACCACTAGGTGAACAAAAACTAAGTACACTGCGCACTAAATTGGCAACCCTACAAATTTTGATTATTGATGAAATATCAGTGGTTGATCACAAAATGATGTGTTACATACATGGACGGTTGAGGCAGTTAAAGCAAACCAGGACTCAGTGTGCATTTGCGAATGTTAGTATTCTTGCAGTTGGTGATTTTTATCAACTACCACCAGTAAAAGGGAAATCGTTACATCATAATACTGTAGAGGCAAGCTTATGGCATGATAATTTCATAATGTTTGAATTAAAAGTAATTATGAGGCAGAAAGATGACTTGAAATTCACACAAGTTTTAAACAAGTTGCGAGTGAAACGAAAAGAGGATAAGTTGTCAGATGAAGACAAAGCGATGTTAAAGGCATGTGAAACTGGAGAGGACATGAATGATGCACTTCACATCTATCCTACTAATAAACAAGTTAATAAGTACAATTTGCAAATAATGCATCAAAGGTGTCCAGAGTCCATGTATATTGAGGCTAAGGATTATGAAAAAGATGGAAGTGGTCAACTGAAACAGAGAGATAAGCCATTGCAATCAGAACGGTCTTTGTGTAGGTCATTATGGATTGGTGTTGGTGCCAGAGTTATGTTAACACGAAACTTAGATGTATCTGATGGACTTGTCAATGGAGCATTTGGAACTGTTGTGGGAATAGAAATGTTACAAGATGAATCTGGACCCAAATGTATCAAAGTAGTCTTTGATAACAAGAGTGTTGGAGCGAAACACAGAAGGCAGTCAGTATGTTTAGATAATCTTGATACCATTTCTATTAACATTGAGGAAGAAAATATTGGTAAAAAGTGCATCCGTAAACAATTCCCATTGAAACTGGCATGGGCTTGTACAGCACATAAGTGTCAAGGAATGACAACAAATAAAGCTGTCGTGTGTCTAGCAAAAACATTTTCAGCAGGGCAAGCATATGTAAGTCTGAGCCGTGTGACATCATTGAGTGGTCTCATTATTGAGGATTTGGATGAGAGGTATATATATTGTGATGAATCAGTTGCACAGTGTTTGAGTGATATGCCTGAATTGAGTTTAGTTGACAAGAGGTATCCAGAAAAGAGTACCACCATCATATTGCATAATATTCAAGGTTTAAAGAATCACTTTATGGATTTTAAAGGGCATCCAGAAATACAAGAATCAGATTTTATCTGCCTTACAGAAACATGGATTAATGTGGATGAAGAAATTGTGGAATTGATTTTAGATGATTTCAAATGCTACCATCAGATGAGATCAACATCATATGATAATTACATGCGAGTACTACAACAACAAAGTCATGGAGGAGTTTCAGTCTATGGCAAGAAAACCAGAAGTTTTAGTCGCTTGAATATTACATGTCCAAATATAGAATATGTTGCTTTCCATATTGTTTCAAATGTATCAGTAATAGTGGTAGTGATATACCGACCCCCATCTTACAGGATAAATGATTTTGTCACGAATGTTTCTTACTTAATAACTGAAATTCATAAGATGAGCCATAGAAGTATAATCATGGGAGATTTGAATGAGAACCTTTTGGATAATCGATCACATAGTATTGAGAAGTTAATGCAAGAGCAAGGATATAAACAATGTGTACAAGATGCAACCACAGAGAATGGTACATTACTGGATCATGTGTATGTCAGAGGTTTGGAGGGTATAGTTACAACTGTCATACCAACATATTATAGTGATCATGAAGCTGTAAAAATTTTGTTTTAGTAAAATGTAAAGAAACTACTGTATCAGGGTTAACATGGAGAAACACTTGATTATTTATTTATTGACCAAACCAACAGTGGACAAGCCGCCAATTACAGGGATGGATGAAAGAAACAAATATAAATATACATTATATTCAAGAACACGAGTACGTAAAAGTAGAATTACTGTATAAGAAGAAACAAGAAATGAGACTGAAAGTTAAACAATAACAAAAACAAACACAATTAAATAGATAAACATACGAAGAACTCAAAATTTGACAAGAAAAAAAGAATTTAAAAGAGGCTAAAGAAAATGTGGCAAGTCTTCGAATTGGACAGACTTTTGTACAGAAATAAACAGTCCTTGACAACTCTGTGATGTCTGACGGGTGGAAGTCTGCAAATTTCACTTAAGTCACTTAAGAACAAGTCACATAATTCCTCCACAGGCATGGTACTCTTCAGCTGATCAGCTGAATTTCTCTTATTTTCTTTGGGAACATTGCCATAGAAAACTGAAAAACACTGTACAAAGTTATCTGCAGTTGGTCATAGAATAACTTAAGAAAACAAAAGTTTTAAGCATAATAAAAGAGAGATAAAATTAAAGAAACATGGCGAAGAAAAAAAAGGGGGTTTGAGATGCTTGTATTTTGTCATTTTAAATATTCTATTGAAAAAGTTGATAAACAATGACACACTATTATATTTAGTTTGCAACAAATCGTGAACAGTTTGCACACATTTAACAGTTTGTTTGTGGATGTTTATGTACTTTACTACTTAATGATGTCAATCAATAAGTCAATTTGTAACGTGTTTTATGATCTTCCAGCATTAAACCAGTCGATGATGCTGAGCAATACAACATCTTGAAGTATGCAGTAATCAAGTCAGCAGTGTTTGATTGAAAGAAGCATTCCCTAGTTGTTGTCAGCTAATTAAGGATGACCTGTGACTTGCCATCAATATGATATCTTGGACCAGAGAAAAGTCACCTCCAAAGGGTGACCTTCCAACTGCAAGATGTCCACAGGGCTGTGGGCTATCTTCATCAGCTGATGTCATATACCCCTGACATCATCAAGCCAGTGATGTTGGGCTTGAAGAAGTCTCTACCCTGATGAGCTGCCATCAGCCAGCAGAGGGTGATACGTGTATCCTCAATATGAAGTCATGGACTGCAGACAGTCATGACTGTACAGGGTGACCTTTCAACTGCAAGACAACTGCAGGGCTGAGGGGCTATCTTTATCTCAGCTGATGTCATATATCCCTAAAATCAAGCTAGTGATGTTGGCCTTGGAGAAGTCTCTACCCTGATGAGCTGCCATCAGCCAGCAGAGGGTGATAGGACATGCGTGTATCCTCAATATGAAGTCATGGACTGGAGACAGTCATCACTGTACAGAGTGACCTTCCAACTGCAAGACGACGGCAGGGCTGTGGGCTATCTTCATCAGCTGATGTCATGTACCTTGGGGTAAGCGTTTAAAAATAAATTGACTGTTTCTTGAAGGTGTCCATTTAGCATTAAAGTTTTATGAGGTTCTAACTAAAGCTTACAATCAGCAGAGATTGTACATATGTATTATTTGTCCTGTACAATATTTCCATCTGAATTTATCGAGATTTGAAGGAAATTGTATCTCAAGAACACAACAAATGAATCACCATTTTCATGGCAATAAACAAAATCAAGTATGATATCAACATGTTGAAACATCAAACATTCAGACTTTAAGGATAGTTTAAACAAAAAGGGAAGTAAAATGTTTAGCTAGTTATAAGATTTAATAGACTGTTTCTTTTTCCACAAATGACCAACCTTAAACTGCATACACAAAGGAGCTGATGTATGAACTCATAACGACAGCCGAGTCTCACAGTAGCATTGACAATGTGCAAAATCAAGACCCCTAAACTTTGCCACAGATTTATGTTGCCAAATCAAAATATGCACTAGCTTGTCTAACCACTCAATGAAGCCGACATGTGAGGAAAGAAAAACAATCTGTAAATATTTGTGCATAAATCGACCATATGTTGCATCTTTGCCTTCGATGACCCCTAAACTTGCTCATATTTATACAAATTCTAATTAACATAAGCGAGAAATTCCAGCATGAATACAGAGTTGTGAACAATGTTTTCAAGACTTTTTAAATGTCATTTCATTCTACTTCAGAATGATTATTTGTCGATGTATGTGGGCATTAGTCACAGATTCACTCATAATTGAATGTAGAAGTGCTGCTGTCAGTAAGCAATGTATAAAAATTTAATGTTAATTGATCTTCTTTTCATTTCCTTATATTTTCATATTTAGACTAAAATTAGTGGAAATGATGCGCTACAACCAAGAGTTTCTACACAGCTGAGCTCTTTCAGCGATGTCTACCTACATATACATCTATCACAGATCATGTGTAGAATAACTTTCATGAAGCTACTGATGAGTTTGATTACATCAGATCATCTTGTGTTTAGGTGTCAACATGCATCATACACCATTAATGTGCTTCAATAAGACTTGTCTGCTGTGATTTAAGACATTTCCAACAACTTGGATCTCAAGTACTTTCAGCTTAATGACAGATACTCATAAAATTGAGAGACACATAGAAGAACTTCTTTGGTATTCACAGTCAGTGGACCTGCAGTAAATTTTACAAATTTTTGTAACAGCTTGAAACATCCTAACTCCTTCATAGCCTAACAAAGAACTATTTGTGTGTTACAAAATTGCGGTTGTGCTTGTGCCAAATAATGACTGAGCCAAACGATAAATTTATGTTTTGTACTTTATACTCAAGTTTTGGTACCTGAGTCTGATGACAATGTCAGTCTCAATCTTGCGACTCATGACAGTGGTTGTGGTCTCAGCAAAACATTGATTGGATGAATCAGTTAGCACATATAACTCAAGTTCTGATACCCAACTCAGGATGTGGGTTTAAGTCCTGCTTCTTCTCATGATAGTTCTGGCAATCATGGTCATAAAAACCCTGCATGTATAAATACGCTTCATACCTAAATTATGGTGCTGGAGTCATTAGATCGTAGTTTCAAATCGTGATTTAGGTAATTGGATGTAGGTTCAAATTCTACTACTTATGCTGTGTTCGAGGCTAAACATACTCAATGGGTAAAAATGGTTCGCACATCTGTCAAGTTCTAGTATCAGACTGGAGACAGGGTGGTTGAATATATTGGCCTATGTACTCAAGTTGTGGTGCCTGAGTCATCAGAATGTGTGTACAACTGCTACTACTTATACCCATTGTGGTGATTATGGTCTTGATCAAATGTACTGAATGTGTGATTATAGTTAACATGTCCGACTCAAGTTCTCGGACCTGAATGTGGGTTTATGACAGTCATGATGATTTTGCTGTTTAGCAAAAACACTGAATGGATGATTTTAGTTAACACATATGACCCAACTTGTAACCCAAGTCATACAGATATGGGTGGAAATGATCCTGTCATGATGAGGATGTTCTGCAATTTTGACACATTTACATTATACAATTGTTGCCTGCTGTGGTGTGGTCCATGCTGTTTTGGACACCCGAGGGGGCAGATGGCACCCGAGGTGCCAGCTGAGAGTGCCATCAGCCCCTGAGGGTGCCCAAAACAGCATGGACCATACCACAGCAGACAACAATTGTTTTGTAATACCCTGTCTTAGATTTTAGGACTAAAAGAGGCCATAATAAATAATTTTAACAATTAGTTTGCAAATGACAATTCTTCAAAAGAGTGCGTGGTATTCTTATTTTTCATCAAAATGTACAGTAGTGTCTGCTTCCACGTAGGTAATGAACCACAATGATGAACCTCGGAACACGTCACTTCGGGAGACATGCTGATTTGTTTTATGATCATGTGAATGGTTCTCGTCCAATGAAATTTCACAATCTGATACCGTGGTATAACAAGCATAATTCTATGAAATAAAAGTTTTGAAATACAGTGTTTACATTTTTATTCAGTAAATGGCTGATCAACTGGGTGATTGCACTCTTGAGGCTTTAAGTTCTTTTTTCTAAAATGTGCAGGGTTTTTATACTATCCAATAGAATAAATGGACTATTGTTGACAGATGGGGATATTGCATGTAATAGTATTAGATCTTTGTACTCTCAAAATATGGTATATTATTTTTGCCCTTCACACAGTACCACAATTAAATTAACAAGGTGTAAAAAAAAGGTTGTCTTATACATTTTTACTATGAATCTAATCTGCTGTCTTCCTATAATTAAACAAATTACAGGCAGTTTGAAGTAAATCTGTGTGGTGGATATTCTGTGGATATCAGTAAAACAGAATTAAGAAAAGTCAATTTGTTGTGTCTAATTTAACTTTAGTTTGAATTATGTCACAAATGTAATAAAATAATGTTTATACAGAAAGTTAGCCATTGGTGGTTGCTCCCTACTTATTGGTTACTTGTATAGTATTTTGATTTGTCTGGTACTCCATACTACTTAGCATTTCCCCACAACATATTGGGAGATAAACCACAGAATTTGGTTACATGGATTTTTTTCTCTCTCAATATCTGTATTTTGCAACTACTGTAATGAACCATTATAGGTTGAAGGCTCGATGTGTCTAATAGACAAACTAATTTAAATGGTGAGACCTTATTATTTTTAAGTGAGTCATATGAATCTTTCCCAGACGTCACTATGGGGGCCTCTCTATTTCTGAAGACGGTTCCTTGACATGTAAGAACATAATACAAAAGTCCCCGTTATAGATGGGTGTTGGAAAGCTTTAAAAGAGATCGATGGTCATTTCCTATTGAGTGCTTAATTTTCCTGTGGTTGTCCGTGAACAGGCAATTGATTTGGATGAAGTAGGCCTTATCGGACAATTGAATATTGAACCGAATGGAGACACTAAACATCAAACTTAGCGTCTTGTGGCTCACCGCTAAATAATTGTTAACCAAATTAACATTTTTGCTAACCCGCCACTACGACGGTATAGAGGTAAACACAACACCACAAAAAAGCTCGAATACCGGTGCTGTCGACGTGAAGGTACCAACGTTGATGGCGCCCTTCTCTTTTTACCTCCGTGCATTGAGATTTCGACGCAAACATATTTGTTTAATTTGATTTCCTATCCCTTAAACTATTGAACAATGGAGACACTAAACATCAAACTTAACGTGGCTCACCGCTAAATAATTGTTAACCAAATTAACATTTTTGCTAACCCGCCACTACGACGGTATAGAGGTAAACACAACACCACAAAAAGGCTCGAATACCGGTGCTGTCGACGTGAAGGTACCAACGTTGATGGCGCCCTTCTCTTTTTACCTCCGTGCATTGAGATTTCGACGCAAACAATTTTGTTTCTCTTATTGAAGTCCATCAATGACGAATCTTCACGGTCCAAGAGGATCCTAGCAAATCTTGTTTCAAACCTTTTGAGAAGTACTACAATTTTGCACAATTTCATTAGATCTCACACCTGCGTGAATGTGTAAATTTTCAACTTCCGGTTTCGACCAGAAGCAAAGGTCAAATGGGGTCACGTTGTGCATAGGTTTTGTAGTTCATTACACGACCTTTCATACGCATTAATGATCTTGTATGTAGCATTTGAGGTTCTCAAGATATGAATTTTCTAGTGTTTAACGTGTTTCTGAGCATAATGACGTCATCAATGACGTCATCATTCCAAAAAAGTTGCGGGTTCATCTACTCATGAAGGTTCATGTTTATGATAAGTTTCAAGTTCATAGTAGTTTAACATTTTGTTCAAAATCGCACGAAGAAAGATGAGGCGAATCCCAGCGTAGTGGAATTTGAATTACGCGCGCCTTCAACGGAGTCTGCATGTGTAATACACAACCCGTAATGCCCACAGCCACGCAGTGCTGTTTTGTCGTAGAGCATGGATACAATGTAGGCCTACCAGAACTACACGCACACACACCCACACACCCACAATACAATAGTAGCATTCACATACATGAATGGCGATACTATCTGGTTTCTACACGTAATGAATGGAGGTCAACACAAACGCGCGCTTTTACGACCAGAAGGCAAAATTCAACTGGCATTATGTTTGTGCAAAAGTTTGAGCAGGATAACTGATCTTCAAACTGATATTCAAATTTTGCGAATATGATATATAGTTCTTGAGATAAGAACTTTTGAAACTTTGAACTTCCGGTTTCAACCGGAAGTAAAAGTCACATGAGGTCACGTTGTGCACGACTTTTGTAGCTAATTACAAGACCTTTTATATGCACCAAATATCTTGTGTGTGGCATTTGTAGTTCTCAAGATATGAACTCTCCAATTTTTAGCGTTTTTTTGAACGTAATGACGTCATCAATGACGTCATCATTCCAAAAATGTTGCTGTTTCGTCTACTCATTAAGATTAATATATATGCACTGCAAAAACGTTGGTCAAATCATTTGTTGGGCAAAGTAACTTCAACAATTATTGGTCGATAATTGCCCAACAAAACCAGTAGTTGGTGTTGTTGGGCAAACATTTTGTTTGCCAATTTTTTGTTTAAAAAGCGGAATAAAAGTTGGGCAAGTGTTGGGCAAATAATTCGTAATCTGAATTTATCATAACTGTTGGTTACACTTTTGCTTATTTATTGGGCAACTTTTTTGGTAATTTTAATTAATTTTGATTGTTGGTTAAAATAATGCACATTAGTTGGTCAAAATCATCCAATCATGCGCACTACGATCAAAGAGTTGCCCAAAAGTTGGGTATGGTATAAAAAACATAACGATATTTTCCAACATGGCGAGTGGAGGAGTGGCTGTGACGAGCGGGGTTGTCCAGTAGATATAGATCCAATTTGAAGGTTAGTTTTTAACTAAATATGAAGTTGTGTTTTCTATTCAGTCGTACATAGTCGTGACAGTTGCAGAGGGAGCAACACAGTGACACAAGTTGAATTAGTTTCAGTTTTTTGTTTCAGTTTTATCATGCCATTATGTGCAATGCCGGTTGTGGCATGTATGCGTGTGCTTGCGCTGCAACTGTCACGACCGTGTACAACAACTGAACAGGCAACAAACTGTATTTAGTTGAAAACTAACCTTCCAAAGCATCTACAAACCACTGAGCACCCTCTCGATTTTGAGAGAGATGTCGAGGTCACAGCTCACTACCGTTTGCCAACGTGGAAAAGATATTTTCTATGCCTGGTTGTATGACGTATCACAGGAGAAACTGTAAATCAAAGGGTTAAATATATTCACCATTTGTTGGATAACACCGAAAAGGGTTAAATCATTAATAAAATCATCGCCCAATAAGTGTGTTATTGATAATGTATTAAATACCCAGAAAATGGGTAAACAAAATATTACCCAACTGTTGGTTAGCAAAATATACCCAACTATTGATAAGGAAATATTACCCAATTATTTGGCAATCAGAGTGCCCAACTTTGATGGGTAATATTTTGCCCAAAAGTTGGAGGAGTTCACTATTCGCCCTTAATTGGGTAAAAAGTTGGGCATTTTTTTAACCCAATTTTTTTACAGTGTGGTAAGTTTCAGGTTCATACAAGCTTTAGTTTTTGCGAAAATCGCGCGAGAACGTTCGAGGAGAAGAACACGCAGAAAAAAAAAAAAAAAAAAAACAGAACAATAACAATAGTTGTTCGGCTGGTGGCCGAACACCTAAAAAAAACAGAACAATAACAATAGTTGTTCGGCTGGTGGCCGAACACCTAAAAAAAAACAAAAAAAAAAAACAGAACAATAACATTAGTTGTTCGGCTGGTGGCCAAACACCTAAAAAAAAAAAAAAAACAAAAAAAACAGAACAATAACAATAGTTGTTCGGCTTTCTGGCCGAACACCTAAAAAACGTCTGAACTTAACATAATAATTATACACCTATATACATATACAAACATTTTGTAAAGCACCTTTACGTCAAGATCAACGCGCTGAAAAGAGCAAAACCAATGGAACTTTCTTTCTTGAAATCGGCGAGTCTTATCGTCAAGTTTACTCCAGCTCAATTCTTTCATCTAAAACTATGACATGAATAATAAAATACTCACAATTGATCTTTCGGAAGACAAGTCGAAGTGAAATCTTCAAAATGTTGTTTTATGGAACACACGCGAGATGAACGAGACTTTACGTTGAACTGAACCAAGCGTTGAACTGGTGTACTAGTCGAATGTGAACTGAACGAAATCACTGCGCGTATTATATAGCCCATGCCAACAAAAGACTCGGTTTTTGTTATTGTTTGAAGACACATAGAATTCTTAACCCTTGGGGGCATCATCAGATTGCGCTGAGAGCTTTTTTGTAAATACGCTTTTATAATTACATTTTTTTTCCGTGGTTATTTTTCCCCTTGTAAGTTTTGTTGTTTTATCTTTTCGAAGTCTTGTGGGTTTTTTGTTTTGTTTTTACAACAACAAGATCAACAAATTATTGTTTGTCTTTTTGTCTTTATCAGTTTGTTTGTATTATTTTCTTTGTTATTTTATTTCCCTTGTCTGTCATAGTTTATTCTATTGCATAATTTAATGTAGGCATATGCTTTTAAAATATATTTTAAATATATTTTTACATCACAAAGAGAAAACGATTTAAAGATAGTCTTGTTATTTTATAGCATCTTGTGATTTAGGAAGTGCACCCTAATTCAAAAGAAGTGATCAAAATCAAATAGGGACTGGAGTCTGCAGTTTTATTTTTGCTCAACCTTTTGTGTCTCCTTATTCTGTGCCAGAAGGATTGGTTTTGGAGGAAATAAAACAAAACAAATTGTATTATGGTTTGTCTGGTTTCCGATGAAAACAAAAATGCAATCTGGAAAAGTACGGGGAGTTTCGCCTGACAATAGACTTGGTTACAAGTCTGTGATTGTGGCTGAAACAGCGCCCTCTCTCAGATTAACCTCCATCATTGGCCTATCGCGAGTGCGTCGGTACAGCAAATCTGCGGGAGAGTTCTGCGTGGCTGGCTGTTGCAGAGAAATAACCTTAGTCTCAGATTTGAAATCAAGTCTAGGCTGACAATGACACGAAAACCGTAAAGCTCAACTTCAGAAAAGTTAGTGGGTGCGTTCGTTAATAGCTTCCCCGGGTCGACCCAGGTGTGGGGCGTTTTTTTTTTCTAGGCCGAACGTGTGCAGATAACAATTATTATATTTAAACGTGTGCAGATATTGTTATATTTATATTCATATTTAAATTTATATTTATACATATTTTTTAACGATTCCTGTAAGTGGCGGCTTTCCGCTGTTGGATGTCAATTAATAAATAAAAAAATACCCACGTTCGTCCTGGGAAAAAAAAACGCCACACACCGGGGGGTCGACCCAGGGAAGCTAAACGAACGCACCCATTGGTGTGAATTTTGTCGAAAGCATACTTAGCAAGCTGAGTCGTGTCATCTCCAGTGATTCCCCAATCTCTGTAATAATAGTGACAATTCAATGTTTTTTTTTCTTCTTATGGTTTGTTCCTAATTGAGTTCCACATAGGATCAGTCCTTGAAGTTTAAGAATAGAGCAAAAGAAGAAAGACTTAAAGCTGGTTTATTTTTCAACGTTTTTATTTTGGCTTGTAATCTCGTGATCTGATGACGTACACGCACAGCATGCCACAAAAGATTTAGTCCTAGCATAGAGAAAGGACAATTCTCTTTGGTCCTAGTAAGAGGTGTTCCGGGCTGTTGGAAACCCTAATTAGTGAACAAAAACCTCATTTTTATGCGGGCGTGAACTAATTTGCAAGATAGGGCATGGTCTTGCTGACCAAATTGAGTTCACTTCCATCAGAGAATTCCCAAGACACTTTAGAAGATGCTTTTTGTGGACTCTTTTTGTGCCCCTGGATACAAAATAGATTTAAGCATGACTGTAACAATAGGCCTAGAACTGTGCTCTCAGCAGACATGGACATCAATAGGCGACAATTTATTTATTCCTTTATTTATTTAATTATATTTATTTATTGATTTATTGATTTACTCAATTACTTTTTCATTTATTTATTTATTTATTTATTTATTTATTTACTTATTTCTTTCTTTCTTTAATTAATTCTTTCTTTCTCTCCCCCTCTCCCTCCCTCCCTCCCTCCTTCCTCCCTTCCTTTATTTCTTTCTTTATCTACCTATCTATCTATCTATCTATCTATCTATTCAGTCATTCATGTATTAATGTAAGTATTTATTATTTATCTATTCTGTTTTTCTTTTTAAATAACTTGTTTAAATAGATTCAATTGTTGTCGAGTTTGTTAGCAGCTCTTAATCTATCAAATATCTATCTAGTCCTTCAAATTTTTTAATAGTTTTACTCAAAGTATATATTTTTATTTGTTTATTTATAGTATCTAAGTGTTTATCATAGTGATTTTTTTATTCAACTCTATTCGAGGATTGGATAAGCAGGCTTTTGAGTCATAGTGTAGTAGTACGCTTTTGTTTATCCTGGCCGTCTTAGAATGGATTGTTGTCCATTCCTCTTCCTTCCTCCACATCCCGTACCTGTCATGTACCGTTTTGTCTAATCCCGCTCCTCTAGTTACCCTGTATTTAAGTTACCTTTTTTGAAGTCTTATTATCCTTGTTTTACTTGTATGTATTTGTTTTTGACACTGGCCGAATATATAATAATAATAATAATAATAATAATGACATGGACATCAATTATTGAAAGACGTGCGGCCCCTTGTGCCCCTGCCCCCCCCCCCCCCCCCAAATTACGTCTGATTGTGTGAGCAAGAACAGCAACTTCAAGCAATCTTGGACTCACAATTTACCAGACCACCAATATTAATAATGGCTTTATTTTGCACATTAATTTTATTCAATCTAGTAAGAGTGTTTACACAAAGTCCTCCTTCGTTCTTTCGAGGAGCGAGGGAAAAAGACAGTGTTCTTATCCATTATAACATCCCTCTGAACCGACCCTCCGGCCCTCCGGACCGCCCTCCACCGGCAAGTCCGTCAAGATCGCAAGAGGATTTGCAATGCTAGGCATTTTATAATAAATCTATTACCAACTTTTGCCCCCCCCCCCACCCCAAGTCACACACCCGGAGGTGCTAGCCCCTCCACCACCATATCTCAATCGTGGGGGGGGGGGGGGGGGGGGGGGGGGGGGGCACACACATTACACAACATCACACTGCTTGTGCACTTAAGAAGCCATTATAGTTTACCAGTGAACAGGGCACCAGTGCACCATGTAGTTTTGTAATGAGCGAGCAAGTATTTACTATCATGCAGTTGGTGATTAAAAACTATACCCTCTGATATTTCCAATTTCTCTTAAAACGAGATGTACTTTTGGAAATAAATGTGTATCAATTGTTCGACCTTCAAATTTCTAGTAACAAAAATGGTAAAAATCAACTAAATTAACTAAAATATTATTACTACTATTTGACATCATATACACGTTTTGAAAAACACAAAACATAGGCGATTCAATGCAGAAGTTGTATAACGTAAACGAATATGAATGCACACAAATTATAAAGTTTAACGTTGATAGTGCTGGTGATTTATCATTTATGAACAATTTTTAAGTAAATTTGAACAAGAATGGCGTCTTTGTGTTTTGGTAAAAGCTTTCAGCTTGCTTCTAGACAGGCTGCTCTGCTATCATTTCAGGTAAGTTTATGTAATTTCTTGCATTTTTGTTTTGCCGGTCAGTTGTTTTGTTTGCAATAATAATAAGATTAAGAATAATCACGTAGGCCACCTGGGAAGGAAAACTGGTTCGAATAATTATGGAATATAATTGTTCGAAAACAAAGTTATTACCAATTAGTAATATCTTTATAAAAGGATAATTTCCCGCACGTTGCCACCAATTTATCCGCCCTTAATTAACTCCAAAACCACTGATTATTTTTCTTACCTGAGATTGAGAATGAGAAGGGTTACCGCATATTATAATCATGATAATATAGGCCTACATCCAGAAAAAAAGAAGAGAAAAATAACGTAACAGTTTGTAAACATATTTTTATTATATTTATGTTGTTCAAGTTGTTTTGCGAACTTGACAATTTGACATGCATGAATTTTTAGTTGTAAAATGATGAAGTACCTGATAATAATAATGACTGTTTTGTTTTTGGTGGTGTGCCCTATTTTTAGTATAGTATTAATTTATATTATATGAATAACAATTAACAAAATAACACTCTTCTTCTGGATGCTGGCACAGGCTAGGTACTATAGTTACTATAAACTAATAAGGAAACTTATTTAAAAAGCTGGGGATCGTATTTATTACCTGTTTTATGTGTACTTGATTCGCCCACAATACACTTAAAATACAATTAGACCCAGTAACTAGGCTGGGGTGCTGTACTCTTTTTGAATTTTTCGAAATTTGTCATCGGTCGTAGTGCCCCACTTACTGGGTCTATATCTATAATACAATCAATTTCATTGATTTCATCTTTTTTTTCAGGCAACACGCTCAGCTCAAGTTGCAGCAGCCACCAAAGCAGAAGAACGGCTAAAGAAATTCAGTATTTACAGATGGGTAAGTTAGTATTTACAGCTGTGAGATGGGTACCACATTTCTACTCCTAGAACTATGAGGTTGCTTCCGCTATCGTCTCCCTGAACTCATAGTTCTAGGAGTACCGCATTTTCAAGTCCCTAAAAACAGTCACTTTGCATGTTCAAATGCTTGTCTGTCAGGAGATTCTGTGGACTCGAGTCTGTCATCCCCTTCCCCCTCAGAGATAGGTAACTATTTACATAAAAAAAGAATCAACACATTTTAGCGCAGAGCTCACTCCCTAAAAAAGTAGTGGCTTATAACTGTATTTGGAGGAGTATTTTTATTGCAAGACAAATTTGAGTTAATAAATATATTGGTTTGTTTTCCACAGGACCCTGATAAGGCTGGCGACAAGCCAAGAATGCAAACATATGAAGTAGATCTTAATACGTGAGTATAATTTCTTAAGACAAATACTGTTTGTTGTTTATGTTACCTAATTATATTGCCAGTTAATTGGTTTTTCTTAGTTTTAAAGTTCACCTTATTTTAGCTTTTATCTGATATCATTAAGATGGTCCAAAACTATAGTTGGGACAGGATATTTGAGATCCTCCAATCTTCAGTCAGGATTGTTCTAAGGGGCGAATTCAAAATTAAACAATCGGTAACTCGGGGTAAATCTTCATTTCCCCCCGGGGTTTTACAAGGCAAAAGGAAGTCGGACCATAATGAGCTCATTATCTACAGGTCAATGAACATCGCTCTTGGGGCCACGGAGAGCCAAGTTTACTTCATTGATATCGCCGCCGGCCGCCCCGCGGTTTGGCAGAGGCTCGGTTAATCCGTAATTGATACTGTTCAACAATAGACCAGTGGAGTTTGCAGTCCATTGGTTTCTTTAGAACCATTGAGTACCTGAATGGATCAGAAGAACATTTATTGGAGTAGCCAGGCAGCTGTCACTAGTCCGATAATCCCTTGCTGACGTAATCCCAAGCGCAAATCTTGCCTTTTGTTAAATTGCTCTTTGTATCCGTGGTCACCCAACCACGACCAAGTTGACCCAGCATGTGCAGACGGATATTCATGACTCTATTGTTCGTATGCAAGGCTGTAAATACCCTGTATTACCTCGGGGGATTCTGAAAAAGCCCCCGAACTACCGCTTGTTTAATTTTGAATTCGTCCCTAACTGTAGTTGGGATCTTCTCAACAGTTGGGATTGACCCAGCTATGGTTGAGATCAGGCAAACTACAGTTTAGATAGAGTCAACTTACTAAGTTGGGATTGGCCCAGTTATAGTTGGTCCAGGTCCAACAGTAGTAGGGCGAAATAATGCAAAGTAATCATGTTTGTTTTGACTTGTCACTCTTTCTTTAGGTGCGGCCCTATGGTATTGGATGCACTGATCAAGATCAAGAACGAGATTGACCCCACTTTGACCTTTCGGAGGTCGTGTCGGGAGGGCATATGTGGGTCATGCTCCATGAATATCAACGGAACCAACACACTGGCTTGTATATGGTGAGTCTAAATCTGGATGTATACTCTCATATCTGGTTCTTTCCAGGGCCCAATGTCATAGACCTGCTAAGCACAAAAATATGCTTAGCATGAAACTTCTTCCTTGATAAAAACAAGTTTTCCAACCAAATATCTATTTGTTTCATATTGCTTGTTACTGATATTCAGCTGTTTGCTTAAAATTCCAGCATCGCTGTCAACTTGTAAACATTGTGAATGCTTATTCTTGATTATTATAAAATTTTATGTTTTATTGTTATGATTTCAGTCGAGTGGATTCCAATCTGAAGAAGGGCATCAAAATCTACCCACTTCCCCACATGTACATCATTAAGGATCTGGTACCGGTAAGTCCTAGTTCATTAACACCTATATAACAATAAAAATACTGCCTCTAGCTACCGGGCAATCTCGGTGGTCAAGTTGGTAAGACACTCCTCTACAAATGTAAAGGTCCTGGGTTCGAATCCCACCAGAGTAATATGCCTATGGTTGCCTTTACGAAACTCAGAAAGCACAGAGTACATACCAGGCCTGACACTTCACGGAGGCAACTGCCTCCGTTGCCTCTTGCCATTGCCTTGGTGCCCTTGAAATGCTCCAGTAGAAATTTAACATTTCCTCATACGGTGCCCTTTGCCAAAGAGGAAATGCATTGGTGCCCTTGCCCTTTCAAAAACGAAGCATACAGGCCCGACATACCATTGCTTTATACTCTAGACTCTTCTGACTTAAAACTTTTTTGTTTTTTTGTGACAGGACATGAGTAACTTCTATGCTCAATACACATCAGTGGAGCCGTATTTGAAACGCAAGGAGAAAGTGGAGTATGGCAAAGAGCAGTATATACAATCCATCGAGGACAGAGCTAAACTGGTGAGCAGGAACGCTCCAAACTTTTTATTTAACTGTATATAGAAGACAGGGACCAACCAGAAACCATTCAAGGGAGCCAGCTGTGTTAGATGCAACAACTGTGTGCCCAATTAACCGTGTAGATACATTCACCACAAGATAATCACACTGCAGGCTGGCATAGTTTACAGAAAATGGTCAGACAGTAGGAGGGTTGACTGTGTATTGATAGATGCAGTCACTAAATGAAATCATATTGCTGGTTGGCAGAGTTTATCGATCATTTAAAGCCACATATTGATGGTCAGACAGTAAGAAGGTTGACTGTGTACTGTAGTAGATGGCATTCACTGCATGATATCATATTGCAAGCTGGCATAGTTTATCATCCAAAACCACAGTGGGTGATATTTAATCAGTAGGAGGGTTGACTGTGTACTGTGTTGGTGCCTTCTCCACAAGATGCTATTTAGTGGTCAAATAGTAAGAGGGTTGATTGTGTACTTAAGTAGATGTATACACTGCATGATATCATATTGCAAGCTGGCATAGTTTATCATCCCAAACCACAGCTGGTGATATTGATTGGTCAAACAGTAGGAGGGTTAAGTGTAGTGTTAATGCATTCTGGTCAGAGTTTTTTGTAGTATTGTTTCTTCTCATCTTTCACCAGGATGGACTCTACGAGTGTATCCTTTGTGCTTGCTGTAGTACCTCCTGCCCAAGCTACTGGTGGCATTCTGATAAGTACCTCGGCCCAGCTGTCCTTATGCAAGCTTATCGCTGGATGATTGACAGCCGAGATCACTACCAGACAGAGCGTCTCGCTAGGATGCAAGATTCGTACTCCGTCTATAAATGCCACACCATCATGAACTGCACTAAAACGTGCCCAAAGGTAAAGCCCGGTTTATATATTAATAATAATAAGCATTTATATAGCGCCATCTATCTAGAACACTAATCCGATGGCGCTGGAAAGGAAAAGAAAAAATCAAATAAGTTGATACAAAGGATTAAAGAGAATGCGAATACAAAGCGAATTTTCGCACCACAGGGCTGTTTTCGCAGTGAATGTTTGTTTCCATTCCCTGACAAAACAACCCTATTTCAAACAAAACAAAATGAGTCGGGCCAAAGTCATAAAGGTGTTAAGCAGAAAATACTGCTTAGCAAATTTCTATGCTAAGCAAAAAGTGGAACGGGCTACAGTCACAACAATGAGTCATTGAGTTAAATAAACAGACTTCAGTTTTGTAAGTGATTGTAATCGTTCCAAATACCTAGTCAGCAGATTGAAAACGTAAATTTGCGGGGCCTTGAGATTCAACTTTCTTTCTATTTGATTTCAGGGATTGAATCCAGGCAAGGCAATCGCCGAGATCAAGAAGATGTTGTCTACATTTAAGAAGAAGGACTTACAGCCTGCTAGCGCTTAGAGACGACGCTCCGTTCGCTCCCAGACCCGACTTCAACCCGCCTCATGAGCCATTTTGAAATTATGTCGGACACCGTACTGCAGCACTTATTAGGTTTGGGTAAATTGGTCTGTAGACACCCAAACTAAATGATGTCTGTTGTAGCGCCGAAATTCACACAAGTGCTCGTGGCGCTTGCTTCAATCAAAAAAGTTCCCTCTTGGTTGTCCTCCAGCGGTGCAAATGCTTTTATAGTTTCCACTATATCTCAAAAAGGCTAATAATAGACTCTGCACCCTCCCCTAACAATGTCATACAGTAATACAGGATCCTTGACACTCGCAGGGTCTATTCCCTTCGTTATCATAGGCCCTTTACAAATCCACGGCTTCGGCTTTAGATTCGGCTTATGTTGACAGTCTCTAATGTATGTATTTCAAAACATCTCTATAAATTACTTTTTGGAGTGGAACAAAGAACTGACTAGAGTGGGATTCGAACCAACGACCTCCGGATTAACGTGCCGGCGCTCTACCAACTGAGCTATCTAGCCCTATATTTGCGTTGTCCCTATTTTGTCAATATCTTTGTTTGGGGGTGCCATAATTTGTTCTATAAATTACTTACAGATACGTAACCAAGAAATGTTTAGCAGAAGAGAATGTTACATTATTACGTTTACTCTGCGAGTAACAAACATAAAAATATGTAGATACAGAAAAATAGAATTCCTCAATAAATGCAAGAAGTTTTTAAAAGCAATATGAGTTGGTTGTTTTGATGAGAATTGAGTTTAACCAATTTAAGATTGTAGCTGTGAATAAAATAGGAAATACATTGTTATTGCATGACTTCACTGTGCTTTAATGGTTCACAATGGATTTTTGAATAGGGAAATATTAATCAGGGCCAATTATTAAAGCCTGTAAGCAAATAAATTTCTGCTTAACAGCTTCATGAAATTGGGCCCAGGGGTCGATTTCACAAAGAGTTAGGACTCGTCTTATCTCGAGTTAGGACGAGTAACTTAGGATTAATCTTAAGGTCTGCATGCTACAGTGCAGGGTTGGGACTCGTCCCAAGTCCTATAAGATTAGTCTTAAGTTAGGAAGAGTTTTGTGAAATCGACGGCTGGCCTTTAAACAGGTAAAAGGTGTGTGTAACATAAGTAGGATTGGAAATATGAACGCTCACAGATTTGCACCTAACTTACATCATGTACATGGCATAAAGATGGTCATGGTGGTATAGATCCCTTGAAATGGTTTTGCAAGAAAGGCCTTAGTTTTTGAAAAATGAGTAAAGCAATTAATTTTAATCATCTGAAACTAAAATCAAACAGTGAAAACACTGATGGAGTTTTCAACTAAATTCTTGTGACTCCGATGACTGATTGAGCTTAAAGGAACGCTACAGAATTTGTAAGAAACAAAAATCGTGAAGATCACAGATTTACATAAAACTTACATGGTCTAATGATGATGATAGTAGAAAACATCCCTTGAAATATTTCTGTCTGAAACGTCATGTTTGATGAGAAACAAATAGTCTAACTTTGCGTTAGGAGTTTATCGCTCAGGGAGCGTTTTATTCATTTTTGTTTTGGCATCGATGCAATGCAAAGTTTGTGATCTGTTTTTTGCTAGTGAGCAAGATGGCTGATCGATCTCGAACTTTTACAGGTTTGTCAGTTTATATACATGTATATGGTGGATTACGTAAAAAGCTTTCACTGCCAGCAACATTTTTGCAAGCAAAACCAATTCTGTAATGTTCCTTTAAACTTTCACAGGTTTGTTATTTCATGTACATTTATCATTACCAATGTTGCCGCTTGCTTCAAGTTTATAGTTGTATTAGAAGTCAGTCGTACAGAGTCAAATATTTCAGATGAATTCACAAATTCTATACTCTATTTTCAGAACGAATTGACACATCCTATGTGTGCAGATCACAGTTTATTAGACGAACATCTCGGTCGACTTGGTTTAATCTAAAATAACTTTTGAATCAATGTTTTACGGTGTAAACTTTGAGTTTGTAAAGTTACTTTTTCAATATTTGAAAGAAATGCTGTGTACATGATGTATACAGTATTACGGACAATAAAACAAACAATTGAAACATCAACTGTTTTTAAACTGGTGACATTTATTACAGGATTTCGGGAAATATATTCAGTTGGTTTTTATTTTACATTATTGCATTTACAACACGGCAACATGCTATGGATATTAAGTAACCCTATGTTGTCATTAAAATTCGAGCTTTCTTGAAAATTTATTTCACAAATTGCTGCTTTAAACTAAAGTATCTCTTGTGTTATGATAATTGTTGAAATATCCACAAGTTGATTTTAAATAATATAAATTGTGGGGGGGAGAAACAAGTTTTTAAATAGCCATGTCCGATTGAGGGTTTTTGCTGAAAGGCCTATTCTTCAATGTCCCTACAGCCAACGGCCATTGCCGTAGCTGGAATTGTTTCTTTTGGACACAGCCAGAGATTAAATCGGATCAAGTTACTGTTTCATGATGGCCGATAATCTCAAATTTCCAAACTTGATGATATCCTTATTTCATGGCTCTGCTTACCAAGGGCAAAGAACTGCCGCTTACGGCAGCGGGAAACTCTGTGCTTATATCAAGCGTATTTCACAGGTTAGCAGGGAATGTTTGCTTGTGCGTGTGCGTACTTCACATTACCTGCTTATCCAGCTAGCACATATTTGCACATTGATCGTAAGAGCGTACGCCCCATTTCCTAAACACAGTATATCAACGACTTTTTCCCATTCTCCTATAGACCGCATTGAATAACCCCTTTGTTGCGATGAAAGTCGCCATCTTGTAGGGCAAAATGATGCGCGTCCAAACGCATACACCACTGAAGCAACAGCACGCAGCGTTCCCAGTTTGATTACTACGGCACATGCACGCACACACACATGCACAACCGCACAGACGCCTTGTTGATATTGTAGGGCAGATATTTCAATGGTGACGTCATATTCAATATGGTCTTTTATGTGAACTTAGCGTTTTTAGTGCCATCTTGATTGTGTGTACAATATCAAGACAACCTTTGTCTCAAACCATCCAAATTTTCTCCTGAGAAAGTCCTCTGTCATTCTGACATAGTTGCCACACGAGGGCAGTGCTCTAACGCAAATATTTTTTTTTTTAATTACAGCCATCAATGCAGACTGTTATGCAAGTCTACTTCTAAAACTAAATTCACAGTCAATTCAAATGATAGTGATAATTAAAGCTGCACTTTCCCAATATTTTGGTTAATCAAAACGGCATTTCTTTTTGCTGAATATATTTCTTTTTTTACTAAACTAGCACCACAACGCGACATTAAATTTGTTCAAAATTTGAACAAATCATATAAAAAGAACAAACTCACATATAGAATTGATAAAGCAATTTGCATTTTAAAATTGTCTTGCATTAATTTCACCGGCACATCTTTCTATACATTTGTACACAAACATTTACAAGAAAATATTGAGGCTTATTAATATTTACATTTATTATTAAGTTTTTATTTTTATTTGACAAATGTGACCCAATAATGGCTAGAGAAAGCGTGTCAAGTGACTGAAAAAGTTAATATCAATAAGTTTCTCAGCTTTGTTTGGAACTTGACCAACATTTGGAACGACAGTCTGCTGTTCTCATGCAAGTCTCTATCACTGGGTGCATTCGATTAGCTTCCCTGGGTCTACCCTGCGGTGCTCACTCGGCTGAGCCCCTGACAAGAGCTAAACGAACGATCACTCACCGCTCTCGTAGTGACGTCATGCACATGGGGCCAGCCCCCAAGTGACCCACTCCACAAGCAGGGCACTGGGGGCTGACCTGGGTGAGCCCCTAGAATGACGTCAAAGCTTTTCGAACGCACCGGGGGAAGACCGGGGTCGACCCAGGGAAGCTAAACGAACGCACCCTATATTTCAGGAGTCACTCGCTGTTTCATGTATTGACCCATTTCACCTGACATCATCATCACAAAAATCTTGAGTGCGCCATACTGGTGGGCAATTTCACTGTGCTTTTTTATATAACTCTATGCTGTGCGTTATGCAGTGAGGTGCATATTTTAGGCGACGCTAATACACAGCGCTAATACACGTAAACCTAACTTGCCCACTAACATGGTGAGCATGGCATCAGTCGCCGCGTGTGACGCGCGTGCAAGGGGTCAATTGGTTGACATGGTTGAAATGAGTACTTGGCAGACCGCTGTTTCATACCTAGCTCCTAGGTTTAAGAACTTTTAAGGGCGTACTGCTGTTTCATGTATGTCTGTCTCTATCTACATTTCAGGAGTCATCGCTGTTTGATGTATTGGTTGACATGAGTACTTGAGCAGACTGCTGTTTCATTTACAGCTCCAAGGTTTAAGGACTTTTCCGGAATTTTCCAAACTTCCCGCTGTTTCATGTATATCTCTACTTACATTTCAGGGAGTCACTCGCTGTTTCATGTGTCAGTTCACATGAATACATGAGCAGACTGCTGTTTCATTTACAGTTCCTATGTTTACATACCGCTGTTTAATGTATGTCTCTACCTATATTTAAGGGAGTCACTCACTGTTTCATGTATGGTTGACATGAGCACTTGCGCATACTGCTGTTTTATTTTACTGCTCATTCATTTTGAGCCAGACTGCTGTTTCATGTATCATCTTCAGCCACAAGTTCCAACCTTAGGTTACTATCTGAGGTATCCATCATAACTTGTTGTTTTAATTCCTCATAGCATCCCTTGGCATAGTTGATCTGTTGAGAAACCTGTACAAAAAACACAAAGACAAATCTTCTTAGATTTCTATCCTATTTTTATTCCATATATTATATGCTTTTTGTAACAACCCATCAGGCCCAACTGTGTGTTTACTTGGCCATAGGAAATTTTAGTAGCACATATTTGAAACATTTGTCAAAAATATATCTTTCTGATGTAATTACACAACGCTCAAAATAAATTTACATACTTAATAAATTTATTATTCACATCTCAAAAGGAAGAAATGTTGAACAGACTTTAGCAGCCCACAGGGCAAGTTGGGAAGCTGTATTTACTGGCACAAAGCAGTTTTTACTAGACAGTCTACGCCGAGCTAAAATGGTCAACATTGACAGCTCCCATTTCCTACCTTTTTAGCGATTCTCTCGTTATCACAGCCAACTTTTGGTCTTTCTTTTGAGTCGTAGCGCGATGCAGAAACCCCTGCTTCTGTGTTGGCCATCTTAGTCAGCTCGGTGTAATGTTTCCCGCCTAAAATATATCAAATATAAATAATCATAAGAAAAACAAATTGTAAAGCACCAAATCTGCCTGAAAATGCAATTCAAAAGCAAGGCCCAGAGAAAACCCTTGAAGAAAAGCCAATCACATTTCAAGGTCACCTAGTTTTGGCATGGTTGGCTTGAGCGTAAAGCGCTCGCCTCTCACCAAGGTGACCTTGGTTCGATTCCCGGCCAGGGCCATATGTGAGTTGAGTTGTGCTTGGTTCTCTGCTGTGCCACGAGGGTTTTCCAGACCATCCGGTTTTTCCTCCCTCGGAAAAAATCAAACACTTTTGATCTTTGGCTGTGCTCCGTGGTCATAATGGGTTGATGTGGCTGGCAGCCAAAGGTGCCCTTGCATGCCTGCTTCTTGAGCGCGTTGTAGCCGCGTCCTACGCAATTCAGCTCTTAGCTGCGCGTAAGGATGATTAGCCCCCCAAATTACTATGAATTATTTTCTTGTGGATCGTAAGACAATGTTCGAAAAATGAATCATGTGCTATCAAAGTGGTCCTGTAGCATGCACTGCAGTTGGTTGCCTTCAAGTTGCCTGCAAAAGTTGCCTTGTGTGACAAGGCCCCTAAAACTATAATGGTTTCGCCCAGACCTAATCATGACTTACCATGCTGTATGTGTCTTGCGTGGAACAGCTCAGAATGATTCACTTGCAGGACGGGGGAGAGTGGGTTATTCACCGGTAAGAAGTACGTACATTCACTGGTAATCAAGGCCTCCATGCCCTCAGTCGGACTAGAACGAAGGGTCTCCATCGAGAAAAATCTAGGGCGGACAAAAATTGCAAACAAAGTTGAAAAATGGGATTTTAGGCATTGCACGGCGAGGCATCAAAGTATATTTGATTTGCGGTAACACCATGTGTATATCTTCATGCTGGGAAGATTAAGCTGACAATACTTACGTGTATAATAACAAAGGAAAAGTGTTTTTGTAAGTTGTTATGTGACATGTGCACTAAGCTTGGGCGATATCACGATATTATCGAATATCGCGATATTAATTTGGACGCGATTTCGATATCGGATGGATTTGGTTTTAATCGAAATATCGATATATCGCGCTATATCACGATAATCGCAATAACTGCGATATATCGATATATCGATTAAATATCGCGATGTATTTGCTAGCTGATACCCCATAGATTTGGAGTAAAACCAGAAGAATAGGTCATTAGAACACCTCTCTTATACTAGGACTGTCTCTTCTACAACTTTCACTTGGAGTTTTAAGACTGATGATGTCAAATTTCATTAATTGCGATTATATCGAATATCGCGATATATTGTCGGCGATATATTGTGAATAAAATAAATCGATATCGCCCAAGCTTAATGTGCACACATCTGGTTACAGCCAGCATTAGAAAACTGAAAAAAGGGATATGTAGCCAGGTGAGAGCAGTTTGTCCATTTCTTGAAAATATGAATAGTCTGAGCATACTTGATGTTATTTGACAAGTATGTGTTTTTGGGTTATTACCTTTATTACACAAATATAAAAATTCATCGTGGTAAAAAAGAGAAACCCCTGAAAAGGCATGCAGGCCCAGTAAAAGGGGACTTGGGAAAAGTGTTCCATTCTTTTGGCCCCATTTTTGTGGGTTAGTATTTGGGAATTTCTCCCAGAAACTTGAACAGGAAATCAAAAACAAACATGTTTCATTCCTAGCGAGACTCTGTCTAACTGGTTACCTTTCTTTGTTATTTGGCGTCTCAGACAGCTTGGGTATATACTCCTGCCCTCTAGCGTTGTACGGTGAGTACCGGGGAAGCATACCAGCTGGGTTGATACAGCAACGAGTCAGACGGACTCTCTGTGGTACCAGGTGACTCTCACTGACCGTAGAGCTACGGATGGCGGCCATTGTGCCTGACGCTAGGTCCATTACACCCACGACTGGTTTGGCTACGGTGCCGATAACTCCTTTCCCAAACCCCTTCATTAGCCCCTACAATACAAACAAAAAAAGTCAACTAAAATGTTCTGAATGTGACTGCATTGTGTGCAATCCTTTAATAAACTTCACGATTTAAAAAAAAAAAATTACCTATTGAAAGTTAGATAAGCTAAGTCTTCTTTGCAGGAAATTCTGGTATTATTATCTGTTTAGGATGTGTATGTTCTATTAATTGTTTGTATATTTGTGCACAGAAACAAACAGGGTTTGCATTTTTTTATTTTTTTTTATATAAGGAGCAAAAGTGAACAATAGCCCAACAGACATTGACATGGTCAATGAACAGAATGAAATTTGCATCAGACTGAAGGATCTTAAAAGAAGAACTCTGATGGGCTAATCAAATGGTTCAAGTATCTCTATGTAGAACAATGAACAAACCATCATTTTTCCTCAAACACTTTTAAAGGCAGTGGACACTATTGGTAATTACTCAAAATAATTATATAAAAAAACCTTGGTGACGAGTAATGGGGAGAGGTTGATGGTATAAAACATTGTGAGAAACGGCTCCCTCTGAAGTGCCATAGTTTTCGAGAAAGAAATAATTTCCCACGAATTTGATTTCGAGACCTCAGATTTAGAACTTGAGGTCTTGAAATCAACCATCTAAATGCACACAAATGCGTGTGACAAGGGTGTTTTTTTCTTTCATTATTATCTCACAAGTTTGATGACCGATTGAGCTCAAATTTTCACAGGTTTGTTATTTTATGCATATGTTGAGATACACCAACTGTGATGGCTAGTCTTTGACAATTACCAATAGTGTCCACTGCCTTTAAGGGGTGGGAGGGGTATTGAAAGAGTGTATGGTTTGTACGCTTGTGAAAAGAATGATAACTGCGATGTATCATGTATGTGATCAACATTGGAACATAATCATATAAAATGGCACAATATGAATGAACTCCTCAAAACAAATTTGACAGAAGCTTTCATCAGTCACCCCTATCACCTACCTCTACTCCGTCCTCACTTATTCCCTGGTACGTCTGAGTGAAGATGCTCGTCAGACCTCCGACCACTCCAAACGTCAACCCTTTGAGACCAGCCTTAAGGTGACTGCTACTACTACCATCATGAGACTCTCGGATACTACTTCTTATCTCTTCATGCTGGTTATCCATGATCACTGTGCCAAGTGTGTTGGATAAGGAACCAGTCACCTGTATAGAATCATTCAAATAGTTTAGTTTAACCCAAAAAAAAGGCTGTGCTTACCATATGGACGGATGATGAAGCAATAATGGTTGAGTGTCTTGGTTAAAGGGTGTATTTAACTTTTGTAGGACAAAAAACACAATGTCCATAGATTTACACTAAACTTACAGTTTGAAGATAATGATAGTAGAAAGCTTCCCTGAAAATATTACGTGCTGAGATGCTGTAGTTTTGGGGAAATGAGTAAAACAATGTCATGAAAATAATTTTCGTCTCATGAGATGAAAATTATTTTAAGCATTTACAAACGTATTTTCATGACATTGTTTTACTCATTTCTCAAAAACTACACCACCTCAGTAAGTGATATTTTCAGGGAAGCTTTCAACTATCATTATCTTCAAACCCTGTAAGTTTAATGTAAATCTGTGGACATTTTGAAAAAGTACCCAAATCCTTTAAAGGCAGAGGACACTATTGGTAATTACTCAAAATAATTATTAGCATAAAACCTTACTTGATTAGGAGTAACAGAGAGAGTTATAACGGTGTTTTTTCTTTCATTATTATGTCGCAACTTTGACGACCGATTGAGCTCAAATTTTCACGGGTTTGTTATTTTATGCATATGTTAAGACACACCAAGTGAGAAGACTGGTCTTTGTCAATTACCAATAGTGTCCAGTGTCTTTAAAAGACACAAAATACCAGCCAAAACTACATTAAGTTTACATCGTTGTGACTGGTGACCCACTCAATTCTTGCTTAGCAAAGAAATTTGTTAAGCAGTATTTCCTGCTTTAACAGGCTTATGAAAATTGGCCCTGGTTCTAAGTTTTCATCGTCTCTGCTTACCTTAGCTGCAGTATTGGACATTCCATGAGTCACATTCTTCACCATTCCCGTTACGTTCCCCTCCAAGATCAACTCCTTTAATCCGTCTCGTAGATCTTGAATCAATCCGATCGGATTCCCAAGAAAATCAACAGACCCCAAGATCTTCACAGCTTGGCTTTTTAACTCCTGGAAAAGTAAATATTAAAACACATTTAATCAGGCGAGGTTTGCGGAAACACCATGTGTAAATCTCTTTGGTGGTTCTAAAAAGAACTGGTGGTTGACAACTAAACGTTTTGATCAATATGCATTTTTTTTTATTCAGTAAATCTCGCCTTGCTTGGCCTGCAGTTCTGGTCAAAGAGAGACTGACTTTTCGCGGGACTTTCTTGACTAAATGCTGCAGGCTTTGCCTAGTCGTGGTTTTCCTCCTGGTTATTGGATTGCAATCCCATTATTGTTTTTTTCCTGTCATTCTGTGAGCGCTTTGCAGCCTTAGGTACATGTAAAGGCGCTCTATTAATGGTGTTATTGTTATTATTTATTATTATGCTATGATCGCTTTCAGGAGAAACGTTGATTTGTCAACAATCGGTTCTGTTCAGAACCAACACTCAAAGGAGATTTTCCACACTGCGTTTGAGCAAACCTAACCCAATTATAATGCCATAATTTAATACACATTTGTTTTTGTTGATTTGTATAAATTTAATTGCCTCACCACATATATTCTTGCTATTGAAATATGTATGATTGAAAAAAAAAAAAAAATTATAACAAGAATTTGTCTGAAAACACGATTTGCAATAAAGTGTGCCCTCTACAGTCTACCAAGCAGAGGCTATTTGTACAATGAGAGAGCTAGCAGCAAGTCTACTACTCATTTGCATACCTCAGTGTAATGCTTGATGACAGCGTCCAATAAGAACTCTTGTGTCTCAAAGGGGTGGAGTCTCGTGAAAGGATCGAGGGAGACTGGGGCGTCTTCAAACTGAATCAAGAAGAGTCGTTGCTGGGTTTTCAGAGCTTTTAGGTCGGGTGGTAGCTTGGAGGATGTGAGCACGCTCAGTTTGAACTCGGTTGCGTTTAGTTTGAGCGTCTCAAAGAAGAAGCGTTTGGCTTTCTGTTCGACTGATACAGGTCTGCAAACAGGTCAAGAATATGTAAATTAAGAAATACAAAAAATAATGAAGTGTTTAAATGACATCAAAGCTATGATTCTGAACAAATTAAACATATTCTGAGATGAGTAGAAAGTTTGAGTGTCAAACACTTTAAATTAAAAATCAGAAATATATTGAACTGTTTAAATGACGTAAGAGCTATGATTTTGAAAAACTTTAAATATTCTAAAATTGGTAGAGAGTATGGGTTTCGAGCATAGACTAGGATGAAGTCCCCTGAACCTCATGGGTGTTCCATTTTAGAAGATTTACAGACTCTCTACCTCACCATGAATAGCGGACTAGGGTAGTGGGCCTGGGTCTTCACTTGCAACTTCCTAAACACAAACATAGGCGAAAATCCTTTCTGATTGGCCAAATAATTTAATTCTTCTGATAATAATGGGAGTGAGTACCTGAGTGAGTTGTAGTAACTTTCATCCATCTTCTCAATCTCGCTGTCGAGTTGAGCGAAGCCAGCAAACTGAAGGAACTTCAGCAGAACCAACTCCTCAAGATTTAACGTCATCTTGCATAGGTTGACGAAAAACAACTGGGATAATAGAAACGAATGCAACAGTTAAATCATCCAAAGCTAGTGTAATGTGTCGTCAAGCATATTTTTTGGGCCTCTGTATTTATACAGATACATAGCCAACCATGGCAAAAAGACCGATCTTCAAATTGACCAGTTTAAATTTAAACCCTTCCGAGAAATAGTCCTTTTTTGCTTTTTAAAATTTTTAATTGCTTGGTCTGTAATAACTGCTGATTTTTTTCTTCAGAAAAACAGTAAGTACACAACAGATTAGTTAAAAACATTCATCAAGAGCAAAAATATAGAAGGATTTGAAACTTCGTATGGTGGGAATATAAAGGTGAGGTTTGTGATAACACCAAGTGTAAATCTCTTTTGAGAAGTGTAGAGATAGTATATAGAAACAATTTACCACAAAAAATCCATAAGAACTTAAAAATAGATTACAAATCTAGAGTTGCCCTAAGTTTGGTTTGGAAAAAAAGAACTAAGTTAGCTGCTTTATACAAACACTTTGTAGATTTGTTAAGTTACAGTAACTGGAAAACTAGACTGGTACCTTGTATATATCCACCATTTCATGAGATGAGGGTAGCTTGGTTATAGCCATGCATAGAGCTGGGGTACCAGAGCTGTTTGGCTTCTCCTCTGAATGCGATGGTGTAACAAACAGTACGACAGGCTTTTGGACACCAATGATCTGGTTATCAACCTAGGTGCAGGGAAGCAATTAGTCACTGGTTAGTTATAGACGATTTGACCTGTGACATCACATGTTTACAAAAGGGCCACAGAACCTGGACTTCTTGCAGGCACGAGTTGTACACAGCCCAATGGAAGAAAACATAAAATCAAGATTTTTTGGAGATTGCACTGTTGATATGATGAAAGGGGACACATCTCAAAACTTGCCCAGCTTTTACTTTGAGGTCCCAAAATCAAGCATCTGAAAGCACACAACTTTGTGTGACAAACTTTGTGTGTGTTTTTTCTTCCATTATTATCCCACAACTTCGACGACCAATTGAGTTCAAATTTTCACAGGTTTGTTATTTTGTGCATATGTTGAGACGCACAAAGTGAGAAGACTAGTCTTTGACAATTACCAATAGTATCCAGCGTCTTTAAGAATGAATTAAACAAGTGTTGATTGAACAAGTGTTTATTTTTACCTGAATTTTCTTGATTTGTACTTTAAGTGACATTTCTTGTCTGGTGTCCAAGTACTGGACTTCAAAACCAGATAGAGATATATACAACACTTCTTCAGGGACACTGTTGACGAATGACAGTCCAACTCCCTCACTTAGGAAGAAAATCACCTGCAAAGACATGGTAGTTCAAGAAAGATAAGATACATCAACAAATTGAGTTGTCAACCACCGGCTCTTTTAAAGCCATTGGACCCTTTTGGTTCAGAAAAAAAAAATAAAAGTTCACAGATTTACAAATAACTTACAGGGTTTACAGAAGGCAATGGTGAAAGACTTCTCCTGAAATATTACTCCATGAAATGCTTTACTTTTTGAGAAAACAGCAAAACAATATAAATTCTCGTTAACGAGAATTACGGATTTATTTTAAACACATGTCATGACACGGCGAATCGCGCGGAAACAAGAGTGGGTTTTTCCGTTGTTTTCTCCCGACTCCGATGACCGATTGAGCCTAAATTTTCACAGGTTTGTTATTTGATATAGAAGTTGTGGTACATAAAGTGTGGGCCTTGGACAACACTGTTTACCGAAAGGGTCCAATGGCTTTAAAAAGCAACATTACTCAAATGGTGTTACACAAAACCTCTCTGTTAGCGTTCAATGCCAACAAATTGCAAAATCTTCTCAAAATCTGCAGTGAATTTGTATCAATAGATTTTAAATATGGAGTGATGTGGCTATGAAGTCTAGTGCACTTGGCTTTGGGTCTGGTCATGGAACTTGTGTCCTTGAGCGAGACACTTCACCATAACTGCTTTGTTCTTTGTCATTAAATAAGCAAGTGCTTAAAGACGCCCAAACTTTAAGCTCTACAAGAACCAAATATTAAAATCAACAACTCCTACAAAATAAAACACTTGATTTGCTAGTATTAAGAGAAACCATCAAATTACACTGTTGATTTATTTTATTATAAACAAAAAATCTTAAAACAAATGCGATACTTACATCGACTTCTTTGATCTTGGGTTTGTCACCCTGTGTGTCAGGGGTTCTGACCACCGGCCTGGCATTCCTCCCAGATTTGCCCTCTTTACTATCTTTAACATGGACCCATTCATCCTTTAAGCCACGCCCACCTCCAGTGGGTGTTAATTGCTGTTGACATAAATATGAATATTAATGAGTTAATTTGCATATATATCACATATATACAGCTTATCAAAATACTATGTATTAGAAATCATCACTTTTAAAATTAAGATAGGTATAAATAAGACAATACACAAATGCAAGCCTCCATACTCAAGTAAACACTAGGCCTAATCAGCTGAACTTTTGAAAACAAATCTGCATATAATTTACATAATGTGGTAGTGATTGTTTTTATTTTACAAAATATAGCACAAATAAAACCTAAACATAGTTTATCACTTATTATATGCAAACCAAAACCTATCACTACATGTAGGTCTAAACTAATGCAAAACAAATCTCATTAAAAAATATATAAAAACACACCCACAATGCACTGCACCTCATTATATATTCACAAACGCAATTCATGTCATATCTTGTGATCAAAATAAAAATACAGCACAGAACTTTGACAAATCAAAATGCATTTATCTTGTCTAAAGATATGGATCAAATACTTCCATTTGCATTGGATTCAAAATTCTGAGAAATTTACCACCATAAGTAGAAATAAAGATATAAATTTGTGTATATATACCACCCATCCACTCCTGTACAAATGGGTGGTGTGATGCTTGCATGTATGGGTCACTCACTGGGTATTCATTACTCAATAAGTACCCATGGGAAGGTCTGAGACAAAGGTGTTTAAAACCCTCCAGAAGGGGGTCCCTGTAACCCAAGGGAGCGGAGGAACGGAAGCTAGGCCCTTGTGAGACGCAATGTGGCATAAGACGCTTGAACACCCCCCTCGTGGGGGTGTGATAGTTGATGCTTAAGCGTCTGTACATTGGTTGGGAGCCTGTCACTGTCAGCAACTTTGAGTTCAATGTGCAAGGTGGTACATTAGTACCATAACCCAATTCAGACTACACTCATACCACCTTTTTAGTGAAAAAGAAAAAATTGTAAAAAATCAAAAATTATTTTCTTCTGATTCATTTTCATCATAAAACATCAATCTTAAAGCATCGGTTGTAAAGAATAAAATATCACAAAGCATCATCACATGGAATAAAATATATAAGGGCACCAAGGCATTTCTCCTAGGTATAGGGCACCCTATGATGGAAATTGTAAATTTCTACAGGAGCATCTAAAGGGCACCAAGGCAATGACCATGGGGCGACATGGAGGCAATCGCCTGTTGCCTCCGTGGCTTGCTACATTATAATGAAATCGACGGTCACACAGAATAAAATATCATAAAACATCGATCTTAAAGCATTGATCATAAAGAATAAAATATCACAAAGCATCAACACAAGGAATGAATTTATGGCACATGAGGGAAATCAATATAAACTATTTACAGAGACATCTTTCTCTTTTCTGTATGAAATCAATTAACACACAGAATAAAATAGAACAAGCATCATCACAATTACATGTGTAATACAATATACAGATATAGGAAGAGAGGGGATGCAATAAAATTATGAGATGGTAGGAAAAATAAAATATAAAAAATAACATGTGCCATCAAATAATTCACACAACACATCAAAAAGGCAACTTTAAATAGCAGAATCTGGGTGACAAATGTAATAAATACATTGCAATAGCAAAATAAATGTGACAAAATGCATTAAAAATACGACAGTAGAAAAAAAATACAAATTACAAATAGATCATAGCAAAATTACCAGAGGCTAGAAGGCATTGTTTTACAGCAAGTACCAAGTAAAACCAAGTACCAATTAATTGAATTGAATTGAAGTCTAATTTCCAATACTTTTTACGCACTCGTTAGCCGTAAAATGAGGTGCGTGCTGGTCTACATGACAAAATTTGACTAGCATGCACCTAATTTTATGGCTAGTGTGCGTAAAATGTATTCGCAAAGTAATCCACGGGAGACCCAATGGTCTCCCGTGGATTACTTTTGGGGACCCTTGGTGGCAGCAGACAAAATCAATCCATTCTTTACGCATATTCAGAAATACGTAAACAATGGATATTTACCTTGTGTCTGCTGCCACCTAGTGTTCAAAAGTCTCCTGTTTGAACCTAAGTCTAGATCCCTGACTCCTTACCTGTGACCATGTATCAGTAACCTGTAATACTCTAGTTGGACCATCAGCCAGCACCTTGGTGTTCAGACTACCACTACCTGGTAGGTTCTTCTGGGAGTGGATTGCTTGTTCCACCGGTACTCTGTCCGTCGGTTTCACATCGGCAGGTCCGAGTACAACCTCACAACCTAGAAAAACATTAAAGAAAAAAACAAACAGTTTCATTATTTAAACCCAAGCCCAACTTTCACGCTACCTTCCACAGCGACTCCACATTGGACTAAGATCGGTATGCCTGGCCCAGTGATAAGCAATTGTTATTGGGGCCTACCGTCCTATCCCTATTGTGGGCCTACAGTACTTTTTTTATTTTTTATTTTTTAAATGTAAGTCGCCTAAAACAAGGCTAAAAGCCACTCTAGGTTAAGGGCTACAAGGAAGAAAACATAGACAGGCAGAAACTCAGTGGAGCTGAAGGTAGGAATTGACATTCCTCTTAAAAGATGGGAGCTCTTTGTTCTACATCTCGGCACAGCCACAGTACAAGGATGAGGACAAGCAGAATGCCTGGTATCGCGCTCAAACACCCTGACAGGAGGAACAAGGTTGGATAGACTGGTGGAACATTTACCATGGAAATATCTGTAAAACAGGCAAAGGCTGGCTACAGACCTTCGGTGAGAAAGGGGTTGCAGTGTAGTTCTCCACTCTAAAGTCACCCAGTACAAACTTGGATAAGATTGGTATGCCTGGCACAGTGAGAAGCAACTGTCATTTTACTTTTATCTCAAAATGAGTTACATACCTTCTCTTAGACCCATGATTCCACCATTAGCCTGCACTGCAAGACCACCAAGATGACAAAGCAAACGACCCTACACGGATAAAGAAATAGATAAATAATAATAATAATAATAATAATAATAATATCGAAGTCTTATATAGCGCACGTATCTACCAAACAAGGTACTCAAGGCGCTGAGTATATACAAACTTCCAGAAAGATAGGTTATTGCAGTGATGAATTCTGAGACCCAATTAATTTGCACCTTATAAGGGTCTACAAGGTGCTGCGACGCATACAGCAGCCACAACCAGGAACACCGGGGCGAACCCCTTCACTTTTCGATAAGTGCACTGGGTTCTTTTACATGCGTAATACACAACACATGGGACCAACGGCTTTATGTCACATCCGAAGTACGAAGCAATGGTTAAGTGTCTTGCTTAAGGACACAAGTGTCACGGCTGGGGATTCAAACCCACATTTTGCTGATCAGAAACACCAGAGTTTGAATTCGGTGCTCTACCGCTCGGCCACAAATCTGTAGACAGATATGCTTGCTATGTGAACCAGAAACACCAGGGTTAACCCGACTCGTTCATGGTAAGTGTTCTGGTTTTTGCAACTATCCTATCTGAATTATAAAACATTTATAGCAAAGTATCTTGCTCACAGACATGAGCATCAAGACAAGCCAGGCCGGGATTCAAACTCACACTCTGTGGACGATAGAATTTGAACAAGGTGCACTCTGGCACGCAACTTCTCTAATTAGGTTTCAACAACTGACGTTTTGCAGCAGGAATTTCCACATAGATATCCCCCCAAAAACATCATAATGAAATTCCAAACTCACCTCGTGGGGAAACCACGTCTGCGTTCCTTTCCTTCGCTCGTCAGACTTCCTCATCACTAACGGCATGAAGGAATTCGGATGTGCGGCGAGATCGGCGATATCCAGGACCAGAGGATTCTGAACAATAGGGGGCGCTCTGTTGGGATCACGCGGTGGCACGAGGGCTTGGTTTTGCAGCGTACCCATTTTGGTCATGAACCAGAGCTGACTGCGCTTACCAGGCTCCTTCATTGGAAATAAACAACGGTAGAATTAGGCCGTATCCTAATTGACGTCTACAGCTACGGCTTAAGGTGGTGCTAAGGACGTCTGTACATCAATGCACGATGATGCGTAAATCTAGCCGTAGCCAGAGCTGTATCCGCCAATTCGGACATTGCCTTAGCTACATTCATTTGAAAAATTGTCATCTCCTAAATTAGCATTTTAAGTTGCAGAGTTTCAAACTGTCGTATTGGTAAACAGTATTGTCCAAAGGTTTTGAGAAAGACATAAAATAAGGAAAAATTCTGAATTTTATTCCAATACCTTCTTCCTTAGGATGACAGCTTTGGTTTTTGGATCGAGATCAAAGACGAGGTTCAACGATGTGTGATCATCTTTTCTGTACGTCAGACTACTCGATAACGTTGATGATGAACTTTAAAAAAAAGACATAAAAGGAAAATATGCAAAGGAAGAATAGTGGATTCAAATTGAGAATAATTTATTTTCTGAGAGAATAGAATTAATGTAGCTGTTGCAAACTGCTTACCAACCCAAAGGTATGGTAAGCAAAAATCTGTTTAATGTTGAATGGTCAGACAGTAGGAGGGTTGACTGTGTACTTACCCAGTAAACGTATGAGTCATACAGAGGTAGATGAAGTTCTCATAATACAACATGGCGCCATCGCCGAGGACATCAAGCTTGAAAGTAGCTCCTGAGCCTCCCTTCACTTCACAGTAAAGCTCCCTAGGTAAGACCAACTCATCCCATGTATAAGGAACTAGGAAAAGATAAAAAGGACCAAACAATAAACCCTGAGGAACATCCTTACTTCACTTTACAGTATAGCTCCCTAGGTAGGACCAACTCATCCCATGTATAAGGAACTAGGAAAAGATAAAAAGGACCAAGCAATGAACCCTGGAACATCCTTACTTCACCAGGGAACCCCAATGCTAAAACATGTACAAACTGAAGATGTGTTGTCCCCATTCCATTGAAAATAGCAACAATTCATCCTGGCATGCCTGGTAGACACTTCCATGAATCAGAAAGTGGACCAAGTATAGTACACCAGGGAACCCCAATGCTAAACCATGTACATACCTGAAGCCTTGGGCCTGATAACTGTCCTGAGGTTGATATCTGCTACTTTATGCTGGTAATAGATCAGGTTTACCTAAAACAAATATGACAATATTCAAAAATATTACGAAATGAAGAATGAAAAATATGGGGCTTGAGGCATTGCATGGTGAGGTATCAATAAATTATTTGGATTGCGGTAACACCATGTGTGTGTCTACTTGCCAGGTAGAGTTTGTTCTTAGAAAACTGTCTTGTTTTATATTTTACTACAGGGGGAGTAGATTTCTCAGTTCTGAAAAGAACTGTCCTGCTTTTTAACTAATACCTGGACGGAAGGTAGAAAATTGGCTGGAACTACTACTTTAGCTTATAGGATCGTTATTAACTTCACTAACGCGGAGTGAGTTCTTAACTAGCCTCAACGTTTCGACTAGCTTGCTCTAGAATGAAAAAGCTTGAAAAGTTTCACATGTTGGTTTTGGCGGGAAAAGCTTGGAGGAATTATCTATGGATTTACCTCTGACATGTTGTCTATTCTGTAAGGTGGAGGCATGTGAGTTGCATCAGAGAAGACAACAAAGAAAGTGGCTCCAACGAGGCTGACACCAACATGCATGATGTTTGAAAGATTCCCCGCACTCCTGTTGAATAAAAAAACAAAATGGCCGCCAAAATTAGTGACAAGAATTTTATACTACCATGTGGAACTATCTAAGGTTTGAGGTAAAACAAATAAAATTAAACCTTACAAATTGTAACATAAAATGCATTATAACACCCCTTACAAAAATTCTGCCTTTTCATTGGTTTAGAGCGCTTCGCATGATATGTCGTAGTTTTACTAGAAACCCAGCAGCCGTGTGATAGTCGTTTGCCATGGAGCAATAGTCAAAAGACTATTACATTGCGCGCACAGTACCCAGACGTATTTCTTACCCACCTAGAACCAAACCAGTGCATCTTTGGTGGCACGGTTGGCTTGTGCTTAAAGCGCTCGCCTCTCACCAAGGTGACCCCAGTTTTGATTCCCGGTCGGGGCCATATGCGAGTCGAGTTGTGCGTTGGTTCTCTGCTGTGCCACGAGGGTTTTCCAGACTATCCTGTTTTGCTCCCTCGGGAAAAAATCGAACACTTTTGATATTGGGTGTTCTCCGTGTTCATAATGGGTTGATGTGGCTGGCAGCTGAATGCGCCCTTGCATGCATGCTTCTCGAACATGTTGTTGCCGCGTCCTTCGCAATTCAGCTCTAGCTGCGAGTAAGGACGATTAGCCCCCCAAATTATTATTATTATTATTATCTGTGTATCTGAAATGCGGTACTAGGATGATAAATAGGATGATAAATAGTCATATTGATGTTAAATGAGTAAAGGTTGTTCAATTTCGCAAACCAAGACCAGGATTTGAACCCACACCCTAATTACTAATTACCAGAGTGTCGCGGCTGAGTGGTTAAGAGCATCGAATTCAAGTTCTGGTGCTAATTCACCGGAGTGTGAGTTCGAATCCCGGTCGTGACACTTGTGTCCTTGAGCAAGATACTTTACTATAATTGCTTCTCTTCACCCAGGGGTATAAATGGGCACCTGCGAGGGTAGAGGCTGATATTGTGAATGAAAAAGCTTTCGGAGCGCCACAGCAGCTCGGGGCTGTATACTCCCAGTTGGGAGCTGAGAAAGATTAAAGGGATGTTATTGGCCCTATGACCAGGGCACTTATGTAAAGCGCATTGATACGGTTTATTGTGAAATGCGCTATATAAGAACTGGTTATTATTATTATTATAATTACTCAACCACAGGAGCTCAGGTCCGACACTCAAAACCACTCAGCTACAACAATAAACTTACCTCATATTGATGTTAAATGAGTATGGCTGGTCGATGCGCATTCCCCCAGACCATCTACAGCTTTCATCACTCGCAATACGAGCACAGAGCAATTTATCGAGATCGTCTCTCGGCCAATGAAAGATCACGCTGGAGCCTGACATCACCGATAAGTGCTCACTAGGATTTTTCGATCCCTACAGCAAAATTTTAAAATAAAAAATAATTTGTTTCATGTTCAATCAATCAATAATATGTATTTCCATACAAATATCAAAACAAACATCAAGTAGCAAAATAATGATTTTTGAGAACTCACTGATACAATTTGTGCAGCATTTTGCTCTTCTGCACAAGGGAAACCATTCACGAATACACATCTCTTTTAAAAAAAGGAAAACAGTTTTAACTGTTTTGGAATACCATGGCTAAAAAAATGTAAAACATAAATAAATATAATCTTGGCTTTAATAGGAAATCATTAGAATGAGGGCTCTGTTTCAGTTCATGACATCATTTGCAAGGAATCTGTTGTTTTTGAGATTTCATTCTTACAATTCCTTGGACGAGATGACGTTGCGCAAACGCCAGCTTACAGCTCGACCGATTCTCCAGCTGGAATCGAGGTACAAAGGTCACAACTTGGGTGTCATGGTAACGACCTCGGCCGGGTCGGATGTCAATACCGATGTGGTACACCCTACAGTGTGTCAAACAAAGAAGATTTTGTTAATAAACCACAATTTTGTTTTTTATATGATCAATTTTGTGACTGCTCATTCAAAACTTTTAACAGACAAATATTTCATCTACTTACATATGAGGTCGTCCACCTTGTTGGTAAACTCGCAGCGATCGGACACCTGAACCGCCCTCTAGTGATATCCGTTGACAGTAATGCGGTACGTCATTCAAACCTATGACTCCCCGCCCAAGTCGCATTGTACACCTGAAGACAAAATCAATTTGAAAACTCAGACTCAAAAAGTTTATATCTCACCAAGAACAAAATGCTCACCAAGGTCAATTAAGGTCACATAAAGATTTTTCGTATGCAAGTTGCCAGACACACAAGGCCTGAAGGCCACTTGAAGGTGTGGGCTACAATCAACTATTTTTCCAGAGGCCGTTGCCACCTACTCCTGGGGCTGAAACAGGGTTACCCCCTTTACAGATGTAGGCTTGGGTATCATCCATCAGAAGCCTGGCTGGTGGAGCAGAAAGCACTACCTCCCCAACTTTATGAAGCAGTCATGGTTAAGTGTTTTGCTTCAGGAGACAAGTGTCACGACTGAGACTCGAACCTACACTCTGCTGATCAGAAACACCAGAGTTTGAATCCGGTGCTCTTAACCGCTCGGCCACAACACCTCACAAAGATGGCAGACACTTACATTTCAGCCTTTTCCCTGTCAGCGTATGAGAAGACCAGGGGAGCTACACTCCTAGCCTGTTCGTGGACTTCAAATTGCCCAGCGGCATCAAAGTCGGCTCCTTCCTGTTTGAATATGAGTGGCAACCCCGACTTGTTGATCAACCAATATCGAGCGCAAATCAAAATCTGTAATGGATGAGGAAACAAAGTCAAACATCTGATCAGCAGTTATCTTTAAAAAGTACAGTCAACAGTTAGCTGTTATCAGGGCCAAATTGCAAAGAGCTCTGCTTAAGCAAAAACAAAAACTGCTCAAATTTAAGAAACCAGTCACAAATGGTACACACGACATGGAAGTTTGGTTTTTCTAGCCACATAAGTTTACTGTTTAAGGAAACCAACTGGGCCTAATACCATAAAGCTGTTAAGCAGAAAAAAGAGCTTGGCAAGCTAAGCAAAAATTGAGTGGGGCACCAACCACAATAATGCAAATTTAATGTAAACATGACTGGTAACCTGTTTCTGCTCAGCAGTACTGTTCTATGCTTAGCAAGTTTTGGTGCTTACCTTGAGGCATCTTCCAGCTCGACATTCCACCCTGGCTTTAAGCAGGAGACGTCGCTTCTTAGGATGACTGTCTCTAAGGAGGATGTAGCCATGGGCGTCTTTGGTGAGACGGGGCGGGAGGGATAAGGGTGTGTGACAATCTTGGAAGTTTTCCATCGTGAAGCTGATGTCATTGGATTGAGTCAGATCAGCCTGTAACGTTAATCAATAATTAGAAATCAGTAAATACCATTTAAACCCCAGAGGTTCTGATATTCCTCCTAGATACAGAGAGTCAACTATGGTTAAAAAACTTGACACTCAGCAACTAAGCAAACAAAACTCCTAAAACACTAACATTGAACATTTCACTCCTAGGTGCAGAGAATCAACTATGGTCAAAAACTCAATGGACAGTGTCATGACAAAGTGCAACTAAGCAAACAGGACAACTGTTAAAGCAATAACATTGAACATTTCACCCCTAGGTGCAGAGAATCAACTATGGTCAAAAACTCTATGGACAGTGTCTTAAAAGACTCAGCAACTGAGTAAACATGACAACTGTTTCAATGCTAACTTCGAACATTACACTCCTTGGTGCAGAGAATCAATTATGGTACAAAACTCCATGGACAGCGCACTGACACATACTTACAGCTTACATTTCACTCCTGGATGCTGAGAAGCAATTATGGTCAAAGGTTTAAATTATAAAAAATTCCTTCTTTTCTTGATTGTACTTGATATCTCTGGCTGCCCAAGTATGACCACAGTGTCCATAGACCTTATGCATTGATGTTATCCACTAAAACGGTAAAATGATGAAGAAACAATCAAAACGCACAGATTTCTACGCGCGACGCACAGGTTTGGCCAATGAACAGTTGCTTTCTCAACCCTAGGTGAGGGCGCCCTACACAATCATAGATGCTGTAGCACTCCTGGCTGCAGAGAAGCAATTATGGAACAATTACGTTTTTCTAAAAAACACTTCACAAACATTACTCACATCATATATTGGTTGATCCTTCCCGGGTCTGATGTGACCTACAGCTCCAGTCCTGTGCATTTTGTATTTGAGATCGAACGGAAGTAGATTGGTCAGTACCATCGGTGGGAGCAAGGTGATGGTATGGCCAGCTTTTAATTCCTGTTCGTCGCTTTCCGCCTTTCTGGACAATTCTAGATAAGATGGCGATCGCTTGGCGTTGGAGTCTTGAGGGAAGGCTTCATGTCGAATGTAGGCGCAAAATCTGAAGAGGAGTTAATAATAATAATAATAAGAGACATTTATATAGCGCTCTTACACGAGGTACTGCAGCGCTTTACAAGAAACTTAACAATAAGCAAATAAATAATGGCACTGATAATGGGAAAAACAGTCAAAGCAATCAATCATTGAACAGGAAAGTTTTGAGATGTTTCTTGAAAACTGCAAGTGACTTCGCGGAACAAATTTGATGAGGGAGACGGTTCCAAAGGCGCGGAGCATGTGCGTACAAAGCACGATCCCCAGCAGTGCAATGCACCTTTGGAACAGCCAAGAAGTGCACTGTCTGAACCAGAGCGAAGGCCAGGTCTTCCAGGTTGGTAAATCTTGATGAGACTGGTGAGATATGAAGGAGCGGTATGGTGAAGACATTTGTATACAATGGTGAGATGAACATTATACAGAATAGTGAAATTTAAAAAAATAGCAATAATAATGGGGCATAGCCGACTCGAGGAGTTACGAGCCCAAGAAAAATGTTTATCCTTCTTTTTCAAGCTGAGATAAGATAAAATAAAATAGGCATACAGAGTGCTATTCACCAAAGTAACAAAGCGCTTTAATGCAGAAAACCAGACAAAAGTATACAAACTATAGTTAAGTAAACTTCAGTTGATTTGAGCAGTTGCTTTTATATTTTATATCTTGAGACCTTCGGGTAGAGTTTGGGCCGCAACACATTTTTATCAAACTGCCTCTAACCACTGGGCTAGCTCGTGGGTCTAGTGGCAAGACATCTGCTCTAGCAATGCGAAGGTCCTAGGTACACATCCCACCATAGTAAACTAGCAGTAGTTTTTTGTTCACATAACTGGGGACAGCACCGAGTATACAGTGCGTAATACACTTCGTTGAAAGGGTAAAAACAATTCATAACATTTTTTTCAGAAATCACCAATGCAGACTGTCCGGTTTGCTAGGTAAATGTCTTCAACAAAGGGGTCACTAAAGTTGATAATTCTACTTTTTGGAAACTCAACACTTACCTAAAAATACCGTCATCGTCCGAACTTCCAAATCTGCATTTCTTGGGCTGCGTATCCGTAGCTTTAGGGAGGTAGACCGACTGCCAATGGATTGGTCTCTCACAGAACTCCATCCCCCAACCATGAGGGCGCATGTACATCAACCAATCAGTGTGCGATAACGGTACGGGTTGGCTGGCATTGGCTGATAGGAGCGGTAGGTTGACTGAAACTGGAATACATGTAAATAATATTAATATTAATAATAATAATAATTGTGGCTTCTTATAATGCGCACATGTCCGTCACTCCCCAGTGACGCTCCTGGCGCTGTAACATACATACACACATGCCAGATGTGGGACTATACAATTGAATTATGAGATCTAATTCTGATAGAACCATGTAATGCTTTACAAGGTGCTGTGGCGCAATTTGCTGCCGATTGGACCAGGAACACCGGGGCGAACCCCTTCTCTATTTGATAAGAGCACTGGGTTCTTTTACATGCGTTACATAACACATGGGACAAACGGCTTAACGTCCCATCCGAAGGACGAAGCAATGGTTAAGTGTCTTGCTTAAGGACACAAGTGTCACGGTTGGGGATTCGAACTCGCACTCTGCTGATCAGAAACATCAGAGCTTGAATTTGATGCTCTTAACCGCTCGGCCACGACACTTCCACTGGCCTGAGGATGAAGCCCCCGGAACCTCCCGAGTGTTTCATTTCAGAGGATTTACAGACTCTCTACATCACCACAAATAAAGAACCAGTGTAGTGGGCCTGGGTCTTCCCTTGGTCGTGAGGATGAAGCCCCTTGAACCTCCTGGGTGTTACATTTCAGAGGATTTACAGACTCTCTACATCAGCATAAATAAAGAACCAGGGTTATGTTCCTGGGTATCCCCTTGGTCTAGAGGATGAAGCCCCTTGAACCTCCTGGGTGTTTCATTTCAGAGGATTTACAGACTCTCTACCTCACCATGAATAAAGAACTAGGGACATGGGCCTGGGTCTCCCCTTGGTCTAGAGGATGAAGCCCCTTGAACCTCCTGGGTGTTTCATTTCAGAGGATTTACAGACTCTCTACCTCACCATGAATAAAGAACTAGGGACATGGGCCTGGGTATCCCCTTGGTCTAGAGGATGAAGCCCCTTGAACCTCCTGGGTGTTTCATTTCAGAGGATTTACAGACTCTCTACCTCACCATGAATAAAGAACTAGGGACATGGGCCTGGGTATCCCCTTGGTCTAGAGGATGAAGCCCCTTGAACCTCCTGGGTGTTTCATTTCAGAGGATTTACAGAGTCTTTAAATACAGGAGTAGGGTAGTAGGCCTGGGTCTAAATTATCACTCATAAACTTGTCAACAACAAAAATGAAAGTTTTAACTTCAAAAGTTAAGAAAAATTTTTGAGACAATAACAAATATTTACCATCAGCGGTTGAGGCTGGGTTGATCAACTTGATGTCCATCGGTACACTCAGGTGACTGACCACGGTCAATGCTGATTGGACAGTTACTAACTTGCGAGCACTGCCCTCTAGTGTTACATGGAAGAGAACTCGTGCTATCCGCTGACTCGTAAACTGTAATAAGATAAGGAAATTTAAGTTATCTGATCTCGGTTAGCAGTTTGTTGAATAAACAAAGGGATTTCATATGACGCAAGTATTTGTGACTTTTTTACAAGAGGAGGTTTTTCTTACGATGCTAGTCATGTGAGTGTGTTCTGGTTTGGCGAGACGGAAGAAAGTTCCAACTTTGTCGACGGAGACAGGCGACATTCTTTCCCATCCCTCTACTCTCACAAGAAGCTGGTGAACTCGTAACTCGTGAGTATTCTGCAACAAGAATCAAGGAAATAAACAAAATGAGTAGCTGGTGTGGTTTGGAGACTGGCCAGTCAGCCGCGGATTATCTCAACTGGGGCTAATCTCACCCTTGGGATTATATTCAATAAAATGTTGCTGGTAAAGGGTGCATTCGTTCATTGATTCCAGTGCCTGTTGTCCCTGTTAGTCCCCTTCTATTCTAGCATGACTCTTAGTTTACACTTCTCACAGAACTTTCCAGGCGAGTCGGCATGTCCCCCGTCTATAGAACTTTATCATGGTGTGGTCATCTCGATTTTAGTCCATTCCAACTCATTGTAACCAAACTGAGGCTGGACGAAACAATAGTCTGGTGCCACGGGCAATGAATGTCAGCATTCATTACTTTGATTGGAAACAGGGAACATGACCAAGATGGTGACAGCGTGATAAAGGTCTTTTGAGCTTGTCCGGCACATGCGAAGTGCATACAAGCTTTTACAGAAAAAATCTTGTTATGGGGACATTTCTTTTCATGTTCACAGAGCACAAAAAGTAGCTAAGCACAACGAAAGTATGCTCAACAGTATAGGTTTACCAGCCAACATAGCATGTCACATGTATCATCTGTGAATGGTATCCTGATTGTTTGTGCTAAGAAGAAATTCTGCAAGCACTATTTTCTGCTTAAGCAGCTCTATGAAATTGGTCCATGGATATATACTAAATGATAATACACCACTTTTGACCAGGGCCAATTTCATAAAGCTGTTAAGCAGAAAATTCTGCTTTACAAATTTCTTTGCTAAGCAAGAAATGACCTCGATACCAGTTGCAGCAATGGTGTTCTAGGCTGGTAACCTAGTTTTGCTCAGCCAAAGATTTTCGTGCTAAGCAAGTTTTTGTGCCAATCTAGAGTGCATAAACTCTCTGAGGTAATTATTACTTGACATCTAACTCACCCTGTGGCGCTGTTTTCCCTTCTCTTCAAAGACAAAGGCGATTTCATCACCGGGGGCGACCTCAGTCCATGAGCTTGATCCTCCGACGGACACCAAAGGGGAAGCTAACTTCTCTGTCGGACTGTTGGCAACCCTGAAACAATAACCAAAACTCTCATCAAAATCTGTTTCTAAGTTCTTGTGGTTCTCAAAAGAACAGGGACCAATTTCATAAATCCTGTAACCAGAAAATACTAGTTTGCAAATTTCTTGGCTAAGCAAGAAATGACCGGGGTACCAGTCACAGCAATGGTAACTGTATGGTGTTCTGGCTGGTATTCTACTTTTGCTTAGCAAAGGTTTTTTTTGTGCTAAGCAAGTTTTTGTGCTTACAAGCTTTGGAAACTGAAACACTTGTTGTCCTACCTATTAGGGTTTGTGGTAAGAGTTGAGAACCAAAGACGACACCCGCTTAGATTCTTCAGAGCAAACGGAACAAACGGAGACCTGTGTCGGACGGTAAATCTAGAAAACAAAAATGCAAATCGATAGATGTTATTTGCCCTAAACTTTAGTGGTCGTGCGGTCTAGTACACAAGACTCAACTTCTAGAGGTAAAATCATTGCCATGTGGGTTTGCATTCCAATCACGACAATAGTGTCCCTGAGCAAGACGCACAACTATACTTGCTTCTCTTCACCCAATTGGGTAAATGGGTACCTGCGGGGGCAGAAATGGTTCTCGTGATTGATTGTGCTTGGTGCGCTACATATTTGGCAGCATATTACTCCTAAGGAACTGAGATGATGTAAAGAATGCTAAACAAGTGGCCCAGTGACCAGGGTTACATGACTTGAGTGTCAACATTTTGGAAATGTGGCAAATTCAAGTGTCACTTATTGTTCGCATCAACAGCGATTTCTCTCAACTATTCTTTTTTCACTCGCTGGTCGGATGAGTCTACATTAATTTCTTTTCAATCGCCTGCAAGTTTTTTTTACTCGCCCGCATGTTTGTAATGCACATAATTTTGGAGGTGTCAAACTCACCCTTCTTGTTTTCCCGTCTTATTGTAATAATCCTCCGTCCAGTTCTTCTTGGTGTTAGTGTAGAGATCTATCAAAGCACTAGTCAGGTTCAGATCTAAACGCTCATTCACTATAGAAAAAAAGTCAATTGAGAAGTTAGGTGCTAGACCATCACTAGTGAAAATGTAAATTTTCCAAAAAGGAGAAGTTTTTATAACTGTATTTTTGTATGACTTTTTTAACTGAAGTCCCAATAGTGTCTTTGGTCTGAGATTCTCCAAAGTACATGTACTCCACTCTGTGGAAACTAAAAACCCAAATGTTTGGACTCTGATAAGATTGGTATGCCTGGCCTCATGCTAAGCCAAATCCATCAAAATACTCCACTCTATTGTAACTCGACAACCAAATGTTTGGACTCGGATAAGATTGGTATGTCTGTTCCAATGATACTTAGATGTTTGGGCATGCAGTAACAAATCCTACAAAGTTGGACTACTGAATAGTATTTTGTAAAGAGTTTAACTTTTATTTTTATCTGGACGTTATCTAAACTTTAAAGCAAATTTTACCTTTACACTGCACAAAGAGTTTCTCAGCATACTCAACAGTCTTGTCTTGCTGGATCCACTCCACATTAAATCTAGCAGACAAAGACAAAGATTTATTAACATTACATACATAGGCTTTCGGTTTCCAGATTGTGATGTGGAGAGGACAAGCCGTCTAGTGCACCGGACTCAAGTTCTGGTGCTGGCAGAAAGTCGGTTCACCTCCGGGTCATAACATTTGTATCATTAAGCAATTACACAGGCATGCAACGCTTCAGCCTAAAAAAAAAAATTCCTATTGATCTGGAGGATCAGACTGAAGCTAGCCGTGTAGTGGGCCATTACAGCGTCTGGCTCCCGCCGCATCCCCTTATACAACAAGCAATAAGACACTACACAACTTGTTTGTAAACTTTCGCAGAGCATCCAACGCAAATGTTTTTCTTCATGTAGCATGATTTTAATTTATGCAGAGTTTTTACATAACAGCGGGTTTCTATTTTATGAAACGCGGGATGCACAGAAGAGTTGCATGCCTGAGGACAGGGAGAGGGTATACATGTAGGGAGGGTAAGGGAAGGGAGTGATGGGGTGGATGCAAACTTACTTCCAAGGTTCAATGAACGGCTCCCAACCAGACAGACTCCTGTTGTAATAATCACCAAGCAGAGTCCCTGAAGCCGTTCCTTGGATGTTCGGGAGAAGTTTCTGGAAGACGTGAAGATTTTGCAGCATGACCTCAATGAGTGGGACATCGGAATCCTTACAATCGTCAATAAGACAGATACTGACGGACCCAGCGCGAACCTATGGAAGAATCCAGTTAACATTGGAAACGAGTTTGTCCAAGCCAATCAGAATGTTAGAAGTTTAAAAAAATTGGATAGGTTGGCAGAAAGCTGTGTTCTGAAGATAATCAGAGCATACTGGTTGGAACATTTAGTTGTTACATAGGAAATGCGACTTTCGTTTCAAATATCAAGTAAAAAAATCATAGGTGTCCAACAGGCACCCTCAAACAAAGATATTGACAGAATAGGAAGAACGGCAACATCAGGGCAAATAGCTCAGTTGGTTGAGCACCGGCATGTTAAGCTAGAGGTCACAGGTTCAAATCCCACTCTAGTCAATTTTTGTTCTTGTTCAACCTGAAATTATTAAAAATTTACCCAGACAGTTTCTCTAGTGGTTTATTACTTGGCTGTCGCTTCCCAGCTTGTATCGTAAACTTGGGTGTGATCCCTGGCTATAATATCGCAGTTACAGGTTGAATGGCTTATGACTGGCACCCCCGAACAAAGGTATTGACTAATAGGGAAATCACCAACATGGCAATAGACCTCAGTTGGTTTAATACTCGATATATACAATTATTTTTAACTAAATAAATTTAGGATTTCCGTGATTTGAAGATCATTCTCTCTTACCTCTACTCCTGCAATCTCTAACGCCCCTTCCCCATCCTCCTCCTCTTGATGTCTCGGTATGAGGGCACTGTGCATCGGTTTAGCGTTCTCCAGAAGCCACGTCGCTGCCTGGTCCAGCTGCCCATTGCTATTCGTCAGCGCAACCTTACAGTCCTCACGAGTAAAGCCAAGCTCTTGTAACTTGGACACTGTGAAACATTCAAGAGAGAATTTAGTTCCGTTTTGGCAGCCTCAAATATTTTCTCACTCAAAGACTTCAAAGGCCTGAAGCCTTTTATTAAGGAAATGGAAGCACAAACATTTGTGCAGCCAGGGTGTTTTTTCTTTCATTATTCTCTTGCAACTTCGATGCCCAATTGAGTCAAAATTTTCACAGATTTGTTATTTTGTGCATATGTTGAGATACACCAAGTGAGAAGACTGGTCTTTGACAATTACCAATAGTGCCCAGTGTCTTTAAGATGATATTTGATGAATTTTCGATATTTGTTTACCTTGTTTAGATTTAGAAGTGCTTGAGGCAAGAGACTTTGTGCTCAGGTCATCTTTCTGTTCGTTCACCGTCTGAAGCATCTGGGCTGGCAGTGAGTTCATGATGGCCAGGAAGAGTCTAGCGTCGTGATACGAGACACGGATGTTCAATGCCTGGATGTGAACCTGGGACAAAGAGGAAAAATAAAGCAGAGTATCAAATGGCCATTGCTCATTCTCACATTCTTCACTGACATTCTGGGAAAAAAATTGCCAAACTTTAACAAACTGTACCAAATGAAAGTTCCCTTACCAGTATTCTTTATGTAACCTCATCGTTGATCCATAATTAATCAATCAATCAATCAATCAATCAAAGGTCATTTGTAGAGCGCCAAAATCAAGAGTTTGTTCTCAAGCATCACCCTGACCCGAAATTGACACCAGATAGACATTGATAAAGGAAATGTTCAACTTGGGCTCTAATCCTAAAAACACTAAGCCATTTGTGAAGGAATCTCAAGCCATCGTATGACCACCGGTGGAGTATCTTACACTCAGGCATGCAACTTTGTGAGCGGTAGCAAACTCTTTGGCATGCCAACAAATTGCCGAAAGACCTTGCAAATGTTATATAATAAAAATAACAACGTTGAACATTTCTAGTGCACCATGTCTGTTAATGATGACACTCCTGGCGCAAAAAAACCAAGAACTGGTAATACACAAGTCAACCAAAAGTTTGAAGACTATGTTTCTGAAATAGATATGTTTTGAGATGAGTTTTGAATTGGAAACCAGTATCTGCTTTTCTGAGTTGAAGTGGGGGGCCATCTTCGCGAGAAATTCAAAAACTAAATATTCCTACAGCCATCTGGTGTAAATTTCAGGACAGAATGACGCAAGAGGTAAATATTCTTACCTCTAAGGTCCGATGTGCCTCCATAACATCCATTAATCCGCCCATCCGACCCTGGGATGAGGTACTCATGGGATTAGCTTTAAGCTCAGCGTTGACTGTAACGGGATCAACGATGGATAACGCTGTTGTACCTTCGTTGCTAAGACAACAAGAGAAGACTTCCAATCCCTCTAGACTACAAGACAATGGGTTCTCTTTGTTCTCCATCTTGTAGGTCAGTACGGCACATGTTGCCTACGGAAGAGTAAACAAAAACATGTACATGAGTTATATTAATCGACCATTTCAAACTAGCAGGGTTGTAGCTTTTAACACAGCCTGAAAGGTTTTAAACAGCCATTTAAAGGCAGAGGACATTTTTTGGTAATTACTCAAAATAATTATTAGCATAAAATCTTACTTGGTAACGAGTAATGGGGAGAGGTTGATAGTATAAAACATTGTGAGAACAGCTCCCTCTGAAGTGATGTAGTTTTCGAGAAAGAAGTAATTCTCCACGAATTTGATTTCGAGACCTCAAATTTAGAAATTGAGGTCTTTAAATCTGAAAGCACACAACTTCGTGTGACACAGAAGTTTTTTTTCGTTCATTATTATCTCGCAACTTCGACGACCAAATGAGCTCAAATTTTCACAGGTTTGTTATTTTATGCATGTGTTGATATACACCAAGCGAGAAGACTGGTCTTTGACAATTACCAAAAGTGTCCAGTGTCTTTGAGGCCAGAGTCACAATTTTTTTTTTTTCACATTCATTTTCGCCAGCAATGTTTAAAACAGCCATCTAAGGCAGAGTCACTACTCAATTATTCCTATTCATAAAAGCCCTTTTTGCTAAAAAGCAGGATTTGAACCAACGACCTCTGACTTAGCATGCCGGCGTTAACATTTGACCTGTAAGACATACCTTAAGAATAACAGAGTTTGAGTCACTGCATGCTGTATCCTCCATCAACACAAACTCTGTCTCAGTAATGTTTAGACGAATCTCCAACGGATTATCACTCTGAAATAAAAACAACAACAAATATTTGTATGCTTCTCGCCTGGATCGTCAAATAATGTAGCAACAAGAAGTTGTTTATGTCAAAAGAGTCCAGGCCCAATTTCATAAAGCTGTTAAGCACCACTTGACAAATTTCTTTGCTTAGCAAAAAAAGAGTGGGTCACCAGCCACAAAAATGTAAACTTAATGTAATTTTGGCTGGTAACCTGTTTCTGTTAAGCAATACTTGTCTGTGCGAAGCAAGTTTTTGTGCTAAAAGGCCTCATGAAATCGGGCCCAGATAACCAGAGGGTAGCGAGAGAGTAACTCTTTTAAGTTCTGTTGCTGTTTCTTTTACCTTTTCTGCTGCCTGAGCTCGTTTGGTGAATATTCCAGAAGCAACATTGACCGGTGTTCCTGAGCGTTTGTCTCTAGAGGCCGTCGTAGAGGACGGAGCTGATGACTGATTGGATGAACCATTGGAAGACGCACCGTGTGCTTTGCCTGTAGAGCTATCTGTTAGTTAAAAGAAACATTGCGTTAGAAATTTGTGTTTCTTTTTTATAATGTTCAAGCTCGAAGTGTTGAAAAGTTACAATAATGAAAAAGAACTTTCAAATTGAATTCATTCCCACTATCATAAAAATAAAATGATGTGGAAACAAAAAATAGAAACACAAACTAGGTACAAATTATGACTGGCATCCTACTTATTTCTGCTTAGCAGAAAGTTTATTAGCATAATTATGTGCTTAAGCAGCTCTATGAAATTGGGCCCAGGAGGGACCCAAGAAATGAAGAAAACCTAACCTGCATGGACAGCTTTTGCATCGTACTCCAGCAGGAAATCCTTGGCAGCTAGTAAGAGGTCCATGACGCACATTACCCTCATGTTATTCAGTAAGACTGTCGCCCTCGTGTGGTCAAGCTGAGATGCGTAGTGTAGCTCTAGCTGTAAGGGGTTGGGGTTGCGGCTGTGGTGACGTGTCGGGGTTAGGACCTCCCAGAATACATTGCTGGGTGGTTTGCCGCTGGTGTCTGATAAAAAAGTTTACATAAGTCAGCAATTTTCCAGAAAGGTTTATGGGAATACCATAATATGAATTTGTCTTTGAGTTGTGATGGTTCTCAAAAGAACCGGTGGTGTAACAAATCAACCCTTCTATCAGTATGCTTTAAATGTCTTGAGGAGAACCAAGTTTGCGGAATGGTCTAAGTATGCCTTATGAACAGAGATATTGTAAAGGACTTTGATTAACCTATTAGGAAATGTTATAAATCTAACTTCACAAACTGGTTTGGCTTCTTTCATTAAATTTTTGTCTAAGTAGATTTTTGTGTTTTTTTACGATTAAAATCATTTAAGTAGGATTTGAAACGTTGCATGGTGAATATACGATATATATAAAGGTTTGCGGTAACACCATGTAATGATAGTCTCTGAATGAGTTGGGGTGGTTCTGAAAAGAACCGTTGGTTTCAACTCACTGTTTCGATCAGCATGCTCTGATCATTTAAAATCATCTACTAAAAACAGCTAGATTGATGAAAGGTAAACTCATAGAGTTATATAAAAGAACTAGAGGGCGCACGAGTGATGCTTCGTGCACAAACGCCACGGGACCGCAAGATGACAAGCGCGTCATTCTGCACGCGCGTTGAACATGAAATACACGTTTGAGTTTTTTTTTTATTGAACGCTAACGCGATGCTGTTTGTTCAACTTACAAAACGGCCACACAAACACACGCTGTGAGATGCCAGTTTTGTCAACTTAGAAAATGGCCGCCTGCGAGCATGCCGGAGCGCGTATATAGGTCAGTGCGCCCTCTAGTTCTTATATATAACTCTATGGGTAAACTAGAGATATTAGATAGGTACCCTGATCCTTCCATCTTGTATCTGATGCTCGGATGGCATGGGATACCAGATCTATCGTCTTGGTCGTATCAGAGAAACTCTCGAATGAGAAGCGAGATTCGATGAAGTCAAACTTCCCGAGGGAGTGTTGGGGAGTGTTGCCCTGCTGGTGGGAGTGGAGTAACTCTAGAGTTACGTTGACGAGCTGGACATGCAGTGAGACGGAGGTCCACACATGACCGCTTAATATCGTCTGAAACAGAAAACCCAAAAAAGTAGGCTTTGAAACTTAGCATGGTGGGACTATAATCAAGCAAGCCTTATACCTCACGGAGGCAATAAAGGCGATTGCCTCCATGCCTCCTGGTCTTTGCCTTGGTGCCCTTGAAATGCTCCAGTAAAAATTTAGCATCTGTGTTTTTTTTTAGATATCGCCGAAAATCCGGAGCGAATATGTCCACGCAGAAAGAATAATCCCTCACATGAATAAAGAATCTGAGAAGCTTTACAGATTCAAATTTTGGGTGATAAAGACTGTTATCTTTTTACATAAACATATTACTTTCCAAGTGAAATGTTTCTCAAAATGCTTTATAATATTAAATGCTGCTGTAGGCTTTTTCATTCATTCAATCGACGCGGTCCTCCATTGCTGTACGTAGCTCTTCCCGTCGTAGGCCAAAGTCCCGGCACAAGGTGTCCACATAGGTGGTTTGTGGTCTTCCACGGGAACAACGTCCCTGAGTAGGGGCCCATAGTCAAAGGATTTTATTGCCATTAAATTTAAGAGTTATTACCAAATGTGTTCCTTCCCTTTCATAATGATTTCTTCTGTGTTAACTTTCAAGAAACCTTTGAGACTTTTTTTTGCAGACATTTCGGACTATTTTTGTTTTACCTGAACTTCACTGGCTGCCCATCAATGAGCGTATTGTTTATAAGATTCTCTTGCTAACCTACAAGTCTTTGTCTGGTTTAGCACCGCAATATTTATCGTGCCATGTCAAATATTCTGTTCCGGGAAGAGTCGGCCTCCGATCATCGACAGACATGAAACTGGTAGAGTTTAGAACGAACAGATCATGGGGGGATAGATCCTTTGCTGCAGCAGCCCCTCGTCTCTGGAACTCTTTACCACCACCCATTAGGTCATGCACCAGCATATTAATATTTAAGAAACAGTTAAAAACTCATCTGATGGGAGTTGCTTTTAATTAATTAATTTCCTTCGGTTTTGTTTTTTCATTCTAATGACTTTCTTGTTGGCACCTTGAGCATTTTCAATGGATATGTGCGCCCTATAAATGTACATTATTATTATTATTATTATTATTATTACCTGGTTGACTGGGTTTTGTGTTCTCTGCATCGACTGGAATTCTTCCAGCTTCTCCCCCAGGTTGTGATCCAGCATGCCACGTATCAACTGGTACTGAGCGACGTCCAGGGAACAATGGACGGATGAGAGCATTCCAGACACACTGAAATCAGGAGCTGACAAACGAGAAGAGGAAACACAAAAACCATTCTTAATGTCGTAGCTAATATGTGAAAAGGGTCGTGGAAGTGTTGTGGCCGAATTCAAACTCTGGTGTTTCTGATCAGCAGAGTGTGGGTTTGAATCCCTCAGTCGTGACACTTGTGTCCTTAAGCAAGACAATTAACCATTGCTCCATCCTTCGAATAGGACTTTAAGGCAGCGGACACTATTGGTAATTGTCAAAGACTAGCCTTCACAGTTGGTGTATCTTGAAGCCATTGGTCCAAAGTGTTGTGTAACGCATGTAAAGAACCATCTGCACTTATCGAAAAGAGAAGGGGTTCACCCCGGTGTTCCTGGCTGTGGCTGCTGAATATGCCGTAGCACCTTGTAAACCCTTATAAGGTGCTACATAATTGGGTCTAAGAGTTTCATAAGTTCAATAAAATATCTTTCTGTATTGCGTCTTGAGAACCTTGTTGGTAGATACGTGCGCTATATAAGATTAATTTTATATCGTTGCGGTACCCGCTGCCAAAACATAGGATTCGAACTGCCTCTAGCTGCCGGGCAACCTCGGTAGTCTAGTTGGTAAGACACTGCTCTAGAATTGCAAGGGTCGTGGGTTCGAATCCCACCCGAGTAACATGCCTGTGATATTTTTTCACAGGACTCGGGAAAGTACTGAGTATACAGTGCTAACACACATCGGTGTATGGGTAAAAAAAAAAAAATTAATATTCTTTATCCCCGATGCAAATTTAACATCTATTATATCGTTGCGGTACCCGCTGCCAAAACATAGGATTTGAACTGCCTCTAGCTGCCGGGCAACCTCGGTAGTCTAGTTGGTAAGACACTGCTCTAGAATTGCAAGGGTCGTGGGTTCGAATCCCACCCGAGTAACATGCCTGTGATATTTTTTCACAGGACTCGGGAAAGTACTGAGTATACAGTGCTAACACACATCGGTGTATGGGTAAAAAAACCAAAATTAATATTCTTTATCCCCAATGCAAATTTAACATCTATTACACTATATAAGACTTAAATATTATTATTATTAACCTCTGGCATAGCTTATGTACCAATCGGAGCAACAAACTGGTTTATTAACTTTCTTTTGTAGTTCATCGCTCAGTCACTAAACCAAAAGTCAGAGGTCTTAAAAAAGTTGTCTAGTCTATTATTGCATCAAAATGAGGAGTATTGCTTACCGGCTCTGCTGATATCTGCATCGAGGTTTCTGTCCACTTGGAGTTTTAACATGCAGGTATTCTTCAATAGACGACCACCCTGTATAAAAGAAAACATATAAGAATAATAAGAATAATGGGCATTTATAAGATGCTCAAGGTCCCTGACACATTAAAAGAAGATGTTTATGCAGTCTTCATTCGGTGAGTGTGAGGGAAGTTTTGAACAAAGCTAGTTTTGATTATATAACTGACATACAGATCCTTGTCATTTGATTGGTGGAACTTACTTCACGTGACATTCACTATTATTCCCATCCACACTGGCGATCAAAAGGACCTATTCGCCCATGGGGAATAGTATTTCCCATTCAACAGTTAGGATCATCCTTGTTGTGGACCCTGGTTCAAATCCCACCTCAGACCGGAGCCTTGCATTGTGGATTTGGTTTTCAGTCCCTACCTGATGGCATGGGTTTGCCCTTAGTTTGGGGCTTTCCTCCCATATAAAACTCACATTTGTTCATTTTCTATTCACACAAATTTTTTGTTGTACTTTTGAGAAATTAATGTCCTACCTTGCGGCAGATGACGAATGAAGGGAAGATCATAGCTGTGTCGTCCCTAGCGTTGAAGTTAACGTGTTCAACTCTCTCTGCCGAGAATAAGTCCATATCGGACAGATCCAGATGCATACAGTCCAAGAGACAAACATGGTTGACTGATTCCTTGCTGAACTGCACATCATCGGAAACCTGGAAGATGAAAATAAATTCAATACTTAGCCAACTGTCCTCAAAATCAAAACCATGGCACTGGACACTATTGGTAATTACTCAAAACAATTGTTAGCATACAAACTTACTTGGTATGGGCAACAGAGAGCTGTTGATAGTATAAAACATTGTGAGAAACGGCTCCCTCTGAAGTAAAGTATTTTTTGAGAAAGAGGTAATTTTTCACTCAAATATCACAAGACTTCAGGCATGAAGAAGCCTTTTTAAGCATCTGAAAGCACACACATTTTTTGTGCAACAAGGCTGTTTTTTCTTACATTATCTCATTGGTCTCATTGAGCTCAAATTTTCACAGGTTTGTTATTTTGTGCACTTGTTGGGATACACCAAGTGAAAAGACTGGTCTTTGACAAGGTGTCCAACGCCTTTAAAAGAAAAGTTTTTTCATCAAAACAGCATAGGCTGTATACTCCACAGGGAGCTTAGATAGTTCTTAGGGGACTCACCACTTTGTAAGGCAGTCTGGCAACCATCCCAGCCATCAAGAATTCATGTACAATCCTAGAGTCAAACTCACAACTTTGAAAGGTAGTCTAGCAACCATCCCAGCCATCAGTAACTCATGTACAAACCTAGAGTCAAACTCACCACTTTGGAAGGTAGTCTAGCGATCGTCCCTTCAGACCCAGCCAACAAGAATTCGTTCTTCAGTGTAAGGTTTCCCAGGTTGACTACAAGGACATCTTTGGATTTGGAGCTGATTGGAGCGATGCAGACGGGTGAGCCAGCTTCGATATCGAGGGAGATGCGAGACGCTCGTTTAGGATCCTCTTTAACCTGCAGTCAAACAAAAATATTGCAGTCAACTCTTTGGTACAGAATTGTATTTGAGCTCTCAACCCTGGAGTCAAAATCTGAGATCTTCACTATTAAAGGAACACGTTGCCTTGGATCGGTCGAGCTGGTCTTTGAAAAGCGTTTGTAACCGTTTGTTATAAAATGCATATGATTAGAAAGATATTTTAAAAGGAGAATATAATGATCCACACAAGTATCACTCGAAATTGCGTGGTTTTCCGTTCACCTCGTCGACAAACACGGTCAGCCATATGTGGGAGTCAAATGTTTGACTCTCATAAATGGCCGACCGTGTCAGTTTGCAAAGTAAAAAGAAAACCACGCAATTTCGAGGCAAATATGTGTGGATCATTGTGTTCTACTTTTAAAACATCTTTCTAACCATATGCATTTTATAACAAAGGGTTACAAACGTGTTTCAAAGACCAACTCGACCGATCCAAAGCGACGTGTTCCTTTAACTTATGCACAAGAAATTCTATATATTAAAAAACATTCAAACTTGGCAGCCAGAGGCTGAATTGCGTTTAAAATACAGAGCATAAGAACATATATATTTATATTTTGTTTTTAAATTACAGAAAAACATTAAAAGAAATAGTTAACACTGAATCAGAAATATTGGGTCTGTGTCCCAGGTCTGATTTCAGATGGTCGAGTGCCAGTCCAAGTCTGAAACAATGACCATCAGAGCCCAGTTTCATGACTCTGCTTACTGCCAAACTCCGTGCTTACAATTACCATTCCCCGCAAGCACCAAAGTTGTGTAAGCACAGTTGTGTAAGCAAAGAATGCTTAGTTACAAGCATTTTTACTAACCCATGACATACGCTTGACTTTCCTTGCTTGAGTAAGCGCCGAATCTTTGCTTACTGTAAGTTGTGTAATAACAATAATAATATTAAAGTCTTATATAGCGCACGTATCTACCAAACAAGGTACTCAAGGCGCTGAGTATATACAAACTTTCAGAAAGTAGGTTATTGCAGTGATGGATTCTGAGACCCAATTGTGTAGCACTTTATAAGGGTTTACAAGGTGCTTCGGCGCATTAAGCAGCCACAACCAGGAACACCGGGGCGAACCCCTTCTCTTTTCAATTAGTGCACTGGGTTCTTTTACATGCGTTTCCACAACACATGGGACCAACGGCTTTACGTCCCATCCGATGCACAGTTGTGTAAGCAAAGAATGCTTAGTTACAAGCATTTTCACTCACTTGAGTAAGCGCCGAATCTTTGCTTACTGTAAGCAGAGCCATGAAATTGGGCCCATGACTCGAAGCCGAGTCCGAGACATCAAAAATGTGACCCAAGTCGGACTCAGTCACATATAACTGATGAGTCATTAAACACTGACAAGTACCACCCAAAATATTTGGTTTCCTTTTACATAAACACATATCTTATATCAGGCAAGAATCTGCTTCTTGAAAAAACAGCGAGTGAGACTTTTAAAGGCGGTGGACACTATTGGTAATTACTCAAAATTATTATAAGCATAAAACCTTACTTGGTAACGAGTTATAGGGGAGAGGTTGATAGTATAAAACATTGTGCGAAACGGCTCCCTCTGAAGTGCCATAGTTTTCGAGAAAGAAGTAATTTTCCACGAATTTGATTTCGAGACCTCAGATTTAGAACTTGAGGTCTCGAAATCAACCATCTAAACGCACACACCTTCGTGTGACAAAGGTGTTTTTTCTTTCATTCATATCTCGCAGCTTCGATGACCGATTGAGCTCAAATTTTCACAGGTTTGTTATTTTATGCATATGTCATGTATGTTGAGATACACCAACTGTGAAGCCTAGTCTTTGACAATTACCAATAGTGTCCACTGCCTTTAAAGGTTAACGAAACAGCGCCCTCTATACTCACCTCAACCCCATCGGATGCTGCCCTCATTGTTCCAAGCACCTCCTGGAGTTGGTTGAAGTGCTGCGCGAAGGCGATGGTCTCCATCTGGAAGCGGTTTGTGTGAATGTAGCGGACTGACGACATCCTGAGCTTGATTCTCAAGTCAAAGTTACGGTCGAGGGTAGGGTCTGGCTGACCATATCTAAAACGAACCAAAGAAATTTGTTGGGTAACCCTTACACCGATGTGTATACATGTATAAAGCACTGTTTACTCAGTAATTTCCAGAGTTCTGTGAAAAAAATCAAAGGCACATTAATCGGGTGGAATTCGACTACATGTACACAACCTCTGCCAATGTAGAACAGATGTTTCATGCTTCTCTTCACCCAGGGGTATAAATGGGTACCTGTGAGGGTAGAGGTTGATATTGTGTATGAAAAAGCCTTTGGAGCGCTGTGATTGCCCATAATCTCTCAAAACCCACCTGTTCAACTGATTTGCTTGCTTTTATTTATTCTTTGTGTACAGCGCTGTGGTACTTTCCCCTGTTAGTTAGAACGCTTTATAAATACCTTGTATTACTATTATTATTATTATTATTATTATTATTATTATTATTATTATTATTATTATTATTATTATTATTATTATTATTAACAGGTTGTATACTCCACAGGGAGCTGAGAAGATTAAAGGAATGTTACTGGCCCAATGACCAGGGCATTGAGGCGGTCATTGTGAAATGTGCTTTATAAGAACGTGTTATTTTTATTATATTATTATTATTGTTATCATCGACTTACTTAAAGATGCTGAAGCTCAGAGCTTCCTGCCCTTTGGTGCTAAACCTCTCCCGGTACAACTTCCCGTGAGGAGTCAAGTCTAGAAGAGAAATACTCCCAAGACGTCCGCTAACGTCAATGTTCCCATCCATGAGAAGGAGATGAGCTGAGACCTCTGAGACGTTGGCTTTGGCGAGCTCGTAGTCTGGTTTGTTGAGAAGGAGGGACAGGGAACCGACTTGGATCACCATCTCGGTGTTGACTTCATCTTGGATCTTCATCTCTGTTGGCAAGAATAAACAAGTGTCAAAGCTGTGGCTTGTCCTTGTTGAGTGGATAAAAGCGCCAGACTCAAGCTCTGGTGTTTCTGATCAGCAGATGGTGGGATCGAGTCCTGGTCGTGACACTTGGGTCTTTAAGCAAGATAATTAACCATTATTTCTTCGTCCTTCAGATGGGACGTAAAGCCATTGGTCCTTTGTGTTGATAAATTCACGGAAAGAACCCAGTCCACTTCTCGAAAGGGGTTCGCCCTGATGTTCCTGGTCTGATCAGCAGCATTTTGCACCACAGCACCTTGTAAACTATTACATTGTGTTATGTAAAAGGAGCAGGTTTCATAATTGCAAATGTAGCCCCACATACCTTGCAGGAAAATACTGTATGTTAAAGCGCCTTGAGCGTCACTGACATGACTGAGTGATGGATATGAGCGCTATATAAGAAGCCAATATTATTATTATTATTATTATTTACAAATCATTAGTTACTCCAATCATATCAGAAACCAAGCTTGTCAAATTTTATAAGCAGCTATATGAAATCGGCCCCTGGTCCTTTCGATAAAAGTTTCTTTTTAAGAATCTTACCAGCAGTTGCTGAGAGTGTCTCCGCATCAGTCCTTGAAGACGCAGCTTTAGAAGCAGCCTTCTTCTTGAGTCTCCACAACGCCTTCTCCTCGGGGCTCGCTCGGCTCTTAGGAGCCGGTCCTCCGATTCCGAGGAAGTCTAGAAGAACAACCCAAGTCTGAAGGTTGATCGTGGTGTCCAGAGAGTTGAAGGTTACATCAACAAACCTGTTCACCTAAACAAATAAAAGTCGTACAATCTTAATTTTGAAGTCATCAAAAACAGTCAGAAACATAATAATAATTAATAAGGGAATCAATGTGTGGTGAAGAGGTTTTCAACTAGTGGTTTAATCCCAACGAGGCCTGGTTCTTGATAATTTTACCGAGGAGAAGTTGAGGTAAATTATCAAGAACCAGGCCTCGCGGGTTTAAACCACTAGTTGAAAACTGATTCAACACACTTTGATTCCCATTCATAAATACCTTTTCGATCAAAAAACATCAACACTTTTTGGTCAAAAGGTAAAATAAATGCAAAAATTATAATTGTTCAATGATTTCTTTCAACACAACACCTCTCCAGCTATGAAATGGTAAGGCCCAGTCAAGGCCCTCGGGTAAACAATTCCTTATAAGGGAATGCAGTTTAGCAGTTGCTCACGACCAATAGGAATGAAGAAACTGTCTTATAAGCACAGGTGCAAGCTCGCGTGTCACGCCCATGTTAACACTTTTTACTGGTGTTATATCATCTGTTCAAACAACACCTTGTGATGCCCTCTCGACCAATCAGAATGGATAAACTGTCTTAGGTATTGATGAATAATAGTTCAAGCTTGTAAAGCACCATCTATCTCAGACAAAACTTATTCCGAGAGAGTAACAAAAAAGATTGCAAGTTACGTAGCTTAGATTAGATAGAAAAAGAGTACACTGAATTTTACAGATTTACATTATCGTGTTGGCAAAAATAAGTGGTAAAAAATAAGTTGTAGCTTGGATATGTACAGGAAGAGAGTTCCAGAGAGTGGGTGCAGCTTCAGAAAATGCATGATCGTCAAAGGTGTGGTTGTTTTAGGGACAGTTAAAAGAAGTTGGTTTGTAGAGCGAAGATTGCAAGTTAGCGTATGTGGTGAGAGAATTATTACTAATTTTACCCAAACTGGAATTTTCCTGAAACATGGGTGCTTTGCAATGACATTGTTTTACTCACTGATGTGGTTTAACCCTTTAAATAACCATAGCGGCTAACTTAGCGAATCCCACCCGAGTAATAAGCCTGTGATTTCTTTTACAGAGCTCAAGAAAGTATACAGTGCTAATACACATCAGTGTAAGGGTACTACAAAAATAAATATAATCAAAATAATTCTTACCCTTTTGTATTTTGTAGTATACTCAGGGCATTCTCTGTCCACCAACATGACCTTGATTCTCATGAGGGTATTCTTGCCGACTGACGACGCGTCCGAGACATCTCCCTCTGGTATATTCTCCAGACTTTCATTCAGAGAAGGGGGTGGCGTAGATGGGATAATGGGTACGCCCTTCGCCCCCGGCTGCCCGAACCGAGGGGTGTGGTAAGAAGAGTAATTGGGTACAGGGGGGCTGTCTAAGGCGGAAGGTAGCGACCCCGGTCGGATTGGGATAGGGGACATCAGGGTGCTGATCGAGGGGCAAGAACTTGAATGAAACATTTTGGGTGTGGGGGTCATGATGGGGGGTCCGCCGGTCGACACCATGAGGTATCGGTGTTTTGAGAACGGAGGTTGTAGGAGGTCCTCCATGATTAGAGACTGCAACGTGACGTCGATCGACGACGTATGCGGGGTCGTATTCACAAACTCCACGCTGAAGTTCTGGAACGTTAGATTGACCAGTCCCTGGTCCCCGTCGCACGTGTTACCACACATCTCCACCGAGAACTCAGGAAGGTGAAAGTCAACTTTGACCTTCGTGTGCGACTCTTTCGTTTCATTCTCCAGATTGTCCACGTCGGATTTGTCTGTTTTGTTCTCGGATTCGGTGGGTTGATTAGTGTCGGCCGGGTCAACCTGCCACATAAACAGCCCTCCAGTCGGGGTGCCAGACGTGCTGGGAGTTCTCTTAGACTCTGCGTCTTTGTTCTCCTTATACGTTAGATTATCCATAGTCTGGAGTATCTGCTCGTAGACATGCTTCGAGAGGATCACCTTCAAAGGAGACACCACCCGCCCAGAAACCAAAGTTGTCGGTGACGGCTCTTCGGGTAGTAAGAAACTCTCATCTGACCCTAGAGTATCCATGCTGTAGTCACTCGGCATCGTTAGGGGTTCCACCGGTAATTGATTAATAGTTAACTCTAATGAGGTATCATGTAGGATCGGAGTTCCTTTGTATGAGTTCGGCCCGCTGTTCACCGAATCGCGGCTGTCCGTGCTTACGAAGCTCCCTGCTCTCGACTTGGAGTCTAAATGGTTGAAGGATGACACCTTGATGTCTCGCATTCCTAAGTAGAGTTTGGTCGTTGCTGGCCTGACGACACTGTTGTCGATCGCTGAGAACGAGCGGTTTTCTCCGGGACTACCGATCGTATTCTCACCAATCACAGCGGTGTTTGTGATGGAGATTTTCCCGAGGTGCGCGACGAGGACTTCGGAGCTTAGCGCAGACCTTGGGATGATTATGATTGGCGTTTCCATCGTCATGTTGAACTTGACATCCATCGCTGGCGGTTTCTCCTCCAGAACGGTGCCATCTGAAGCATCTACACCCCCACGGACTGGGGTCTCAATCCTTGTACTGTACATCATCGGAGACGCAACTGAAGCTGCCAAGTCGGACTTCTGTCGGACAAAGTCCATCGCGACCACGGCGGCCGCTTTTTGGATTGAATCAGCGAGCGAGGCCGCTGAGCTTTGAAATTCATCCACACAGAGCGTGATGTCGTGAAGGAAACGCGGAACATGCGTGTAGCAGAGGGACGCAAGGTGAAGGGTCAAGTCAAACCCGTCACTCGCTTGCACATTCCTGACATCAAAACCTGGTGTTTGAGTTCTAGAGTCCAACGGCGACATACACACACCTTCTGTTTTCTTCAACGTGAACGAGAAAGCTTTAAATTCTTCTAAACCAAAGTCATCCACGCAAGTTCTTTCCATCGCTGTGCGGTACAGATCACCATTTTCTGATGACATAGGGGGTACCAATGTGCTGGTTGATAAATCATCAGTGGCTTGGGGGTCTCTACCGACACTGAAGACCTTCTTATGTCTGCTGCCCTCTGGAGTTACATCTAGGAGCTGTAGACCTCCGAGGGAACCCTCCAGATGAAAATCTCCACCTACCAAAAAAAAAAAAAAAAAAAAAAGTCCTTCAACTTTACTGCTAATAACTACAAATAATAGCGTATATTTTGTTTGCTTTTCCAAGCTTACTAGGTTTCTCAAAGTACCTTACCCTATTACTACCCCTGACGTCGATTTTACAAAGCAACAAAATCCATCGTAAGACAAGTTGTCAGTATCACGCATATTATAATAATAATAATAATATTTATTCGGGCAATCACATTTACAAGCACATATACATACATTAAAAATATTTAAGAAAACAAAGTAAAACAACAGTGGGGTGCCCAGGAGAGCATAAAAGTTAAAAAAATTACTGTCGCCAAAAGGCGTATGTCTCCTAAAACCCTAAAAGTACATTAAGGCAAGAGGGGGCATATAAAGAAAGCACAGAAGATAATACAAATCACTAAACAATTTAAAAAGGCAAACAAGCAAAGACATACACAGAAAAACACACCTAAAAAGATATACGTATATACATATAGTGATTTGCATTGTGACATCACACTTTACCAAGCAACTATGATTGGTTTTGCAGTCACGATCAATCTTAGCTCTTTGTGAAATCGGCCCCTGGTCATCTTAACTCCTTAGGAGTATGCAGCACCATGTTGCTTATTACTCAAATCCACAATCATCACCCTCACTGGTACCTATTTACTCCTGGGTGGTGAGAAGCAATTATAGGACGAAGTGTCATGCTCAAGCACAAATGTGTCATGAATCGGGGAACCAAACCCACTCTCTGATGAAAATTAAAACTTTCCAAGTACAAAATTTGGGTATACAGACTGGTTTCTTTGATAAACTGAATTTTCAGACCATGTGAGGAGACAGGGAATCAAACAAAAACAAACAGGGATGAAACTTTGGGTATGGGTATGTTTAAAAATTGATAACTTTGAAAAATCAACTGGCAGGTTACTTCAAATCAAGAAGAGATGGTGACCAGATAAAATCACTCTCTTACCTAATGTCGCCCAAACATGAGCTGCAGTGACCGTCGCCGTGGCAACCTTTCGTCCAATCACGTGCTTGTGTTGGTCTGTCTCACCCCGCACTAAGACCACATTGAGACGATGAAAGTCTGCAGTGACTTCCGTCTTGGTGCTGGATATGCTCTCAAGCTGTAAATCAAAACGAAAAAGATATTTTTATGGAGACACTTAAATTGTTTTTCAGTATTGACCGGGAACCGTGCCCAATTTCATAGAGCTGCTTACTGGTAGGCAAATTTTCAAGCTAACTGTAGCAAAAAATTTTGAATTAAGCACAACATATTTCACGAGTTAGCAAAAAAATTGGGCAGTGACTTGCACGCTGTCAATGGATTTCCATTGTTTCGCAAATTATTTCCATACAGTGGAAAGGTTAGCATGCCTTTTTGTGTGCTTACGGTTAGCAGCGCTATGAAATGGAAACAGGTGCAGTAGGCACCAAATTGGGCCCCAGGTCAGTGCAGATATATTATGTGAGAATTGCATTAGGTATAAAGAATTAAGATGTGTGATAATTTTTTTCTCAATTGAACTATATAATGTATGCTAAAGCCATAAGCTGTAGCCAGAAGCAGATGTCAAATGTCATATCCATATTAGAGTTTTGGTTGTAGCTATCGCTAGCCATAATAAGCCAATAGCCACAGCCATTGTCAATGACAATCAATCTAGGAGATTCATATTAAAGAGCGCCACCTAGAGTTTGCATAGGAGAAGCCATTTTTGCAGTGCATAATGGGGGGGAAGTTACCTCAAATGTAGAGATGTCTCCTTGCATCGTTGTTTGCAATGTCGGTTCCTTAGTATCTTCAGGGAAGGCTCGATGGAAGAATGAGAGAAGCTCAACGATAGTTTCTTGGTTCGCTTCAAGAAAATGTGAGATATTCCAAAAATTAGACATCTCATTTCAAATGTCCAAAAGACGAAAGAGAAATGGAATATTGTTGGCGAACCCCATCAAAAAAAGAAGGTCCAATTTCATGAAGCTTGTTACATGCTTAGCTGACAATAGCAGGGCACCAGCCATGAGCCATATATACCACTCAGTATTTCCACTGGTATTCTGTTTCTGCTCAGCAAAACTTTCAAGTACAAACAAAAGATGGACAAAAGCACTCTTAGGATGTCCTCGATTCTCGATTGCAAGGCCAAATTTCATGAAGCTGTTCAGCAGAAAAATTCTGCCTAGCAAACTTATTTACTAAGCAAGAAATTAGTGGGATACCAGTGGTAGCAATGATCAACTATTTTTGCCAAGCAAGATGTTGTTGTGCTAAGCAAGTTTTTTTTTTTGATACAGGCTTTATGAAAATGGGCCCTGGTGTTTACACACTTATGAGTGCTGGGGAGGGTTAGGGAGGCATGGGGAGTTTTTTTTATAGAAGTAAGTATACCTATAACATCCAAGTTGTTGAACTGTACGGACGCAATCTGAAGAGCTTCTCGACTGCTATTAGAGTTTGACGGACAGTCGGGACTAATGAGTTCAACCTGTACCGTTATGAGGGCTTCTGTCACCTCATCCCCCACCGTGTCTGTCTCGGTGTGTCTCTTACTGTCTGCCACTAGCTGCTCCTGAAGCTTGGAGCTACCTGAGGTCTTACCAATTGAAGTCCCTAAAATAAAAAATAAAAAATGATTTCTTTAAGGGGCGGTGTCTTTATGATCAAATAGGTCAGGTTGGTGTAATGGTATCTTGCCTTGCTTTCCACCTCTGGGACCTTGATTCAAAATCCCACCAGGGGCACTATGTGGATTAGGTTTTCAGTCCCTACCTGACTGCGTTGGTTTTCCCTGGAGTAATTCTCTGAGGTTTTCCTCCCACCTCTAAAACTGAAACTTCCTTCCTTCTATTCTCTCAATGTGGGTTCTTAGTTAGTATGGTGATTAAGTTTGCTTATCTGAGAGTCATTGGCTTCACAACCAGAATTAATGAATGAAATATTTTATACCTAAGCCTAAAATTGAAACTTCCTTCCTTGTCTTCAATTCCATTGGGTTCTTGGCTAATATAGTGATTAAGTTCGATTTTTCTCAGAGTCCTTGACTTCACAACCAGAAAAAATAATGAATGAAAAAAGGCCCATGGCTGTACAAGGAATTATGAATTCTCACCCGATTACTAATCGGGCAAACCCTCATTCCCTATCATGTATAGAGCATGTGCCTTTGCAATAACTGACTGAGAGTTCTCAATTCCATGTACTGCTACAGGCCTGCCGTGATCACGATGACAAACCTCATTGAATGTTGAACATTTGATGTTTTATCAGGGGAAAAAATCATTATGGCCTTTCAACTCAAATTTTCAAATGTCATTCTATATGTTTGTACAAAATAGTTAATGGGCTGACTTTTCGACCCTAGCAGAGTCTTTCTCGAAGGCTAAATGACAACACAACAAACATTCACAGGTAACTAAGTGTAAAACAAAATGTCAATATAAACCACAAGGGCACCCCCGAACAAAGTTATTGACAAAATAGGGACTAGATAGCTCAGTTGGTAGAGCGCCGGCACGTTAATCCGGAGGTCGTTGGTTCGAATCCCACTCTAGTCAATTCTTTGTTCAACCCAAAAATAACAATTTAGTTTCCCCTGATTTTTAATGGAACACCCCTTTACCTGAAATGGAACCTCCAATAGCTGACAAGGCAGATGCAAGTACTGACGGACTGGAAGAATCCATCATTCTCTCTGCAGGGGAGGCAGGACTCTGAGGAGAGGTGGGTGATTGGAGAGACCTTGGTGTGGTGCGTTCACTGTCCACTATACTGCCACTTGGTAAATGTAAACTACAAACAAGTAGACAAAATTTACCACAAATAATTGTAGACTTTCAGTTTTCTGTAAATTCATAACTTTCAAGAAACTTACCTTATAGGGATGGTTCATCATTGGTAATGGAAGAGTCCATTCATTACAGTAGGGATGGTACATGGAAGCTTACAGGAAGAGTCCATTCATTGTATTAGGGGTGGGTTATGACAGTATACCAGAAGAGTCCATTATTTCTAGTAGGGTTGGTACATGAAAGTTTACCGGAACAGTCCATTAATTCCAGTCCATTCATTCCATTTGGAATGGTACACGATAGTTTACCGGGAGAATCCATTCATTCCAGTAGGGTTGGTACATGATAGCTTACTGGAAGAGTCCATTAATTCTAGTAGGGGTGGCTTACCTGAGGTCACGATGTGATGCTAAGAGTAGCTCAAACTCAGGTCCAAACTGCTGGAGTGCGTCAATGAGTAAGAGTCCATGAACAGTGAGAGAGATTGACGTGTTGTACGGTTGCTTACCAAGATTTGCCTTGACGCCGTAAACCTGGCATTCTGCGATACAACGACCTGAAATCAAATTTAAAAAATAATGAATCATTTATATGTGACAAGCTAAATGAGCCATTTGTCAGAATTATCATTTTAGGCAAACAAGAACAGCCAGGCAACAGTGATATTTATTTAAAAAAAAAAAAAAATGTTTGTGTAAATTTCAATGAAACATCGCATGGTGGGAGTATTTGGTGAGGTTTGCCGTAGCAAAATGTGTAGATCTCTTTTGGGTAGCGTTGGTTCTGAAACCACTGTTCTTTTTGAGAACCAGTGCTACTCAAACGAGATTAACACATGGTGCTTCCGCAAACTTCACCTGAAGTGTTATTTTGTTTATTATATATTGACTGCTCCCTTCCTGAAAAATTTCATCAAAATCAGACAGGGGTTTAAATTTAGCATTGAAAGAAAGGACTAAAATAACATTTCAGAGAAATAGTTTGAAACAAATTTCTTAAAGGCAGTGGACACTATTGGTAATTACTCAAAATAATTATAAGCACAAAACCTTCCTTGGTAACGAGTAATGGGGAGAGGTTGATGGTATAAAAAACGGCTCCCTCTGAAGTGCCATAGTTTTCGAGAAAGAAGTAATTTTCCACGAATTTGATTTCAAGACCTCAAGTTTAGAACTTGAGCTCTCGAAATCAACCATCTAAGCGCACACAACTTCGTGTGACAAGGGTGTTTTTTCTTTCATTATTATCTTGCAAGTTCGACGACCAATTGAGCTCAAATTTTCACAGGTTTGTTATTTTTATGCATATGTTGAGATACACTAACTGTGAAGACTAGTCTTTGACAATTACCAATAGTGTCCACTGCCTTTAATCTGCCATCTAAAGAATAATACTTACCTCTACTCTCCACACTGAGTGACAACTGATCCACCGAGAATTGCATCTCCAGTAGTTTGGATTCTTCAAGAAGAGCTTGGGTTCGTTGTGTGAATGTGGCCTCCATCTCAGATAAACTAGGAGACCAACAAAAGCTTATACATTGTATTAACCACTTAACACCAGGCCCTAGTTTCATAGAGCTGCTTTGAGCTAGTCACAAACTGTACATTATATCAATAAAACCTAAATTAACCACTTAACACCAATGCTAAATTTCTTAAAACTGATTAAGCAAAAATATTGCTCAACGGTTTTCTGCTTAGCAGAAATGAGCAGGATACCAGTCACAAATTGTACACGTGACATGGTAGTTTTGCTGGTAACGTTAGTATGGTAAGCAATATTTTGTTGTGCTCAGCTACTTGTTTATGCTTTAGCAGCTCTATGAAATTGGGTCCAGGGCCATGTTAAAACATTCAAAAATTGTTCAATTTTCAAGAACACACAGTGGGTGGGGGACTCTCCATACACGCATTCAAGTATCTGTGTATGGGTTTGGCCGTCACACAAACATGTCTGTACCTTGTAGTGTGTGTACGATTTACATCAGTGAGGTCATAGGTCACAGGGGCTCCTGGTGCGGCTGGTGACGAAGCGCCCTCGCTTGGTCCCGTCATGAGCTTCAGGCAGATGTTCAACGCCTGGATCTATAAAAAGAAAGATGTTGATATTTTCATTTCCAAAATTTCGGGGTGTTTTTTTTGGGGGGGGGGGGACCTTCACATGCTAAAAATGCAATGACAAATGCTGCGATTGGGACACAGCGCTAGCGCCCTCGCATGACTCTATTGATTACCTTCTGTTCGTTGATATGTATAGCCAAGCTTGGCAGGTTCCCCGATATCATAGCGCTGGGCCATTGGGGGTCAGTGGTAAACATCAGACGCCGTTCTACTTTCACTGATATTGTGAACTTCTCAATGACTTGCATGTGGCTGGAACCCTTGGTGTGGGCCGAGCGCCAGTTATCCGTTGCCTTGCCGACGAGAACTTGAAGATCGGACATGTTCAGATTGTACCTGTTTAAAATCAAATTTATTCGAGAAAAGTAGACTAATTATAAAAAAAATTAATGTTTATGGGTGATGTGGTAAGAATAATTTTAGTGGTTAAAAAATGCAAGTTAGCCTCGTTGAACGTTGCAATAAATAATATTATTATATCCGAGTAGATTCCTGTCATTTGATTGGATGATAATCCTGTGAGAAAACTAGCCGTCAGGGATGTGATAGATTGAAGGAAAAACCTTAACTATGAGCGCAGAGCGTAAAAGCTTGCGAGCACGAAGCCTGCTTGCATACATCTATCTGTGGATTTAAAGCCCTACTCTAATATCTAGGGCTTTCTATATGACTTTATGAATTATAAACAAATAATTTTTCCATTTTTTCCCTTTATTTTGGAGACACAAGACTTCCGGTTAAAATAAAGAAATCACATCCCTGCAAGGGGGGTAGAGGGAAGGGACTGATTTGACCCCAAGAGGTCGGACCTACCTGTCATACATACGATCTCTCATTGTACCGTCCGTAACTGCAGTCCCGAAATCTAAAGACTGTAGACCAGACTGAAGCTCATCAAATGATGATGTACTACCAGTCTGGTGAACGGACCCCGAGGGTTCATTAGGCGGAGTGGATAGTGGGGTTAGAAAGTCATCATCCAAATCACCTGTATAGAAGCAAAAATGTAATTTTGAGAAACTTTTAAAATGTTGTGGCGGAGTGGACCAGTCTTCTGTTCTGGACCCAATTTCAAAGAGCTGCTTAAGCAGAAAAAAATGCTTAACAGATTTCTACTTAGCAGATTTGAGCAGGATACCAGTCAAAAATTGAACACCTGATTTGGTACCTTGGCTGGTAACCTTATTCTGGTTAGTGTAAATTGGTTGTGCTAAGCTATTTTTCTGCTTAAGCAGCTCTATGAAAAATTGTGATTGTCAGGGTGTAGGTTCCGTTCCTGGTCATGGCACTTGTGTCCTTGAGCAAGACACTTGACCATAATTTTTTTGTCATTTGTCATTTGTCATTTGTCATCAGGCAAAGATTCAGTGTGTTCTGGGGCCCAGCAGTACAGTAATTGTTAAAAGAGGGGACATGCCCTGGCGTTTATGGCATGGTCTGGCAGCAATGTGTTCTAAGCTTGGGCGATATCGATTTATTTTATTCACGATATATCGCCGACAATAAATCGCGATATTCGATATAATCGCGATTAATTAAATTTGACATCATCAGTCTTCAAACTCCAACTGAAAGTTGTAGAAGAGACAGTCATAGCATAATAGAGGTGTTCTAATGACCTATTCTTCTGGTTTTACTCCAAACCTATGGGGTGCAAGATGTCTCAGCTAGCAAATACATCGCGATATTTAATCGATATCGCGATATATCGCGATTATCGCGATTATCGCGATATATCGATATTTCGATTAAAACCAAATCCATCCGATATCGAAATCGTTTCCAAATTAATATCGCAATATTCGATAATATCGTGATATCGCCCAAGCTTAATGTGTTATTTTCAAGGTGTTGTGTTATGGTTGCTTCGTCTCATAAAATCATTTTAATAAGCTCCACTTAATTTGATAATTTGGCACTCGAAGTATCATTTTTAAGACAGACATGGCAAACAAATATGAATGTACTTCATTATTATTACTACCATTATTATTATATTTGGGAAGACCTGAATGAGTTTTGATTTTACCGTCATCAATCAGCGAATCGTCTTGAGCTTTCTGGACCTTAGCGTAGTTTCCCTTCGCTGTGGCACTGGCAAGCTGGAGATGGCCAAAATCTAACACGACCTACAACAACAAAAAATAAGTTATAATAACCGATCAGCCACGACACTTCCACGATGGGAGATTAATGGGGATTACATGGGATTAGAGGTTGTGGATTACATGGGATTAGATCTTACCAGGGTGGCGTCCTTGGAGTGGAAGCTGTCTGGAATAATAATCTGAGGAGCTGAAATATCCAGATGGATGTCCCAGCGACTCACTTGACTCTGAAAATAAACATTGCTAAAATTATCTTTCACGACATATGGATAAAGATTTACTTACAATACTAAAATGAGAAACCTAGTTAATGAACAAATAGAATTAACTTTTGCACACTGCTTACACCAATGGTTTAAATGCAAAGAATCGTTAAAGGACTGGGCCCAATTTTATAAAACTGTTAAGCATCAAATTCTGCTTAGCAACTTTCTGACCGAGGTACCAGTCCCAACAATGGTAACTGTATGTTATTTCTGCCCGGTAAACTATTTTTGCTAAGCAAAAGTTTTTTGTGCTAAGCAAAAAGTTTGAACATACCTGTTGCTCTCCTTCCAGTAGGGTATCGAGTGTATGCCTCAACTCCTGTTTAGTCTGGTTCTTCAGCTCTTCGTATCTTAACCTTGCAAGTCGGGTTAGCTGGAGCTCTGATGGGCGGGATGCTAGACCTTTAGACTTAGCCACGGGTGAGTTGAAGAAGTCTGAAATTCGTTGCGTCGCTGACGGGTTGTAGACCATGTCCAAGGGGCGAGTGATGATCTCCAATCTAGAAAAGTAGAAAAACTTTGTCTTAAGTTATTTGCTCCCCTGGCTTTGCAATGTTTAAAGGCAGTGGACACTATTGGTAATTGTCAAAGACTAGCCTTCACAGTTAGTGTATCTCAACATATGCATAAAATAACAAACCTGTGAAAATTTGAGCTCAATCGGTCTTCAAAGTTGCGAGATAATAATGAAAGAAGAAAACACCCTTGTCACACGAAGTTGTGTGCGTTTAGATGGTTGATTGCGAGACCTCAAGTTCTAAATCTGAGTTCTCGAAATCAAATTCGTGGAAAATTACTTCTTTCTCGGAAACTATGCCACTTCAGAGGGAGCCGTTTCTCACAATGTTTTATACCATCAACCTCTCCCCATTACTCGTCACCAAGAAAGGTTTTATGCTAATAATTATTTTGAGTAATTACCAATAGTGTCCACTGCCTTTTAAAGAGATTCGGAACAGCAAGCTTAGCTTTGGGTCAATGGACCTCTGTCATGTTGTTTCGGGCAGTCAGGTTTGCTCAGTGGTTTCTATCCCTGCCTTTCACCTTAGTGGACCCCGGTTCGAGCCCAGACAGGAGCCTTGCATGTGGATTGGGTTTTTCAGTCCCAGCCTTACTGAGTGGGTTTTTTTTCTATAGGGGTTTTCCTCCCACGTCTAAAGCTGAAATTTCCTCATTGTCTTCTCTACAAACAGTTGATGTGACGTTTCCATTAGGATGCTATATAATTCAGATACAGAATATTTACTACATAATGGAGACTGAAGACAATCGGTCAACTCCGATGACCGATTGAGCCTAAATTTTCACAGGTTTGTTATTTTATATATAAGTTGTGATACACGAAGTGTGGGACTTGGACAATACTGTTTACCGAAAGTGTGTAATGGCTTTAAAAGAGAGGGACACTCCACTAACATGTTTCCATTTTTTGACTTCTGCAATGACGGCCAATGGCGCAAGGGGCCTATTGTTTAAGCAGCTTTCACGACATTGGACCCTGGCAATTATTTGTGAAAGAGTTACCTGCAGTCTGCGTTTGAGTTGGGTGGATTTGATTCATAACTCATCTCAAAAATCGTCTCTTCGGATGATTGCCTCTGATAGGCAGCACTCTGTGCCATGTACGAGACACTGGTCTTAGATAGTATGCCAAAGTGTTGACGAGACTGGGTGCTAGACACGTCATCCTGCAATATGAAGAAAAAATCAACGAAACTGCTCATCAAATGATTCCTATTTCACAAGGCATATCGTGGGTGAGCAGTCTAGTTCACCGGACCCAAGCTCTGGTGTTGTTAACAGCAGAATGTGAGTTCAATACCCAGTCATGACACTTGTGATGCCCCAGCATATTTAAGTGATCTTGTGCAGATATACATCCCAGAACATCGTGGCTTCCGGTCTACAAAACACAAACTCCTCCAGGAAAAAAACAACTAAACATGTATGGGGGGAGAGAAGTTTTCAGAGCGCAGCACCAAAGCTTTGGAACTCCCTCCCGGACACGGTGAAACTCTCCAAATCACTCAACACATTCAAGAACAGTTTAAAAACTTATTTTCATAGAGAAGCTTTTTGTTAAGTTCATTTTCTTATTTTGTTGTTTGCTACTTTCATTGCTTGTTGTTCCTTTGTAGAGTAGCGCCATGAGCGCCGCTTGCGGCGAATACCGGCGCTTTATTAAGTGTCCATTATTGTTATTATTGTGCCCTTGAGCAAGGCACTTCACAGTAATTGCTTCATAAAAAGTTGAAAGATGGTGCATTCTGCTCTAACAGCCAGGCTACAAGTGGATGTTACCCATGCCTACATCCTAATAAAAAACCTGGTGATCTTACGTCGCTACAAGGTCTTGCTTAATCAGAAAAATTTTACCTGCCAAAATGTCATATAATTCAAATCGGTGTTACATCATAAGTTTCCGCAGTACAAGGGGCAACAGTGATTTAACTTTTGAGGACTTCTTGATTTTAACAAAGAAATACTGACGTAAATATGTTTATTATTTACCCGTTTCTGTTGTGGCGATACAAGCACAGGAAACAGCGAGCCCTTAGTCATGACATCACGGACGTACAATGACCCCAGCTTAGCCTTGAACAGCATCGAGCTTGTCCGTAGTCGTGACTCCAAACTCATCTTCACTCCGGCGAATTCCAGCTCAATGATCGCGGCGCCGTTATCGGCCGACCTTTTGGGCGGAGACGGGGATGGAGTGATGTGGGTGGGGCTATTGGAGCTACTGCAGAGCTTAAAGGACCCGCCTTTGAGGTTGAAATTGAGGAGGGCGAAGACTTGGTCTCGTTTGAGGAGGGTGCTGTCGGCCATGGGGTCACCGATGACGTCCATCAGCTCTTGTTCATCTAAACATGGGGCAAAATTGATCGGACAAAACAATAGTTAAAGGTGTTACATTCCAACCGTAGCAGTCTTTCTTGAAGGGTAAATGACAACACAACACACATGACCAGGTAACTACATGTAAGTGTTAACTAAGATACCTGTTATCATGTGTTGTGTTTTACCATCAGGGCCCAATTTCATGGCTCTGTTTAACGTAAGCACAGAATCGGCGCTTTCGGTTAGGGAATCCTGCGCTATTGTCAGGAGTATTTTGGGGGTTTGTGAATAGCATGGAATTTGTGCTTGTGTTTTGGATTATTTTTCTTTGCATGGGGGTGTCTGAAAAGATTTGTACCTATCGGAGGTGGTGACACAGATCTTGTGGCCGTTCCCGTTCCAGTCGAAGCGCTCCCATCTGATTGGTCAGTCCCGGCTGTTCCACCAGAGTACCACCCTCCCCATCCCCAAACCCATCGCTGCATCAAGCCTTCTTGCTGGGAAGGGTCCTGCTCTGGCTTCTTGAAGATCACCTGTGGGAGTAACAACACCAAAAGTAACAGCAACTTCAAATTTGCTGAAAAGACAAACTTGAAGAAAGTTTTCAAAATCCCCACAAAGATGGTGATTTTTAAAGCTTCCTTTTTTTATAGATTGATCTGTAATTTATCGAAAGATTCTACTCACCTCACCAGCTGAGATTCTTTTCTCAAGTTGTCTGAACGTAAGTTCCCTGAGAAGTCTCAGCTCGTCGAACTCGAGATCTTTCTCCATCTCGTCCATACAAGCCTGAATTAACAAGAGAAAAACAAAACAAAAAAGACGATTAGAGCATACTGACGTTGAGTTGTCAGACACCGATTCTTTTCAGAACCAACACTCATCATCATCATGTAGCGGTGGCAACTGAGATTCCATGCACAACGTCACGCCAGAGGTGTTTATCCCTCATCATGTTTGGAAGGTCCACGATTTCAGCCTCCGTATCTCTACCGATCACGTCGATGTAGATAAGTGGTCAAGGTCCTCCATTAGGGCATGGCAGTCTCCAATATAACACGTCCGGTATGACCTGGTCTTTGGCACGAAAGCAGTGACCTGCAAAGCGGACTCTGCGTTGAACCAACACTACTCCAAAGAGATTTAGACATGATGCTACCACAAACCTCACCTGATTACAAGTCTGCTGCCACCTGACATTCTAAAGTCTCCAATTTTGTGAGCACAAAACTGACACCAGCTGATGTCAATCTGGAGACGCAAAGCCATTTTCTTTCAATCCAAGTTGCAAATTTAGCTATATTTGAGTTGATAGATGTATCTATGGCTACCTCACTGTGCACACAGCTACTGAAGCCAGAAGCCACAGCTACTGGCTCTGGCTAACTCAAAGTATCTTCATAAAGTTCAACATTACTACAGTAGCTGTCAGCCACAGTCATAGGTGAATCAGAATGTGTATGAAATGACGACTTCGGCTACAGTTATGGCTAGATCAGTGCGTCTGCCTATTCTTCAACACTGGCAGACGCGCTGATCAAGCCGTAGCTGTAGCCGAAGTCGCCATTTCGGACAGGGCCTCAAATCCACTCTGATATGACTTTAAGTCTTGCACCCTACCTCCTGGGCAATAGTAACATACCTTCGATTCGGAGTCTGGCGTCGATCCTTCAAGAATTGTAGTGTATGCTCTGATGTATCGTTGATTCTTTTGAATTCGTTGTGAGATAAATTGAGGTGATCTTCGTTTATTCCTTTCTCGTATACCGTGTAGTGTGGATGTTATTGCAAAGTTCCACCATTCACTGCAACTGGAAGTAAAATAAATGCACCAGTAATTATTAATAATATAATCAAATTTCGGCATTTCATTATTTACCATCACATCAAATCTAAAATTAAAATAAAACTTGTAAAAATATGCATTTTTTTTTAAACAAAACCTAGTTTGAGGATGGATACAAGATATTAGCCCCCAGGTATTGGAAGTTGTAAACTAGTTACTGAGCAAAGCTACTACCCTAAAACAGTTCTTCTCACTTTGTTAGATTTTGTTTATATATATTTTTTGACTAGAGAAGTAAGTAATATATTGGCAATTTGAATAGAATTGAAACTTGATATATTGAGTTATTACCATACTTAAGATTTATTCTTATTTATACAATCTTTTGCATGTATTTGTTTTATTTCGAAATAGAAATATGAAACAAATGTTAATTTTAATTGAATTGAAATTTGATATATTAAGTTAATTGATGTTAATTCTCTCATGATACTTACTGCCCCTGTATAGGTACTGCCGGCTTCCACTGTCGATACAACCGAGCTCTCCCGCTTCGTTCAAACTCCCGAGCCAGAGCGATCGTCCCATGGTACTGCTCCTCCGATAGGGACAGAGGTATCTTCTGCAGGTTAACGTCGCAGATGAAACGGGGCGTACTACGAGATCTTAGCGGTAAGGGACTCCCGTTGCGTCTGAGCTTGGCTTCCGCGCTTACTGGCTCGACGAGATAGTCGTGTTGCTGTAAAGATAATAAGATAATTGGTAAAATTTGTATTTTTTTGTGAAAATGTAAGTTTGTGGGAATGATTTATAGGAAGAAACTATAAATAAATACTAAACTTGCGGGTACAACCATGTGTAAATCTCTGTTTTGGGAGTAGTGGCTCTAAAAAGAGCCGGTTTGGTCTCCACGTTTCGAACAGTATACTCTACTCGTCTTCAGGAGAATACTAAGCTAGTTGTGGTGGTGGAGCTAAAGTAGCTTTAGTATGGGGTAGATTTAATATACAAATATTGACTGCTTCGAGTGCTATGGTTAAAACTATGACTCCCGAGGTGATCCCCGGAGCGTTCTATTTTCCCGAGGCGAAGCCGAGGGAAAACAGAACGCTCCGGGGATCACCGAGGGAGTCATAGTTTTTAACCATTGCACGAGTAAAAGCAGTCAATATTTGTTTTATAACACCCCAAACATTTCTAAATACTGTACTATTATTATTAAGTTACAGACCTGAATGCTACAATCCACGGGCGACGCGAAATACAGATTACAAACACTTTTACTTACTGTGTTGCATGTAGTGTCGTGCAATCCGAAATGGTTACAGACTATTAATTTAGCATCCTCGTACACGCAACGGACGTCCAGGTACTGCACGCCGTGTGCTAGTCTGTCGGACTAGCGCACGGCGCCGTGTGCTAGTCTTCGGACTAGCGCATGGCAAACCGACGCACTATCACACGGCCGTCGTCTAGCAAAACTAAGACATGTCATGTGACGCGCTCTAAACCAATGAGCAGGCAGAATACTTGCAAGGGGTGTTATAATACGAAATATTGTTACGCTGACCAGTTTACACTTGTGCATCAGTGACTGCTGTGAAAAACAAGATCAAAAGGTGAAATTTTCAGCTGTCAGACAAAAATTGTTGTATAAAAACTAACACGTTCAAACAATTGTTGGCCTACCATCGCTTCAAACGATATATAAAATTTTATTTTTCTATGAAATAAAATAACAACTGGTGAAAAGATTTCACTAGATACTTGAACAGTGTTTACTTTCAGTCCAGCAAATCATTTTTTAAGTATCTTGGAAATCCATTTTGTCATGTCTGCAAATGTTTCAAACAGCACTCTTTAGTGCTAGGATACAACAGAATATTGCAGCTTATTTTACTGAGGTAAAAGGTTGAGGTTGGTTGCAAATTGGTTTTATTTACCTTTGTTGTGGTTGTGTCAGCCGAAAATTCTCTCTTCTGTAGAGCATCCTGAATGAAAAAAAGGTACACAATTAACCTATACAGATAGTACAAAAGTCATATCATTACAGCTGTGCTTCTCAATATATGCATATTTTTTTATGACACAACTTTATTTAATTTAGAATATTTTGATGACAACATCCAACTTAAAAATCAAAAGCTGGTCCATTTCTAACTTACCTTCAGATCTTTAATGTTCATGTCACCATAAAGCTGTATATTGGTGTCCCAGTACATGGCAAAGTTCTCCAGTTGAAGAAGTTTGAATTTCGTTGCTCCTTTTTCACCCTGGACAATCTTAGCTTGCTGTTAAAAATAAAGGTTGGTAACAATTGAAGTAAGTAAAGTGAACATAACAGTAGATTCTAGTCCATTAAAGCCATTGGAAACTTTGGTACAGAATTTTTTTTGAAAGTTCACAGATTTACAAATAACTTACAGGGTTTACAGAAGGTAATGGTGAAAGACTTCTCTTGAAATATTACTCCATGAAATGCTTTTCTTTTTTTTGAGAAAACATTAAAACAATATCAATTCTCGATGAGAATTACGGATTTATTTTAAACACATGTCATGACACGGCGAAATGTGCGGAAACAAGGTTGGGTTTTCTCGTTATTTTCTCCCGACTCCGATGACCGATTGAGCCTAAATTTTCACAGGTTTGTTACTTTATATAGAAGTTGTGATACACGAAGTGTGGGCCTTGGACAATACTGTTAACCGAAAGTGTCCAATGGCTTTAAAGAAAACACACTCAAAATTGGTAAATATTATCACAGTCAACCCTCCTACTGTCTGACCATTCAAAACATTCACATTCACTATGGTTGAAATATACAAATATATACAAAATATACAAATCGGCAATATCATGTGGTGAATGCATAATAATAGTTCAAAGTGAACCCTCCCACTGTCTGACCATGCAATATTTAATCCACTGTGGTTTTGAATGACACATGGCTGCTTGCAGTGTAATATCATGTGGTGAATGCATAATAATAGTTCAAAGTGAACCCTCCCACTGTCTGACCATGCAATATTTAATCCACTGTGGTTTTGAACGACACATGGCTGCTTGCAGTGTAATAACATGTGGTGAATGCATCGGTATAGAACACAGTCAACCCTCCTACTGTATGTTCACTCAAAATCACCAAGTGTGGTTCTGACTGATAGCACACTGTGCCAGCCTGCATTATGGAATCATGTGGTGAATGCATCTAAACATAACACAGTCAACCCTCCTACTATCTGACCATTCAATATCACCCAGTGTGGTTTTGACTGATAGACACACTGTGCCAGCCTGCACTATGAAATCATGTGGTGAAATCATCAACACAGTACACATATGAACTGTTAGTTGTGCACAGTTGTGCCGTCATAACACAGCCCATACAGTTAAAGGGGTTTCACATGGTTGGAAAGTGGTACCAATAGTAGGAGGGTTAAAAGAAGATTACGGAAATACGGACCCAGCTTTCATCGGTACTCTGCGCTGAGAGACTCTTGATTGTGATTCCAAATGCGAAGGTTTCGTTGGGGATGGTCGTGGTGTCCTCATATCGGATATGTACATCTCTGACCTTCAACTGTTACGAATTGAAAAATACAAGTATAAATCACATGGGAAACTGTCTGACTTATAAATCCATTCAAGGGGTGGAGCGGGATTTGAACCTGTGACCTCCAGAGAAATCTAGCCCTAAGGGCCAGCACCACCCAAAAATGTGTCAACATGTTGAATGGAAACTCAAGTTGACAACAAATAATGAGTTGGTTATTTTTTTATATATTTTTAATAACCCATAGCACTCACAGCAATTGCCGTGGTGCCCTCTGCTTTCACTGTGGTGCCCTGTGCAAGGTTTCTGTAAAATTTCCCTCACAGAGCTGCCCCTTACCCGAAGGATATTGCTATGCCCCTTCAACAGCAAAGTTCAAGGCCTGACTTTTACCAATTGGTGCTTTTGGTTGTACTTTTTAAGCCAGGATTCTAATAGCGACAACTTACCTGAATATTCTCCAAGACGTTATAAAACAGAGACGTGGAGTAAGCGTACCAAGATGAACCGCTCTCCGGTGCAGCTTTCTCAAATTTAGCCTGGAAGAAACAAACAGGACATTTACTGAATTTGTTTACTAGGTAAATACATATATACCTGTGAATTCTGTAAGATCTTCAAATTCATGTTTTTTATTCTAAAAGTCACTCACGGTAAGGGGCTACAAAAAAACAAAATATTAAATGTGAAAATGACTATGGGTAGCTGAAGGTAGGGATCGATATTCCTCTTAAAGGCACTGGTCACTATTGGTAATTACTCAAAATAATTATTGGCATAAAACCTTACTTGGTAATGATAGTATAAAACATTGTGAGAAACAGCTCCCTCTGAAGTGCCATAGTTTTCGAGAAATAAATAATTTTCCACGAATTTGATTTCGAGACCTCAGATTTAGAACTTGAGGTTTCGAAATCAACCATCTAAACGCACACAACTTCGTGTGACAAGGGTTATTTTTCTTTCATTATTATCTCGCAACTTCGATGACCAATTGAGCTCAAATTTTCACAGGTTTGTTATTTTATGCATATGTTGAGATACACCAACTGTGAAGGCTAGTCTTTGACAATTACCAATAGTGTCCACTGTCTTTAAAACAATCTAGGTTGTAGGATGGAGGGAAACATGCACCAGGCAAGGTTGAATGTGCTAATTAGAGATTGCCTAGAGCTAGTTGCCTGTAAATTGCCTCTTCAAGGCACTGGACACCATTGGTAAATACTCAAAATAATTGGTGGCTTAAAAACTTACTCGGTAGCAAGCAATGGAGAGCTGTTGATAGCCCTCTGAAGTAACATAGTTTTTGAGAAACAAGCTATTTCTCAGTAAAAAATTTGAATGCGTGAGGTCTCGAAGTCAAGCATCTGAAAGCACACAACTTCATGTGACAAGGGTGTTTTTTCTTCCATTATTCTCTCGCAACTTCGATGACCAATTTAGTTCATATGTTCACAAGTTTGATATTTTGTGCACATGTTGAGATACACCAAGTGAGAATTACTAAAGGTGCCCAGTGCCTTTTAGACAACACTTTGTAAACAACTTTTTGGGGACTTACTTTCCACTGTGACTCTAGAGCTTCAAGTTGTTGTTTCGTGCTCTGCTGCTTAGCCTGGTTTTCCTTCTCTTCATCATATGACGCTTTGACCGCTGGGCCGGCCACAAGATACAGGCTATCAATGGAGATCACGCATGGCTCGCTCTTAATGTGACGGACAGGGATTTGCAAAACGATCTTGCCGATAAATCCTGGGTTGAAAAATCAAAAATCAAAGATTAAATCAGCAGAATTTTTAAAGTTGCACAGAGGCACGACCTAAAGTTCCCAGTGCAAGTCTCAAATTTTGAAACGGACTTCGAAACAGATCTAGATTTTTCAGATGGTTTCAATACCATCCACTGTTGTTTTGAATGCCCACAATATGGTATAATGTGTTGAATTCATCTACAGTCAACCCTCCTACTGTCTGACCATTCAATATCATCATCCAATCTAGGATTTAAAGATATATTTATAACTATGCCAACCTGCAGTGTGATATCATCTGGTGACTGCATCTACACAATAGACCTTTAAGCATAGACATCATCCAGCCACCATCTTAGAGGTAAAACAGTGACAAAACAATCCAAACGCACAGATTTGTACGTGCGGCGCACAGGATTGGCCAATGACCAACATCCTTTTGACCTCTATGTGAGGGTGCCCTACTGAAATGACGCCATATGCATCTAAGGTCTATACACAGTCAACCCTCCTACAGTCTGAAACACTTTTGCTCATCCGAATAGGGTGACCAGAAAGTCAACTCTCCTACTATGTGACCATTTACTATCATTTCTAATCAAGAATCTCAGCAGGAGTGACGGGAAACAGTTAATCTTAATCAATTCTTTTAAGGAAGCTTTTTTTTACCAGCCTTGACTTCTATTGGTAGATCGAGATTCTTCAGAGCGTCTTTTCTCAGGGGAAGATTCTCAAGCTCCACAGCACCTGTCAATTACAAACCAAAAATTGTTTAACGGAAATATTTCTCACAATTTTATAGATAATGTGAAAACTTGTCTTGGATCCAATACACTGATACATTAGGCTCCGCCCACGGCGCACGTGTGAGCAAGATTACGTGAGCCTCTCCATTGCCATTCTGCACAACTATGTCGCGCGCGCCAAGCATACGCGCACGCATGTCAGACTTTACAGAGTCGGACTTTTGGTTGTGCAAAGATACTGACAACATAGGGAGACCACCAACATACGGCTAGATAGATCAGTTGGTAGAGGTGGCACATTTAACTGTGGAGGTGGTTGGTTCAAATCCTGCTCTAGTCACATTTTCTTTGTTCAATCAAAATTATAAATACTTACCACTGAGTAATCCAATAGACAGTTGGTCCGTGTTTAAATTCTCCACATATTCTCCCACATAGGTATTTAATACCCATGCTGCCAATCCTTCCAACATGTTGCTTGTTCAGTGCTTCTGTCGTTGATCAGTTCATGTTTTGAATAATGATCCAATCTTTATTAGCAAGTCTCATAGCGGCAACCTGTATCAACAATATCAACAAATTCAAACAAAGTTTAGGAACATTGCATAATTTGAAAAATATTAAATTATGTATTACAATTGCATTAAATTCAAATTGTACGTGTTGAACCAGATTGCCGTTTGCCACTCACGAGAGAATCTCGTAACCCTCCGACCATGCGGCCGTCGAGAGGAGGGTTACGCTATCGCAACTATTCACTTCATAAACATATACCGCCTCACTGCAAAAATGGCAAAAGATGTTTGTTGTCCACATTGAAAAACATAAAAACTTGACATCCCACTGGCCAAATACAAGTATACACAATCAATATCAAAAACTATATAAATTACAAAATAAGTTAAGTTAGATATACAAAGCAACAAAAAACCTGCAACCTAAAAAAACGCACCAGCCAAAACAACGCCAACCAGTCACATAGGACATCAAGACAACAGGCTAGAAACAAGCTATTTTTAAATAAATTAAATAAAATTACTGAAAATATGCGTATATGGGCTTTATTTAAGTTTAAAGTTTTAAATTTATGAATAATATTAATAATCCTACCCAAACTCCCAACCAAGGCCAAGTCTTATTTCTTATTTTCAAATTACATGAATTTTCATGAGGCAAGTGAGAATTATTCATGCATTCTCAGTATTATGGAAGTCAACACATTATCCATTCCAAAAACACTAGTTATTTCAATTTATGGTCGAGTTGACTCATTGATCCACCGAAGGATCGATCCCGGGGCGGGGGAGATCCCCACAGCGGTATATGTGCGCAATGTCGACGGTCGGTCCTCATCGCGCACCGCCGGGGTCGTGCTACGAAGGGTTTCCAGACGACCTCGCCTTGTTTTATTAAGGTCATAACATTGAGGTTATAACTATGACCTTTTAATAATTGTATCCATCATTTACCTTCGTTAAAAACTAAAGAAACACAAGTTTTCCTCCACAACACAGCTCTGTTTCAGTAGATAGCGGTGATAACGATAATCCTTTTTCCAAATTATGACGAAAGAAGGCTGCCATCTTTTACCTCATACAAAACTATTTTTTTCGGTATAAAGAGTTGTATCAATCAAATTAAAATAGATATATTTTTATATTATATAAAAACATTGTAGTACATTTAGCAATTTTAATAAACGTTATATATTAATTTTTTTATATTTTAACATAAAAACAATTGTCTTCAAAAATAGACATTTCCAATCACTTGTGTTATGCCAGTGGCTGTTTTGTGTATCATCAAAATATAGTTCGATTATTTGATCATTGACGCGTAAAAATATGTATTAATAATTGTTTAAAATTGTATTCAGCACAATTCGTCTCCTGCTTTTACCATGTTTAGTAAAGAAAAATGAAATAACAAGGAGAATTAGATTCTTTAAAGCTAAAAACCTTTAGAACTTTCCACTCCCTGGGTCCCTCTTACCTGTCCCATTAGCAAACAGCAAACAGCCGTAGTAAGACAGGTTCTTATCTCTGATTGATCACTTCTTAAAAAACACGTAGGCGAATAGGGTACCATACACAAAGATTACATTGCTCCTAGCGTATTTTGTTTTCCCAGGACAGAAGAGGGCAAAATGGGCGTGTTTTTTGTCAGAATCAGTCTTCTCGCGTGCGCATTTTGCACAACTCTTTGGGTCGGTGACACACACATGTTGATGTCATTGGTCACATTCATATCTCAATGGTCGTCTCACTAAAAATGGAATACAATTATATGAACTTTTTGGTTGGACCATGGAGGAAGGATTTCCTTCCTATGGTTGGTTTGGTCAGCAGCCAGCAGAGCATGTATATAGTAGAGAGGAATTTGGGAAGAACAGTGGGAAGGACGGAGAAGTTGCTCTCATCAGATGCTCTCAGATGGCTGTGACCCAAACTGTTTACCCTACTAGACCCAGTGACAAGGCGTTAGATTCATTTTTTTCGAAATGTTGACATTATCGGTTCTTTTTTGAAATTTTGACATTATCGGTCATGACCGATAATTTCAATATTTCGAAAAAAAAGAATCTAGTCCCGATAGTCAAATTTTCGAAAAAAAGGAATCTAGCGCCCCAGTCACTGTCTATATGTTTAACCCATGATTTATGAGAAAATTACCCGAGTCCCCGACGCCAAGTGTGTAAGTTTCCAAGAAACACACTTCTTATGAGGCATGGACAATTTTGAAAAATTAAGTCAGTCCCGGCCCGCGGCGCGCGATAATCAATCACCCAATCAATCAATCAACAATATTTCTTTCCATAAAACGTATATATATGCATAAACAATTTTTTTTGCACAAAACTGAAATTGTATGGAGGCATGACCATGGTCGATGACCCATTAGCAATAGCTTAGGCAAGAGATGTGCTTGACGACTATAAGTGGCTTTTTGATTGAGCAAAGGAAGGGTCCGCCACCATGGTTGTTGAGTGGATTGTCGTGCGTGTTTTGTTTTACTAATTTGGGTGGGTGGGTTATGGGTTTCTAATGTGGCTAATTGAAAAAGGCAATGATAATTGGCTCACTGAATTGTGCTGACGGGGGTGACCACCGGCCACGCCCACGGGACGGCGTGCAAAAGTCTGTAAAACACGCCCACTTATGCTAAGTGCCTCGTCTATCCTGGGAAAAGAAATACGCTTGCTGCTATGGCCACTCAAAATGCTGAAAATTCCCAGTGCCAAAAAAAAGTGACAGCAGAAATCTCCGGAGTATGTACGCTTCTTAGCTTGAATAACTCTTTTGTCCTTCACTAAACTTATACTCCTTTGTGGACATAACATTGGAAGATAGGTGAGTAAGTTTAGTCTTTGAAATTTTAATGCGATAGGGTTAAATTTTGAGTAATAAAATGATTTTTTTTTTATAAATTAAAAATTCACGTAAATGCAATCACTGCACTGCAACCCACATGCATCCTCATCACTCACTCAGGCCCCTCAGCTGATTGACATTGACAATAATACCGCTGTGTTTTTACCCTCACCCATGTTCAAAGGGTATTGTATTAGGCATTATATGTGACGAAGGTGCAAAGAAGCCAGAACACTTCTTTTAATTTAATTTCCGATGAGATTTTTTGACCGGTCCAATAAAGCTTTTATTATTAATTATTAATTTAAAATTTTCATAAATTCTGAAATAGGTGTGACTCAGAACTGTGTGAGTGTGATTGTGTGATTCAATCAATTCAATGTATTGACAATTGTTTGCCCACTTTAGAGTAGTTGCGATAACGTAACCCTCCTGCCGACGGTTACGTTATTGCAACTAGCTTGAGAGTTGAGTAAACAAATTTCAGTTTGTTAGAGCCATAGTCCATAGTCTACTCGATCCTACCTAGGCTAGACCCAGTTACTGGGTCTACCTATATAGGCTACAGTCTGGTTTAAGACTATTTTATTCAGGTTTTTAAAGGCAGTGGACATTATTGGTAATTACTCAAAATAATTATTAGCATAATTATAACCATACTTGGTGAAGAGTAATGGGGAGAGGTTGATGGTACAAAACGTGAGAAATGGCTCCCTCTGAAAGGACATAGTTTTTGAGAAAGAAGTAATTTTCCACGAATTTGATTTCGAGACCTCAGATTTAGAACTTGAGGTCTCGAAGTCAACCATCTAAACACACACAACTTCCTGTGACAAGGGTTTTTTCTTCTTTCATTATTATCTAGCAACTTCGAAGACCAATTGAGCTCAAATTTTCACAGGTTTGTTATTTTACATGCATATGTTGAGATTGACCAAGTGAGAACACTGGTCTTTGACATTTTGACAATTACCAATAGTGTCCAGTGTCTTTAAGCCTAAAAGAAAAGGTTTTTAGTTTATTGCACAAGTTTATTTTTTATACTTCTACTTCTCTGTGATGCTCGGCAATGTCCGTAAGTTCGAATCCCACCCGAGTAACATGCCTGTGATATTTTTTCACAGGACTCGGGAAAGTACTGAGTATACAGTGCTAACACACATCGGTGTATATGGGTAAAAACCAAAAATTAATATTCTTTATCCCCGATGCAAATTTAACACTATTATACCCTTTTAACATGTTCGAAAATGAAATGAGAGGATGGAGGGTTACGACTATGGCAATTACATTCTGCCACGCATATTTTTTGGTGACTCCATTGTTCTCAGCTCATGACCTCACTAGTCACATACAGTTGAGTTAATAAGATATGTAGAAGAAACATTTATTTACAGAATTCCATTAGAAAGTTGTATTTTTAAAAATACATACAACTATGGGTGCGTTCAATTAGCTTCCCTGTGTCGATCCTGCGGTGCTCATTCGGGTGAGCCCCTGACAAAGAGCTAACTGAACGATCACTTGCCCTTTCGTGGTGACGTCATGCACATTGTTCCAGCCCAAGTGACCCGTTCCGCAAGCAGGGCACTAATGGGGCTGACCTGTGTGAGCCCCTGGAATGACGTCAAAGTTATTCAAACGTACCGGGGGCAGATCGGGGTCGATCCGGGGAAGCTAATCAAACACACCCACTATTTAATTATCTATCCTCATAAGCCTTTGGTTTATTTCAATGTACTTCCAGGTCGTCTGATATCCGAAGGATGCAATGGGTACAGGATCATCCAAGTCGAAACAAAAAGGCAAAGTAGTTGTTGCCGCAGAGGTTGTTGTTGAAGGTCAATCCCAACCCATCAAGGTCAAAGGTCAGGTCAATCTGAGTGAAAATGCAGGTCAACAGAAAGGACCGGCTATGGTCAAGCAGGTTGCTCCTAACACGTACAGTCTTCAGATGGGAAGTCAGAGCATTGGGGTGAGTTTTTTTCCCCTCTTCTTTTCTAAAAGATTCAAGCCATTGGCAAGGAATATTTTTAGTCAATCAATCATGGTTTTCTTTTTTAGAAGTATTTCTTTCCAATTCTCTTGTTATCAAGAAACATTCTACATGTATAAAAATTGAGAAAATCTTTTGACTATACCATTTCGCCCTTTACATTCGAATTTCGTAACCAGCATGCAAATTTGCATCATTGGTTATTGGAAGATTATTCCAATCCTCAAGCTACCAAGAAACATACCAAAAAGGATAGTATGCTATTGGTTTTGGAATAGTTCCTTATTCATTAAAAACGGAAGTACCCTTTGCAAAATGGCCTTGCCGTCTCACAGATGAAGTTCCAGGCCTAGGGTTCTTGAGATAGAGAACTCTCTATACGCTGGTGAAAATATTGAACCTTCCCTCACTACAAAGTGAAATCCTCATCCCTTACCCATCCACCTCGGACTAAATTCTTAAAACCAAACACATGCTGACAAACCTGTCTAGAATTTCAATTTGTTTTTTTTCCTATGTTTATATAGGGTAGACGACTTTTGAAAATTCATTCTCTTTGGATCAGTATTGGGTGCTAAATAAATATGATATTACTATTATATTTATGTTTTGAATTCCACAGACATTTGATGTCCCTAATGGCAGTGGTGATTTTGCGGCGTATTTAGCCAACGCTGCCACGATGACGGTGACTAACATTGAGACAGTTGCTGATGAGGACGGCGACAGTAATGGAGAACGTATCAACCAGTCATTTCAGATACAGCTTAGCCATCAGGTACCAGACCGTCATTAAACAATTCTATATACTGTTTTAACAGAACCAAATTAAGGTTTGGATGAGAAAAGATCTATGTGGATTTTACTAAGGCATGTGTTAGATGCTCTGGACAATATTAGTAATTACTCGAGTTAGCATAAAATTTTACTTGGTAATGAGCAACGAAGAGCTGTTGATAAGATAAAACATTGTGAGAAACGACTCCCACTGAAGTAATGAAGTTTTGAGAAAGAGGTAATTTCTCACTCAAATATTTGAATCTGTGAAAGGCTTCAGGCCTAGAGCCTTTCTCAGGCATCTGAAAGCACACAAATTTGTGCAAATTCTCTCGCAACTACGACGACCAATTGAGCAAAAATTGTCACTATTTGTCACTTTACGCATATGTTGAGATACACCAAATGAGAATACTGGTCTTTGACAGTTACCAAAGGTGTCCAGTGCCTTTAATCATTGAAATAAATTGTGTGCAATGCTTGTCCCATGCAGGATACCAGTCAATCCAGAGGGCAGTACAGTGATGATGAGGATTGGGAAGAGGTTATTCAAGACCTTAATGCTAAGGAGAACCAACCAACCTCCAACAAAGACGAAGACCCTAAGGAAAGAAAAGTAAGAAAGTCTCTGTTTTATTGTCTAGAAAGCAAACTGTTTTTGCTCTCTGTTCGTGCAGATTTGCAAAAATAAATTACCACGCGCAAAGTGATTTTGCTTACTAAGATTTGGTTATCAGCCAAAGTGCCATGTCATCTGTACCATCTACAACTGGTTTTGTGTTTGAGTTTCTGCTTAGCATACATTTTTGAAGTAATAACCTGTATAAAAATTGGTCCCTTGACTTGCCTGAGTGACATGCCTCTCTTAACCTGGTCTTAATCTTTGTAGCATTTCATCCTCTTCAAAGAAAAAGCTACATTCAACAAACGAAACAGTCTTACTTGACCGGTTCAATATTTTTGTAACTTTTGTGTGAGCATAATTGTGAGAGCCCACTGTTTTGGCGCTGGTTACCAAAGAATTCTGCACTTATGGTGCCCTGTCAAACGCGTATTTGTATGGGTCGTACATGTAGCAGGGCTAAAGCACAAAATCCCAAAGTAAACCATGCCATGATTTGGAGTTCTTCTCATTTGGACTATTTTTCTGTATTTTTTTCTAAAATGAAATCTTGTTTGAAAACTCTCACCAAATTTTTAGGCTCGTTTGAAGGAAGTCCTTCAGGCGAAAAGAATCGCGCTGTCACAACAGGAGTACGAACAGATGATCGCAAATCACAAGCAAGAAGTGGAACTCATGGCAGTCCTGAGGGATAAAGAACGAGAACGACAGAAGTACACGATGGAGTCTAAGGTTGAGCAGAGGAGACAACGACGTCTCGCTAAAGAGAGAGAGAAGAAGGAGAGACAGAAGCTCTTGGAGGAAAAGGTACAACAATGTAGATTCTCTAGAATTGGTTCAGGTATCGCCTTGAATCTGATTAAGATGTTTCTCCAGTGCCTTCAGAATGGCGGCAAGTGTTCCAAACACCACAGGGACCTGCCACATCTCACAAAGTTCCCTGGCTAAGTCTTGGTACCCTTCGGAGCTATCCTTATATTTTGTTTGTACTTGTGTTAAGATGATCTTCCCATCAAGGGAACTCAGCTAAACTCCCACAAGGGGACATACACGCCAAGCTGGCAACAGCCAATCACTCTCAAAAAAACATTGGTTTCACAACTATGATTTTGAATTGCACAAATCAAGAAATTGTGATTGAGTAAGTAGACGACAATATACTTATTATAGTTATTGTGAAATCAGTGGTTAGCTTGGTAGGATTCGAACCCACAACCTTGTTCTTGAAGTCCTGCAGTCTAACCACTGGACCACGTGAGATATTACCCAGCACAGCTGTATCAGTTGCTTGACTAAATCTTCCTTGTCTTTTATTATTTGCTATAACTATTTCTGTTTTTATGAATTTACACAGGCCGCTAAAATTCAGACACAAAAGGAGCCAAATGGTAACCATAGCAACATCCCTGCAAACAAAGAGCAGCTGGAAAAAGAGATTCATGACAGAAATGCTGCCTTTGAGAATGAGATGAAGGAGAAGAGGGACCAGCTATCGGAGGCAGAGTACCAGCGCCTTCTTGCGCAACACAAGTCGGAGATGGAAAAGTTGAGACAGAAGTTAGATAGAGAGACTGACAGACAGAAGCAGTCCTTTGAAGATAAGCTGGAGGAGAGGAAACGACGGAAGATGTTGGACGGCGGCTCGTCTGGGAAGGTAAGAAAGGTCTTAAGAATGTCTCAAAGAGGGGGCTCTAAGGTCAAATTCATTTTTTTATGATGTACTTTCTTGGTGCATCATGGTCGAGCATGTGCACTGAGCTTCAGGGTTTCTGATCAGCAGAGCGTGGATTCGAGTCCCCGAACTGGCACTTGTGTCCTTGGGCAAGATACTTTATAGAGTTGTAGAGTTTTAGGTAGGATTCAAAACTTTTCCTGGTGGAAATATAATGTAATAAGGTATGCAGTAACGCCATGTAATGATAATCTCTAATTGAGTTGACGTTGTTCTGAAAAGAACCGTTGGTTTTAACTCTTGAGTTGAAACGTCCAGGGCTCAATTTCATAGAGTTGTTTAACAAGAAAATATTGCTGAACAATTTTCTATGAGCAGGACACCAGCTAAACATGGTATTTTAGTTGTTAACCTTATTGTTTTGAGCAGAATGTTGTTGTGCTTAGCTGTTTTTTTCTGCTTGTAAGCAGCTCTATGAAATTGGTCTCTGTATTTATTGGGTTTTTTTTCTGTTAAAATCTTGTAGGAAATGACCGTAGAGGAGATTCGGCAGCTAGAGGCTGATCTAAAACGTCGCCAGGCTCAATTTGAGGCAGAGCTTCGCGATAAGAAGTCCCAGCTATCTGATGAGGATTATAAGAAACTGATAGCGACGCACAAACAGGAGTTGAACCAGCTTCAACAAACACTGGATGGACAGAAGGAGAGACAACGACAATCTCTGCTGGACAAACTAGCGGCGAGGAAAGCCAGCAAAGATAATAAAGAGGTGGGTTTCATTTTTTACAGTTTCACATTTTTCAGGTCAAATTTTGTTTCCTTTTCTTCTTCGTATCAGCTTTTGGATTAGCTTGATTTTACGACAACAAAAATGCTCCCCTGTTGTTGATCCACCCTGTGTTAGAGATGTACCCAGAGCTCACGATCAAAAGGGGCATCAAGTCATAGAGCAACTGGTGTCCCCCCCCCCCCCTCATTCTATTTTGATTTTGTGATATGTATAACTGTACGCAGTTTAGGATTCTTTTTTAAGTGTCATGCGTCATAATACTTGCATTTTGACATCCGCATGCTAAGCACCCTACAAGCGCTCTACTTTTGGCAGTTTGGTCAGCGTAGTTTTTCATCACATCCTTTTCAGGGGTCAGTGACAAGTTGTACCAATATGGCATGCTTACCATGGTAGCAAGGCTAGTTGAATACAACCTTATAAAACTTAAAATCTACCATCTTGATTTGGTTCTTCCAAGATGCAAGATGGTGACGCCATGTCAGCCGATGAGGTCAAAGAGCTCCAGTTGGCCTTAAACCAAAAAGCCATGGACTTCAAGAAGAAGCTCAAAGACTCCAAAGGGTCACTCTCCTCGGCAGAGATGGAGAAACTCATCAAGGAGCATCGGTTGGAGATGGATCATCTTCAGGAGCAGCTGGATGCGGAGAAGGAGAGAATGAGACGGGTCTTGATGGAGAAGATGGAAGCGAGGAAAAGGAAGAAGAGAGGAAAGCAGGTTGGAGACAAAAATATTCTTGTCAATTTTTTTAATTTTTTTTATGAAGAAAAAGTGTTGGTACTTATAAGAGATAGAAGATCTAGCAAACCCTAAATCAATATTTTTTTTTTAAACGACAAATATAAACCCTAGGGACAAAAATACTCTCACTATTATATTGTGTGTTTTTTGGAAATTAAATCAAATGAAAATGACCAAAGGTGTCCAGTGCTTTTAAGGAAAAATTTCCCAATAGGATGAAAAGGAATGAGAAGATGCAACAAACAATATGTTTAAAGCCTAAAAATATTAATTATCCTTATATCAAGAAAATATGAGATGTTCAAACCTTATCGTTTTCTCCGTCTAGGCATCGAACGGCGACACACCGCCTCTCACTGCCGAAGAATTAAAACAACTCCAACTGTCCCTGGACATCCAAGACGCCAAATTCAGAGATGAGATGAAATTGAAGAAGTCTAAGATCTCCGATAAGGAATATCAGCTACTCATGAAGAAACACAAAGATGAGCAAGATGAGATCTCTAAGACGCTCGCGTCCGAACGAGAGAGGATGGAGAAAACGCTTCAGGACAAGCTGGCGGCAAGAAAGTTTAGAATGCCGTCTGCTAGGGAGAGGGTTGTCTCCAAGAAGGATGTAAGATTCAAGCCTAGAACCCAAAGCAGTTGCTGTGGTGCCCTCTGCAAAGTTCCAATACAAATTTACATTTTCCTCATAGAAGTGTCCCTAACCGGAAGAAAATTACTGTGCCCCTTCAAGAGCTAAATTCAAGGCCTGAAGATTTTTGAAAACATTTGTTATTCTTTTGACTATTATTAAGCCCAGTTCATACTTCCTGCGAATGCGAATGCCATGCGAATTTGACGTGAATTTGACGTCACAACTCTGTTTTCGATGCGATATTTGCAAGAGAGTTGAGCACAACTCAACTGCTGCGAATTATTCGTTACGAATTTGTGACGTCAACATTCGTATCGCATTCACATTCGCAGGAAGTATGAACCGGGGTTAAATGGTTTCGTCAGGCTCATTTTGTCAAATTCAAATTTGTATCTAAAACTTAAACGAAAGGTTTGCGGTGACACCATGTAAGAATTCTAATTTGTTTGTAATGGTTGCTCTGAGAAGAGCTGGTTTCTGCTATCAGGGCCACCACTACTCACAAAAGAGATTTCTTATATGGTTTCACCGCAGAAACCTTACATAGTTAAGTAAACTTTGAACAAAACTATGCTTCACATGGTGTTACGGTAAACCTCTCTTAGTTATACTTCCACCTAGCAAAATTTTTAAATCCTGCAAATTTATGCTTGTTAAAAAATTCTGTTGATGTCAATTCCTCAAAATATTTGCAGGAAGTTAATAAACTTCAGCAAGAGATCCTTCAACGAGAAACGACGTTCGATAACGAAGTGAAGAAGAAACGCTCAGAGTTGTCAGATGCGGACTACCAGCGCCTCTTAGCGCAACACGAGAGAGACATTGAGCGGCTGAAGGGAAGACTAGCCTTGGCGACGGAGAGACAGAAGAGGAATTTCACGGATAAGTTGGCCCAGAGGCAGAGGCGGAAGGCTCAGTGGCAGGCGGAACAGGAGGAGAGAATGAGAATTATGGCTAAACTGGTAAGAAGAGTCAGACTAACAATATTTGCCTTTCACTTTAAAGTGCGCCCTCTCATAAGTTGATGACTTACACCACTGCATCTGCAACTCTGCATGTACAGGACGGGCAGTCATATGCCTTTTTTTTTTTTTTTACCCTTATACACCAATGTGTGTTTAGCACTATATACTCAGTACTGACCCGAGTTCTGTGAAATAAAATCACAGGCATATTACTCGGGTGGGCTTCGAACCAACGATATTTGCAATTCTAGAGTGGTGTCATACCAACTAGACCTCCGAGATCCCAGTGGCTAGAGGCAGTTCGGATGAAAAAAAACCGATCACTAGCCTTATGAAAAGTATCGTCTTATGACGCAAGCACAGCAGAGAAATACAACCTTGCTGCTTAATGAAGGTAATATTACTCCTTTAATGTTACCAGGTTGGCTCAGTGGTTTCTGTCGCTGCCTTTCATCAGAGTGGACCCTGGTTTGAGCCTGGACCGGAACCTTGTATGTGGGTTGGGTTTTTCCCAAGGGTTTTCTTACAGGGGTCTAAAACTGAGATTTCTCTCTTGTCTTCTCGACAAAAAGTTTGTGCGATATTTTTTTTAGGATGCTTTGCCGACTTTATAATTCAGATTCAGAAAAAAATGCCTTAACCTTAAACAACCACGGTCACGTGACGGGCACTGTACACCAAAACTTGTCCACCTTGTCCTGTGATACACTGTGAAAATGACCTCTCTTTAGCAACATGTAGGTGTCTTACTGTGTTGTAAACACACCCAAATTAAACACTAGACCACTGAGATTGCCCAGTGTCCAAAGACAGTTCAAATCCTATGTTTCATTTCTACTGAACAGGAACGCAACGATGCGGATATAGATCAAGATGATGTCAACAATCTTGAGGAGGATATTGCGTTGTACAACCACGAAGTCAGAGAGAGCATTGAAGAGCAGAAAGACAAAGTTTCTGAGTCGGAATATCGCAAGATGATCGAAGAACATGAAAGGAACATGGAGATATTCAACCGGAAACTAAACAGCGAAAGGGAACGTATGTTAAAGGTTAGTCAGAAAATTATCAACCTTATAATTATCACCCTTATGGCTTCTGACTGGCACCTCGAAAAAAAGATATTGACAAAATAGGGACACTACCAATATAGGGCTAAATAGCTCAGTTGGTAGAGCGCCGACACTTTGATCTGGAGGTCGTTGGTTCAAATCCCACTCTAGTCAATTCTTTGTTCAACCCCAAAAATCATCAGCTTCCCTTGTGGTTTATATTGATACCTTATAATTTACCTGTACTTTATCTTCATCACAGTGACGCCATTTTGTTTTTTCCTCTGTGCAAACTCTAGCAGCCTTGCTACCATGGACAGAGTCCTATATCAAGCCCTCATCACTGTAGGGAAGTGCTGACAAATGATGCTAATTGGCTCCCAATGCAAATTACTTTGCACACATGTTTGTTGAGAAGCGTCCGAAAGGCAAATCGCTAGGAACATTCTAATTAGATCGGACAAGTGTTCAAGTCCATACTCAAGGACCATTCTGTTGGACCGCTGGGAATATATACGAATGCTCTATTGGCTGTACTCATGTATTCGTCTAGGATTGCTCCCATACTTGAGCACAGGGCTGCATTCCAGTAATTTTGGAGGTCCAATGGATTGCGAGCGTGTTCCGATTAAAACATTCTTTTGTGCCTAGAACATACCTGACTTTTGAGACGGCCCCTTTAAAAAAAAATGATCGCTTTGCACTCTGTTGTCAGCATGCGAGTGTTTTGACGCTTTCCTCTTATGTGAATTGACTCATGGTTTTTGATGTTGTTATCTTGAAGGTACTTGAAGCCAAGAAACGAGCCAGAGGTCAGAAGGTCGGGTCAGGTCAAGAGGATGAAGGCACCTCAGATGAGGAGGTGAGGTCATCGTTTAGAATGGAATGACAATTTTTTGTAAATCTTAAAATGTCATACTTTGAAGTTTTGATGCAGCTCTGATTTTTTTTATGGATTTTTTTCAAAATCGATCACCCATGTTAGACCATAGCAGCCAGAAACAGCTTGTACATATAAATACTCATAGCGGCCAGAAACGCCTGTTATATTTTACCTACTTAGGGTGTCATGTCCAAGTGGTTGAGAGCATCGGATTCAAGTTCTGGTTAAGTCGTCAGAGTGGGGGTTTGAATCCATCCTGGTCATGACACTTGTGTCCTTGAGCAATTTGCTATAATCGCTTCTCTTCACCCAGGGGTATAAATTGGTACCTGCGATAGGGTAGAGGTTGATTGTGTATGAAAAAGCACTTGGAGTGCTACGGTTGCCCAGGTTCTATACTCCACAGGGAGCTAGGAAAGATTAAAGGAATGTTGTTGGCCCAATGACCAAGGCACTAAATGTAAAGCCCATTGATGTGATTATTGTAAAAAGCACTATATTACATGTATTATAAGAACTAGTTATTATTTTTATTATTATTACTTTCCCCAGGTCGAAATTCCAGTTGAACCTAGTTAAACTGGGTTTAACTGGAACTAGTTAAACACAGTTAAAACCAGTTGGTTTAATATGGAAAATGGACAGAGACCAACTGGTTAAGAATTTCAACCTAGTTGAACACAGTTAAACCTAGTCCAAACCAGTTGGTTAATATGGAAAATGGACGAGTTTGATCACTATCCAGTTGAACCAGTTGACCCGAGTTAACTAGGTTCAACTGGAATTTTGACCTGGGTCACTCAACCAAAAAGGTCAAAGAACGGTCTTGACTCAACCAAAAAAGTCTAAGAAAGGTTGTGTCCCGAAAATACTTTCAGCTACTTTCCCTGGAAACGTCTTAAAGTTTTAGCCCTCCATACTTTTTGAAGAAATCGTCTAACAATTTTGATTTCTGTCTGTGCATCAGTTGGACAATGATGACCAATCTGTTTCCATGGTAACATTAGAGGTCACCCAGCTGTGGACGACACCTACCCAATCCACATCTCTGGTTGTCGTTCCTCTTAAAGACGAATATCCAGTGAAGAGGAAGAGAGAGTTGTACACCGACCCCAGCATCTTCAGGAACCTGGACGCTCACGCTATCAAGGTGACTATATTCTCAGTCAAATCATTTTAGGTTGAACAAAGAGTGGGAACCTGTAGCCTCCGGATGAGCGTGCCGGCGCTCTACCACTTGCCATGGCGTCCGTTGCCCCTGGTCGTGGCCTTGGTGCCCCTTCAAAAGTTTCCCATTTATTTTCCAATTGAAGTACCCTATCAAGGTTAATGTATTCTCAGTCAAATCATTTGAGGATTCGAACAAAGAAAAATTGACTTGAGTGGGAACCTGTTGCCTCCGGATGAGCGTGCCGGCGCTCTACCACTGGCCATGGCGTCCGTTGCCCCCTGGTCTTGGCTTTGGTGCCCCTTCAAAAGTTTCCCATTTATTTTCCAATTGAAGTACCCTATCAAGGTTAATGTATTCTCAGTCAAATCATTTGAGGATTCAAACAAAGAAAAATTGACTTGAGTGGGAACCTGTTGCCTCCGGATGAGCGTGCCGGCGCTCTACCACTGGCCATGGCGTCCGTTGCCCCTGGTCTTGGCCATGGTGCCCCTTCAAAAGTTTCCCATTGACTTAAAGGTTTTCTAATTGAAGTGCCCTATCAAGGTTAGTATGATTCTCGGTCAAATCAATTTAGGTTGAACAAAGAAAAATTGACTAGAGCGAGATTTGAAGCTGTGACCATCCGGATTAATGTGCCAAAGCTCTACCAAATGAGCCATCTAGCCCTATGATAGCGATCTACCTATTTTGTTAGTAATAATAATAATAATAATAACATGCATTTATATAGCGCCTAATACAAGGTTTCTAAGCGCTGAACAGGAAGTGTAAGATAACAAAAAATTACAATTAAAAGTGGGATGAAATAGCAGAAACTGATTAGACTAGATGGATTTAAATAAGTGTGTTTTTAGAGCGGTTTTAAATAAGTCCAGTGTAGATGAGGCACGGATGTGAACAGGAAAGTTGTTCTAAAGAGTGGGAGTGGTGATTGAGAAGGAGCGATTTCCATAGCGAGTGCGGGGGATAGGACCAGAGTTGAATTCCAGGTGGGGGTAGATGATGATTGGAGAACACGAGTTGTACATGTAGAGTATCTTTGTTTGGGGTGCAAGTCAGAAGCCATACAATCGTTACCTGCTGCGACACGAGGGATCGCAACCAAGTTTACGATACAACCTGGGAAACGGCAGTCGGGGGATCACCTCAAGGAGATGCGACTTTTGATTTCAGTTATAAACCACATAAGAAACTAGCTGGGTAAATTTTTCAATAATTTGGTTTAAACAAAGACAAAACTAAGAGAGTGGGATCTGAACCATCATTCTCTAGATTAACGTACCGGTGCTCTACCAAACGAGCTATATTGACCCAATTCACCTGACGTCATCATCAGAATAATCTTGGATGCGCCATACTGGTGGGCAATGTCTCTGTGCGCTATTCAGTGAAGTGCGCATTTTAGGCGACACGGCGTTTACACGTAAACCTAATTGCCCACCAATATGGTGTGCGTGGCATAGTCGCTGCGTGTGACGTGCGTGCAAGGGGTAAATAGTCCTAATGTTTGCGGTTTCCCTATTTTTCAGTAGCCAGGGATCACACCCAAGCAAGGGGATCACCTTGTGTGATCCCTGGCTACATTGAAGTTACAGATTGAATGGCTTCTAAGTGTGTGATGAAATAAATAAATACAAATATATTTCTCTCCTTCTTCGCTTTCAGCTTGCGCAGACAGTTAGCCTCGTCACCCAACCAACGTTCTCCTCCTTGGTCAATGAACTGGTCAGCATCGGTCAAACGGAACTTGAGAAAGTCCGTCTGGTCTTCCGTTGGATTACGGCGCAAAACTGCGAAGAGATGGACCTGAATGACATCATTGATGACACGCCTCTTGGGGTTCTAAAAGGGTTGTATCATAAGAAGATTACATTCTCGACACTGTTCATGCGGATGTGTAGGTTAGTAGAACAATAATACTTGGTTCTTATATCGTGCTTTGGGCATATCAAAGCACTCAGTATTATTTCATGCAAGGTATGTTGAACTACGTTTTGAAGTATGAGACCTATTCCTTTACAGCACCATGTAATGGTTTACAAGGTGCTGCCGATCAGACCAGGAATACCGGGGCGAGCCCCTTCTCATTTTCAAAAACTGCACTGGGTTGTTTTACGTGCGTTACACAACAAACGGGACTAACGGCTTTACATCCCATCCGAAGGACAAAGCACCGTGGTTAAGTGTATTGCTTAACGACACAAGTGTCACGACTGGGACTTGAACCTAGGTAGAAACACAAGAGCTTGAGTCTGGTGCTCTTAACTGCTAGGCCAGTGTACACGAAGACTGATTCAGAGAATTCCCGTCAGGCAAGATGCAACACTGCTCACACAAGAAATGTTTCATTTTGTAAACGATCATTGTTTTCTTATCTGTAGATTCTTCGGTCTTCGTTGCGTTGAAATCAACGGCTGCGCGAAAAATAAAACCTACAACCCCGGCCAGTACATCACGCCCAGCGATGCTTCCTACCAACACACGTGGAACGCAGTACGCATTGACGGCTACTGGCATTTCCTCGATTGCAACTGGGGAGTGTCTCACATCCAGGGATCCGTGGCCTTTGACCCGTTCCGCTTTGAATATGACGAGCATTACTTCCTAGCCGACCCTGACGTCATTATTCAGAGTCACTTCCCGAATGATCCGGCGTGGCAGCTACTCAAGGAGAACTTGTCTCTTCAGGATTTCAACGCATCCGTTCCGTTGAAGCCGGATTTTTTCAAGTTTGGGTTTCGGCTTCTAACTCACACCTCAGCGGTAAGTTCACTTTGTTTTTGAAGAAAGGGGAATCTTTGTACTTATTTATTTGTTTATTTATTTAATTCTTCGGACAATACAATCAAAACAAGTGCAGGCCGTCCAGGGAAGGGCAAAAGAAAAGAAAAAAAAACACAACATAACACAACAATTACAATTTAAAAGGCGCTATATCATCAAGATTTAGCGCACTAGAAAGAAATTAACATGGAAAAAGACCAGTCTTTAGGTCTTTACAAAATGCAGATAGAGTAACAGATTCCCTAATAACAGTAGGAAGATTGTTCAAAACCATTGGCCCAGCTACACTGAAAGCTTTTTGACGTAGAACTTTGTTTGCTCGGGGAACATTCAAGCGAGTGATGTCAAGTGTGGACCGAAGAAATTATGGAGGAGTTTAATGTGACAGTAAAGTGGAAATATAACGAGGTGTAGTTTTGTTCAATGGTGTTATTATTACTGTTTGTTTAGCATTCACTGGATATGTACATACATTTGTGTTTACATTGTCTCTGCTTGCGCCTTGAACATCTGTAAAGATTGATTTGGCGCATTACAAATACCTACTATTATTATTATTATTATTATTAAAAACAAGAAGAGCAATTTTAAAATGGATTCGTTCTCGAATTGGTAGCCAATGAAGTGGAACATATTAAAGCCATTCCACACTTTCGGTAAACAGTATTGTCCAAGTCCCATACTTCGTGTATCACAACTTATATATAAAACAACAAACCTGTGAAAATTTAGGCTCAATCGGTCATCGGAGTCGGGAGAAAATAACGGGAAAACCCACTCTTGTTTCCGCGCGTTTCGCCGTGTCATGACATGTGTTTAAAAAAAATCCGCAATTCTCGCTAACGAGAATTTATATTGTTTTACCGTTTTCTCAAAAAGTAAAGCATTTCATAGACTAATATTTCAAGAGAAGTCTTTCACCATTACCTTCTGTAAACCCTGTAAATTATTTGTAAATCTGTGAACTTTTTTTTTTTTTTTCTGTACCGAAAGGGTCCAATGGCTTTAAACTAAGCCACTTGAGTACCTTTTTGGTAGATGCCTCACTATATAAGACTTCAGTTTTATTATTATTATCTTCTTGGTGTCTCCCCAGGTGATTAAAACGCAAAACGGAGAGTTGGATATCCGAGTACAGTGCCCTCAAGGACTGATTCTGTCCACTCGTTTATCCACAACGCAAGGAGGTAGAGAGTTCAGTAAGGCTGGCGTTCCTTACGATCAGTTTGACTTCATTCATCAGATGGCAGAGAATATCATGGCATGCTACATCCGCATCCCTGAACCAGGTAAGTTCCTTCGGCGACAGTACTCGAAAAGTAACAGACCCTTCCCATGAAATATGTAAATTGCACATAGCGCGTGCGCACTAACGTTTTGGTTGGCAAAATGAGGGAACATCGCGCTGTTTTGTACACGACTAATGGCTGCGTGACGCAGACGCAATCGCGCGTCTGCTCAGTGCACAACACGATGGCGTTTGCCAACCAACAGGGTCTGTACGCACGCGTGAATGTAATTAGCATATATTTTATGGGAAGGGTCCATTACAATCACAATCTGGGTCTAAACGACAACAACAACAAAACGAATTAGACGACGCTCTCCTGACCTCCTTGTTAAGTTCCCCAGCGGAAGCTTCAGGAGGAAAATCTACCTAGTACCAAGTACCAAGTACTCAAAAATTGCTTGCCTACAATTTTTTTTTAGTTTGTTTATGTTAGATTACCTAACATCGCAAGGCCATGGATGGCCACTTCAACGTGAGGGCTACACTTGACTTTCACCAGGGGTTCGTTGCCAGCTACTCCGATCTGGGTCTGGAACAGAAATATCCCCTTCACAGTCTGTAACGATGTAGGCATAGGTATCATCCACTAGCTGAGCCTGGCTGGTAAAGCAAAATGCACTTTCTTCCTCCCAACTTTTTACACAGCAATTATGTAAATGGTGTTTGAAGTTAATGCATGGTGTGGAGAATAAGAGTAACTATGAATATAAATATGAATAGTAAACTTGCGGCTACAACCATGAGTAAAATCTCTTTTGAAGGAGTTACTCCTGGGTCTGAAACAGGAATATCCCCTTCACAGTCTGTAAGGATGAAGGCATGGGTATCATCCACTAGCGGAGCCTGGCTGGTAGAGCAGAATGCAATTTCTTCCCAACATTTTACGTAGCAGTTATGGTCAAGTGCCTTCCTCAAGGGCGCAAGTATTACTTTTGGGGAAATTCCAGAATTTGTTTTCTCTCAGTGTACAGTTGTCGGAATGAAAACGTGAGTAAACAAAGTAAAGACAACAAATGTTCTCATAAGATGCACTTGGATTTGTTGTTAATTCTGATCATTGTTTTTTGTTTGTTTTCTGTTGCAGGTGATTACTACCTGACCCTGTACGCCAAGAGGCAATTTATGGAAGGAGAGATCAACTTAGAGACAGAAACAGAAATCTGTCGTTACTTAGTCCACAATGACGCCCCTTGTAATGACCAGGTTCCCCTCCCCAAAGCCCCTGCCGATCACTGGGGACCCATAGGGGTCATGAATGTCGGTTTGTTGCCCCTAACCCACCGCACTGCCGTAGTCATGAACCGAGACGCCACCGATATCGAAGTCCGCTTTAAGTCAACGCCGACTCAACTTATCTTCTCTCATACCCTAACCTCATGGGGTTTAGAACCGGAGCATCTGAAAGCTTACAGCATGCAGAGGGAATTCAGCGAACAGCTGGTGTTCTTAGTCACACCACCTAAGATCGGCCGGTACGGACTTCATATTTTCGCCCAATACCCCGGCATGCCCACCCCCATTCACATTTGCAGCTACCTTCTTGTTTGTGCAGCCGTCAAGCCGGTGGTCACGCCTATTCCATTACTAGATAAAGGTGAGAACTGGGGTCCTTCAATGGCAAGTGCACTTCTGGGCATGACGGCTTTCACCCACCCCGATCCCTTGATCGTAACGTCCGACTCCAACTTACAAATGGTCATGGCTCGTGTTCTGAACATAAACGCGTATCACGAGCTACTGTACTACGGTAATAAAAACCCGCTTAATTCCAACTCCCAAGTGTCCGCCCAGTTGGACAGTCAGAGCGTGACTTACTTAATATCCCTCTCGAATCCCGGTTACTATCGATTTACAATCAAGGGGAAGGAATCAGATGATCCAGAGATACCTGTTACACCGCTGTTTCATTACCTCATACGAAAAGTCTAATAAATTGGTCGCATGAAGGGTGGAGTTTCCTGTACATGAAATAGTTGTAGGCTTATGCTGAGCTATAAGCCATATCTGTTGCGTAGCAACAGTTTATTTTGGTAGTAAGATGGAATGGAATGTTTGTTTATAGTTTCCACGGAAACAATGTATCCGACTCTGGATTGTCACAAACTACCAACAAATTATCTTCATTAGACTTGTAGATAATGATTGCAGAAGCTTAGCTTTTCTGTTTTGAAGAATTTTATGAGATGTTTGCTTGTACTTCCCCACTGATTTTGTTGTCTTCTGTTTTCAACTTTATTTGCTGGATACTTCTAGCTGCATTTACCATATCTCTTCCAAACGTCTGTACTGTGAGATTATTGGGCCTTGCAGGCCTGTAAGTTTTTGAAAGAGCAAGGGCACCAAGGCATTTTCTCCTTGGTAAAAGGCACCCACTCTATGAGGAAATTTGTAAATTTCTACTGGAGCATTTCAAGGGCACCAAGGCAATGACCAGGGGGCATGGAGGCAATCGCCTTCATTGTCTTCAAGTATCAGGTCTTAGTCTTGTGTTTGGCCATCATTGAAATAGCTAGGGCACCAAGGCATTTTTTCCTTCGTAAAAAGCACCCACTCTATGAGGAAATTTGTAAATTTCTACTGGAGCATTTCAAGGGCACCAAGGCAATGACCAGGGGGCATGGAGGCAATCGCCTTCATTGCCTCTGTGAAGTATCAGGCCCAGTCTTGGTCTTGTGTTTGGCCACTGCTCATCATTGAAAGAGCAAGGGCACCAAGGCATTTTCTCCTTGGTAAAGGGCACCCACTCTGTAAGGAATTTTTAAATTTCTACTGGAGCATTTCAAGGGCACCAAGGCAATGACTAGGGGGGCATGGAGGCAATCGCCTTCATTGCCTCTGTGAAGTATCAGGCCTGGTCTTGGTCTTGTGTTTGGCCACTGCTAGTCATTGAAAGAGCAAGGGCACCAAGGCATTTTCTCCTTGGTAAAGGGCACCCACCCTATTAGGAATTTGTAAATTTCTACTGGAGCATTTCAAGGGCACCAGGGCAGGGGGGCATGGAGGCAATCGCCTTCATTGCCTCTGTGAAGTATCAGGCCCGGTCTTGCTCTTGTGTTTAGCCATCATTGAAAGAGCAAGGGCACCAAGGCATTTTCTCCTTGGTAAAAGGGCACCCACCCTATTAGGAATTTGTAAATTTTTACTGGAGAATTCCAAGGGCACCAAGGCATGGAGGCAATCGCCTTTGTTTCCTCCGTGAAGTATCAGGCCTGGTCTTGCTCTTGTGTTTGGCCATCATTGAAAGAGCAAGGGCACCAAGGTATTTTCTCCTTGGTAAAAGGGCACCCACCCTATAAGGAATTTTTAAATTTCTACTGGGGCACCAGGGCAGGGGGGCATGGAGGCAATCGCCTTCATTGCCCTGTGAAGTATCAGGCCTGTTCTTGCTCTTGTGTTTGGCCACTGCTCATCACATAAAAGAAAAATCCTCTTGTCTTGTTTTAATTCTGTGAAACATTAGATTGAAATATTTTTTAAATATATAGTAAAAGTAAGTATTCAACATAGAATGATGTTTTACAAATTGAATCTACAATTTTTCTTAATTCATTGCCTTATGACCATGTGCCTAAAACCACCTTTTTGTAGGAGTGCTTAATAAATGTGTATTTTTTATGTAAATTTAGAACTGAAATTAAACCATTTATTTTTCGGTGGTAAACAGGTCACAAAGAAATTAAATTATTGTAGCAATGATATTCACAAACGGTTTAGCCTTCGAAAAGGACTCTGCTACGGTCTAACATCAGGCTATTAACCGTTTAACACATTAAAATCTATAACACGCACGTGATTTTGATGTGTGTTGATGAAAGAATTAAAGTTTGAAAAAGTTGACCAGGAAAACCTACAGTAGTTGATTTCCAAGAAAATACTTATATTGCCTATCAAATTATTGCCAAAATCAGAATAAGTTATACAAATTAATGTGTACACAGATGATGACAAATTACACACATTTTGGTTTACTTTAAATTGTGACCACTGACAAATCATGAACATTTACACGCATATTAGTTGTACTGCATCTTTATTTATTTTTATTTTTTTTACTACGATGAGCATAACCTTACAAAAAAGACCATTAAAATTACACATTATTAGTTCATTCATTTACTTGCACAAATTCATTTGGCACTTATCTTGGCAAAAGGCACAGTAATTTTTATAAATTATTTGGTATAAATCTTCGTTAAGCGGTCTGCAGCATAAGCAATTACCAGAAACCTGTCAAAAAAGAGGTTCTGCCTTGTCTCCAGAGCTCTGGAGACATATATTATGTCCAAAGATTTAAAATAAAAAATAAAATAAATAAATATATATTATTTATCTACTTTATATGTCTATCGGTTTTTCACTATTCTCTCGTAACCCAGATGGCCGATCGATCTCAAACTTCTACAGGTTTGTCAGTTTATGCATACGGTGGATTACATAAAGTGCTTACACTGCCAGCAACTGTTTTGTTAGCAAAACCAATTTTGTAATGTTCCTTTAAAGCAAAAAAAACACAGGAGAAACTTTAGTTCCTATTAAATGTGCATAAAAGTACTTATAGGCAGCATATTTGTTCTCTCTTTTTTGTTTAAAAAAAAGATGTGATTTTTGGTCCAAAGAAACCCTTTTTCCTTCCTGGGTATTCTCTTTAAACTAAACACACATAATGTCGTATTACATATCCGTGGCAGATGTGTGGCCCTCTTGGTCCTAAACTTGGTCCCAGTGTCTACATTCATTGTTACAGGTGCTATTTATATGAAAGTCATAAACAATAATAATAACAGTTTATATTCATAAAGCACTGTATACACCTGAAGGGCGTCTCAAAGCGCTGAAACATAACCTTTTATGCAAGGTATAGGACTACATTTGATTTATGAGATCTACTCCTTTTACAGAGCACCATGAGATATAAGACCTAATCCTTAGCACCATGTAATGGTTTACAAGGTGCTGTGGCGCAATATGCCGCCAATCCAGCCAGGAACACCGGGGCGAACCCCTCCTCTTTTCGATAAGTGCAGTATTTTTTTACGTGCGTTACTGGTTCAGTACACAACACACGGGACCAACAGCTTAACATCCCATCCGAAGGACGAAGCAATGGTTAAGTGTCTTGCCTAATTAAGGACACAAGTGTCATGGCTGGATGGGGATGATGAAATAGGATAAGAAAACAATAGTACTAAGTACTGGTAGGTTATATGATATTTCATTATCATAATTTCGTTTAAAACGAGAGAAAAAAAACACATAAAATGAGCGCTTTGGTTTAAGCTATACACACGGCAACCATACAAGTACTGCAAACACGAAAATAGTATAAAATAACAATTAAACAAATCTCAGAAATAATAAAAAATAAAAAATAAAAATCTTTTTTTCTTTTAAAGATCTTTAGTTGCATGGTTAACCTTTAGAACACTTTAAAAGCTGGGGTTTACACTTTGAAAGTTAAAAAATAATCCCCATTTTGGTTCAGTTCCCTGTTTTTATAAGTTTGATTATTGGCTTTTGATATTGCTTCAAAGACACAAACAGTCTTGTTCAGATAATACAAGAATGTAAGAGAACAATTGATAGTCGCCTATATACTTAAAGGTTCTGCGTCTTATTATTATTCGGATCCCCTTCTTGAATCCGAGGAAAAATTCATTTGTGAGTGCGGCCAGAGATGCGGTCAGTACCTTGTTCTTGTAAAAAAATAATGTGACTTTTTTTCTCAGCAAGTGGACACTGTAATCCACCGAAACTTGTGCATGTGACCTTTACAATTGCATCATGCTTTGTAAATCAGCAGTACATTGAAAACAATGTACGTATAACACTACTTTAATAAAAGTGTTCATAAGTACAAACATGTTACATACTTTTATTTGAAAACTCTTTCTGGGTATAAAACAAAACATTAACTTTAAAAAGGTTATGAAAATGAAAAACTAATTTTAGCTTTCCTGCTACCAGTGACATCAGTTATTTATCAGTGATCAGCAGTGGCTAAAGGAAATAAAAAGAAAGACAACCAAAAATTACTTGAAAGTCTTATTAAGTCGACATATCTGAGGCAGGTTCTATACAAATATTAGACTAATTATTGTAAAAAAAAACAGTTATTCAAGAAACTAACCTTGTACTTCTGAGTAAGTCACTTTTTGCCCTTGAGTCTGCGGTTTCTTGCATTTTAGGATCATATAACCAACAAACACGGAAAGTAGAAAGAGATTTAAAGTGAGTAAAATAAAGAAGGCCGTCTTATACCCAAACTTGTAAACTAACTCCCCAGGAGAATCTGAAAAACAAAAGAAGACATAACTTACTTAATTGAATAAGGAAAACGCATTGTTATTATGTAAATTCAATTAAATGGACCCTTCCCATAAAATATGCTAATTACATTCACGCATGCGTACGGACCCTATTGGTTGGCAAACGCCATAGAGTTGTGCACTAAGCAGACGCGCAAACGCGTCTGCGTCAGGCAGCCATTAGCCATTTAAAAAACAGCGCTGTGTTTCCTTATTTTTTGCTAACCGAAATGTTAGTTCGCACGAGCTATGCGCAATTTAGATATTTCAATTGAAGGTTTGCATGTGGACTCTAGGTGGCAGCAAAATGGTCTTTGAGGACGAAGGCTGCCATTTTAGCAGCAAGGCAAATTTCAGCTTTTGATTATCTGGTTAATTGTCACCTGGTATTGGTAATCTATGTCCACAGTTGACATAGAGGGCCTATACACAGCAGACACATATACAACAGTCTGTATTTATTTTATGTCACGTCTTAAAGGCACTGTACACGTTTGGTAATTGTCAAAGACCAGTGTTCTCACTTGGTGTATCCCATCATAAGCATAAAATAACAAGCCTGTGAAAATTTGGGCTTGATTGGTCATCGAAGTTGCGAGAAAATGATGAAAGAAAAAACACCCTTGTTAGACGAATTTGTGTGCTTTCAGATAGGAATAAAAGACTTCTAGCTACAAGTCTTTTAATATTTTAGTGATAAATTACTTTGTGTTTGTGTCATAAAAAACGTGGGCGTGATCAACATGCAAATATCTTAATACTACGCGCGCACGAACATGACATCTAATGCATTACCATGTTCCTGAGCCAATCAGCGTTTGTTTCTCAGTATATCACTCCCAGGGGTTAGTGACGAGAGGTATCGATACGGCGCGCTGCACATGGTAGCGAGGCTACAAGACCTCCAACAGCATTGTCCGAAAGAATAGGAGACAGACAGAAACAAAAGAGAGTAAATGTTTACTTTACCGGTTTTGGGAGTTGTTGGTTGATGGTCATTTTCACCTGTGGTACTGGGTGTCTGAGTGCTCACTTCAGTTTGTGATGTGTTCATCTTGTCAACTATGCCCCCAAAAAATTGGCAATAAAGTAATTATTTCACTGAACCTAAACTTGTCGAAAGTCACACAAATAATGGGTGCGTTCGTTTAGCTTCCCTGGGTCGACCCCTGTGTGTGGCATTTGTTTTTTTCCAGGACGAACGTGGGTAATTATCACACACCGGGGTCGACCCGGGGAAGCTAATCGAACGCACCCAGTACAGCATTGTTCAAGATGGTGACTTGCCCGTATGAATAAAACACTTAACTGTCATTGAAATTATTACCATCTAAATCAAGAGATTTTTTCGCCTTTAATTTAGCATCAAATTTTAATCTTTTCAGTGCACACAGGGGAAGCAGTTTTCACCTTTTTTTACTTTTTGTAATCAGTGATGAAATAAATAAATAAATTTAATTGAATTGAATTGAAGGTAAATTTTTGGAAATGTCATGCACACTGTTACTGATACGAGCTCAGTTTTGTAAGCCGTGTAGAAATCCACAAGGGTTACACTCTATTCGGAAAAATACTGATGTCTACTTATCCTCACAGTTTAGTTTATTGACAAAAAGTGTTGATAATAGTTATAATATTGGCTTCTTATATAGCATGAATATCCGTCACTCAGTGACGCTCAAGGCGTTTTAACATACAATCTTTTCTGCAAGGAATGTGGGACTACATTTTGAATTAATACGATGAAAACCTTGAATGGAGATTTAAAGAATAAATTTTCTTACCAAGTCTCTGAAGTAAAGTGGTAATAAGCGGCAGCTGTGTTCCTTGAGTCGGAGAAGCATTTGTTGTGGTTGAAACTGGAGTTGTGTCTGACCGAACGAAGTCATCGTACAGACATACCACATCAGATGTTCGACTCCCTGGTCTGGTCTCACAGACCCTGTGTGGCTCGCAGGATTTTGTGCTGTTCCCTTCAAGTTTGAAGTAACCTTGCTGACACTGTTGACAGGTATACGTCACCTCATCGTTTACTACAAATAAAACAAAATAATGTCAACATTCTAAACTCACACCGAACTCAAGCTCCTGGCCCAATTTCATAGAGCTGCTAAGCGAACAAATTTGCGTAGCATCAAATTTCTTCTTTGATAAAAGCAGGATTACCAACCACATTTCCATTTGTTGCATATTGCTTGTTACTCGTATTCAGCTGTTGTTTACTCATCCTGAAAATCATATGGTTGGTAATCCTGTTTTTATTGAGGCAGAAATTTCTTGCTAAGCAAATTTTTGTGCTTAGCAGCTCTATGAAATTGGGCCCAGGTGATTCTGTTTAGTAGAGTATGGGTTCGAATCCCAGTCGTGACATTTGTGTCCTTGAATAAGACACTTTCTCTACCCAGGGGTAAAGGGGTACCTGTGAGGGCAGAGATGGTTCTTGTGGTTGGTTTAGCTTAGTGCGCTACATATTTGGCGGCACAGGCTGTATACTCCCCAGGGAGCTGAGATGGTTTAAGGAATGATTTAAGGCCCAGTGACCAGGGGTAATAATGTTGGAACCACTTTGAGTGCCCTTTGGCTGTTATAAAAACCGATTATTACAATTTTTATATTAAATCAAAGTAGTTCATTCTAAAGCAGTATTTCTGCTGCTCTTTAAAAAGTCTGGCGGCCCACCTCCTTTTGGGAGAGGGGCCAAAATCATCAACTCACTGTGAAGATTTAACCATTGAACATCTCTCTGCAAATGTATAGAAAACCTTTCAAGAAAACTTAGAACTTACAAACTTGTCTTATTGGTTCTTCTCCTGCTCTACAGCCCGGAATTCTTCGACACTCACTTGGGATGTTGTCCTCGCCCGAGTCATTGGGATTAAACCATCCCTCTTTGCATTGACAAGTTATGTCTGCGATGGGCGTGCAATCAGAGGTCTGTGGGTATAAAGAATTGTAGTAATAAAAAGTTAAGAAAGAAAATTCAGAAGAAGAATTTTAGCCATTAATTATTAGGCACACTTAAAGGCAGTGGACACTGTTAGTAACTACTCAAAATAATTATTAGCATAAAACCTTAAGTGGTAATGAGTAATGGGGAGCTGTTGATAGTATAAAACGTTGTGAGAAACGGCTCCCTCTGAAGTAACGTAGTTTTTGAGAAAGAAGTAATTCTCCACGAATTTGATTTTGAGACCTCGGCTTTAGAATTTGAGGTCAAGCATCTGAAAGCACACAACTTCGTGTGACAAGGGTGTTTTTTTCTTTCATTATTATCTTGTAGGTTGAGTGTTGGCTCTTACAAGTTCACTATTTATTTTATAGTTTCTTCCTATTTCTCCACACCATGCAAAGCTTCAAACAATACTTTCACAGGTTTGTTATTTTGTGCATGTGTTGAGATACACCAAGTGAGAGGACTGGTCTATGACAATTACCAAAGGTGTCTAGTGTCTTTAAGACGAAGTTTCTCCTTTGCTGCTTGGCAGGTAAAACTACAACAAAAGCTCAATCTTCGTAAATAGGGAAATGGTGTTGGTACTCTTTCAAAAACAGAACAAGCAAGGTTTGAATGAACCTATGAATGAAGACTCAGACAATCACCTTTTCTTGGTTCGCTTTGCACCTTTCTGTGCATCTATATGGAACAGTCGAGTTGTTCACCCTATCCATGTATTCGAATCCATAGCGAACGCTTTGGCAGCTGAGAACAAAATGAAAATATGCAGAATTGTTTTAAATCTTGGGATCTATAACTTTAACGGAACACGTTGCCTTGGATCGGTTGAGTTGGTCTTTGAAAAGCGTTCTGTAACCGTTTGTTATAAAATGCATATGGGTAGAAAGATGTTGTAAAATTAGATTACAATGATCCACACAAAATGCCTCGAAATCGCACGGTTTTCCTTTTTACCTCGTCGACTCACACGGTTGGCCATTTATGGGAGTAAAATTTTTGACTCCAATAAATGGCCGACTGTGTTAGTTCGCACAGTAAAAGGAAAACCACGCAATTTTAAGGCAAATTTGTGTGGATCATTTTATTTTACTTTTAAAACATCTTTCCAACTATATGCATTTTATTAAAAAAACGGTTACAAACACTTTTTATAGACCAACTCGTCCGATCCAAGGCAACAAGTTCCTTTAAGCCATAATATCAAAGAAATAAAATGTATTGGGGTTTAATGTTATTTCATTCTTCTTGAAAGATATATTACAGCATTTGGTGATCAGACAAAAAGGAAAATAATATTTCTAAATTCGAACTTTTAATCCATCCATTTTTTTTTTCTTGCTGTTGTTTCTTCTTCTTCTTCCTGAAGATAGTCAAACTGCCAGACACACCGGGGCGAACCCCTTCTCTTTGCAATAAGTGTGTACTGGGGTCTTTTACGTGCGTTGATAGTTGATATATAAACACATGGGACCTACAGCTTTATGCCCTATCCAAAGGACGAAGCAGTGGTTAACTGTCTTGCTTAAGAACACAATTGTCATGACTCCCGAACCCACACTCCCTTGAACAGGGTCAGTGCTCGAGTTCGGTGGCTCTGGGCGGTGCTCTTAACCGCTTGGCCTCGACAGTCGACACCTCAAGTATGTTTTTTCCTTATGAGCAAAATAAACTTCACAATAAAGCTTACATGGTAATCTGCTGGGGCTCAATGTTAACTGCTGAACATGTGCAGAAGGTTCTTATGTATCGTCCCAGGTTGCATAGACCGCAGCAACAACTTCCGTTTTCATCTTCATGCTGATACCGCCTATCTTGCAGGTTTAGATGCATCTTATCACGAAGAACAGACATTTGGCCCTTTCAGAATAAAAATGTTTTTTAAAAGCAGCAATTAAGTTTTCGAATATGATTTAACGTGTGTGCACACCAGAACAATTCAACCATTTTGTACCGTCCTTTGCCATCACAAAACAGGCTAGATTTACTTTGGGCACAATTTGTACATATCTCAGTAGAAGTTAACACTATTAAAGGCAGTGGACACTACTGGTACAAAATAATGATTATCATAAAGCCTTTCTCGATTACGAGTAATGGGGAGAAGTTGATAGTAAAACATTGTGGGAAACAGCTCCCTCTAAAGTGACATAGTTTTCGAGAAAGAATAACTTTCCACGAATTTGATTTTGAGACCTCAGATTTAAAATTTGAGGTGTCGAAATCAAGCATCTGAAAGCACACAACTTTGTGTGACCATAGTGCTATAAGGGTGTTTTTTCTTTCATTAAGATCTCGCAACTTCAACGACCGATTAGGCTAAAATTTTCACAGGTTTGTAGTTTTATGCACCAACTGTTGAGATATACCAACTGTGAAGACTAGTCTTTGACAATTACCAATAGTGTCTATGGTCTTTAAGTCTTACATTTTGTAGTACCATGGGAATTTCAACACATGCATTATGCTAGTGAATTTTGACATTAGTTTGTGATATCCTGGTACTGAGCTCACAGATGTTAAAGCCCTTGGACCCTTTCGGTACGAAAAAAACCAAAAAGTTCACAGATTTACAAATAACTTACAGGGTTTACAGAACGTAGTGGTGAAAGACTTCTCTTGAAATATTATTCCATGAAATGCGAGAATTACGGATTTATTTTTTAACACATGTCATGACACGGCGAAACGTGCGGATACAAGGGTGGGTTTCCCGTTATTTTCTCTCGACTCCGATGACCGATTGAGCCTAAATTTTCACAGGTTTGTTATTTTATATATAAGTTGTGATACACGAAGTGTGGGCCTTGGACAATACTGTTTACCGAAAGGGTCCAATGGCTTTAAATTTGCATCAAGGATAAAGAATACTTATTTTTCTTTTACCCTTATACTGATGTCGCCTCCGGACGGGAGCATATGCTAGTTGCGATAGCGTACTTCTCCCGACTTCAAGGCTGTTGGGAGGAGGGTTACTATGGCAACTACTCTTATGCTTGCTCACTAAATCTCCAAAGATGAATCTCCAAGCCTGTTTTACTTGACACTCTTGGATAAAATCTTTTACTACAGTACAGGCAGTAGGCCTACAATTGAGTTTGCACTTACGTCTGGGCCAAGTGTGAACCTTTCAGTCGTGCTCCTTTTTCCTTTCTGGGCGGCTTCGCTGTAACTATTAGTAGGCTTTTCACTGTCACTGTCAGTGTCAGTGTCAGCATAACACTGTAAAATTTGAACAAAAACATTGGAAGACAATTCAACAAATAACTTCAGAGGCACTATATTATAAAGATAAATTGCATAATTCAACTTCTTAACTAGGATATTGGTAGACTAGGGCGCTAGATTCCTTTTTTCGAATTTTTGACATTATTGGTTAGCTATGATGACCAATATTGTCAAAATTTTGCGCTAGATTCTTTTTAACGAAATTTTGACATTATCGGACAGCTAGATGACCGATAATGTCAAAATTTCGAAAAAAGAAATCTAGCGCCCCAGTCACTGGGTCTAGCCTAGGATAGTGGGGATATTTCCCTTATATTATAACATAAGGAAATTATCCTCAATATCTAAGGCTGGAAGTATAGCCCCTAAAGACCTTATGCACATGACGTCATTTCAGTACGGCGCCCCGCCTTGAGGTCAATAGGAGGTTGTTCATTGGCCAATCTATGTGTGTTTCGATTGTTTCGTCACTGTTTGACCTCAAAGATGGCGGCTGGATGACGTCAATGCATAAAGTCTATTTGTCTACAAAGAGCGCATTTAGTTAACGACTCTATGGACAATTAATATTTTTACCTATAGTCTCACATAATTATAATAATTAATAATATCACCGAACTATTACAAGTATTTGTTTTTTTTAAGTTCAATTTATTACAGATTATAGGCCTGTAGTTTTTTTGTTTTATTCTAATAATTGTTAATGTAAGTTCATGATGATGATGAACGTTCAAGCACGGAGGTTCAAGTGAAGTTCCTACCGTAACCATCATCACAAAATACACGACTGTCACTGTCAGTGTCAGTGTCCAGGGCCAGGTCAAATCCATGGTCACACGTCACTAGCACACTCACTGCTGCAGAAATGGACTGAGGAGTAGGCAGACAGTTTACTCTGAGTCTGAAGGATTTCGCGGGATCGGGTATGGCTAGAGTAGGAAAAACGAGTACGACATTATATTATAACAACTTGTTAAAAGAACTTTTTCATAAGGCCAAACAAAATAAATGTTGTGTTTACGGTAACCCGACCGACCTGAATTTTTTGCGGCCGAATTGCCGACCTCAAAACATTTTTCTAAATATTTTGTGAGTTGTTAAAATTTTAAATGAGAATTTTAACATGTTGCCTCACTTTAAAACTGTTTATTACGACTTACCAGTGTAATAATGCATTTTGCAAAAATCATGGCGATATCAAAACTTGTGCACCCGGCCCACGCCTAGCCTAGCTTACTGTACTGCCACAATTTTTTCTGTGAAAGGTGCACGCGCCACCCGATGCCCGGCCCCGACGCACCCGCTGTGTTCACAGCGTACTTCGGGGCGATCCAATGTCACACGAAACGAAATTGGGCCCCTGGCAGCCGGCCGCATATTGGACACCACAACAAAACACGGTACAACAGTACAGTACAGCTAGCTGTCAGTGGTACAGCACGAAACGAAATTGGGCCCCTGGCAGCCGGCCGCATATTGGACACCACAACAAAACACGGTACAACAGTACAGTACGGCCGTGTCCGAAACGGCGACTTCGGCTACAGCTACGGCTAGATCGCGCGCGTCTGCCTATTCTTCAACACTGGTAGACGCGCTGATCTAGACGTAGTTGAGCCGAAGTCGTCGTTTCGGACACGGCCTACAGCTAGCTGTCAGTGGTACAGCACGAAACGAAATTGGGCCCCTGGCAGCCGGCCGCATATTGGACATCACAACAAAACATGGTGTAGCTGTCAGTGGTGTACAGCACGTGGGTGACCGGCCGCGTACGTTTACAACACGTTTTACACTACGGACAGACTGCGAATGAAAACTGCATCAAAACATGGCGTCGACGTCAGGCAGTTCTTCGTGCGGTAACATGAACAAATTGTTTAGCTTGAAAACAGAAAAGTGCCTCCATCAGCCAGCCAAGTTGAAGCTAGTAAACATCGATGTCAGCAAGACATTTCTCAATATTTTCGAAGATCACCATGGGCCAAACTTTTATCACGTTTGTGCTCACAACACACATTCAGATCAGATCAGGCTGACATTCAAAATAATAAGTTTGACCCTCAAAAGTGTTTATTCATTTTGCTATATTATTTTGGGGAAAATGTGAGTTGTGAGTTTCGGCTCTGTTGTTAATGTTATGGTACACCTTGCACCACTGAGCCTACTGAGTGACATCATTTTCACCCAGCAACCCGGAGGTTCGTCAGTCTGGGTAAAGTGCAAGTAAGTGTACAACAATGGAATGAAAAATGTGAATAAAATAACCACACCTCAAATTGAAAGTTGGTAAAACTGATGTCAGCATTTAAAACATGGCCCTGATTTTATGGTAAGATAAAAAGTTTCCTTGTAACTTCTAAAGCGCTTGCAACTTGACCTATGTTATGTTTTTTCTAAAACAACTTATAAACTTTTATATTTTACCACTTTCCAACATGAGGGTTTATAACTTGATGAGTCGAACAAGGTTAGTATAATTCATGGTAACGGGTTTAAAATATTAACAAATAACTCAAAATTCAAGAACTTAAAAATAAAAATAAAATTACAAAATAAAATTATTTTCCTATTTTTTAGGGCCGTTACCGTAAACACAACATTTATTTTGTTTGGCCTAAGTTGCACAAATCATGCAATCGCTGCATGAAATCATTGTCGGCCTCACTTGTCGTCCACTGATTGGTCGCCACCCTGTTTCGGCCCAACTTTAGATTCATCCCAACTGCAGTTGGGACTGGTCCCAACTTGGGTGTTACAAAACTTTAGTTGGGGTACATAGATCTATAAAAATAATAAAAAATAAAAACAATTAAAAAAACTAGTCTTCTAAACGTGTCGATTTGTCATCCGTAATGCGCCTTATTTTTGACCGCGCGAGGGCGTTATAAATAGTATTTTTATCACTTCCGTTCCGGGGTATACGCGATTCGCCCTGCACAAATCAATAGGCGTTTGTCACTTATGTTGCGCCGTAGTTTCAATTTGCTTTAGAGGTGGATTATAACGGCTCCTTTAAAAGTCTTATTGTCTGTGATGGATTAGATGTCTGTGGTGGTAATGTGTTCCAATCTTTAATAACTGTTTTGGGTATGAATGAATATAACACCGGAAGTGATTGAGAGCGCCCTCACACGGTCAAAAATATGGCCCATTAGATGAATATAATGTGTAAATAAAATAATCTTTCCGAGCCTGTATGTCTGCTAAAACTGCTGAGGAGATCTTAAGTTAAATAGTTGTCTGAAAATAGCGCCCTCGTTTTTTATTTTGACAAATCAACACGAGAATTTCATGATGCAAGACTAGTTGCAGTTGGGCCGTCCAAACTGTAACACTAGTTGGGACCAGTGGAACCAGTCCATGGAGCTATATAAAAGCAGCCCATAGAGCTCTATGAAGCAGCCCCAACACATTTAGCGGACTTCCACTGCCTGCGTAGTTGATAGCGCCCACAACCACTTGTCTTCTGACGAAGGAAGTTTCTCTCGAAATTTCGTTAAACTTAAAATCACTGACTGACAACAAATATAATTCCTCCATAATGACTGCAAAGTATCTTACTCTATTTGCAATGAATCTGGTGAGTGAATCAATTGTTATTTAATGTGAATTTATCAATATCAGTCACTTCTGAAACTTAGTTAAAAAAATGAAAATTGAAAGGCAAACAGTAAACATGTTGGGGTGCAATCTTTGAAAATGGACTTCATGCAAATTCGCGCAATGTGCCATTTTTTACAGCGCAATTAAGTTCCTTGCATAATTTTGAAATTTGCACAGGGGTAGCTGGGGCGCAAACTGGAAACGAAGTGAATAAGAACATTGTTTAGACCATGGAGTAGACTAAATAAGAGGTCCGAAGTAGCAAAACGAGCATTGATTGATGCTGGATGTTTATTATAAATGTCTGAAGCAGTTGATAAATTCTCACTATTAAAAGACACTACACTTTCATTCTGAATCTTTGGATAACTTTCCGTATGGCGCCACACCTTTTCACTCATTTTTTAGTCTTTTACAAAAAGGGATATCTCATTTGAGGTTAATTAGATACTATTATTTCATATCAAATGAAAAAGTGGTGGCGCTATACGGAAACTTTTCCGAATCTTTTATCGACATGGAATCCCACATACCAGCTCTTCAGTCTACGGCTACGCCAGCTCCTTCTTCCCACGCACCATCCGGGACTGGAACAACCTCCAAGTTGATCCTGCGGCGTACCCGTCCCTTGACGCTTTCAAACTGGTGTTAAGGGACCCCCGGCTGAAGTAAACCTCATCTCCAGCTTTTTACTCGCACCTGTACATAATTCTATCTGCACTTGACACAAATTCCTGTTGCCTAAGTCAACACGTGCGCTCACACGCAATGCGTACATCTTCAACCATTTGAAGGCTGCACTTTACAAGGAAGAAGAAGAAAAGGATAACAAACAATCATTCATTCATTCAGATAATGGCTAGACCCTACTTCCACCAAAAGTAAGGCAATTGCATTTTGCATTATTATTGTCAACTACATCATATACATGTACATGACTATGGTATGAAAACAAGTTATTTATAAAATTAAAACTTTGGTTATTATCGTGGACCAATTACTGACCTTTATTACTTTAGACTTTTTTTATATGCGGGGCATGTCTGGATCTGGATGTCATACGGAAACTTTTCCTAACATGTGGCCATGTTGCGATAGCTGAGCTGATCTGCGGAAGGTGGTGGGAGTGTCTCACTCTCACAAGTGACATGGTGTTATAGAGCAGAAGGCAAAGTGCTGCTGCTCCTGTGATGAGACAGGGAGGCCTAACCAGCCTACTTCTAGAAACTGTAAGGCCCCCCCCCCCCTTTAGGGGATCCTTATAGTTTCTAGGTAGAAGTATACCCGGCGCAGTTATTTATAGATGGTCTGCCTACAGGTACAATTCTAGGCAGAGGTCGCCCTAAGCTGCGAGACAATGTCACAAACTGACAAAGTGGAGTGGTAGTAGAAGTGTAGCGATCGAAAGAGAACATGATGGCGGAGACTCCAGGCGTGCCCAGACAGGGAGGCCTAACCAGCCTACTTCTAGAAACTGTAAGGCCCCCCCCCCCCCTTTAGGGGATCCTTATAGTATCTAGGTAGAAGTATACCCGGCGCAGTTATTTATGGATGGTCTGCCTACAGGTACAATTCTAGGCAGAGGCCGCCCTAAGCTGCGAGACAATGTCACAAACTGACAAAGTGGAGTGGTAGTAGAAGTGTAGCGATCGAAAGAGAACATGATGGCGGAGACTCCAGGCGTGCCCATTACAAATTTGAGGATGAGGACAAGTCTTTGCCAAATGATGATGATGATTATGATAACTGAACCCTTCATCCTCCCGACGGTCGTAGACCGGAGGGCTACGGTTCATGTCATGGAGGATGGAGGGATACGATTATCGTAGCCCCATCAATAGTGCCAATTACGCTAGACTCCCTCCGCTTCTTGACCCTACGCATCTCTCTCCAGCATATTTGATAATTTTGCACAAATTATGCCATGGGGCTACAATTATCGCAACTAGGTTTTCCATTGCCGCATTATGGGTTGTATAACACTCATTAGTTTTCATCAACGAATAATATCCATCAATATTGACAAGTTTTGAAAAGTTAATATCGTGTTGATGAGGTTTGCTACCCTTACAGTACCACCATGTTGTAGTTAGTTGGTTGAAACTTAGGAGAAAGGGGTGCCACTCAGGGACATAGTGGAGTGATATCATTGAACCATGATGTTTTTTTGTTTTTTCTTGCAGGGGTTGCTGCTAATAGTTTTTGTTCCATCTGTAAGTGACAGCACACAACCTTCAAGTTCTATTTTGGGACCAAATGTAAGTCTTTGTTATCTTTGTCTTTTAGTTGGGATAATCATATCGCTCGATCCTTGTGGAAGTGTCTTGGCCGAGCGGTTTAGAGCACCGAATTCAAACTCTGGTGTTACTGATCAGCAGAGTGTGGGTTCGAATACCCAGCCGTGACACTTGTGTCCTTAAGCAAGACACATAACCATTGCTTCGTCCTTCGGATGGGACATAAAGCCATTGGTCCCATGTGTTGTGTAACGCATGTAAAAGAACCCAGTGCACTTATCGAAAAGAGAAGGGGTTCGCCCCGGTGTTCCTGGCTGTGGCTGCTAAATGCGCCGTAGCACCTTATAAACCCTTATAAGGTGCTATATAAATGGGTCTCAGAATTCATAACTTTCAATGACCTCTCTTTCTGTATGTTGGTAGATATGTTCGCTATAAAATAAGACTTTGATATCATTACCGAGAGATAACCATCCAAGAGGAACGAGGGTAACAAACAACGCTACTAAAGTTTCTTTAAAAACTTAGTGACTACATGTTTCTCTTTTTGGACCAGCTTGCAAAATGATGAGAACCCTCTAGCTAAGCCCTCCAGCACAGTTGTTGACATTCTGGGCAAACCCTAGCCACACTTAAAGCCATTGGACCCTTTCGGTTCAGAAAAAAAAAAAAAAAGTTCACAGATTACCAAATAACTAACAGGGGTTTACAGAAGGCAATGGTGAAAGACTTCTCTTGAAATATTATCCCATGAAATGCTTTACTCTTTGAGAAAACAGCAAAACAATATAAATTCTCGTTAACGAGAATTACGGATTTATTTTAAACACATGTCATGACACGGCGAAACGCGCAGAAACAAGGGTGGGTTTTTCCGTTGTTTTCTCCCGACTCCGATGACCGATTGAGCCTAAATTTTCACAGGTTTGTTATTTGATATAAGTTGTGGTACACAAAGTGTGGGCCTTGGACAACATTGTTTACCGAAAGGGTCCAATGGCTTTAAACCCAATTATACTTTCCGTAAATGCCAATGTGATACGAATTTTGATGTCACAGCCCTGTTTTCACTGCAAATGTTTTCGCAGGAGTTGAGTACACATGCCTACAATGTTATCTGTAAAAATTACACTCACGGAGGCAATGAAGGCGATTGCCTCCATGCCCCTTGGTCATCTATGGCGCACACGGTGGCGAGACCACACCAACGTCCCACACAAGTTCCTGGTCGCTGACCCCACCGTCCAGCTGCCGGGAATGGACCTCTCATAGGTCCATTGGTGCCTCTTAAACCGGTTCCGTACAGACGCATGGCCCTAGTAGTCTACACAAGTGGGGCTACCTGGCATCTTGGCTTTGTGATTGTGGTGAACCCCAGACGATGCGCCACATGATAGCTGACTGCCCACTCTCTCACCTTGATGGTGGCATCGAAGCCCTTCACCTCGCTGAGGACCTAGCTGTAAACTGGCTTACAGGCTTTAGAACAAGGAGAAAATGCCTTGGTGCCCTTGCCCTTTCAAAAACGAAGCATACCGGCTCGATAAGAAGACTGTAACTATAGGAAAATGAGCACATCACAAAACATCATCTTCAAAGAGCTCCTCTTGAAAGCTGAATATATTTTGTTAAATGGTTTCTTCACAGGGTGTTAATTGTTTTACAAGGAGAGATATCCATGAAAGATTCTACGACCATGTGGATGAAAATGGCCTCCATTGTCCTTGTCAACTCTGTAATCCTGGAGACATTCTCCTCAAGAATTGCACATGTGATCCAAATAATTTGGAACGACCCCAAATATCAGAGTAAGTAAATTTGTGTACTTGACTCCAACAACAGACTCAATTCAAAGAATAGACCGATCCAGTAAGCTCCGCCCACGACGCACGTGTGAGCAAGAACACGTGGGGCTCTCCAATGCCTTTCTGAGCAACTCTGCCGCGCGCGCCAAGATACGCGCACGCATGTCGGACCTTATTTGTTGCGCTGTGATTGGTCAATACGCAATGGGGCGGAGCTTAATGGATCGGTCTATTGTCAGCTGAAAAATAGCTACAGTTTAGTAAAAAGCATTCTGATGGTTTCTTGCAGGGAATTTACCTGATCTGAATTTATATGCAGTAGTTGCTCACAAAAAATGTCCCATGTCCTATTTTTTAAATATAAAAAGTTTTAAAGGCAGTGGACACTATTGGTAATTACTCAAAAAAATTGTTAGCATAAAAACTTACTCGGTACTGAGCGATGGAGAGCTGTTGATAGTATAAAACATTGTGAGAAACGGCTAATTCCTCTAAAGCATTGTAGTTTTTGAGAAAGAGTTATTCTCAATCAAATATTAAAAGACTTGAAGCCTTTTGTTAGCAGACAGTCGTATGTAACACACAGTGGAGGTCATATCAATTGACAAACACCCTTCTTTGTGTGCGATTTGAGCAAACGGGCAACTGTCAATGAAAAAATGTCTTTATGAGGTGTCCAAAATGAGCCAGGAAATAAATTGCTTTTTGATTGAAAATAAATCTTCATGGGTGCAAAAGTAAATGTTTTTTATTCCTGAAGCAAACTGGTTTATAAAAAAGGAAAATTCATTTCACTTTTTTGTACAAATTATATATGGACATAGAGTGCGAAGGTTTGGCTGAAATGTTCTGTGTCTTATTTTATTTTTGCTTTAAGATGTACACACGTGCCGACAGGTCAGTTTATGAACTCTTCTAACTTCTGTAGCCGAGGTTTTGAGTGCAAGAAATGCCTACACCCTTTGGAAGTGGTAAGACAGTTAAATTTGATATAATTCATCCAACTTGTGAACTATTACAATGTATTATGTGGAGTTCTTTGTGGGAACTCATCGATCAAAAGAATGTAGACTGTTTGTATTTTCACCTTATGATCGTCTTTACCCCCGGTCTGCCCTCGGTCTGCCCATGCAATGGCCATACCCTAGGGACACTAGAGGTAAGCGGTAAAACCCCAGGTATTCTTGAAATGCGCAAATGGAATAGGGACCTAGGCATGGGCAGTGTAAAAGGGCGCTTGGTTACTGGTAAGGTAAAAAAGTCCCAGGGCCTCCCCAGGGGTGGATTTCACAAAGAGTTAGAACTAGTCTTATCTTGGGTTAGGACGAGTTACTCCTCCTAATTTAGGACAAGCCTTAAGTTTTTAATGTCTCATAGTACTAGTCCTAACCTTAAGGGCCAGTCACACTGCAGCGATAACGAAAACGATCACGACGCAAAGAGAACGCATTATTGGTTGTATTGCTCCGCGCAGAATATGCGCACACTTAATCAACCAATCGAGGTCAGTGTGATCGTTTATCGTTTTCAATATCGATGCAGTGTGACTGGCCCTTAGCTCTTTGTGAAATCGACCCCTGGGATAAGAGACACAGTGTGAAAAGGGCAGAATCAAAAGTGTTAGTTCCCGCCTTCGTGCATCACCAATCCACCTCCACAGTACTTAAGCAGCAAGCAGCATCAGAGTCCAGCTTTCTCCAGAAGACGATCAGAGCATACTGATCGAAACGTCGAGTTGAAACCATCGGTTCTTTTCAGAACCACCCCAACTCATTAGAGATAGTCATTACTTGATGTTACCACAAACCTTTCTATATCTTAGTCCCCAGTTGTCCTTGTAGATGTAGATAAACATCAGGACAAGTATAATGTTTGAACTAGTATACTCAACAGCAGTATCAAAATAAATGATATTACTAACTGTTTTCATTTTGTATTTCTAGTTACACGACTGTAGCAACCGTGGACCTGATACGGTGTGTGGCTGCGTTGATGGATACTACATGACATCACCAGATACATGTTTGCCTCTCCCAAAATGTGACGCGGAACACGAACCCACATCAGGACGTAAGAAACTCAACAATATTTTTCCTCTGGGGTTATAGATATTAGGTGTTGAAGAACAGTCGTTGTGTGAGTAGGATTTGAAACTTTGCATGGTGGAAATAAGATATAGAAGAGTTTGCGGTAACACCATGTAATAACAATCTCTAAATGAGTTGGGGTGGTTCTGAAAAGAACCGTTGGATTAACTCGACGTTTCGATCAGTATGCTCTGATCGTCTTCTGGAGAATGCACTGATTGTCTTCTGGAGAATGCATTCTCCAGAAGACGATCAGAGCATACTGATCGAAACGTCGAGTTAATCCAACGGTTCTTTTCAGAACCACCCCAACTCATTTAGAGATTGTTATTACATGGTGTTACCGCAAACTCTTCTATAACAGTCGTTGTAATAGATTTGGAAATAATATAATATGTTTTTGTTGGGAACTGACACAATCTCTATAATCACTGGTCTGTGCTTGACATCACTAGTGGCTAAATTGATGGTTTCAAAGAAAGTGTGCTTATCTCTTCTCGGGAGCCACTACTACTCAAAAGCCCTTTTCACTTGACTCAATGGACCCTTCCCATGAAATATGGGTAGGACATAATGGGCCAAACCATCATCCAGTGGCCGTAGCAGGAAACAGCGCCACCAACCGACTGGTGGTGCTTCGTGAAACTAGTCGAAACGTAAACAAAAATTACGTGAGTATTGGCTGTGTTTCATAAAAAAATTCATTTATTAATTTTTTTTCTTCAGATGGAGATCATGGCACTGAAATCCGATGTACACGTTGCCATGTGGGTTATTTTCAGCCAAATAACAACAGCACCCGCAAATGCAAGAAAATAAAACAGTGCACCGTGCGGCAGGGTACCCTTCGCTCGGATGCAGTGTGTCTTAATGACCCAACGCAAGAGCCAATTCAACAATCTACAATTGGTGAGTCACAATCATAATGAAAATAGTGTGGCGTCTTATGGCCTATAGCAGTTAAGAGCACCAGATTTTCTGCTCTGGTGTTTGAGTTTGATCAGCAGAGTGTGGGTTCGACTCCTGGTCGTGACGCTTGTGTCTTTAAAGCAATCGCGCAACATCGGTAAACAGTATTGTCCAAAGGCCCACACTTAGTAAACCCTGTAAGTAATTTGTATATCTGTGAACTTTTAATTTTTGTTCTGTTCAGAAAGTGTCCAACGGCTTTAAGCGAGACACTTTTGATTGATTTGTATAAAGTTTGGGAGGTAGTGCTTTTTGCTCTACCAGCCACGCTTCTGATTGATGATACCCAAGCCTACATCCATATGAACTGTATGTGCGTGCGTGTGTGCGTGCAGGTGCCAAAGAAATCAAACCTGGAAAGCTGCGTGCTTCATTGATGTACGCGTTTGGACGCGCATACGGTTTGACCTACAGGATGGCGACTTTCATAGCAAAAAAGCGGTTTTTCAATACGGTCTATGGGGGTATTTAACCCTGTTTCAGGCCCAGGCTAGGGGGTGAACATGTGCTTCTTTTGGCTTTTTGTAAAAACAAGCCCATTATACATTAAAATAATTTGTATTTTGTAAGTTGCAGGTTATGTAACAACTGAAGAACCCATTGAGCCTGATAAACCCAGTGTAACTACTACCCAAGAACCAACACCAGGATATGATGAGATTACCCCAGTCGGGACCACAACACATCCTACTACCCAAAACACAGGTATGTGTTTGCATCCTGCACCAAAGATTATATAATTTTAAGTGATAAACGCATCAAATACAATTTTGTTATTGATATGTCAACTTTACTTCTTCTAAAGTTGTTTATTTTTCTTTCTTTGTCAAGATGGACCGGACAGAGCACCTTGCCATCCACAATGGGAAATTTTGAATTTTTTTTCGTCTAACCTTCATGGTTTTTTGTGGGGCATTTTTCTTTCCCATTGGAGGACTATTTGGAAATTTGTTCGATCATGCACCCAAAGAGGTAAGCATCACTTTTGTTGCTTTTTTTTGGGGGGGGGTATTTCCTGTGCAATTTGGCCTCTTTTAGTTGGGGGAGGGGTCCACTTCTCTTTTCTGTTTTTTATGTTTTTATATTATGTTTTTTATAAGTTGGTACTCAAGGTTTATGTATTTTTATACCTGATGAATAAAACAATTCATTTCATTTCAACTCAATTCAATTCAATTACACTGATCAAACATTTCACCTACTTGTTATGATTTATATTTTATTATCACATGTAATTTCCTTTGACAAACATATCAGAATGTATTTAATAAATTCTTGTTTGTTTTTTTCCAAATAGGTTCATACAGCTTGGCTGAAAACGGGCTAGAAGAGGAAAAGAGTAAGTCTATAGACTGATCCGACGCGCACCAGGCGACAAGTGTTGAGCATCGCGCGCCATTGCTGGGGTGTACATGTGCCTAGTTTTGTGCACAAAGACATGAGGAAATCATGTTCCTTTTCACTCATTATGGAAATTAAATGTTTTCCTCAACAAATAACACAATTTCCTAAACAGGACATCATGCTATACCAATGTAGATCACTGACCACAAATATTTGCAACAAAATAGAAGGCGGATCATCTTGAAAAAGGTGCTTGTCTTAGGCGAGTTAGGGGTCAAAGACGCGGAAACTGCATAATATTCGCTAAAATGCATTTCATCGGCAAGGTATTTTGTCAGAATTTCAGTATTTTACTTTCTGCTTAATTTTACAAATTTATCAAGAATGTATTACAGTGTTATATCAAGCAGCCACATCAATGAAATTTCCTTGATTGTCGAGGAAGACATTCAATTCCCATAAAAAGTGAAAAGGAAAACGATTTTCTTATGTCTTTGTGCACGAAACTAGGCACAAAGACACCCCAGCAGTGGTGCGCAGCGCAAGGCGGCGCCCAGCACTTGTGCGCCTGGATCGGTCTATAATGTTTTGATGTTGTTTGTTGTTGGTTTTTGGTTTTTTGTAAGCGAGTTGTTCCTTAGGAAATAATTCTTTTCGGATCATGCAACATTTTTAACCTTGATATACTTTCTTGATATTGATGACAACGTAGAAATAAATGTTATTATTCATCAGAATTTAAATTTTGGGGGGTTATTTTTATTGTATACAGATGCTGTAGACGGAATAGTCGGACAAAGAGTGTGAAGTTACCTAGACCTGCCTCATACTTCAAGTTTTCTTGTGTACATGTCCAAAAGTGTAGTTAGCCTCAAATTTCAATCAAATGATGGTTGGAAAATTTGGCAGCATTCGTCCAAGTTTTGATGGAAATATGAGTGTAATTTAAAGCCATTGGACCCTTTCGGTACAGAAAAAAAAAAAAAAGTTCACAGATTTACAAATAATTTACAGGGTTTACAGAAGGTAATGGTGAAAGACTTCTCTTGAAATATTATTCCATGAAATGCTTTACTTTTTGAGAAAACGGTAAAACAATATAAATTCTCGTTAACGAGAATTACGGAGTTGTTATAAACACATGCCATGACACGGCGAAACGCGCGAAAACAGGAGTGGGTTTTCTCGTTATTTTCTCCCGACTCCGATGTCCGATTGAGCCTAAATTTCCACAGGATTGTTATTTTATATATAAGTTGTGATACACAAAGTGTGGGACTTGGACAATACTGTTTACCGAAAGGGTCCAATGGCTTTAAAGCATTACAGCAAGATTTAACCATATTTTGTTTAAAGCAAATTAAGTTGTTTTCTGTATAAGCCTGTATATAAGCTTCCAATCACAAGCTTTTCTATGTATATATGTTTCTGTTGGATACTTTCAAGTATATAAACTTGTAATATAATGCAATAAATTAATAATAAAAATGAAGTTTAACATTTTTTAGGACATGCTGTTTTGTAAAACTGCCTTATGTATTACATACACAAACTCAACTGTACATTTATACTTACAACATTAAGAGTACCAGTACTGTATTTTTTTATAAAAAAACATTTGTGTTTAGGTTTTGATGTAATCCATTTGTATTCGTGTGATGCTCATAAAAGAATGGCCATACACTTACGGTACAAGAAAGGGGTTTGCCTCTGTGTTTCTGTCATGATCAGGCTCTAATGTCGCCGCCTGGCATTGTGCCCCTACAAATGGTTGCTTTGCGTTATAAAAATAACTTGAGCAATCTGCAACTGGTTTTATTATTCAGCACTAGGAGTGTCATTCATCACGCCTTATAAATGCTCGCTATATATATTATTTGTATGCAATTAATTACAAGTACTAATATCTAGGTTTTAGATTTAATTTTTTGCATCTATGCAACAATTATAACTGGCATAACCTGAAAGAAGACTGGCTCCTTTTAACGGCAATGACTAGAAAGTCTTTGTCTGAAACTCCTGATCAATACACTGCTTGGTCGGGGACTTCAAGATCTTATTGAAAACACTGTCTGTTTCGGAGAGCGTGGCTTTTTAAGGAAGGAAAGCCTTATTGTCTTTTTTACTGACAGGCTGAATCTTAGCGTCAAAGAGGCTTAATCGCTTAGCAAGGGAATAAACTTTTAAAATCTCCTTTTCATTATATGTCTCCACCATCAACAAATATTTATCGTTGAATCCTAGATCTGACACTGATTTAAGCATTTTAATGCCAATGTGTAACACAATTCAGTAAAGAAATATCAACAATGATCTCTCTTGCCAAAGATAAGTTCTTGATCCCTGTCTTCTAAATTAGTGCAAAAATCAGACTTTTACCCTGTTTTAATAGATAATTTGTGTAAATTTGTTCTTGAAATATATTTTTTGCTGCTGCTGCTTGCCTTTTTATGTGCAATCTTCTCTGAATAGTTTAACTTTAAATATTACTTTGTAGTACTTAAAATAATATAAACTTTAAATTAATTTGTATTTGGTGGTAAGTTTTAGTTAGATATTTTCAAAACCTTTCATAGTAATTATAATACTGAATTCAACAACAGTAGTTTAATCAAAACTGCACATCGTCAAGCCATAAAAATTGACAAGAACCTTTTCAAACCTACATCAAGAAAGTTCAATTGATTATAATTTTAAAATAAAAACTATGATTGAAATACAGCCGTACAAATTTAGAGACATAAAGTAAAGAAAAATTGTACTGAGCATTTTTAAATGTTTATATACTGAATACTTACACTAAATGAGTGTTAAAGACAGTGGACACTATTGGTTATTGTTAAAGATTCGTCTTCACAGTTGGTGTACCTCAACATATGCATAAAATAACAAACCTGTGAAAATTCAGCTCAATCGATCGTTGAAGTTGCGAGATAATAATGAAAGAAGAAAAACCCTTGTCACACGAAGTTGTGTGCTTTCTGATGCTTGATTTCGAGACCTCAAATTCTAAACTTGAGGTCTCGAAATCAAATTCGTGGAAAATTACTTCTTTCTCGAAAACTACATCACTTCAGAGGGAGCTGTTTCTCACAATGTTTTATACTATCAACCTCTCCCCATTACTCGTAATCAAGAAAGGTTTAATGATGATAATTATTTTGAGTAATTACCAATAGTGTCCACTGCCTTTAACACAGATATTGACCAAATAGGGGAGACCGGCAACATATAGGGCTAGATAGCTCAGTATAAGTGTAACACCGGCATGTTAATCTGGTTCAAATCCCGCTTTCATAACTTGTTTCTTTGTTCAACCCAAAAATTATATTAAATGCACCCGAATCAGTTTTCCCTTTGGTGTAACACTTGATGAGTGATGCATTGCATTACACTACTAACAGAGCCGATAGCACTGCCTCACACAACCATTCATATAGAACTATTTTTATACAGCTGTGTGATCAATTTATCAAATTTTTCTACTCTACTTAACTTAGTATGTACAATTAGCTACTTGCGTGTTAGATTTTAATATATTGACCGTTACATTGATGGCTTGATCACAAGTTACCACTTCAATTTGAATTACTCAGACTATGGAGACAGTTGCTATGTCACATGATCCGATCGGGGAAGCTTAGTTACGTATGAGATGACCCGGCCGCAATTTTTTTTCTTCCTAAAACGTCATTGCAATGATTTGGTGAAAGAGGAGGCCAATTTCATGACGACGTAATCTGATGGAAAGAGCCAATCACAGGGGCAGGGGAAAAATATTGCAATGTCGTTTGGGGGAAACAAAATCCCCACCCGGGCCCCATACACAATTCTACCAGGGTCTGCTCGGTTGCTATACACAAGCTTTCCCCGAATCATGTGATATACCAACTGTCCCTTTAGTCTGAGGAATTCAAATGTAAGCGGTTAACTTGTGACTAAGCAAGTCATTGTACCAGACATCATTCAAATCTAACTCGCAAATGGCTTAATAATTCTGTGTATGCAACCAGTTCAGCTTATGTTCTGTATCTCTGTGATGTCACAGGGAACGTGGTCTCAAATACTATTACAACTGCTTGTGAGATTAATAAAATGCAGAATAACCTCAACTTGTGTTGGTTTTTATTATTTACAACTTTGCTCTATGATTAAATGTTCATCTATCATGACACTTTGATAGGAAACAAAGTTATTGAATAAATGATGACATCATCGAAACAGCGGCGGGGAACTCCCCTATTTAAAGTGTGTCGCAATCGAATCTGTACCTTTTGCTTGGTAGGTACTGGGCATAATCGACTGACCTTCAGTGACTGGTACGTATTGGTACCCATCTACTGTTTAAACGCGCTCCTATGCTCCTATGTGTGCGCTGGCAACCCGTGTAAAGAACTTTTTAGGTTGTACAAAACGACGACCAAGAGACGACGACGAAGCTAAATTTTGTTCTCTCAAATTTCCATTAAAATAAAAGATATGGCATTCCATTTTGACAACTCATCGAGCGTATTTATAATAAACACAGTATTTGTAGCGTATTTGGTAAGTGAATAAATTGTTAATTCATCAGGAATTTGTTATTTTAATCAGGAATGTGTGATGTTAAATATTTTTTTGGGTGTTGGCCATCATGTTGGCTCCCACAGGCACAGGCCACACTCTATGGATGGAGACCAGACAACTCGTCCGACGGACAACTCGTCCGTTCGGACAACTCGACGGTTCAGACAACTCGACGGTTCGGGCAACTCGACGTATGGTTTATTCAACCGTCAGACAACTCGACTTGGGGTCAAGACAAGTCGACGGATGGCCGTGGACGGGGCTCAGCGCGGGGCGAGACGGGTAAATAGCGGCCTGGGGGTGGGGATGTACTGACCAGCGACTTGGCAATGATACAAGGCCGTTCCCCGGGGGGAGGGGGTATATTATGGTGGGTGGGTAACGGATAATTGATTTTTTGATGTTTACCATGACCCCGCGGCATTTTCATTGCTTGTAGAGCAATGATCGAGTTGTTATTGTTGTTGGTAATAAAGTAAATAAAAGTAAATCTTCTACTAAATAGAGCTGTATAATGTTTTACTTATTTAATGTTTTAATTGTGTTTTTTTAAACCTTTTATTTTGAATAAACTGCTAGCTGGCTACACATAGAGTCATGCATGGTCATACTCTAGACCCAGTGACTGGGGCGCTGTACTCCTTTTAAACAATTTTTGACTTCATCTGTCGTACTAGCGCCCCAGGGAACGGCACAGAATTTTAACAAATACCCTGTTTTTCGCGACACCCAGCCACAAAAAATGCCTCAAAATGACAAAAAGACCAAACAAACTAGCTCAAAAATCGCCTACTCTGTTCTCGATACGTCTAGGATGTAACATCAGGCATTTAATTGTACTCACGATAATTTTTTAAACTCCAAATCGATGATTTTTAACTCCGCATCGTGGAGCGATTGACAAGTCTGCGATTTTCGGATGTGTATGATAACGAAACATGGCGTTGCGGTGTATAGATCAGGTGGTAGTCGCATCACGTGTCTTCGGTTTGCTGGTGACGCGTTGTGGGTGGATATCCATCAACGGCTGTTTAATGCTACACTTGTTACAGGCGTTGCAGCGAATGCTATACATTGTACACTGGGATGGGTACAGGCGCTGCAGCTAGCGAGTGCCCACGTCTGTCAATCATGGGCAACGTAACTTACACGGTGCCGGGTTGTTGGAAAATTATCAGAAAGGGGGTGAAAGGTTCTCAGAAAAGGAATATTGTCTGAAAGAGGGGATGAAGTCTGCTGGTCTGGATTTTTCTGGTCATCGCCCCCCCCCCCCCCCCCAAAAAAAAAAAAAAAGAAAAAACGAAAAAAAAAGGGGAAAAAATATGATAAATAAATAAAAACCGCTTTAAATAAAAACCGCTTTTATTATTTATCATCTTTTTTCCCCTTTTTTTTTCTTTTTTTTTTTTTTTTTTTTTTGGGGGGGGCGATGACCAGAAAAATCCAGACCAGCAGACTTCATCCCCTCTTTCAGACAATATTCCTTTTCTGAGAACCTTTCACCCCCTTTCTGATAATTTGTGTAGCATTACACAGCCGTTGATGGACATCCACCCACAACGCGTCACCAGCAAACCGAAGACACGTGATGCGACTACCACCTGATCTATACACCGCGACGCCATGTTTCGTTATCATACACATCCGAAAATCGCAGACTTGTCAATCGCTCCACGATGCGGAGTTAAAAATCATCGATTTGGAGTTTAAAAAATTATCGTGAGTACAATTAAATGCCTGATGTTACATCCTAGACGTATCGAGAATAGAGTAGGCGATTTTTGAGCTAGTTTGTTTGGTCTTTTTGTCATTTTGAGGCATTTTTTGTGGCTGGGTGTCGCGAAAAACAGGGTATTTGTTAAAATTCTGTGTCGTTCCCTGGGGCGCTAGTACGACAGATGAAGTCAAAAATTGTTTAAAAGGAGTACAGCGCCCCAGTCACTGGGTCTAGTCATACTCATAGTCTGTTTTTTACACAAAGTCTCGAGATAGTCACTAACATGTTTCTGCAAGTATGGCTTCACTGGAACACCACACTTCTTGTGATAAATAATAATTGGTAAATAATAAAATGATCAATATTATAGAATCGCAGGAATTATACAGTAAAGTTCGTGTAAACATGACAGTAACGGAGGTCGGCCACTCAACCGTCGACTTGTCTTGGCCATCCGTCGAGTTGTCTCAAAGTCGAGTTGTCCGAACTGTAAAGTTGTCCGAACCGTCGAGTTGTCTGAACCGTCGAGTTGTCCGAACGGACGAGTTGTCCGGCGGACGAGTTGTCTGACATTCCTTAAAATGTAGGCTATTGAAACTAATATAAGGGGGACATCACGACATTGTGTTTGTAGAGTGATGTCATTGATCCATGATATTTTTCATTTTTTCTTGTAGGGGTTGCTGCTAATAGTTTTTGTTCCATCTCTAAGTGACAACACGCAACTTTCAAGTTCTATTTTGGGACCAAATGTAAGTCTTTGTTTGTTATCTTTGTCTTTTAGTTGGGATAATCATATCGCTCGATCCTTGTGGAAGTGTCTTGGCCGAGCGGTTTATAGCACCGAATTCAAACTCTGGTGTTACTCTCTCTTTCTGTATAAATGTAGCGCCTTGAGTACCTTGTTGGTAGATATGTGCGCTATATAAGACTTTGATATCATTACAGAGAGAGGTAACCATAAACAAAAATCAAAGGGGAACGAGGGTTACAAAAAACGCTACTAAAGTTTCTTAAAAACTTAGTGACTACATGTTTCTCTTTTTGGACCAGCTTGCAAAATGATGAGAACCCTCTAGCTAAGCCCTCCAGCACAGTTGTTGACATTCTGGGCGAACCCTAGCCACACTTAAAGCCATTGGACCCTTTCGGTTCAGAAAAAAAAAAAAAGTTCACAGATTACCAAATAACTAACAGGGTTTACAGAAGGCAATGGTGAAAGACTTCTCTTGAAATATTATCCCATGAAATGCTTTACTCTTTGAGAAAACAGCAAAACAATATAAATTCTCGTCAACGAGAATTACGGATTTATTTTAAACACATGTCATGACACGGCGAAACGCGCGGAAACAAGGGTGGGTTTTTCCGTTGTTTTCTCCCGACTCCGATGACCGATTGAGCCTAAATTTTCACAGGTTTGTTATTTGATATAGAAGTTGTGGTACACAAAGTGTGGACCTTGGACAACACTGTTTACCGAAAGGGTCCAATGGCTTTAAACCCAATTATACTTTCCGTAAATGCCAATGTGATACGTATTTTGATGTCACAGCCCTGTTTTCACTGCAAATGTTTTCGCAGGAGTTGAGTACACATGCCTACAATGTTATCTGTAAAAATTAAACTCACGGAGGCAATGAAGGCGATTGCCTCCATGCCCCTTGGTCATCTATGGCGCACACGGTGGCGAGACCACACCAACGTCCCACACAAGTTCCTGGTCGCTGACCCCACCGTCCGGCTGCCGGGAATGGACCTCTCATAGGTCCATTGGTGCCTCTTAAACCGGTTCTGTACAGACGCATGGCCCTAGTAGTCTACACAAGTGGGGCTACCTGGCATCTTGGCTTTGTGATTGTGGTGAACCCCAGACGATGCACCACATGATAGCTGACTGCCCACTCTCTCACCTTGATGGTGGCATCGAAGCCCTTCACCTCGCTGAGGACCTAGCTGTAAACTGGCTTACAGGCTTTAGAACAAGGAGAAAATGCCTTGGTGCCCTTGCCCTTTCAAAAACAAAGCATACCGGCTCGATAAGAAGACTGTAACTATAGGAAAATGAGCACATCACAAAACATCATCTTCAAAGAGCTCCTCTTGAAAGCTGAATATATTTTGTTAAATGGTTTCTTCACAGGGTGTTAATTGTTTTACAAGGAGAGATATCCATGAAAGATTCTACGACCATATGGATGAAAATGGCCTCCATTGTCCTTGTCAACTCTGTAATCCTGGAGACATTCTCCTCAAGAATTGCACATGTGATCCAAATAATTTGGAACGACCCCAAATATCAGAGTAAGTAAATTTGTGTACTTGACTCCAACAACAGACTAAATTCAAAGAATAGACCGATCCAGTAAGCTCCGCCCACGACGCACATGTGAGCAAGAACACGTGGGGCTCTCCAATGCCTTTTGCGCACTTCTGCTGCGCGCGCCAAGATACGCGCATGCATGTCGGACCTTATTTGTCGGACCTTTGTTGCGTTGTGATTGGTCAATACGCAATGGGGCGGAGCTAAATGGATCGGTCTATTGTCAGCTGATAAATAGCTACAGTTTAGTAAAAAGCATCCTGATGGTTTCTTGCAGGGAATTTACCTGATCTGAATACAAAAAGTTTTAAAGGAACACGTTGCCTTGGATCGGACGAGTTGGTCTATTAAAAGCGTTTGAAACCGTTTCTTATGAAATGCATATGGTTAGAAAGATGTTTTAAAAGTAGAATATAATGATCCACACAAGTATCACTCCAAACTGCACGGTTTTCCTTTTACGTCGCGAACTATCACGGTCGGCCATTTATGGGAATCAAAATTTTGACTCCCATGAATGGCCGACCGTGTTAGTCGACAGGGTAAAAAGAAAACCACACAATTTCGAGGCATATTTGTGTAGATCATTGTATTCTACTTTTACAATATCTTTCTAACCATATACATTTTACAACAAAGGGTCACAGAACGATTTTCAAAGACCAACTCGACCGATCCAAGGCAACGTGTTCCTTTAAAGGCAGTGGACACTATTGGTAATTACTCAAAATAATTGTTAGCATAAAAACTTACTCGGCACTGAGCGATGGAGAGCTGTTGAGAGTATAAAACATTGTGAGAAACGGCTAATTCCTCTAAAGCATTGTAGTTTTTGAGAAAGAGTTATTCTTACTCAAATATTAAAAGACTTGAAGCCTTTTGTTAGCAGACAGTCGTATGTAACACACAGTGGAGGTCATATCAATTGACAAACACCCTTCTTTGTGTGCGATTTGAGCAAACGGGCAACTGTCAATGAAAAAACGTCTTTATGAGGTGTCAAAAATGAGCCAGGGAATAAATTGCTTTTTGATTGAAAATAAATCTTCATGGGTGCAAAAGTAAATGTTTTTTATTACTAAAGCAAACTGGTTTATAAAAAGGAAAATTAATTTCACTTTTTTGTAAAAATTATATTTGGACATAGAGTGCGAAGGTTTGGCTGAAATGTTCTTTGTCTTATTTTTTTTTTGCTTTAAGATGTAGACACGTGCCGACAGGTCAGTTTATGAACTCTTCTAACTTCTGTAGCCGAGGTTTTGAGTGCAAGAAATGCCTACACCCTTTGGAAGTGGTAAGACAGTTAAATTTGATATAATTCATCCAACTTGTGAACTATTACAATGTATTATGTGGAGTTCTTTGTGGGAACTCATCGATCCAAAGAATGTAGACTGTTTGTATTTTTACCTTATGATCGCTTTGCCCTCGGTCTGCCCTCAGTCTGCCCAGGCAAATGGCCATACCTTAGGGATACTAGAGGTAAGCGGTAAAACCCCAGGTATTCTTGAAACACGCAAATGGAATAGGGACCTAGGCATGGGCAGTGTAAAAGGGCGCTTGGTTACTGGTAAGGTAAAAAAGTCCGAAGGGCCTCCCCAGGGATGGATTTCACAAAGAGTTAGAACTAGTCTTATCTTGGGTTAGGACGAGTTACTCCTCCTAATTTAGGACAAGCCTTAAGTTTTTAATGTCTCCTAGGACTAGTCCTAACCTTAAGGGCCAGTCACACTGCAGCGATAATGAAAACGATCACGACGCAAAGAGAACGCATTATTGGTTGTATTGCTCCGCGCAGAATACGCGCACACTTAATCAACCAATCGAGGTCAGTGTGTTCGTTTATCGTTTTCAATATTGATGCAGTGTGACTGGCCCTCTCTTTGTGAAACCGACCCCTGGGATAAGAGACACAGTGTGAAAAGGGCAGAATCAAAAGTCTTAGTTCCTGCCTTCGTGCATCATCAAACCACCTCCACAGTACTTAAGCAGCAAGCAGCATCAGAGTCCAGCTTTCTCCAGAAGACGATCAGAGCATACTGATCGAAACGTCGAGTTGAAACCATCGGTTCTTTTCAGAACCACCCCAACTCATTAGAGATAGTCATTACTTGGTGTTACCACAAACCTTTCTATATCTTAGTCCCCAGTTGTCCTTGTAGATGTAGATAAACATCAGGACAAGTATAATGTTTGAACTAGTATACTCAACAGCAGTATCAAAATAAATGATATTACTAACTGTTTTCATTTTGTATTTCTAGTTACACGACTGTAGCAACCGTGGACCTGATACGGTGTGTGGCTGCGTTGATGGATACTACATGACATCACCAGATACATGTTTGCCTCGCCCAAAATGTGACGCGGAACACGAACCCACATCAGGACGTAAGAAACTCAACAATATTTTTCCTCTGGGGTTATAGATATTAGGTGTTGAAGAACAGTCGTTGTGTGAGTAGGATTTGAAACTTTGCATGGTGGAAATAAGATATAGAAGAGTTTGCGGTAACACCATGTAATAACAATCTCTAAATGAGTTGGGGTGGTTCTGAAAAGAACCGTTGGATTAACTCGACGTTTCGATCAGTATGCTCTGATCGTCTTCTGGAGAATGCACTGATTGTCTTCTGGAGAATGCATTCTCCAGAAGACGATCAGAGCATACTGATCGAAACGTCGAGTTAATCCAACGGTTCTTTTCAGAACCACCCCAACTCATTTAGAGATTGTTATTACATGGTGTTACCACAAACTCTTCTATAACAGTCGTTGTAATAGATTTGGAAATAATATAATATGTTTTTGTTGGGAACTGACACAATCTCTATAATTACTGGTCTGTGCTTGACATCACTAGTGGCTAAATTGATGGTTTCAAAGAAAGTGTGCTTATCTCTTCTCGGGAGCCACTACTACTCAAAAGCCCTTTTCACTTGACTCAATGGACCCTTCCCATGAAATATGGGTAGGACACAATGGGCCAAACCACCATCCAGTGGCCGTAGCAGGAAACAGCGCCACCAACCGACTGGTGGTGCTTCGTGAAACTAGTCGAAACGTAAACAAAAATTACGTGAGTATTGGCTGTGTTTCATAAAAAAATTCATTGATTATTTTTTTTTCTTCAGATGGAGATCATGGCACTGAAATCCGATGTACACGTTGCCATGTGGGTTATTTTCAGCCAAATAACAACAGCACCCGCAAATGCAAGAAAATAAAACAGTGCACCGTGCGGCAGGGTACCCTTCGCTCGGATGCAGTGTGTCTTAATGACCCAACGCAAGAGCCAATTCAACAATCTACAATTGGTGAGTCACAATCATAATGAAAATAGTGTGGCGTCTTATGGCCTATAGCAGTTAAGAGCACCAGATTTTCTGCTCTGGTGTTTGAGTTTGATCAGCAGAGTGTGGGTTCGACTCCTGGTCGTGACGCTTGTGTCTTTAAAGCAATCGCGCAACATCGGTAAACAGTATTGTCCAAAGGCCCACACTTAGTAAACCCTGTAAGTAATTTGTATATCTGTGAACTTTTAATTTTTGTTCTGTTCAGAAAGTGTCCAACGGCTTTAAGCGAGACACTTTTGATTGATTTGTATAAAGTTTGGGAGGTAGTGCTTTTTGCTCTACCAGCCACGCTTCTGATTGATGATACCCAAGCCTACATCCATATGAACTGTATGTGCGTGCGTGTGTGCGTGCAGGTGCCAAAGAAATCAAACCTGGAAAGCTGCGTGCTTCATTGATGTACGCGTTTGGACGCGCATACGGTTTGACCTACAGGATGGCGACTTTCATAGCAAAAAAGCGGTTTTTCAATACGGTCTATGGGGGTATTTAACCCTGTTTCAGGCCCAGGCTAGAGGGTGAACATGTGCTTCTTTTGGCTTTTTGTAAAAACAAGCCCATTATACATTAAAATAATTTGTATTTTGTAAGTTGCAGGTTATGTAACAACTGAAGAACCCATTGAGCCTGATAAACCCAGTGTAACTACTACCCAAGAACCAACACCAGGATATGATGAGATTACCCCAGTCGGGACCACAACACATCCTACTACCCAAAACACAGGTATGTGTTTGCATCCTGCACCAAAGATTATATAATTTTAAGTGATAAACGCATCAAATACAATTTTGTTATTGATATGTCAACTTTACTTCTTCTAAAGTTGTTTATTTTTCTTTCTTTGTCAAGATGGACCGGACAGAGCACCTTGCCATCCACAATGGGAAATTTTGAATTTTTTTTCGTCTAACCTTCATGGTTTTTTGTGGGGCATTTTTCTTTCCCATTGGAGGACTATTTGGAAATTTGTTCGATCATGCACCCAAAGAGGTAAGCATCACTTTTGTTGCTTTTTTTTGGGGGGGGGGGGTATTTCCTGTGCAATTTGGCCTCTTTTAGTTGGGGGAGGGGTCCACTTCTCTTTTCTGTTTTTTATGTTTTTATATTATGTTTTTTATAAGTTGGTACTCAAGGTTTATGTATTTTTATACCTGATGAATAAAACAATTCATTTCATTTCAACTCAATTCAATTCAATTACACTGATCAAACATTTCACCTACTTGTTATGATTTATATTTTATTATCACATGTAATTTCCTTTGACAAACATATCAGAATGTATTTAATAAATTCTTGTTTGTTTTTTTCCAAATAGGTTCATACAGCTTGGCTGAAAACGGGCTAGAAGAGGAAAAGAGTAAGTCTATAGACTGATCCGACGCGCACCAGGCGACAAGTGTTGAGCATCGCGCGCCAGTGCTGGGGTGTACATGTGCCTAGTTTTGTGCACAAAGACATGAGGAAATCATGTTCCTTTTCACTCATTATGGAAATTAAATGTTTTCCTCAACAAATAACACAATTTCCTAAACAGGACATCATGCTATACCAATGTAGATCACTGACCACAAATATTTGCAACAAAATAGAAGGCGGATCATCTTGAAAAAGGTGCTTGTCTTAGGCGAGTTAGGGGTCAAAGACGCGGAAACTGCATAATATTCGCTAAAATGCATTACATCGGCAAGGTATTTTGTCAGAATTTCAGTATTTTACTTTCTGCTTAATTTTACAAATTTATCAAGAATGTATTACAGTGTTATATCAAGCAGCCACATCAATGAAATTTCCTTGATTGTCGAGGAAGACATTCAATTCCCATAAAAAGTGAAAAGGAAAACGATTTTCTTATGTCTTTGTGCACAAAACTAGGCACAAAGACACCCCAGCAGTGGTGCGCAGCGCAAGGCAGCGCCCAGCACTTGTGCGCCTGGATCGGTCTATAATGTTTTGATGTTGTTTGTTGTTGGTTTTTGGTTTTTTGTAAGCGAGTTGTTCCTTAGGAAATAATTCTTTTCGGATCATGCAACATTTTTAACCTTGATATACTTTCTTGATATTGATGACAACGTAGAAATAAATGTTATTATTCATCAGAATTTAAATTTTGGGGGGTTATTTTTATTGTATACAGATGCTGTAGACGGAATAGTCGGACAAAGAGTGTGAAGTTACCTAGACCTGCCTCATACTTCAAGTTTTCTTGTGTACATGTCCAAAAGTGTAGTTAGCCTCAAATTTCAATCAAATGATGGTTGGAAAATTTGGCAGCATTCGTCCAAGTTTTGATGGAAATATGAGTGTAATTTAAAGCCATTGGACCCTTTCGGTACAGAAAAAAAAAAAAAAGTTCACAGATTTACAAATAATTTACAGGGTTTACAGAAGGTAATGGTGAAAGACTTCTCTTGAAATATTATTCCATGAAATGCTTTACTTTTTGAGAAAACGGTAAAACAATATAAATTCTCGTTAACGAGAATTACGGAGTTGTTATAAACACATGCCATGACACGGCGAAACGCGCGAAAACAGGAGTGGGTTTTCCCGTTATTTTCTCCCGACTCCGATGTCCGATTGAGCCTAAATTTCCACAGGATTGTTATTTTATATATAAGTTGTGATACACAAAGTGTGGGACTTGGACAATACTGTTTACCGAAAGGGTCCAATGGCTTTAAAGCATTACAGCAAGATTTAACCATATTTTGTTTAAAGCAAATTAAGTTGTTTTCTGTATAAGCCTGTATATAAGCTTCCAATCACAAGCTTTTCTATGTATATATGTTTCTGTTGGATACTTTCAAGTATATAAACTTGTAATATAATGCAATAAATTAATAATAAAAATGAAGTTTAACATTTTTTAGGACATGCTGTTTTGTAAAACTGCCTTATGTATTACATACACAAACTCAACTGTACATTTATACTTACAACATTAAGAGTACCAGTACTGTATTTTTTTATAAAAAAACATTTGTGTTTAGGTTTTGATGTAATCCATTTGTATTCGTGTGATGCTCATAAAAGAATGGCCATACACTTACGGTACAAGAAAGGGGTTTGCCTCTGTGTTTCTGTCATGATCAGGCTCTAATGTCGCCGCCTGGCATTGTGCCCCTACAAATGGTTGCTTTGCGTTATAAAAATAACTTGAGCAATCTGCAACTGGTTTTATTATTCAGCACTAGGAGTGTCATTCATCACGCCTTATAAATGCTCGCTATATATATTATTTGTATGCAATTAATTACAAGTACTAATATCTAGGTTTTCAATATGCATTTAATTTTTTGCATCTATGCAACAATTATAACTGGCATAACCTGAAAGAAGACTGGCTCCTTTTAACGGCAATGACTAGAAAGTCTTTGTCTGAAACTCCTGATCAATACACTGCTTGGTCGGGGACTTCAAGATCTTATTGAAAACACTGTCTGTTTCGGAGAGCGTGGCTTTTTAAGGAAGGAAAGCCTTATTGTCTTTTTTACTGACAGGCTGAATCTTAGCGTCAAAGAGGCTTAATCGCTTAGCAAGGGAATAAACTTTTAAAATCTCCTTTTCATTATATGTCTCCACCATCAACAAATATTTATCGTTGAATCCTAGATCTGACACTGATTTAAGCATTTTAATGCCAATGTGTAACACAATTCAGTAAAGAAATATCAACAATGATCTCTCTTGCCAAAGATAAGTTCTTGATCCCTGTCTTCTAAATTAGTGCAAAAATCAGACTTTTACCCTGTTTTAATAGATAATTTGTGTAAATTTGTTCTTGAAATATATTTTTTGCTGCTGCTGCTTGCCTTTTTATGTGCAATCTTCTCTGAATAGTTTAACTTTAAATATTACTTTGTAGTACTTAAAATAATATAAACTTTAAATTAATTTGTATTTGGTGGTAAGTTTTAGTTAGATATTTTCAAAACCTTTAATAGTAATTATAATACTGAATTCAACAACAGTAGTTTAATCAAAACTGCACATCGTCAAGCCATGAAAATTGACAAGAACCTTTTCAAACCTACATCAAGAAAGTTCAATTGATTATAATTTTAAAATAAAAACTATGATTGAAATACAGCCGTACAAATTTAGAGACATAAAGTAAAGAAAAATTGTACTGAGCATTTTTAAATGTTTATATACTGAATACTTACACTAAATGAGTGTTAAAGACAGTGGACACTATTGGTTATTGTTAAAGATTCGTCTTCACAGTTGGTGTACCTCAACATATGCATAAAATAACAAACCTGTGAAAATTCAGCTCAATCGATCGTTGAAGTTGCGAGATAATAATGAAAGAAGAAAAACCCTTGTCACACGAAGTTGTGTGCTTTCTGATGCTTGATTTCGAGACCTCAAATTCTAAACTTGAGGTCTCGAAATCAAATTCGTGGAAAATTACTTCTTTCTCGAAAACTACATCACTTCAGAGGGAGCTGTTTCTCACAATGTTTTATACTATCAACCTCTCCCCATTACTCGTAATCAAGAAAGGTTTAATGATGATAATTATTTTGAGTAATTACCAATAGTGTCCACTGCCTTTAACACAGATATTGACCAAATAGGGGAGACCGGCAACATATAGGGCTAGATAGCTCAGTATAAGTGTAACACCGGCATGTTAATCTGGTTCAAATCCCGCTTTCATAACTTGTTTCTTTGTTCAACCCAAAAATTATATTAAATGCACCCGAATCAGTTTTCCCTTTGGTGTAACACTTGATGAGTGATGCATTGCATTACACTACTAACAGAGCCGATAGCACTGCCTCACACAACCATTCATATAGAACTATTTTTATACAGCTGTGTGATCAATTTATCAAATTTTTCTACTCTACTTAACTTAGTATGTACAATTAGCTACTTGCGTGTTAGGTTTTAATATATTGACCGTTACATTGATGGCTTGATCACAAGTTACCACTTCAATTTGAATTCCTCAGACTATGGAGACAGTTGCTATTTCACATGATCCGATCGGGGAAGCTTAGTTACGTACGAGATGACCCGGCTGCAATTTTTTTTCTTCCTAAAACGTCATTGCAATGATTTGGTGAAAGAGGAGGCCAATTTCATGATGACGTAATCTGACGGAAAGAGCCAATCACAGGGGCAGGGGAAAAATATTGCAATGTCGTTTGGGGGAAAAAAATTCGCCACCCGGGCCCCATACACAATTCTACCAGGGTCTGCTCGGTTGCTATACACAAGCTTTCCCCGAATCATGTGATATACCAACTGTCCCTTTAGTCTGAGGAGTTCAAATGTAAGCGGTAACTTGTGACTAAGCAAGTCATTGTACCAGACATCATTCAAATCTAACTCGCAAATGGCTTATTAATTCTGTTGTGTATGCAACCAGTTCAGCTTATGTTCTGTATCTCTGTGATGTCACAGGGAACGTGGTCTCAAATACTATTACAACTGCTTGTGAGGTTAATAAAATGCAGAATAACCTCAACTTGTGTTGGTTTTGATTATTTACAACTTTGCTCTATGATTAAATGTTCATCTATCATGACACTTTGATAGGAAACAAACAAAGTTATTGAATAAATGATGACATCATCATCGAAACAGCGGCGGGGAACTCCCCTATTTAAAGTGTGTCGCAATAGACTGTGCAAGTCTCGCGAGAAATTGAACTTCCGGGACCATTGTGGTCCCAACCTAATGGAGTTTTACGTTGGGGAGATTTTGTTCTGTCAATAATTTTAGTTTAACATAAGTTATGACTCTAAAAAGTGAATATGTTCTTGGGAATGTAAAAATAAGTGATTAAAAACAGAAAAGTAAAATCAATTCAACAAATTAACGAAGAAAACTAAAGAAAAAAACTTGACCTCCAGTTTCCGGTTTACTCTAAACAATTAAGAATATTACCCAATTGACGTTCCCATTATCGCTGAACCTATGTGATGATCGCGCCAATTGGACGTGATTCACAAACGGGGTTTGTTAGAAAAACCATCCAGGTCGATGTCGAACAGCGATCCTCGTCCCGATAAATGTATAATATTTACGTTAATTTAAACAAAACAATTATTATGTACACGAATTAAAATAATAATTATACAAAAAGTACGTTAAAAATAATAATCTTTAAGAATTTTTTAACAAATAACAATTTTAATACAATTTGGTTTTGTACAAAAATATACTTTTTTTAAATTAAGTTCTCGTTTTCGCTACGTGCGAGACTTGCACAGTCTGAACTTTCTGGGTTGTACAAAAACGACGACCAACACCAAGAGACGACGACGAAGCTAAATTTTGTTCTCTCAAATTTCCATTAAAATAAAAGATATGGCATTCCATTTTGACAACTCATCGAGCTTATTTATAATAAACACAGTATTTGTAGCGTATTTGGTAAGTGAATAAATTGTTAATTCATCAGGAATTTGTTATTTTAATCAGGAATGTGTGATATTAAATATTTTTTTGGGTGTTGGCCATCATGTTGTTGGCTCCCACAGGCACAGGCCACACTCTATGGATGGAGACCAGACAACTCGTCCGACGGACAACTCGTCCGTTCGGACAACTCGACGGTTCAGACAACTCGACGGTTCGGACAACTCGACGTATGATTTATTCAACCGTCAGACAACTCGACTTGGGGTCAAGACAAGTCGACGGATGGCCGTGGACGGGGCTCAGCGCGGGGTGAGACGGGTAAATAGCGGCCTGGGGGTGGGGATGTACTGACCAGCGACTTGGCAATGATACAAGGCCGTTCCCCGGGGGGAGGGGGTATATTATGGTGGGTGGGTTCCGGATAATTGATTTTTTGATGTTTACCATGACCCCGCGGCATTTTCATTGCTCGTAGAGCAATGATCGAGTTGTTATTGTTGTTGGTAATAAAGTAAATAAAAGTAAATCTTCTAATAATAGAGCTGTATAATGTTTTACTTATTTAATGTTTTAATTGTGTTTTCTTAAACCTTTTATTTTGAATAAATTGAAGACAACTGCTAGCTGGCTACACATAGAGTCATGCATGGTCATACTCATAGTCTGTTTTTTACACAAAGTCTCGAGATAGTCACTAACATGTTTCTGCAAGTATGGCTTCACTGGAACACCACACTTCTTGTGATAAATAATAGTTGGTAAATAATAAAATGATTAATATTATAGAATCGCAGGAATTAAACAGTAAAGTTCGTGTAAACATGACAGTAACGGAGGTCGACCGCTCAACCGTCGACTTGTCTTGGCCATCCGTCGAGTTGTCTCAAAGTCGAGTTGTCCGAACTGTCGAGTTGCCCGAACCGTCGAGTTGTCTGAACCGTCGAGTTGTCCGAACGGACGAGTTGTCCGACGGACGAGTTGTCTGACATTCCTTAAAATGTAGGCTATTGAAACTAATATAAGGGGGACATCATGACATTGTGTTTGTAGAGTGATGTCATTGATCCATGATATTTTTCATTTTTTCTTGTAGGGGTTGCTGCTAATAGTTTTTGTTCCATCTCTAAGTGACAACACGCAACCTTCAAGTTCTATTTTGGGACCAAATGTAAGTCTGTGTTTGTTATCTTTGTCTTTTAGTTGGGATAATCAAATCGCTCGATCCTTGTGGAAGTGTCTTGGCCGAGCGGTTTATAGCACCGAATTCAAACTCTGGTGTTACTCTCTCTTTCTGTATAAATGTAGCGCCTTGAGTACCTTGTTGGTAGATATGTGCGCTATATAAGACTTTGATATCATTACAGAGAGAGGTAACCATAAACAAAAATCAAAGGGGAACGAGGGTTACAAAAAACGCTACTAAAGTTTCTTAAAAACTTAGTGACTACATGTTTCTCTTTTTGGACCAGCTTGCAAAATGATGAGAACCCTCTAGCTAAGCCCTCCAGCACAGTTGTTGACATTCTGGGCGAACCCTAGCCACACTTAAAGCCATTGGACCCTTTCGGTTCAGAAAAAAAAAAAAAAGTTCACAGATTACCAAATAACTTACAGGGTTTACAGAAGGCAATGGTGAAAGACTTCTCTTGAAATATTATCCCATGAAATGCTTTACTCTTTGAGAAAACAGCAAAACAATATAAATTCTCGTTAACGAGAATTACGGAGTTGTTATAAACACATGCCATGACACGGCGAAACGCGCAGAAACAAGGGTGGGTTTTTCCGTTGTTTTCTCCCGACTCCGATGACCGATTGAGCCTAAATTTTCACAGGTTTGTTATTTGATATAAGTTGTGGTACACAAAGTGTGGGCCTTGGACAACACTGTTTACCGAAAGGGTCCAATGGCTTTGAACCCAATTATACTTTCCGTAAATGCCAATGTGATACGTATTTTGATGTCACAGCCCTGTTTTCACTGCAAATGTTTTCGCAGGAGTTGAGTACACATGCCTACAATGTTATCTGTAAAAATTACACTCACGGAGGCAATGAAGGCGATTGCCTCCATGCCCCTTGGTCATCTATGGCGCACACGGTGGCGAGACCACACCAACGTCCCACACAAGTTCCTGGTCGCTGACCCCACCGTCCAGCTGCCGGGAATGGACCTCTCATAGGTCCATTGGTGCCTCTTAAACCGGTTCCGTACAGACGCATGGCCCTAGTAGTCTACACAAGTGGGGCTACCTGGCATCTTGGCTTTGTGATTGTGGTGAACCCCAGACGATGCGCCACATGATAGCTGACTGCCCACTCTCTCACCTTGATGGTGGCATCAAAGCCCTTCACCTCGCTGAGGACCTAGCTGTAAACTGGCTTACAGGCTTTAGAACAAGGAGAAAATGCCTTGGTGCCCTTGCCCTTTCAAAAACAAAGCATACCGGCTCGATAAGAAGACTGTAACTATAGGAAAATGAGCACATCACAAAACATCATCTTCAAAGAGCTCCTCTTGAAAGCTGAATATATTTTGTTAAATGGTTTCTTCACAGGGTGTTAATTGTTTTACAAGGAGAGATATCCATGAAAGATTCTACGACCATATGGATGAAAATGGCCTCCATTGTCCTTGTCAACTCTGTAATCCTGGAGACATTCTCCTCAAGAATTGCACATGTGATCCAAATAATTTGGAACGACCCCAAATATCAGAGTAAGTAAATTTGTGTACTTGACTCCAACAACAGACTAAATTCAAAGAATAGACCGATCCAGTAAGCTCCGCCCACGACGCACATGTGAGCAAGAACACGTGGGGCTCTCCAATGCCTTTTGCGCACTTCTGCTGCGCGCGCCAAGATACGCGCATGCATGTCGGACCTTATTTGTCGGACCTTTGTTGCGTTGTGATTGGTCAATACGCAATGGGGCGGAGCTAAATGGATCAGTCTATTGTCAGCTGATAAATAGCTACAGTTTAGTAAAAAGCATCCTGATGGTTTCTTGCAGGGAATTTACCTGATCTGAATACAAAAAGTTTTAAAGGAACACGTTGCCTTGGATCGGACGAGTTGGTCTATTAAAAGCGTTTGAAACTGTTTCTTATGAAATGCATATGGTTAGAAAGATGTTTTAAAAGTAGAATATAATGATCCACACAAGTATCACTCCAAACTGCACGGTTTTCCTTTTACGTCGCGAACTATCACGGTCGGCCATTTATGGGAGTCAAAATTTTGACTCCCATGAATGGCCGACCGTGTTAGTCGACAGGGTAAAAAGAAAACCACACAATTTCGAGGCATATTTGTGTAGATCATTGTATTCTACTTTTACAATATCTTTCTAACCATATACATTTTACAACAAAGGGTCACAGAACGATTTTCAAAGACCAACTCGACCGATCCAAGGCAACGTGTTCCTTTAAAGGCAGTGGACACTATTGGTAATTACTCAAAATAATTGTTAGCATAAAAACTTACTCGGCACTGAGCGATGGAGAGCTGTTGAGAGTATAAAACATTGTGAGAAACGGCTAATTCCTCTAAAGCATTGTAGTTTTTGAGAAAGAGTTATTCTTACTCAAATATTAAAAGACTTGAAGCCTTTTGTTAGCAGACAGTCGTATGTAACACACAGTGGAGGTCATATCAATTGACAAACACCCTTCTTTGTGTGCGATTTGAGCAAACGGGCAACTGTCAATGAAAAAACGTCTTTATGAGGTGTCAAAAATGAGCCAGGGAATAAATTGCTTTTTGATTGAAAATAAATCTTCATGGGTGCAAAAGTAAATGTTTTTTATTACTAAAGCAAACTGGTTTATAAAAAGGAAAATTAATTTCACTTTTTTGTAAAAATTATATTTGGACATAGAGTGCGAAGGTTTGGCTGAAATGTTCTTTGTCTTATTTTATTTTTGCTTTAAGATGTAGACACGTGCCGACAGGTCAGTTTATGAACTCTTCTAACTTCTGTAGCCGAGGTTTTGAGTGCAAGAAATGCCTACACCCTTTGGAAGTGGTAAGACAGTTAAATTTGATATAATTCATCCAATTTGTGAACTATTACAATGTATTATGTGGAGTTCTTTGTGGGAACTCATCGATCCAAAGAATGTAGACTGTTTGTATTTTTACCTTATGATCGCTTTGCCCTCGGTCTGCCCTCAGTCTGTCCAGGCAAATGGCCATACCTTAGGGATACTAGAGGTAAGCGGTAAAACCCCAGGTATTCTTGAAACACGCAAATGGAATAGGGACCTAGGCATGGGCAGTGTAAAAGGGCGCTTGGTTACTGGTAAGGTAAAAAAGTCCGAAGGGCCTCCCCAGGGATGGATTTCACAAAGAGTTAGAACTAGTCTTATCTTGGGTTAGGACGAGTTACTCCTCCTAATTTAGGACAAGCCTTAAGTTTTTAATGTCTCCTAGGACTAGTCCTAACCTTAAGGGCCAGTCACACTGCAGCGATAATGAAAACGATCACGACGCAAAGAGAACGCATTATTGGTTGTATTGCTCCGCGCAGAATACGCGCACACTTAATCAACCAATCGAGGTCAGTGTGTTCGTTTATCGTTTTCAATATTGATGCAGTGTGACTGGCCCTCTCTTTGTGAAACCGACCCCTGGGATAAGAGACACAGTGTGAAAAGGGCAGAATCAAAAGTCTTAGTTCCTGCCTTCGTGCATCATCAAACCACCTCCACAGTACTTAAGCAGCAAGCAGCATCAGAGTCCAGCTTTCTCCAGAAGACGATCAGAGCATACTGATCGAAACGTCGAGTTGAAACCATCGGTTCTTTTCAGAACCACCCCAACTCATTAGAGATAGTCATTACTTGGTGTTACCACAAACCTTTCTATATCTTAGTCCCCAGTTGTCCTTGTAGATGAAGATAAACATCAGGACAAGTATAATGTTTGAACTAGTATACTCAACAGCAGTATCAAAATAAATGATATTACTAACTGTTTTCATTTTGTATTTCTAGTTACACGACTGTAGCAACCGTGGACCTGATACGGTGTGTGGCTGCGTTGATGGATACTACATGACATCACCAGATACATGTTTGCCTCTCCCAAAATGTGACGCGGAACACGAACCCACATCAGGACGTAAGAAACTCAACAATATTTTTCCTCTGGGGTTATAGATATTAGGTGTTGAAGAACAGTCGTTGTGTGAGTAGGATTTGAAACTTTGCATGGTGGAAATAAGATATAGAAGAGTTTGCGGTAACACCATGTAATAACAATCTCTAAATGAGTTGGGGTGGTTCTGAAAAGAACCGTTGGATTAACTCGACGTTTCGATCAGTATGCTCTGATCGTCTTCTGGAGAATGCACTGATTGTCTTCTGGAGAATGCATTCTCCAGAAGACGATCAGAGCATACTGATCGAAACGTCGAGTTAATCCAACGGTTCTTTTCAGAACCACCCCAACTCATTTAGAGATTGTTATTACATGGTGTTACCGCAAACTCTTCTATAACAGTCGTTGTAATAGATTTGGAAATAATATAATATGTTTTTGTTGGGAACTGACACAATCTCTATAATTACTGGTCTGTGCTTGACATCACTAGTGGCTAAATTGATGGTTTCAAAGAAAGTGTGCTTATCTCTTCTCGGGAGCCACTACTACTCAAAAGCCCTTTTCACTTGACTCAATGGATCCTTCCCATGAAATATGGGTAGGACATAATGGGCCAAACCATCATCCAGTGGCCGTAGCAGGAAACAGCGCCACCAACCGACTGGTGGTGCTTCGTGAAACTAGTCGAAACGTAAACAAAAATTACGTGAGTATTGGCTGTGTTTCATAAAAAAATTCATTTATTAATTTTTTTTCTTCAGATGGAGATCATGGCACTGAAATCCGATGTACACGTTGCCATGTGGGTTATTTTCAGCCAAATAACAACAGCACCCGCAAATGCAAGAAAATAAAACAGTGCACCGTGCGGCAGGGTACCCCTCGCTCGGATGCAGTGTGTCTTAATGACCGAACGCCGGAACCAACTCAACAACCTTCAACTGGAACGCTGGAACCAATTCAACAACCTACAATTGGTGAGTCACAATCATAATGCAAATAGTGTGACGTCTTATGGCCTATAGCAGTTAAGAGCACCAGATTTTCTGCTCTGGTGTTTGAGTTTGATCAGCAGAGTGTGGGTTCGACTCCCGGTTGTGACGCTTGTGTCCTTAAGCGAGACACTTAACCATGATTGATTTGTATAAAGTTTGGGAGGTAGTGTTTGTTGCTCTACAAGCCAGGGGTATCTGATTGATGATACCCAAGCCTACATCCATATGAACTGTATAGACCGTATTGAATATGACGTCACCGTTCAAATATCTGCCCTACAACATGGCGTCTTTGCGCGTGTGCGTGCGTGTGTGCGTGCAGGTGCCTAAGAAATCAAACCGGGAAAGCTGCATGCTGCGTGCTTCATTGATGTACGGTTTTTCAATACGGTCTATAGGGGTATTAAACCCTGTTTCATCAGGCCCAGGGTGGGGGAGGTGGGGGGGGGACATGTGCTTCTTCTGGGTTTTTCGTAATAACAAGCCTGATATACATTAAAATAGTTTGTATTTTGTAAGTTGCAGGTTATGTAACAACAGGAGAGCCCATTGAGCCCGGGGTAACTACTACTCCAGAACCAACACCAGGATATGATGATATTACCTCAGTCGGGCCCACAACACTTCCTACTCCCAAAAACACGGGTATGTGTGTGTGCACCAAAGTGTCATATATCTTTAGGTCTTAGGGTTTAAATTCCACCCGAGTAATATGCTTACAAGTGATTTTTTTCACAGAGCTCTAGAAAGTACCGAGTATACAGTGCTAACACACATCGGTTTATATGGGTGAAACCAAAATTTAACATCTATTAAACTATACTGTCCTACAGAAAAATTGTGTTGGGTAGGTAAAAGCAACAACAACGTAATAGTTTGTGTTCATTATTTTTTACTGTAGTTGAAATTTGCAACCTGGACTTAATTTTATTTTCAAAATTTTATCCAAAAGGTCGATCCTCGCTCTAAGAGCTAAGGGTCGTGCTCAAGAGCTGCAATTATTGAAGTTAAAATAATGTGTGCTCTGCCATAATTCTCTGTAAGCTTACTATCACCTTCTTTTCATTATATCAATTATTTAGGTGGACCTCCTTATCAGAGTGCGCTATGGGTACTATGTCTTGTCTGTTTAGTCGTCGGCATTGGTTTAGGTGCCCTCATTGTCATCCTCCATCGTCAATATGTGCAAAGGGGTAAGGTTCTTATATTTGTTTAGGCAAAGAAAAGGTATACGTTTGTTTAGAATGCTGGCCGTAGTGAAATTTGGCGCTTCTAAATTAGTGCCAGCTTTTGAATTTTTTATTACGGAACCATTGGTATCAGATAACTTGTTGTTTTAAGAGATCTGTCATTTTCTGAGTCATTCCAACAGCTTTATTCCACATACTGCGTCTCTTTGGAACTCATTGCCTGGTGCATGTTTCCCTCCATCATACAGTCTAGGCTGTTAAAGAGGAATATCAATTCCTACCTTCAGCTCCCCTGAGTTCTTTCCACTTCAAATAGTTGTTCTTCTTTGACCACCATACCAGGAGTAGCTTTCAGCCTTGTTATAAAATAATGCCAATGTTGCTGCTATGTTTGTAAACAAATTGTAAATTTACTTTTTCACACTTTCTCTTTTAGACAAATACATTAGACATGAATGCAGCATTCATTTTGTTTTCATTTCTAGGTTCATCTCCTGTCATGTCAAAGGAAGCAAATGAACTATTATGAGTAAGTCTGAATATTTGTAAAACCCGGGGCCCTGATTACTCCTCACTATACAGCTACCACTGTCTGACTTTGGCTATCGCCACCTCTGTTTCTTCCGACAAAATCTGCTTATAGACTATCGCCTAGATAACTGTGGGAACTTGTCCCAAATCTTGCTCAAACTCAGATCATTTAGATCGACTTTTGATAAGAGTTGACGCTCTCAACCCTCTGTCGTTGGGATCGCTCTCTCCGTCTAACTGCCCCTCCGATATTTCCATCGGTAGCCAAACAAATCTTTCTTCTCCAGATCTTATGATAATAAAATTCTAATGAACATTTATAAAACAAATTCCAACCGCAATCGGATTCGAGAATGACGCCCGTCACTTGTTGCATATTGAACATAATTTACTCCTACCTGAAACACATTCCAACTTAGGGAGTGCCAGCTCTGCTGGATGACTTCATGAGTAATGACTAATAGTGTCCACTGCCTTCTAAAGCATAAGGGCTAGATAGCTCAGTTGGTAGAGCACCGGCGTTCTAATTCTGAGGTTGCAGGTTCAAATCCTGTTCCTCTGAAGCTTTAATTGTTCAGCCTAAAATTTATGACTTTAAAAAAGAAACTCTTTTAATTGTTCCTTTGTTTCAACAGGTGACCTGCGTGAACAAGACAATGTGCTAAATTTGTGATAAGACGGACTGCACATGACTTCTTTGACCACCATATTGGATGAAATGTGCACGCATGAAAGGCTATCATTGGCTGAGAGTCGTGGGCAGCGTGTATACACGCGTGCATTTTTCTATTGTGTCTGGCAGTCAATGAAGCTATGTGCAATCAATCTATTCTGTTTGTATTCTTCATATTTTATTGTATCTGCCTTTTAAATTTTTTATGGGGAATATTTGATCAGGACTCTAAGTGTAATTTGTGTGGGTTTCATCAAATCGCTTTTGTAGATTTTGGAGCTGGTTCGGCCGATCCAGAATGGTCTCCAAGGTTTTATTATTTGCCAAAAAAACATGTTTTTTTTCTTTTGAGGGAATTTTGTTGTATTAAAGTGCCCCCGAAAAAAGGGATAATAAGACACAGCTAGATAGAACAAAATATTGCCTGCTGAAAAACAGTGCCTCCCTTGTGTCCCAAGTAAAAACAATCCTGGCTGCACCACACTATTGTCTGATCATAAAACAATTTAATGATTTGAGGCATTGCATTAAGATGAGGGGTCAATATATATTTGTCTTGCGTTAAAGGAACACGTTGCCTTGGATCAGTCAAGTTGGTCTTTGAAAAGCGTTCTGTAACCGTTTCTTATAAAATCGGTATGGTTAGAAAGATGTTGTAAAAGTAAAATACAATGATCTACACAAATATGCCTTGAAATTGCGTGGTTTTCGTTTTACCTCGTCGACAAACACGGTCGGCCATTTATTTGACTCCCATAAATGGCCGACCGTGTTAGTTCGTGATGTAAAATGAAAACCGTGCAATTTTGAGTGATAATTGTGTGGATCATTATATTCTACTTTTAAAACATCTTTCTAACCATATGCATTTGATAACAAACGGTTTCAAACGCTTTTCATAGACCAACTCGTCCGATCCAAGGCAACGTGTTCCTTTAACGCCATGTGTGTGTGTACTTGCCGGGTAGAGTTTGTTCTTTAGAGAACTGTATTCTACTACCTCGGAGTAGATATATCGGATGTTCTGGAGACTTCTCAGCTCTGAAAAGAACTGTCCTGCTTTTTAACTACTACCTGGGCACAATTAGTAGAGCTGTTTAAGCAGAAAATATTGCTTAATAATTTTCTGCTTAGCAGAAATGAGCAGGATACCAGTCACAAATTGTAGATGTAACATGGTATTTTGGCTGGTGACCTTATTCTGGTAAGCATAATTTTGTTGTGCTTAGCTACTTTTTGTGCCAAAAGCAGCTCTATGAAATTGGGCCCTGGGCGGAAGGTATAGAAAATGGGCTGGGACTTTAGCTTATAAGATTGTTATTAACTGCACTACCGCAGAATGAGCTCGAAATTGGTCTCAACATTTCAAATAGCTTGCTCTAGTCATCGTCAGGAGACTTTAAAACATATTTACTTATAAAGTTTTGTATATTTGTATTTATTGTAAGAACAACTCTGTACTTTTGTCATGTATTAAACTGCAAGTTATGTAGACATATCGGAAACTATGGGGAAAAGAGGTGGGTCACTAAACTGTTTTCAGAAGCAGTTTATCATAACACTTTTGACTATTCTGGTAAGCATAATTTTGTTGTGCTTAGCTACTTTTTGTGCCAAAAGCAGCTCTATGAAATTGGGCCCTGGGCGGAAGGTATAGAAAATGGGCTGGGATTTTAGCTTATAACATTGTTATTAACTGCACTACCGCAGATTGAGCTCGAAATTGGTCTCAACATTTCAAATAGCTTGCTCTAGTCATCGTCAGGAGACTTTAAAACATATTTTTGTATATTTGTATATATTGTAAGAACAACTTTGTACTTTTGTCATGTATTAAACTGCAAGTTATGTAGACATATCGGAAACTATGGGGAAAAGAGGTGGGTCACTAAACTGTTTTCAGAAGCAGTTTATCATAACACTTTTGACTATTCTTTTAGCAATATAGATTGCAATATAGGCCTAATAGGCTGTTAAATAGACTTATTAATAGTGATCAATAGACACAACAAATTTGTCAAAAATGTAGTATTTTTCCAATTTTATCCCCTCAATGCAATCACTCATAATATAATTAAAATAAAATAAAATAACTAGGAAGTAGTCTTTACACTGCCACTATACACTTGTAGTTCATTTAATAATGATAATAAGTAAGACTTGTAAATCGCCTTTTCAAGGGATACAATGCAAGCGGTAAGTGGGTATTGTTCAAGTGCCTGAATTTTCCATTGGGTCACTGGCCTAATAATGTACATTATGAAATAGTGTGATGAAATAATTTGTAAAAAAAGATAGAGTTTAACATGGATCTAATTGTTGTTATGGCCAAACAACTGTGTGTCCTGTAAACAAGCCATACATACACACAGTACTTTAAAGCCATTATACACTTTCGGTAAACAGTATTGTCCAAGTCCCACACTTCGTGTATCACAACTTGTATATAAAATAACAATTCTGTGGAAATTCAGGCTCAATCGGACATCGGAGTCGGGAGAAAATAACGGGAAAACCCACTCCTGTTTTTGCGCGTTTCGCCGTGTCATGACATGTGTTTTTAACAAATCCGTAATTCTCGTTAACGAGAATTTATATTGTTTTACCGTTTTCTCAAAAAGTAAAGCATTTCATGGACTAATATTTCAAGAGAAATCTTTCACCATTACCTTCTGTAAACCCTGTAAATTATTTGTAAATCTGTGAACTTTTTTTTTTTTTCTGTACCGAAAGGGTCCAATGGCTTTAACAAAAATAATAATAATAATAAAAAAATGAGAGTATATATATTTTATTCAATAAGCTTGTGAATATTATATTCAAATGAACAAAAGGGAACAAGCGGCTGCAGGTTGCTTACCAACCAAAATATTGTAGAAATATTGTAGAAATGCAAAATGTTTAACAGCCTCATCTTTCAACATAGCAGAGTCTTTCTCGGTGTATTCTTGCACATTTGTATTTTGGATACATTTTTCGATTTAGAAGGTTACCGGTAAACACAATCATGTTTGTACTGAAATAAATCACTATGCAGCAGCAATAAATACATAATAAATTAATTATAAAAGGTACTTATACTGCGCTTTTCCAAAACATGATCAGCAATACAGTTTATATACTACAGTTAAACCTTTTGTAGTAGTTTTGTATTGATATTTTCCCAAAGATAACCCTTTTTGAAAGTCATCTACAATCACGGCCATACCTTGGGCCCCCGCCCCTCCTTTCAATGTTGGCTCTCATTTTGTGGTCTGAGCTCCAGCTGGGGTTAACAACATTGAGGGTGGGTGGGGGTGATGGGGGTATGTTTATTGCGTATGGCCCAATATGATCTTGGCCTGAATTGTAGTCCATTTGGCTTAAAGGAACACGTTGCCTTGGATCGGACGAGTTGGTCCATAAAAAGCGTTTGTAACCATTTGTTATAAAATGTATATGGTTGGAAAGATGTTTTAAAAGTAGAATACAGTGATCCACACAAGTTTGCCTCGAAATTGCGTGGATTTCATTTTACTTTGCGAACTTACATGGTCGGCCATTTTTGGGAGTCAAAAATTTGACTCCCATAAATGGCGGTGACCGTGTTAGTCGATGAGGTCAAAGGAAAATCACGCAATTTCGAGGCAAACTTGTGTGGATCATTGTATTCTACTTTTAAAACTTCTTTCTAACCATATGCATTTTATAACAGACGGTTACAAACGCTTTTTAAAGACCAACTCGACCGATCCAAGGCAACGTGTTCCTTTAAAAGCAATATATATATGCAAAGTGTTTTGCATTGTAAATGCTATTTGCTGAATAAACTTAATAAATTTCCTTGTAAATATTTATTATGTCCGAGTCATGACTGAGTGGTTGACTGAACTTAAGTAGTCGGAGTGTTTGTTGTGGGGTCCAAGCCAATGAGCAAGACGCATAACCATAATTGCTTTGTCCTTTTTCAGATGGGGCGAAAGGAATAGCCACGCTCTTATCAGAAATAGAAGGGCTTTGCCCCTGTTTTTCTGCTGGCATAGTTTGCAGCTGTATTTGCCACCCCAACTTGTATCACCAACCCCCCCCCCCCCCCACTGTAGAACTATAGAGCAATGAACCCACCCCCCCCCCCCAGCCCCAGTAAACTTATCTTTGTTTTAAAGGCAGTGGACTCTATTGGCAATTACTCAAAATAATTATTGGCATAAAAGCTTTCTTGGTGACGAGTAATGGGGAGAGGTTGATGGTATAGAACATTGTGAGAAACGGCTACCTCTGAAGTGCCATAGTTTTCAAGAAAGAAGTAATTTTCCTTGAATTTGATTTCGAGACGTCAGAATTAGAACTTGGTCTCAAAATCAACCATCTGAACGCACACAACTTCGTGTGACAAGGGTTATTTTTCTTTCATTATTATCTCGCAACTTAGATGACCGATTGAGCTCAAATTTTCACAGGTTTGTTATTTTATGCATATGTTGAGATACTCCAACTGTGAATGCTAGTCATTGACAATTACCAATAGTGTACACGCCTTTAACTCAAATCATTAAAAAATGTGTAAAGTGTACAGTCAATTTCCCCACATGGTTTACTTGAGGTTTTAAATCAAAGTAGAAAGCTTACCTTAAAATATTACTTGCTAAGGTGCTGTAGTTTTTTTTTAAAAACGAGTAAAACAATGTCCTGAAAATACATTTTACACTCAAAAATATGTTTCGTCTTATACTACAATTATTTTTGTGACTTTTTTTACTTATTTCTCAAAAACTACAGCACCCCAGCTAGTAGTATTTTAAGGTTAGTTTACACTATCACTATTTTTGTGTCCTACAAAAACTGCATCACGGAAATTTGTTTATTCTTTTCTCCTTTATAACAAAACAAAACCTTGCCTAACTATGATAAAACGTTCGTCTGTCATGATACTTTGTTGAAAGGAAAAAAACAATAAGTTATTGAGTAAATGACGTCAACATCGATACAGCTGCGGGGAATTCCCTTTATTTTTGCCACGAGTTTCGAAATCTGTACGTTTTGCTGGTACTGCGTACCAGTGACGTCAGTATTAGGCCCGCTGCCCCCCGCGCGCCCCATATGATAATGTCTGCGCGCATACTATTGCAAAGAACATTCTGGATGGGTTGTAGAGAAACAACGGAGCCGACGACGACGAAACCAAATTTTTGTTCTTTCCGATTTTCATTATAATCAAAGATATGGCATTCCATATAGACAACTCATCGAACTCCTCGATAATAAAAACAGTATTTTCAGCATACTTGGTAAGTGAATAAATTGTTAATTTATCAGGAATGTGTTATTTTAATCAGAAATGTGTGATGTTAAACATTTTTGTTGGGCTCCTCCTCCAGCACTCAGCAGTCCAGTCCACCCAACCAAAGATGGGCGAAGCGGTGAAGCAGAGCCTGATTGTTGATTACAATAATACAAATGGATTGGTAGACTTTATATTTCTTTATTTCCTTCGTTCCAATTCTTTCTTTTGCCAAAGGGTCATGTGGTCAAAAGGTGGAGAACTCTGAACTTTCTGTATCCTGCCACCACTTAGTATTAGTTAGACTGATAATGTCAAAACTCGGAAAAAAGGAGTACAGCTCCCCAGTTACTGGGTCTAGCCACCATTACTTCTTCAGATAATTTTTACCAAGTAAAAAGGAATATCTCCTTTATCATTTGATATTAAATTTTCGTATCAATCATGTCTTTCCTCATATAGGCCTATGTCATATATGTGTGTCATCATTGATAACAGGCCATTATTCACAATCAAAAACTAAATGATTTTTTTTATCATATCCAACAATTTTTTACAATGAAACTTGCACTTCATCGTGTGTTGAAACCTTAAAAGTTTTGGTCTTACGCTGCGAGAGATAGTCTGCCATTTACACTGTAAGTGGTGGACTATCTCTCGCAACGGTAAGACCAAAACTTACGTAAATTACAGTGGTAATGCATACACAGCATAGAGCAAGTTGGAGTGCGCACATTTAGTCCACCAGTGGTCGACCACAGACTAGCAACGCACATGCGCAGTGACGTACTCACCGGAACGACTCGTTGGTTAGACTTGATTCAAGTCCCATTCTCGTGTGAGAGGTCCCTAAGCATATACCCAAACTTACTATAACAACACGTAGCATACACAGTACAGTGCGCGCTCACCGTCAAAATGTGGTCCCGAGAATGGGACTTGACGATGTCGTTTCTTACTCTGCACGTTGTTATGGGAAAATCTCCCCAAATGGGGAGATGTACAAAACCAATGGGAGCGTGGAAGTGCTGCCCGCCGGTAAAATATTCATTATACTCTGTGACGTCACAGTAGAAGACGTTGTAATGCACGCGTCTATACGCGGCACGCACGTGGGGCGGGTAAACTCATTAGCAGGCAAGGGGGTGTCGGTGTCATAAGTCGTTTTATTGCACTTCCCAAAATTCAAATTTTAAGAAAAAAAACGACCCCAATGTATGTTACAACATATTACTTAAATTCAAATGAACATTTAGTGCTTTCTTTTTTATAATTAATTGGTTATTAAAAAAAAATATTTCAATCATCAACTAAGTACTTAACCCACAAATGACAAATGAACTAGTCTTCTTTTTGGGTGCGTTTGATTGGTCAAAGCGTATCACGTAACAATGTTACATATTCATAAGTGAATACATTTACATATCAGGCGACTGCGACATCGTCAAGTCCCTGTCCCGCATGCGGAACAGGTTTTGGAATGCAGAGCATCTCAAAACAGTAGTTTCCTGGGGATGGCACGGGATTGGGACTTGAGTCAAGTCTACTCGTTGGTAGTCTAGTCAACCTTCCACCTTTTCGCTAAAGTGTCACTGGTTCCCCTCTGCACTTAACACATGTTAAAATGGAACATGCTGTTGGGACCAGTGAAGAAACCATGGGCTCGAGGCTGGTTCCAAATGGCCGACCACAGTAGTCAACCAATGGTCGATCAGCCTGGGTTCGAGTCAAAATGGTCAACCTTTAGTTAACCATTGTGCACACTCGAACTTGCTCATAGATGTTTCCAACACTTTTATTGGTTGGTACTGTAACTACATGTACACCAATCGCTGAAGTGAATAGCAAATTGTTTGCGTAACTTTGTAAGGGTTCCGGCCACTCTTGGAATATTAGTTTTATAATATTATACAAATTAAATGTTCTTTTATACTCTAATAAGTTCCACTTTTAAATATAGGTGGTTGCAGGCATGATATTTTTTGTGTGCTTTCAACCAGCATCTGGCCAGGAGTTTATTGAAGGACCAAAGGTAAGTATTTAAAATCAAATCCATCGACCTTGAACTTAAAAAAAGGGTTCAGTGTTGTACTCGTAGCCACGGTGGGCGGTGCTGGGCGAGCCTGCCCAGGACTAACGAATTCCGCCTAGCACTCTGAGCAAAATACACTGTGCTACCCAGCGCAGATTTCCCCAGATGGCACTTCAATGGAAGAAAAAACACCCTTGTCACACAAAGTTTACGGCTTTCAGATGTTTTATTTCGGGACCTCAAAATCTAATTCTGAGGTCTCAAAATCAAATTCAAATATTTTAGTGGAAAATTAATTCTTTCTCGAAAACTACATTACTTCAGGAGGAGCCGTTTCTCACAATGTTTTATACTATCAGTAGCTCTCCATTGCTTGTTACCAAGTAAGTTTGTTATGCTTAAAAATATTATTTTGAGTTATTACCAATAGTGTCCAGTGCCTTTTAAAGACGACACAAAATCTAAACACAAGTTTGCTTTTTATATATACATATAACCTAAAAGAGTTTAATATTGATTTCAATTTAGCCAAAGTGTCAATGGCAACAATCAACGTTTTGGTAGGTATACATTAATTCAGTTCTTTGTTGCACTTTTTTAACTGCATCTGCTGTGGCATGTTGGTTCTTTGATTCATTAGTCTGATTTTATTACTACTTGTTTTAATTGCCCTGGTTTACCTTCCCTTTCCTATGAATAAACAAACTGAATTTTTGTTAAATCAATATTGTTTTTGGTTTTTTTCGTAACCCTAACACTTTGTGTAGTTGGATATTTCTGTGGCACCAATCCAACCCCTCCATCCTTTGGTTTAAAATCCTGATGTTATGTGGATGCTATGCCTGTGAATTGTGCTAAGCATGAGGTGTGTGGTAACATCATGTAATAATTATCTCTCTGTAAGCTGTGAAAAAACCAGGGCCCAATTTCATAAAGCCTGTAAGCACAAAAATGTACTTCAAGCATGAAATTTTTTCCTTGATAAAAACAAGATGACCAACCAAATTTTAATTTGTTGCATATATATTGCTTGTTACTGGCATTCAGCTGTTTGCTTATCCTGAAAAAAAACCACATCGAAATTTGGTTGTAATCCTGTTTTTATAAAAAGGACGAAATTTCATGTTAAGCAAATTTGTGTGCGATTGCGGGGTTTGCCCCCACAATGTCAAAACACCACACACATTTCCTACCTAAAAATCACCCCACAATCTAAGGGCAAGTTCGAACAGCGACCATTTATCAACCACTTGTCAATGTTCCATGGTAACTCAGCATTCATTACATCATGGGTTCGCCCCCACAATTTCAAAACACCCCACACATTTACTACCTAACAATCACCCCACAATTCATTACATCACGGGTTCATGGCAAAATCAACCAACGGTCGACTTTAGTCCCTCGCTTGAACTTGACCTTAAGACACACAACTGGTTCTCTTCAGAACCCACCACAACTTACAGAGAGATTATTACATAGTGTTACTACAAAACCTTAAACTAAACACTAAATTGTATTCCCAGTAAACCAGGTATCACTTAACATCTGACATAAAATCATTGTAGGTTTTAGAGGATGTACTTGTTTGGTAGTTAACATTGGATAACGTGCTTTTGAACTTTTGTTACAACGAATCATTAAAAGTATCATCACAAGTAGCACTTGAATTTTTTGTATATTGTCCACATTTCACATAAAGAGTAGACTTGTGGACAAGTTGTTTGGTTTGCCGAGGTGAGGAAGTTGAGTTGTGGTGGTGCTCTCGCGAGATCACTGCTCTCGCGTGAACTGCTGGTAACCGACTTCTACTCCCCTTTAAATGGGACCGTAGTCGTGAGCTCAGTAAATGGGACCGTAGTCGTGAGAGCAGTACTCTCGCGGGGCCAATAGTCTCGCGTGACAACCGCGGGAATCGCGGAGCACTATCACCGTGGCAGACCTTTAACGACTTTTCCACAAGTCTACATAAAGAGTGGTTGGAGCAATTTGTTAGAGCACACATCAAGCGCACTAAGTTTTTGCGTAGCAGACAATACATGCTGCAGTATCTTTTTTCTTTTTCAGCCCGCATCTGGAACTCTCTACCACTTAATCATAGATCTTATCTAATTTTGTAGCACAAAATTCAAATCTCTTCTTTAAACTTCTTATGACACAGGTTTCCAAGAACTAAATTGTTGTGTCTGTTTTCTTTTCTGATTTTGTTTTTTTACTGCGCCTTGAACACCCAGCAGGGTGTATATATGTGCGCATTACAAGACTTTATTATTTTATTACAATCCTGGTAATACCTCTTCTTGTAGGTTACATGGTTGAGGATACAGCATCTATCATAGTGGGCTGAAATTGTACATTAGTATCGTACACATCCTGTAGATTAACTGGTAGAGCTGCATGTGTAGTGTTTGATGGGTTCTCAATTCACTAGTGGTCATTCCGTTTCTCTAGATTTCACCTTAAAATGAAACTCTTGCAATTTCGAGTATACACATTATCCTGTACTTAGATGCCTCCCAGTTAGAGGCACCTTATGAGGGCAGAGGCACCAAGGCAATGATTAGGGGCATAGAGGCAATGGACAGGGGCAACAAGGCAATGACTAGTAGGGGTACCAGGGCAATGAGTATAGTAGGGGCACTAAGGTAATGGCTAGTAGAGGTACCAAGGCAATGAGTATAGTAGGGGCACCAAGGCAATGACTAGTAGGGGCACTAAGACAATGACTAGGTACAAAGGCAATGACTATAGATGGGGCACCAAGGCAATGACTAGTAGGGGTACCAGGGCAATGAGTATAGTAGAGGCACCAAGGCAATGACTAGTAGGGGTACCAGGGCAATGAGTATAGTAGGGGCACCAAGGCAATGGCTAGTAGAGGTACCAAGGCAATGAGTATAGTAGGGGCACCAAGGCAATGACTAGTAGGGGCACTAAGACAATGACTAGGTACAAAGGCAATGACTATAGATGGGGCACCAAGGCAATGACTAGAATGGGTACTAAGGCAATGACTAGGAGCCATGTAGGCAATGACTAGGGCTATGTAAGCAATGAACAGGGGCACCAAGGCAATGAATAGGGGCATGGAAGCAATAGCAGGGTCACCAAACCAATGACATGGAGTCAGTACTGTACATATAGGCAAGGGCACCAAAGCAACAACAAGGGGCATAGAGGCAATTTACCCTGCAGAACCAAGGCAATGACTAGGGACACCAAGGCAATGACAAGGGACACAAAGGCAATGACTAGGGACACAAAGGCATTTGAGGGCAGCCTTTAGTGTGGCGTTTCTGAAGTACAGCCTGCATATCGGCTACGTAGCCCTGTCTTAATACCAAATCGGCATTTGCAAAGCAAATTCTTATTATTATCATTAGAAATCGTAGACATCATGAAATAGTAGACAGGCCTTGAAATAACCATGGCATCAAAAGCAATTACTGTGGTGCCCTCTGCAAGCTTTCAATACAAAATTGCAATTTCAGCATAGAATTGCCCCTTACACATGTTAAACATAGGAAAATTGATGTGCCGTTCAAGAGCGGAGTAAATGTGTTTCCTTTTGGCGTGTGCTTATGTGAACTGCATCTTGATGTAGAAGCAATGAAAAACATTAAATGGTCATAACTCCTTATTGCAATGATGTACTGACTTGAAACTTAAGTCAAACATTGCTTCTTTCAAGTAGATTCATATGAAAAGATAAAACTCAAAGAATTAATCATCACAGGTTTCAGTTGAATGATCTAAAACACAAACAAAACATTTTCATAGACATAACTCCTTATTTCAATGATGAACTGACTTCAAACTATTGCTTTTTACATAAAGATTCATAAGAAAGCAATGAAAACCTTTTATGTTCATTACTTCATACTTGTCAATGTCCCCACCCCTTTGACCATCAGTTGATCAAATGATTGGTTTTCTGTCAGTCATTGGTTCTATCTGGTGATCAGCAGCTCACCATGGCAGCTTCGCTGTTTTAGTTAAGTTGTTGCGCTACCATCTTGCATTTTTTTGCTGTGCTGTTTCACTGGAATTATGACAAAATTGTAATTTGTTTTCACTGTCAGCACAGTGCATTTTACATTAAAAGGATTTGGGTACTTTTTGTAACACAAAACACAATGCCCACAAATTTACATTAAACTTACACCGTTTGAAGATAATGATAGTAGAAAGCATACCTGAAAATATTAGTTGCTGAGGTGCTGTATTTTTTGAGAAAGGAGTAAAACAATGTAATGAAAATATGTTTTTACATGCTAAAATCATTTTCGTCTCATGATCAATGAGACGAAAATTATTTTCATGACATTGATTTACTCATTTCTCAAAAACTACAGCACCTTAGCAAGTAATATTTTCAGGGAAGCTTTCTACTATCATTATCTTTAAACTGTGTAAGTTTGGTGTAAATCTGTGGACATTGTGTTTTTTGTCCTACAAAAAGTACATAGACCCTTTAAGTTCTTATATAATGTACTAAATATTATTGTTGTTCAATTGCATTTTTTTCTACAGGGAGAACCTTGTGTGCTAAACGAAGAAGGAGGAGGGCACCAAGGTCTAACTTATGTTCATTACTATAATGGAACTAATTTGAGCTGTGACCTCTGTCAGATAGGAGAAGTCTTAGTATCTAACTGTACGTCAACGTCACACACAGAGTAAGTGAAGTTAATAACGTTCTAAGTAGTTCTTATAAGAAGAAACTACAAATAAATAGTAAGCTTGCGGGTACAACCATGTGTAAATCTCTTTTGTGTGAGTGTTGGCTCTGATGAGAAGAGCCGGTGGGTCTCCACGATTTGAACGGTATAATCTGCTCGCTTTCGGTTTGGTTTCTCAGAGCCAACACTCGCACAACAAGATTTACTCATGGTTGTTCCCGCAAGTTTACTATTTTTATAGTTTCTTCTTATTTCTCCACACCATGCAAAGCTTCAAACAATACTTAGTGTTATATAACGCATTATATACCTCATGTATAGAATCCTCTAATCTGATTGGTTAAAAATGGAGTCGTGGAAATAGCTATGCCCCTTTTTCTATCAAGATGACGTCATAGTGTATGCCCGGGACATGGTCAATTGACTATGTCCGCCCTGAAAACAACGCAACTATGATATGTTTAATGTACGCTAGCGTTCCGTGTCATGGCGCGACCTTTCTTCGCAGACGACCTTTCATCGTAGAGTCAGAGTGTTGTTGATTAGAAAGAAATATTGACTGCTTAATAATCAGGGAACAGTTAAAATTATAGCCCCTCGCTGATGTTCATAGTCATGGTTTTGACATCAACTTGGGCCTATAATTTTAACTGTGCCCCTCCTAGCAGTCAATATTTCCATATTTTACTGTCATAATGCGCTTAACATTTTAGTGCCATGGTCGTTGGGCCAATAACATTCCTGTAATCGTTCTCAGCTCCCCGGGGAGAATTTTACTCCTAGAACTATTGAGGTTTCTTCCGCTAGAGACGATTAGTGGAACGAACCTGTTTTGCAGTTCTAGGTGTGGGGTGTATACAGCCTTGAGCTGCCGTGGTGCTCCAAAGTCTGCCCTCGCAGGTACCCATTTATACTCTTGGGTGAAGATAAGCAATTATAGTGAGGTGTCTTGCTCAAGGACACAAATGCCATGACGGGGAATTGACCCTAAACCCCGGTGACTTAACCACTATAACTTGACTTTGATGCTCTTAACCGCTCAGCTACATTTGATAATCTACTGTCTATCTAGGATGAAAAAAAATAGCGTTCCCTGCAGCATTGTACTTGATACTCGACCGAAAAGTTCTTGACTGGCCCATCCAGTCTGTCCCTGTTCTTTGTGGTTTATACGGTCAATCAAAAAATCTAGAGGACAAACACCTTTTCTTTATGAAGTCATGTTTTTTGTAGTGTAGACCACAGACGAATGTCTCAACCCACCAGGGCCCAATTTCATAGAGCTGCTAAGCAAACAAATTTGCTTAGCACGAAATTTCTTCCTTGATAAAAACAGGATTACCAACTAAATTTCCATTTGTTGCATATTGCTTGTTACTGGTATTCAGGTGTTGTTTGCTCCGCCTGAAAATTTTGTTGGTACTTCTGTTTATATCAAGGCACCAATTTCATGCTTAGCAAATTTTTGTGCTTAGCAGCTCTTGGAAATTGGGCCCAGTACTCAGCATGTTCCTGATTGGCAAAAAACTCATCATGAAATCAAAACCTTTGTTTAACTGATACTATAGATGTCGTCTGCTGACGCCTGATGAGGGTCAAATAATGCCACACCCAAACTTCTGTACATCTGGCTTCCCATGCAAGACCTGCCCTGGCCCCTCACTGACTGTGGTAAGTTGTTTCATACATCAGTGCCCATTTTCATAGAGCTGCTAAGCACAAAAATTTGCTTAGCATGAAATTTCTTCCTTGATAAAAACAGGATTACCAACAAAATTTCCACTTGATTTTCAGGATTTAAGCAAACAACAGCTGAATACGAGTAACAAGCAATATACAACAAATGGAAATTTGGTTGGTAATCCTGTTTTTATTGAGGAAGAAATTTCGTGCTAAGCAAATTTTTGTGCTTAGCAGCTCTATGAAATTGGACTCTGTAAAGCCTGGTTCATACTTCCTGCGAATGTGAAAGCAATATGATTGTTGACATCACATATTCACAACCGATGAATTAGTGTGCTCAACTTTGTGAAACATTTGCTGCGAAAACGGAGTTGTGATGTCGAATTCACGTCAAATTCGCTCAGCATTCGCAGGAAGTATGAACCGGCCTTACCTGAAGTTTCCTAGTTGAAAATAAACATTTCTTCCAATGAGCCATTTGCGAGTTTGTAACGAGCCATTTATGAGTTTTTAATGAGCCATTTTGCGAGTTAGATTTGAATACTGTCTGGTCAATGACTTGCTTAGTCACAATGTACCGCTCACATTTTAATTCTTCAGACAATAGAGAACGTTGCTGTGTCAAATGGTTCTGGGCATCCTTTGTATAGCAACCTCCAGATGAGCGAACCATTGTGCCATACACATCCATTCAGAATTGTGTATGGGTGTTCACTGTCTCTTGGGTAACTACGCAAAAGCTTACCCCTAATCATGTGACATAGCAACTGTCTCAATAGTCTGAGGAATTCAAATTTAAGTGGTATCATCCAACTACATGTCTTATTTCTTAAATGTGTCATTTTCTCTCATCCCCAAATTGCCAACCATGCCAACTGCACAAACTTGACAATTCTTCATGAAAATTAGCTGGCTTTGTTTTGTTTTTTTAAAATCTTCCAGAAAAATCCGTGTCATGGAAGTAGAGACACGGAATGCAAATGTGCTGTAGGGTATGACTCGGTCAACTTTGAAGCAGATGGGTGTCTCCCGCTACCTCAACGACCTGGAGGTATGACTAAAGTCGTAACATTTATTTTCCAAGGACAGTGGTACCTGTGACTCCTCTTTAAAGGATTTGGGTACCTTTTCAAAATGTCCATAGATTTACATTAAACTTACAGGGTTTGAAGATAATGATAGTGGAAAGCTTCCCTTCAAATATTACTTACTGGGGTGCTGTAGTTTTTTGAGAAATGAGTAAAACAATGTCATGAAAATACGTTTGTAAATGATTAAAATAATTTTCGTCTCATGAGACAAAAATTATGCATCAGTTTTTATTCCTACGCCTTCTACTCGGGTTTCCACCAGTATGTTTTAAAGCAGATTGCTCATGTAACTTTTGTTGATAAGCAGATTTCAGGAGGAGAATCCATCATGATAATCTCCCATCCAAAGCGGTGTAACCATAGTGAGGCTTGATGGACAATTAGTCTGGTACCTGTTTACTGAAAATTTAAATTGGTATTTGTGACATGTCTAATCCGCACATGTCTAATCCACACAGGGAACGTGACTTTTCAACATGTGAAAGATTGGTTTGCAAGTGTTCTTTTTTAGGCCTGATATTTCACAATCAAATCATAGTTATAACCGATTGTCCTGAAACCTTGAAAAGGTCCTCGGATACGTATGATATTGTTCCAGCATAAAGTTTTCCTGGTTAACTTAAGTTGACCATGGTTGGTAAAACACTCAGCGATTGTAATTTTTCTATTTCAGGGCCTACCAGTCCAACGCTAGAAGGGACCACAGATTCCCCTAATCAAACAGGTAAGTCTAGTTTTACTAGTTAAGTTGTTATTTTAGTTTTTATTCTTCTCGAAACAGATTTCTCCTTTCGAGAATACCTCAGACCATTAACTCAACCAATAAATGAACCTGTGTTTGTGCTTTTTTCATCACAACATTATGAGCATGTCCGCGCATTTATTTAACCGGCACGGTAGAGTTTGGGGGACTCTAGGTGGCAGCAAACTCACCAGGTAAATCCATTATTCTTGGAAATGTGAGCATGCTAAGGCCGTGTCCGAAACGGCGACTTCGTGGCTACAGCTACGGCTAAATCACACGCGTCTGCCTTTTCTTCAATATTGGCAGACATACTGATCTAGACATGAAGCTGTAACCGAATTGGCCATTTCTGACACAGCTTAAGAATTACGTTAACAATTGAAATTTACCTGGGCAGTCTGCTGCCACCTAGTGTTCAAAAGTCTCACCTTGAAAGATTAATCAAAGTATGAAGTGTTTTTACAACCACTACAAAAGTTCATTAAAGAAACATTGCTTCCTTGAATCAGTAAAGGCAGTGGACACTATTGGTAATTACTCAAAATAATTATCATTAAAAAACCTTTCTTGATTACAATAATGGGGAGAGGTTGATAGTATACAAATATTGACTGCTTCAAGTGCTATGGTTAAAACTATGACTCCTGAGGTGATCCTCGGAGCGCTCTATTTTCCCGAGGCGAAGCCGAGGCAAAATAGAACGCTCCGGGGATCACCGAGGGAGTCATAGTATTAACCATTGCACAAGTAAAAGCAGTCAATACTTGTTTTATGACACCCCAAACATTTCTTAATACTCCTATTAAGTTTACTAATAATATTTATATTTATAGTTACTCTTATTCTCCACGCATGCAAAGCTTCAAACACCATTTAAGTTGACCATAGTTGGTAAAACATTCAGCGATTGTAATTTTCCATTTCAGGGCCTACCAGTCCAACGCTAGAAGGGACCACAGATTCCCTTAATCAAACAGGTAAGTCTAGTTTTACTAGTTAAGTTGTTATTTCAGTTTTTATTCTTCTCGAAACAGATTTCTCCTTTCGAGAATACCTCAGACCATTAACTCAACCAATAAATGAACCTGTGTTTATGCTTTTTTCATCACAACATTATGAGCATGTCCGCGCATTTATTTAACCGGCACGGTAGAGTTTGGGGGACTCTAGGTGGCAGCAAACTCACCAGGTAAATCCATTATTCTTGGAAATGTGAGCATGCTAAGGCCGTGTCCGAAACGGCGACTTCGTGGCTACAGCTACGGCTAAATCACACGCGTCTGCCTTTTCTTCAATATTGGCAGACATACTGATCTAGACATGAAGCTGTAACCGAATTGGCCATTTCTGACACAGCTTAAGAATTACGTTAACAATTGAAATTTACCTGGGCAGTCTGCTGCCACCTAGTGTTCAAAAGTCTCACCTTGAAAGATTAATCAAAGTATGAATTGTTTTTACAACCACTACAAAAGTTCATTAAAGTTCATTAAAGAAACAGTAAAGGCAGTGGACACTATTGGTAATTACTCAAAATAATTATCATTATAAAACCTTTCTTGATTACGAGTAATGGGGAGAGGTTGATAGTATACAAATATTGACTGCTTCGAGTGCTATGGTTAAAAACTTTGACTCCCGAGGTGATCCTCGGAGCGTTTTTTTTTTCCCGAAGCGAAGCCGAGGCAAAATAGAACGCTCCAGGGATCACCGAGGGAGTCATAGTATTAACCATTGCACGAGTAAAAGCAGTCAATATTTGTTTTATGACACCCCAAACATTTCTAAATACTACTATTAAGTTTACTATTCATATTTATATTTATAGTTACTCTTAACACCATTTAAGTTGACCATGGTTGGTAAAACACTCAGCGATTGTAATTTTCTATTTCAGGGCCTACCAGTCCAACGCTAGAAGGGACCACAGATTCCCTTAATCAAACAGGTAAGTCTAGTTTTACTAGTTAAGTTGTTATTTCAGTTTTTATTCTTCTCGAAACAGATTTCTCCTTTCGAAAGTACCTCAGACCATTAACTCAACCAATAAATGAACCTGTGTTTGTCCTTTTTTCATCACAACATTATGTGCATGTCCGCGCATTTTATTTATTTATTTTTTTTTTCCTTTGTCTTTTATTGTTTATTTTATTTTATAATTTAGTGTAGGCTTTTGCTTTTAAAATTTATTTTAAATATATTTTCACAGTCGTTCATGGTGGTCTGTTTCTGTTTCCTATATTTTATTTTATTTAATCTTCAATGTATGCTTTAATTTTCTTTCCTAAGATGATTCTATTTTAATTGTTAACTTTGTACATATCAGATTGTTTTTATATAGGCTATATGAATATTACTAATTGTTTTTTATCCTTTCCTGTAATTGGCGGCTCATCCGCTGTTGGCTTGGTCAATAAAATATATATTTATTCAACCGGCACGGTAGAGTACGGGGGACTCTAGGTGGCAGCAAACTCACCAGGTAAATCCATTGATCTTGGAAATGTGAGCATGCTAAGGCTGTGTCCGAAACGACGACTTTGCGGCTACAGCTACTGCTAAATCACGCGCGTATGTATTTTCTTCAATATTGGCAGATATACTGATCTAGACGTGTAGCTGTAACTGAAGTTGCCATTTCTGACACAGCCTAAGAATTACGTAAACAATTGAAATTTAACCAGTCAGTCTGCTGCCACCTAGTGTTCGAAAGTCTCACCTTGAAAGATTAATCAATGAATTGTTTTAACAACCAGCACAAAAGTTCATTAAAGAAACATTGCTTCCTTGAATCATTAAAGAAACATTGCTGTCTTGAATAATTAAACCCCAAACTTCCCCTCAGTTTTGGAGGAAAATAAAAAAAAACTTGAATAATTATAGGCAAGCGGTTCACTATAGTAGCAGACCCCCACCTTCCCTCAGTTATGGAGGAAAATTATAAACCCTTGAAACATGAGGGGTAGCATGTTTGTACACTTTTAAGATACCTCAACGTTTATCATTTGCTGTGTGCCTCGCCTTTTTCAATTTGTATTCTTCAATTCAAATTGCAGGTGGCCGTACAACAGACAATGTGACTCCAAAAGTTATCCATGACTGGGATATGCCTTCAGTAATTATTATCTGCATACTCTCTGTCATTGTCATTGGCTGTGTCTTGGTCATTGTCTTTATGATACTTCTTTGGAAGAAAAATAATGGTCGCTTTCCATGGACAAAAGGTGAGTATCATCTCGGCCATGCGAGATGATCTCGCATGGCAACTTCACAATATTCTTATTTCTACTAAACAATATTCTCATAGCTACATAAAAAACTGAATGTGAAGAAGATTTCATCTCCAAATATTATCGACCGGGTACCCTGTAGTCTTGGTTCAAGATGTTCCTATTGTTTATATATTTAACGACATACTGGATGTAGACAGCACTACCACCCACAGACTATCACCAATAGAGGGCGCTTTCTCAACAGTGAATGAACTGTTATCACAGGAAGATATTAGGTGGCGGTTTTTTTCCCCAGTACAAGTGTGTGCAGATAATTACCCACGTTCGTCCTGGTAAAAAAAAAACGCCACGCACTGGGGTCGACCCAGGGGAGCTAAACGAACACACCCAATTATATCAAATTCTGTAGGCCTTATTTAGCCATTTGGGCATTCCCGTAAAAAGCACAAGGAGGTTTTAGGAACCTAGACTACTGGGTAAATGGTCTGACAAACTCTTAGTTGCCCGTAAAGATGTATGTTGTTCTGTATAAACAAAGATTGCTGCGCATTATTTGCCAAAACTGCTTCATGTGACATACAGCCAGCCTACTAACCCAATGACTGGTTCCATCTATAAAGAAACATATTCTAACGTTGTAATATTGTAAATTGAAAGTTGTAAATATGGACAGACAATCGGGATTTCAGAACTTTTACTAAAATACATAACTATTTGTATTTTTTCTCAGTCCACTGTCATTGCATATTTTGCATACATTTAAAGTATACACTGTGTACAAACGGCCAAGTTAATAATTAACCCTTGCAGAGTCGTGGCCGTTTGATGAAGGTTGCATGGCCACGACCCAGCCGGTTTTAAACTTTTGCATACATTTAAAGTATACACTTTGTACAAACGGCCAAGTTAATAATTAACCTGTGCAGGGTCGTGGCCGTTTGATAAAGGTTGCATGGCCACGACCCCGCCGGTTTTAAACGGCTGTTTAAGAACTCGTCACCACTCATTTATTCCCTTAGTAAGCATACCAAATGTATAAAAAAAACTATTTTTTTAATTATTATTGGTTTATTAAAAATCAAACTTACATTTACCAGCCAAAATGGCTGAATTGTGATTAAGTTACAATATAAAAACACATCCAAACATCAAAGAGTAAAAACCAGCAAATATACAATAAGAGATTATAAAAATAGAGAAGATTTGAACATAAAATTTTGTCAACTTTGTCAAAACTGTACTTATATTGTTCATAGAGAGTAAGCTTATATACTTGTAGTACAGTAGTAATTACTAGTTACCGTTGATGTACTTTATCGTCTCACATTCCAGAACACAAACCAGCACCAACTGAAGAACAACATGAACTAGGTAGGTATACTCACATTCAAATTAGGTGTTTTCAGTCTCAGTGGCATGTTGTTAGGGCATATATCCTGGGGTGTGTTTTGGCGTTTGTAACCAATAGCTATTTTGGTTGAATTGGTCATGACTACCGCTTGCAATGACCACTTTCACACGGGGGAGTTATTTGTTTAACATGTCAAATTTCAATGCCATTATTATTTCATGTCATTCAAATTCATGCATGACTAAACATTTATTGTACTGACCTGGTATTGTAATGTGACGTCATTGGATATTACTAAATTTTGCACTGGAAGAGTATCAAATACAATGGCATTTCGCCAATTTAGCGTGAAGTTAGAGACTTACAATTGTTTTTGTGTCACTTTCTTGAATGACTCTTGGAAAATAAGTGGATCACAAACCTGAATTGAACCCCTCTTACAGACACTGGACACCTTTAGTTATTGTCAAAGACCAGTCTTCTCACTTTGTGTATCTCAACATTATGCATAAAATAACAAACCTGTGAACATTTGAACTCAATTGGTCGTCGAAGTTGCGAGAGAATAATGGAAGAAAAAACACCCTTGTCACACAAGTTGTGTGCTTCTCAAAGCTGTGTTACTTCAGAGGGAGCTGTTTCTCACAATATTTTATACTATCAACAGCTCTCCATTGCTTGTTACCAAGTCAGTTTTTATGCTAGCAATTATTTTGAGTAATTACCAATAGTGTCCAGTGCCTTAATTTTCTGATTTCAGCAGTCAGTGTGACATCAGTATAAGTTGATTTTCCCCAATTTTACTTACATCTTTTCTGTAGAGGGAATCACGATTGAAACTACAGCCATGAATGTGCCCTCATCGGTTGATGGTAGGAACTCAATTTATTAATTTGATTTCTTTTATCGTGTGTTTATGTAAATTATACTCAAAAAATATATTAACTATTTTTATATCACGTCCTTATTACTGACATTGACCTAGGCACAAACGACATAAGGCACACACAGTAACAATGTACATCTTTGACCATGTCAACTCAATACAAAGCAATGTTTATTTCCACAATCAAAAAGTACAGTAAATTTGAAAATCATGGGCATATTATTAGGGTGGGAATCCAACATACGACCTTTACAATTCTAGAGCAGTGTCTTACCAACTAGACCAGTGTGATTGCCCGGTAGCTAGAAGCAGCTCGAATAATTTTTTTTAAAAGCTTGTTTAATTAATATTTTCTGTTATTGTGAATTAGTATAACTGTCTGATGATAGGACCAGGGGACCCTTAAACACAACTAGCATTGTGACCCGTATGCCTGAAAATACATGTGTAAGCAAGATGATGAAAAAATATAAGTTTTTCGGTATTAACACCCAGGATAAAAATCAGGCATTCAGATAGTTTCCCTTGATAATTTCCCAAAGTTTCATCCTATACTTTTTTGCATTTTGTTTTTATTATTCCTTGCAGATGTTGCATAAGAACCAAGTGTTACTACAGATTAACATCTAAAAAAGGTAATAGTTGATTAAAATTGATTCAATGAGTCATGCTCATATAGGAGTAGTTGTAACTCAAGAAATCTGTTTATGCTTCGAGAAGGATGGCATTCATACAGGGATGCAAGAGCAATTTAGTCGGGCTGGTCGGGGGCTCAGTCAGATGGGTCACACTAGGCAGGTCTATCAGCATGGTCGGGCCAGCTAGGTCGGACTGGTCAATTCAGTTTGGTCAGTCTGCCCAGTCAATCCTGGCAGGTCATTTAGGTTTGCCAGCCAAGTTAGTCCAAGCAGGACAGTCGGCTTGGTCGGCCTTTGCAGGCAGTCATCTGCCTGGTCAGCCGGGACAGGACAGTCCTGGCAGGTCATTTAGGTTTGCCAGCCAAGTTGGTCCAAGCAGGACAGTCAGCCTGGCCAGACTTGGCAGGACAGTCATCAGCCTGGTAAGTCAGGACAGGACAGTCCTGGCAGGTCATTTAGGTCAGCCAGCCAAGTTGGTCCAAGCAGGACAGTCAGCCTGGTCAGACTTGGCAGGACAGTCATCAGCCTGGTAAGTCAGGACAGGACAGTCCTGGCAGGTCATTTAGGTCAGCCAGCCAAGTTGGTCCAAGTAGGACAGTCAGCCTGGTCAGACTTGGCAGGACAGTCATCAGCTTGGTAAGTCAGGACAGGACAGTCCTGGCAGGTCATTTAGGTCAGCCAGCCAAGTTGGTCCAAGCAGGACAGTCGGCCTGGTCAGTCCGGACAGGGCAGTCAGCGCAGTCAGATATTTGACCATAAAAAGGGAAGTTGTGATGAGTAATGGTGAGCTGTTGTGAACAATGACTGTTCAGATGATAGTAAAACGCCAGAGTAGGGAAATAATGGTGAACAAGTTCAGATAAATAAGCGGGAGAGTAGGGAAATAATGGTGAACAAGTTCAGATAAATAAGCGGGAGTTTCACATGTTTAAAGACACTGGACACTATTGGTAATTGTCAAAGACCAGTGTTATGCTAATAATTGTTTTTGAGTAATTACCAGTAGTGTCCACTGCCTTTAAGCTTTGAAAGTTAATACAAGAATTTTAGAAATTGTATGAAACTTAACTGGGAGTCGATGCAATTTCGTTTGTACTGGTGTAATCTGGTGAGAACGAGGCAAGCAAGAATCGAGCATAGTTTTGTACACATTGAATTTTAGCAATTACCTTTAATCTTTTTTCTTCTTTCAGGACGGCAGGATCTTCTAAAGGAATATAAAGCAGAGGGGGGGTAAAAGAAGGTGAAATGAGCTGTATTATACGAAAGTCTACGATCCCGACCATATCTCCAAGGGCCCCTGTGGCTCCTTTTCATGATGGCTCTCATTGCACAGTTAACATCGAGCAGGGGGATGGGGTGGGGGGGAATATATATTTTCAGGGGGAAGTGGACAGGGACATTGGGAATGGGTGGCCCAAGCATTTTGGTCAGGACTGTAGTCTTTTGAAATGATCTACTCTGCTAAAGTGTTTGTAACAAGCCTTTAAATAAAAAGTTCTGTATTTTATATCATGGTTGATGAAATTGCGGCCTACCCGCTAGATTTAAAAAGTAAAATGAAAAATTCCTTGTACTTTTCTACCTTAAAGCATTAACACACTTTCATGTGTATATATACATCATTTTGATAACATCTAGGCAATGTCAATTTTTTTATTGAACATACTGTCACAAATAATATGCAGAAGCAATACTTTTGTTTCAAGGTATTGCAAATTTAGGGTATAATCAATAGACCATGTGAACCTTGTTTACAATAAGAGTGACCTTGTACATTCTGGCAGGCACTGTACTACACTGGTCCTATGAGAAAGTTGACATTTTGTGTCATAATTTCCATATCAAACCAAGAGTTATGAAAGCAATAGCTGGACAAGTTTTGAGATGTGCCCCCTTTAATCATATCAAAAGTTGATAATAATTAGACAGTGCAATCTCCGTAAAATATAAGATTTTAAATTTTCTTCCATTGAGCTGTGTACAAATCATGCCTGCAGGAAGTTCAGGCTCTGTGGCTCTTTTGTAAACATGTGATGTCACAGGTCACATCGTCTATACCTCACATCCGTTAATTAACACAGCTCAATGTAGGAAGAAACATATGAATAAATAGTAAAGTTGCGCGTACAACCATGTGTAAAATTTCTAATGAAGACGAGCAGAGTGTACCGTTTGAAACGTTCAAGACCACACCTGCTCTTCTCGAAGCCAACACTCGCACACAAGAGATTTACACACGGTTGTACCCGCAAGTTTACTAGGGGAATAAAAGGGTTGCGACGAGTTCTTTAATGGCCGTTTAAAACCGGCAGGGTCGTTGTCGTGTGATTGCCTTTATCGCACGGCAACGCTCCAAAGGCTTTTTCTACAGTATCAACCTCTACCCTCGCAGGTACCCATTTATACCCCTGGGTGATGAGAAGTAATTATATGGTGCGTTCGATTACCTTCCCTTTGTCGACCCTGCGGTGCTCATTCGAGTGAGCCCCTGACATGACAAGAGCTAACCAAACAATCACTTACCCTCTCATGTTGTTGCCATGCACCTCCGGCCAGCCCCAAGTGACTCAAGAAGGGCACTCTGGGGCTGACCTGGGTACCTGCTGCCAAAACATAGGATTCGAACTGCCTCTAGCTGCTGGGCAACCTCGGTAGTCTAGTTGGTAAGACACTGCTCTAAAATTGCAAGGGTCGTGGGTTGGAATCCCACCCGAGTAACATGCCTGTGATATTTTTTCACAGGACTCGGGGAAAGTACTGAGTATACAGTGCTAACACACATCGGTGTATGGGTAAAAACCAAAACTAATATTCTTTATCCCCGATGCAATTTTAACATCTATTATGACATCAAAGCTATTCCATTGTACTTTGACAGATAGGGGTCAACCCGGGTACGTTTTAGCTAATCAAATGCACTTATTTAAATCACCGATTAATGCCTTGATCTTGGTACCTGTATATATGTAATGTATATTGAGTTATATTGTCAATTTTATTTATGAACTTTTTATTAGCAATTATTTTAGTGCATGTTTTGCTGATAATAAGCCCAACCCTATTATTATAGCGTTGGGGCTATTTCATTATTTTCTAGTGAATGGACAGGTGTGTATGATGGGGCCTACAACTTCAACTTCAAGCTTGGGAAATGTAGAATTATTAGTGCCATATTATAAACTTGTTTATAGTCAACGACTAGGGCTAACTAAAATCCTATTTGTTGGAAAAGAAATAAATGATGCTAGAACTTTATGAAAACTTGCTTTGTTGTGTTTTTATTAGCGTTATGGATTTACATACGATGTATATATATATTGCAGAGAGTGTTGATTAAGTTGGTCTATGGGCGATATTTATATCACAAATTTCAAATTTCACCCGCTTCATTGACTGCCAAGTGGTTACCAGCCAAAATTACATTAAGTTTACATTGTTGTGACTGGTGTCCCAATAATTTTTTCCTTCAATAAAAATGTTTGCAGATTTTTCTTCACTGAGCTGTTGGCCCATGGCTATATGCCGCTGCCCAGCCTGTTAAACTGGAGAACGTTGGTTCAAATCATGCCATAGAAAAGCTGTCTTGTTCCAACTTAACCATTTAAAAATTTACCACGTGGTAAACTTAAGGTTTTAAATCAATGGGGCCAACCGCTTTTGTCGCGGGCCGCGGGCGCGCATACGTGCAAAAACAACATTTTAAACAATGGACTTGGTAAAGTCTAGTCTAATTTCCAAAACACCCGGAAGTAAGTTCACGAAGTTCATGAACTTCCTGAGACGACGTTGTCCCCACAACAGTTGCTAAATCGGAGTATTTTTAACCATGGCATTTTTATTGAGTTCAGTCAAGAAACAAGGGCTTTTTATTGTGATTTTATCACTCTTATGCAGCCTTTCATTTTCGACTGTCACAGTTCACGAATTAAAGTCTCGTTTTTGGCCCATTTCTGACCCAAACACTTTTGGCATTGCTTCAAAAAGTTTCGGAACGACGGCCAGTGCTAAATTGGAAAAGAGCGCAGGTAAAACATCGGGCAATTTTACAACAAAAGACGGTCGTCCAGTCGTCGTATTTGACGATATTTTAGACTATAGGTTGCTTGTGGCTTGGGAGCAATATATCCACCTTGGCGGAATTTGGAGGTAAACGGCTTTTATTTCTGTTTTGCTTTAATTTAATTCAAATTAATATTTGCAATTTCATTCAACAACTGATTCACTCACTTCAGTGATTGGAGTGAAAAGAAAGTTTCTGACCCTGATATGTTGGAGGTCGTGCAGGTCTGCTCCAGTAGGCCTAGTGTGTTTTTGCTTGGACGCAGGCTTGGTTGGAGGGGGATATCCGGCTATGTTCGAAAAGCTTGGGTCGAAGAGCTCGGGTCCGGTCTTCGAATCGACCCTCCCCAGAGCCTTACTTGGAACTGTAACTAGCCAACAATGGGGGACTTTTGGGATGCTTTGAGCACGCTTGCGGTGGAAGCTAGTTGCGATGATCGTAACCCTCTATCCTCCCCTCCGATCGTCGAGAGGATGGAGGGTTACGATCATCGCAACTACGTGGCAGCAGACTAACCCGGTAAATCTCTATTGTTTCTTCCTCCATGGTTGTTCTGAGCATGCACAACACAAACAACCAAGCTGGTAAGTCTGCTGCCACCTAGCATCCCAATGTCTCCCATTCACCATGGCATTAACGTAAAGCGCATTGATTGAGACGTCACTAAAAGAACTTATTGTTATAATTATTATATAAATGTGTGTTGAGACATTTTGTTAAAATGTTTTCTTGATATGTTTCAATTTCAGATTACATAATGGAGATTCTGAGACTGGAGACCAGAGGAATCACAGCGGTATTTCCTGGGCAGCAACCTTCGATGCCGGGGTGTTCTCAAACTCGGAAACTGGCAGACGTATTTTAAGCCTTGTGAAAAGTTTACCTAAGCATCATGGGAAGGGTAGTGGTGACGGGGAGTACAAACCATACAAAGTTGTCTGTAACATCCTCAGAAGGTAATTATAAGGTCAAATTTTTTACAAGTTTAATTTTACATAACGACTGAATAAAAATTAGGAGGCATGGGTGGTGGAAGTGGGACCTGGGGACTGATGTAGTCTTGGGCCAAATGCCCTTCACATTTTGGCTTTAGCAGATATGGACCAATTCTTACTACAGCACTATATATTTGTTCATCTCTTTGTCAAAGTGGGTGGTCAGGTCATAGAGCAAGGACATGGTCAGGTCATTTTGTTGGTCAGGTCAGTAGGTCTGTCAGGTCATTATTTAGATCGGTCAGTAGTAGGTCTGGCAAATCAGTCAGTTGGTCAAGTCGGTTGGTCAGGTCAGTCAGAGTTCAGGTCAGTCAAGTGGTCAGATCAGTAGGATGGTCAGGTCAGTAGGCAGGCCTGATACTTTGATCGCGGAGGGTGACAAAGGTGATTGAGAAATTTCCTCATAGGGTGCCCTTTTCCAAGAAGAAAATGCCTTGGTGCTCCTGCCCTTTATTTTAGAAAAGGAGCATACAGACCTGCAGTAGGTCTGTCAGAAGTCAGGTCAGTCATCAGCTGGTTAGGTGAGTAGGTCGGTCAGGTCAGGCGGTCAGGTCAGGTCAGTCAGAGGTCAGGTCAGTCAGCTGGTCAGGTCAGTTGGTCGGTCAGGTCAGGCGGTCAGGTCAGGTCAGTCAGATGGTCAAGTTGGTTGGTCAGGTCAGTCAGAGTTCAGGTCAGTCAGGTGGTCAGATCAGTTGGATGGTCAGGTCAGTTGGCAGGCCTGATACTTTGATCGCGGAGGCAATAAAGGTGATTGAGAAATTTCCTCATAGGGTACCCTTTTCCAAGAAGAAAATGCCTTGGTGCTCCTGCCCTTTATTTTAGAAAAGGAGCATACAGACCTGCAGTAGGTCTGTCAGAAGTCAGGTCAGTCATCAGCTGGTCAGGTGAGTAGGTCGGTCAGGTCAGGCGGTCAGGTCAGGTCAGTCAGAGGTCAGGTCAGTCAGCTGGTCAGGTCAGTTGGTCGGTCAGGTCAGGCGGTCAGGTCAGGTCAGTCAGATGGTCAAGTTGGTTGGTCAGGTCAGTCAGAGTTCAGGTCAGTCAGGTGGTCAGATCAGTTGGATGGTCAGGTCAGTTGGCAGGCCTGATACTTTGATCGCGGAGGCAATAAAGGTGATTGAGAAATTTCCTCATAGGGTACCCTTTTCCAAGAAGAAAATGCCTTGGTGCTCCTGCCCTTTATTTTAGAAAAGGAGCATACAGACCTGCAGTAGGTCTGTCAGAAGTCAGGTCAGTCATCAGCTGGTCAGGTGAGTAGGTCGGTCAGGTCAGGCGGTCAGGTCAGGTCAGTCAGAGGTCAGGTCAGTCAGCTGGTCAGGTCAGTTGGTCGGTCAGGTCAGGCGGTCAGGTCAGGTCAGTCAGATGGTCAAGTTGGTTGGTCAGGTCAGTCAGAGTTCAGGTCAGTCAGGTGGTCAGATCAGTTGGATGGTCAGGTCAGTTGGCAGGCCTGATACTTTGATCGCGGAGGCAATAAAGGTGATTGAGAAATTTCCTCATAGGGTACCCTTTTCCAAGAAGAAAATGCCTTGGTGCTCCTGCCCTTTATTTTAGAAAAGGAGCATACAGACCTGCAGTAGGTCTGTCAGAAGTCAGGTCAGTCATCAGCTGGTCAGGTGAGTAGGTCGGTCAGGTCAGGCGGTCAGGTCAGGTCAGTCAGAGGTCAGGTCAGTCAGCTGGTCAGGTCAGTTGGTCGGTCAGGTCAGGCGGTCAGGTCAGGTCAGTCAGATGGTCAGGTTGGTTGGTCAGGTCAGTCAGAGTTCAGGTCAGTCAGGTGGTCAGATCAGTTGGATGGTCAGGTCAGTTGGCAGGCCTGATACTTTGATCGCGGAGGCAATAAAGGTGATTGAGAAATTTCCTCATAGGGTACCCTTTTCCAAGAAGAAAATGCCTTGGTGCTCCTGCCCTTTATTTTAGAAAAGGAGCATACAGACCTGCAGTAGGTCTGTCAGAAGTCAGGTCAGTCATCAGCTGGTCAGGTGAGTTGGTCGGTCAGGTCAGGCGGTCAGGTCAGGTCAGTCAGAGGTCAGGTCAGTCAGCTGGTCAGGTCAGTTGGTCAGGTCAGTTGGTCGGTCAGGTCAGGCGGTCAGGTCAGGTCAGTCAGCTGGTCAGGTCAGTCAGCTGGTCAGGTCAGTAGGTCGGTCAGGTCAGGCGGTTAGGTCAGTCAGAGGTTAGGTCAGTCAGCTGCTCAGGACAGTCAGCTGGTCAGGTCAGTCAGAGGTGAGGTCAGTCGGAGGTCAGGTCAGTCAGAGCAGTAACAAAGACTGAGTTACCTTTGGTTTGATTTTTTGGTAGGGGTGATGTGATTAAAGTTCATCAAGACGCCGATAAGGCAGAGGGTGAGTTTACTGCCATTCTATACTTGAATCAACTGTGGCGCCAAAACGACTACGGAGATTTGTTACTCTACGATGATGAAGACATCTTTTCAACTGTGTCTCCAAAGTTCAACAGAGTTATCATATGGGACAGCTCAATAGGTACAATGCTAATACTTTGTTTTCTTTTTGAAAAACTTAAAGGAAAAGTTTTGGCAAACCCCGATGTTAAAAGCTGCCTGTACAATAGCACAGGGCCCAATTTCACAGAGCTACTAAAAAAAGCAAAAAGAGTAGCTTAGCATAACAAAATTGTTCTTACCAGAATGAGATTACCAGCTAGACTACCATGCCGTATGTACAATTTGTGACTGGTATCCAGCTAGTTTCTGCTAAGCCTCTGCTTAAGCAGCTCTATTAAATTGGGCCCTGGTTGGACTCTCAGGGCTACTCTCACACTAGCAAACTTCCCAGGAATTGTTTATGTGGCTGTCCTTTTCACACTTGAATTACTGACCCTGGTAAACTCCTTGGATGTAGTCATGTTTTTTTAGATGATCTTCCCGTCAAGGGAACTCAGCAAACTCCCACAAGGAGATATACCGGTAAACGCCAAGCTGGCATTTCACAAATCTCTCATATAGATATTGGTTTAACGACTACATTATATGATTATGAATTGCACGAATCAAGAATTTGTGGTTCACAAATTTCTTTTGAGGGAGTGTTGGCTCTGAAAAGAGCTGGTTTGGTCTTTACAATTCAAACAGTATACTCTGCTCGTCTCTTCAAAAGAAAGGACCCTGGAGAAGAGCAGAGTACACTGTTCGAAGCGTCGAGACCAAACTGCTTTTTTTTTTCAGAGCCAACACTCCCTCACAAGAGATGCAATGCATGGTTGGACCCTCAAGTTTACTATTTATTTAAAGGCAGTGGACGCTATTGGTAATTAGTCAAAATAATTATTAGCATAAAACCTTACTTGGTAAAGTGTAATGGGGAGAGGTTGGTAGTATAAAACATTGTGAGAAACGGCTCCCTCTGAAGTGACATAGTTTTCAAGAAAGAAAATCATTTTTCGCAAATTTGATTTTGAAACCTTGGATTTAGAATTTGAGGTCTCGAAATCAAGCATCGGAAAGCATACAACTTCGTGTGACAAGGGTGTTTTTTCTTTTATTATTATCTCGTACCTTTGATGACCAATTGAACTCAAATTTTCACAGGTTTGTTTTTGTATGCATATGTTGAGATACACCAACTGTGAAGGCTAGTCTTTGACAATTACCAATAGTGTCCAGTGTCTTTAAGAGTTAATTCTTATGAGTCTGTGCAACTTTTTTTCTTCCACAGAGTATCTGACCAGACCACCCAGCATGGGTTTCAAGCAGTCGCAGCTATTCCTGATGGTTCACTTCACTCAAAATCAAGCCAAAGTGGAGGAGGCGGAGCGGACTCGGCAGCAACTTTTAGCTCATCATGAAAAAGCAGCTCAAGAAGTCTTCCCTAGCATGGTTGGAGCGGTGCCTGTGATGGATGTAGGAAAATATGTGACACAGGTATGAACGAATGTTTGAAGTTTGTGGTGATGTTAAAGAATTAATAATAGTGTGTATTTTTTAATTTTATTTTATTTTTAAAAAAATTATGAGATATCGCCTAACATAACCTGCCGTTAATTTCACCAGACTCTTCTTAACTTATTAATCTTAGGACTTGGGACGAGTCCCAACCCTGCACTGTAGCATGCAAACCTTAAGTTTAATCCTAATGTTAGGACGAGTTTCTTGTCCTAACTCGAGAAAGGATTAATCTTAGTGTTTTGTGAAACCCGCTGCAGGCTTAGCTCTGGGAGCTAGGGGCACCCTTATGAAGCAAATTTAAATTTAGAACTGTTCTAAGGGCAACATAGCAAAAGCAGAGGGCACCACGGCAATTGCTGTGGGTGCTGTTGGTTATTTCGATTGGTGATTTGGCCTGTCGACCCTAATCAAATGTCACCAGGGACACAGTGCCACTTACTTCTGGGGCTGAATTAGGGTTACCCTCTTCCTAGTCCGTAAGGATGAACGCATGTGTTTAATGCATTGATGAAGTTGGTAAACAACAATTTCATAAAGTTTATTTTGTATCATTCATGTAGTTATTTTCACTTGATCAAACTTGTTTTCTCTGCAGAAATACACATCGGCAAATGGGAAGAAGATCTATGTGTTCGATGATCTGTTTTCCAAGGAAGATCTGGATAAACTAAGAACATTCACTGTCGACCACGGTTAGTTGAATTCCTCCGTTCAGTTTCCTAAATCTTTAAAAAGGTGACTTTGAAAATATAAATCTTCATAGATTTACACGTTAATTTTAATTGTGTATGGGTCGAAATTGTTGAACAAATTGTGAAGTCACATTACAAATCACATGCCAATATAAATAACTTGTTCATCCAACCAATCATTTTGAAAGTTTTGTAGTGAGGTGCATTTATTGTTGCTCTTTTGTTTTATTGTAGGAAATTATTTCTTCGATGACAGTATTGATGCAGACAGTGACAATGTTCAGTGGATTGCTGCTTTTAATATTGATGACTTCACCCAAACTAAAGTATGGAATATCACAAGACAAGTTGCCAAATATGTTTCAGGTAAACGAAACTGCCACAGTTTGAACTTACATCATTGCTTTTAAAGACACTGGACACTAGTGGCATGGGAGACCTCCATGCTATTGGTAATTGTCAAAGACCAGTCTTCTCACTTTATGTATCTCAACATATGCATAAAATATTCTGCTTATATTAAGCAGCTCTATGAAAGTCCGCCCTGATCAACTAGAAATATTTTCCCCTCACCACAGGGACGGATGAATGGTTTCCGTATGATGTCGCATGTAACGTGATCCGATCGTTCGACTACACAAGAATCCACGAAGATTGTGAGGTACAAGAAGATGAGTGGACGTTCCTTATCTATCTCAACCCAAACTGGACGGGAGACTTGTACGGTGAAACAGTGTTCAAAGAAAGTAAACTTGAGGACGCTGAAAATATAGCGAGTATGTTTTAAAATCGGTAATGTTTTGACCCAATTCACCAGGGCTCAATTTCACTGAATTTTGCCCTTGCGATGACCATCTTCGCTTACAGGGAAAACGCTGAGTTTCTGTGCCAGCTGTGTAAGCGTAGAATGCCAAGTAATGTGGAGTACGCATGCGCACAAGCAAGAAATCACAGCTAACCTATGAACTAGGCTTGGCTTAAGCGCCGAGTTTTGCTTCCATTAAGCCAATTCTTGCTTATGGTAAACAGGGAGCCATGAAATTTAACTCGACCGTCATCAAACTTTAAGTGTTGGTTGTAGCATTTCCGGAGTCAGCATCCCTGTGTATTACAGTCTAATGATTAAGTACATGCCAGCACATGCCATTCCCTGCTCCCAGGAGTCCCAGCAAAAGTACTTCATGCGAACACGAACGAGATACGAATGTTGACGTCACAAATTCGCAACGAATAATTCGCAGCAGTTCAACTTTGCCCAACTCACTTGCGAATATCGCTGCGAAAGGAGGGTTGTGACGTAAAACTTACGTCAAATTTGCTTCGCATCCGCATTCGCAGGAAGTATGAACCGGGCTTAAGTCTTTGTGTTCCGATTTGGTGTGCCCCCCCCCCCCCCCATTGTATCTTCATTGTGTTCTAGGAGTCCTATGCATTTTCAGGGGAAGTATGTGTTGGAGGAACATCAGTTATGGTATATATCTGATTAATTTTTCTGCTATTAATTGTGTTTTTTTGTTTCTCTGAAGGTGTCCTTCCCCGTTATGGTAGAGTTGCTCTGTTTCAGGGTATCATCCCGCACTCTGCAAGACCACCAAGTACTATGTTCACCGAGGCAAGGTAACTCTATTTCAGACCCTTTGAATATAACATCACAAGCTGTTTACAGCGCCCTCATGTGACGGGGTCAAAGGAAGACCTATCATTGGCTCAGAGTTGTGCATGGCTTGTACGCATGGCTTGTACGCCTATAGGCCTTTTGTGTCTGGCGAAAAAAAATACTAAAATAATAATACAAACATTTTGAAAAGTGCATCATCCATTTTGTCTCTTCCATTTTAAACCAATGTAACCAATTCATAGAGTTATATATAAGAACTAGAGGGTGCACGAGTGATGCTTCGTGCACAAACGCCACGGGACCGCAAGATGACAAGCGCGTCATTTTGCACGCGCGTTGAATATGAAATACACGTTTGAGGTTTTTTTTATTGAATGCTCACGCGATGCTGTTTGTTCAACTTACAAAATGGCCGCACAAACACACGCTGTGAGATAGCTGTTTTGTCAACTTAGAAAATGGCCGCCTGCTCGCATACCGGGGCGCGTATATAGGCCAGTGCGCGCTCTAGTTCTTATATATAACTCTATGAACCAATTAGGGAATCTGACAAAATCTGACAAAATCTGACAAAATGTAGGGAATCTGACAAAATGGCCACACAATGATAAAATTGTTTTCTTGGAGATTCCACACAGACATAAAAACATTGTTATCACCAAGGATTATGAGGAAATTTTGATAAAAATTAATTTAGATATAAAAGTAAATTAAGTTTTTAGACGTAAAATAATGACAAATTATCTCATCATTGTGCACTTTAATTCAAATCCAGAACACTTTGATTGGTTTATTTTTCCTATTTTAGACTGAGTTTTGCCGTCAAGCTTTCTGTGAATCCAGTTGTAGCGAGACTCAAAATGTGGAAGCAGGAATTTGCACATGAGGAGTACATGCATCAGTCGACCCTAGCGCTTCTCAAGTATTACCATGTGAGTGAAATCGTGGGATGTGTTTCCTATATCAGAACCCATTTTTTATTGTCTATGCTCTGATTATTACCTTGTTCCTCCTGTCAGGGCATTTGAGCACGAGACCAGGCTTTCTGCTTGTTCTCATCCTTATACTGTGGCTGTGCCGAGATGTAGAACAAAGAGCTACTCCAGTAGCTTTTTCCTCTCGTACTGCATCTCTTTGGAACTCCTTGCCTGGTGCATGTTTCCCTTCATCCTATGATCTTCCATCTTTTAAAGCCATTGGACCCTTTCGGTACAAAAAAAAAAATCACAGATTTACAAATAATTTACAGGGTTTACAGAAGGTAATGGTGAAAGACTTCTCTTGAAATATTAGTCCATGAAATGCTTTACTTTTTGAGAAAACGGTAAAACAATATAAATTCTCGTTAACGAGAATTACGGATTTGTTATAAACACATGTCATGACACGGCGAAACGCGCGAAAACAGGAGTGGGTTTTCCCGTTATTTTCTCCCGACTCCGATGTCCGATTGAGCCTAAATTTCCACTTGGACAATACTGTTTACCGAAAGTGTATAATGGCTTTAAGAGGAATGTCAATTCCTACCTTCAGCTCCAGTGACTTTCTGCATGTCTATGTTTTCTTCCTTGTAGCCCTTAACCTAGAATGGCTTTTTAGCTTTGTTTTGGGCGACTTTCATTAAATAAAATATAAAAAAATAAAAAAGTTACTCTCTAATTATATTTTCCTTTCTCCTGGGAATTATTTTCAACCATGGGATCCGAGTCTAGAAGGTTACTACAAGAAACTTCTCCTTGATGCCGTTAAAAAGCAGAATGTAGTGGAGTATACACAGAGAAAGGGATTCCTTGGAACCCATGCTCTGATTATTATCTTGAAGAAGAAAAAACTGACTCTGTAATTGGTTTTCTTTTTCTGGAAACTTTTTTCAACCAAAGGATCCGAATCTAGAAGGTTACTACAAGAAACTTCTCTTCGAAGCCGTTAAAGAACAGAATGAGGTGGAGTATGTACAGAGACAGGAATTCCTGAAAGGTTTTCAAGAAGGGAGTTGGGCTAAAGCGGATTATGATCATGATGAAGAGGACGAAGAAGAATTTGAGTTTGAAGAAAATCGCCCCTTTGACATTGGTAAGAAAAAAAGAAAAAAATTGGGACTCATGTTCAAGATATGAATTCGAACCCACTCTCTGCTGATCCGAAAACGAGTTTGAATTTGATGCTCTTAACCGCTCGGCCACTACACTAGTACAATGTATAAAATTCAAGGATATTTCTGTCTTTTCCGTTCTAGAGTTTCAAGAGATCAACCGCAGAAGGAAGTATATTTTTTCTCTCTTCAAGAAGTTTGGTGATGATGCAGAAGCCTTGACGACTCACTACATGCAATTTGTCCAAGACAATCAAGTTATGAAGAAGATGTACGTTAAGGAAATGGAACAACTCATTTGAGAGACAGGCCTGTACTTCTTTTAGATTTTTCTTTCACTTAGGGATTCTCAAATATGTTCTCAAGTCCCCTCAAGGGTTCCTTTACACACATAGATTTATATATAAGAACTAGAGGGCGCACTGGTCTATAAACGCGGCCCGGCATGCGTGCATACGGCCATTTTGTAAGTTGACAAAACAGCATCGCATAGTGTGTGTTTACGGGGCCTGGTGTGCAGCCGTTCTGTTATAAACACAATTACTCCAAAGTGTACTTCATATTAAACACGCGTACAAAATGGCGCACGTGTCTCCTTGCGGTCCCGTCGCGTTTTTGCAAGCAGCATCACCAGAGCGCCCTCCTCTATGTTCACAGAGCACTAACTTTATTTTATAATTTTGTCGCAATGAAAGCTAGACTTACCCAAGTAAAGATGACAGATGTTCACTTTTGAATGATTTGGTGCTGGATATGGGGGCGTGGTGATAACCACCCCTTGCCTCAACCCACCCTACCTTTTGTGTTTTCATTGTGGGTTTCATATTAGAATTTCCTTGAAGTTTAGGGGAGACTTCTGTACAGTTGGTAAATAGTTTGAAGGTTGGTTTTTTGGGGGGGAGGGTACCCTCTGCTACCACCATCGGACATGGTATAGAGTGCGTTCGTTTAGCTTCCCTGGGTCACCCCAGTCTGCCAAGGTACGTTCAAAAAGTTTTGACGGGGCTCACCCGGGTCAGCCCCCAGTGCCCTGCTTGTGGAGTGGGTCACTTAAAGGTGACCTGAGGAGAGCATGCCGTCACCACGAGAGGGCGAGTGTGATTGTTCGTTTTGCTCTTGTATCGGGCTCAGCTGAGTGAGCACCGCAGGGTAGACCCAGGGAAGCTAAACGAACGCACCCATTGTTTAAATTACAGTGAATCCTATGCAAAAAAAGCATCCCCAATGTAAGTAAAAACTTACAAAAACACATGTGCTAAAATCATTAAATTTTTTATTTTATTTTTTTACAAAAACTCTATTTCCATATAATCACAAAATATACAACTTGTCATTGGTTGAAAGATTTGTTTGTAAAAAATATTTTCTACAGTCAGATAAAAATAGTTTGGTTTTATCTATCCACTTCATAAAGAAAATTTACAAGGAAAACTAAATTTAGTTTGCTGAAAAAATGAAGGTTTGTACAATATTTACACATTAATTTAACTTTTTGGGGGCTGAATTATTGTTTTCAAAACTAAAAAATAAGGATTGGAAAATGATAAGTTACTTGGTGATTTGCTGAGTTTTTTGAAGGGTTTTTATTTTACTTTATGTCACTGTGTCAATTCTTTTCATTTCACTTCGAGTACAACTTATCACTGAAATATGTTGTTTTAATAATAAAAAACACTTTCAATGTTGCGTGGCCAAAATTTTTCCCATAAGAAATTTTTCAAACAATTTTAGTTTATCTGGATGAATCTTGAAAGATGATCATGTTCAAAATGGACAGAAAATAACAACAATTTGCTTATATGCTGCAGGACGGAGATAATGGACGGAGATAATGTTTGTAAGGATCCTGAAAATAATTTTTTGTTTTTCAGTTCAACTACTAGTCTATGAAAATAGTCTAAATTCTGGGGGTAAAATTTGCCAAAAAGTGACTGAAACTTGAAAAGTACGTCTATTTTGTATCCATTCCACTAACTGTAGAGGTAATACTAAGTACTCATATGGATTTTGAGTAAGCTATTGTCTAAATTGTTCACACATTTCCATTTTTCTAAAAAAGGTATCTAAACTGTATATATTTATAAAGTATATTTTTGTGTGAAGGGTTTTTCTCAATAAAAAAAGGAGAATACATCTAAATGTAAAAAAAATTATAATGGCCACTCTGTGAAAAGACTTCTATGTAACTAACTGGATTTCCTGTGACCCAAAAATGCTGTAAGCACCAATCAATGGGAAATGTTTAGATGAATAATACGTTTGTGTCTTTCTGTATACTCTCGGGTCTAAGTATATGTGATGGAACATAGAAAAATATCTATATCACGTGAAAGAGAATGATGCACTCTTGTAATTTATTTATTTGCAAGGCAATTAATAATGCAGGCCTGTTACTTCTCAGAGGCGATTGTCATTGCCTTGGTGCCCTTCAAATGCGCCCGTTTCTCACAATGTTTTATACTATCAACCTCTCCCCATTACTCATTACCAAGTAAGGTTTTGTGCTAATAATTATTTTGAGTATTTACCAATAGTGTCCACTGCCTTTAATGCAGCAATGAGTGCAACACAGGTAAAGGAAGGCACAGTGTTTATTTACTTGTACTGTGACGGGCGAAAATTTGTTAATCGCTATTTTCTATGATATCACACAACCAGCTTTAGGAAGGTCACCATCAATGTCAGAGGTCAAACGAGGGATCCCGTCCAACTCTTGCAAATCCGGCAGAATCTGGAACACTCTGAAAGACAACAAAAAAATTCAGAAATTCAAATCTGGAAATAATCTTAAGCTGCTTAAGCATACAAAGTAGCTAAGCATAAATCAATTTTGCTTATCAGCATAAGGTAGCCAGCAACATATCAGGTAGTGAACCACAAAAGAAACTCGGTTAATTTTAATTCAATTTTGAAATTATTAAAGTTTACCCAGTCAGTTTCCCTTGTGTTTGTTACTTTTAAAATAGCTTGATGAAATTTTACCCAGTCAGTTTCCCTTGAGTTTATTACTTTAAAAATAGCTTGATGAAATTTGCAATTCAAAGACAAGATCATTCTGTACCTTTGTCTGTAGTGTTCCGTGAAGCACACAGGATTACGCCTGAGATCCATGGTGACTAGGCCACTATTCTGCAGACTCTGTAGACCATCTAGGGCCTTGATGGAATTATCACTTAGATTAAGTATCTTCAGATTCGGACACTTTGGAAGTTTCTGTTGAAAAAAAAAAAATACAAAATTTAATCACGGGTGATATTTGAGAAAAATGAAAAACCCTGAGAATTTGATAATAATATCCTATTGGTTTGGGAGATGAAGCTTCCAGAACAAATAGGAAGTTCTATTTCAGAGGTTTATAGACTAGGGTGTCATGGCTGAGTGGTTAAGACTAATGAATTCAAGTCATCAGAGTGTGGGTTCGAATCCCGGTCGTGACACTAGTGTCCTTAAGCAAGACACTTTATTATAATTGCTTCTCATCACACAGGGGTATACATGGGTAACTGCGAGGGTAGAGGTTGATATTGTGTATGAAAACGCCACGGCAGCTCAGGGCTGTATACTGAGAAAGATTAAATAATGTAAAGCGCATTGAGACGGTTATTGTGAAGTGCGCTTTACTTTACCACTAATAGAAGTCTACAGGTTTTCATCAGAACAAGTACTTTGTTTCTGTAATGGCACAAGTCCCCTCTTTTGATGACAAATTTGATGACCAAGGCAGGTTAATGAAAAATCCTTACATTAAAACAAAATCCTAGCAAATTCAATACCAAGACCTGATAAACAAGAGTTTGGGTACTCGTCAAGAAAAATGACAAAATGTTTTTGACACAAAAGTACTTTTATCTGTAGGAACAATAATTGAGTTGTAAAATGTTTACCTTGAAAGATTTTAAATAATTGTTGTTCAGGTTGAGAAGGCTGCATCTGAAATTTAAAAACAAAAACATTGTAAAATCACAATCCACTCAGGTAACCTATATTTGCTAAGCAAAAGTTGTTGATGCTAAGCACGTGTTTGTGCTTACAGGCTTTATGAAATTTGGACTTGGATTAAAGAATAATTTTGTTCTTACGCTGGGAATGAAACTTTGCTGAGGTCTTCGATGTCGTCGTTGATGAGTTGGATGGTCTCGGCTCTGATGAGTCTCTTTAAAATACGAAGGAAATTCTCCATTTGGTATCTGTCTGCTAGCTCTTGATATGAAAGGTTGACAGCCTTGGGGGAGGAAGGAAAAGAAAAGGGAAAACTTTCAAACATATGTTATATAGAAAGGTTTGTGGTAACACCGTGGAAGTGTCGTGGCGGAGGGGTTAAGAGCACCGAATTCAAACTCTGGTGTTTCTGATCAGCAGAGTGTGGGTTTGAATCCCCAGTCGTGACACTTGTGTTTTCGAAAAGAGAAGGGTTTCGCCCCGGTGTTGCTGGCTGTGGCTGCTGTATGCGCCATAGCACCTTGAAAACCGTTATAAGGTGCTAAATAATTGGGTCTCAGAATTCATCACTGTTATAATCTTTTTGAAAGTTTGTACATGTATATACTCAGCGCCTTGAGTACCTTGTTTGGTAGATATGGGCGCTACATAAAACTTCGGTATTATGATTATTATTAATATTATTATCTCTAAATGGGTTGGGGTGGTTCTGAAAAGAACTGTTGATTTCAACTCACATTGGTTTAAGAGAGTTGAAACCAACGGTTCTTTACAGAACCACCCAAACTCATTTAGAGATTATCATTACATGGTGTTACCGCAAACCTAACATATTTCGATTTCAACCATGCAAAGTTTAAAATCCTACTTAATTATCGGACATTATGCGGAAGAACTCGCAAGAGCTTTGGCCTGGAGATGGTTGATGCTAGACCATGCCTTACGACTGGAGTGGGTGAAGTCGATCTTGATCACTTCTTCATCCTATCTGGCTGACTGGCTTGCCTTTTCTGACCTAGAATGTCCAAAAGCTTGCTGCCTAGGGAGTCCATGCGGTGTCATCTGCAATGTTGTTACGCTGGTTTTTAAACCTCTTAAAAGAGGTTCTCGCATTCTTTGCTTCAGCAAAGGATGTAAGGGTGATTTGTGTTTTCCTGTTGGAATGTTTAGCTTAGCGGCTTGATGAATAATGGCTTGAAGAATCATGGATGTAATATCAAAGTCTTATCTACCACCAAGGTACTTCACGTCCCATCCGAAGGACGAAGCAATGGTTTTAAAAGTGTCTTGCTTAAGGACACAAGTGTCACGACGACTGGGGCTCGAACCTACACTCTGCTGACCAGAAACACCAGAGTTTGAATTCGGTGCTCTTATAACCGCTCGGCCACGGCACTTCCATGTAGAAGGACTGTGAAAGACAACATATGTATGCTGGCATCCCTCCCAAAGAGCTGATAAGCATGCTCATGATCGGTCAGATTGGCCTGCCCTCACGAGTCAGACCTACTCAAAATAATCACAAAATTTGAGAAATAAATTTTAAACAGACTTACTTGGCAGTTCTCCCAGTTCTCCATCTTCTTTTCATATTCCTTCTTCTCCTGGCCTTTCTTGCCGTGATTGAGTTTGTCTCCGTGTTCGTCCTGGATCGTATGAAAGATCTTATCCTTGACCTTTGGAGCTCGCCTGACCCTTGGATTGTGTAAACCATCCCCTGTGATCTCATTGCTGCGGAGCTCATGCCAGACTGTGTATCGGTAACGGTTGCTCGGAAGCTATGTTTGAGGAAAACAAAAATGTTAAAAAACATCCTTAGACTTCTTCTTTTTACAATAAAGAAGTTTGCCTTTAAATTTTCTCAACACAACACTTACACATTATTTGGGGATTAAGTCACATTTAAAGGCAGTGGACACTATTGGTAATTACTCAAAATAATTAGCATAAAACCTTACTTGGTAACGAGTAATGGGGAGAGGTTGGTGGTATAAAACATTGTTAGAAACGGCTCCCTCTGAAGTGCCATAGTTTTTGAGAAAGAAGTAATTTTTTACGAATTTGATTTCGAGACCTCAGATTTAGAACTTGCGGATTCGAAATCAACCATCTAAATGCACACAGCTTTGTGTGACACGCGTGTTTTATGTCTTTCATTATTATCTCGCAAGTTCGATGGCCGATTGAGCTAAAATTTTCAAAGGTTTGTTATTTTATGCATATGTTGAGATACATCAACTGTGAAGGCTAGTCTTTGACAATTACCAATAGTGTCCACTGCCTTTAACCAAATATACCAACAACCCAAGAGTATGGCCCTGCATTACTAGAAGTGGCCCTGTATCATGTGTAATGCAACCTTTTTCTACAAATTTCAATCAACATTTTTAGAAATGACTGAAGATTGAAGCTCAAAGTCGATTTCCCAAACTTGTTTTGATCACAATTTGAACTTTCTTAGAGGAAATTTTTAAGGTCCTGTGCTTTGGAACTTGTAACCAGTACATATTAATTTTAAAGAGGGCCAAAAACACAGTCTGAAAATTGGGTCGAAATGATTGGCGAGGAACACTATAGGATTATCAACAATAGGTGTAAACTTATTTTTGGATAACTTTCCGTATGGCACCACCACTTTTTCACTCATTTTTACAAAAAGGGATTTCTCATTGAAGGCAAATTAGAAACTATATTATTTCATATTGAATGAAAAAGTGGTGGCGCCATACGGAAACTTTTCCTTATTTTTCTTTAGTGAAAATAAAACACGAAGTCTTTCAGAATTTAGAGGGGGAGGGGTGGGTCATAATTACCTTGGGTAGTTTAACCGGTTGCTGAGTTGGATCTCTGTGTGTGCTGATAGTGATGATAGGTATGGTACCAGTGATTGCAATGTTAGCAACGCTGCTACTGTTTACCGATGTCCTATTATTAATGCATGGGAGAAACATAAGTTATAATTATCAACTACAAAAATATTTCACCTGAAATGAGGAGAAATGTCCCAATTTGACCTCCACTTTATCAGAGTGTGGGTTTGCTTCTTGGTCATGGCACATGTGACATTGGGGCCTTTTTCGAAACCACGGCTTTGCCTTTGGATTCAGCTTCAGGCTCTGTCCTCTCGTCTGAAACCCTGGGCGCATATATTATACACAAAACACGCGCAATTGTCAAAACAAAGCCAAATCCGGTCATTTTGAAAAGTGCATGTGCAGGGCATTTAACCATAATTTCTTCTCTTAACCTAGGTGTATTCATGGCAATCTGAGAGGGCCGAGACATATTCTTCAGCTTGAGTTGAGGTCCTCTTTTTTTATTACATATTATTTATTTTTTTGGATATAATTATGTTGGAAAAGAGCTCATTTCCGTTGCGTGTTATTTTATTTTTTGTTACTTATTCATTTACTGATTCACCTATTTGTTTAGCCATATATTGTATTTTCGTTGTTGTTTTTGTTGTTTTGTTGTTTTGATTGCTTTATTCATATTTAATCATCTATTTTTTTGATGTAAGAGTTTAAGTGGAAAAGGTGATTGCTTTAAGATTAACTTTTTCGTTGATTGACCTATGTTTTGTTAAATCCATCCCTTCATTGAATTATTTGTTGCTTTATCTCTTTTTTACATGTACTTTTCTAATTATTTATTCATTCATTTGTTAATACTTTTTATTTATTTGTTTTAATTAACTATTTATTTGTTTATTTATTTATTTGCTATTTGCTTGTCTAATTTCTGGTTTTGGTTTTGTTATTTTAATTTGTACTTTGTGTAAACAGATTATTTATATTAATATTTATTTCTAATTATTATTATTTTCCAAAGAGAGTATTTTATATAGTGTGTTTGCTTCCCTATGTGACTGGATTAACAGGCTTTCGAGCTACAGTGTTTAATTATACTTTTGTTGATCCTGGCCATCACATTAGGGCTGTTTTATAATTTCCTGTGCCCTTATTGTTTTTCTTGCTTTGTATTTACTTTTGTACATGTACTTATAATTATCTATTTGACATACTGTCTGCTTGTATTTGTAATTGTTTATTGGCCAAATAAAAAATAAGAATAAGAATAGAAAGTATAACACAGTTGTTATCCTCTATCTATAAATGTAGATCATTTCAAACTAGACATGATAGAGTAAAAAAGTATTTCTAAGAAGACTATAGATCTACGCGACAAATTATGCAATGTTTCGTTTACTACTTAATGAGGAAGTTGGGAGAAGTGCTGAGTGTTTACTAACTCCAGCACTGTCCGCTGGGAATAAAGTAATACAACGAAGTTTTGTTTTTACCCTTCTTCACTCATTTTTGCTGCAATTGATCGTCAGACTTCTGAAGAGAACGAAGAGATTAGTTCACACAAAGGTTCCACCCCAAATCTCAATGATTCAGCTTCTATCAATCATAGTCAAATTCACATTTTAAGTTAAAAACCCATGACAAAGTCCGAAACAAGTGCCAATCACTTATCCATGCAAATTAGCCAATACGTCATGATCGTCATGACAAATGAAGCTTTAACAGCGCCCTCAATTGTTGCAGGGCGGTTAGGGAAATATACCGGTAGTTGACCTTTGACCGATCACCGCACGTGTATTACATCAGTTTCTCGTTCTGCTGGAAAGAAGATTTTTGTGGCAAACTTTCTTTTAAAATGTCGTGGCTTTTTGGTGTAGGAAAACCTCCACCGCCTCAAGAGGCGCCTCAGTTCCCCACCCTACCAGAGGGACTATTTCCAGGGGGCACAGGAGGAGGTGACGGGGGTAAAAAAGACGATGGAGATGGAAGTGGCGAAAAGTCCAGCGTTGCAGGGAGCTGGAGCAACTTTGACCCTACCGGGCTGGAGCGCGCAGCCAAGGCGGCAAAGGATCTCGACAAATCCCGTAAGTTTCGGTCTTTTTTGAGATCGCCTTTTCACCAATAAAAAGCAATATAAAATACCGTCTAGGTGTACTTATAAAGATTGTTCATTGCACTTTGATTGTAAGTTTTCTACTTTTCAAATTTAAAACAATATATTAATATTATTTTTATTATTATTATTTTTTAATTTCCGTATCCTGCCCACATTTGTGTCATTATGAATCTAATTTACTCCAAAATGAGATGTTCCTTTTAGTAAAAAATGAGACAAAAATGGTGGCAGGATACGGAAACCTATCTGTGGTTTATCACAATTACATTATCACTTGCTAACTAATAGCATAAACTAGGAAAGGTTATATTAAGTGAATTGTATACAGTTTTGTTAAGACGACCAGTTATTTAAAACTCAAGCCACATGTATTTTTCATTTTACTTTCAGCCAATGCAAAAGGAGCTCTTGATTTGGCCAAAATGCAGGAAGGGACAAAACAACAAGAACAAGTAGCCAAGATTAAAGTAAGATAGTGTCAGTGTAGTGAGCATTTCCCACATATACTTTGGCCTTAATTTTTGTAAATAAAAATCTTATTTCCCTGCTTTTTTATTATAAACTTTGTCTTCAACATACAATTTTATTTTATTTTATTGTAAATTTTGAGTCATCAAAACATTTATTGAGTTGTCTTGCAAGGCCCAACCAATCCATGGTATTTATTTTTGTAATAACCCTAAAAAAAATAGTACTTGAAAGTTCAAAACTGTAAAGTTATATTTCTATCAATTTGTTTTATCTCAAAGGAATATGAAGGTGCTCTGGAACAACTGAAGATTGACCAAACCAGGGTTCAGCAAGAAGAAAGACGCAAGACGCTCGGCCACGAGACCCAGGAACATCAAAAGAGGGCGCAATACCAAGACCAATTGGCGCGCAAACGATACGATGATCAGCTCTCTCAGCAGGTGAAGTTTTGGAAGTTGATCCCAACTGCCATTCCAGTTTCCCAAATATTCTTGGTGTTAAATTATTCACAGCAAAGGGCCCTCAAGGATGTCTAGACCTGAGCCGTCTGAATGACCAGGGCCCAATGTCATGGCTCTGCTTACCACCAAATTCTGCGCTTATGATCACCATTCTGTGCTTACGTGGCAACCGCTGACTTTCTGCGCTAGCCTTGTAAGCGTAGATCACTAGTAACGTGGAGTACGCACGTGCAGAAGCCAAAATTCCCTGCTAACCCGTGAAATATGCTTGGCGTAAGCATGGAATTCTCTGCTTCCCAACTTGGTATGTTAAGCAGAGTTATGAAATTGGGCCCTGACTGATCTGACCTAACAGGTCTGACAGATTGCAGCATGTTTTTGAAGAGGTTTTAAGATTCATACATCATCACGTCAGTCAGCTGCACAGCAGGCAGACATGAGCTTTTCCCATTCTATCCTGTCTTGTGCTTATCTCCAAATCTCCAGAAGGGAGAGCTGAACATCCTGTGACACTAATCTTGCGATGTACTCTGCGTATTGTTAATTTCATTTGTGCAACAAGCTTATATTTTTATTGCTTGATCTTTCAGAGACGAATGAATGAAGAGAATCTTGCAAGGCAGGAAGACTCTGTGAAGAAACAAGAGTCCATGAGACGATGTAAGTTTAACCCTCTCACTATTAGTGTGTTTCTGATCATAACCAACCCATACAACACAATACCACAACAGTTTAACCCTCTCACTATTACTGTGTTTCTCATTACAACCAACCCATACCACACAATACCACAACAGTTTAACCCTCTCACTATTTGTGTGTTTCTCGTCACAACCAATACCACACAATACAACAACAGTTTAACCCTCTCACTATTGGTGTGTTTCTCATCACAACCAAGCCATACTACACAATACCACAACAGTTTAACCCTCTCACTATTTGTGTGTTTCTTATCACAACCAACCCATACCACACAATGCCACAGGAGTTTAACCCTCTCACTATTAGTGTGTTTCTCATCACAACCAACCCATAATACACAATACCACAACAGTTTAACCCTCTCACTATTTGTGTGTTTCTTATCACAACCAACCCATACCACACAATGCCACAGGAGTTTAACCCTCTCACTATTAGTGTGTTTCTCATCACAACCAACCCATAATACACAATACCACAACAGTTTAACCCTCTCACTATTTGTGTGTTTCTTATCACAACCAACCCATACCACACAATGCCACAGGAGTTTAACCCTCTCACTATTAGTGTGTTTCTCATCACAACCAACCCATAATACACAATACCACAACAGTTTAACCCTCTCACTATTAGTGTGTTTCTCATCACAACCAACCCATAATACACAATACCACAACAGTTTAACCCTTTCACTATTAGTGTGTTTCTCATCACAACCAACCCATACCACACAATACCACAACAGTTTAACCCTCTCACTATTAGTGTGTTTCTCATCCCAACCAACCTATACCACATAATGCCACATCAGCCTTTTGAGGCACACACATGATGTTGTAGAGAGTAGAGTCATACCCCAAGGTGCTCCATTGAGAGTGGTAAACTGAAGAAGCCACCAGCTGTGCTCAATTGCAATGGACTTTGGGTCACTGTTGGGTGAGATAATGTTCTCAACATTGGTCAATTTCTGTTGTGGCAATATGTGGCACTGATCAACCATAAACAAATACAGGAAAATGTTGCATGGGTTACTTTACCAATGTGTGCATCTAGGGTGTGGGAGATTTGGAGGCACCTTTGAGTATGCACCTATAACAGGGGGAATACCGATGCAGTGACATTATTTTGTCCAACAATATTTGACAAATTTCATCCAAAACCCACCACTTTGTTTGAATGAAAACCATATAATTCTATTATTGTTTTATTTCTCTCCACAAGTTCAATCAAATTACACTCAAAAGAAATATATGGAGAAGGCAAAACTGAGGAAGAAATAAATTTTCCTATAACCTTAAGGCTCAGTCTGCCGGTAATCATTATAATCTGTGTTGTTTGTTTCCATAGCAACCATAGAATACGAAGCAGAGCTGAGACACAAGAACGACATGAAGAGGGTGGAGGCGGAGCTTCGAGGGAAAGCGAAGGTTGAGAGAGAGAATAAAGATATACGCAACGAGCAGATCAAGCTGCAAGCCGCCGAGCATCGGGAGACGGTGTTGCAATCTATCAAGTAAGAATCAGCGATCTATTCCTTTGTTCTGTCATTTGGTGTGAAGTGTTTGATTCTGTGGGCTGTAAAAGCAGAATATAATAATAATAATAATAATAATAATAATAATAATAATAATAATAATAATATCAGATCTACCAACAAGGTACTCAAGGCCCTCAATATTTACATTTATACAGAAAGAGAGGTTATTGAAAGTTATGCATTCTGAGACCAAATTATGTAGTGGGTTTACAAGGTGCTATGGCGCATTTAGCAGCCACAGCCAGGAACACTTAGGCGAACCCCTTTCTTTTACATGCGTTACACAACTCATGGGACCAACGGCTTTACGTCCCATCCGAAGGGCGACGCAATGGTTAAGTGTCTTGCTTAAGGACACAAGTGTCCGGGGATTCAAACCCACACTCTGCTGATCGGAAACACCAGAGTTTGAATTCGGTGCGTTGAACTGCTCGGCCACGACACTTCCACACGACCCTGCTCTTTCCACTTACTCCTAATGCTGGACGTTGGCAACATCCGAACCCCTCTGCTCCTTGATGTTTGTCAATACTCACCTTTTCCGTTGTCTTCCTCTTTTCTCAGAACTGCCGGCAGTATTATTGGAGATGGTCTGAAGAGTTTTATATCAGACTGGGATAAAGTCACTGCCACGGTGAGATAAATATTTCAATCCTTAAAGACACTGAACACTATTGGTTATTGTCAAAATAATTATCGTCATAAAACCTTTCTTGATTATGAGTAATGGGGAGAGGTTGATGGTAAAAACATTGTGAGAAATGGGTCCCTCTGAAGAGACATAGTTTTCGAGAGAGAAGTAGTTTTCCACGAATTTGATTTCAGATTAAGAATTTGAGGTCTCGAAATCAAGCATCTGAAAGCACACAACTTCGTGTGACAAGGGTGTTTTTTTCTTCCATTATTATCTCGCAACTTCGACGACCGATTGAGCTCAAGTTTTCACAGGTTTGTTATTTTATGTAGATGTTGAGATACACAAACTGTGAAGGCTAGTCGTTGACAACTACCAATAGTGTCCAGTGTCTTAAAGTTTGAGCTCAGACTAACAATTGTTATGCCACATGGTTCAGGGCAAGCTTTTGCTTAGTTATGTAAGAGACGGTGTACATCCATATTTGAGTGAATGTGTAAATCACAGTTGGACCAGGTTTTGCCCATCTGGATTGAGTGACGTAGAAATCTTGTCTTTAGTCTGGGGAATCCAACTTGAATGTTCACTTGTTACTTATCCAGTCAATTTACCAGACCATTATATAATCAAAATTTCACTATTTATTTTTGTTTTCATTTTCTCAACCAGTTCTTGATTGTACGTGACTTCACTGGTTGTACTGAATTTGTTTATTATTCTCCCTTTTTTTCACCAATAAATGTTGATTTGAATTTTGAAAATGTAGCTCACAAATGGCTTATTGAAGAGCTATACGCCTGTCTTAATATTTATGCATGAGTATGTCACAATTCTAACCCAAAACGAGGCCATAGGCGCAGCCACTGCAAGTGGTGGTGGACGTGCGCCCATAGCCTCATTTTTGGTAAGAATTATGACGTCAATCATAGATAGCATTGTTGATTGTCATGAATGTTTGTGTCGTTTTAGGCTGCCGGGCTAACCCTCGTTGCATTAGGGGTCTACTCAGCTAAAATGGGTACAGGGGTCGCAGCGAGGTTTGTCGAGGCTCGTCTTGGCAAGCCTTCTCTAGTCAGAGAAACCTCAAGACTGGGGCCGTTGGAAATCTTACGTCATCCGATAAAGACGACAAAGCGACTGATAAATAAACCATTAGACGCACTCAGGGGAGTAGTTCTTAAGGTGAGTTGTTGGGATGTAGTCATAGAGTTATATATAAGAACTAGAGGGCTCACTGGCCTATATACGTGCTCCGGCATGCGCGCAGGCGGCCATTTTCTAAGTTGACAAAACTGGCATCTCACAGCGTGTGTTTGTGCGGCCATTTTGTAAGTTGAACAAACAGCATCGCGTGAGCGTTCAATCAAAAAAACTCAAACGTGTATTTCATATTCAACGCGCGTGCAGAATGACGCACATGTCATCTTGTGGTCCCGTGGCGTTTGTGCACGAAACATCACTCGTGCGCCCTCTAGTTCTTATATACAACTCTATGGATGTAGTTTGAAACAGTGAATAAGAACAAGTAAACCAGAATACCGAGTTGGACTGTAAAGAGTTCCTAAGGTGGTTTGAGAACTTGGCACCGTTTCCAAAGCTCTGAGGAAACATCTACATGACAAATGTGATGGTAGACCTGGGGTGGATTTCACAAAGAGTTAAGACTAGTCTTACCTTGAGTAAGGACGAGTTACCCGTCCTAACTTAGGACTAGCTGTACATTTTTGATATCTCTTAGGACTAGTCCTAACTCTTTGTGAAATCGACCCCTGTTACAGAAGGCGGCATTTGGAAACACAAATTTTAAGTAAATTTCGTAAATTTGTTTTATAAAAGGCCAAAATGAATTTCCCATCGTGGATAATAAAGTGAATTGTAGCAAGGATCCTGAGTAAAAAGCCTATTAAAAAAAGGCAAAGGGATGTAGCCTAACATGAAGAGTTATTAGCATTTAAGAAAATGTGATCTCTCTTTTGCATGCTCTGACAAAAAGAGATAATAATAACAACCAGTTTTTATATAGCACTTTATCTCTTGAGGTCACAAATGGCTTCTTTTTATTTTTTAGATTGTTTGTATTGGCTTACTGTTTGCATAGATGTGTAAAGGGCTAGAGTGTCTTTTTAGGTGGATTTTTGGGCTGTATAAATAGTAAATAATGTTTATTGCCATTATGATTTTACAATATTTGATAATTTAAGTATTCTATTCCCATTTTGAATGATTGTTTTGCAGCCAAGTTTAGAAGAGAGACTAAGAGAGATCGCCATAGCAACGAGGAATACAAAAGCTAACAAAGGTTTATATAGAAACATTCTAATGTACGGTCCGCCAGGTACTGGGAAGACGTTATTTGCTAAGGTGAGTTGCAAGCGTATTTCACGGGTTAGCGGCGAATTTTGGCTTCTGCGCGTGCGTACTCCCCGTTACTAGGCATTCTAGGCTTACAAGGCTAGCGCAAAAATTCGGCGCTTGCACGTAAGCGGGGAATTGTGATGGTAAGCGCAGAATTCGGCGGTAAGCAGAGCCATGAAATTGGGCCCAGTTCTTTTCAGGACATCTGTACAATGTGTTACCAGAAACCTTGCTAGATTTGGTCCCTCAAATATTCAAACTAGTGTCATTGTTTTTCTTTTCCTTACTTTCCTTGTGATCTTATAAGTGTTTATTACTTCTTCATGTGTGTCTACTTGTTTGTTTGTTGACAGAAACTTGCCCTACACTCAGGCATGGACTTTGCCATTATGACAGGCGGGGATGTAGCCCCGATGGGCAAAGAGGGGGTCAGCGCTATGCATAAGCTATTTGATTGGGCTTCTACAAGTAGGCGAGGGTGAGTATTACCTGAAACACCCCTTGGATGGCAATAATGGAAGTGGCCCAATTGCAAAGCAACATCATACGGGAACTAGTTATCTGTTTTTTTTGGAGAAGGAAAAAGATTTATTTTCTTGTTCAAGAATGTTGCCGAATCTTTCAGAAATAAAAAGCACATTACCACACCGTGGCTGAGTGGTCTAGGGTCATCAGAGTGTGGATTCAAATCCCGGTTGTGACACTTGTGTTTTGGGGCAGAAACTTAACTATAATTGCGTCTCATCTCCCAGGATAAAATGGGTACCTGTGAGGGTAGAGATTGTTTAGGTGAATGATTAGCTATCTGTGTGCCAACTTGGCTGCTGGTGCAAACTTGACTGCTGGTGCTGCCTACTCCAAAGGAGTTGAGATGGTTCTGGAATGCTTGAGACGCAATGAACAGGGGTAGTATGAGTGTAAGGCATTTCTACTCTATGATTAAATGCGCCTGATAATTGTCTACATTGTTATCATTAATGCTCAAAATGGAAGCTGGTAAATAATTGTAATGATTTCTGATTTGTTTTTTTTTCAACTATCTCCAGAGTTCTACTGTTTGTTGATGAAGCAGACGCTTTCTTAAGAAAACGAAGTACCGTAAGTATCTTTTCATTGTTCTTAGAAGGTTATTCAACCATTCATTTTTTGAAGTTTAATTTAACTGTTACATTTTTAGGCAAGTTCAGAGGATACTAAACATATATAGACAAATTCAGAAATGACACTCTTCAAACAGAAACTGAAAGCACTTGTTCACACTTTGTAAGTGCAAATTACAAATGCTGTGTTATTATTTGTGAATATTGGTTTAGTTTGTATTGATTAGCACAAGGAACTCTTTTTGTTTACTGTTTCCAATAGGAGCTAATCAGTGAGGATGTGAGGAGTACGTTGAACGCTTTCCTTTACAGAACTGGAGAGCAGTCAAACAAGTAAGTCATAAAAATCTTGAGTAATTCATTTACTAGGATCCTTCCTTGGATTTTTTGTGCCCTGAACTAGTACACTCCTTTATTTCATGACTTCAGATTGCCCAATAGATTTTGTTATACAATAATTCAGTTATTCATTTTGGTTTTTTCCCCCCCATAACAACCGATGTGTGTTACTGCTCTAGAATATGACAGTATGACACTACTCTAGAATTGCAAAGGTCGTGGGTTCGAATCCCACCTGGGTAATATGCCTGTGATTTTGTTCACAAGAGCCCAGGAAAGCACTGAGAGTACAGCCGTCAATTTCACAAAACTCTTCCTAACTTAGGATTAATCTTATGACTTAGGACGAGTCCCAACCCTGCACTGTAGCATGCAGACCTTAAGATTAATCCTAAGTTAGGACGAGTAACTCGTCCTAACTCGAGATAAGACGAGTCCTAACTCTTTGTGAAATCGACGGCAGGGCTAACACACATCGGTGTGTATGGGTAAAACCCAATTAACATTCTTTATCCCGATTTAAATTGCCATCTTTTGAAAGATTATAATTTGGACTACTTCATCGTCACTCTCGTTAGGTTTATGCTAGTGCTTGCAAGCAACCGGCCCGAGCAGTTTGACTTCAGATCGACCAATAGATTTTGTTTTACAATAATTCAGTTATTCATTTTGGTTTTTCCCCATATAAACCGATGTGTATGACAGTATGACACTTCTCTAGAATTGCAAAGGTCGTGGGTTCGAATCCCACCTGAGTAATATGCCTGTGATTTTTTTCACAAAGCTCAGGAAAGCACTGAAAGTACAGGGCTAACACATGGGTGTGTATGGGTAAAACCAACATTCTTTATCCCGATGCAAATTTCCCTTTATTAAAGCCATTGGACACTTTCGGTAAACAGTATTGTCCAAAGGACCACACTTTGTGTATCACAACTGATATCAAAAATAACAAACCTGTGAAAATTTAGGCTCAATCGGTCATCGGAGTCGGGAGAAAATAACGGGGAAAACCCACCCTTGTTTCCGCATGTTTCGCCGTGTCATGACATGTGTTTAAAATAAATCCGTAGTTCTCGACAACGAGAATTGATAATTGTTTTAATGTTTTCTCGAAAAGTAAAGCACTTCATGGAATAATATTTCAAGAGAAGTCTAACACCATTAGCTTCTGTAAACCCTGTAAGTTATTTGTAAATCTGTGGAATTTTTTTTTTTTGGGGGGTGCCGAAAGTGTATAATGGCTTTAAAAGATTTTAATTAGGACTACTTTATCGTCACTCTTGTCAGGTTTATGCTAGTGCTTGCAAGCAACCAGCCCGAGCAGTTTGATTGGGCGATAAACGATCGCCTGGATGAAATGGTGGGTTTCAAACTACCCGGATTGGAAGAGAGAGAACGGATGGTACGACTCTACTTCGATAGCTACGTCATCAAACCTGCCACTCAGGGAAAGAGGTAATGTCCAGAGTTAGACTGCAGGACTTGCAATCACAAGGTTGTGGGTTCGAATCCCCAAGCTGCCTGCTGATTTCACAATGACTAGAATAAAAATTGTCGTCTAGTTACTGGATCACAATTTCTAGATTTGTGCAATTCATAATCATAGACGTTTAACCAATGTTTGTATGAGAGAGATTGGCTGTAGCCAGCTTTGTGCTTATATCTCTTTGTTGGAGTTTGCCGAGTTCCCTTGATGGGAAGATCATCTAAACAAACAAAAACAAACAAATGTCTGTTGGACTTGTTTATTTTTTCCCGGTGCTGCATATTCCTAAGGAGTTGAGATGGCCAATGTCAAATAAACTGTATTTGTAATAAGTGAAAGGTCAGGCCGTGTCCCAGGCCCCCAACCCAGTCTGGCAAGGGCCCCACCCGCCCTCTAGGTCATGCTTCAATAACAGACCGGGTCTTCCGAGCAGGCTCGTGGGGGACTGAGCTCCGCTGGCCCCCACAAGCAGACAACTACAACAGCCTCCAACTCCGTACACTTGGTATTTGGTTTAAAAGGTTCTACTATAAGAATACAAAATGCACTTTAGTTGCTTGTTTTTGTCTTGTTTGATTACTAAATCTTTGTAGTTGTATAGTTTCTAAGTTCCTGTATCAATATAAATCGTCATTAAGGACCACTTGTATGCCTTTAATCAATTTGTTGTTATTTGTAATTCTTTGTTCTAATCATATTTTTAGGAGATTAAAGGTCGGCCAATTTGACTTTAACGAGAAGTGTACAAAGATCGCCGAGATGACTGAGGGACTGTCAGGCAGAGAGATTGCTAAGCTTGGTGTGGCGTGGCAGGTAAGTCTCCATGTTTTTATGATTCTCTTCAAATTTCAAGATTTGTTTCCTAACTCTAGAAGATTGCTGCTAAGCAGCTCTATGAAATTGGGCCCATGTCATCAAAGGCTATGGCCTCTGTGAGCTGCAGACCTGTTGGTAAAGACAGAAGATGTTGTTCCAATACTTAAAGACACTGGACACTTATGGTAATTGTCAAAGACCAGTCTTCTCACTTGTTGTATCTCAACATTATGTGAACATTTGAACTCAATTGGTCGTCAAAGTTGCGAGATAAGAGTGAAAGAAAAAACACCCTTGTCACATGAAGTTGTGTGCTTTCAGATGCTTGATTCCGAGACCTCAAGTTCTAATTCTGAGGTCTCTAAATGAAATTCGTGGAACATTACTTCTTTCTTGAAAACTACGTTACCTCAGAGGGAGCTGTTTCTCACAATGTTTTATACTTGCTTGTTACCGAGTAAGGTTTTATGCTAATAATTAATTTGAGTAATTACCAATAGTATCCACTGCCTTTAAACGATACTTTTGTTGTTTTTTTCTTAGGCAAGTGCTTATGCTTCTGAAGACGGTATTCTAACCAGCGAGATGGTTGATAGTAGAGTACAGGACTCCGTGGCCCAGCACCAACAGAAAGTAGACTGGCACCAAAGTGAAGAAGCCAAACTAGAAAAACTGGAGAAGATACGAGAAATCAAGACCAAAGGAACATAGGGTACCAAACTTATAAATCTAGGAATAGAGGTTTTTTTTTATCCCAATTCTCAATTTATTGTGGGAGTGCGATCAAGCTAAAATAAGTTTGACGGAAATTAGAACAACAAACAATATCAACAATTTTGTTGGCAATGTTTTGCTCGGTCCTACTTCCTCTGCAATAAAGATATGTGTGAATGTAGAAACTGTGAAAGAGTGAGTCAGACACTTGTATGTGTAAAATGTAAATTCATGAACTGTAGACAGGGCACACATTTATAACCCTCCTACTGTTTGACTATTCAACATCATATACTGAGATTTTGAATGGTAGAATAATTAAGCCAGCCTGCAATATGATAATGTTATGAATACATCTGCACAGTACACAGTCAACCCTCGTACTGTCTGACCATTCAAACTCATCCACTGTGGTTTTGAATGATAGATGCACTATACCAGCCTGCATTATGATGTCATGTGGTGATTGGTAAATGCGTGTACGCAGTACCTGGATGTACACAGATAGTTCTGTGCACAGCTGTACCACCATTCATTAAAGTGGCTGGTCAACTCGCTGAAAATGTTACCCTCTATGAGTGTGAAACATATTATTGTATTAGAAACGATGTACAGAAAATTGTTAAAAACCCAATATACAACAACGAAATCATTGATGAAACTGTGTTCTTTAGATTTTTTTATGTTTTTATTTACAAACTGTCATTATTTAAAAGAATAAAAATGTGATTTTTCTGAATCAACTTTTTAAAAGAAAATATAGACGTTAGTTCACCTATATCCACTTTGTCAGGCAACTTAATGACATTTACAGTAGAATTTCACACACAGGAATGGGCCAGACTATTCCCTACCAATCTCAATTCAGTGTAACCCAATATGGTTAAATTAAACAAATCCAAAATGGCAGCCCACCTATCTGGGGTCAAAGGTCAGTTTCACAAAGAGCTAAGATTGATCTTATGTACAATTCGTTTTTGAAAGGGCAAGGGCACCAAGGTATTTTCTCCTTGGTAAAGGACACTTTATGAGGAAATTGTGAAGTTCTACTGGATCATTTCAAGGGCACCAAGGCAACGACCATGGGGCACGGAGGCAATCACATTTGTTGCCTCAATAGAGTATTAGGCCTGAGCATAAATCTTCATTGCTAAAAGCAAAGTGTGATGTCAACATACAAATCACTATGGCAATTATTGACACTCGTCGTAAGATGAATTTTAGTTCTTTGTCAAATTGAGCCCAGACATCCAACAATTTCATAGATTGTTATAGAAAATGGAATCCATTCTGAATTCAAGAAATATTAATAAATATTTAATGAAAAATATACTTTGAAACCTGTTTTATTTATTTATTTAAATCAAAGAGTTCTGAATGTTTGATTGCCTTTTCTGTAGTCTGAGAATCATACATGTGCAACTACGACACCTAGACCAAATAAACCAGTGACGTTAAAAGCCTTGCTGAAGGTAAACTCGGCTAAAATTTTCCAAAGTTTCTCTAAAAAAAATTAAACATTTTTTCCAGAAAACAGTACATTTAAACAAAAATTGAGATGGACTGTATATAAAGATGGTTAAATAATACATCAACTTGCAATCACAGAAACATAACATTTTTTACAATTTGTTTTACAAAATATACATATGAAGTTCAAAATATATTTAAAAAGAATAGAATAATCTTCTAAAGTCGTTCTATAAGACCGTGACACTGAAATAATCTTTTACTTCCCTTTCGCCTTTGTCATGGTGTTCTTACCACTGTCACAATTTCTTTATAGAATGTGGGTTAAAGTCACAGTCAAGACACTTGTGTTTTTGAGCAAGAAACTTCACTATAACTGCTTTGTCCTTTGGATGGGATGTACAGCTGTAGGTCCTGGGTGTTGTGTATTGCACATAAATGAACCCACACTTATCATAAAGAGAAGGGCTCCCCCTGGTGTTTCGGGCTGGTCTGGCAGCAATATGCGCCACATCACCTTGTGCCCCTTTTCAAGGTGTTGTATTATGGTTGCTTTGATTTTAACTTCAAAGTTATTCATAACAAACTCTGCCAGGTTTATATGAAAGACAAGGTGCATTATGATGTTAACAATTAATTAATGTACACTCAAAATTATATGTACATTAGGTAGGGCCTACACACATCAGTGCTAATGGGTTAAACCAAAAATTAACATTCTTTATCCCTGATGCAAATTTCCATCTTTTAAATCGTTGCGGTACCTGCTGTTTAAAAAAAGCATTCAAACTGCCTCTAGGCAATCGCTGTGGACTAGTTTGTAAAACACTGGTCGAGAATTGTACAGGGTCGTGGGTTCGAATCCCACCCGAGTAATATGCCTGTGATTTTGTTTACAGAGCACGGGAAAGTACCGAGTATACAGTGCAAACACACATGGGTGGTGTATATGAGTAAAACCAAAAACTAACGTACATGAGGTACCTTCTTCGTTTTGCATTCAAGAGAGTTTTCTTGTAAGGAGAACATCTTAAGCTATCAGTCCAGAAGTCCCAGTTTCCGGATTGCCAAGAATTGGTCGGGGATCTCCATTAAAGCTTGAAGCGCAAACGCTGATTCCTGGTGTCCGCTCTTTGCCGAAACCATCACTCGATGAAACTCAACAAACTGGAAATTGTCAAACTTCCTCTTGGGAAGTTTGTCGTCAAATTCGCGCATCATGTCCCACGGTCCGTCGCCGACTCCAACCACAATGATTGAGAGTGGGTACCGGGAAGCCTCTACTATAGCATCACGTGTTCTCTTTTCACTGGTAACCTGGCCATCCGCGATAATGATAAGTATGTGGTACTGCTGGAGAGAGGAAACACAGAACAAAATTGAAAATTATAATGACCACTTTGTCCATTGTAAGCGAAATAGGGAGATTGATGTAGATAGCTCAGCTGGTAGAGCACTCTAGGCCAAATTCATCAAGCTGAAAATACTGCTTTACAAGTTTCTTTGCTTAGCAAAAATTTAGTGGGCCATCAGTCACAACAATGGGATACTCCGGAATTCTTATTAAAAGTTTTTTTTTTTTTTTTTTTTTTTTTTGGGGGGGGGGGTACTTTGTACAAGAGGTAAGTTGGGTGTGTAAAATCTCTCAAAAGAAAGCAACACCGCAACAGGATTTCATTTGATTTGTGAGAATAGTGCAAATAAAGGTTTCATATACTTGGGTTCTCTTTGAAACCACAATTTTGGCTCTGGCTTTCGGCATCATCGGCCAGTTTGAAGGAAACGGGCGATTTGAAATGTTGCTAACTCTTACTAAAAAAGGATAAACTTTTAAATAGAAACACTGACCGCTTTTGTTTTGCGGACAATCTTGATGGCTTCCTGAATGACTGGAGCGAAGTCTGTCGGACCGCTTAGTGTCACAGTTGGTGTGATGTTATTGTAACAATCAAGAACGTCATGGAAACCGTGGCACTCTCCATCGGAGCGGAACGGAAAAACTGATTGACCTTGGGTTGTGATGTCACCAAAGCCGTAGACTGGTAGAAGGTTGTCGTCGTCGAATGGCGCCAAGGTCTGACCAAGAATCATGATGGCCTGAAATTATCAAATTAAGTTTGAAGTTAGAACAAGTGTTTTGTGAGGAGTATGAATTTGAAATGCATGTATGTCTAACTTAAGTTGGGACCCAACTATAAATGGAAGCGAAACAAGATTATGATGGAGGACATTGGCACCGTGTGATTGCTGATGACTTCTAGACCCTGTAGATTGAATGGGAGATGTGGTGCATCTGTCATCCTGCCCAATTCAAGTGCAAGTTGTCGTCAATCACTGATGATGATGATGAAACAATAACTGGCCTATTCTTGAGGCACGTCCAAGTATACATAAAAAAAGGAGGCTTAATTATATGCACTGGCCATGTATAAACAAAACTTTTCAACTATAGACAGACAGCCCCAACTTTAGATGAACTGGCCCAACTATAGACAGACAGCCCCAACTTTAGATGAACTGGCCCGTTTATAGACACACTGGCCCAACTATAGACAGACTGGCCCAACTGTACACAGACTGGCCCAACTATAGACAGACTGGCGCAACTATAGATGAACTGGCCCAACTATAGACAGACTGGCCCAACTACATATAGACAAAGTGTCCCTAACTGTCATGACTACAACAGACAGGCCAAACTACAGAAGGACTGGTCCAACTGCAGACACACTGCCCAACTATAGAAAGACTGCACCAACTATAGATGAACTGGTCCAACTACAGACAGACTGCCCAACTATAGACAGACTGCACCAACTGATTGAGTGAATGTCCTAACTTGCACACATTGTTTGAGTTTGGTACAAAGTTTATATACAAACCTGTTGATATGGGTTAAAGACTCCTGGCTCAATAGCGTGTAAACTCCTCCCTCCAAATGTCTGTTTCCCAGTGTAGAGGTTGCTCTTTGTGTAGTCGATACCTGGTATAAAATAAAACAAAGATGCAAGTTAATAATAAAACCGACAAAATTTAAAAATGTGGTAACAAAAATGCAAACAGCTATTTAAAACTGTTTTATGAAAATGAGCTTAAAAAGTTACATATCCTGTTTGTCTTGATGATACTGCAACAACTACCCTTGTCAGGGGGTCACACAGGTTGTGTTGGTTCATGCTCATGGAATTGCCAACCATGCCAGAAACACCAAACGAACTCCTTCTCTTATCAATAAGAGATGGTTTCTTTGAAGTGCATTAAAGGAACACGTTGCCTTGGATCGGACGAGTTGGTCAAAACAAAAGCGTTTGTAACCGTTTTTTATATAATGCATATGGTTGGAAAGATGTTTTAAAAGTAGCATACAATGATCCACACAAGTTTGCCTCGAAATTGCGTGGTTTTCCTTCTACTGTGCGAACTGTGCGAACTATCACCGTCGGCCATTTATGGGAGTCAAAATTTTGACCCCCATAAATGGCCGACGTGTTAGTCGACGAGGTAAAAGGAAAACCACGCAATTTCGAGGCATATTTGTGTGGATCATTGTATTCTACTTTTACAACATCTTTCTACCCATATGCATTTGATAAAAAACGGTTACAAACGTTTTTCAAAGACCAACTCGACCGATCCAAGGCAACGTGTTCCTTTAAACAACAACTACGGCTTTACATCTTATAGCCACCACAAGTTCATTTTGCCAACCAACACAGGGACTGGCCCACCTAGTTGCCATAACAGAACCCTCGACCCTCCAGCCATGGAGGGTTATGTTATCGCAACTGCCCATCTTGTTTGGCTGTTTATGGCTCTCTTTTAACATCGGTCTTATCATAGTCTCCATAATAAGACCAATGTTCAATATAACACAAAGGTATCCAATATACTCACCAAATAATAAATTACTTGATTCCAAACCGGCTCTCCTCACAGCGTTACTCACTTCATCCAGCGAGTTAAACTTATCAACAATGGTTTGAAACGATGTTCCGCTCCCCCATCCAAGCACCTTGGCAAGAGCACTTCCAACTGGTGGGCTTGTGTCGTCTTTCGACGCGCTGGTTAGGTCTGGGTACAAAGAACTGTACGCTGGTGGCTTTTTAGTTGGCGTGGCTGAGCCATGGTCGCGATTTCTTGCAGAGAAACCATTCTTGAAACACTCAGTGATTTTATGCGCGATGAAGATCACAAGGCAAACAAACGCAACTTGTATGATCATGGTCCTCAAGTTCTATCAGAGAATTTGGTTTTAAAAATAAGTTATGACAGAATTATCCTGCAGAAAACAGCTGAACAAAATATCATCTAATCAAATCAAAATGGTGAAAATTGGCGAAACTCAATGTTCGTACTTTGTTTTGGGGCAGGAAACGTTCACATTGATGATGACAAAATGGTGAGCATTAATAATAATAAGTTCAGCGTACACAATAAACGTATAGGTTGTATTGCTGAAGAGCAGATCAGCTTACAAATACAAATCAATCAGTTTATTTCCGGTACAACAAGCTGATGACTTTGTATGTTGTTTGTGGTCACTCGACACAGGCTTTAGCCCCTTAAATACCACTTCTTACATCTTATAGCATAACCACACCACATGACTGTCGTGAAAGCTAACGAAAACATATTAATCTGATGAAATACAACCCATAGTTCACTTACTTCTTTAGGTACACGTCGACATAGCTGAAGCTGGGAAGTAAACAAACGCAATTTATCGCTTGTATATGATCTATTTTTAGAAACATACGGCATTTAACCAACGTGTACATTTGCTATGGTGACTCATTGCACCTAAGAAACTATACAAAATATAGTGCTCTTTGTTCCCCAACCCAAATGTAAAATATTGTTAAAGAATGAGCTTCTAAAACGTTGAAATGTTTTACAAATAAATTAAACCAAGTTTAGGCATTTTGTTATTACAATTTTTGTCCAAAACAGAATTTATTAAATGTTTGGCGGATTGACTTTTGAATCAGAAAGAGTGACACGTCGAGGTAAGCTGCAGTAGTTAGGTGCTATCAAAGTGCAATGCCTTATGTGTTAATTTATCACACCCGTACGACTGGGAGCCAGGCAGATTTGCAAGCAGACATTAGCAGACAACGCATTTTATGATTATTACACTCAGTAAACAATACAAAATGCATATGAATTATGTATAGCGCTACAGTGCAGTATATTTTGATTTTTGAAAAAAAATTACATAAAAACCAACTTCTTATTAACCACACGCACAAATACTTCTACCTTCATGACCCAGCCAGCGTACCGCTAATGTTACATAGCGCCCTCTGTGGACGTCAAAATAATAAGAAGTCTTAAAAATATTTATTTTTTTCGACCTCCGTTAGTTTAGCATAGCGCCCTCTGTTTACGTCAAAATCAACACACGGACTAAATGTGAAACCTGTGCGTATTTGTATACAAACTACACCAAGCCCATAGAGATAACTCTATGAACAAGCCTCAGATGGGTACCAGTCTACTATTTTTCCTGCATCAAACAAACAACGTGCGTTTTATTTGCATAATTTATTCTCGTCTATGGCGTGTCAAACGTTGCATTATTCGATAATGTACAATATATGTGCGATGTTTCTCATATATATGCGATAATTGTCACATATGTGCGATATTCATTTGATGTATGCAATAAATGTAATATATATGCAATAAATGTAATATATATGCAATAAATATAATATATATGCAATAAATTGTAATATATGTGCGATAAATTGTAATATATGTGCGATAAATTGTAATATATGTGCGATAAATTGTAATATATGTGCGATGAATTGTAATATATGTGCGATAAATTGTAATATATGTGCGATAAATTGTAATATATGTGCGATAAATTGTAATATATGTGCAATAATTTGCAATATTATATGTGCGATAATTTGCAATAGATATGTGATATTTTTTAATATCTGTTTGATAATTTTGTAGTATATTATATGCGATCATTTGTATGCGATGTTTTGTGACGGTATACATATGCGATAATTTAATATACATGTGCGATGTTCGTTCTTATATATGTGCGAAAACGGAATTGTGGGATATAGTATGGCTTCCTGTCCACTTGATCCCCGTATCCGTAATGTTTTAGATCGGGCCAGACTATACTCTTGACGGTATAGTATGGTTCCTATGGTTCAATGAGATTGGCGTAGGGTTTATAATGATGGTCAGGGTACGAGACTCGAGCAGCGTATTTCCGAAACAGCCAGCCAGCCGCGTATTCGGATAATAGAACACATACAGTACAGGGAGGTGACAAAATGTTGCATTTTGCTCAAATCTGAAGGTGAAGATCTGTTTTACTCGAACGAATTCTGCAATATTAGCATAATTTAGAATGTTTAATTGATAATATGTCAATTTCATAGCTTCACATGATTAAAAAATAATTTATAAAAAGTGAAAAACATTAACAAAACGTCAAAAAATGACCCGCAAACGAAAAGGCAAACATTTTTATTTTGTATTTTTTGCATTTTTTAATATGTCAAAAAAACATCACTGTAAAATACAAAACCATAACTTGAAAAGAATTTATACCCTTTGTTAAAACAAAACATTTAATTTGTAATCCAGAACTTTCAAGACTAATATAGTGGGCGTATCAAATTTTGGAGCTGGGTAAATTTGGTTCACTATCTAGTGGTTAATTAACCACAGTTATTCTGACGCCATTGTCAATGTAACATTCCGCCCAATTACATAGACGGTGGACTTAAACACAATTTGAAAAGAATTTGAACCCTTCGTTAAGACAAAAAGTTGCTTTCTTGTTCCAGAACCTTGAAGGAAGATAGACTGGACGTATCAAATTTTGAGCTGGCTAAATTGGTCAACTATTATTGATTCTGCAATAAAAAGAAAATGTTTAAAGAAAATGTTTAAAGAAATTGTTTGTCTTATCGAAGGGTGTCACCACCTTTTGCTCGCGGCTGACATAACTATAAATGTGGTGACTAAGATTCAAAAAATTTGAAAAATGATTTTGCAAACAAGACACAGTTGAATTTTTATAGCACAAGAACTTTTAAATTTTATTGACAACAATTAAAAATAATCAATCATGAGTGTTTCAGATATAGCTCGGTAATTTACTAACTTTAACTGTTCTACGATTTAAAGTCACCTGGAAATAGAAGTGTTTTTCTTTCAAACATAAGAGAATATGCTTACGAACAATAAAACAATTTATTTAGTAATTGATAAGACAAACATTTTCTTTTTATTGCAGAATCAATAATAGTTGACCAATTTAGCCAGCTCAAAATTTGATACGTCCAGTCTATCTTCCTTCAAGATTCTGGAACAAGAAAGCAACTTTTTGTCTTAACGAAGGGTTCAAATTCTTTTCAAATTGTGTTTAAGTCCACCGTCTATGTAATTGGGCGGAACGTACATTGACAATGGCGTCAGAATAACTGTGGTTAATTAACCACTAGATAGTGAACCAAATTTACCCAGCTCCAAAATTTGATACGCCCACTATATTAGTCTTGAAAGTTCTGGATTACAAATTAAATGTTTTGTTTTAACGAAGGGTATAAATTCTTTTCAAGTTATGGTTTTGTATTTCACAGTGATGTTTTTTTGACATATTAAAAAATGCAAAAAATACAAAATAAAAATGTTTGCCTTTTCGTTTGCGGGTCATTTTTTGACGTTTTGTTAATGTTTTTCACTTTTTATAAATTATTTTTTAATCATGTGAAGCTATGAAATTGACATATTATCAATTAAAAATTCTAAATTATGCTAATATTGCAGAATTCGTTCGAGTAAAACAGATCTTCACCTTCAGATTTGAGCAAAATGCAACATTTTGTCACCTCCCTGTACTGTATGTGTTCTATTATCCGAATACGCGGCTGGCTGGCTATTTCGGAAATACGCTGCTCGAGTCTCGTACCCTGACCATCACTATAACTTGAACCCTACGCCAATCTCATTGAACCATAGGAACCATACTATACCGTCAAGAGTATAGTCTGGCCCGATCTAAAACATTACGGATACGGGGATCAAGTGGACAGGAAGCCATACTATATCCCACAATTCCGTTTTCGCACATATATAAGAACGAACATCGCACATGTATATTAAATTATCGCATATGTATACCGTCACAAAACATCGCATACAAATGATCGCATATAATATACTACAAAATTATCAAACATATATTAAAAATTATCGCATATCTATTGCAAATTATCGCACATATATTGCAAATTATTGCACATATATTACAATTTATCGCACACATATTACAATTTATCGCACATATATTACAATTTATCGCACATATATTACAATTTATCGCACATATATTACAATTTATTGCATATATATTACATTTATTGCATATGTATTACATTTGTTGCATATATATTTCATTTATTGCATATATATTACATTTATTGCATACATCAAATGAATATCGCACATATGTGACAATTATCGCATATATATGAGAAACATCGCACATATATTGTACATTATCGAATAATGCAACGTTTGACACGCCATACTCGTCTGTCATTGCATGTCCAGGCAAGATTCCCAGCTCGCTTTGTTTATGTAATTTTTCTACACACAGGTTAGTGAGTCAGCCTTCAAAATAATTTATAGAACCATTGAGTAAGGACAGAAGTTAGGAACAACTTGTGTGCGAAGAGTTGGTTTCTGTAGTCTAGATAACACAATTTAGCTGTAAATCCACTGAAACTGTTATTGAACACTGTCTGTAGTAAACGGTACAGGTCGAGAAGTCTATCAACAGATCAATACAATCAGATCACACAAAATTTAAACAACACCTCGAGTTTTGGAAGTGTGAACTGAGTGAAATCGTGTTAACAGGCTCTCTCATCAAAAACAAAGGACCGAGTCAAAGTGAGTGATAAACGAATGAAAGAAATATGTTGTTAAGAACAAGAATGAGTAGGAATTTTAGTAATAATATTACTAATTAGGACTTTAGTTAGGAGTGTCATTCTTACTTCTGTAGGAAGAATTCTTTCTTTGTTTGATTGAGTTTGTTTATCAGACTTAAAAAGTTTAATTGTGCAATTTTACAATATAAGTTGTAATTCATTTTATTAATTTAAAAAAAAATACACAGAATACACAGTACAATTTGAAATTTAAAGTCGGATATCTCAATTTCAATATGTAAAAATGCATTCTATTTGCTTTCTGGTTTCGGATTTAGACTTTCTTTTACAAAATTATGGTTTTATGACATGAAACTTTCTGATGAATTTGTCAAACGCTTTTTGATAAAGTTTTCCTCGTATACTTTTCCTGATGCTAATTTAAATTTGGATTCTGAATCTTCTTTCGCAGATGTGCCTTTTAATCAGTAACAATGTTACTCAGTAGGATCTTCAGAGTCGTGGCTCGTTCTGCCAGTAACCAGAGCAACTGCATCTGTTTAAACAGAACACTCGGTAAACAGGGGTACAACATCAACGTTTTGTGTCTTCCAAGTAAACACTTGAACTTTGTGAAAATGATGAGCGATAATGCATCATCAAGAAACTTTAAATTCCAAGATGGAGAGAAACCCTTTACAGTTTCTATTGAAGGAAACATCGGGGCTGGCAAGACTACCCTCATGAACTTCTTCTCCAAGCAGAAGGACGTCACTGTTATTGAAGAGCCTGTTAAGAAATGGCAGAATGTCCGTGGCCATAATCTCTTCGATCTGATGTATCATGACCCTCTACAGTGGAGCTTTGTGTTCCAGTCCTACGTTCAACTCACCATGCTGGAGAACCATAGCATCCAAGTTGACACCCCTATCAAACTAATGGAACGGTCGGTACACAGCGCTCGATATTGCTTCGTTGAAAACATGCATCTTGAGAAGAAGATGTCCGACCCAGAGTTTGTAGTCCTGGATGAGCTTTACCAATGGGTCGTCAGAAACCATGATTTCAGCGTTGATCGCATCATTTATCTTCAGACCACACCTGAGAAATGTCATGAGAGAGTTCTTGAGCGATGCCGAGAAGAAGAAGAGGGTATTCCGCTGGAGTATTTACAAGGTATTCATCAAAGATATGAAGATTGGTTGATCCATAAGAAGTTTCCTGTCCCAGGGTCCGTGATGGTTCTGGATGCGACGTCCTCGCTGGAGGAGATGCTGAAAACATATGAAACTAAACAGAACACTATCTTGTGCGAAGGATGAAGGAAACAGGCCTGAATTTCATCTTTGAGAGAGCAAGGCCATTTCATTTTGAAATTTTTGATGTCTATGGGAAACATTTAAAGGGGTACCAAGGCCAAAGACCAGGGCAACGGAGGCCATTGCTTTAGTGAAATTCCAGGCCTAAGGAAACAATAACTCTCACTACACCAAATATCTTATTTTTTAGATTAAAAAGGACACCATACTATACTCATTTTGGGATGCATTGCTTTGAACAGAATGAACTCAAAATGGCAGCATCATGAAGGACAATGGACTAGTTTAACAGCTGACTAAACTGACACCAAAGTCATGTGAAGATCATTTTCTTTCAGATCAAATTTGGTTATAAAACTGCTTTGAAAAAGGTGTCTGGCCTAATATTATTTGACTCTCATGTGACATGATGAAGGCCAGTTCCACCGTAGGCTTAGTTTTATGCCAGTTGCCTGGTGAACAAATTCTGATTAATTTACACATTCTACTTCTTTGTACAAACTATGCTAAATCCTCTGTAAGTAATTCTTTACTTTACTATTTTCTTGATACTGTATGGGCCAAAACCACTTGTATTGCATGAGCATTGTGATTGAAGGGGGACTGCCGTCAACTCATTATCATTGTGGGCCTTTTGCTGTACTTTAAAGTTAAAGACACTGGACACTATTGGTAATTTGTCTAAGACTAATCGTCTGACTTGGTGTATCTCAACATATGCACAACAATAACATAACAAACCTGTGAAAATTTGAACTCAATTTGTTGTTGAAGTTGCATGATAATAACGGAAGTAAAAAAAACCTTGTCACACGAAGTTGTGTGCTTTCAGATGCTTGATTTCGGGACCTCAAAATCTAATTCTGAGCTTAGGTCTTGTAATCAAATTCAAATATTATTTTAGTGGAAATTACTTCTTTCTCGAAAACTACAATACTTCAGAGAGAGCAGTTTCTCACAATGTCTTATACTATCAACAGCTTTCCATTGCTTGTTACCAAGTAAGTTTTTATGCTAACAATTATTTTGAGTAATTTACCAATAGTGTCCACTGCCTTTAACTCGAACCATGTTTCTGTGTGTGCTGGCCTGAAACATCACAATAATGACAGTGCCCATTATGCCGTGCTGAGTTAGAAGTTAAACTCCATCAGAACCTGGGCCCAATTTCGTAAAGCCTGTAAGCACCAAAAAAATTGCTAAGCACAACAAAACAATTGGTTAATAGAAACGGGTTACCAGCCAATGTTACATTAAGTTTGCATTGTTGTGACTTGTGTCCCACTGAACTTTTGCTTAGCAAAGAAATTCGTCAAGCAGTATTTTCTGTTTACAGCTTAATGAAATCATGGAGGAAGACTATTTTTCCACGATGAAATCAGGCCCAGTGCTCATGTGATCATTAAAGTAATTTTCCTTTAAAGTTTCTGGTTTGTAGGTAAACAGATTATTAATCTAAACCCAACAGTGCAAAAGAAGTTGAAATCAGTTTTCCTAAATCACCAAAAATAAATTCCTCTGAATTACAACATTCCAGTTAATTTCACTTTGTAGACTGAACATTATGTAACAATAGAGGGCGCCCTTTTTGCTTTACAAAAGTGTAAACTGCATGTGTAATTTTTTTCATATTTATAGTCCTAAAAAGTGTTAATTACAGATAAGATATTGAACTTGTTTGTGGAGCTGCTTACAAGCTAATGCAGACTATCTTCAATAAAAACAAATTCGTGCCGAGATGATCTCTCCTGTTTGAGTAAGGTTTGGTTTTAAAAGCTTAGGGGACAAAAGCAATGTTTTTATTTTTTATTTCATGCTGCTTGTATAAAAAATAAAAGTAATAAAGTACTTATTAATAACTTCACACGCAGTGTTATACATTGTTTTGCTGAATTATATGCCGTATTTATTATTTATTTATCGATATTTTTCCAAGCAATGTCGGCAAAACTTGTGGCCTTTGATTTGGGCGGGGCCTGAAAGTCCAACAATAGGTGCTTCAATTACGCCTTATTGGGCTACAACACCTGTAAAGTGAACCGAGCGTGCGCTCCGTGTTGGGCTTTGATTAATTTGGGCGCTGTTTTGGGCGTGATAAATTTGCATAAAAGTTCACTGCGCAACCGATGTGCGATGTCGTCTGCTAAAATAGTTGGTCATTTCAATTGTGCGTTAGAATTTCAGCCGGCCAAACAAGTGTATCATGTTTGGAGAATGTAATGATTGATATAGTGTTTTTCTTGAAGAATCTGAAAGAAAAGGATTATTTCAGTTATGAAACAAGTGGACAAAAATAAGTGGAAACTGGTGACATTGTGATGACAATATGAGCACAAATGAAGTGTTGCGAGCGGTTCGCACGGGACAGCTCGCTACCGTCAAACGCCTCCTCGCAACGGGTCAACTCGGCCGCAATATACGGGACCCGTACGGGGCGACATGCCTGCATCTTGCTGCTCGCTCTGGAAATTTAGACCTTGTGAAATTCTTTGTGGAAGATGCGGGTCATTCTACGATTGCTACGGCTCAGAATGGTGCTTTACCGAGCCATGACGCGGCCGCTGCAGGCCACCAGGCATGCCTGGAATATCTGCTCCAATGGGGCTGTCCGGAAAACGCTAGAGACTATAATGGGGCGACAGTTTTACATCTTAGTGCAAGGTACTTAACATTGATTATTTTATGCAAATATTGAGATTTATTTTAATTTGTAAATCAGTACCTTCTGAGTTAATTAGTCTTCATGTAAAATGACAACAATTAGTGCTCTTTCACTAACTGACAGAAAGAAATCTATTATTTGGTTTCCAATTGTTTTCTTATGAAATGTTCTTTTCTTCGAATTTACTAAATTTATTGTTATATGGAATTTTTTACCTTTTAACTCATTGTGGTGAAACTATCTTGTCTTTCCCATTTCAAACTGATGCAACGAAACTGCGACTTGGGGGAAAAGGGGGGGGGCATTGGTGCTCGATATGTGGCATGGATGGTGCCCCTCCCCCCCCCCATTGTTCTCATTGTGTTCAATGGAATTTCAAGAATTCTCAGAGGACTTATACTTCAAGGGGTTATACTTCTGTACAAGGAGGAAAATAGTACAAATTGGAACATGGCACATATTCAAAATAACTTGACTCAATGGACCATCAATATTTAAAGTCCAATTGATAATTTTGTTCATATTTTGTCTGTATATTATTTGAAGTTATTCATTAACTTTTCATATTTAGAGTGTTTGTTCAAGTTGGTTATAAATTTGTTATGAACGTTTTTCACAAACACTCAATCATGTGTGATTTAGGCCCTTGACCCGCACTGTCATACCAGCAATCACATAATGAATAATTATATGAACCACACACTGTGTTTAAAACCGATATTTTATAAGCAATGGAATGTAACTTGTTCAATGAAATGTTGCCCCTTGTAAGAGAGATTGCTCAAAATTAGTTATTCTCTTAAGTTTTACTTTGAAAAATATTTTCCCTTGACTGTTCTTGTTTGGATTTTTATGTTGTGAATACTTAGTTTACATTTAAATTGCTTTGCACAAAAACATTTAATGAGATTTAAAATCTAACCAATATTTACATGTCAATTCTCCATGTTTTCTCTATTTCCTCCCGACTCCCACAGCAGATTTGAGGCAAAATTTCTACAGGTTTGTTATTTTCATGATTGATAACACAAAACATGAACACTGTCTGAATACTTTGTCAGCTCGACCAATCCTGGTTTTTTTTGTCTTTAAAATTAAGATGTCACATCTGATCAATGTCACTTTCCCCTTTGTAGATTTGGACATCTTAATCATCTGCAATACCTTGTAGAGGAGAGAGCTCTAGACCTTAGAGACAAGGACAGAAGAGGTGTTAGCGTCTTACATTATGCTGCAGCCAAAGGGGACTTATCATGTCTGTTATATCTCATCAATGCGTTGCCAGAGTAAGTCATCCTTAAAGGCACTGGACACTATTGGTAAATACTCAAAATAATTATAAGCATAAACACTTACTTGGTAACAAGCAGCTATTGATGGTATACACCATTGTGAGAAACGGCTCCCTCAGAAGCAGCTTAGTTTTTAAGAAAGAGGTAAGTTCGAACTCAAATAATGACTGACTTCAGCTGAAGCCTTCTATAGGCAGATAAAGCACACAAATTCGGGTGATTTTTCTTATATTACTCTCTCGCAACTTCGATGACCACTTGAGTAAAACTATTCACTTGTTGTTTATGCATATGTTGGGATACACTAAGTGAGAATACTGGTCTTCAACAATTACCAAATGTGTACAGTGCCTTTAAAGGCTTTGTGTCTAAGAAAGTAAATTATGCATTTGTCTCATTACTCCTATCCTCAATGGGGATTTGATTTTTATAGTGATGGTCTCTCGATGATGTAAGATGTGCTTTGAGGAGGAGAGAACTCATCATCCCCAAGATGTCTTGGATTGCTTATTCATAGTGAAAAAAATAATCACAACAACAAAACGGCCTTGCGTTTTCAACCCTATAGCAGATCTATCTTTCTCCAAGGCCAAATAACAACACAACACGCATAAACAAATGTCTTTATTGTTACAGGGAAAAATATTTCTAAAATGATTGTCACTTTTATGACAAGATACCTATAATGATAAAAACAGTAAACATGCAACTGAACTGTGACAAATTTTATGAATTTAAATTACTGTCAAACAAACAATTCTGCAAATTAATACATGCTGAGATTTTGTAACATATGTTTCCTTATAGGGTATTCTTTCTTAACTGTTCACTTGAAATTGTTGACAATTTTATGACTTAGATTTCAGATCTCTAGCTGGAATGTGGCAACTTGTGCAATTTCTTTTATAAATGTTTACCCTTTATAAAAAATCCCAGTTTACTTTGCATACAAATGCTAATATCATGATGACCTCATGCTATTCTGTATTTGGCTTATTTAATTAAATGTATTGATCACTTTTAACACCTGCAAATTCCTGTCTACACTTAACCTTGTACTTTGATCACGTTGAGTAAACAATCTAAACCATTAGGTAATCATATCTGCCAATGTCTGGTAAATTAATTGGCTAACATTGTTCTGTAATATTCCCTGTTTGAAAATCGCTGTTTTTTTTCTCTCTGTATGAATTCAATTCATTTAATATTAGTACCTATCAAACAAAACAAATAATTTGCATCAAATTATTTCTTTGTTCATAGCAAGTCAATTTTCAGGGTAAATGAAAAGAACCATTGGTTGGATATGATCTCAATGTTTTGAAGAGTATTGTATTCATTGCTCATTTCTTCAGGGAAAATTTTTTTTATGACCAAGCAAAGCTTCAAAGCCTTCATATATCTCACACTTCAAATTCATTGTTTCCAGTTATATTATGTCAAGAAAAACTTACTTTTACAATGCATCAAAATTTGCTGTTCAGCATGCCCCAAAAACTGAGATTAATTACTTAGTTTGTTTACTGTGTATCAACTGATAGAAATTCTAGAAAGTTACAATATAGAATTGGAGAAAAATAATGAGTTTTTGACATTTTTATCAATTAATATTAAATCTGCTAGTCTCTAATTAACATAACGGATCTTACCAAATCAAAGAAGCATAAGTGTGAACCATCTTTCAGTTCACCACTTATAGCAACCCTCAATGGCTGTTGTGACTGAACTCTAATGTTAAGTGTTTTATGCAGTAAAGCATGAAACAAATTCCCACATCCATCAATGATTCTGGCCATGAAATTCCGATGGATGTGTCAATCCCTGGTTGTCCCGACCATAGAACAAAATAAATATCTCAACTTGGTAGGAATGAATTTGGACTCTAGGGTGGCTATATTTTATAAAACCTTTTTATAATATAAAAAAGATGAACAACAATTATTTTGTCAGGAAATCTACCTTTTGACACCTTAAACCCTGACAGACTATGCAGTTTGGGAAATCTATCTTTCTATATCTATCTATCTATCTAGCCTATGTCGCTCCCCTGCAGAAGGAAGTCCTCTTAATCACCATTCCACATTGGTCTTTCTTGTGCATGTGTGGCCTAAATTTTCTCCATACCATTCCACAATTATTTGGATTTTGGTATAAAAATGCCTGACTCTTTGATACAGACATTGTTGTTTTGTCCTACCAACCACAAGGCTTCTGAATCCTTCACTCTGGCAATCGTTTACAGAAAAAAAACTCAGGACTGACAACAATCTATATTTTAGATTAGTAAATGATCCCCACCCCTTCCTCTTTCCACTAGTTAAGGATCCAAGAAAATCACAGACTAAAGCACCATAAAACTTTCTGGATTACTTAGTTGTGGCTAAATTTGCAATAAATTAGTAAATGTATAAATACATTCAATATTTTATTGCATAACTGCATACTGTTTATTCATATACCGCTCTTCATTCATTATTCCATAATATTCAAATATTGATTTTTGCTAACATCTGGAATATTATTTCCATTGTTTATTATGACTGTGCTTCAACTTACCACTTGAAAACATATGTGATTATGCAAATGACAGACTATAGAAACATCCCCAACACTTCATAAACAGCAAAGTTACTATAAAAACAAATCAATAAATAAACTGTGGGGCTTCTAGACAGAATTGAAGGCACTAAAATAACTCTGCAATTGCATCAGTATACATTGACAATTAGGGGCCAACTTGATTGCAAAAAATAATAGAACTGAAAATGTTGCACTTCATTTTTTACCTTAGAAATATAAAAAAAAATACAACAAACATTCAAACTATCATTTTTAAAAACTCAAAACGAGTATACAAAATAGATAAAAACCAAACATAACAGTAATTCAATTGAAACATATTAAGTAATGCATTTAATGCTTTGATTGCCAAAAGCCGCATCTAAAAATAAAATAAAAAAACCCACCAAACCCCCCCCCCCCCTAATAATAATAATAATAAGTAAAATAAAATATATATATAAAAAATAAAAATAAAATAAATGAAAATAACAGTTCAATATAATTTTTTGTTTTTATGATTAGTCATATTTATTGAAATTTGCAAAATCATTGGGCTTGAAGTAATTCCTCCTTTAAAGAGAAACCATTTTTATGCAAATTGTAGCGGGTGAAAATGTGCCATTATTGTGTGTTATCGCCAGGAAGTCTTTTGTAGGCGTTTCATCCTGAACTATTCCAACCTGCAAGCCAGGAACACCTGCTTTTTGTGAAGCATGGCACTCAAATAAGCCTACTCATTTAGTGTGAGGATGAAGACTGAAATGGACAAGTCTTGTTTTCAAGTTGTTAGTCTCTAAATTTTTGCTAGGAATATGCAATTTGCAAACAGCCCGGTAATCATTTAATATTCCCATTAAATTCAGATCACACTCTTCAGTAAAACGTAAATAGGCTAAATAATACTTTAAAAAATGTTTGTTTTGTAAAATTCGACCAAAGCTGCACTTATTTTGTAAAAGTAAATTAACATTAAAATGTATTATTAAGTAATATTTAAGTATTTCATTTTTTACCTGTTTTTATTTTGTGATAATCATGTAGAAAAACATGTAGATTAAGATTGTTGAATGAAATGTGTTTCATATTAAATAAATTCTTCTGGAAGTTTCATAATAATTGTTCAGAGAAAACATAATGTCTGAATAAACACTTAATAAATATTTGAAGCCTTACCGACATAAAACAAAAATAACAAGACCAACAAAAACCTTTAAAAAAACAATCTGAAATTTTCTAATATTAAATTTATAATTTTTCCTGCTATTTGAATATTGTATGGTTAGACACTGCGTGAATCAAAATGCACATATACACCCCTCTTCAATTTTATTAAATTTAAAAGTAATATCACAAATAATTTGTCATTTTTCTGAAATGAAATGCTGATTCTACACACGGAACACGTTTGTTTTGACAAAAACAAAGACCGTCTAAATCCCCAGCAGACATCTCAGAAATAAAAATAGAAAACCGAGCCTTCGTCAACATTCGCATCCCTTTACTCTAATGTATATTGACACAAGAGAGTGGGTTCTACTGCGGTTTTCCTGTTTTATTTATATCTGAGAGATAGAAACTGAAAAATTACATGGTCAAAGTCAAACTAGAGAGCCATTATTGAAATCATATTGAAAATAGTGAATTGAGTGACAGAAACCCATTAAAATGTTATTAAATTTTTCAGGCATCAACTCTTGTTTTGTTTTATTTTATTTTGTTGATTGATTGAGTGTTTACCTTCAAGTTACTTGAATTTATAATAATAATAAAGACTTGTAATGCACACAAATCCACCCTGCTGGGTGTTCAAGTCGCAGTATAAGGTATAATGACAAGTCAGAAATTTGTTTTTAATAGTTGGATATTTAACATAACATAAATTTAATAATTTAAAGGCTATATAAGTACTAATTCAATCTACATTTGGAGCAAGTCAGGGAAAATAGAAGCTTTTAAATTAACAACAAAATCATACTTTTAATCCCCAATCTGTTATAATGAATAACAGTGTATGAAGGAAATATAACTACCATTCAAAAAAAATAATTCTGGTTATATTAATTGAATGTTTCTTGCTGTGAAAAATCTCTCATATAAAGTTTTCCCTATCACAAAAACAATCAGTTGAGATTAATATAATTTCAGTCACTTCCAACCATTTCTTCAGAAAAGTCTTAACTGATAATTGTGTTTATTGTAGTTACATTTGATAGCTTGGAAAATATTGGAGCAAAACTAGTTATATTTATTTTAATATTTGTGTTTTTTTCTGTTCAATGCAGCATGGCAAATGAGCGAACTGAGAACGGTGCAACACCAGCATACTTTGCAGCCCAGAATGGCAACTTAGCGAGCCTACAACATCTTGTGAAGAAAGCGGGGGCCAATGTGCACCTGCGGGCAAATGATGGGATGCAACCTGTACATGCCGCAGCACAGACCGGCCAACTACACTGTGTCATATGGCTGGTAAGAACCATAGAGTATAGAAGACAGCAGATACAGATAGTGTGGAGAGGGTACATCTCCCCTCCCCCAGCCCCTTTACTCCCCGGCAAGCCTCATACAATGTATGAATATGGTGGTACACTGTTCTAATCAATGTCCTGGGCCCAATTTCATAGAGCTGCTAAGCACACAAATTTGCTTAGCATGACATTTTTGCCTTGATAAAAACCGGATCACCAACCAAATTTCCACATGATTTTCAGGATAGAAACGACAGCTGAATACCAGTAACAAGCAATATCCAACAAATGGAAATTTGGTTGGTAGTCCTGTTTTTATCAAGGAAGAAATTTCATGCTAAGCAAATTTTTGTGCTGAGCAGCTCTATGAAATTGGGCCCAGGCATCCAGGCCGAAAAACTCCTTTAGCCAACAACCATCTTGATCCACCCATGAGAAGGGATGAAGGTTTCTGTCACAAAAACTACTTTAATTATTTTGAGTTCTGGCCGAATAATTCTGGAAAAAAGTAAATCCATCTTTGATTGAGGAACTATTGCATTTTTTGAATGAACAAAGACAAATATACTGCAGTGGGATATGAACCTTAACCTCCAGATTTATATGCCAGCACTCTACCAGCTGAGCTATCAAGCCCTATGAAGATCCTTCAAGCAAGTATGGTGGAGTGATGGCGCGTTAATCTGGAGGTCAGCGGTTCAAATCCCGCTGAAGTAATTTTGTCTTTGTTTAATCCAAAAATGCAATGATTCATTTGCTGATGGGTTTACTTTGTTGTTAGAGTTATTTGTTTTTAACAACCAGAAAACAGCAGATATACAAAGAGCGTTGAGAGCTAGGGCACCCCCCCGTTCACTCCCTGGCAAGACTAATACAATCCATGTATTTGATGGTAAGCTATTGTATCTAATGGCCAGGCATCCCCTCCAATAAACTCCGACCTTCAGTTAGTAACACCTTTTATCCACCCCAACCCTTGAGAAGAAGGGAAAAGGCTGCCGCCCTCAAAAACCTGTTTTAATTATTTTGTATTCTGGTTTAAAACCAAAATATTTATGAATAAAAAAGGAAATCCATCTGCAAATTTGTCGTTGCATTTTTTTGGAATGTACAAACAAAATATTTACCATAGCAGGATTTGAACCCACAACCTCTGGATTAATGTCCCAGCACTCTACCAACTGAGTTATCCAATATAGTCATATGGTGTCAGTCTTCCTTGTGGTTTGTCATACTATGAATTGTATTTTTGCAAACATTTGTTCTCTGACTGGCATTTTCAAGCATGTTTGATTTGTAATCAGAACATCAAAATGCATATATACCTATAATTAAACGGAAACGACAGAACATACTTTTGTGGCTAATGGTTGAAAGCATGCCACAAGCACGTACCAGGCACTTATTGAAGCCTCTTCAAATTTGAAGTGGTTTCATGATTTACATACTTGAACCTTATTGAGTTGTCTGGATAGAGGAAAGGTTTAGTTATTTGTTCTAGGAGGTGGTTTCCATGGAAAAGCTTCATTGTGTTTTTTTAAATGTAAAAGACTGATAAAGAAAAGCATCAGGAGTGAAAACAATAGAGGGAGTGACCACACTGGCTTAATGACCCAGAAAACAAATTGTGAAAAACTGAGAATTTTTCTATTTGCAATCCACTTGAAATGAAAGTTTCAATAATGATGAAGAATTTGGAGATAGTGCTTGATTTTTTAAGACAATCTGCACTAGTAGACCACACCCTGTAGCTCAAAACTTTTACTTGACCAGGGAATTATTCACAGGGCCTAAAATATTTTTCTTTTTTATATTTGCTGAACTTCCAGCAGGAGGAGAAAAGGAGTTTGTTAAGGTATAGGAAAATTCTGGAGAGGACACCTTCTACCATTGGGCATGATCCGATTCTAATTATTCCTAGTATTGTGTTTCAGATCCAAGAGCAAGGCGTGTTGCCAATGGAGAGAGATAACGATGGTGCTACTCCTCTTCACTTTGCTGCTAGCCGTGGTCAGTCAAATGTAGTCCGATGGCTGCTGGGGAATGGAGCAACCTGTGATAAAGATCACCTTGGAGGTACTCCATTACATGACGCTGCTGAGCATGGTCAATTAGAGGTATGCGTTAGTAACACTACAGGTGGATTTATGTACTGAAGGGCGTTAGAGTTTGGAGATCATTGAAGGTGGGGGCTTGGATAAAAATGATAATGATTACAGGCCTTGGGCTGATTTCACAAAGAGCTAAGATTGATCGTAGCTGCAAATCAATCGTAGTTGCTAAGTATAGTGTGATGTCACAATACAAATCACTATGGTGACACTGACAATTTGTCTTACGATGGATTTTATTGCTTTGATGAAATCGAACCCTAGAATTACACACAGAAGCGATGACCTCTGTTGCCCCTGGCCTTGGTCTTGGTTCCCCTTAAATGTTTCCCTTAGATTTTAAGATTTTCCAATGGAAGTGTCGTTACAATATAAAAATTGCCTTTTCCTTTTCAAGATAACATTCCAGACCTGTGACTATTAAAAATATCTTCTTTCTCAAAAACTATTTTACTTCAAAGAAAATCGTTTCTCACAATGTTTTATACTATCAACAGCTCTCCATTGCTCATTACCAAGTAAGTTTGTATGCTAACAATTATTTTGAGGAATTAACAATAGTGTCGGAGGGGCAACAACTCCGCTCATCAGCTGATCAGACCCGGCTTTCTGTTCCTTAACTAGACGGAAAGCTGGGGATAGCTCATTCTCCATGGCTGCCCCTTGCCTATGGAATGAGCTCCCCGCGGGTCTGCGAGAGGCGATCTCGTTGCCTGTGTTCAAAAGCCTCCTCAAGACATTTCTGTTTCCCCACCCATCCTAGTTCGTTTTTCTTTTTTTCCTAGTCTTATGTAAAGCGCTCTGTTCTCTGTAGAGAGCTATATAAACGCTTCATATTATTAGGGGTTAGCAGAAATAATTAAACATAATTCCTAGGAATAATTTTACTAAATATTCATTTGTTAATTTCGGTTTGATTTTATTCACAGTGCGCCAAGATTTTAGTTGAGCATGGTTGTGATGTAAACAAAGAAGATAAAGACTTTCTTGTTGCGTCCGATCTAGCCAAAAAGTGCGGTCATCTACAAGTTTCAAAATATCTTCGAAGTATCGAGAAAAGGGTAAGTTGACTAAATTAAATCAGTTTGTTGTCAGTAGTTCATAAGAACCTGGGGTGGATTTCACAAAGGTAGTCCTAACTTAGGACTAGTCCTAGGCAATGCTAAGAGATGGGACCAGTCCTAAGCTAGGACCAGTAACTCATCTTAACTTAGGACTGGTCCTATCTCTTAGCATTGCCTAGGACTAGTCCCAAGTTAAGACTACCTTTGTGAAATCCACCCCTGGCTTCATAAGTTCTTTGTGACACACTACACCTCTTCATTACCCAAACTCGAGTGCTTTATTTTATAGAGTTGCTGAAGCAGAAAACATTGCTTAGTAAGTTTCTGCTGAGCAAAAAATAGCAGAAAACAAGTCACAACTGGTATAATATATGAGATGGTATTTAGGCTGGTAAGCATAATTGTTTTGTGTTTTGATTGTTTTTTTGTTTTCACAAATAATGTTCTTGAAATTCGGCCAGCCTTGTACATATGTATATTCAGTAAAAGCTTAAAAGTGAAGCATTCATTTTATTACTGCTACCTTTGTTTAAAGATTTTAAGTTTAAATATATTATTTGTTATTTGTTTCAATTGTCTTATAAAAGTTGAAATCAGGGTACTTTTCTTGTTTTTGTTGTGGCTATAGAAAACTTAACCTAGAAGCAACTTTGAATTCAAATAGTAAATTAATCTTGTTTATGTTCTATTTTGTTTCAGAGTGGAAAGGTCAAGGGCAAAGGACGCAGTTGTCACAACATCCCTTCTGATCATGAGGCTGGAGTGTACGTCAAACACAGCTCCCCAACCTCCTCCTCTTTATCGTCCTCCATCCTGTCTGACCACGAGAGCTCATCCTCCATGGGAACCATCGGTGAGGAACTCATCGAACGTCTTGGTTGCTATGAAGTCACCGAGTCACCGGAGCCTACACCTGATCCAGAGTACGTCCAGCTTTTCGATAAACTTTCTGAAATCGACCCCTCACGGCAAGGTTTTGTCAAAATCACTCCGAAGAAAACAAAAAAGTCTCCTCAGAAATTTCACGACGCAAAAGACGTTTGCACTCAAGGAACTCAAACGGATGATGGAAGGGAGAACACTATTCCTCAAGAAAAAAAATCGGTAACCACCCCACCTGCCATTTCGCCAAAGAAGAGTCTCCGGAGACAGACCGCGAGAGAAGAGTCTGTCATATCATCTCCGAAGAATGCTTGGACATCACAAAGTCCTGATGAAACAGTTACATCTCCGACAAAGCTCTCACCTGACAAGAAAGAGCTACGATTCAGCACGACGGTGATGGTGGAAGAAATCGCACGGAGAGAGGATAATCAGATGAGCCCAAAGAAACGATCGGTGCAAATGATTCCGCTTAATTCATCTCTGGAAGCAGTCATCAAATCACCGCCGCTTCGAAGACAAGCACACATACTGTCCTCACCACCACCTCTTATCAACTCACCACCACCTCTCACCAACTCACCACCTCCTGATTTGAGAGCGATAACTCCCAACAGACCAAATAAGATTGTGATACCAACGGCTTTAGCAGCGCCACCCTTTGGACTTTCAAATGGAACTGATCACAATCGCAAACCACGCGATGTGTCGTCACGTTTGTCTTTCATCACCTCTAGTATAGTCACTCCATCACCCACTCCTCCACCTCCACCAGCTCTCCCTAATGGCTTTAACCACCGCAGTCCGACCAGCAGTGTATCACCACGTCTGTCATCTCATGTGGCAGGTCCACCGTCACCCAGTGATCTGGCTGGTGTGGTTCTGAAGCCCACCAGCTCAAACAGCTCCCCGAGACCATCAAGTAAGTCTTAAACTATTATCAAAATCTTTTAAAACTTATTCCCTTAGGCATCCTTTGTAAATGGCAAAAATAGTGGGTTTGAGACTCCCCTTAGTCTATAGGATGAAGCCCCTGAACCTCCTGGGGGTTATAATTCAGAGGATTCTTTCTACAATGTCACTACAAATGTATAAATTTACTTCCGATTTTTACTTAAATTTTGAAGAAGAAAAAATACTTTGTACTCGCCAAGAAAGAAATGCAGGTTTTCTAATACATTAAATTTATACTACCCTCCTAGCTCAATTCAGAACACATATCCCAACATGCATATCATTTAGCATTTTGCCTACAAACTTATCAAAATAACCCAATGTTTTTTTTAAATTTTGTTGATTTAACAAAAAGGGTTGTTCAGAAAACAACATTCTTAAAGGAACATTACAGAATTGGTAAGAAACAAAATCACAGAAACAAAGTTCACAGATTTACATCAAACTTACACGGTCTAATGATGATAGTAGAAAACATCCCTTGAAATATTTATAACTGAAATGTCATATTTAGTGAGAAACTAATAATCTAATTTTGCATTTGGAGTTTATTGCTCAGTGAGCATTTTAATCATTTTTTTTCTTCAATCGATGTCATGCAAAATGTGTAATCGGTTTTTCACTATTTTTTCGTGACCCAGTAGACTGATCGATCTCAAACTTCTACAGGTTTGTAAGTTTATGTATATGGTGGATTACACTGCCAGCAACTGTTTGTTAGCAAAACCAATTCTGTAATGTTAATTCAACATAAACTACAGTATGCTACAGTTCAACCAGTTCTCCTGTCTCCATTCATCTCCCGAATATTTATCTCCCAGTCCCAGTAAGGAAATTCAATTTGTGTTTTTGTTCGAGGTTCTCCTAGCAGGGGAAATCATGCTGATTTAATCGCGGAGATAAAGGCTGGGACCTCGCTCCGACAAACACGAAACAATCAGTCTGGATTCCTTCGGGTAAGAAGTCAATTTCAAGATGTATTCCTCCGTGACATTTTGAAGAATTTACTCTTTTGTTAGTTCCCAGCATATTATTATGGAATCTCCTTCCTATTTCCTATTATCAGGGCCCAATTTCATAAAGCTGTTAAGCAGAAAATATTGCTTTTGCTTAATAAAAATTTTTGCTAAGTGAAAATTTAGTGGGCACTAGTCAAAACAATGTATACTTGATGTAATTTTGGCTGGTTTACCTGTTTCCATTAAGCATACCCCCCTCCTATAAGACAGCTTATTTCTGAACAAATATCAGTTTTTTGTTCGGAGACATCTCAGTGTTCTGTAAGATAGAAGTCTTCAATTCAATACAACCACTGGATCTTGTATGTTGCATTTAATTTAAAGAATCCGGACACTATTGGTAATTGTCAAAGACCAGTCTTCTCACTTGGTGTATCTCAATATACGCATAAAATAACAAACCTGTGAAAATTTGAGCTCAACTGGTCATCAAAGTTGGCAGAGAATAATGAAAGAAAAAACGCCCATGTTGTGTGCTTTCAGATGCTTGATTTTGAGACCTCAAGATCTAATTCTGAGGTCTCGAAAAAAAAATCAAATATTTTAGTGAGAAATTACTTCTTTCTCAAAAACTATGTCACTTCAACAGCTCTCCATTGATTGTAACAAGTAAGTTTTTATGCTAACAATTATTTTGAGTGATTATTACCAAGAGTGTCCAGAAATCTTGATAAAATTAAACTAAGCATGATTCTCTTTCCTACATCCTTTAAACTGATATCAACTGTTTTTTGTTTTGCTTTGTTTGAAAAAGAGAGAAGGAGTTAATTTTGCTGTTAACAAATTGCCTACCAATTAGCAATCTTTTTAATATTCATTTCCGGAGTCATTTGTCCATGATGCAATTATTAGATCTCTTCACTCTGGTCTAGACTTTCCTAGGGGACATAGAGGTCTTGGTGCCACTTTATAAAAATAAATAAAAATAAAATAAAAATGCTTTGGCAAACAGCTTATCCGCCAATGATTATACATAATGTGTTCATTGAATATAAAACCTAAAGGTTGCTCTCTCAATTGCGAAAGAGCCTAGCTTTAAATCTCATTGTCATTAATTGCAATTTTGTTAAGTTAAATTTAATTATATTGATAGCCATAAGCACTTTTAGCAGCAAATGTAAAAAGACTACGATCCATTAGAGATCATCACTGTCAGAATTTTTATAATTTTTCAGCCAGAATAAATTATGTAAAAACGAACTGTAATTGATGAATGCCTATAACGTATCTTTGATGGCAAAATTAATTTACTTCATTCTACAGTACTTGTGCAGCATGAATTGTAGTTAGGTGCTCTGCATACGAGTTGTATATTATATGATTTTTCTGTAGTGGCCAGGGACATCTAAAAATAACAATCTTTTTTATTAAGGCTGTAATTGTCAATGACCCAGCTGCTACCAGATGTGATTTAAATAAAGCCAGGGAAGTCTAAACTTCTAGGACAATTAATTTACAAGTTAATTAAGTCATTCAATAATTTGATTATTCCTCAATAATTTTGGTAGTTATCCTTGTGCTGGTGCCGTGGCACCCAACATTGGGAAAGACAGACAGAGGAGGGCTATGCAAAACATACATTGAACCAACTATAAAGCCCCTTTCACACGAGAGTAGTTTAGCAAGGGTCCCTTGTTAAATTGTAGCATGGTTGTAAAATGTTACCAATGTACCATTGCCCAAGTTCCCTTGCAAAATCTTGTCATACATTGCTACATTTTACAACCATGTTAAAGTTTAGCAAGGGACCCCAGTTAAATTGCTGGTGTGTGAAAAGCACTTAAGACTCCAACCTGACCTATGAGAACATAGGCAATAGACCCTTCCCATGAAATATGTAAATTGCACATAGCGCGTGCGCACTAACGTTTTGGTTGGCAAATTGCGGGAACATCGCGCTGTTTTGTACACGGGTAATGGGTGCGTCACGCAGATGCGATAGCGCGTCTGCTTAGTGCACAACTCTATGGCGTTTGCCAACCAACAGGGTCTGTACGCATGCGTGAATGTAATTAGCATATTTCATGGGAAGGGTCCATTGCATGCTGGACAGGAACATTTGGAAAGCCATCACATATGCCTACATGTATGTCCAGTGGAAGCTTGGAGTGAATGACATGTATAGTTTCTTCAAAATGGCTTTATCAACCCAAAATACATGCTGCACGAAATCAAATTTGTTCTTCTATCTTTCCCTTTTTCCGAGTGTAATTTTCTATTTAAGTAAATATTCCTTTTAATAGGTTAGCATCAGGATAAAGAATATGTATCCACACACTAATATGTTAAGCACTGTATACTTGGTACTTTCCCGAGTCCTGTGAAAATAAAATCCACAGGCATTGTACTCAGGTGGCAATACGAACCCATGACCTTTACCATTTTAGAGCAAATGTCTTGCCACTAGACCACCAAGATTGCTTGGTAGCCAGAGGCATTTCAAATCCTATTTCTAATACATTGTATTAAATTGTCATTAAAATTAGTTTATTGAAACTTTAAATATTAATATTGACAGGTGAATAAGGACACTACACCAAGAAACCTGAGTCCTGTCTTGGATAAAGGACCCAAGGTGTACTATGCTGCAGACTTCTTAGCTAAGATACCAATGGTGAGCGAAGGAGGGCTTGAGCTACCGGACTGGAAGAGACGATTCCTGGCTAAGAAGGAAGCTGATAAAGCTAACCAACAAGCAGCTACCGACTACAAAATAGAGAAGGTATGTAAGAATTTCTTCCATTTCATTTAATTTATTGTGTACAATATGATTTGAGGCATTGCATGGTGAAGTATCAATAAATATTTGGTTTGCGGTAACACCAAGTGTGTATCTACTTGCCAGGTAGAGTTTGTTCTTTGTACAATGTTGGATAACTGTCTTTCTATATAATACTTCCACTAAGTAGATTTATCGGATTGTTCGATAGGGAGCTGAGATGGTTTAAGGAATGTTTGAAGGCCCAGTGACCAGGGGTAATAAGGTTGGAAGTACTTTGAGACGCCCTTCGGGTTGTGATAAAGTGCTCTGTAAAAATTGATAATTATTATTTACTATTATATTATTATTATTATTATTATTATTGTTATTGAGTACCGCCTGTGAGCGACCAATCTCTCTCTCAGTACATTTTAGTTTAACGTTTTAAATGTGATTGTGTTATTCTGTTTGACTTTGTAGCAGCGAGAAGCTGATGAAATGAAATACAGAGACATGCCTCCTTGGAAAGTAGAGTTACTGAAGAAGAAAGAAGCAACGTAAGTCAACAACCGTGAAAAAAAATCATTCCGCAAACTTTCCTTTCCTATGTACTAACTTTGCATCCATTATTCTCCCTCTAAAACTCACAAACTAACTAGATAATATGAATCACTGGTTTTGATTAGATAATTTTGCTCAGTTATTATCATAAACTTAACTGTATCTTTTCCATTCTGGTAGAAAATGGATGACTAAAAACCACTTAACGTAGAACTTGTTTTATTTTGTTTTAGAAATAATCGTGACAGCTCTTGACAAATTCCAGTCTTGTCTACTGAAGGTATCTAACAGTCTTGACAATCAACCTAACACAAACTTCTTAACTCCACTGATTTATACTGGTAATGGCAGATCAACATAACAAGCACCTTGCACCGAGACAACAATCGTTTGGGAACTTTTGAGACCATAACGGGCATCCGACTGACAGGTCCTTTTCCCTTTTCCATTGATCTCAGCGACGAGAACGATGAATCAGTCATACATCTTGGAGGGCAAACCGTATGCGCGTCTTAACGCGTACATCAATGAAGCACACAGCGTTCCAGGTTTGATTTCTATGGCACACGTACGTACACGCACACGCTCACAGACGCCATGTTGTAGGGCAGGTATTTGAATGGCGAAGTCATGGTCAAATTCAATACGGTCTATTGCATAGGAACTCTTTCCTTTGTTTCTTTGCCAGGTCAAAACCTAGTGTAGTAAAAGACTTTTTATAGGAAATTAAAGTAATATAATTTCCACTTTTCAACGTCGCAGTATGTTGTTAATAATACTACTGAGCTCTTATAAGGCACTTTATCTTTGGCCGCCTCAAAGTGCTTATTATGTTTATGGACCAGTAAAAAACCTGGTAGAACAATGAAATGACAAGCTAACTGGTCCTGCTGGCCAGTCATTGAAACTGGATGCCAGTTAATGGATTAGAGATGTACAAAGGAAGATAAGTATTAAAGAAAAGGAATAGTGCCTTGCGATATTTTTTGAGAGACAGAAGATTTTTGAAAATTGTATGTATTTAATGAAATCATAAAAATGCAAATTTTTATTTAAACTACTAATTTGTTGTAAGTTAAGAAGCTTATACTTTATAGTTAATCAAAACCAATTTATTTTGCACAATTGATTAACTTTCATGATGTTTGACAAACTTAATTGGATCAATACAACACCGTACACTTGTTTCTTTTGTGCTTTATGAATTCTTGGGGTTTTTCAACTTAAAGGCACTGGACACTATTGGTAATCACTGTTAGCATAAACACTTATAAGTTAACGATCAATGGAGAGCTGTTGAAAGTATAAAACATTGTGAGAAACGGCTCCCTTTGAAGTAACGTTGTTTCGAGAAAGAAGTAATTTTCCACTCAAATATTTGAATTTGATTTTGAGACCTCGGAATTTAAATTTGAGGTCTCAAAATCAAGCATCTGAAAGCACACAACTTTGTGTGGCAAGGGTGTTTTTCTTCCATTATTATCTTGCAACTTTGATGACCAAGTGAGTTCAAATTTTCACAGGTTTGTTGTTTTGTGCATATATTGAGATACACCAAGTGAGAAGACTGGTCTTTGACAATTACCAGTAGTGTCCAGTGTCTTTAAAACCAGATTCATAGTCAGCGAAGGACAAAATACACCACTGTTTGAATTGTCACTTCTTTTAATGTTCCTAATACATTTTCATGAGGTAAAATGTATACTGTTACCTGATCGGTTGGTACATAATAAAGTGTAGGTTAACTTAACCATACAAATAGTAATGTTTGTATGTTTGGGATCTTTAAAGGAACACGTTGCCTTGGATCGGACGAGTTGGTCTATAAAAAAAGCGTTTTTAACCGTTTGTTATAAAAAGCATATGGTTGGAAAGATGTTTTAAAAGTAGAATAGAATGATCCACACAAGTTTGCCTCGAAATTGCGTGGTTTTCCTTTTACTGTGCGAACTAACACGGTCGGCCATTTATGGGAGTCAAAAATTTGACTCCCATAAATGGCCGACTGTGTTAGTCGACGAGGTAAAAGGAAAACCGTACAATTTCGAGGCATGTTTGTGTGGATCATTGTATTCTACTTTTACAGCATCTTTCTACCTATATACATTTTATAACAAACGCTTTTCAAAGACCAACTCGACCGATCCAAGGCAACGTGTTCCTTTAACAAAATCTGATTTTCCCATTAGATTATATATCATAAGGCTATTTTTTTTTTTTTGAATCCATGTCTGCATTACATTATATTACGGGTACAAAATCAGCCATGGAGCCTGAATATTTCTCCAGTCGGTCTCACTTTGGTCATGTGGGTTGATATTATAAACTTAATATTGCTGCATCATGCTTAAAGGACTTTTATTTTATCAAAAGTTATTTTTTTTTGACATCTTTATTTGTTTTTGGATGTAAATGTTCAAATTCCAAGACCTTAAAAACTAACTCCACTTTGTTCTTGAAAAGACATTTCTCGGTTTAACACTTCCTAGCATTCCAAATTATCAATATGATAACAAGTAAACACCTATAAATATTGTGTTTTTTTCGACATGTGTTACATTGCACTAGTAATAAACATTAACAACATGAAAGAAAACCTGTTTGTGGTGTGCCTTGTTAACCTTGAAGCTTTCATAAATTATTTTCCTTTGTCCAACCCAAAACTCTTTTAAAATTAACAGATTCAGTTTCCCTTGTGGCTTATCGCTTGATATAACAATCATTGTATTCTACTTTTAAAACGTCCTTCTAACCATATGCATTTCATAACAAACGGTTTTCAAACGCTTTTTATAGACCAACTCGTCCAATCCAAGGCAACGTGTTCCTTTAAGGTGATCCCCTGGCTGCCGCTTCCTAGGTTGTTGTAAACCTGGATGTGATTATACGGCAGATGCAGGTTGAATGGTTCTGACTGGAATCCTCAAATAATTGACACAATAGGGGGGAGGCCGCTAACATTAGGGCTCGTCAGTTTAGTTGGTAGAGTGCCTGCACATTTTTTCTGGAGGTTCAAATCCAATTCTAATTTGTTTTTGTTCAACAAATTATATTTAAAAAAACTTTCTGTTTTGTCTACAGCCTGCCAATTTCATCCAACTAAGCAACATTAACACCCATCAAAGTATACTTTGAACTTAAAAAGTATCTTTCTTGCAATTACTACAAAACAAATACTTGGAAACAACTATTGCTGAAGTTCTCTAAAACTAAATAAAGACGGAATAGCATTTTTACAAAATATCTATTGAAACGTGTTTGAAAAACAATACCATTGTGGTCCCTTAATATATTGTCAGGAATATTGGAACCGGCTTGAAGTGACTTGGCAAGCCACTAACTGAGCCATGGTCTTAAGTGACTTGGCAAGCCACTAACTGAGCCATGGTCTTAAGTGACTTGGCAAGCCACTACCTGAGCCATGGTCTTAACCTTAATGTCCATTCCAATTTTTCCATCAGACTTTTTTGCGAAAGTCTTTTCCTCTTAGGAAATCTCTTGGAACCTTTAGGAAATAAATTCCAGAAATTTGGCCGCGACACATCATTTTCCTTGGTAGATCAAGATTCCAAAAAGAGTCGTCCAAATAAATGTTAGTAATTGACCCATTTTCAAACTATGGTCAATCACCATGGCAATGAATAAATAACAATAGAAAGTCTTGATTACCGTGGTAATGCTACGTGAAGTAGTACGGTTTCTTGACATTGATGCCATGTTCACTCAGTGCAGGAGTCAAGTCTTCCATGGTCAAGGTGTATCTCTTATCCTGTTTCAAAAAGAAAAAGAAATAAACTTAGATCCCCTCTTCATAAGTTGGTGTTTTTGAGAAATTTGTGTTTGAAAAGTCTCCTTAAACCATTTCTCCAGAGTTCCTATGTTTACTGTCCACTTAAAGCACATTACCAAGTTTCTTTTTTATGACAGGCCTAGAATTACACAAAGGTTACAAAGGCCATGGCCGAAAATCCGTAGTGAGTACGATTATGTCCACACAGGAAGAATAATCCAAAATAGGAATACACATAATCTTAGAAGTTACCGGCAACGCTTCTTATATTCAAATTTTCTGGAATTTTTTTTTCCATAACCACAGTACTTCAAGGTGAAACGTTCCTCAAAATGCATTCTACTCCCGAAAGCTGCTATGCTTCTTACCACAGACCCTTTATAACAGGCTAACTGTTTTGTATCTTTTTCACAACGTACCTTGCCGACTTTCTTTGAACTCTGACCCGATCCCCTCATCTTACAATGTTGGAGAGCATCGTTGGCAATGTCAGAGATGAACTTTTGTGCAGCTAGGGATATTACACGCACTCTGCAGGTCAAAGGTTACATAACCAAGGTCAAAGGTCTCATCATATCAATAAACATGAAGGGGGGAAACAAGTAAGTAATAATCTTATATTTAAGCTCTTTATCATTGCAGCAATCCTAGAGGTAAACAATGGAAATGCATCAGTTTGTACGCAAGGCGCACTGGATTTGCCAATGAACAACCTCTTGTTTACATCTAGGTGAGGGCACCCAACACAAACAACGTCATGTACATAAGTTCTAGAAGACACATAGTGGTGGGGGGGGGTACCCCATGGAGCAACAAATCTTTCATGAACAAGAGCTTGAGTAAAGTGCCCTTAACGGCTCAGCAATGACACTACATCCTGACCAAGTGATTTTTGTTGTTATCTTTTGGTGTCCCTCTTCTACTTAGGATCCTATACTAGGGTTTCTACTTTGGATCCTAGGGTTTCTACTTAGGGTCCTAGGTTTGCTACTTACACTCTTGGATCTGAAGACTCAAATCCAGCTCTATTGAGATAGTATCCAGTCACTGCATCCGGTATCTGGGGATTGGAATGACAAAACTTTGTTTTATTTTCACCAGCTCTGCTCAGATTTATAAAAACATTAAGTTTTGGGTGTACACAGTACACAAAAAACAATTTCAGCATGTTGTGGTTTATTTATTCATCTTTTAATTTTGTAAGCACAATCAACCCGTTTGTTGTACACAGGGGTGAGAGTCACTGCTGACGAAATGGTCCAAAAACAGGATCCTGATTCCATGTTTTTTTTTAGGTCTGGTTCTAACCCCTGGAGTTATAAGTTTCAAGTGGACCTCAGTGCTAGAGAAGTAGGTCAAATAGCAGGATTTATTGACAATTACAAAAATAACAATCAGCAGCAGGCATTGAATTTCAGCCTTGACAGTGCAAAGCCACTTTGATTTTGAAAAGGGCACTTCCATTGGAAAATCTTAAAATTTATTGGAAATAAAATTATTTGAAGGGGCATCAAGGGATAACTTTCCGTACGGCGCCACCACTTGTTCACTCATTTTTTACAAAAAGGGATATCTCATGAGGTAAATTAGATACTATATTATTTCATATCGAATGAAAAAGTGGTGGCGCCATACGGAAACTTTTCCATTATCATCGTCAGGCATCTTGTCAGGTGATGCCTGCAGAGGTCGTCCTACAGCGTGCCTTCGTGCACGTCACTCCTCCTGGCTCTGGGCCCATGAATCGTGTATATGCCCAGCGCCCTGTCGGACAAGCTGTTGCCAGGCAGGCCGGTCTTTGGCCAGGCATTCCCAATCAGCTGGTATGCCCGTTGCTCTTATGGTCCTTTTTACTACATCTTTGTAGCGGAGCAGAGGGCGCCCAGAGCAAAGGCCTACACCAGACAGTGGTATTCTGTTTTCAAATAGAAGTCTGAAATTTATGAATCATGAAAAAATTAAAGTTGAAATTAGTAAACTTGGAACTCACAGTGGGTGCATAGTCTTCAATCTGATATAATAAATCTTCCAATGCATCTCCAGCCGTCTTAACGTCTCCATTTGCCAGAACTTCCTTTGGGGTCGGAGTAGATGAACCCGAGGTACCAGTGCTGGAACTGGTTCCAGAGCTTGGAGCTGTTGCCATTTCTTCTCACCTGCTGCAATGTTGAATTTGGTCAAACAAAAATAAATATATTTAGATAGTACAACACTGCTTTAGTTTAGAGGGATAGTCAATTATTTTGATTTCTACCGTCAATGTGTGCTGAGCAATCAAAGGCGTATAGTCTTAATCTCAATCATTTTTTGTTATCAAAATGTGAATTTAAAGTGTTAACTGTAGTGTTTCACATAAAAAAAATTATAACTTTCAAAATCAATTTATGCACGAAAATGTGTCAAGTTCCATCCCTTGAATTTGATTATTGTTGATGTGCTCTACGCCTACGGGGTACGAAGGGCACATTCGATGAGTGTGTTTTAAGGTGCGGTGTATATTTATCGTCAACAATCAACATGCTGTGATCAAACAAAGCTGAGCGAAGTCAATTCAAATGCTCAAAAATGCCAGTCCAACATCAACTTGCACTTGTTTTTTTGGGGGTTTTTTTCATGGCTAAAAGTAACTAAACCAAACATTAACTTGTTATTCATTTAAATTAATTAACATTAAAAATTAAGTTATTGGGGCCTATCTATCTATAGGCCTTTAAAGTTTTAGAATAGTAATTTCATGTTTATATTAAAATAAAACAATAATAGTCATGATAGTTAATACTAAGTAATAGTTAAACATTACTATAGGTCCCATCCATTAAAATTAAATAACAATCACTTTAATTAAATCAAGTTCATTCCATCTGGCATTCTTGCCAAACGTTAGGAATCTGTAATCTTTGTACAAATAAGAAATAGTAACTCACCTTATATTCTGTTCCAGAATTTCAAATAAAACTACAATATTTCGGCTAAAAATTGTGTCAAAAGAAGACTGGCATTTTTTTTTTTTTTTTTTTACACAAAATTATTTCTTGAATGATTGTCCATTGAAAGTGCACAGCGCCCTCTGGAGATTTATTTACGCAGGTCTAGTCGTCCTTCATCACGTTAAAGATATGTTATTTTAACCAAGTCGCCCCATACAAAATTCTATCGTTAACCAATGTCGCCCCGTCATTAATGTGCGAGGGTCGCGTGCCTACGCAGTGGAAAACTTGTCGGTCGACTTGGTGAAGGGCGACTTACTGTTTCAAGATGGCGGCCTGCATGAGAAGAAAATTTCTTAGGAATTCGAGTCAGTTTTTGCGAGGATACTTCGGAGAAAGTGGCCTGTCGTGCAAAGTTCAAAGATGTCCATGTTCTTCCAAGTCATTTGATTCAAATAAAGGTACTTTAGGGAGCTTTGGAGATTTGTTTGGAGGGAGGGAGGGAAATTAATTTGCAGTTGCACGAAACGCCATGCCGGGCCCACCATGCATGCATTTGAATTTAGTCAATAACAATTAATATTACAAATTTATTTATTTATAATTTATTTTCACTTTGATTCTTGAATTGAGTTTTATTTTAAATTTAATTAAAGACATTTGTATTAATAATAATATAGTATAATATTTTTAGTTATTAAAAAAAAATGATAATTTTTTTTAAATGATAAATTTTTTTGTTTGTTATTTCAATTTGGATAACTTTCCGTATGGCCCACCACTTTTTCACGCATTTTTACAAAAAGGGATATCTCATTGAGGTAAATTAGATACTATATTATTTCATATCGAATGAAAAAGTGGTGGCCCAATACGGAAACTTTTCCTTCAATTTACCTAATTCACGAATTCATTAAAAATTAAATGACAAGAAGATTACTTATTTAATTAGCACTTTTTACCTCCCTGTTTTTCTTTTGGCTTTGGAGTGGACATAATTCTAACTTGTAAAAACAACTTTTTGAAATATTGTTATTGCTAGTTGCAATAATTGCAACTCTCCATCCTATTGACCATTAGGAGGATGGAGGGTTACGATTACCGCAACTATTGAAATGTAATTCTTTGAAACTTTAACAGGTACTTCAAAGCTATTCCTGACGGATGAAGTGCAAAGCATCTTGAAGAGAATAACTGGGATGGATCTAAGCAAAGTTTTCCGCCACACCAAGGAAAAATTAGAAGCACCAACTTACAGACTTGTCAGCGATGCTAAACTAAAACAGGTAATAAGTGAACCTCCTACAACTTCAACTGAATCATAATGCATACTCACTTAAGAGACATGAATCTGTCTCGTAGAGTGGAAATAAAACTATTTTATATTTTCATATCTCCTACAAGTAAAATTATTTAGTTCATCAAATCAAGGAAATTATATATTTGGTTTGAGGTAACACCGTCTACTTACTTGCCAGGAAGATTTTGTTCTTTAGATAACTGTCTTGCTATACTACTACCGCGGCGTAGATTTTTGGATTTCGGGAGACTTCTCAGTTCTGAAAAGAATTGTCCTGCCTTAGAACTAGTACCTGGGCGGAGAGGAAGAAAATCGGCTGGGACTACTACTTTACCTTCAATGATTGTTATAAAAAAAAAAAAAGGTTGTTAGTATTTAGCTTAACCCATCATTTTTCTACCTGAATTTCACAGCTTGAGGAGGAGGCTAAGAAAACAGCTGAGAAGAGACTACAGATGCCTCCTGTGATTGAAGAGAGAACGGAGATTGATGAAGTATTAGCAGAGAATCCAGAGCTGGAAGGTTTAGAGTCATCAAAGTTTGTCTTCACAGATATAACATACGACCTGAGTGACAGGGTAAAGTCAGACTCTTTTTCTTCAGGACTTTATACCAGGGATTGATTTCATTAAGCTTTATTGTAAGATTTGTGGAAACGCCATGTATGAAACTCTCTCTATGAGCTATGAGTATATGATGGTTCTGAAAAGAACCGATGAATAGCAATGTTTACTTGATGTTTAGATCACTCGGATCATCTTCAGGCCTAAGAATGATGACTCTGTTGCCATAATGCTGCTTGTGTTTCTTGCAAGTACTACTTACAAGGTTTCCATGGAGCATCAACTTAGAGTCCTCCACAAACCTTTTAGACTCAATCCCCACCATCACCATGCAAAGTTTCAGATCTTACTTATTCATAAAGCCTAGTTATAAACGGGCATTTTATGCTGATAGAGAAGCGATTAGCACAGTTTCTCCTTTACCGATTGTGAACCAACTTGCACTGTAAAATCTTCTTGATTGTTTATGAAAATGCAATTTTGCTCACTCATTTCTGCTATAGTTAGCCAGAAATGCGCTTACTAACTGACGGATTTATGAAATTTTGATGGTAATCAAACTCCTGTATGTGTTGGGACATTAAAGTTTGTTCATTTGTTGAATACTGTTTATTATTACTGATACTAGGAGCGTTTTATTGTTGTTCGGGAACCAAACGGCGTGTTGCGCAAAGCTAAGTGGGAAGAGCGTGATCGTATTCTCCAGATTTATTTCCCCCGGTCCCAACGCCAGCTTGTACCACCACCGCTGTTTGAGGATGAACGGCTTCAAGTAAGTCGAGACTTCAACTGAAACTTGTATGACCATTTTGAAATTGTTTGTAATATGTATTTCAATTTTATCTAGATGACTGACTGAGTATAAAACTTTATAAATAGCACTGGTACATACATACAGACTTAATTATTAAAGTGAAGTAATTAATAAATTTAAAGTTGCAGCGGATTGTTTTTCTTTTTTTTCCCCAAAAAACTAACGTTTGATAATCACTTTATGCTTATCTAATTCTTGTGCACTTACATTTTGTAAGACTTTTGTTAAAATCTCAGTTTTACAGGGTTTGTCCTGAAACTTTTCAGTGTCTGGCCTGCAGGACCAGTTAGCTTGGCATTTCACTGGTCCATATTTGAGCTCTTACTCAATCTAAGCTCCATGAGCTATTCTGAAATTTGAAACAGGCAAGAAACAGGGTCAGGGTTGACTGTTGAAATTCTCTTTCTCCTTTTGTACAAGGGTATTGTAGATAGTTGAGGAAGGAAAAGTTGTTTGGCTGACAAAGATGTTTTTGGGGATTCCAACTAACTTTGTATTTTGTATTTCCTTTCTGAATGTTTTCTTCAGGGTATGTTTGACCAGGATAGACATGAATATCTACTGGATGCAGCTTGTGTGCAGTTTGAACCCGATGCCAAAGATTTCATTCGGGTAGGTTTACAAGTTTTTGTGTATGCAGTTAACATTTAATATTTGAAACTATAATTATTTTTCACTATTTCTTTTTGAAACAGATCCATCAAAAACTAAGTTTATCCACAAAACCCTTAATGGAAAAACCTTATTTTATCCCCAAAGAGGGGGTCGTGAATAAAATGTTCATCAAGTTGTTTACAAATGTTCAGAATGTTATTGTTGAAAACCTAGCTGAATTGGTCCTCACTTTTACAGGCATGCAACTTCTGAACAGACGTGATGATTTCCTCATCTTCTTTTTTTGTTGTGCTCCATGGGAAACTTAAAAACACATTTCAAATACTTGTGTCCGAGGCAGTTTTCTTGTTTTTAAAAGTATCATTTTCCAAAAACAGTTGTTGAAGAGAATAGTATAGGTATGCCCAAAACGGTGTCAGTCTGTTTTAAGAATTGTTTTAGTAATGTTTTCGTAAGCAGTTTACATTAAATATTTTAAACTATAGTTATGTTTTTTGTATGCAGTTTCATTAAATATTGTCACTATCTCAAGTTTTTTTTCTTCATTTTTGAAACAGATCCATCAAAAGACATATGACGACATAGACGCCAAAGAGAAACATAATCTTCTTAGATCAACGCGACACTTTGGCGGACTTGCCTTCTATTTGTCGAGGAAACAACAAATTGACGGACTGTTGGTTGATATGATTAAGAGACACCTGTAAGTACATTGAAGAGCCTTGGTTCAAGACAACGGCATTGTCCCGCTCTGATGTCCCGATTTGATGTTTGAATTTGTTTTCCCCCCAGTATTTCCGATGCAATTGATGTGGTTCGTTTGATGCATCTTATGGCACCAGACTGTCCATCAGCCGTGGAGGTTAAAAACAACAAGCTAGAAGGGATTGACGCTCTGAAGGTAAAACAACGCAACAATCGGAGGGGGGGGGCTTTTACGGCTGGTGCACTGCTAAAAATGGTATTCTTGAAACAAGAAAAACATCTTATTTTGAGAAAATATTTCTTGTGTCACTCCCTAGAAAAAGTTTGTAGGGAGTAACACAAGAAATATTTTCTCAAAATAAACTGTTTTTCTTGTTTCAAGAATACCATTTTTAGCAGTGTGTAAACTCTTGAGACGCACTAATTGCACCGAGACTAAGAATATTATTTTGGCGTTGCCCTTAAACTGATATCTAGTAAAAGCTGTATACTCGGTGCTTCCGGAATTTTGATATGAGATCCGAACCCACAGCCTTTGCAATTCTAGAGCAAATGTAGTAAACGATTGTAAGCATGGGCAGTGAGTACTGCAGCAATTTGGGTCCGACGTTTTACATTTGAGAGGGCGAGGCCATTTTCATTTTGCAAAGGGCACTTCCTTTAGAAAAAAACTGAAAGTCTAGGGTATACTTTGAAAGGGGTGCAAAGGCCAAGACGAGTGCAACAGGGGCTAGGGACTTCATGCTTATCCACGCCTGGTGTTTGGCACTTCTCATTAACACTTTCTGTAATTTGTCACGAACGAAACTGTTCAAAGAAATAATTCATTCTCAGTTGTCCTTTTCCCTAATTTACAAACCATTTCAAATTTTTTTATTTTTTTTTTATTTTCCCTCTGTCCAACTTCAGGTATTTATTGAGAAGGATGCCAAGCAAAAAGGATTATTAGAACTCGTCCTGCAGTCTTATGAGAATGATGTTGCCAACCAAGAAACAGATACCGAGGAGCAAGTCAGTGACAGCCAGAGATGAAGAAAGAGTAAGCTGAACTCTGATCAGTCGGGAAACCTCCAGGGGCCAATTTCATAAAGTTGTTAAGCAGAAAATACTGCTGCGGCACAGCAATTTTTCTCTGCTAAGCAAATATCAAGTGGGACACCAGCCACAACAGTGTAAACTTAAAGTTATAATGGCTGATAACCTATTTCTGTTTAGTAATACTTGTGCTTAAAGGAACTATGAAATTGAGCCCCGATTCCCAGGTTTATTTCACAAATTTCAAAACTTTCGTCCAAACTTTGTGGTGATGCAGATGGTAAATCTTCTGAGCTGCAACACCCAGTTTAGACAAACGGGTTACTCGGGCACCAGCACACTACCCTAGTCCTTTGTTTTAGAGATTCCTTAAATCCTCTGAAATGTCATGCCCATGAAGTTTAGGGGGCTTCATCATCTAGACCAAGGGGAGACCCAGGCCCACTACCCTAGTTGTTCACGTGTGGTGATGTAGAGGGTTTTTGATCATCTAAAAGGCAACTTCCAGGAGATTTTTGGAGCTTTAGCCTCTTCGCCAAGGATATATCTATACCCCCCCAAACAAAAAAAATTGTGGTATTGGTGGTTTCTGGTGCCTGAGCTCATACTATTGTTTGCAAGGAAACAAGGAAAACACAATCAGACTTTTTGTAAACAATATTTATGCATTTATTCAGTGCAAAGTATAGAAAAAATAAAAAGCATTTAAAACATTTTTGATGTGGGGGATATATTACAAGGTACAAGGATTCTAACTTGATTTGTGCCTCCATCAACAATGGAGATAACTCTAATTTGTGAGATTTGCACATAAAATCCAGAGGAATTGTTGCTCTGGATATCTAATTTGAAAACTTCAGCAAATGAGACAAGATTACTTCACAGAGACTGATTAATGTCCTGGTTTGATATTGTGACATTTACAATAAAATAAGTCATATACAATGACTTCTGTACAAATTAAAATAGTTTGACTGGAAGATTCTGTTTGTCGGGTGTTTAAAATGTCTTCCAAAGTGTAATAGAAGATTGTATTTGTAGATCAAGATTCACTCCCTGATTTTAATCAAGTTAGTAGATAGGATTTGAGGCATTGCATGGTGAGGTATCAATATATATTTGGTTTACTGTAACACCATGTGTGTACCGGTATCTACTTGCCAGGTAGAGTTTGTTCTTAGAGAACTGTCTTGCTTAATTCTACTACCGCAGAGTAGATTGTTCGGGTGTTCGGGAGACTTCTCAGTTCTGAAAAGAACTGTCCTGCTTATTAACTATTACCTGGGCGGATGGTACAGAAATAGGCTGGGACTACTAATTTAGCAAGTTAATAGAGTTGTGACTTTGCCTTCCTCAGCTCAGATCAGTTGTTCTGGAGACCTATAAGGGTTTCCCTTTTGCCTCTTGCACACTAAAACTAAACACTTTGTTGAATGGACCCTTCCCATGAAATATGCTAATTACATTCACGCATGCGTACAGACCCTGTTGGTTGGCAAACGCCATAGAGTTGTACACTAAGCAGACGCGCAATCGTGTCTGCGTCACGCACCCATTAGCCGTGTATAAAACAGCGCGATGTTCCCTCATTTTGCCAACCAAAACGTTGGTGCGCACGCACTATGTGCAATTTACATATTTCATGGGAAGGGTCTATTTTTTTACAGTTATTATTACAGTGCACTACATTTTCGATGCATTGGTTTTAATACCACATTCTAATATAACAGCTATGTACATTGTGAATACAATAATAACCAAAATGAAACACAACACAGATCAACTCTACTTAGGTGCACTTAGTGTAACTAGCAATAGATGGATTGCAATACGTGTCATCGATCGCCATCTTTGATGTATTAACAAGGGGAAAAGTGTACGCGCTGTGCATGCACTTTTTCCGTATTGCAATCCATCTATTCATTCAATCCCTTCACTACATGGTAGCTTAAAGGAACACGTTGCCTTGGATCGGTCGAGTTGGTCTTTGAAAAGCGTTTGTAACCGTTTTTTATAAAATGCATATGGGTAGAAAGATGTTGTAAAAGTAGAATACAATGATCCACACAAACATGCCTCGAAATTGCGTGGTTTTCCTTTTACCTCGTCGACTAACACGTCGGCCATTTATGGGGGTCAAAATTTTGACTCCCATAAATGGCCGACCATGTTAGTTCGCACAGTAGAAGGAAAACCACGCAATTTTGAGGCAAACTTGTGTAGATCATTGTATTCTACTTTTAAAACATCTTTCCAACCATATGCATTTAAAAAAAAACGGTTACAAACGCTTTTGTTTTGACCAACTCGTCCGATCCAAGGCAACGTGTTCCTTTAACCCTCACAGTTGGGGGCTTTGATCTGCCATGCATAGTTGGGCCGTGTACGAAACGACGACTTTGGCTACAGCTACATACGTCTAGATCAGCGCGTCTACCAGTGTTGAAGAATGGCAGACGCGCGCGATCTAGCCGTAGCTGTAGCCGAAGTCGCCGTTTCGGACACAGCCTTGGTTAGGCTATGCACTGCAGTACTGAAGGCAGCAGGATTTTAAGGCAAAACCTGAGATAGATTTTTGGAGACTTTTCTAGGTGGTCTGGCAAGGCAATATCCCAAGTTCATCAAAATCTTTCGGAACTCTACCACTTTTTGTTTTGGGTAAGATTTCTATGAATACACTACTATTAAAATAAACCACTTTCTAAACGCTCAATAAAAGTCTATTGAGCTAAAGAAAACGAGCACATTTTCAGGCAAATAGTTCAACAAATAATGTTTACAGTCCACTGATGCAGCATAGTCCACTCTTCTGATGTCCAATGAAATGCATATCGTCTGTTGATGTTTGTCAACAAATTGAGAGACGGTTTTGTTTGCCTATGAGATGACACCCAATTCTGATCAGTGAACGATTTTAAAGCAAAATGCTATGCAAATTGTGTCAGTTGCTACTCAGAAATCATCATTTGCTACTGAATACTAGCATTTGGTCTGCACAAAACTTGCTTAGTCTTTATATTTTGCTTTGCAAAATTGGCAAACAAAATCATTCCCTGCTGAATTTATGAATCCAGAAGATTTTTTCTTGTTCATCAAACATCTAGATCCTCATCAGGATCTTCCTCATCCATATCGTCAGCCTCGTCCGGTTCGTAAAAGATCTTCCCCGATCCCTCCGTGCTGCCGATTTTTATTGTGCGCCTGAGTAAAACAATGACAAAACAAAAAAGTTATCAAATAATAAACTCACATTCAAGGCACTACATGGATCAGCTCCACCCTACATACACGATCTCTTGACACCCCGTACAACTAGACCAGGTCTAAGATCTATCAGCAATACGCTCCATGTTCCTCGGACGCGCCTGGCCAGTTACGGGGACAGGGCTTACTCCAACATAGCACCTAGACTCTGGAACTCACTTCCGGAACACCTCAGACAAATACACAACATCACTCTCTTCCAGCAGAAACTCAAAACACACTTGTTCTTGCTTGCTTTTCAACATCTTGACAAAACTTGACCGGCGCCTTTGAATGTTTCTCTTTTACAGTAAAGTGTGCCTTATAAATGCTGTAGTTTATTATTTATTATAAACCATTTTGTTCAAGACAAAATAATAAAAAAGGTATGAGAAAAATAGTTCACCCTTAGGTTTTGTAAAGATATCATTACACAAAAAAAGAAAATTGATATGGCCCTAAGTCCAGGGGCATTGAGGCGATTGCCTCTGTCAAGCCTGTTGACTTTTTCATACTTTAGTCTGTGAACATTTTAGTGCGTGTTAACATATTTGAGAGAGAATACCATTTGTATTGCCAGCTTGGCCGTGAGGTGATACCTCATTGCAGAAAGACCCTCTCAAGAAATTTATAATCATACATTATGTAAAACTCACTGAGAGATATTACCTTTCTTGTACTTTGGTGTATGGCAAGACGACTTTGTCCTTGGCTAGTCTTTCCGAGTCTCTCAATGTCAAGTTAAATGTTAGGTTCGCTGTCGGGTCAGGCTATGGGAAAACAAAGTCAGAAATGAAAAAGCATTTTACCTAAGCAATTTATCAAGCCGTATTTTCTGTTGAACAAGTGTGCATTATTCGCCCCGTGTAGAAATGCTACTTCAAAATCATCATTTGTTACTAACTTACTCAATATATGCGTTCCATCTGCACAAAAAATGCCTAGACAGTATAAATGCAAAATGGTTCCTTTAACAACATGTAACAACAACTTTTACCATTTGGCACATTTTGTTTTATCTAGAAGGCACAGAGTTAGTGCTATAATAATGTCTATTTGTTGTTGATGTTGTTGTTGTTGTTGTTGTTAATGTTGTTGTTGTTGTTGTTGTTGTTTGTGTTTTGTTCCTTACCTGTGGTTCAGACTCCACTTCAAGGTTTGCTGTTCCTTTGTCTGGAAACACAAATAGCTGGTAATCATGATCAACGCTGAAACCTTCTCTCTGTGTACAAAAACAGGATAACAAATACTTGATTATAATAAAAGAGGATTTTGGGCGGGGCTCAAGGCCGTTTTATAGTCGGTCGCTTGATGGACGCGCGATGGGAATTTGGACACGTGACACAGTTTGTAGTCATCGCTAAGGCCTAAAACTGTCTTTTTTTGATCGCAGGTCAAGAATTCCACTGTGCGACCATCGCGCAACCATCACGCAACCAACTATAAACCGGCCTTTAGGCTCCACCTGACATTTTTGAAGCCATGTACTGAAAGCACATGTTTAAGCCGAAGAAAGGATTTTAAGTTTAGGGCCATTGTTTTGATCATTTGACCCGCTGGTCAAAAGTTTATTAAATACACCATACTGTTAAGAAGGGAGTGCATTCTGCTCTACAGCCAGGCTCCTAGTGGATGAGACTGTAAAGGGGGTAACCCTGTTTCTGCCCTGCCTATGAGTAGGTGGCAGCGTGCCCCTGTCACCAGTTGATTTTGGCTGTAAACCCAAATCAGTGAAGTGTAGCCCTTATTTTGTTGTGGCTGTCCTGTCCGTGGCCTTGTGAGGTTAGGCGATCTCTAATAAATGTGTTTTTTAAACTGTAGGAAAAGGGCAGTGATATAACACCTAAATGTGTAAGAAACTGCAATACTTACTATTCGTATAACTTTCCCAGATTTCCTTCTATGTACTAACTCACAGAGTGCCATGGGTTCTTCTTGAATAGGAGCTATGGACCGGTAGGGTTCTAAATATAGAACTGACGTAGCTAGGTGACAGATGGCGCTTGTGGCTGATACATCATGAACATCTTGATGCAGGAGACATATCACTTGTGAAATCTCAGGACCTTAAAATAATAAAAATGAACGTTCTGATAAATACTTTACATTGACTTCAACTAAACAAATACTGTACTCCACATTGATTGTTAAGCTTGAGTAAAAAATATTTTGTTTATTAAAATGGTAGCTATGATGATATTTTTATATTTTTTGTTCAACCAAAATGGGGCTGGATGACAAATAGTCTATGGTTTAGTGCTTTATCAATGACTGAACATTTGGATCCCGACAAGGTGATGCAACAAAATGGCCTTGAACTTCGCTCTTGAATGGACACAGCAATTTCCCTTGTTAAGTCAATTTGTGCAGAAACCTTGCACAGGGCACCACAGCAAAAGCACAGGGCACCATGGCAATAGCTGTGGGTGCCAAGCGGGTTATTTTGAGGCTCGAGCTATTACCTTCCCAATCAGAGGAGTGTGTGAGTTGATGCAGTGCTTTACAGACCATCGTGACTGATTTATGTAAGATGACTGGAGACAGAGAATCAATGATAACGGCGATGGTTTTGGTTCCTGTGACTGTGTGATGCTCCAAGTGGGATTGGAAATCTGTCAGTGTGCTGAAGTGGAGCAGGTTGTGGTTCTCTGATGAACTAAACGGAAAAAAATAAGAATGATTTTGATAAAATAATAGAAACTCACATGGGTTTGTCAGGTGAACTTTTAATATAAAGTATTCTTTATACAAACAATTTGAAAGAGTATAATTGTTTAAATTTCAAGCAATAAAGTATGGTCTTTTTTACATCAAAACTGAAAGTTGTTATTTGTTGTAAACCCTCAAAAGGGCTTTTTGAGGCAACGAAAGCATGTCCAGCAAGATAAAGGCTGGTGCTTTTTATTATACAGTATTATCAGTGTTGTTACCATACGAGCGAACAGGGAACCAAACATGGTCATACTGTAGTGAACATGCGCCCTTTTCACTATAGTGGTATGGTTCAGTGCTCAGCTTCCTCCCCTGTGGAGGATGTGGACATGTCCTGAGCCCAATTTCATAAAGCTGCTAAGCACACAAATTTGCTTAGCATGAAGTTTCTACCTTGATAAAAACAGGATTACCAACCAAATTTCCATTTGTTGCATATTGCTTGTTACTGGTATTCAGCTGTTGTTTGCTCATCCTGAAAATCACATGGAAATTTGGTTGGTAATCCTGTTTTTATCAAGGAAGACATTTCATGCTAAGCAAATTTTTGTGCTTAGCAGCTCTATGAAATTGGGCCCAGGTCAGTGACTGTTGAGGTTGAAAGCTTGTTACTGTTCAATTTGTGTTCCTTTATCAAACTTCACCTGTATACATTGTTGGTAAAACCCACTGAACCAGTTCTTTTTGTTCAGTACATCATTGACATGTGTAATGGCCATTTAGTACAACATTCTTTCTAATGAATGACATTCCGTTAGTCTTTAATTTCACAGCCCTGGTCAGGGAATGCTAGACTGGGTTGAGTTGGCTTTTTGGGTGCGGCCAGGCAACATCTCGTGTGTGGAGGGCTGAGGCTTTGCATACTGGGTTGATGAAAGTACATGTAATTGTATTGGTGCACTGCAGGCTAGCTCCGATTTCAAGTAAGTTTCCTTTGATAATTTAGAGGGTGATTCTAGAGTATTAGCATAGCTATTTTATTTAACTGTAGTTCTGTACCAGCCACGAAGTCTCTACATTTAGTTTGCCCCACAACATTCTGTTTTACATGCATTTTAAAGTGTTCATTTACAATACATATTGTCTGTTTTATCAATAAGAGGGTCCAGGTCTCAACCTCGAGTCCTAGTTTAAGTAGTTTTGTAGTCAGCTTTTTAGAGCAGTAATTAAATTGGCCATTTTTGTGGCTGGAAGTAAAAGCCATCCAAAAACTGTGGTTCGTTTCCTTAACTTGTTGGTGCGCCCTGTCTATGCTACATGACTTACCTAACACCATTCCACTCCAAAGGGTCTGACCATCCATCATGACATGTGACCTTTGACCTCACAGCTGGGTCAAATCCAGATAAGAATACTGTCGGTGAGCGGTCAAACATAAAAACATGAACTTGATCCACCCTGGAAAAACCAAAATAGATGAGATTAAATTCGCACAAATTAGCAGGCAAAACAAAAAGCACAAGTCGATGTTATCGTTTAAAATAAACAAAGAAATATAGACTAGAAGTTGTTTACTGAGATGAGAAATCTTTTTTTGGCTGGATGAAAAGCAAGAAAATGGATTATTTTTTTGTAAAAGAATACGCAATATACCGACCTGCTGGCAAGAACATTTGTAAGACATCGAAGTAAAGGTCTACCACTGATGTCCACAGAATCTGATGATACAGAATGAAATAAAATCAAAGTAAATAATACAGAAACCATCCTTCAATCTTGTTCACCAGACTGATTTTGCAATTGTTTCATACTGTCTACTTTTGGTTCTACTACACAATCATTCATAACCATCGTCAAAGTTGGGACAAATTTATGAAATTGCGTGACTGTTTGTATGGTAAAGAATTTCGATTTCACAACACAAAAGTCAATAGTTAGTCATTTATAGTAAAATATAATCAAATCATATTACTTGACAAGTTACAGTGCCATTATTTCAATTTAATAAATATCACAATTGACAATTGACAATCACTATCCCTCACCTACAATACAATGAAAATCAAACAGATATAAAATCAAACAGATAATATAATCCTTGGCGTTTATATCCTGACTGAAGGACTATGCCAAGTACCGAAGTAGAAGTAGAAGAGTAAATACAACTATTGTTTGGACTTTAATAAGTTTAATAACAAACTGTTTTATTGAGTTGAGTCTTCCCTTCACGAAAATGAAAATAAAACACAAATAAACCATGCAACAAATTGGTTTTTATCATGTTATTATGCAGTAATTACTAACACTAAATAGTAAACACACACCATAGAGAAAGCACACATAACAATAGTATTATAAAAATAGTGCAAGAGGACATCATTTCATTCACCATTTCATATATATTGTGAATTGACATTGGTAAACAAATTAAAAAGCACTAGTTTTATACCTTGTACAACAACCAAAGAGCTGCTTTCATTTCCATTTACAATCTGCTGAAGTAGGGACGCCATCCTCAAAAATACCTTGAATCTCTCAGCTAATTAAAAGTGTGTTTGAATTCGTGGAAAATAGTAAACAAATCTCCGATCCTTTTGCAAATGCACACCATGTGTTTTCCTTGTTTGAAATTCTGCCAGTGGTGTGCTTGAACTCTGACCTGGCATTGTTGTACGCATGAGCAGTAGCCTTGTCAACAACATAATGAGCTTCAAAATGGCCGACGTAAAGTCGGCAAAAAATAATGACAGTCAAAGAACTTCCGGCCGTGGAACGAAAATTACTAGGACTACAGTTGTTCCAGGAAGTGTGGTTGGCAGTAAACTGGTGCTAGATCAAAAAGGTAAAGCTTAGAAATTAAAATTGGCCATGACGTATCATAAATAAGGTATTTTTCTTTCCCGTTTGTTTGGTCAGACTGTTCAGTTTCAAACTCGCATTGACTTTGTGCGCTCAATGCTGTGTAGTGTGAGTAGTGTGTACTTTGTATGTATTCCCTTTGTACTGGTCACTGGTGTATCAATAATCAAGACAATTGTTCCTTTTGTTGTATTATTTGTTTGTTCATGCACAACTAGCTCTTGCGGTTTGGAGTGACTGTTCATTTTGTCGACTAGCTTGTCCTTAATTAATTTTTAGTAAACTGTTTGAAACCTATGAATTTTTAATATGTCCGATTAAATTAAAAAATTAAATTTTAACAAAAATAACAATAAATAATTGTGTTAATTTAAATTGAAATGAGCTTTAGGGGGGAGGACATTCCACACCTATTTTGTAATAATTACTATTTCATACTTGTCATGGACAGTGTACTGTAGGGGGTAGGGTTTTGTTTTCTTATTCAGACTGAAAACAAAATCATCATTATTATTAAATCGTTATCAATGATAATTAGGTTGAACTAGAACTTAGAAGTCATGTTGTAGTGTTATTAGTTATTGGATTAATTTCAAAATGTTAGATTATTGAACTTTGTATTCTTTTATATATTTTTCTTTAGATTTAAGAAAAGCGATGCAGAAAGGTACACCAAAGAAGAGCGCAACAGTTAGCCGGTACCCTAGCCCACCTTGTACCCCACCTAGAAAAACCCATGGTGCTGGAAACATTCGACATGGTCAAATGTCTCACGCTACGCATAATAGACGTTCGGAAATGGATAGCACCGATGGGGGGAATCAATCCCGTCCTAGTTCAGCTTTCACGCCCTACTCACCTCTCCCCCAAATCGGACAGCCCGAGCATGATCACGACGTCACTGCTGGCATGAGAAACCTAGAATTGAATCATCAAGACAGAGTTGGTGTAAACGCTACTTATGACAATGTAGTATCTTCAGAAACAGGAAGGCAAAAAAGTGATAGGAATTATCCAGAAGTACGGACTAAGCGATCATCGTCACTTTCATCTGTTCCGTCCAGTAACAAGAGAGTGTCTCGTCGAGAAATGCGTAGCCAGCAATTTGCCAGGAGAAGAAACTCACAGAAATCGTTAAGCATTCCTGACGAACCGTCCATTGGAGAAGAAAGATTCCTCATCGCTTTGAAATTACCAGAAGGTGGTAGACTACAGAGATTTTTCCGTCCGTTGGACTCCTTCTTAGATATTGTTTCTTATGCGGAGAAAGAATCTGGGCGTTCTTTCTCAGACTGCAATGTTTTTACGAGTGACGTTCCCAAACGGATTGTGAGTGATCTTTCTGTTTCACTGCGTGTTGCAGGATTCAAAGATAGGACGTTACTTTACTTGGAAGAAAAAGATGAATGACAAAAAGAAACTAGATTCCATCCATTTATGAAATAACGATACTTATAATTTAGGTATTTTTGTAAGGCAGAAAGACATCGATCAGCAGTGAAAGCCAGTGGTTGGAGTCCTAATGAAACTTTGGTAATGTTGCCATAGGCCTGCCAAGCCAGCAAGAACTTGCAAGGGGTATAGCTTGGACTGCAGCCAGCCCATAAACTGTTGGTGCCCATGTGTATGGGTCAGGGCCCAATTTGATAAAGTTGTTAAGCAGAAAATACTGCTTAGCAAATATCTTTGCAAAGAAAACAAATAAATGGGACACCAGTTGCATCAATGTAAACTTTGCAACCAATGTAAACTTTGCAACAGTGTAAACTTTACCTTATTTTGGCTGGTAAATAGTTTCCGTTGTTTAGTAAGATGTTTCTGTGCTTAGCAAGTTTTGATGCTTACAGGCTTTATGAAATTTGGCCCAGGGCAGTTGTCAAGCCTGCGTATTATAGATTGAGGGGCTGTGCAGCACTCAGTGACCCAACGGGTTTACGTTGGTACTAGATATGTTGCATGGTGTATCCCCTCCATTGTGTGCTATTTTTGATCTGGGAATTTTCAGGAATTCTGAAGAGGAATTTTTGTTAGGGGGGGGGGGGTGAGGGGGGGTAGCTACCTTTGTACAAGAGGGGAAGAGTGTGTTTGAGGATATTATGATTACACATTGTTTATGGCATTTCCATAAAAACCTACAGTTTTGTTTAAAGGAACACGTTTCCTTGGATCGGTCGAGTTGGTCTTTAAAAAGCGTACTGTAGCCGTTTGTTATAAAATGCATATGGGTAGAAAGATGTTGAAAAAGTAGAATACAATGATCTACACAAACATGCCTTGAAATTGCTCGGTTTTCTTTTTACCTCGTCGACAAACACGGTCGGCCATTTATGGGAGTCAAATTTTTGACTCCCATAAATGGCCGACCGTGTTAGTTCGCGACGTAGAAGGAAAACCGTGCAATTTCGAGTGATACTTGTGTGGATCATTATATTCTACTTTTAAAACATCTTTCCAACCATATGCATTTCATAACAAACGGTTTCAAACGCTTTTTATAGACCAACTCGTCCGATCCAAGGCAACGTGTTCCTTTAACTGTCACCAGTGTGATTTTATTTCAGACAAATTTGGATCAAGACCTTACTTCCAATTATGAAAATCAAAGTGTACTCTTTCTACTTCCTAAATACAAAAACACACTGCTAACGTTCTGGTGCCTTATAATAAGAATAATAATTATTATTATTGTGTTTTGCTCTCTTGTATTATTTTATTTTAAAGTCTTGCCAAAGAAATTTTAACATAAATTTATGTACAATATATGTTGGTCATGGAGTGAAATCTTATAGAAAGAGTTTTATCTAACATTCATTTGCTGGTACAAAAATAAATGACAACATGAAATTGGTAGTTTTGGTTTGCATTGCGTCATGATTTTCTCCTCTGTAGAAGTTAAATAATCCCGGTCGTGATACTTGAGTCCTTGAGCAAGACACTTAACTATAATTACTTCTCTCTACCCAGGGGTAAATGGGTACCTGTGAGGGCAGAGATGGTTCTTGTGATTGATTTAGCCGAGTAGCGCATATTAAGTTTGCACAGGCTGCATACTCCCCACCAGGGAGCTGAGATGGTTTAAGGAGTGGTTTAAGGCCCGGTGACCAGGGGTAATAATGTGAAGCGCTTTGGGACTCCCTTCGGGTTTGAAAGCGCTATATAAAAACGGGTTATTATTATTGTTATTATATTCAATTACCCCTATTTAACTCTATGTTCCCATCTTTACCAATGTCTGCTAAATGTGAAATCAAAATAAATATCCAGTATCCCCGATGCTAATAATATTCAATTCTTGTAAATTTTGTCTGTTTTTAGCTTTCTCAGGGAACCACGGGCAAAGTGGTTTACCAGGGGTGGGTGGTGGGGGGCATATTTGGGTGCAGTCGTGAGACTATAATTTATACCCACCAGCCTCACCACTTTCTCGTAAAGTGTTATTTCAGTAAAAATGTATGTTGTCTATGTTGCAAATGAAAATGAGAGGGGATCTTTTAGGTACGTATAGTGGAAGTCATGGTGGGCAAATTATAATTCAAGGAACATTACTTATGCCCCCAAAATCTGATAAAACAGTAATTTACTTTTGATAAAACGCTTTGTCACCGAAATTATACAAAGAGACACTTAAGTTTAAATACAAAATTATTGCGTTAATATTGTGTTAAAATTATTGTGAAAATATAAATGTGACGGAACCGTCCTAACTTCAACGAAGTATTGGAATCACCACTTGAGCAAGTTTTGATGGCAAGCATTAGTTTTATTTCTGCCGGAATGCCCCACCACTGCGCTTTGGATGGTAACTTCACCCACGCCTATACAATACCGCATGCAAGAAGTACAGTGGCTTGTATCACTCATCTAGATAAACGGGTAAGTTTGTTTCTTTCTGTGTTTTTATTTCTTTTTCTTTAAAGTTTAAAAGTCCGTTAAACAAACTAAAGTAAACTTGTGTCTATTATTAGTTACGCGTAGCACCTTTCCTGACCTCTGATTGGTCAATGGTTAAAAACGCTGCGTGCAACTCCTGTTTAGACTGCAGAGGGCGCTATACACCGGCTCGTTGCTAGGGCAAACACCTGCTGAATGACCCTCCCCATAACACATCAACAAAACAGTGACCCAGTTTAATACCGCGCCAGACACGTACACACGTGAACATAGTAACAAATTCCACACTTAATTACCGGTGGTCTGCTAGACAGGGCGTGTTCTCGCAAGAAAATTAACTACGATTTAAGAACAAGATAAACTTTTGGAAGGAAAATGGCACAGGCAGATCCGATGAAATGGTCTCTTCCGGGGTGGAGAATTGAGCAGAAATATGCCAACGGAGTTCTGATTGGAAATTGGAACGAAGCAAGAAAAACGGTGAGCACACACATCTTTAAAAATCTTAAAATCTTAGTCTTTGTCTTTTGTGTCAAGTCTTACTCTTAGGACTGATAATGCCACAAACAAAATCGTTTAATTAATACCGGTAGTTGTATTGTAGTAGACCTTTTCTTCAGTGCAGAGATTCCAATTTATTTTGTGTATGAAACTTTTTATGAAACTCATGGAGAGCATTTCTTGATTTCGTTTTGTTTAAGCATGGTTTCCTCCATCATACAATTGTTCATTCAAACAATAGTAGGTTTGGGTCTGTTTCAATAAAAAAATATAGTTTTTAGAAATATTTTTCATAAAATTATTGTCGACGTCATTGTGAACATTTTTATTAATATATATGTAATTTATTTTGTTAATGTCTTATTCATTTTTCTTTTCTATGTTTCAATTTGACAGTGGAAAAGGGGACAAACAGGGATAAACTCAACTCACAGAATGGATTTTGTGAAATATCCGAACTACAAACCTGACGTCATGACGAGACGAGCAGCCATGATGAGAAGTGATGTAAGTAGATATCTCAAAGAGTAGACGACGCAGAATTTGTTGTTCAACAAAAACGAAAAAACATCCTACTAGACCCAGTAACTGGGGTGCTGTACACGCTAAACATATGGTCCTAGTACTTGCGAAACTGCAAATAAGTAAAAAAAAATTCCAACAACCACTCATAAACAACAAACACTGCTTCAATCATTTTGCAAAATAAAAGTTTTGAGAAAAACAATTCTCTGATTCTCATGTCTTTTGAAAGATTTTTGTGACAACATACATCAATATGCCTAAAATAAATGACAAAGACTATTTATTTATTTATTTTTTTAATCTTGAAGTCTACAATGGGAAAGTTTGAAAGGGTCAACAAGGCAAATACAAGAATCAACAACAGAGACCTTGTTGGCTTCTGTGTAATTCTTAATCCCACTTGAAAGTTGTAAAACTGTAGAGACTTTTGGAACAAATGCTGATCTTCTTGCTTTGTATTATTTTTTATTTCCAGGGTCTCGACAATAAACTTCTCTTTGAACATCATAACAACGACTTCTCCAGTAATCTCATTTCGTGGTACGATGAGCAATTCAACAAACGAGAGCGGACAGGAAGAGATACGCTTCCTGAACAAAGATCTTGGGATTCACATAAACTGGCGTGGGAACCCGAGAAATCTGATCACCCCATACATAGTGAGTATAAATCTAATAAAGGACAAGAAAAGTAAACTAAAAGTGACAAGCAAAAGTGAACTGAATTGAATAGTTGATGTGAGAAAAAACCCACTGCAAAACCAATCCACATGCCTGGCTCCGCTAAACCAAACTTTGTAAGTTGAAGACATTTCAGTTTAAGAACTGATGAAAACCATATTCACAAACAAGGCTTTCAGTGCAGAATTCAAATCGGGGTGAAAGGCAGGGACAAAAACCACTGAGCCAACCTGAATGCTATTAATTTTTATTTTATTTGGTAAATTTATTAAAAACGAAATCCAGAAAGAAGAATTCTTATTTTGAATTGGATTTCTTTGGCTTGGATTTTTCCCCTCAAGATTCTGATAATGACCAAATAAAACAAAACCTACTTTCTGTATTGCCACAAATGCTCTGTTCAGCCCAAATGATCTCTTAGCATTGCAATCAAACTTATTTTGCTAATTTTTTATCCTCACAGGTGCACCAACAAACTTCGGCCTCCGAGACAAGCTGAATGCAAAATGGCAAAAGGAGCAAATGCAGTCGGGTATGGGCGAGTACCGCACAACATACGGACAGTCTTACATCCCTCAAGCATCCGACGCACTTGTGAAGAATCATTATGCACCACCGAGGGCACTATCAACAAGGCTTCACCGAGCTAACCTAATTAATAAAGACCTTAGTCTGAGGAGCGTTAACGTTTTACAAACACCACAAGAGCTGGGGCTACCAACACGGACTGAGCCAGCCACTAGGAGTGCAGGTGGTCCAACGCAAGTGTCCATGTAAAGAGAAATTATATTTTATTATTATCGTGGGACCTAGCAGTAATAAATTAACACCAGCATTGGGGCCTTTCTCAAATCTCGGCTTGGGCTCAGGCTTATGCTCCGCGAGCTGCGTACGCATTGGAAATGCATCTCGGCCTGTAACCGACGTTTTTTGGAGCAGTGCGTTTAGCACGCGATAGTTCAGCAGCTGGTGCCAGAGCCCAAGCCAAGGTTTGAGGCCCCTGGAATTTCATCTTGGATATCAGTCAGTGCCTTTTCTCGAGTAAAAAGTGTTTGCATATGTCTGACAATGTCTAAGGTAGTACTTGTAAAGGGGCACCAGACCAAGGCCATGGTCTGTATGGCTAGGTTTGATGTCTATAGAGTTTGCTTAACCATTTTCTGCTAAGCAAAATGAGCAGGAAACCAGTCACAGATGGTACATACATGTATACACCATTGTAGTTTCCCTGGTAATCATATTCTGGTAAGCACATTTTGTGTTGTGCTTACAAGTAGCTCTAAGATATTGGACCCAGCCCAAACTGAAGTTCCAGTCTGATGTTAAGACCAACAATGGTCAAGAAATTCAGCATTGATATCATCAGCTTAATCTTCCCATCAAGTAGTGTCATCCACTTACATCATGTCTTAAAGTTTGCTCACCAAACTGTGAAATATTTTACAAAGTTATTGCATATTAAATAATCATGGAAAAATACTCTGAAAGAACTTAATCTGATAAAACAAACTGTCTTTTAAATACTATAGCAAAATGATAGTTTATTCATAAAATATCTTAACCTCATCAATTATGTTCTCCTATTACAAAAGCTTATCAATAATTTTGAACATCTTTAAACAGGTACCAGTCAATACTTCCATATTTTTTTAGATTTTCAAGTTATATAAAGTTTCCCATTATGGAATTTACTATAAAATGTTAAACTTTACCTAAAGTTAAATTCACTATTATTGTTTTTCATTGAAAATGAGGCCTGGTTTTTTCATGAAGTACCTGACCATAATCACTCTTGAAATCTTAACTTTTTTTGAAAATGAGGCCTGGTTTTTCCAATCATGACATAAAATTTGCAATAATTTGTTATGACATAAATAACATGAAGTACCTGACCATTGTCAGCAAACCAGTTTCGAACCATGTGTTCTAAGGGTTTTAGTACATAAACCATTTTTCATTTGTCTGTTCCATGCACACAGGCAATAGCGTTCATTTTCTCAGTCAATTATTAGCTTGCTGTTTCATCGTTATACTAATGATATGTGTTATGGCGCAGTGTGGTAATGTTTCTTATATTCCATTCATTTAATATGCAATCAAAGTGAGGCTTTAGAGAACAAATAGTCTGACACCATTCTGTATAATAGATTCTAGTATTCAACAGTGGTAAAGGAAGACGGGGAATAATACTTAGTAGAATTGTAGCAAAATAGTTCATTAATCATGCTATCGTACATTTTAAAAAGTATTTTTGAGAATCAACATTGAACTACTGTATTATTCTAAGGTTATTTTGGCTGCCTTCCTGATGTTTCGTGTGTGGGTTATTGTTTAATGTTTGCTTGCCGAATGCAATGTGTGTACTTCCAATTATTTATGCAGTAATTGTTGCATTTTTTAACAAGTTGTAAATATTTGTAAATATATATAAATAAACAACAATATGAACAAAGACATTCTCCTTCATACATTGTTTCTGTGTTACAGTCTCACCAAAAATCAGAAAATAATTTGTCACAAAGAATAAAATAATTTTGCAATATAACACCCCCCCCCCCTATTAAAAATTGATTTGTCATTTTCGCTCGGTGGTATAAAAAAGAAATGCATTTTCTGACGTAGGAAAGCAGGAAGAAAGACGATGTGTCGTGGCCGAGTGGTTAAGAGCATCGAATTCAAGATCTGGTGGTTAAGTCACCGGTGCGTGGGTTCAATCCCTGTACGTAGTGACACGGGTCTCCTTGAGCAAGATGCGTTACTATCATTACTTCTCTTTACCCACAGGTATAAATGGGTACCTGCGAGGGTAGAGACTGATATTGTGAATGAAAAAGCCTTCGGAGCGCCACCACGGCAGCTTGGGGCTGTATACTCCCCAGGGAGCTGAGAAAGATTAAAGGGATATTGTTGGCCCAATGACCAGGGCACTAATGTAAAGCGAATTGAGAGGGTTTATTGTGAAATGCGCTATTTAAAGAAACACGTTGCCTTGGATCGGTCGAGTTGGTCTATAAAAAACACTTGTAACCGTTTGTTATAAAATGCATATGTTGTAAAAGTAGAATACAATTATCCATACAAACATGCACCGAAATTGCACGGTTGTCCTTTTACATCGTCGACAAACACGGTCGGCCATTTATGGGAGTCAAATTGTTGACTCCCATAAATGGCTGACCGTGTTAGTTTGCAAAGTAAAAGAAAAACGACGCAATTTTGAGGCAATAGTGTGTGGATCATTGTATTCTACTTTGAAAACATCTGTCTAACCATCTGCATTTTATACAAAATGGTTACAAAATGCTTTTTATAGACCAACTCGTCCGATCCAAGGCAAACGTGTTCCTTTAAGACTGTTATTATTATTATTATTATGGTTGACAAAGTTGTTTACAAGTTTTCACAAATAGATTGATTTTGTATACATGTATTGAGGTAACAGTGCGCTGAGTGTCATGTCCGTGAACAATGCAGTCAATCCCCATATATGAAAACCGCTTCCTTTAAATACAGGCATGGTGTACGGCCCTTTCTTTGTTGACTTTGGAGGATCAAACCGTGTATAACTGTTGTTGCGTGGGTCACAAAGTTCAGATATTGGTACACTGAAGACTAGCTCTACCTGTTGAAGAAACAAACAAGAATTGTTCAAAGAAACCACTTGGAACGCGGAAGATAAGAAACGATATGCCAAGCCTAGTGTCAAATTGAGCACTCTCGCAAATTCATAAAAATCTTAATTTTGAATTAACCAAACAACTGGGCCCAAATTCATAGAGCTGCTTAAAGCCATTGGACACCTTCGGTAAACAATATTGTCCAAGGCTCACACTTCAAGTATCACAACTTATATATAAAATAACAAACCTGTGAAAATTTAGGCTCAATCGGTCATTGGAGTCGGGAGAAAATAACGGGAAACATCCTTGTTTCCCTATGTTTCACCGTGTCATGACATGAGTTTAAAATAAATCCGTATTCTAGCTATCGAGAATTGATATTGTTTTAATGTTTTCTCAAAAAGTAAGCATTTCATGGAATAATATTTCAAGATAAGTCTTTCACCACTACCTTCTGTAAACCATGTAAGTTATTTGTAAATCTGTGAATTTTTGTTGTTGTCTGTACCGAAAGTGTATAATGGCTTTAAGCAGAAAATATTGCTTAACAAATTTATGCTAAGCAATTAATAAGCAGGATAATTGTCACAAGTTGTACACGTAGCATGGTAATTTGCCATGGTCATGTGAACAGGGCTAGAAGACGGCTCATTAACTACCTGTATGTCGTAGATCTATTGACATCCATTTATATATCAGTGCGGTACCCGCTGCCAAATCATAGCTTTCCAACTGCCTCTAGCTACCGGGCAATCACGCTAGTCTAGTTGGTAGAATTGCAAGGGTCGTGGGTTCGAATCCCACCCGAGTAATACGCCTGTGATATTTTTTCACAAGACTCGGGAAGTACCGAGTATACAGTACTAACACACATCGGTGTATATGGGTTTAAAACCAAAATTAATATATGTATGTCATTAGCTTTTTTAATCTGAACAAATTTGGGTTGAACCACATAACATTTTCTAGAACTGGACATGAACCTACAACCTCCGAATTAGTGTTCTGGAGCTCTACCAACTAGTAGCCCTATGTTGGCTATCTCCCTAATTTGTCAATATCTGAACTAAAAAACAATTGTTATTTACCTCCTTTTTGTTACACTGTTCATTTAATGTGTTGACATCCACGCTTTTGATAAAAGCAACTACTCCTGTTGCTAAAGCATCTCCTGTCTGAAACGGAGGACAGTATTAAAAAAGCAAAGACATTTATTTTGAATTTTCACAATCCCCTCACCTTCAGAGCAGTTCTTCAGTAAGGCATTTACCATTAATTCCTTCCCTTCAACCAGATGTACACGGTACTGTTTAGAAATAAGATTGTTCTTTACTGGAACATTTCAAAGGGCACCAAGGCAGTGGTACCTGGGACATATTCTCTGTGAGGTTGATATACAAAGGGACAACAGTCTGTTCTTGGAATGAATATTGTAATTATCAGAAATGATGATTAATATTAATAATTGTCAATATTTCCCACATACATGTTCTTACTCTGTTTGGAAGTGGGATGAGTTTACCCCAAACATCAACATCTTCAGGATTAACACCAATCTCTTCATTCATTTCTCTTAATGCCGTCTCGGTCACATCTTTGTCTCCATCTTCCTTCAGGCCACCAGGAAAACTACAATTTATATATATTCAACATTAATTTTGATCACACTTTGAACTTTAACAATTCATGCCCCTTGAAGTTGATCCTTGGAATGTATGCAATAGATTGAAATGCAAAGCTTGAATGATTTTAGGGAAATTGTTTTAACTTTTTAAAATAGTTCGTGTTATTAGGTGTTTGGCTTTAGTACTTCTAGAAACTATTTATAAGGCTCCCCCGTGAAGCCTTAGTTTCTAGAAGCAAGAAGGGCTTTAGTAGCCCACCTTGTTGGGCTGTTGGCTCTCTTTTAACATAACATCGGTCTAAAAGACGGATGTTAAAGGAGAGCGTAACATCCCAACAAGGTGGGCTAGAGTTTTAGAGGACACCCTTTCTAATTTGTAATAGTTTTAAAGTTAAAGCTGCAAGAGTGTTTTTGATGTTGTTTTAAGTGGGTTTTTTTTTTTCAGGGGGAAGCTTCAGGGGTGGGGGTGCTGTTTTGGCGAGACCAATTTTTAAGGGGGGGGGGGGCGCTTATGTTGATCTCACCAGATCTCTCCTCTGTGGGAAGACATATGCTGAGAGCGAAGTGTGAACAACACTGAAGGGATTCCATCGATGGTGCAGAGAGGAACGCACACGGCTGCTGTCTTTGGCGTTATTCCCTTTTTAGTCAGTCTTCTCACAGATGGTTTGATGGACTGCATAAATGTTATTGCTCGAGCTTTATTTTCATCACTGAACACCATAGAGTTTATTGTAGAAGTTTGTCCAGAGTTCATGTATCGCAGTGTGTGATACATAACAGAAGTTCGTGTTTTCTTTGCTGCACAAATTTTCTTTTGGTTTAGTGTGGAAAATGTCCTTGTTGTTGGTAAAAAAGACAAACTTGATGATGTAGTTGTAGTTGGTATAGTAATAGTAGTAACTTGTGAAGAAAGGTTTCTTTGGCATAAGCAACCTAGTGTATCATAATGTAAACTAAATAATGGTTTCCATCTCAAAGTTTTCAAACGCATTTTTCTACAAAACATTGCCATTACTTTTAATTTACTTAAAAGACTAGTTAAGTATTTATATTTTTGTTTCAATCAAAACACCTTTAAAAAAGAGTAAGCCGGTAAGTCAAGTCAGCAGAGGTGCATATGCTTAACTTATTCTCAATATCGTTTCAACACCTGAGAAAGAAAACAGAAGACAATACATAATTATTTTTAATAATTTAATTTAATTCAACACCCACCAACAAAAGTCAAAACAGAAGACGTCAAAAAGTTTGAACACTGCCTGTGTACACTGTACTGTTAGTGTTAGTTAGTGTACTGTAGTGTTAGTGTACTGTTAGTCATTTATTTAGTGTTAAATTTAAATCAAAATATCCCCAGCCATGTCCAACAATCTTTTAAATTAAATTTCAGTAACCATGGTAACTAACAACATTATGATTTACTACCTACACAAGCAGAATTTCCTCAAATTAAAAAGAAAAGCGAAATAAACTTACAACTTATGACACGGGGCGTTACTTTTTGCAGCAGACGGCTTGACGACTTGTGTTATTTTTTTTTTCATCACCACTAAATGTATCTGGCGCCCTCAAGAGTAAAAGTAGGTGCGAGCTTGAATAACCTTGTTTTCAAAATATTGTGTTGCTCGACCCCTCATGGCAATCAATTGTCATTTTGCTACACCTGTCGTATGAAGACGCAAGGGCCGAGCGATTTATTAATTAAGTTTATTCATTTGGTATGACATCTAGTTGACAATATTATTCTCAATTTATCTTGACAAGCAGAACAAGTAGAAATCGTTGCCATCTTAAGAAGTTTTTGTACTAAAAAACACAAAAATCTGAATTACGTAGGCTTTTTGATAAAGTACCTTTAACTTTCAACAGCCAATCAGAAACACTCTGTAATTGTATTCAGAAACTTTCTGAGCTCTTCTTCGAGAATTGAACAAAACTCAAACAAAGTCAAACACAAAGATAAATAATTGCCTTTTGCTGCAGCATTTATTTGTTCACAATAATTTAATAACTTGCACACACGAAAAGGAATGTAAAGGGCCTAATAAATTTGTAGGCGGGATTTTTTTCAAAGGATGGGGGGGGGGAGGCCTAAACAATACCCAAGGGCCTGATTTTAATACATTATACATCACTGCCAAAAAATCTGATTATTGCAAATTATGTTATAAATATTTATTAATTATATTCAATTTAAATATATTACATCATCAAATAAAATGATTATCCATCACAACATTTGTTTCTAAAATTAAACAAGAAACTCGCAAATACTGTCACAATCTTTTACAATTAATTGTCCTTTAGAAACTTTTCCCACATAAATTTATCAACAAAACCATTTGCAACACCTTCTTGTTGTTGCAGAATTCAGGACTGGGGTATCATCTTTTGCATAGGGCACTTTCATTGGAAAAGCTGAAAGTCTTTGGGAAATTTCTGAAGGGGCAGCAAGGCCAAGACCAGGGGAATGTGGACTCCACTTAGTTCGACCCCTGAGTACAGTCTTTTTAATGGTAAGAATGATGTATTGAAATGTCCAGGGAAAGTTTGATGAGACATCACCTTATTAAAGAAACATTACAGAATTGGTTTTGCTTTATTCAAAAACACTTTTCGTCAAATAATTTTTGAGAAAATGTTGATGATCTTGACACTCTGGCAGTTCCAAAGTTGTGTGCTCAAATAAATGTCTTTGTTGTATAACTTACAAAGTTATGTAAACAATAATAATACGTCTGTTTACAAATATTTTAGCTTAAATATCAAAGAGTAGAATACTGTTTCAGACCGATACACAAATGGATGATTATTTGTCACAATTTTTAGTTGTTTTATGCAGCAGAAAAGGCCATGAAAGTGTTAAAGACATTTTTAATTAGTCATGGAAGTAAAGTTTTAAATTCAACGCCCTCAAAGACCATAAATGATTGAATGCTAAACAGAATTAACACAAATGCTGATATTCTACTGACCTTTGACCTAGGTCAACATCAAGGTCACAACCTCAAGGTTTCTAAAAATCATGATGACACATTTTGTATGACGACAAATTAAAAAACAACCTTTTGTACCCTTAAAATATATATCACTTTAAGAATTTATTTGCAATTGATCAGCCGTGTATGCATTGCTTAAAAAAATTGCACCTTTAGCTTTTTGTTTTGAAACATTTTCACAGTTATTTACTAAAATTGTTATCCTTTTATAAAAAATGCAAACAATTTCTTTTTTAGTAACTGTTAAACTGATGTTGTCAAGGCTTGCCAACTTTATACATTGTTTGCTTAAAGATCTATTTGTTAAGTTTTAGGAAAACAATTTCTTCTCGCTGTTCGTCCGGGAAAAAAAGCATTTGGTCTATATTCATATGTTTGAAAAGTTTACTCAGAATCATCTGAAGGCAGCAAGTTGATAAAGAGGAAACAAAATTCAACAAACGATCAATTTCAAATGCAACACACTCTTTGACAAATCCAAAAATCAAAATATCCAAGTTGAGAATGATCAGTACAGTATCTTGAACCATAAAAGCTTGTAGATAAGAATGTTTGCTGTAAAGTTTATGGTAAGCATTGCTTTATGCACACTTTAAAGGTAGTGGACACTATTGGTAGTTGTCAAAGACTAGCCTTCACAGTTGTTGTATCTCAACATATGCATAAAATAACAAACCTGTGAAAATTTGAGCTCAATCGGTCATCGAACTTGCGAGATAATAATGAAAGAAAAAATACCCTTGTCACAAGAAGTTGTGTACGTTTAGATAGTTGATTTCGAGACCTCATGTTCTAAACTTGAGGTCTCGAAATCAAATTTGTGGAAAATTCCTTCTTTCTCGAAAACTATGGCACTTCAGAGGGAGCCATTTCTCACAATGTTTTATACCATCAACCTCTCCCCATTACTCGTTACCAAGAAAGGTTTTACGCTAATAATTATTTTGAGTAATTACCAATAGTGTCCACTGCCTTTAAAAAGTACACGAATCGAATTAATAATAATTATTGCACAGTGTTCAGCGTAAGTTTTTGTTCCCCATCAAAACTTAACTTGATTGAGCCCAATATGGGACACCACCTTAGTTACCGTAATGCCTACACTACTTCTTCTTGTGACCATGGTACTTATATTGTTCCAGTGGTGTGTTTTGGGATCGTAGCGCTCCACGCTGTTTAGACTGCTACTGCCGTCGTTTCCCCCGACAACGTAGAGTTGGTTGTCCATGGCAACAGCATCATGGGTGCTCCTAGTCAGAATAATCGTCAAGAACATGATTTATATTTTGGTCAAAAGAAATATTGTGACAAAGAAATATACCAACGAAGGTGTGGTAAGACTGGTCCCTCTTTCCTTAAACCCCCCACCCTCCCCCCCAACAAATTTTGTTTCACCAATTTGAATACTTATTACCAATCCCTTGGTCAATATCGTTTTGATTTGGTCAGGTTTGCAGTAACACCATGTGAAAATCTTTGTTTTTAGTACTGCTGTTTCCAAAAACAACCGGTGGTTGACAACTCCACCAGTTCTGTTCGGAACCAACAGTACTCTAAAAAGGGAAATTTTCACATGGTGCTACCACAAACCTCACCTTATTATACTCCCACCAAGCAAGTTTCAAATCCTACTTAATGCATTAACTCTTTTGAAGTTCACTCCATGCCTGTTTTTTGAGACAAGGCTACCTTATTTAGTGTAAAAGGATAAAAGTTGGGGTGCAAATGCAAGGCGTCCGGAGACTTCCTTTCTTATTAAAGGGGTGCAATTTGAATGGAAAAAGATGTGTTTCCAATGAAGTACTCAATGCCCTGTTTTTATCTGATAGATTTATGCTTTTTCTTTCAGTCCCCATCTTACCTCCTGACAGACATAGACGGAACCGGTTCCCACAGGTTGATATCCGGATTAAACCGCTCTGCACTGCTCAGACAAGCCGCTCCATCATTCCCACCGACAACATAAAGAGCGCCCTCAACCACAGCTGCTCCAGTGCTACTGCGTCGGCTGATCATGTGCGGCATTTGTACCCATATGTTCGTCTGTGGGTCGTAGCGTTCAACGCTGGAAAGGTGACATGAGCCGTCGTAACCTCCGATCGCATACAAGCAACCGTCTGCAAAAAACCAGTAAGTTTGAAAGATTTGTTTATTTGCACACTGTAAGGTTGACATGGGCCTAATTTGGTCGGCAAAAATTGCTGTGCCCCTTCATGGCTTGAAATGACCTTGAGCATTTCCAATGACATGTTTTCAACACGAACGACATTTCAAGTAATTTGCGTTTACCAATGACAATTTTTGGTCATAGTCGGTTCACCTACCCATAACAGTGACTTTCACATAGCGTCTTCTAACTGACATAGCAGCTACTGAAGTCCAGGTGTTAGTCAAGGGATCGTATCGTTCCATACTGTTCAGACAAGACGCTCCGTCGTACCCACCCACAGCATACAGAAGTCCATTCAGGACCGCCACACCTAAGCTGCTTCGCTTGGTACCCATCGGCGTTACCTCTTTCCATGCGTTTGTTTGTGGGTTGTAACTTTCCACTAAGGCCAAGTCAACTGTACCGTCGTATCTGTTGAAAAAATGGAAAGAAAAATGATCTCTTAGTGAGCAACTCCTTTTTACAAACGTAGTGAGATAACATAATCTACCTGGCAAGTAGTGAACACATGGTGCTCCTGCAAACCAAATATATATTGATACCCCACCATGCAAAGCCTCAAAATCCACGTAGTAAGATAAGTTATGAATTCTAATGGGATTGGACGAGGACTTATATTTCACTTTGGGCAAAGCATTTTAAAAACTGTCAAGAGGAGGAATGACAGCAGTTTTGAATAAAAAACCAAAGACATGTCTACAAATATTTGTTTACTTTTCTAGAATGTAGAAGTGTTTTCAGAAACCAGCTCTTACAAACTTCCCCTACCGTGTCATGCTTTAAACCATTTTTTTTAAAAGAACTTGTATATTACAAACTTTAAAACAATCAGACTGCCAACATAGACGTGGCGTGTCATGGCCGAGTGGTTAAGAGCACCAGATTCAAGCTCTGCAGTTTGATCAGCAGAGTGTGGGTTCGAATCCCGGTTGTGACACTTGCTACATAAAATTGGGGAGGTAGTGCTTTCTGCTCTACCGGCCAGGCTTCGGACTGATGATACCTAAGCCTTCATCCGTATGGACTGTAAAAGGGGTAACCCTGTGTCAGCCCTAGGAGTAGGTGGCAACGACCTCTGGACAAAAATAATTGTAGCCCACACCTTGAAGTGGCCTTCAGTCCTTGTGTGTCTGGCGACTTGCATTTAGTTGTGAACAACCAAAGCAGTTTATCTATTGGTTTACAAGTTCAAGTCCTGGCTGTTGTCACACTCATAAAAAAAAACACCTCACCCTCCGACTGCATACACCAGCCTGCTGATAGTAGCTACGCCTAGTCGGGCTCTCCGGGTGCTCATGGGTGGTAACGCGTGCCACGTGTCACTCCGTGGGTCGTAACATTCACACTCGCTATGAATTGCGAATAGGCTACCACCGCCTGCAGTGGGATATATCAGAAATGATCGTAATGAGATGTTGCAAAGTAAAGGATAATCATCCAGGAAAATTTCAATCAGAGAGCTTTCTATACATACCATTTACTCAAGCTTGGTGGTCTGGGGTGGATTTCACAAAGAGTTAGGACTAGTCTTATCTTGAGTTAGGAACAGTTACTCGTCCTAACTTAGGACTATCCATGCAATTTGTATATCTCTTAGGACTAGTCCTAAGTTAGGACTTGTCCTAACTCTTTGTGAGATCGACCCCTGGTTAGCCGGTAGTGGTATCTTTCCTTGTCTTCTACCTCTAGGACCCCCAATTCAAATCACACCGGTGTACTATGTGGATTGGGTTTTCAGTCCCTACCCAACTGCGTTGGGTTTTCCCTACAATAATTCTCTGGGGTTTTCCTCCCACATCTAAAACTGAAACTTCCTTCATTGTCTTCTCTCTATTGGGTTTTTGGCTAGTATAGTTATTAAGTTCGCTTTTCGGAGAGTCCTTGGCTTCACAACATAAATAAATAAAATTTAATGAAATTTAATTTTTGATCAGCAAAAGATCTTTTGCGGATTTATGTATCAAAATAAATGTTGATACTGATGATTATCATCTATAATTCAAATAAATCAGTGCTGTTTCAGAAATAGGAATTCGGGACTTGAACTTCACTCTTGAAGGGGCGTGGCAATTTTCCTCAGGTAAGAGGAACACTATGAGGAAAATGTAAACTTTTATTGAAACTTTGTAAAGGACACCACAACAAAAGCACAGGGCACCATGGCAATCGCTGTGGGTGCCGCAGGTTATTTTGTCGATACTGGTGCCGCAGGTTATTTCAAGGCCTGTGAATTTAGTTTTAATTTCGATTGCGACCCTACCAATAGAGAACAGCATGGGTACACAGGCTGAGTTATGTCTCTCTTTAGTTCGGGGTGTCTGCATTAAGGCTCGCTGTTCTGGTAGCAAGTGATACTTCAACGCTTCAATCAGGAAATCTTTACACTCGGGGCTGCCTCGGATAATCGGTTCCGTCTCAACATTGTTGACTAGAAAGTCACGGGTGAGGAGGGGGAGACGAACTAGCTCCATCAACTGTGAAGGAAATGTTTTGAAAAAGAGGAGTATAATTTGGTGTGATATTGGTGTGATATATAAACTGTGATTTCAAAGCAGGTGCTGCATTGATTTGAGTAAGATTTGAAACTTTGCACGGTTGAAGAATAACTATGAAAGCTTTGCAGTTACACATAATATCTCTTTTGAGTAGTGTTTTTGTGTGTTTAAACAATTTTTTTTATGCAAGTCGCCAGACACACAAGGCCTGAAGGCCACTTCAAGGTGTGGCCTACAGTTACTTTTTTTCCAGAGGCTGTTGCCACCTACTCCTAGAGCTGAAACAGTGTTACCCCTTTCACAGTCCATACAGATGTAGGCTTGGGTATCATCAGTCCGAAGCCTTGCCGTTAGAGTAGAAAGCACTACCTCCCCAATTGTGTTGATTCTGAAAAGAACCGGTGGCTATAACGACTCAACATTTCGATCATGCTCTGATTGTCTTCAGGGGAATGCTGGACTGTTGGACTGCTGTTGTTGGATGCTACTAAGTCCAGCATTCTCCTGAAGACGATCGCTTTTGCCCATCTTGTCGGTGTAAGGGCGAAAACCAAGTAGAAATCTTTACCTATCCCTGATACAAAATTAATATCTATAAAAGCTTAATTTGGTTACCTTGTCAACGTATTTTAGTCTGGGTTGTAGATCAGTTCTAACCCACATCACTACTGCGTTGAAGACGTCTTCCTCTGACGTTATGTTTAACTGCTCACTGGAGATGAGTTGGGCAACCTGTGAGATTAAATGAAAACAAAACCCTAAATTTTGTGTTGAAGGTGATCTTAAGACCTCATGGATTGTGAATGTTTCTTCGGTATCACTCTTGTGTGTATTTTTTTTACTCATCAAGTCATTTTATGTATACAGTGTAGGACAAGAATCTCACGTTGTTTCATCAATGTTACCAATAAATTAATGAATGCGCATGATGTCATTAGAGTAGGGCGCCCTCGCACAGAGGTCACAAGAAGGTAGCTTATTTGGCTCAACCTTGCTTCCAAACCGAAAAATTACAACGTTCGTCAACTGCGTTCTTTACATCTCTGGATAACTAGAAACAAAGGAATAAATTTTGCAATTTATTGAAAGACTAGAAAACCATGTTGTTAAGACTTCAGTGAGTTATAATTACTGCTTTGGTTCATTGTCAAAGACCAGTGTTCTCACTTGGCGTATCACAACATTTACATAAATTAACAAATCTGTGAAGATTTGGGCACAACTGATCATCAGTTGCAAGAAAATAATGAAAGAAAAAACACCCTTGTTGCACACATTTGTGTGCTTTCAGATGCCAGAGGAAGGCTTCAGGCCAGAAGTCTTTCTCAGATTCAAATGTTTTAGTGAGAAGTTACCTCTTTCTGAAGAACTATATATGCCCAGTGCCTTTAAGGGAGTGGTTGGGTTTTTGGTGATTAACATGTAGACGATGACAGCTTTTTACCTCATCAACAGGTAGATGAAGATACTCCTCTGTGTTCACAACATGATTAAAGTTTTGCAACGAGTAGAGAAGTGATGATTGTTCCAAGTCGTAGCATCCGTGCATATCGGCAAAGCGTCGGATCCCGAGGCAGTTTGACGGATCAAGCTGACCGAGGAGGAATTTACAGCAGGCATCGCGGACGCTGTGAAGCTGTAGGACACTGGCTGCTGGAAGGAGAGCCTAAATAAAACAGAAAGTACACCAGAGTAGGTAAGATTGCTAGGAAGTAAGCAGGAACCAGGATTTATGCAAGCAGTGGTGTTGTGGGGGACGGGGCGCGTTGCCTTAGAGTGCGGACACTGTCAAGCTGAAGGACACTAGCGGCTGGAAGGAGAGCCTAAATAAAACAGAAAGTAAACCAAAGTAGGTAAGATTGCTTTCAAACAAATGTCTCCTGAGTAAAAGTAACCAGGAAACAGGATTTATGCAAGCAGTTGTGTAGCTGGGGAGAAGGGGCTGGCCCTGGGGCGCGGGCCGTCTTAGAGGGCATCGCGGACGCTGTGAAGCTGGAGGACACTGGCTGCAAGAAGGAGAGAGCCTAGATTAAACAAAATGTCTCCTCAGGTAAAATAAGCAGGAACCAGACTTCAAACATGCAGTCAGTAAGTGCAGCTTGGGGGTCTGGGTGTCGCCTGAGAGGGCACCAAAATGTCCAATGTCAGTTTTATGTTCTTCAAGGATATACGCTTTGGGATAAAACCTCAAGCAAGTGACACCATTCAAGTATGGTGCCATCAGCCAGAGGTAAAACAAGTTTGTTCTTTGGCCCATCCATGTGCTACGCGTACAAAGAGGTGCACTTCTTCCGTTTCATCATCATTTGACAGGGGATGACATCAATGAAAACAAAAAAGTACAGGGGATGAAAATGTTCCTATTTGAAAATAGGAACATTTCAAGATGAAAAACGGCAAAGACCTTGAAAATCTCAGAATGCTTAAATTTTTAATTTCTAACCTGTACATTCTTCTCTCCGATGTTAATTTCTGCAGTGTACGCAAACTGAACGAGTTGTTCTACTGCACTTGCTTGGATGTCGTGAAGGCAGACCTCAGTCTGTCGAGACTCTGTCATATTACCTAAAAGAAGAAATTTCATCCAAGTTAGAAAAGAATGAGTTTACCAGTTACAACCATGTACTAAATATATCTTTTCTTGAAGTGACGGTTCCCAAAAAAAACCCAGAGGTGAGTGAAGTCTCAAGTTTGAAAACTTTATTGAACTCTGCTCATCTTGAAGAAAAAAAGCAGAGTGCACTTTGATTTAAATCACCTCTGATTGTTCTCAACCCTCTTCTTCGAAGATAAATGTTATGGTCACCAATACACCAGAGTCTTTTATTAAAGACACTGGACACTATTGGTAGTTGTCAAAGACCAGTCTTCTCACTTGGTGTATCTCAACATATAAACAAAATAACAAACCTGTGAACATTTGAGCTCAACTGGTCGTCTTAGTTCCGAGATAATAATGTAAGAAAAAAAACACCATGTCACATGAGGTTGTGTGCTTTCGGATGCTTGATTTCGGGACCTCAAATTCTAAATCTGAGGTCTCAAAATCAAATTAGTGGAAAATTACTTCTTTCTTGAAAACTACGCTACTTCAGAGGAGGGAGCCAATTCTCACAATGTTTTATACTATCAACAGCTCTCGATTGCTTGTTGCCAAGTAAGTTTTTATGCTAATAATTACTTTGAGTAATTACCAATAGTGTCCACTGCCTTTAAGTACACATCGTTAAGCTTCAAAACACAACACAAAGGACACCTAGAGACTTTCAGCCTTGGATCTCCTCAGCGTTTATAAACTGCTTCTTCAAATACCCTTTCACCTTCCAGCAATTTTCAATTTTGAAAAGATGATATATTTAGACTTAAACTCACTTGTAAACATTGCATGGAAGTATGCACTGCAAGACGCCAGGACCAACTTATGAGCCGAAATAACCTTGTCACCGACTTTCAGTATGATGTCGCATAGTGTCGCTTGTTGACGCATACGATTCATCGCGACGAAAGCGTCGTTAGCGTGGCGCGATGCCCGGTGTGTGAAGTACTCTCCGAGTTTGGCATTCTGTGATGTACAACCCACTGGGCTGATTACCGGTGAAGCAGGGTGCCGGGATAGAGCCCGGTGGTGGGAAACTTGCACAGAGAGCTCCAATTTCTTATCCATTTTGAATAATTCTTAAAGTCCTCACAGTTTTTGTCTATCCAAAGTAAAAACCGAACTTGTTGATATTTCTTCGTTGGATTAGTGAGAATATCATTCACTCCATCAATGTAGTAGATTCCTGAGGGAGAAAAAAACCAACAAAACAGACTATGAATTCATGCAACTTAAAACAACGTATGTACTAAGTCAAAACTCATGTAAAAACAAATGACAAATTTAAGGGGAAGAGTTTCAATTTTATACTGCATACTGTATGACGTTTTCTGTTCACTGTTCCATGAATACAAAAAATGTTTAACCACAAAACAACAAAGATGTATCTCATTCAAACACTCATTACAAACAAGTAAACATGTAAACATGTTTACCATTATAAGCTTGTTTACACATACCAAAAGCTTTTAAACCTAAGTCAGAGATTACTTTTGACATTCTTGTAATCTTTACTCAATTATTTGGAGTTGAGCTTTTAAGATACAGTTCAATTGATACAGTCAAAATATCTTGTTCGTAAAACCACAAAAGTACACTTTTTTACAATCCCTGGGAAATGCGCACAATAGAAAACCTTGGCACCATTTATTGTCGACTAAACGTGTTGGTCATACACAATGAAAAGAAAAATTAGCTTAAAATTCCACAAGACCAATGGTCTGTTACGAGATAAACATCCTGCGTTTTTGTGTAGGGGTATTAAAATATTTAGTGGACGGTATCATGTAGTGTAAATGTGTGGGTTGTTAGGACTTTTAACTGGGGAAATGCACTTATTCATATAACATGCAGCACAGGAAGTGGAGTTAAGCTGGATGGGCTTGATTTCCCTTGCTCTATAATTTCACAAAGCACTAAGATTCATCTTTAAAGACGAGTTCAAGCTGTGAGTTACGTACCTTAGAGCACAAAGGAAGGAAAGAAATAGGACAAGGGTAATACAGACATGAAATATTTCAGCCTTCAATGTGATTTTTAATTCTGCCTCAGAAAAATCAGCAAAATTGATATCAAATAGCTTGGGAAAAAAACCTATTGTACCATTCCCCCTTGTTCTTGCCAGAATTGTCCTACCTTTACCTATTCCTGTTTTTTCAAAAGAGCCATAAATTATATTATGCATGCGTGGTATTAGCACAGAAGATAGCAGTGTGATATCAAACTTTGCTTAGCAATTAAGATTGATACACATTCTTTTAAGAACAATCTTAGCTCGTTGTGATGTCAAGCCCTGTACATGTACCCAGATTTCCACTTCACCATTAAATGAAGCTTCTCTTGCTGCTAGCAAAATTGACAAGTTCAAAATGAATAATAGCTAAATCTTGATGATATTGTTGTTAACCAAACTAGAATTGGGTCAGATGTTCATTTGAACAGGAAGGAAAAAAGGCTTTGATAAAAATTACAATTTACAGAAATAAGTCAGACAAAAAATTGGCAAATTCTTGTTTTTGAAAATGTATAATCAATCAAAGTAAGCAAATAACAATAGGCAAAGTGTTTTTTTAGTTTGGTATGGTCACAAGTACTTAGTAAACCAGTCCTTCATGAATTTATCAGCCAATTTTATCAGTCAATAAAGTTCAAGGTGCTTTAGCCTATCCATTGAATATTAAAACTAACTGCCCCACGGATTTAAACCTTTTGAATACATTAGGTAATTTTGTAGGCTACAACTGCTTCATTTTTAAAGGCAGTGGACACTATTGGTAATTACTCATAATAAGTATTAGCATAAAACCTTTCTTGGTGACGAGTAATGGGGAGAGGTTGATGGTATAAAACATTGTGAGAAACACTCCCTCTGAAGTGCCATAGTTTTCGAGAAAGAAGTAAATTTCCACCAATTTGATTTCGAGACCTCAGATTTAGAACTTGAGGTCTCGAAATCAACCATCTAAATGCACACAACCTCGTGTGTTAAGAGTGTTTTTTCTTTCATTATTATCTCGCAAGTTCGATGACCAATTGAGCTCAAATTTTCACAGGTTTGTTATTTTATGCATATGTGTTGAGATACACCCAACTGTGAAGGCTAGTCTTTGACAGTTACCAATAGTGTCCACTGCCTTTAATAAAATAAAATTAAAGTGGGTTTTGTGATTTAATTGGTATATTGGTGACTTGTAATCAATCAAGGCAGGATGCTGTACTTTATTTATGAATGAACTCATCGTAGCATGACCTACTTTAAAAATTTGCCGGATACTACCCATGATTGGTCACAAGGAATTTACTTTTAAAGCATGAAAATAGCTCGCTTATTTTACACATGTTACTGGCCAAAATTTCATGCCATATACATTGCTTATGACTAGTATTTAGCTGTTGTTTACTTAACATAACAATTGAGTGGAGTCTTGGCCGGTAATCTGATTTTACTAAGCAATGAATTTTTTGCTTAAAAGCAAACTTTTGTGCTTAAGCAGCTCTATGAAATTGGGCCCTGGATACACGGAGGGCAAGGAAAAAGCTCTTGAAAACACAAAATTACAATAGTACACTGTAACTCCTTTTATGGCAAATATGCACAGTGAGGTGATGATGTTGACAAAACAAATATTTAGCAAACTGGTCACAGCATGGAGCTATACAAAGGACACAGCTGGAGGAGATGTTTGCCATCTCACATTGGAGTATAGACCTTAATGCACATGACGTGATTTCAGTAGGGCGCCCTCACTTAGAGGTCAAAAGGAGGTTGTTCATTGGCCAATCCTGTGGGCCGTGCGTACAAATCTGTGCGTTTTGATTGTTTCGTCACCGTTTTTCCACTAAGATGGCCACTGGATGACGTCAATGCATTTTAAGGTCTGTTTTAGATTATACAACTATAAACCAATTAAGGGAATGATTTTGAATTGAAAGATAAAAATAGATTTTATGCCCGACCAAATCATACAACTTCAACTGCCCCATGAAAGAATTGCAGCCCTCAGTCTGTGCCACCCAAATTGAGCTAAAATTATTAATACTTGATAGAATGACTCACTAGGGTGGGATTATTTTAAAGATTAGCTGAGCATTGATTTATAATTCAGGGTCTATTTATGTACCATGTAGATGATGAGTCAGTCGGGATGCAATTTCAGCTAGCCACTCACACTTACACTAGACAATAAGGCGTGAAAAGATCTATGAAGGTGTAGAGATGGGATTTTAAGTGAGAAAGGTGGGAGGGGAATAGGGATTGGGGGGGGGGGGTAGGTCCGTGGCGGATTTTGGCAGTGGCAGTCTTTCATTGGGGGTGACCTCCCACCCCAATGACCTAGCCCCATTTGTGGGTCAAACTCGGAATCCCAAGATTCAGAGCCACACTAGTGGGGCTGAAGGGTAACTCTAACCCTCCATCCTCCCAACTGAGATTGTATGTCTGGAGGATCCGGAAGGTTACAAAAGACCCTTCCCATGAAATATGTAAATTGCACGTAGCGCATGCGCACTAACCTTTTGGTTGGCACTATGAGGGAACATCGCGCTGTTTTGTACGCGGCGAATGGGTGCGTGACGCAGACGCGACTGCGTGTCTGCTTAGTGCACAACTCTATGGCGTTTGCCAACCAACAGGGTCTGTACGCATGCGTGAATGTGATTAGCATATTTCATGGGAAGGGTCCATTATCACAACTATAACTTGTTTTATAAGCCTATTGTTACAGTTTCTGTCTGTAGACATACATGTAAGTAAGGTAGATACAATAAAAATGCATTGAAAAACACGTTCAGAAACATACAATTAATAATTGTAATATATAAAAATAATAGAAAGAAAAATAATAATATTATTAGGCCTAGCCTAGGGCAGCTAGGTCTAGATTTGTTCATACAATTTTTCAATTAAAAACAATTATATGTGAAATTTAATATGAAAATTGAAATCAAAGTCAAAGACTTAAGCACATATACTACAAAAACAGACATATTCAATGACTTTCACAGAATTCATACTTGCCTGTTCAATAACATGATCATCGCTCCTTATTTGGCGTTGATCAGCATCTATTTCATTCATATCGCCACATCCCAAAACACCATCACTGAACCGCTGAGCAAGTTGAGTTCGTCTGGATTGTAAATGTACCCCAAAAATAATCAAAAAAACACTCATAAACCCGCCAATACACAACAAAGACCCGCTAGTGAAGTCTTCTATTATCATGGAGAAAAAAACAGCAACAATAGGCCATCTGGTTGTTCCTTGTTTATTCACCATTCACTGTTCCACATTCAGACATAATCTGCTCCTCGCACCTGCTCGAAGACCCGGATACTAGTCGGGTACATTTCCTGCATTCCCCCCACCGATTTGGTCAGTCGACACCCGGCCCGCCGCCTGGTCACCGGTAAATGTTTATCATTTTCTGCACCAATGGTTTCACGTGACGCTGTTGACTAAAATTTGCCCCAGGCAACATTTTATACAAAAGCTGTGGTTTTAGTCACGGCCGGATATAAGCTTCGTTGTAAAATCAGCATCTTCGCCTGTTTGATGTGTTTCGGTTTGTGTTTTTAGAGGATGATGTTGAATTGTTTATTACATGAAAACGAGGCAAACTGAGAATGGAATCCATCAAGCCTCGAAATCAATCAATCAAAAGGAAATAGTTTGACCGCTGATGGCGCGCCCAGCCGTCAGTGCTGCTTCGGAATATTTCATAGGTTATATAGGGGTGTTTAAATTTTAGCATAAAATATTTATAATATATTTAACCCACAAAATATCATTTGATGGTTTTTTTTTACGATTGTTTGTAAGAATTACTAAACAATGAACTTGAAGGGAGGCATTAGTTTTTATACTGAATGAACTTGCTCGCATTTAAATATTGTTTTGGATATAAATCTATTCTTTCCCTATGGGTAAAATGGAATGGTCTAGTGACCCCGCCTACAATACAGAACTCAACATGGCGGACCACGTAAAGAAAAATCTTTCGAAGGACGATTTTGATGCCCAAAAATGTAAGTTTTCCACTCTCTTGTGTTGTTAGTTTTATCACACAGACTTCGAATAATTACCAAACATGCTTTGGGGTTTACTAAATTTATATGAGCTCGTTGAAGAAGAGGTGGTTAGAACAAAATGTAAAGTTGTTGACGTTGGTTTGCCCAGCATTCAGTATCATGCAAATTGCTTCGTATCCTGAGCGCAGAATGCACAATGTGCACTAAGCCTCATACGCTGGTTGTCGCGCTTAATGGAAATGCTCAGCGCACTTTCGAAAACGCGCTATGTTATTAGTTTACAGGAAAACTTTACTTTAGTTTATTTTTGATACTTGGCTTTTTTATCCAGATTGGTTCCTCAAGTCATAAAATAGTCTAACCATATATAACACATTCATTCAACAAAGTAACTGACACCCTTTATAAAAAAGCAAAAAAAAACAATTACAAATAGTGACTTTCAAATACATTTATTTTGTGAGACCCACTCTTCTCTTGTTTTACTTTATTTAATTATGTTCACAGTCTGACGGCAAGTGTTTAGTGTTTTGTGTGTGTCTGTCTGTGTGTGTGAGACTACAAAAATATTGAAATACTGTATTTCAAAAAAACAAAAAACCTCACTTCCTTAGCTTGAATATATTTGTATATAAAAGAGAAAAATAGTTACATACATACCCGAAAATAACTTATTTTTATTAGAACTTCTTCTTGTATTTATTTGTATCCTCTGCTTACCAGTTATCACGCTATTATGCCTTTTTATTTGAATTGGGGAAAAAATAATGATGCCATATATCAACCGATGCCCTAATTATCTTCATTTGTTAATACGAAGTATGCAAACATGTATTAAAACTTGATGGACATTGAAATGTTCACACCACACACCGATCTTGGATGACTTCAACTGGCCCCATTTGTTTTGAGTTTTTCCTGTTTTCACGGCAAACGAGAAAGTATGGTTTCCCGGTGAAGCCATACATGTAAGAAACATCTGCAGTGACTACAAGTGTTCTTTGAGACTCTGTGTATGACTGTATAGCCAGCAGTTCCCTTCATTTTATTCAAAATATTTTTTTATTAAATTTTAAAAATTACCATGGTAACTTGCAAAAAAAAAAAAAAAAAAATATATAAAAAGTGTGAATAATTACTGGCTTCAAAATCTGATTTCTATTTATTTTTTTTCTTAATATTTATAATAAAGCGTATAAATAAACAGTGATAACAATTGAATCAACAAGCTGATATTTAAATTTTAATATAAATAATAGTATTGATACGAGGGTTACATAATAAAAATCTCCAAAAATATTAGAAAATGATATAAGGCACAGGCTTCTTTAAGCCTCGGTATTTTTTTCAAGAATGCTCAGCAAAACATTCAGTCACATGATTTTGATCATCATGAATTGTGAATTGAAATAGCGTTTGATGAAACTTTTTCGGTGGGCAAATATTTTTATATGGCCTCAACATTATGACATATTTGTGTACCTTGTAGAAATGCCTAAAATACCAAACTTTTTGCATTTACAAGTGCAAATGACCAGTGGAGCCTTACGTGTTTCTAAGTTTTGGTCAAAGAAGAGGAGACTCTTTGCTTGACGAATAAAACCACACAATTTTTATCTTGGGACTGTTTACATCACGCACAGAGAGGTAAAAGATTTGCCACGATATTAGGGACACCTCGAAAACAGGACCTCCTACGATACAAATAGTGACTTTCAAATACATTTATTTTGTGAGACCCACTCTTCTCTTGTTTTACTTTATTTAATTATGTTCACAGTCTGACAGCAAGTGTTTAGTGTTTTGTGTGTGTCTGTCTATGTGTGTGAGGCTAAAAAAATATTGAAATACTGTATTTCAAAAAACAAAACAAAAACACTTCCTTAGCTTGAATATATTTATATTGTAAAAGAGAAAAATAGTTACATACATACCCAAAAATAACTTGGAACTTCTTGTATTTGTTTGTATAATTGTATAATGTACCAGTTATTTGAAAATCTCATTCTAAGTCTAAATATTTGAAGATTTATTTACATCCTAATTGATCTTTATTTTCTTTAGAATGTGTTCCCTAGTTTTATTTTTCATTATCATTTCATAGCATGGGACTATGATTGTTACAAAAACTTATAGTTGTTCACTGTAGCATAACCAAGTCAAGTCATCCATTACAATTCATTGAACTAACCACTTATGAAACCAACCCAACTATAGTAGGGTAATTTTCTACAAGAATCAAATGCATTAGTTTAGAAAACCTGACCACAGATTTTTATACAGTTGTTTACAGTGAGTAATGCACTAAATCCCTGTCAAAAATACCTCTTGCCCGGAACTACAAATACTTGTTTAAATGTTGTATAGCCTTATGAGGAAAACAACTTGTCAACACCATTGTCCCCCAGAATGCCAAAAATGCACTCTTTGCAGGATTTTGCCATTTATTGACAAAAAGTGAGGTCATGTTAAACAAAAAAATAAGTTACTTGGCATCCCCGTCCAACTGTCAAAAATGTTACGGATTTGGACCTTTTTGAGTTTTAAATTTGTAAACACTTTTTGTAAAAAAAAACACAATACTTGGCAATGTAACACAAAAGCTTGGTGTTTTTCAGCCACAAACCTTTGTAGAATTTCACACGTCACTCTCTATCTCTAGTTCGCCAGCTTTTCTACATGCCACTTTCATATTTAATACAGTGCTTTTACATACTGAACTTGCTGTAAATTTTGACTGATCCTCAGATGATTTAACTTGCATTTAAAAGCAGACCCATGGAGGGAGAGCGCTTAACTCCTAATTTCGTTTAATTTATTCTGGTTGTTAAGCGAAGGTCTCTTGGAAAAGATGATTTAACTTGCATTTAACAGCAGACCCATGTAGGGAGAACGCTAAACTCCTAATTTCATTTCATTTATTCTGGTTGCGAAGCCAAGAACTCTCGGAAAAGCAAACTTAATCACTGTACTGGCCAAGAACCCCATGGAGAGAAGACAAAGAAGGATGTTGCAGTTCTAGATGTGGGAGGAAAACCTCAGAGAAATATTCCAAGGGAAAAAACAGACAGTCAGGTAGAGACTGAATTGAAAACCCAATCCACGAAGTGCCCCCAGTGGGATTCGAACCGAGGTCCTAGAGGTGGAAGGCGAGGAAAGACATCACTACGCTAACACAACCACCCCAACCACCCTATTATTCAAGATTGATTTTTCTTTTTCAACAGATGTTTTTGACATCTGCTCTGGAGGTGATGTTTACAACGAACTCCTTGAGCATCGGCAGAAGGTTCAGCATCTCAGCGAAGACACAGCGATAGCACTCAAGAAAAATGTCTACAGGAACTATACGCAGTTCATTGAGACGGCGAAAGAAATATCATGTATCCTTTTATAGAAACAAGTAGGAAGTGTTTTGACTTTGCTCCTTCAAGAGTGAAGTTCAATACCTGTTATTCCTTTGTATGTTGCATTGCATGGCAAATTTCTCTTGGGTTACTTGTGTTTTCTATTAGGACACTTAACTATAATTGCTGGACTCCACCAGGGGTGAATGGGTACCTGTGAGGGCAGAGATAGTTCTTGTGTTTGATTTAGCTTCGTATGGCATACTTGTTGCACAAGCTACACATGTATATACTCCCTAGGGAACTGAGATGGTTTTAAGAAATGAATACAATGGCCCAGTGACTAGGGGTAATAATTTTAGAAGAGCTTTGAGACACCCTTCGAGTGTGCAAAGCGCAATATAAAAACCTATTATTATTCTTCTTCCTGAACTCCTTTATGGATCAGATCTGGAAGGAGAGATGTATCAACTGAGCCATGTTCTAACAGAACAGAAATCCATCATGAGCCAAATGCTTGAAATGTCCATTGGAAAGAAAGGTAAGTTTCTTAATGATTTATAAACAGATCAAATTAAATAAGGAAAGCAGTCTGGTAAAATTTAAAATAATTTTGGGTTGAACAAAGAGAATAGACCGATCCAGTAGGCTCCGCCCACGTCGACGTGTTAGCATGAACATGTGGGGCTCTCCAATGCCTTTTGCACAACTCTGCGGCGCGCGTCAAGCAGATGGGCACGCATGTCGGACCTTAGTGTCGGACCTTCGTTGTGTTGTGGTTGGTCAATACGCAATGGGGCGGGGCTTAATGGATCGATCTATTGACTAGAGCTTGACTTGAATATGTGTCCTCTGGCACGCTAACTATTTTTTTCTTTCTTTGAAAAGCACTGTATAAACAGTGCTTATGGCCTAACATCACATACTAGTGTATGGCAGAAAACCAAAATAATATTATTTATCCCTTGTGAACTTATTACATCTATTAAACAATGAGTTTTATTGATTATGACTTCTCGATTATTGTGTTATTTTCTCGATTCTTCTGTTATTTCCCAGAAGCTTCAGTAAGAAATAAAGACTTGCCGCAGAACAAAGATGATCAGAAGAGAACAATAGCCTCACTCCTGGATCGAGTAGAAGGATGCTCGGTCAGTATTTAAAAGAACTCCTAATCTATTAACTTTTGAATGTGGATTAGGTTAAAATAAAGACAAATAGTCTGGCACCTTTCCAGCGCTGATGCATTTCTAACTGTATTTACCTGTCTGTTTTTTTGCAGAGGATAACCGAGGTACCAGGTCGATACATTGTCCATGATGGCGACCTAGTGGAGTTAGACACGGATACGTTCTCTGAGGTTCAACGAGTTCATGCTTACCTGCTCAACGATAGCTTAGTTATTACAACATTCGTTCCAAACAGGTAGAATAAACTTCAGGCTTTGAAATAACCCACAGCATTTGCTGTGGTGCCCTCTGCTTTTATTGTGGTGCCCTCTGCAAGGTTCCAATACAAATTTACATTTTTTCTCAAAAAGGTACCCCTTACCAGAGTTAAATTACTATGTAATTTATTTTTTACTGATTTGGGGGAAAGACAAATTTGCGAACCTCCGCCTCTACCAACTGTTTCAAGTTTACACTCCGTTAAGGAATCTTTGATCAAGTTCCATGCTTCTCCTCATTGAACCCAAGTCTCGACACTCATGGGGTGAAAGGTCTTTTTCTTCAGCTGCGCCACGCATCTTGAACTCTCTACCACTTAATCTTAGATCTTGTCTTTGTACCACAAAATTTAAATCTCTTCTCAAAACTTATCTTATGTCACAGGTTTTCAACAATTAATTTTGTTGTGTTTGTTTTTCTTTGTTTTTGTTTTTTGGTTTACTGCGCCTTGAACACCCAGCAGGGTGGATACGTGCGCATTACAAGTCTTATTATTACTATTGATCTATTAAGCCCAATTTTGGTGGTCTCCCTATTGGTCAATGTCTTTGTTTAAAGAGCCAGTAAGAAGTCATGCAATGAGATTTTGAACAATTGTTTTGCAGACGGGGACCAGTGAGGTACAAGTACCAGGCATTATATGAGCTGGACAGCCTTGCTGTTGTTAACGTCCGAGATGTTGGTCGTAAGTCACTTTTTGGAATTTCCATCATAACATAATCGATTAAAGCAACAACAACTACCCTTAGAATACGCCTTTGAATGTCTCAAATTTTGTTTGTGATTTGCAAAGTATAAACATTTTAAAAAAATTATGATTGAAGTAATTCACAGAGTTTTCGTAGTCTTCATGAAGAGTAAAACTGATCGACAGAAATCATGTATAATAAAGATATATAATAGTGTGTGGTATCTTGTATTTATAACTTGTTTTTCTTTTTGACTCCATAGCTGTGAAAAATGCTTTCAAGATACTGATGTTTCCTGATCAGAGGATTTACAGAGCGGACAACTCAAAAACAAAGGTACAGGGAGTGAAAAGAGGATCGCTGGTTTATGAAAATAATAATACTGAGTTCTTATATTGATAATGCTTTATCTTTGAGCAGGCCTCAAAATAGCCCACGGCACCGACAGCAATACACCGATCCATTAGGCTCCGCCCACGGCACACTCTGCTGCGCGCACCCCAAGCACATGCGCACACATGTTGGACTTTATAGTGTCAGACTTTTGACTGTGCAATGGGTTGTGATTCGTCAATACCCAATGGGGCGGAGCTTAAAGGAACACGTTGCCTTGGATCGGTCGAGTTGGTCTTTGAAAAGCGTTTGTAACCGTTTTTTATAAAATGCATATGGGTAGAAAGATGTTGTAAAAGTAGAATACAATGATCCACACAAACATGCCTCGAAATTGCGTGGTTTTCCTTTTACCTCGTCGACTAACACGTCAGCCATTTATGGGGGTCAAAATTTTGACTCCCATAAATGGCCGACCATGTTAGTTCGAACAGTAGAAGGAAAACCATGCAAACTTGTGTGGATCATTGTATTCTACTTTTAAAACATCATTCCAACCATATGCATTTTATAAAAAACGGTTACAAACGCTTTTGTTTTGACCAACTCGTCCGATCCAAGGCAACGTGTTCCTTTAATGGATCGGGTGATTGCTGTGGTGCTTTGCTTTTGCTGTGGTGCCCTTTGTAAAGTTCCAACACAAATTTACATTTCCTCATAGAAGTTTCTCTTACCAGAGAAAAAATTGCAAAGCATGTAAGAGCATCTTAAAGCGGTTGTTATTTTATTGACTGGTAAGCAAAGTTTGATAAGTAGGAGACTCATTTAATATAGCATAAGGTAGGACTTTTATGCCATGCAAAATCTACATTGAATCCCTGAGGTGATGTATGGACATTCTTGTCATTGTTTTGAATTTTATTTTCAGCGAACATGGCTGGATAAACTCGAAGAGGCGAAGAAGACTAAAGCAGCTGCCGATACTCACAGGAGGGAGTTGGCTGAGCAGATGAGCGTTGAGTCCACTGATTATAATCGTGAGTATTGAGTAACGAGTAACGAGTATTCAGGCCTTGGACTTCAAGACAGTTGCTATGACACTTGATTAGGGGCAGGCTTTTTGTGAGTTACGTAAGAGTTGTTGAACACCCATACACAGTTCTGAATGGATGTGTATGGCACAGTGGTACTAGGGTTTGCTCATCTGTAGGTTGCTATACAAAGGTTTGCCTCAAACCATTTGACATAGCAACAACAACAAAATAATATTTTGCGGAAATATTTTGCTATATTTTTGGGCAAAATAGCTAGGGTAAGGAAAACAGAATCTTAATGTTTTGGGTTATTTCTAAGTTGTATTATTTCATTTATTTGTATTACTTAGAAAAGACAATTTATAAAATTTTGCTTTCAAATTGTGTTTCCTTATACAAATTATTCAAAACCTGACTTCCCAAGATGACATTATAAGCTGCATAGAAAATTATAACATTTCTTTTTTTGTTGAGTTCTTTATAAATTGTATTGAGAGCTTGGATATTTGCGATCGTATTTTCAGATAAGCCAGATATATATGGATTCTTACAGAGTGAAGGTATATCTTGGTGTGATTTAGCATGACTGCCTGCAACTTTTATTCATTTGAAAATCTCCAGAATGTATCTACCATGATTGTTTCTTTACGTGATATGAATGTACCAAGCCTTGCAGATAGAACTTGAAGTAATTGTGTCAAACTGCATGCAAAAGGATCTTTTTTCTTAGATGTTTGGTTAGAAATTACAAAGAAATATTACTACCAGAAGTTACCCAAACCGCATCCCATAGTGTTGCCTGTTATAGTTTTACCCTTATGAAAACAGGGCTGTGACATCCGGGCCCAATTTCAACGAGCTGCTTTTAAAGCAGAAAATATTGCTTAACATTTGTTTCTGCTAAGCACAACTATGCAAGATACCAGTTACATTCTGCACACGTAAAATGGTTATTTAGCTTGTAACCTTATTCTGGTTAGCATAATTTTGTTGTGCTTAGCAACTTGTTATGCTTAAGCAGCTCTATGAAATTGGGCCCTGCTCTGGCTTAGGGTTTTGATCTGCCATTTGAAGCCTTGTATCAAATGTGCATGTCTTCTGAGTGAGCCTAAGCCAGAGCCGCTGAATCAGCCACTGTGGCTGTTGCTAAGGGTGTTGCCATGGGCCTCCTATGCCTCAATGCATGTTGTCATGACGATCAAGCCACAGCCGCTTTTTCAGACATAGCCTTAGGCTGTGTCCGAAACGGCGACTTCGACTACAGCTACGGCTAGATCAGCGCATCTGCCTGTGTTGAAGAATAGGCAGATGCCCTGATCTAGCCATAGCTGTAGCCGAAGTCGCTGTTTCGGACACCGCCGTAGACTCAATTGAGCCCTATCTTGCATCCACCATTTTGTCTTGTTACCCATGTGCAAGAGCAATGGTCGATACTGATTCCTGTTATACCAAATGGTCTCTGACTATTTTGTTTGTTTTGTATGGTTGACAGCGTTTGATGAAGATGATGATGTGATGTCACCCACGATGCCAGTGGAATCGTCCAGTATGCTCAAAGTGGATTGGCTGATAGAACTACCTGAAGACCTAGACATGTGTATCGCCCAGAGGAACTTTGAAGAAGCTACTGATCTCATCATCAAAAGTAACTAAATACCGCCCTCTTGGGATCAATATAGAATTGCATTCACTTTGCACACGCATCAAACAAGATTTCATTACCTTGCCAAACAACTCGAGACAGGAAACTTTTGCAATTGAAAAGTCTCTTAAATGTTGTTATAATGAAGAGTTACTAACCACTGTTTTTTCTTTAAGATCCAACATTACTCAAAAGAGATATCCACATGGTTTTACTACAAATCTCTCCTAGATATTCTCTCTACCATGCAAAGTTTCAAAACCTGCTTATAAAGAGTACACAGAAAGAGTACTAAAAAACAGGTGGAAAGTGTTTTCCTGTCAGATTAAGGTACAAAGAAGGATGGTGTCGATGATACGTACAAATCAGGCAATAAATCCTCTAGAAATACTGGAGCCCCAGAGTCAAAGTGGTTATTAGCCCTAGTAACAAAGTACCATTTTAAAACAGACGGGGCATTTGTATTTCTTCATTAGAAAGAGTCCTTTTCTAAAGGAGATGAAATCTAAGAATTTCTTTTAATTAACAGAAAACTTTTTGTTTTACAGCGAATGAATACCTTGATTCCATTCCACAGAGTCCAGCGCTCAAAGAAATGAGGTAAGATAACAGAGAATTATTGCTAGAAATAACAATCTTGTTTTGTGTGTTAGTCCTTGTTCAAGCTAGGTATCTTAGACTGCATTAGAGTTTTTGTTCCATACTTGAAGTAACTTTTAAATTTCTGTTGCTCCTTCATCAATGACAAGACCTCCAAGCAAAATCAAACATTGTGCAAACATAATTATGGTATAATTTGTTTTTACCCCCGCACCGATGTGTTTTAAGAACTGCTAACTACAAAGAACTTTCCAAAATTTGATGATGATGGCATGTCTGCCATCCACTTTTTAAATTGAAATTACGTTGAGAAAGTTCAGTCTGAAATGCACCAGTCTTCTGAAGGTCCTTAAAATCAAATTGATGGTACATTTGAAGGGGAAAAAACAAAATTAAAAAATGTTATGCTTTTTTGAAATGGTTAAAAATAAATTTTTATTATTTGCAGGGCTCGAGTTGACCACAGAGTGAAGCAGTTGACTGAGGTGCTGACTCGTGAGTTACAGGTATCACCTGACCGGTCACTCAGAGGTGGACCTCAGGTGACTCGAAGGGCAGTCACAGAACTCATCCGCCTTGGAAGAGCAACTCAGGTATGTGAGTAACCTCGAGCCCTCAGAGGTTTTCTCATCGAGCCTCAGCCTGTAAGCAGACTTTTTCTGCTTACGGAGTGGCCATTGGTAGAACTTCTATTTCATTAAAATTGCTTGCCCGTGTCCCAGGTCCACCATAGATTCTGTCCCCCATATGGGAAATTAACATGAGCTGGAAGAGGATGATTCAAAAGAGGGCGCTATCAGACGAAGCTTGTACACAGTTTGCCATATTGGGGGACAGAACCTGCAGGGGATAGAATCTCCTGCCACACTGTAAGCAAAGTAAATTAATAATAAAAATTTGGGGGGCTAATCATCCTTACTCGCAGCTAAGAGCTGAATTGCGAAGGACGCGGCTACAGCGTGTTCGGGAAGCAGGCATGCAAGGGCGCCTTTGGCTGCCAGCCACATCAACCCATTATGACCATGGAGCACAGCCAAGATCGAAAGTGTTTGATTTTTCCCGAGGGAGGAAAACCGGATGGTCTGGAAAACCCTCGTGGCACAGCAGAGAACCAACGCACGACTCAACTCACATATGGCCCCGTCCGGGAATCGAACCGAGGTCACCTTGGTGAGAGGCGAGCGCTTTTTGCACACGCCAACCATGCCACATGAAAATGCACACTAGCTTTCCGGCTTTCCGGCCGTTCTTGTTGACAAACGAGTGATGCTACAATGCACATACTCACTAACTGAAACCATACTGTTTATGAAATGGGCTTTGCTTTCGATTGTTTTTCTCTTATAGTAGGCACAAATATTTCCTTACCGGTAAACAACTTTATGAAATTGTCCCCGGGTTAATTTCTTAACTAAACTTTTAACAATTCAAAACTTACATTAGGTGTTACCAGTTGCAACAATGTAAATTCTATGGAATTTTGGCTGGTTCCCAGTTTCTTTTAAGCAAGATTTTTCTGTGCTTAGCATAAAGAATTCTGTGCTGAGCAAGTTTTTATGCTTACGAGACCCAGATTATGTGGTGATTCTTCAGATTAAATAACACTTCTATGGATTCTTTTTTTCTCAATTTGAAACTTTCTTGATTTGTTTTTTCCTTGTAGGCGTGTGATTTGTTCCTGAAGAACCGTAGCGCATCCATCAAACAATCTCTTCGTCAGTTGAGGATAGAGGGCGCCACAAGCATGTACATCACAAAGCTGTGTGGTGTTTTCTTTAACAACATCATTGAGACGGGCAAAGAGTTCCGTATCACATTTTCTGAAAATCAAGGATGTTTCTCAGGTAGTTATTTAACCAAACCTTAATCTTACCCTAATGTTAACCATACCTTATTGTGATGATTTTCCCTCTCAAATTTGCCAAGTTATTACAAGCTACTGGGACAAGTCTATTGTCTCATTTGCCCTTGGTAGCAGAAGGTGGATAATGACAAATACTCGAGTGACTGGTAAAAGTCTACTGCCTCATTTTCCTGTGTATCAAGAAAATGTGTTATTACAAATGCTTGAACAATTAGTAATAAGTCTACAGTGTATATCCTCATTTTCCTGGCCAGCCAATGCTCAATCCAGGCTAACCCAGGGTCCATTGATAAAATAACTACTATGATTCGGTTTAGTATATATTATTTCAAACTTTGTTTCTAGCGTTTGTCGTTTGGAGCAAAGCTGAGTTGAAAACCTTCGCTAATCACTTCTCGCGTCAAGCCCTCGCTAAGAAGACAAGTGTAGCCATCGTAGCAGAGTGTGTTGGAATCGCTCGGACATACTGCCAGCAACTCTCAGTGATTGGTCTGGAGCTCCTGTTTGCTATGAACACATTATTATTGAGAGGAATACGGGAGGCAATGCAGTACAACAAAGAACAGCTTATTGAAGCTTCCAGACATCGAAATGTGGTAAGTTGCAGGCTTGGGATTTCATCTTTGAGAGGGCAAGCCCATTTCAGGCCTTATGCTTCGTTTTTTCCTTAATAGTAAAAGGCACCCTTCTACTCGAGCATTTCAAAGACACCAAGGCAAGGCCATTTCAGGCCTTATGCTTTGTTTTTTTCCTTAGTAAAAGGCACCCTACTACTGGAGCATTTCAAGGGCACCAGGGCAAGGCCATTTCAGGCCTTATGCTTTGTTTTTTCACCCTACTACTTGAGCATTTCAAGGGCACCAAGGCAAGGCCATTTCAGGCCTTATGCTTTGTTTTTTTCACCCCACTACTGGAGCATTTCAAGGGCAACAGAGCAAGGCCATTTCAGGCCTTATGCTTTGTTTTTTCACCCTACTACTGGAGCATTTCAAGGGCAACAAGGCACCCACCTTCATTGCCGCTGTGAGGTACCAGGCCTGCCCATTGTATACCGAAAGGGCACTTCCATTTGTTTGAAGGGCACCACGGTCAAGAAAAGGGCAACGAAGGCTATGGCCTCCTTGGCCTGTTTGTATTCCCTGGCCTGAAATTGTGGTGTGATGGTTTTATGTTGTCATTTTTTCGTGATCAATTGGAAACAAAAATTCATCATTTATCATTGGAGTTCCCTAGTGGATAGTGTTTTAGGTGCTGTATACCTCACTGGTTTTGAGCTTGTAAGCCCAGAGGTGGATTTCACAAAGAGATAGGACTAGTCTTATCTTGAGTTAGGACCAGTTACTCTTCCTAACTTAGGACTATCCATGCAATTTGTATATCTCCTAGGACTAGTCCTAAGTTAGGACTAGTCCTAACTCTTTGTGAAATCGACCCCAGCTCCACTCAGTCTCCCTGCAAATAATAATAATAATAGGGGCTTCTTATATAGCACTCATAGCGACCATTGATGCGTTTAGTTCTTCTGTAAGGTACTGTGGAAATTGAAGTATGAGACCAATTCTTTTACATAGCTACATGTGATGGTTACAAGGTGCTCTGTCGCAATATGCAGCCAGTTAAAGGATGTTTACATTCTCAAAGAAACAGTTTAAATTGACCTTTTCATTTTCGTTTTTCAATATCATAGTGTCGGTTTCTACTCCTCTCTTAGATTGAACTCGGCTGTACAGAGTATTGTTTAGAATTTTAGAAGTCTCATGAGGTTCTCCTTGTTGTTTGTTTTCTTTAAAGGATGAACGATGGTACCCACTGAATCTGAAGAATCCCACCGCAGCTAATAACCTCATCCAAGAAATGTTCCAACTTGGCTTTGAAGATTTCAACACTCTGGTTTATGGTACGTCATCTTATCGGACTTTTACCCATTGAGTCATTCTTATAATCATTGCTGCGATATTAGTGTACATGAAGGATTGGGGTATGTGGTGAATTAGTGACATCATTTCTACAAGATACCTAGTGGCTCCCTGCTTAAGCCCACATTCATACAGCTGCCTAATATATTGCTTAATTTTTGTCTGCTAAACAGAAATAAGCAGGATACAAAGGACACAAAAGATGCAATACCAAACATACTTTGTTTTGCATGATTGATCATTGTTGATTATTTATATAGTTATCGATTTGATTAAATGTATTTTTTTTCTTCTTACAGACAGTTGCTTTGTAAGTCTTTCCAGCAGTAATGTTGCTTTTACCAAGGTGCTTCTGTCATTTCTACTCGATGCACTCAAGCTTTATGTTCCAGAGGTAAGTCTTCAATGAAACTCCCTGATTACACAAAACTGGGGGTACTTTGACTGGGTAACAGGTGCCTGATCATACCTAGCAATATCCAGCACCCTCTTATCTACAGTTGTACCCAGATGTAACACGGGCCACTGATGATACAATGAGCGTGTTGTATTAGGGTGAAGGGGATGGCATACCCAAACTGGGTGACTCGGACTGGGTAACTAGGTGCCTGATCATACCCAGCAATATCCAGCACTGTCTTATCTTCAGTTGTACCCAGATGTAACATGGGCCACTGATGATACAATGGGCGTGTTGTATTAGGGTGAAGGGGATAGCATACCCAAACTGGGTGACTCAGACTGGGTAACTAGGTGCCTGATCATACCCAGCAATATCCAGCACTGTCTTATCTATGGTTGTTCCCAGATGTAACATGGGCCACCGATGATACAATGGGCGTGTTGTATTAGGGTGAAGGGGATGGCATACCCAAACTGGGTGACTCGGACTGGGTAACTAGGTGCCTGATCATACCCAGCAATATCCAGCACTGTCTTATCTACAGTTGTTCCCAGATGTAACATGGGCCACCGATGATACAATGGGCGTGTTGTATTAGGGTGAAGGGGATGGCATACCCAAACTGGGTGACTCGGACTGGGTAACAGGTGCCTGATCATACCTAGCAATAGCCAGCACCCTCTTACCTACAGTTGTTCCCAGATGTAACATGGGCCACCGATGATACAATGGCCGTGTTGTAATAGGGTGAAGGGGATGGCATACCCAAACTGGGTGACTCGGACTGGGTAACTAGGTGCCTGATCATACCCAGCAATATCCAGCACTGTCTTATCTTCAGTTGTACCCAGATGTAACATGGGCCACTGATGATACAATGGGCGTGTTGTATTAGGGTGAAGGGGATGGCATACCCAAACTGGGCATACTTGGACTGGGTAACTAGGTGCCGATCATACCAAGCAATAGACCTTATGCATTGACGTCATCCAGCCGCCATCTTTGAGGTCAAACGGTGACGAAACAATCGAAACGCACATAGATTGGCCAATGATCAACCTCCTTTTGACCTCAATGCGGGGGCGCCGTACTGAAATGACGTCATGTGCATAAGGTCTATAGCCAACACCATCTTGTCTACAGTTGTACCCAGATCTAATATTGACCCTTGAGGATGCAATGGGAGTTTTGTACTAGGGTGGGGTGGTATACCCAAACTGGGCGTACTTAGACTGGGTTTCTATTTGCCTGATCATACCCCACACCCAGATCTAAGATGGACCATTGAGAATGCAATGGGAGTGTTGTACTAGGGTACTATATACCCAAACTGGGCGTATTTAGACTGGGTAAGTGGGTGCCTGATCATACCCAATACCCTCTTGTCTACAGTTGTACCCAGATCTAATCTGGATCACTGGGGATGCAATGGGAGTGTTGTATTAAAGTATACTCAAACTGGGCGTAGTTTGATTGTGTAACTAGGTGCCTGCCTGATCATACCTAACACCCTCTTATCTACAGTTGTACCCATATCTAACATGGACCATTGAGAATGTACTAGGGTATTACATGTACATGTATATACCCAAACTGGGCGTACTTAAACTGGGTAACTAGGTGCCTGATCATACCCAATACCCTCTTTATTTCAACAGTTGTACCCAGATCTAATCTGGACCATCAAGGATGTAATGGAGAGTCATGTTCACCTAATGGAGACGGCAGTCATGTCGGACAGGTTTGCCGACGAGCGACCATTCATCATGAAGAATATTGACTACCTGTTCACTGTCCTGCTTCCTCATGTTGAGAAAAAGATCAAGGTAAAAATAAACCCCTCAAGTAAACTTGTTCTTGTGATACGACATCTACTCTAGCAATGAAAAGGTTGTGTGTTAGAATCCCACCCGAGTGATTTGATAGTACTGAGTGTACTGTGCTACAAAATTTCCATCTATTCAACTGGTTCTGATTTCTTTCCAGTCTGTGTCAAATGTTTTGTCAATACTTTCCAAAATGCGTACATCTTTTCTGTTATTATTAGGTTTGGTTAAAGATACTTTATTAATGTATTGCATTAATCATTTTAAATGTGAAATTTACAAACTGTCAGTAATAAATATATTAAGTTAATCAGTAGGGAAAACTGATCTGTAATTTTCTCAAACTGTTTTTCTTCAACTCAAAAATATTAAACTCTCTTCAAGAAACAGCCGTCGATTTCACAAAGAGTTTGGACTCGTCTTATCTCGAGTTAGGACGAGTAACTCCTAGTCCTAACTTAGGATTAATCTTAAGGTCTGCATGCTACAGTGCAGGGTTGGGACTTGTCCTAAGTCCTAAGATTAGTCTTAAGTTAGGAAGAGTTTTTTGAAATCGACGGCAGTCTTCCTAAAGTTGAAACCTATCAAGAATGTAGTGATTATGCACTATTTCAAATAAGCAAATGTATTTCTTTAGCTGATCAATTTGTACTTTTATAAATTTTTAATCTTTGGAATCCTTTACAGTGTGTTGCAGATCGGAGCCTGAAAGAATTGAAGGACTTCCGCAATCGCCACCGACAAATCGCCCGAAAGGTTCAAAATCTTGGTGCACTAATATAACGAGGTATAGAAGGGCTTTGTGACTATCCAAATTATTTTGTTTCTTTGTTTTTGTTTTTATAACTCCACTCGCTTATTCTATGATGTTAACATATTGCTGATTTTATTTTCAGATATATTCTAGAAATGTTTTTGTATGTTTCCTTTTTGTTTTAAGTGCAATATTGATTTTTGTAAAAAAAATGAATCTCATATTTGATGAACCACGGGAGCAGATGATGTGATGTCATTTTAGTTTCTTTCACAAAAATGGAAAAGTTTTGGGATATAATTTTGTTTTAAAAAATATCAAGAAAACTTCATTGAATATGTTAACTTGGATTAAAATCCCAGTGTTTTTTGTTGTTGTAGGTTTTTCAAGTGGGCTTTGGATTGTTGTCTAAAGATTCAAACTTGTAATAATTTAGTTATTGAAGCTCAAAGAGAAACCAGTCATGTTCTAGAGTCTGGTGCTTATGATGTAATGACAAATGTCATAATGATTGGCACTATGGCTTCTGAGTACAATACAAAGATGGCATCTCTCGTTTGAACTGGCACTAATCCATTGAATGTTAGTAAAAGTAGAAAGCTGTATAACTATTGTTGACTGACCAAAGATTATTTATTCAGAAAACATCAGTTAAATATTATATCCAAAACATGGACGCTTCTTCCCTCAGACACCCCCCCCCAAATGAACATTGACAACTTTATACACTTATAAATGACACTCGGATAGATCCCAACTTCATAAAGCCTGTAAGCAGAAAAACATGTTTAGCACCTAAAAGATTGGCTCAACAGAAACAGGTTACCAGCCAAAATTACATTTAGTGTACATTGTTGTGACTGGTTGTGACTGGTGCCCACTCAATATTTACTTAGCAAATAAATTTATCAAGAAGTAGTCTCTGCTTAACAGCTTTATGAAATTAGTCCTTAATCCTTGTCATTTGTTCGGAGGATTTAAGGTCACATGATAATTTAAAAATCTGTCGCGTCAGTTGAAAATTGTCAGATTTCAGCATATGCTTATTTGGTGTGTACATCCAGGCTATTTTAAGCCAAACACGTAATTTTGAAAAATTTAAACTTTATTTATTTTTTATAGATTCATCTTCCAATCAGATTATATAACAAATAGTGAACATTTATTTGTGCAATAATATTTAATTCATTGAAAGATGGAATGTTTCATTCGACTCTGCTTCACCTTGTTAAATGGAACATTCCATATTTCAATCTATGAAAATATTCTCACCCATTGCACTCATAAATATTCATTATTTACATCTCATGGTTTTTAACCTTGTTTGGCTGGTTGTTTGCACACTCGAGGCAAACTGTAATTAGTTCAAGCCAATAGAAGGTCCACAACTTTAGTTATGCGGGGAGTTTGGTCTCCGGTCAGAAGAGTTACTAGAATACGAAGTCGGCATTAGCTTCAGAAACAAAGATATGATCTGTATCATATTAATAAAATCTGCAAAGAAATACATAAAAATAAAACAATTATAGACTGCAGAACCTTGATCTATGTGTTTATTTCTGATTTAGACCAACAATTCAAGTTATTCCAGAACTATTGAATAGCTAACGTATAACTTTTACAACCATGATTCCGTTTATGGGAAATTACAGTGTTAAGGCCGAGTGACACTGCAGCAATAGCGAAAACGATCACTGCGTAGTCTGCGTGGAGCAATTCAAGCAATAAAATGAGTTCTTTTTGCATCTTGATCGTTATCGTTTTCGTTATTGTTATTGTTTTCGTTACGGCTGCAGTGTGACTCGGCCTTAAGGCAGTTTTATTAATAAGGCTCTGTTCGAATTGGTGGCTACAGCTCTGGCTACGACTGTTGCTAAGGGTGTTTCCAAGGACGTCCTATACTTCAACACATGATGATGTAGCCGTAGCCATAGTTGTAGCCATCAACTAAGACACAGCCTATGGATAAGGTTAGAACATCAGTCTTAACTTTTGTCTTACACTAAGTTGTTTTCATTGTATTTGTAAGCTACACTACTCAATCTACACAACTATGTTTTTTCTTTCTTATTATTGCTTCATTTTCCTACAACATTGCTTTCATTACACTTTGAGAATTTCAGTGAAGGTGATTTTTTTAATATTGCCTGGAATTGTAATGATGGTAATTGTTTTCTTTAAAACTGAACAGTGTAAGCTGCTCTTTCCAAACTTCCAAACTTCGAGACTTACTCCCTGGTTTTGCCTTACTTGTGGAATCCAAACCGAACCAACCATGGTTGGCAAAGGACTCAATTTATCAAAGAATTACTAAGATTCATCTTAAGTTGAGTTTATCACAAAAGTGATTTGTATTGGGTTAGATGTGGTGCTCTGCAATTTAAAGTTACACACTGGTTAAGATTAGTGACAGCTATTAGTGAAATCAGGCCCTAAGTTAGTAATCTTCTTTGTGCAAAGCCCGTTTCTTAAGTGTGAGAAACAGGAAAGACTTCATGCACAGTGTATTTGCTAATCAGGCTTTGAACGGTTATTTAACTGAGAGAAAAACTAGGTTGTTGGTAAAAGCATTTTGCGAACTGACCAATTTAACTTGCCTGAAGTCTCTAAAAGTCAGGACCAGTCTTGCTTTCAAGTGGCAGGGCAGTCGGTACCTTCAACTCAAAGTCAGGACCAGTCTTGTTTTCAAGTGGCAGGGCAGTCGGTACCTTCAACTCAAAGTCGGGACCAGTCTTGCTTTCAAGTGGCAGGGCAGTCGGTACCTTCAACTCAAAGTCAGGACCAGTCTTGCTTTCAAGTGGCAGGGCAGTCGGTACCTTCAACTCAAAGTCGGGACCAGTCTTGCTTTCAAGTGGCAGGGCAGTCGGTACCTTCAACTCAAAGTCAGGACCAGTCTTGCTTTCAAGTGGCAGGGCAGTCGGTACCTTCAACTCAAAGTCGGGACCAGTCTTGCTTTCAAGTGGCAGGGCAGTCGGTACCTTCAACTCAAAGTCGGGACCAGTCTTGCTTTCAAGTGGCAGGGCAGTCGGTACCTTCAACTCAAAGTCAGGACCAGTCTTGCTTTCAAGTGGCAGGGCAGTCGGTACCTTCAACTCAAAGTCGGGACCAGTCTTGCTTTCAAGTGGCAGGGCAGTCGGTACCTTCAACTCAAAGTCAGGACCAGTCTTGCTTTCAAGTGGCAGGGCAGTCGGTACCTTCAACTCAAAGTCAGGACCAGTCTTGCTTTCAAGTGGCAGGGCAGTCGGTACCTTCAACTCAAAGTCAGGACCAGTCTTGCTTTCAAGAGGCAGTGCAGTCGGTACCTTCAACTCAAAGTCAGGACCAGTCTTGCTTTCAAGTGGCAGGGCAGTCGGTACCTTCAACTCAAAGTCAGGACCAGTCTTGCTTTCCAGAGGCAGTGCCGTCGGTACCTTCAACTCAAAGTCAGGACCAGTCTTGCTTTCCAGAGGCAGTGCCGTCGGTACCTTCAACTCAAAGTCAGGACCAGTCTTGCTTTCCAGAGGCAGTGCCGTCGGTACCTTCAACTCAAAGTCAGGACCAGTCTTGCTTTCAAGTGGCAGGGCAGTCGGTACCTTCAACTCAAAGTCAGGACCAGTCTTGCTTTCAAGAGGCAGGGCAGTCGGTACCTTCAACTCAAAGTCAGGACCAGTCTTGCTTTCCAGAGGCAGTGCAGTCGGTACCTTCAACTCAAAGACAGGACCAGTCTTGCTTTCAAGTGGCAGGGCAGTCGGTACCTTCAACTCAAAGTCAGGACCAGTCTTGCTTTCAAGTGGCAGGGCAGTCGGTACCTTCAACTCAAAGTCAGGACCAGTCTTGCTTTCAAGTGGCAGGGCAGTCGGTACCTTCAACTCAAAGTCAGGACCAGTCTTGCTTTCCAGAGGCAGTGCCGTCGGTACCTTCAACTCAAAGTCAGGACCAGTCTTGCTTTCAAGTGGCAGGGCAGTCGGTACCTTCAACTCAAAGTCGGGACCAGTCTTGCTTTCAAGTGGCAGGGCAGTCGGTACCTTCAACTCAAAGTCGGGACCAGTCTTGCTTTCAAGTGGCAGGGCAGTCGGTACCTTCAACTCAAAGTCAGGACCAGTCTTGTTTTCAAGTGGCAGGGCAGTCGGTACCTTCAACTCAAAGTCGGGACCAGTCTTGCTTTCAAGTGGCAGGGCAGTCGGTACCTTCAACTCAAAGTCAGGACCAGTCTTGCTTTCAAGTGGCAGGGCAGTCGGTACCTTCAACTCAAAGTCGGGACCAGTCTTGCTTTCAAGTGGCAGGGCAGTCGGTACCTTCAACTCAAAGTCAGGACCAGTCTTGCTTTCAAGTGGCAGGGCAGTCGGTACCTTCAACTCAAAGTCGGGACCAGTCTTGCTTTCAAGTGGCAGGGCAGTCGGTACCTTCAACTCAAAGTCAGGACCAGTCTTGCTTTCAAGTGGCAGGGCAGTCGGTACCTTCAACTCAAAGTCAGGACCAGTCTTGCTTTCAAGTGGCAGGGCAGTCGGTACCTTCAACTCAAAGTCAGGACCAGTCTTGCTTTCAAGAGGCAGTGCAGTCGGTACCTTCAACTCAAAGTCAGGACCAGTCTTGCTTTCAAGTGGCAGGGCAGTCGGTACCTTCAACTCAAAGTCAGGACCAGTCTTGCTTTCC